>NC_134865.1:78273438-79625938 GCF_049852395.1 Peromyscus maniculatus bairdii | reverse complement strand
GGTTCCAAGATCTCTCATAGATGCTAAAATCCGTGCAGTTCAAAACCCTTAGTGAACGGCTCTGTGTTTGTGTATGACCTGCACACATCCCTGCACTTACTTAAGTCAACATTAAATTACTAATAATAGCAATAAAATATAAATACTCTGTAAGTAGTTGTTAGCTAACACAATTCTAAGAAATCGTGTTAAGGGGGAAAATGTCTGTTTAGCATGGATCTTCCCCCACCCCATGTTTTTGACTGAATTTGCAAATGAAAAGGGTAAACTGAATCAGCAAGAATGATCAGAAATGTACAATGCTTAGGAACAAATTGAATAAGGTGTTCAACCCACAAAATGCTCCTGAAGGAAATTAATACCTAAAGGCGTGGAATGATACACTAGACAGTTGGGTTGATGTGGCATAAGGAAGACAGTTGTTAAGATACTGGTGGGGCCAGGGAGCTTTGTCTTTCTCTGACAGGACCCTAGCAACTGTTGTGAGATACTCAGCCCCTCTGATTACTCCTCCTGTAGTCATCCCTGGCTGCTGGACTCTCCCTGAGTAAGGTGATGGCCTCATTTTGCTTTCCTACTCTTGGCTAGAAGCCACTACAATACAGCCTACATCTTCAAGGCCTCCTTAATCTAAAAGGCATGCTGCAGCGATTCCCACATCATTGATGGCTCTTTGCTTTCAAACCAAGACTCAAATTTGGACCAAATGGCAAAACCATGTATATTTAGAAGTCTTAGTGGTGCCTCACAGACTAACTGGTGGCTGAAGACTGAAATGGAGTTGGAGACATTTGGGGATCCAGGAAGGAAAGCTAAGGTGTCTTCGTTCGAATCAGCATGTCACCAGTGGGTTCAGCCAGCTCCTTCTACTATCTTGTGCCATGCATGTCCCTGTAAGGGTCAGGTGGGTGTGTCTGGGTCAGGTGACTGGTTATCCCACCAAGACTATGCATTGTAGCAGACGTTTCATGGGCAAAGTAGCTGTCGACACTGTGAGCAGTGACTCTCTCACATTTCCCTGACCCTGAAATGCTGGCTTACTCTAAACTTTGAGGTCTCAATCCAAATGCTGTTCTTCAGAGTGTCCTTTCTAGATGACTCTGCCTGAAGTTGGGTTTCTTTAGATTCCTTTCTTTTCTTCTTCTTCTTCCCTGACCGCCCCCCCCCCTTTGATGTGTTGATTTCTTCAGATGTATTTATTGTCTCGGACTCTCTCCTTGCTCCCTCTATGAAGAGGAGTAAACCACCCCTTCCTGAAAGTGCAAACTTTTGCCAATGCTGCCTTACCCATCTCTGCATGCCTACTTCCCTGAGACCTGGCTAGCCTCTTGCAGGCTTTGTGGACCAGGTGAACAAGTGCGTGCCCATGATCACATCCTACCGAGATGGCAAAACCAACCTGGCTTCCTTTGCATGTCCACAGGTACATATGGAGTCCAGTCTACGGAGAGGACAGACACACACACACACACACACACAGAACACACTTTCAGTCAGTTGAGGCATTTACCATTTATAACAGGAAAGCCAGTGACATGTAGATAGATAACTGCAGACGAGTGGATTAAAGCAAGAAATAAAAAGGCTAAAGAGAATTAGGAAGAGCAGAGAAGCCAACAAAACTTCAAACAAACAAACAACTCCCCCACAACTGCTTTCTCCTTCTCCTTCTCCTTCTTCCGAGTCCCAGATTGAGCCTTGCCATCTGCAGGGCTGTCTCCAAGGCTGGTGGGAGAGTCCTAAAAAGAAACCAGAGAAGCTTGCCTACAAAAGCCTGGAATCCTGGTATCTCTTTTGTTTTCACCCAAGTCTGCGGCCACTGACACTCCTCTTTCACACCGCGGGTGGATAATAAGCCCCCTTCTCAGGCATCAAACTGCTCTTATACATTTTAATGTGACCTTAGACGGCGCTTTTCAGAAATCAGAGGCCCATCTGACTGCACTTGAGTTTGAATTGAGCTAATGGTATTCACCTCATCTTTAGATGCAAAATTGGAAGATAAAAGACCTTGATGTGAAAAGAGGGGGAGGGGGATGTGAGAGCAGTGGGGGCTGGATGGGTGGCAGGGGCCAGGAGGGGGGAGCAGATTAGAGACAGTGCTTAAAAAAATCATGTGATTGCACGGCGATAACAAAATGTCTCCTCTCTCTCCAATTCCCCGTGGGCTCCAGGGATGTCCTTAATGCTTTTTAGTTTTAATGATAGAATCTCTTTATTCCTGGACCAAGAAAAAAAAATGTTTCTGCATATGTGGCTGGGAGATATGCTGACCTTTATCAAATCTTACTTTTTAAGAAATCAGATGCAACAGTTATTGTAATATATCAGGTCTGCAAGATGGAGAAAAAAAAAGAGCCAAGACAGGGAGAGAGGGAGGGAGGGAGGAGGAATCTGAGGTGGTTTAAGTTTGATAAAGAAGCCGTGCTTCCTTTTAGATGAATGGTGATCGTCTTTCAGGTTTATAAGGGGCACCTGGGTGATAGGGTGCCCTTGGGGTGTCCTCTTAAGATCAGAGAGAAAAACTTTTTAAATGAGAGAACACTTGGTTCCTGTCTGTGTCTCATGGACTCAGCCTCGTCCCTCACAGGGAGCCAAGTACCCTCAGAAGAAACTACCAGGTATGGCGGGACCAGCCTCCTCCCAGGAACTCCTTACAACTCAAAGAAAAACAAATGCGTGCGTGTCCTCTGGAGACAGGCTGCCTGGTTCCAGTTTTGACGTGCCTGCTGTCTGTCAGAGGCCACCAGAAGACTTCCCGCCACTAGGACTCAGCCACCCCGGGATGGAGGAGGCCAGGTGGGCCATCCATCAGTCGCACACCTGGTCTGCCTGGAGGAGACAGCGGCAGGGAGGGGCTGTGGACATCAGTGGGACCCCAAGGCACCGGGGAGAGTGGATCTGGAGTTGGAATTGCTCAGACAGGACCCAGGCCTCCGGGTGCCTCCATGCAGGACATGTTTGTACGGATTCATCAGAGCAGAAGGAGTGATGGGTTGGGCTGGGTTAGCCTCTGGACTCCACAGGAGAGGCCTGTATCGGGGGTGGGGGTGAGGGTAGGGGTGGGGGTTGGGGTTGGGGGGGTTTGGGTGTTCAGGGTTTGCAAGTCCTGTGTGTTTGTGTATCTGACTTCTACGGTGGGCATGCTGATCCAACAGTGAAGACACTACAGATGAGCTTCGAGTGTGTGTGTGTGTGTGTGTGTGTGTGTGTGTGTGTGTGTGTGTGTGTGTACATGCCTGCATGAATGCATGCATTGATGTATCTGTGCATGGTGCTATGCACACACCTGTGTGCATATGTGTGTAAGGGTCAAAGACAATGTTGACTGTTGTTCCTCAGGCACGATTCACCTTATTTCTTTAAGGCAAGGGTTTCTCACTGGCCTGGGATTCTCCAAATAGGACAGGCTGGCTGGTTAGCCAGCCTTAGGGATCTGTCTGTCTCAGTCTTTCCAGTAATGCTGGTATTACAATTGCCACCATGTCTGGCTTTTTAAAAATAGACTCTGGACATTAAGGTCATGTCTATGTGCTTCGAGGGCAAGCATTGAACTTACTGACCCATCTCCTCGGCCCCTCAATAATTTTATTTTATCTTTTAAAGATGTGAAGATGTTATTTGTCCCTACTCAGCATGGCCCTACTCTGCTCTGGGGATCCCCATCCTTCCTGAGAATGACCATGTTCTGATGGCTTCAGACAGGCCGAACCTAACCAAGGTGATTTGTGATGTCTGCTTCCAGCAGAATATCCTGTGTGGCCCTGGCTTGAGGCAAGAAGATGGTACTCCACGGTCGCTGTAGCTCACGGCATTTGTGTAGCAGAATGTGACAAATGTACCCGAAGCTGAGATTTACAAGTGTTCAAAATTCACCCAGACTGGATCCTCGGGACTCACACACACACACACACACACACACACACACACACACACACACACACACACACACACACACACCAGAAACAGATGTTTAATATGTTTGCAAGTGAATGAGTGTATAAAAGGTATGCTGTCGGGTCAGAGTGAGTTGAGTGGGATCACAGCACAGGTGAAGTCTAGACTTGGAAAGAGAACTGAGATCTTGGTGAGCAAGACAGAGAGCTGACCTTAAGTCACAGGCTGAATGCAGGCCCAGCTTCGTGGCACCCGGAATGGAGAATGTCCAGGCGATCTCAGTGGCCTGTCAGCTCAGGTGCTGGGGTGAATCCCCTCCCTATTACAGAGGGGTCAATCTCAGAGGCTGACTTGCTCAGGGCCCCTGGGGACATAGCCAAGGTCAAAGCAGACTCTCTCACTCTGAGTTCCTGTGTGCTGGGCCATTCCACTGTCCCTTTTGGAGGCATTGTCCCCAGGGTGTGGCCCTGTGGAAGGACAGGCTGGCTCCTTTCCTGAAAGGCACACCTGCAGAGTGCATGGCCTGGCTTGTGCTGGGAATTCTCTTGGTGCCAGGAAGGTTCCCAGCCCCCAGGGCCTGGGAACTTTCTTCCCATTGCTTACCCTAGGCCTGAGGAGAACTGGCCTGCTCCTCCTAACCTTGTCCTGACCAATCCTCAAAAAATGCAGTCTTGGAAGGTGGAGGTTAGGGAGGGCCACCTGGTCAATTCTTTGGATCAAGGCCACCTTGTCTGAAAAATCCTCCAGGTTTTCAGGTCCCTGCCAGGGCCTCTGCGATCCTGGCCTGAGTTCCCCCAACCCGGTCTGGCTACCTTAGTGAGGTGAGGGTGGAGCAGGGGCAGGGTGGGGTTCAGCTGTGTCACCTGCGGGGGCTGGCTTCTCCCACCCCAGGAATGTGCTGACAATGTTGGTTTTAGCGTGTCCCCCCCCACCACACCTCAAGGGCATCTGCTCAGAAGGACTGAGGATTTGTGTCCCAGAACTGACTCTGATCTGAACTTCTGTGACTGTGCATGCTGTGGACAAACCCTGCTTCTAATCACAGCCTACACCTAGCTTCCCAAGAGAGCCTGCTGCCCTTCCTCTTGGGCCTCGGCATCACTCAGGTTCAGTTCAGAGGGCGCTGAGGCTGTGAGCCTTCAGAGGAGGGCAGGGGCCTGGCAGAAGAACCAGGCGCCCTGCTCAGAGCTGGACGTGGATGCTGCTGGCTCTTGCTTTCCAGCGGAAGAAACGGGCCATGACAAGTGGTTTGTTATAGGTCACTAGGTGGTGGCCATGCTGCAGCAAAACTGGCTTTCTCTGTCCACCCGCCACAGGTGGGGCTTTCGTGTTTACTGAACCGCTTTATGCACTGGACTTCAGACACAGAGCAGAGAACAGCTCATAGTGGAGCCTCCTCCACTCGACTGTGTTAAGTGTGAGGACATGAGTGAGTGGGTGGGCACCTGGGCAGAGTGCCATATCCAGGGGGATCTGATGCACCCCCCCCAGAGGACTTGACTGTCTAATATTTGTGCACTGGGAAGCGCCCCCTCCAAGGTAGGCCTGGGAGAGAAGGCGTTCTGTGTTTTGCCATAAATATTTGGAGTGGAAATTGTCTTTGAAGATAAACGGTTTGGCTAGAGGCAAAGCTTGCCCTGTGGTGCTGCCGGGTAGGGGTTAAGGATGGGAAGGGTGAGGAGTGAGTGACAGGAGTCTGGCACGGGAGCTGAAAGGATCTGAGGGATGTGGGGAGACTTGCCAGGTCTGGCCATCAGTGGATGGGCAAGGAGGCTGGCTCTGGTGGCCATGAGGATGGATGCTTCTGGGCTGAGGGAAAACCGGGCTTTGGAGTTGTAGCTGGATGACACTGTGTACTCCAACCCCAGACAAACCACTATCTCAGAGTTTTTTTTTTTTCTCTCTGCAAAATGGGAGGCACAGGGCACCTCCCAGTGTGGAGGTCAGGTTTAACTAAGTTACAATAGAAAGCAATTGATGTCTCCATGTGATTTTAAAAACCAGTTTTATTGAGAAGTAATTCACATGCCACACAATGTCCATTACAGTTTACAATGCAGTGGGGTTTAGCATTCAAGGACATGTTCAAGCCTCACCACACTCAATTCTAGAACATTGCCTTCTGTCAGCTGCTCTTCAGAAATGCTTTCAAGTCAACATTAAGTTCCCTCCTCCCTCCAGCTCTGGGCAACCACCAATCTACCTTTTATACCGACTGACTTCCCTATTCTGGAATTCTGAAATGCATAGGGTTGTGTAATGAATGCACCTCTTTCTTTGTGGCAGGGCTTCCTTCACAAGGCAAAATGGTTTCCAGGCTTAGCCATGCCGCCCTATTCTGTTCTCGGGATATCGGTTCTTTTATTGATCTGTTCACTAGTCAACTGGAGTTCATATTGGTGATGCCTCTTGGCTCACATAGATATTGTGGAGCATCTGCACTGGGCTTTTGTGGAGGTCAGTGTTTATTTCTCTTTCTAAAAAGAGCAGAATACTTGGTTCTTATGGTCCCTCCATTGGGTTCTATGGCCACTCCATGTTGAATTGTCTCAGGGAATGAGAGGACTGGGTTCTCATTGACTGTCCTGCTTGGAGGATGTGAGTGTTCTCTATGCAGCCTCCAGATAAGACCCTCTGTACCCAGAAACTCCTGACAATCCCATACAGAGGCCAGCAAGTCCTTGCTTCTTCACAGTGTTGGTCTGGATGGAGCTCTAGCCTTGCCTCCCCCACCCTTCCTTCAGGGGTCTCTTCTGTGGCCAGCCTTTCTTCCTCCTGTCTCTCTCCCTGCGGGAGCCATTACCTCCACTTCCAGACTTGTCACATCTGTCTATCACCTGGTCTGCCACTTACAGGCACTCTGGAAATGCCCCAACCACTCCAAGGGTCACTTACCTGTTAGGTCTATTACAGACAGCATCTGTACAGGTTGCCATGGAACCTCTGGGGAGAACTGGGTTTCAACTCAGACAGGCCCAACCTCTGACTCTGTCACTTCTTCACACCCTTAAATGTCTCACAGTCAGATACTAGATGTTTGTAGAATGTGGACAGCAGAGAGCAACATGTCATAGATAACAAAAGCTGGACCTTCACTATCCCCGGGGAGCTGCAGGCAATGTGGCCTGTTATGGCCTTGGAAATATGTCTTTCATTCTGGTGGCCAACTAGGTGGGTGCAATTTATAATATCCATGTCACAGAGGTCAAGCTGACCCTTTAAGAACTTTAGCTGCCAAGACTTTGCACACCTGTAGGAATTGCTGGGGACAATTCATGCAGGGCTAGCCATAGTTACAAGGTGGTTACACTTCCCAAATGTGTCCTTGAAAACTGAGACCTGCGAGGCAGCATGTGGGGCAAAGACTGGACTTCCCTCCTCCTCAGAGCATCTCACGGACACAGCTGCGCAAAGAAGAAATGGGGAGAAGCCTGCTGGGGACACTTGTCAATGCTCTCACTTGGAAGCACTGAAATCAATCTTGGCCAAGAAAGCGCTAGCTTGCTTGGAGGGAAGACACTAGGGAGGTCCCTAGAGAACTCAGGCAAGGGAGACAGGCTACATGTGGCTCCCGGGCCTCCACCCAGGTATGTGACCCTTTGGTCTGATGGTTAACCTTCTGTGTGACACTGAGTGGAGTTCTTGGGTCTCAATGGCTCCACTTCTCCCAAAGTCCATCTCTCACCAGCACCCTGATGAGGGTCACGGTCTTAGTGTAGCATAGTGTAGCTAGGTTTTGCTCCTGTGTCCTGTTTCCTTTTCTTCCTGCCTCAATGCGGCTCAGGTCAGAGAATCATGCAGAACATGTAAAGGAGAGATCAAGGCCTTCACGCTGCCTATGAAGAGAAGGCAAGTTCTCACCCGTGACCTTCCAGTCTCAGCCTCAGTGAAGCCTTTTCTTGGTTCCCTAGATAACAGGTGCCACTCATAGGAATGATGGAAGGAATAGCAGGTCTTATCAGACCCTCTGCATGTGGTCCTCACGGACACCAGCTTTGGTTTACTCAGTTCAAGAGTTTCAATCCCCAGGAGAGATTTAGGGAGGCCTTGTGAGCTCTGCAAGGTCATGCTATGCTATCATTGCGACCTGTGCCCTCTCCACCAAGTGAGGCAGAGGTGAGGCCAGGCCTTCCTCCCCGCCTTTCACTTTGCACGTGGGGACACACTGCTCAGATATGAGGGCCCAGGAGTCAAGGCTGGGTCCAGGGGCTATAGGCAGGCACTTAGGCCTCCATGGAAAAACAGTGGGTCACCCGTGAGAGTGACAGTGATCTAGGGTCTGGCTCTGCTTTGCAGCCACACTGGGTAAGCCTAGAAAATTGCCCCACTTCTGAAGGGACATTGCGTAGCTGTCTTCCAAAAGCAACTGTCCCCATTTTGTTACGACTGAGGAGTAATTGTCATTGGAGACACCTGCTCACAGGTCAGAGGCTGGATCCTTGCAGGAGTCACGTTTCTCACTGCTGTGACTGGATACCCAACAAGGAGCGACTTAAGGAAGGAAGGTTTGCTTTGTCTTACAGTTTGAAGGGGTACCATGCATCACGGTGGGGAAGGCATTTGGCTGGGGTTTGAGGTAGCGGGTCACATTGCTTCTGAAGTTTGGAAGCAGGAAAGTGGGGTTAGGTTATCAAACTTTTTTGGTCCACTCTCAGTGACGTACTTCTTCCAGCAAAGCTCTACCCTGGCCGAATTCCAAAATACTGCCAATGGCTAAGGATTAGGTATTCAAACATGTGAGCTTTTAGAGGACATTTCATATTCAAACTGTAACACCGTTTCAAATCTATCTATCTATCTATCTATCTATCTATCTATCTATCTATCTATCTATCATCTATCTGTCTGTCTGTCTGTCTGTCTGTCTGTCTGTCTGTCTGTCTATCTATCTATCTATCTATCATCTATCTATCAATTTATTTGTTCAGTGTGTGTGTGTGTGTGTGTGTGTGTGTATGTGTGTGTGTGTTTATTTGAGTGTGTATGTGAGTGTGCATGCATGGCATGGAGCACATATCAAAGTCAGAAGACAAATTGTTCTGAATGGGTTCTCTCCTTCTACCACATGGGTCCCAGAGATCAAGCTCAGGTTATCAGGCTTGGTGGCAAACACCTTTACCTACTGAGCCATAGCCAATTCCCTACTATGTTCTTATCATGGTACAATATTTCTGACAAGGTCCTCACCATTTTAGTCATTTCAAAGTTGTTCTGGGATTGACCTGATGGCAGCAGCCCATGTACAGAAAAGCTGGGGTTGGATGGGTTGTGTGCTCTGATGGAGATGTGCTAACAGCAGCCCAGAACCTCAGCACAGAAAGTAATCATAGAGAGTCAGAGGGAGTCTGTAAGAGAGGCAGAGAGACGCAGGAAGCAAGGGACTTTGAGTGTGGCTGTCTTTTTTGGTTTGGCAGAGCAGAAGGACGCTCTCTTTCTGAGACACTGGTGAAGAGGGAAGGTCAGCTAGTCACTCCTCAATCTCTCTGAGCTAGCCTCTGATTCCCAAGTCTTATTGATAAACAGAATGAGAAGATTTAGTCAAAAACTACTTTTGGGCTGGGAGGTGGTGGCACATGCCTTTAATCCCAGCCACGCTCGTGCCAATAACACACATGCACTCAGGACTCCCATTGTACACTCCATGCACAAAGTAGTCCATTCAGCGGCATTACACACTCCAATGTTGTGTGGCCAGCAGTGCGGCCTGTGCCCCTGTTGAGATCAGCCTGTGTCCTGCTCTGAGTCTCCCACAGTGTAAAGCACTAGATGTTCAGGCTGTGCCAACTTTTACTGAGGGACTCCGTGTTACCACTTTTGAGTTGGAATGCACACACAGGGGCAGGATGACCCTGAACCTGGATCAGTAGGAGACAGCTCCATCTGTGCAGCACCATCCACAAGGCACAGACCGATAGGCAACTTGTGCAAAGTCAAAAGGGTGCCACCCTATAAACTCATCAAAGTGAGACCATATGAGCACATGGACATATTAAATCATATCAAGGAAACCAAGCCTGGGAACCGGGCACACCAGGCTAAGGGAAGGGTGCAACATCATCACCAGGCTCCCATAAAGAGCACCAGGCTAAGGGAAGGGTGCAACCAGGCTCCCATAAAGAGGAGGACGCAGGACACTGTGATGGACAGCTCCCCCCACCTGTCATCTGACCACCTCTGTCTCTTTGCATGCCAAAGGGACGACAGGCAGAGAACTCCCGACTGTCCCAGGGCTTTAGCTGGGCTCAGTCCCCACTACTGATGTGACTTACTCGAATTGTCACTCATCTATCTGGTCCTTCTTCCATCCGGGCCCAGTCCTGAAGTCTTCCTGTGAGACCTTTCCCATGCTGCCCCTTGGTTATGTAGCTCAGCTCTGAACAGACTCCTTAGCAACACCTTCAATGGTTCATCTAATTTTCTCAGGTTCTCTTTGCTCCCCCCATGCCTCTTCTGACTCCTTGAATTCTGTTCTGCCTCTGTCACCTTTGTGGCTACTGCATGGCCAACACACATACATCTACACAGATATTGACCGTGTGAGGCTGAGAGTGAACCTCAGCAGTTTAGATTGGAATAAAGGAAGCTGTGTTTCCCTCAGCCAGCTATCAGGGGAAATCGAGAGTACTTGGCCAAAGACTGTAGCCAACAGAACTGACGTGTGTAGTTTGTGAATTTATTGTTATTCCCTAAATGCCAGTATTGTAGAAAGATGCAAATATATCCATTTGTGTTTCTTACATAACATGCACAAGATAACTTCCAACATCCCCAACAGAAACTCTGTCCCTGTTAATGACAGCCATCCTGCCCCTCCTGGCCCCTGGTGGCCGATTCTTTAGCACACCAGTCTCTTCCCACCCTTCTACCACTTGATCTTTGGGGATATTTCAACATAAATCCTTCAGTACCCTAGGAGCACTGAGCCTAAGGCCTGGGCAAGCTCATGGGCTGAGGGCCACTTAGGGAAAAGGAAGAAAGGAAGATTCCGAGAGAATTATCCCAGCTACTTGGCTGAGCTAACCAGTTCATACGGGCGTGGCTTGCCTTGGGGACAGAGACCAGGAGGGAGGTTTTCAAGTCTGCCTCCCTCCTTCCCTTCCTCCTCCTTCCCTTCCCTCCTTTCTTTATTTTGACACAGGTTCATGCTATGTTCCAGGCTGGCCTCAAACTTGGGACAGTTCTCCTGCCTCAGTGTCAAGAGGGCTGAGGTTATAAGTATGAGCCATCATGCTTGGCAAGGTTTCTTTTGGAGATGTTTGAGCTGGACTTGGCCTTTTGGCCATCTTGGACACCAGTGGGTGTTTAGGATGAACTTGGCCTCTTGGCCATCTTGACCACCAGGTGGGTGTCTGGGCTGAACTTGGCCTCTTGGCCATCTTGACCACCAGGTAATTGGGCTGTGATCTCCCTTCTTTATCCAGGCTATAAGCTACTCTCACTGAATGGATTTCAGCAGCCCCCTGTGGCCCACAACCAGTTCCGCATTCTGTGAGGCTATGATGACAGGCAGGTCTGATGTGGGGTGGCAAACAGTCTAGAGGGCAGAGGCAGGGGGCTGTTGAGTTTGTTGATTTTGTTCCTAGGTAGAAATTAGGCTAAGCTGGGTGGTGGTGGTGCTTGGCTTTAATCCCAGTACTTGGGAGGCAGAGCCAGGTGGATCTCTTTGAGTTCAAGGCCAGCCTGGTCTACAGAGAGAGAGCCAGGACAGGCACCAAAACTACACAGAAAAACCCTGTCTTGAACAAACAAACAAACAACAACAAAACCCCCAAACAAACAAAAAAAGAAATTCGGCTAAAAATAAAGAAGAAAGAGAAGGCTTTAAATACAAATATCCAGAAACAGGAAGGAGAGGTACATGGGACACGGGAGTCAGACTGGGATTTGAGCCTTAGCTTTCTGGCCATCACTTGAGACAGGAGTTCCACGCGCTTTATCGCCCAATTTGGAAAGAGAAGATAATGGAGTAGGCTGTCACACAGTCCCTCTCTGCAGCGGGAATGCCATGCCATCATCCTCTGCAGGGACAGTCTCTTGAATGTGGTGGGTGCTAGGAACATCTGGGCACAGGTGGTGAAGACTTCTATATGGTTACAGGACACCCCAGAAAGTTCCAGCCTGCAGGAGCCCCTGTATGCTGAGGGAAGCTCAGCCAGCAAAGACGGACAGATTGCCGTTTGCTGCTGCCCCATCCTACCTGAACGTTATCTCAACTGAAAACTCTCCATCCCACCATGCCAGCTTGCATCAACACTTCTCTCCTATAAACGCTACATAGCCCTGTCTAAGTGATAACCAGGCTACAGCTCTTGTGCCTCATTGCTCTGTAAATACACAGAGCCAAGAGATGTGCTTAGTCATCCCGTCCCTGGGGACCCTCTGAGCATCACCTTGTACAGGTGAATTTCCCACCATGCACATAGACTGCCAGAAGCCATCCTTTGAAGATAGCTATTGTAAATAGAGATTTGGCTCTTTCCAGCCTTGGGATAGGCTCTCTGGTGAGGACACAACTGTCAGTCAATACAAGAAGCATTTCTATTGATTAGCAGACCTAAGAGCCCCATAGGAAAGGACAATGTGCAAAGTACCTCAAGTTGGAAGTGCTGTGGTGTTCATCACCATCAGCAAGTAGTCTGTTTTTGTCGCCAAAAGCCAAAGGTCAAAGCCAAGGCAAAAGCCAGGCAAAGCCAAGGTCACTCTCATAGAGTCTTATGCTTGGAGTGACCTTGGCAGGCAGACCCAAGGTCATTTCCAGTTTCTGGGACATAAGGGTGCTGTCTCCTCCCAGAATTCAGAGCAACCGCCCTATGTGGGGGTGGAAGTCTGCATCCCGAGTAGACTTCAAGGACCACAGGGCTCTCCCTCTCTCCTGCTTAGGACCTGGCTTGCCCAGAGCCGGATCTGTTTGTAAAAAAAATTATTTGCTTAAAGCATGTGAAGTACTCCTGTAATTTTAATCGATTTAATTTAAATTTTAAACGACAGATCTTCAACCTCTAATCACTTTGAAACTGAAGAGCTGTTCAGGAAATGTGAAGAGTTGTGGGGATGGAGATGATTATGTGTGGGACATTGTGGGGAGGAGATGGAGAAAGGAAGGATGGGAGAAAGAGAGAGATTCAGACTGGAGTGGGAAACCCTCCCTTGGGCTAAGCTACCATCAGGGCAAGACTCAGCCTTTTAGAGGGGACAATGGTGCCCACACCCTAGCACGGTTCTAAGGGTGAATCCCGATTCTAGTTTTAATTGGCTTGAGATTTAGATGCACTGGGGGGTTTTATAGCAATGTATCAGGTTTTCTGATTGTAAAATTCTGATAACTCTTTGTACGCCAAGTGTGTGTGTGTGTGTGTGTGTGTGTGTGTGTGTGTGTGTGTGTGTGTGTCCGTCCCTGGAGTCCGTCTGAGTCATGTAACTGGTCTGTTAGCTAGGCCACCCAGCACTGGCCATAGAGTAGTCTTGATAGTTAGACTGAAGGATGAACTGATGAGTGTTGGTTCAGGAATTTGACCTTGGATTGTAAAGCTCAAGAGTTAAGAGACCCTTCTGCTGGAGGGTGTGGCTACAACACACAGCTTCAGGGCTCTTGAGTTGGTGTGTGCATCTGTACATTTATGCATGTGTGCCTGCACACAGGGGACTTTATGCATGTGTATGTTTGATTGTGTACATGCACGTGCACATGTGTGTATGCACATGTATAACTTCACGTGTATATACATGTATGTGCATGTATTCGCTCATGTGAGAGCCCCCGTTGGACTCTGGGAGCACCTGGGCACAGTTGGTGAGTCTAGGCTGTGCTGGGAAACATGACTTCCACGTGGGTGCAGGGTGTCATGGGACCAGGAATCTCCAGCCTTCAGATTCAGAGTCCCCGTCGCTGTGGTCAGGTTGGCCAGCTGCAGTGGACAGGCTGCTGCTCCTCTTTCTCCCTGCACAGAAATGCGGAAAGTGCAAGAGGGACTAGACTGTGTCTCTCAGGCTTGGCTTCCAGTTGCACAGATGTTCCTGGCCTCCACGAATAGTCCCGGGCTGGCTACTGCAGTGTTCCCAGGATGGCTTTGCTCTTTTGAAACTAGAAATGTATGAATGGAGGCTGGGGACAGAGGGTGCTTTCTTGGCTTTTGAGTCCTGGCTTCATCAACCTTGCTCTGCTTGCACAGTGACCCCCCTCAGTTCTCATGCTCTCAACCTCTAGAGACCTATAATCCTCTGGCAGGACCCCCATCTGCCTTGGCGCTCTTCACAGAGAGCATTGATTGGATGGATCTTTGTGTCTCTAGAACCTACCAAAAGGCCAGGAGCTGAGAACAGCTCCAATTGGAGGCTTCTGGAAGGGAGGGAAGCAGTCAGAGACGAGGCAGGAGATGAGGGTTCTGTGCCAAGCACTGCTATTTACAGAAGGAAAAAAAATACATTCACCAGCCAACCTTCACTTTGTAAAAACGGAGTCAGCCCATGTGACCCCAGCATAACTTACAAGTGGGCTGAGGACTTACCTGAAGAAGGCTCACATATTGATGCCATTTGGCCACGTCACAGAATTCTTTGTTTTAGAGATGCCGCTGTGAAAGAAGCTTGGAGGCTGCAAATGGAGAAAAGGAACATACAGTTCTCACGGCAGGCGAAGGGTGTGAATCCAGAAGAGAAGAAGAATCATTGTTTCCTACCTCAGCGTACTCTTCCTCTGTTCATTCCTGAGACATGTGGGCTGCCCAGATGTGGGCACATTGATGATGCAGTATAGGGATTACACCCTCTTATGCTGGCATTGATTTCATCAGAGATTTTTTGAAACACTGGGGCGGCATAAACTCCTGATGGCCAAGACAGATTTTCTAAAAATCCTAATTTTTATTGAAATCTTTCATTATACAACGAGAGTAATACTTTCTGTTTTTTTTTACTCTGCCCATTTTCTTTTCTTTTTAAACTTTTATTGATTTTTTTTTGTGGATTTCACAATCCGCATCTCCATCCCACTCATCTTCCTGTCCTTTCACATCCATTCTCTACCTTTTGCAACGTTCTCCCCAAGAAAAAAAAATTACAATTTAAAAGAAAAAAACAAAACAAGACAAAAGACAAACTTCTGGTCATGGACGTTGTAGCGTGACACAGTGTGAGTCACCCAGTATACCCTTTAATCCTTACGCCCTCACTTCCTGTCCGTTTTCTTAAGCACATCTAAACATCTCCATTTGAATAGATGTAGGTTACTTGGAGACGATTCTTTCCAGTAAGAACAGTGCTGGATGATAAGGTGTACATTCCCCAGTGTCAACCATTTTATTTCAGGATGAGGTGACCATGCTTGTGCCTGTGTCCATCTCATCACACAGATTATCAGGCAACCCCTGGTCCAGGGAGAAGACGAGATACAAATCAGTTCTCCTGTCCTGTTTCACTGAGGAGAGTCAAGTGTAAGAGCCTCCTTCATGTTCTTCCACGCAAGTTGGCATGACTACCAAAGAGCCTTCTTTCCGTGGCTGGGATTCGAACTCAGGCAACAGATGTGTGGGTTTTGCAGTCGGCCAAAATGTCACCAGAGGAAAAGAGGCATACAATATCTTCGAGGGGCTGTAAAAAGAGTTGTGCTCCCAGATGCTCCACATTTTCATAACTTTCTTATGGGATTTTTCTTATTTTTCTTTTTGTTAAATGATTATCAAGACCATGGCATTTGTGTGTGTGTGTGTGTGTGTGTGTGTGTGTGTGTGTGTGTGTGTGCACATGTGTGCATCCTGGCACATATGTGAAGGTCAGAGGGCAACTGTGTGGGGCCACCTCTCTTATTCCTCCTTTACATGGGTTCCGGGGTTCGAACTCGGGTCTCCAGCCTGCACAACAAGCACTGTTACCTGCTGAGCCTTCTTGCTGGCCCCTGATTTTCTTTCTTCTTCCTCTTTTTTTAAGTCTTAGATTGTCGGCAGGACTTGGGGCAATTTCATTTCCCTTGGTTTCTTCCCCCAGCCATGTTATGGTTTCCCCGCTCTTTCCGTCCCTTCTGTGGTCTGTGCGGCATCGGTCGACGTCACTATTTACACACTGGTGTGTGGTGGTCTTGTGTTCCCCAAAATATTGTGTACTCTAATAAATTTATCTGGGGTCAGAGAACAGACAGCCACTAGATACAAAGGCTAGAAAATGGTGGCACTCACACCTTTAATCCTAGCATTCCAAAGACAAATCCCTCTGGATCTCTGTGAGTTCAAGGCCACATTGGAAATAGCCAAGCATGGTGACACACACCTTTAATCCCAGAAAGCCAGCCTTTAATCCCAGGGAGTGGTGGTAGAAAGCAGAAAGATATATAAGGCGTGAGGACCAGAAACTAGAGGCATTTGGCTGGTTAAGCATGTGGCTGGTTAATCTTCAGGCTTTCGAGTAGCACAGTTCAGCTGAGATTCATTCTGGATGAGGACTCAGAAGCTTCCAGTCTGAGGAAACAAGACCAGCTGAGGAACTGGCAAGGTGAGATAGCTGTGGCTTGTTCTGTCTCTCTGATCTACCAGCATTCACCCCAATAACTGGCCTCGGGTTTGATTTTATTAATAAGAACCTTTAAGATTCATGCTACACTGGTGTTCACTCGCACCGACCCTCACATCCACCTCTCAGCCATTTTGCATGCCTTTGTACATCCATTTCCAAGCCTCTCCCGAGAGAGTATCCTCCCGCTCTGTCTCCTTTAGTGTGGATTTGCCACCGAGAATTCTCTCAGGCTGAAAGTGTCTTCACTCCCCTTCAGTGTTGAAGGGTCTTTTTTTTTTTTTTTTTTTGCTGAAGAATCCAGGTTTACAAAATTTCCTTGGATGCCTTGTGGATCATAGTCTTGCCCTTGGGAAGTCTGATGTCAGTGTTATTCTTGCTCTGTTGAAGGCCATATTTTTCTTTTCTCTCAGATTTTAATGCTTTTTCTTTGTCTCTGAATTCAGTTGTTTCAGGTTAATGTGACTGGAGGCCTTTTGTATTCATGAACTATTTTTTAAGTTTCTTGAGATATGTATTTCTTTTTTGAACACTCTCAGCCACTGTCTCCTTAGGTCTCCCCTCTTCTTCACTATTTATCCTGTTTTCCATGACTCTAGTTTCATAGACATCAGACTTTCTCACAGAATCTCTGTATTTCTTACAATTTCTCCCTTCCCCTCATCCTTAGGACTCTCCATGTATCATTTGAGACATTTCTTCCCACATATCTCCCAGTTTATCGATTATTTCTCCAGCTACATCTGCACAGTAAACCTATTCACTGTAGTTTTAACTTTAGTTACTCAGTTTTCCCGTCTTAGGATTTACACTTGATTAATTTTAGTAGGTTCTGGTTCTTAGACATAATCCTCCAATATTTTCTTTTGAGCCTCTTTGGCTCGTCACTTTTAAGGTCCAGATCCACTGGCCTCTGTCTGGAAACCCCGTGCTGAGTTTCCAGTATGTGGTGTGCCTCTGTTTTCTACCATCTGATTTTGTTTCCTGGTTTGCCTGGTTTCAGTTGAATACGGAAAAACCCTGGAGATCAACCAAGGACCAGGATGGTTACAACTTGTCCAGACAGGTTTAATATTTAGTTCTGACCAGAACAATCACAACAATATCAAATTTTAATCCATCCAGAGGTGGCAATGTCTTGAATTGCGGTCCAGTCTCTTTGAAGAATGGTGTACTTCTGCTTTGCCTTTGTTTCTAGGGCGAATCCCCTCAATGTCAGTTAAACCAATAGCTAAGAGGAGCAGTGAGGGCTGGAAGAAGACAAGAGAAGGCTGTATCCTCTCACAGGGTGCATGACGGCTAGCTCACATCAACCAGAAGACAACCAAACCAGTGTTTCAATTTTCCTCTTCTTACACTTGCCTGGTGGGGAGGGAGAAGCGTCTGTGCACTTTGGAAATCTGTGATGTAAAAATCTTCTGTGTACCAGGGACAAAGGGACCAACAAAGCCCTCGTGTTAATAAAGGTTACATAGCAGTAGGGGAGACAGGCAGTAGACCCACAGGTAGAGGTTTGTGTGTATACGTGTACACGTGTGCACGCATCTGTGCACACACATGTGCACAATGCACAGATGCATGCGTGTTAGGTACTCTTGAGGATAGTGGGGCTAAGGTTTCTGGGTCCTCCAGCTTTCTTAGAGCTCTTTATCCAAAGAGAAGTACACTGTGTTCTAGCTGTTGCTCATCTAGAATCTTCTGTTACTCTACACTGCACTCAGCTGTTGCAGAGGCCTTTTGGGTGCTGCGACACTACCCACCCTTTACCATCCCCGGGCCCCAAGCCTGAGCATCTTTCTGCCCTGGGAATAGGACCCTTCCTTCCTTCAGATTCCTAGGTCTGAGAAGAGAGGAACATCTACATCTAGTGCTCTGCTTTAGTCTCTGGGAGGTGGGGAGTCTGCTTTGTGGGGTGTGGGCCCTGCAACTTGGAAGACCACTTCTGCCCTGGGTTCCCATTGAGAACCACGGTGTTCTCAGGCAGGATTAGCTTTTTCTCATGCATTTATAGATGGAGATGGGCCAAGTGAGAGGGAGGAGGAGGGGAGTGGATAAGAGTGAACATCGTTTTGTCCTCTTACTCAGAGAGTATGAGTTTATTGAGCATAGATTTTCTATAGTTACTTGGAGTCTGAGAAAGGATTCAAACATGGATCTGTCTCAATGCTGCAGCCTGTGTGGCCACCACCTAAGATAATGCCCACCTCGGGGGAGTTAGGAGGATGCCAGATACTCCATGCGGCAGGACCACGTGGATGCCTGGCATTTAGGAACTCAGTGTGGTCTGGTGATGTCTTTCTATGAACAAAAAGAAATCTTAAAAGGAAGTGAAAATCTGTTGCCTTGGAGAAGTTTGAGAAGAAATCAGATAGTGTGTGGGCAGGAATTCACTTAGCCTGTGTTGCCACACAGGTCCTGGTGGACTCCGAGTCCCTTGTCCCCCAAGGATGGAGCACTGGCCCATGTCATCCAGGCCAATTTCCCCCACTTTCCCCAAGTGAATGGGCAGTTGTCCTGGACAGACGGCAGTGGGTTGGTATCCTTTCCTGACAAACGCTGTGGCCCTGAGCCTTGTCTTCTACTTATTGTGATTATATTCACAGGAAGGGCGGCACACCCAACAGATTGCACACCATCGTGGAGGCTGTACTTACCACAGTGCTTGTGGTTTGGATCAGTTGGAGAGAGAAGAAAAGGGAGGGGGGGTTCTTAGTGAAGAAAACATTTTCTATCTGCCTCGTCATTACAGAACACCATCATGTTGTATTCAGCTCACCGTGCAGAATCGATGCTAGCAGCATCCTTAGCAACATCTCCTGCATTTCCCCAGGCAGAGGCAGCCTTCATAGCTAACTGCCTGGAGGAAACGAGCCACAGAACAGAGAAGGGTCAAGCAGTGCCTTCCATCTCTTCCCCCTATTGTGGGAGCACCTTGATGTCAGGTCTGCTTCACAACTCGGAGCACCCCTGATGGGAGCCTCTAAACCAGAGGTTCTCAACCTTCCTGATGCTGCAACCCTTTATTACAGTTCCTCATGATGTGGTGACCCCCCCCCCCCCCCGACCAACCATTAAATTATTTTTGTTGCTACTTCAAAAATGTAATTTTGCTCCTGTGATGAATCGTAAGGTAAATGTCTTATTTGCAGGATATCTGATGTGCGACCCCTGTGAAAAAGTCATTCCGTCTCCAAAGGGGTCATGACCCACAGGTTGAGAAATGCTACTCTAAGCTCCCCTGTATGGCTCAGCTGGGCCCAGGCAAGTCCTTCTGTGAGGTGGTGGTCAGCTGGGCTGGCCAAAAGCACACTCAGTGTTTCTTCTCTTGTGTGAATTCCTCCTAGAGGCTGCTGGCTACTGGCTGGGATTCCAGGATGTCTGGCACATCAACATGTCGTTTCCTTACTTACACACCCTGGGTGTCCTTACAGCGGTTCTCATGACCAAGACTCAGAAGTCACACAGCTTTGCACCTGCTGCTCTCCACCGTAAGCCCTCACCGAGTTCATCCAGGGCTGCAGGTGCAGCTTCCGCTGTGGTCCAGTGAGTCTCTGGGATGGGCTGCCTTTGGGAGAATACAGTTGGCCAGCCCTAGAATAGTGGCAATCAGTGTTTGAGTCCCTGTGAGACTTAATGAAATGACCTTGTTAGGGAGTGAGATCTAGGGGAGAATCCACAATCTTTGGTTCTCTTTCTTATTCTAGAGCCTTCCATCTTTAAGGTAAGTGGGGCAGATTCTGGTGGGTTCCATATTCCAAGGCCTGATTGATGAGACTGTTGGAGCCCTCTGAGGTTTGGTGGTGTGCACAGAAAGCTGTGTTGGCGATCACCTGTCAAAGATGGCATTCTGTCAGCAAGCTTGTCCTTCTACATGAGAAGCTCAGGTTAGGTGAAGGGCTGTGTATACTAGACCACAGATCACAGGGGATCCTCCACAGTCTCTTGCTTCTGGTTGACTGGAGAGTGTGCTCATGTCTGGTTCTCATTAGTCACAGTCTAGGCAAGAGAAATAATTGTGTGTGAGCCAAGAACGTAGATCATATGAAACATGGATGGTGTGGACTCAGGGCTCAGAAGGTGTGGGCCTCCTGGGTGGTGGCTTTGTCATTCATTGACTGGGAACCCAAGGGAAGTCAGGGCCTGACTGTGAGCATCATTTTCTTGTCTGTAAGAGGGTGATGTTGGATGTTCTATGATGATGGAGAGTTCTTCCTGCCAGGCCATATAGACAGTGAACTGGAGGTATGCCTGAACCAGTGTGCATGGCCTTGACAGCTCCTACTGGACAAAATTGTTCTGAGAAAGGGGGTAGAGGGAGGAGGGTCTACATGTGCCTGGGATGGGAAGATCTTTGGCAAAGGTGTGTTCCCTACCAACTTCTGGGAGCCTTGCAGGAGAGCAGTGAGGGTTCCCCACCCACTCAGCAACTTCTTAGAGGTCCCTACCAGAGCCACTGGGATTGTCTTGGGGGTACAGGGTGGGTTTCTCCTACCACACATAGCAACCATGGCAGTCAAAGTCCATTCACTGAAGGGCAGGCAGTGTGTGCCTGTCCTGAGGTGGGGAGGTGGCTGAGATGGCTCCCTGAGTTCTAGTCAGTTATCAGCCCCTCAGCATCCTATCCCTGCACATGGCCTTGCAGACCATGGGACCTCGGATCCAGAGGAAACTGGCTGTCATCCCTGTCTCATGTACTGGCAGTGAGATCTTGGTTAGCTGGCCATTTCTCTCAGCCTCATTCTGTTTATCTGTAAAATGGAAACCCTGACACCTGCCTCCCAGCCCAACTATGTGAAGGGAAGGAGCTGAAGTCTGTGTAGCTGAGTACTGACTTAAATAGTGCTGGGTGAGTACTGAGTCCTCAGCTGCCATTCCTGGTGCTGGGATGGGGTAAGGAAGGGCAAGAGCTTGGGGAGAGGTGTTGATCGCTACGGAGAGAAGTGAAAAGCATCCTGATTTGAACTCGTGGACTATGAAGGCTCACACCGGGAGCTCTGGGGCAGGGCTCGTGCTCTGGGTTGGGGCATGATGAGATCATTTGCTGGACACAGTTTGGGGAAGGAGTGAGCAAACTTGAGATGGCCAGTGGAAACATGCTAAGCATCACAGGAGCCAGGGAGACCCCCATATGGGGTGTATTTCAGTTCCAAGAAGATGAAACATGAGAAGGGACTGGAGGGGCCACAAAGTTGAATGGAGGGACAGGAAGGGATTGGTAGACATGGACTTGCAGGCTGTCACAGGTGAGACAGGATGCCAAGGGTGTGGGGGAGTCAGGACATGGCCTGTCCTCACCTTCCCTTAGGATTTCCCCACTTTTTAATAACTGTAACAAAAGAAAAAAATCCTTTAAATAAACCTTTTTTTTTTTTTCAGTTTCCCCACTTACTTCCTCTCGACTCAAGAGCAAAATGAAACGGCTCAGCTCTTACCCAGTGTGTGTAGAAGCAGCCCAGACATCTAGCTTCCTTCTTGACCATAGCTCCAGGGACCCTCACAATAGCCCCATGAGCCCACGGTCCAGTGCCCACTGCGCATGGGTTTCACCTAGCTTTCAGCAAAAGTAGGCGGGACTCAAACCTGGGCTGGCCTGAGTCCTGCCCGGCATGCTCTTGATGCCAGCTGGGGAGGTCTAGTCCTGGAATCTTGTCACCTGAGAGTCTCCCTCTCTCCCTTTCTGTCCCCTCCAGCATCAGCTGTGTTGGGGAGGGTGGGTGGTGTGGGAGACACAAGCATTTCCATCACCTGCCAGCCTTGACGGGGCTAAGTGAATTTCTTTCAGCGGTGATGGACATAATTAATTTAGAAGAGAAGTTGCCTTATTGCTGCTGGTGTCAAATGAAAGTGAGAAGGGAAGACCAGCTTCACACCTGGCAGGGGACTCTTGGAAGGACGCTGACTAATACTGGGCGTCCGTTGCCTTTAGCGATGTCTCCAGTGGGTATCATCCTCATCGGTAAGCCAAGTGCCAGCAGCGAGGGTAACAGATATGAGGGGCTGGACTACGGAGACTGAATGAATGCTCAATGCCAGGCAGGTGTCGAAATTTCCAGAACTCAGCATTGGGTGCTTTTTCATTAAGCAGAACCCAAGCTTCGGAGTCAGGCAGATCACTTAAGAGTTTCTCTGCAGAAGTCCAGATTCCTCAGCCACACTTCGAGGGGCTGTTTCCCTCCAAGGGAGCTGGTGTTGTTTGAAGGAGACATGCACCCTCCCCCCCTTAGGCTCACATGCTTGAACACCCGGGTCCCAGTGAGCGATGCTGTTTGGGAAAGTTGTGGAACCTTTAGGAGGTAGATCCTTGTTGGAGGAAGTATGTTTCTGGTGGGGATGGGCTTTGGGGACTTAGAGCCTCAGGCCACGTCTGGATGCCTCTTTCTGAGGCAGTCCTATGTGGATGAGAGGACATGTGATCAGCTAGCTTCCCTCTCCTGTCTGCTGCTATGCCTTCACCTTGGCTGCCATGAACCACACACTGGAATCAGTCTTTCTTCCTCAAGTTGCTTTGGATCATGGTGTTTTTATCATAGCGGCAGAAAAGTGAGCAATATGGTAGGTTTCTCTTTCACGGTTATTCCAGATGGTTCTGATCCAGGAAGACTGAGGAATGTGAACCTGGGACTTCTGAGCACAGCTTTCAGAAATTATGGGTTTTCCATTGAGAATACCCTAACAAAGTGAGAGCCTCTTTGGCATTTGCTCCCTTGGCGTGATACGGGCCTCGATAGCATCTCAGAGGAGGAGGGTGGCTGAAGCACACTCAGGATCTCGCATCTCAAACTGCCTGGATTTTGCATGGACAAGTTGCATGGTAGGCTCAGGCCCCCGGTGGAGGGCCAGCTGGTGAAAAGACCCCACCTAGGTACCACCCAGAAGTCTTCTACTGTGCTTCTAGTAGCCGCTGTGATCCCCTCTGTGCGGACATCTCTCACAGCAGTGAATCAGTCAGTCTGCTGTCCTCCCTTCGGCGGAAGAGACAGTCTTGCTCATTCTTGAAGTCCCAGGGCCCAGAACCAATACGTTTTACGTGGTGAGAACACTGGAACATTTTCCCATGTCATTCCTTTGGCTTCCCATCATGCAATAGAAATTTCCCCAAAGTGCCAAGTCTCTGTTGTCATCATCTTATGCCTGTCCAACGTTCTACAGAGTGGTGGCACTATGAAGTTGGTTGTGCCACCTTTCTGCCGTTATAAATATCACCGGAGTGAACATCTTTCTGTCCCTGGTCGGTGTAATGAGTGCCTGCAGGATAACAAGGAAGCTATGAGACTCTGATATGAACACTTGTAATGGCTCATGTCAACGAGATGGCGCACACTCTGCAAGTTCACCGTTATGGAATGCAAGACAAAAAAAAGAAACAATGCTCAATGCAGGCACCGGTGTTGACATAAGGAGTCAGGGATGCTTGTTCAACCACTCAGTTGGGCAGTGGAAATTTGTACAGTTTGGCAGTGTTCGGAGGACTGCTGTTGTTAGCGTGTCTCTTTCTGAGACAGCGTCTCACTATGTAGCTCAGGCTGGTCTCAAACTCACACTCTTACTGCTTCGACCTCCAGAGTGGAGGTGTGTGTCACCACAGCCAGCGCTGGAACAGTGTTTTGAAGCAAAGGTTTCTCACACATGTTGGAAGAATTCAGTCTGTTCAAGGCTACCCCCTTAAGGAGACGAAGTTCTCCTGTGTACAGAAGGTGGCTTCTACAGGATTCTAGCAGGCTGCTGGATGGAGCTAGAGGCAGGTAAGCCAGGTATGAGGCTTTGACAGAATTCTCTTGGGGAGAAATATAGACGTTGGCCCTTGTGAGGGGAATTGGATGGAGAGGGGGTGGATTCCATTGTTTTAAAACTCCCCCTTAACTTTTCTCCCCAGCCCTCCACCAGGCCTCTTCCTCGGGGCAGTAAGCAGCCTTCTATGTCCCCTTATGGTACCCAGAGTCTCCTAGAAACCTGAGGTGCCTCCATCAGCTTGACACATTACAAAGCTCACTAATTGCGCGCTGGCTAATTGCATAATGCGGTTATCTGCCTAGTGGATTGCGGCCCAAACATTGCTCCATGCAGGATAATTATTCTGGATAAGTGAATGACTGGAATAGTTACAAAATTCTGTCCCTCGGTCGATCTCCTTTCTCAGAAGACAGCCGCTGTGTGGGGTAAAACATAAGACATAAAATATCTCTGGGGCTTGTGCAACATGGCGACAAGCAAGCTTGTGGTGTTTCAAAGAGGAACATGCAAAATATTAAGTTTGGATAAAAAAGAGCATACAACTGTTCTGTCCTTGACATGCATATGTTCCGCCTGATGATTGGCAGGACTCAATTTGCTCTTGCCTGCTTCCAGCCGAGCAGCGCTTCTCATTTTCAGCTCAGGCCCGTGCACGCTGCGAACCCCCTGTGAGCTTGGGCATTGGTCCACACATGGCTCCAGAGGGTGTGCTCAGGTCTCAGCATCTGCTGTATGGCTTTGGGGTCTCATTGTAGGACGTCTTAGAGGTAGAGCAGGTGAAGGAAAGGGCTAAGATGGTTCCCCCTTCTTGTTCTCTCTGACAGGCCCAGTGGAAGCTCAGTGCCTGCTATAGAGGTTTCCCAGGGGATGGAGGACACTCTCTCTTGCATTAATTTGTTGTCATCAGCATCAGTTGTCAGCATGACACCACCTAGAGTCATCTGAAAAGAGTTTCAGTTGAGTAATGTCTTTATTGAGTTGGTCTGTGTCCATGTCTGTGAGGGATTGTCTTGATTGTTGGTTGGTGCAGGAGTGCCCAGCCCACCATGGGTGGCACCATTCCCTGAGCCTGTTGGCCTGGGCTATATATGGAAAATAGCTGACATGATCCTGAGTGAACCAGCCAGCAGAGTTCCTCCATGGCTTTTGCATGAAGTTCCTGCCTCAAGTTCCTGCCTCAAGTTCCTGCCCTGACTTCTCTCAATCATGGACTGCAACCTGAAAGTACAAGTGGAAACAAATCATTCCCTTCTCAAAGTTGCTTTTGGTCATAGAGTTCCGTCACAGCAACAGAATGAAACCAGAACACTTGGTGAGACCCTGGGACTGGGACCTGGGCCACTGAAGGCAGCGCCAACAGGTGCAGTGAGATGAATGTTTTTAGTGGCACAATAGCCTTCTGTGTTACTTCTACATCCATGTTTCTTAGAAGGCATTTGACACTCCAAGAGGTCACACATTATTCTTTGGGATCCATAGCTCACTCTCCCAGGGTTCAGGGCGCACCTGTTATATTTGATGGGGGTGGGAGGTGTGGTCTGTAGCTATGGGAGGTCACATGGAGACCACTTGCTGTCACTGTTGGACAGGCTCTGGGCTCTGCACCTTGCTGGAATTTTCCTGAAGTGGGTCTGGCTTCTTAATAAGATATCATGACCACCAGCAGCTGCCTTCACCCAGCTTCCCACTATGGACACCTCCCATTCCAAGACCTTCCTTGCCCTGGGGGTCCCTGCTCTTTCATGGGGTGAGTCTGTTATTGCAATGTTCACCAGGATTTGGCAGGACAGAGCTTTCTGGATGCTACAGCGCTGAGAGGAAAGATTGCTGAGTGGTCTGGAGGTCAGGTCAGAGTTCTGGGTTGGAGTCCTGGTCCACACTGACTTCCTTCTGCCATCATGTATTTAGACAAGCTCTGGCTCCTTGGTCCTCAATATTCCCACCTGTCCAGTGGGTACACAGAGTATCTTTGTTGGTAGTTGGTAAAGTTGAAACAAGTCAATAAACACAGAATGTGTGGCACCATGCCTGTTTTCTAGGATGTGGTCTGTCTCAGGCATGGCTCCTCTTGTCAGGGTCCTTGTCACCATCATGTTGCATGGCATGGAGCTTGGTGCCATGAGAGTCCAGTGGAGTTAAAAGCATGGTCTCCATTCGTCTCACCTTTTTTTTTGGGTGTCTGGCAACTGCTCCATCTCCTAGGGGGCCCTGCAAGGGGGAAGAAGGAGCCCCCAAATGTCAGGGCAAGTCTGAGTGCCCACCCCACTGCAGGTCATGCCCAGGACTCTCTGAAGGTCGAGTTCACCCCATATGCTTGGCCTAATGTCCCCAATTCCCTTTGAGGCTGAGATAGCGGGTGCAGGGCTCAGTGAGTACAGGTCCCAGACTACAGTTACCTGTACTCTGCTCAGTACTTGCTCAGGCAGGGCACACAGTGGACTTGGGACATCTTTGCTGAGTCACAGTCCTTGTTTGGAGGTCCTCTTGTACTTGTACTCAGAGCCTGCTGTACCTGGTACCTGGCAGAACTTAGGATTGATCCTGGTACTAGTGAGTGACACGTGATATCCTCATACAAAGAATATTTGTGATTGGAAACCTTTGAGATGGAGAGAGAGAGAGAGAGAGAGAGAGAGAGAGAGAGAGAGAGAGAGAGAGAGAGAGATGCCCTATGGGGTTCTGTAGGTTCATTTAGGCATGTTAAGCCCTAACAGACCAAATGCACATTTTGAAACTATTATAAATGATATCACAAAAGACAAATTTATGCAAAGTTTGAGATGAAGAAACTTGGGGGTAAAAAACTCTTCCTTATGAATGCTATGTGTGTGCACACATATTTCCTGTGTGTGCATCTGTATTGTGGCCTATTCCAGATCTGTAGATGAGGGACACTCTTGCCCCCCCCCCACAAGGGTGTGTTTAGAAAGCACTGGCCAGTAGAGATATAAAAGCCTGTGGTGATTTTGACTCTAGTATGTTGGTCTGCATGCAGTTCACTCTGGCATCTGTGCAGAGTATCTGTGCTTCAGATACGGGTCCTGAGATACGAGTCCTGAGATACGAACACAAGACGCTGGTCCTGGAGGCTGCAAGTCCAAGGTTGGGCTGGCAGCTGGCTGATGCTCTCCGATTTGTGAGGGAGAGCTGTCCTAGGTTGCTCTCCTTGTTTGACCAATGACCTTTTCTGGACCCACACAGTCTTCTATGTACATCTGTGTCTAGACTACGCCACATAAGGAGGCCAGCCATAGGCGGGTTAGGGTGCACCCCGAGGTCATTTTAAACTGAGTCATTTCCACAAGGCCTCGATATATCTGAACACAGCTGTGTTGAGGACCCTGCGAGGAGATGCTCAGCTTGTAACACTAGAACCCTGAGTGTGGGACCCCGTTTTCAGGTTCCTCGTGGCTTTACCCAGCAGGTCCGCATAGAGGATGATTAGGGCCACAGCCTGAGTGCAGGTGTCTGAGGTGGTCTGCACTTGGCTGTGCTGGGGTAGGAGGTCTTTTGCTCCACCCCTTGGCGTCTCTATAAATACCCTGGGGCAGAGACCATCAGGGCCCGCTGGAATAGGTTCCAGGCCCTCTGGAGGCTATCCTTTATTTTCTATCTGTTTATCTCGGCAAGATTCTCTGCAATATAACCCTTCTATCTAATATTTCCTGCTGCTCACACTCAAGAAAACTCGGGGTAGCTGTGGGGTTGGTGGGTAAACGCCCCACACCTGAGGACCAGAGAGGAGGCAGGGAATGCAAAGTCCACTGTAAGGAGCAGGACCATGGGGACTTCAGTGCTGAGTCGGCTTGGAAGGATCTGGAAACCTTGGCAGGCGGCAGGTAGGCAGGTGGGAGGGCAGGGCTGGGCAGGAGCTGAGTGAGCTGTCCATGTGGGTGGATGTAGGATGTCTCTTGGGCCTCCTGATGCTGAGCTCAGGGAGCACGATCTGCAGGGAAGCCTGCCATTGTGCCCCGGATGTCTGCCTGGCGAGCAGCAGGCAGCAGAGACTGCGCAGTGGGCGGGGCTACACGGGGCTTCTGATCGTAGACCATGTCAACCTGGAAGTCAGGGACGAGGTCAAACAGACTTCGACAGTTTCACTCTTACCTTTAGTCACCTGTACCCTTCCTTACTGGACACACACCGGAAGACTGTTTTTTTTTGTGAAGGGACGGTGGGCTCTGGAGTCCTTCTGTGTGCGAGAAGCTCCCTGAGGATGGCAGAATTTTGAAACCCACGGTGGGAAGGGGACATGCCTGCTAGGGTGCTGGGAGGGTGATGTGGTACAAGAGGCACTTACTGCTCCATCAGTATCAGCTTTGGTGTCGGGGAGGACGAGGGGGAAGGAGAAAGACGGAAACAGACACAGAGAAGAAAGGAAAGGGAAGAGGTAGGAGAAGGAGGGAGAACGGCAGATAGACCTGTGTGCTGGGAGCACACGGGGAAGACCAGGGGCGTCCCCAGCCCCAGGTCCTCGGCCCCAGGGGTCTACAGCTCATCTTCTTCTACACAAGCTTGAGGGAGAGACCAGGAACCAGGACAGGGCCCTGGGCACAGGGAAGGCTGTGTAGAAGGGACCGAGGGAGTGACGGCCACGGTGGGGCTTCGAGATCAGCAGAGGTCCAATTTCTTTCTTTTCTTTCCTTTCCTTTCCTTTCCTTTTCTTTTCTTTTCTTTTCTTTTCTTTTCTTTTCTTTTCTTTTCTTTTCTTTTCTTTTCTTTTCTTTTCCTTTCTTTCTTTCTTTCTTTCTCTTTCTTTCTTTCTTTCTTTCTTTCTTTCTTTCTTTCTCTCTCTCTCTCTCTCTTTCTCTCTCTCTCCCCCCTTCTCTCCCCCCCTCTTTCTTTTCTTTTCTTTTTTTGACCCTGGGAGCAGTGAAGCTCATGCTGGAGAAATGCACTACACATGGCAATCTCACGATGTTTTAGATGTTGATGATTTTTGTGTTGGGTGGCATCACAGCTATCCTGGGTACATGGGACCCATGGGCTGCAGTTTGGATAGGCCCACAATTGTTAGTGTTTCTCCTAGGAGAGGTTCCCTGCCTCCTGCTGTGAGCTGCAGACCCAGGTGGCTGGAGACAGGCTATTTCCCTGGTTCATGTCCACACAGAGGTGACATCTGCAGACAATGTGCCCCGTGTCCCTTAGTTACTCAAGGTAGAAGGAGTCTGGGCCTTGGCTGTTTTCCCAGGTACAGTGGCTTCTGTGGCAAGGACCTGTTCTGTCTCTCTTAGCTTAGGACTTGACATACTTCATGAAGTCATCAGTGTACAATTGCTCAGGGCTTGCTACTTTAATTGCGCCCCCCCAGAAGAACTGGATCTGGCACCATAGAAACCTGTGCTTACTTATGACATGGGGCATCCAAGGTCCAGGCTTGGTGTGTCAATGACAGGAGGATGTTTGAGCTGTTCTTGCTGTTCCAGGCATCCCTAGGATGCTGGGAAGAGATGGCCTGTGGTGGTTAATAATGACTGTCAACAAGATAGGCTCCAAGATCACCTAGGGGCAAGCCTCTGGGCTAGAAGGAGTTTCTAGATTAGGTCAATCCGGGTGGGCAGCACCCAAAGTATGGACGGCACTGTCACAGGGTTGGGGTCCTAGACTGAATACCAAGAAAGCGACTGAGCGTTGGTATCTCTCTGCTTCTTGACTGCAGACGTAGTGTGGCCAGCCACCCCACTCTCCTGCTGCCAGGACAGGCTGTGCCGGAACTGAGGGGCAGACTAAAGCCTTCCTTCCTTGAGTTGGGTGTTTTGCCAGCAGCCAGGAGAGTGACCAGTGCCCGGCCCGCGGCTCTGACCAACAGCTCAGTGACAGGCGGCTCTCCGGAGAGCACACTTACCCATGACATTTGCCCATGTCTATGGTGTGAGCACGGCCAGTTTCGAGACACCAAAAGATGCCACAGAGTGCAGACTGGGGAGACCCAGGCACCTACCTGTGCTGCCTGAGGGATGAACTCAGTACTGCTCATGGGCAGGAGTCATTCTTACTAACACCGTTGAAGACTGAGAACACTTGGTGGAGCTGCCACGTGGAGGACGCCTGCCGGTGTGTCAGAAAGCAGGTAGACAGACGGCTTGTTGGAGGGTCGCTGCTGAGGTACTGATTGCAGCCTTGTCCTCTGTGTCCAGGGGCTGGCGTCAAGAGTGAGGGTTGGCGCCTCCGAGAGAGGCCAAGGTCCTCTGCTTTGGGGACTGATCGTGGGGAAGAGAAAGGAGACAAGATAGACGACAGGTGGCAAGGAAGGAAGACTTTTTGGGGGAAGTCCTCTGTGTTCTGGAAAACTCTGGGGGAACAGAAGGCTGAAGGAGGCTGAGGCGGCTGGGGCCAGTGGGCTGGCTGCTACTGCAGGTCCACTGGTACTTCTGCCCAGCTGCAAAGAAAGGCAAGCAGCAGGGAGTGGCTTGAGACAAGGCCTGCTGGGGTGCGGGGGGCGGGGGGGGGGGTCCATATAGGGGGAAGGACAACAGCATCAGCCTCCGAGGCACACACAGGGGCAAGTCACTATCCTGCTCAGAGTCTCCTCGGGCTGGCTACCTGTGAAGGAGATGTGGTCGTGCCCCGTGAGCTACAGGAAGGGAAGGGATCATAGAGGACGTACTCAGTGGGTGACAGATCTAGTCCCCTTTGTATCGCTGTACAGTAAGGACTCTGTGGAGCACAGTAAGCACTCGGCGAGTGAGGATCTTAGTCCTCTCCTTGATGGTGCATGGTGAGCACTCGCGGGCGGGCGATGACTGTGATCCCTTTCCTTCACCTCTTTGTAAACAGCCAATGCCCTGTGACATTCATTCCGGGTGCTCCTCTAGCCCCAGGGAGAGGTGTTGGTAGGGGCCCTTGGCCAGCTCCTCCTGGGAAGACTGGGTGTGTTCCCGGCTGAGGATGGAACTGCCTCCCCAGCAAGCTGGAAAGCCGTGCCATGAACGTGGGCCGTGGCCTTGGCTGCCTAGGGCTCCGCAGACGCAGACTCTGGCTCACAGCAGCCAGGACAAAGCCCCAGTGTTCAGGAGCTCACCCCCTTGTCTGCTGTGTGAACCTGCCGACCTGACCCGCCCCAGCCCACGGAGGGCTGGAGACACTGTTCTGCCTGCCATTGTTCCCACAGAGCGAGGGAGGTCACCTCGGGTGATGCTGCCCAGAGGTGGCCTTGGTGGGTGCAGGTGGTTGGGTGAGTGCTGGTTGTGGGGACTAGCTGATCTTTATCTCAGCCCGGGGGAGGGGGGTCCTGGTGAGAGCTGGTGGGCTCTTTGAAGGGGGGGGGGGTGGGGGGTAGGGCTGGCAGGAGGCCACCAGGGCTGTGGCGAGCTGCAGGCTGGGAACCAGGTCCCAGGCTTTCTTTCAAAGTTGGGAGTAGGTGTGGCACCAGTCAGGCAGCAGGGGTGGACTGCCTGCCTGCGTTCATGTGCTGTGAGTAAATATTTGTGGAGAGCCCACGATGGGCTCCAGCAAGGCTCTCCCAAGGGCAGCTTGGCTGGTGCTTGTCTTCCAAGACCTTGCTGTTCCTTGCTGGCCTCCCAGCTCTACAAACCAGTCAGCCACTTGCTTGAGAGCCAAGACTGGCTGGGCCCTGGGGTTGCTCTCCCCTCCACCCACCCTCTTCTTATCTTTTCCCTCCTCCATCTTTCCTTTGTTTCCCTCCCTGTCTCCCCTCTAACCTTCCCTCCTTTATTTATTCACCTCTATCTCCCCCTGTACCCCCTCCTTCCCTTTTCCCTCTGTTCTTCCTCCCATCTCCCCCCCCCACCATTCCCACTCACCAAGCAAGATCTACAGTGAGTCAGTCGCCCCCCCCCCCCACCACCATTAGAGAGCCCAGAACAGACCTGAAGACCAGGACGCGGGCACCTGCTGGTGTCCTGAGGAAGTGCCACCAGACACTGGGAGGCAAACCCGGTTGCTGGTGGGCACCCTCGTTTCAAAGAAACCCCTCAGCCTCCACCAGGTCCCCCCCCCCCGAGGCCTCCGAAATCCACCCAGTTCTTCCTAGTTTGTCAAGGCTTTGAGTAAGGCAGGGTTCACCCAGAAACACAGTGTGGAGGGGACCCCAAAGTGGCTACCACTGCCCTCACATTCAAGATCTGCCGCAAACTGGTATTTGAACCCAGCCCTGATGCTTTTCAAACCCTCTTCATTTCATCCCCCGTTCCCCACCTTCATTACCACTTTTTCATTTAAGGTCAAAATCTTCCTATATGTAGACCTCCTGTGGGGAGGAAGGCATTTTAATGGTCAGAAAGGGGCAGTGGCTTCCAGGCTGTCGAACAGTTTCTTGCTAACCACAGAAGGATGGCATTCAGTCCCGGCTCAGAGCCGCAGCTGCATCCTTGCTGAAGTTCAACGCCCTGCAACTTGAATCGGTGGAATTGGGGGTTCCATGGGCTTGCAGGCCCGGCTGTGTCCTTCCTAGAAAGGGTGCGGTAGTCCCTTAGACTCAAGGATGCAGGGAAGGCTGGCAGGATATCATGACATTGCCGGTCTGCTTCCTGTTGTAGGGATATGCCAAGGCGAGAACAGGTCATCTCTGTGGGGGGACCTGCAAAGTGTACCTTGTCAGTTTTCACTGGCAAAATGGTTTGATGCTGGAAACTTGGGCAGCTTGTCTGCTAGACCCCCTGCAAGGTAAGAACATCCTCTCCTGTGCCCTAGTCCACAGGGGTGGAGAGGAACGAGCACCAGGAAGCAGCCATGGCTAGAGCCTCCGTCTGTGCCCAGCCTGTGGAGTATTTCTCTGTGAGTAATAGGATTTTCACATTCCTCCTTTTGTATCCATCGCAATAATCCATTTTAGAAAGTTAAGTTCTCTTAAAGGAGAAGCCCTCCGCTTCCTGCTGCGCTTTGGGCAGGGTGCACCTGAACTGAGGACCTGAGCAGGCTTTTCAAGCATCGTTTTTCCAACCCACCCTCTGGGGCACCCCTGAACAATTAAGCTAAGAATATGTGCCTCTCGTCTAGACCAAGCCTCAAAGACTTCAAAGCAAACATGCTTTTCTTATGGAAAACCGAGATGCAACTCTCAGATGATAAAATACGGTTTACGGCGTATATAACTTTGGTGACAACGGCTGGCCAGCCATCTTCGGATAGGTGGTCACAGAGTGGGCTGGGCACATTGGCTGGTAGGATCCTTCACTGTGTCATTATAAGCTGAGGTTCTAGCTTATCCCCGACCTCATGATCTGTGTGGTTTTACAGATGTCACTGTGCACCTTTTATGAGATGGGTGGGGCATTTTCTGACTCGCTGTGCTGACGGAGATGTAACCCTTAATCAAGGGTGAATGAACTTTGAAGCTTGTACTCTGAGGGACGTCATAGACATTGTTTCAACGGACTCACGATGGACATTCGTTTCTCTATTTCTGGGTTTATAGATAGGACACAAAGGCTCAGGGAAGGGAAGCAGTTGTCTCAAGGCCACAAGACTGGTTAGTCTGTGATGGAACTGGGAGATGAACACGAGTCGACGTCCCCTGCCACACCAAGAGGGTCATAGGCCAAGTCCACTACAAACGGTGATGCTCCCTCTAACTCACTTCTGGTCCCCAGGCCCTCCCACACAGTCTGGGTTTGTCTCAACAACAAATGGCCTCATTTTTTTTCTTGTCTGAAAATGTCTGTAGCTGTGAATTAGAGACAGCAGCGGAGTGAGTGAGGACGGTTTTTTTTTTTTTTGGTGGGGGGAGGTATTGGGGGACACGGAAACTTTTAAACTTCTGATTTGCTCCCTCGAAGGCAGTAAACAGTCTCTCCCCAGACTCGGGGCCCGAACACTTTTTCAGTGCCTTGCATTTTTGGTGACAGTTTTGCAAATTGCGGGTAAAGAACCTAAATGTCTAATTAAACCCTGAAGATGCACAGGAGTTTGAAGCGAATGATTGATGTTCACGGAGGTGCGGCTGTGTGACGGAGGCCGCCTGACAGGGACTGCGAAACCCGCACGGTGGTGATGTCTTGTTGTGATCTGTGTTGTCATTTTTTCATTACTGATTAAAATTAAAAATCTGCTTGGCAAATCCATTGTAAAAATTCCCTTCATGAGCATCGACGGGTACAAATTATTTTGTCAATCGTCTGGCAATCAAAATGGGGCTGGAGACGATTTCTAGCCCACACTTTCTATCCCCCTCTTCCCTCACGCCGCTGACTTTTCATAACAAAGTTTTAAAAAGCGTAGGTAGCAGTCTTGGCAGCGCTTGAAAAAAAAATCAAAAGATTCATCTGTATTTTTTTTTTTTAATGAAATGTTCTGTTTGTGTGCGCCCCCTTCTGCCCCCCGCCGAGAGCGGAGGGGAAGGTTCTCGGAGGGAGAGCCAGTCTGTGCTCTGTAATTGCCTAATGCTGTGTAATGACAGGTCTATAACAGTAATAAAGCCTTTATTAGGATAAAAATCTGTTTTGAGAATGGAAGCGTAAATTGTCTAAAACTGCAAAGGCAGAAAGAGGAGAAGCCACACTAGCCCGCAAACCAAGTGGAAGCTGTTTCCAGCCTCTTCGCTGAGATGCTTTTCAGTTTGGTCCCCACATGTCATGTGAAAGATGGAGGAGCAAGGTGACGGAGAACTCACGTGTGGCTGGGGGCTCAGCACCAAGCCCTGGGAGTTAGTGGTCCTGGGCTTTAGTCTTAACTCCCTGCTGTGTGGCTGTGAAGCAGCCACATGCCCTCTCTGGTGCCAGTTTCCTCTCTAACAAGTGATGTGATTGATGGCTCAGCCAGTCCATACATGATTTCCAATCCACTTGGCACCATGTCCATTTACCCAGTGCTTGAGAGTCAGCTAGGGCCCCCCCAACCATTTTCTAATGTAGACTATGAAGTAGAGACTATCCCTGGGTTTGGAGCTCAAAGCACTGGGATGGATCCTGGGTGGGCTGAAGGAGCTATGTATCTTAAGGAGTACACCACATCTCTGAGCCTCTGTTCCCCGAATCTGTGCCTAAGGTTCCGTGAGCTATCCTCTGAAGATCACAGGACAAACTATCTTCCCTGTGATTCTGCCATGAGTCCAGGAGAAAAAAGCCATGGTCACTGGGCCAAGAAATCTTTGCTGGCTTTGAGTCAAAAGACTCCTAGTTAGATAGGTGATTCCCAGGAGCCTGAGGCAGGAAGCTCTCCGGTCCAAGCCTGCCTGAGCTTCATAGCAAGATTCCGTCTTCAACGGCACAAACAAAACCAAAACTGAAAGTGAATATTTTAAAGTGAAAAAAAAAATGAAAAAAGATTCCTTGTCCACATGTTGCTGCCCAGACCCCTGGACTCTAAAGTTCTCCAGAGGCTGTGGCATGCTCCCCTCACCATTGACAATGGGTTGTCCTAAAGAAGCTGAGCTGAGGCAGTGCACGAGCCTGGGGCCCCAGCACCACCCAGGTCTGATACTACAAGCACCACACTGAACTTTTAGGAAGATTCCTGTCTCTGAGGAGGTGAAAGTCTTCTCATGTGGCTCTAGAACACAGGGACAGATGGGGCTGTGAAGGTGACTTTTCCGATAACTTCTTTGAACTCTAACTTCGATTAGACCTGAACAATATTTCTCTCTGTTCCCAGATGTCTGTCTATACGGTATACACTTTATTACCCCCCCCCTTTTCTTTCTCTTTGAAGAAGCATAAAGACCTCCAGTCTTCTGAAGGGCAAATGTGGGGTGTACTTTTTAAGGGACTGAGTGGCAGGTTCAGCCTACTGAGAGGCAGTCCATCCTTTCTGTCCATAGACTTACCTGCTTCTTCAGCCTCGAGCAGCACAGAGACAACAACAACAAAACCAAAAAACAAAACTTGAACCCTCTGAAATCAGAAGGGTTACTGTCCAGGCTACTTTCCTTTCCGACCAAGTTGAAATACCTCTCTTCATACACATTAGCATGGGAGACTCAGACAGAGAATAGGAATATCAAAAAATGCAAATACAACTGTACTCCCCTTTGTCCACGGCTCAGCAGGAGCAGGACTTCTGGGGGATCAAGGCCATGGAAATGTGAATATTAAAAAAAGAACCTTTTTTGTGATTGGGCAATTTTCTTTTGGAAAGGGGTCCGGTCAGTCCTGTTTTGCAGGGTGGTTTTCCCAAACCTATGTTTTGTGGCTATTAATGTGCCAACCCATAGCTGGAAAAGATCGGCATGGCACCCATGCAGTGTGAGCCCAGCCCACGGTGCTGGAGGAGTCTTAATCTTGCCCAGCTCTCTCCTCTTCACTTTGGGACAAGTGGGGGAGTGTGTTCTGAGACTTGTGTCCATTTGCATGGCCGCCCACTCACCTTATGGACCTATTGCTGCTCCACATTTAGTTCAGTCAATTTCCCCTGCAAGCACTCCCAAGGACCTTAGGTTGTGTGCTGGTGGGAGTCTGGGAAGGACCCTGAAGTAGTCTTTTCCCTAGAGGCACAGCCCACCTCATTGGAGGGGAAACAAGGATGGACAAGAAGGGCTGGGTACGGGGGGTGCAGACAGCAGCATGTGGAATGGGTCTCCTGCGAATTCCATCCTTGCAGAATCTTTTAATTAAAAACCCAGCGACTCCAATGGATGATCTAGAATGATCTAAGGCCAGGGCGAGCTGACGATTGCCGATCGCGCTCCTAGGTCAGCAGTAGACATGGCCAATCAGTCATAGACAGCACTCTTTCTGCTTGAGCTAGGGGCCACCATCACCATCACCTGGAGCTGGCAAAGGGCAGCAAACCCAGAGGTTAATTGTAGCACGGTCACTGGGGAGGGCCCCAGGTAGACGGCAGGAGATAAGCTTGCTGGGAACCCTCTGGGGGAGGTGGACGTGCGGGCTACCCGCAGCTCTAAGTCAGCACACACTGGCTGAGGCCTTACTTGGTGCTGTGGCCAGCGAGGGTAGATGGGTGTCTGTATGACCTGTTCTCACAGCAGCTGGAGTGAGGGGGAAACATAACATGGGTCTGGCGAAGGCTCAGAGAGATGAGGAGGGGAAAAGTCAACCATGGCTAGGACTCAGAAGGCTTCCTGAAGGCACTGGCCTGCAATCTGGGTCTCCGTGGGATGAGAGGAAATGTGGAGAGGATTGGTTGGCCGTGAAAGTCACCTGATGCCTTTGTTTTTCTCTCCTTCAGGCTCCACTTCTTCATCTGCAAGACGGGGACCATGCCCAGGACTCTTCACAAGATCCATCAAGACAGATGTTGGAATCCTGCCTGGAAACAAGAGTTTTATACAAATGCCCATTATTGTTATTCTTCCATTCATTAGCTCACTCAAGGAATTTTAGTCAAGTGCCCACAGTATATCAAGCCCCAGTGAATCCCTGGGGTTAAGGAAGCCGATGGAGATAGGACGTTGTTCCTTCTAAGAAGTCTGCATTGTGATGTTTGCGTGCAAGCATGTGAGTGCAGATCACTTCAGAGTGTGTTTGGAAGCCCAGTAAGTGACACAGCACAGGGCTCCTGTCTTCAGGAGGCTGCCCTGCTTTCCTGGAGCCCCAGTCCCCTCCCCTGCAAATCAGTTTGCTCTGTGCGGGTGAGAAGACAAGAGTGATAACTCAGCATGGGGCTTCACAGGCTCCTGAGTAGAGTGGACTTGCTGCAGGAGGCTGAAACCCCAGGGTCCCTGCTGGCTGCAGAGTTTCCCACCCCAGGAGCCCACTGGATCCTCTCCAGAGAGCTCTAGAGCAGACTCTAGACTGTGGTGTGCCAATGTGTCTACCCTACGGTTGCATGGCACCTGTGTAACCGGGCTGCCACAGCTTCGGGGAGTCTGACTGAAAAGATGCCACCCGTCTTACCATACAGAAACCATGAGCGTTCCCTGTGGGTTGCATGGTACCTAGCTCTGTCGACATGGTGGTCAAGGGGGGTGGTGGCATGGGTTTGGAATTAGAATGACCTCCACCAGCATTCTCATTTCATCACACATGGGTGGTGTGGCTATGGCCATGGAAACCTGCTGGCCCTCAGCTTGTTATCTCTAGGGTACTTGTAGGTCAGCAGCAACAACTGGAAGGAGCAGGTGGAGAGGCTGGGCATGAGCACGAGGTGGAGGGAGTTCATTATTGCACATGACCATGTTATAGGCATCCTCCCAGTGGGCGCCTCAGCCTACAGGGAGAGGCCCTGGACCATTTTGCAATCCACCCCCAAGCTGCCACACCAGGCCCTGATCACACATTGTCCTGAAACGCTCTCTGCCTCTGTTGATGCTGATACATACTTGTCGTGGGCGATGTTCCCACTATCAGGCATTTGGCGGAATCATAAAAACCCATTCCCACCCTGCCTAATACATTTTCATGTCTCTTCCTTGACAGGCCTGGGTGTATTGGATCTGGGGATGGGGGAGGGTCTCACAGTCTTTGAGCCCATACTTCTGGGGTGCTGGAGAATGGAGGGTGTTTGAGGCAGGAAGCTGGGGCCTCTGAGATGATCTTTGCTGCAATAAACAAATCGCAAGGGCAGGGCAAGGGAAGGTACCACTGCCATGGTGTACCCACTATTCTCCCTGCAGCCTTTGGAGTCCCCGAGGCTCTGGCACAGGTGAATGCTCAGGTTTGTCATGATTGTAACCACGTGCTGATGGCTAATATCTCTGAGCCTCATTTCATATGAAGCAGAAATAATAGAAACACCCACCCAAGCAGTTATACGAGTGAATGGCACCGTGCAGGAAAACAGCTGTGCCTGCCTAAAGCCTGCTCATGGGGAGAAGCCGGGTGACGTCATCAAGGTGTCAGCAGACACATGAGCCCTCCTATGGTCGGCTTGCTCACCTCTGTTGTGCCGTCTAAGAAGATCATGGTAACTTCTGGGGGTTTAGGTACTGTTAGTTTATTTTGGCCTATAGAAACCAAGGCTTTGGGAGAAGATGCATAGCCAGGTGAAGCTGAGAAAGTCTGCTTGATGGGCTGATGTTGTCTTCCTCTCTCACCTGCTTGAGTCAGGTTCAAGGCTTCTGGGCGCATCCCAGGGCAGGTCGATGTTAAAATTGGGTGGAAAGAAGCGCGGGCTGTCCCTGAGAGGCTGGACCAACGGCAGCTCAGCTGGCTAATCTAAGCCTGTGTGTCACTCTGTACCTTGGTTTTGCTAGTGGCAGCTCCCTCCCTCTGGAGGTGCAAGCACGTTGGTTCTCAGTGACTGGACACATCAAACACACGCGGTGCTGTAACCTCAAGTTGGGCTTGTCAGCTGTGGCTTTTCTGGCAGTGAAAGCTATTAATTTTTTCCCCAAGCCAAGTGGTGGGTTGAGTGTACTAGCTACAACCTGCCATTAGCTGCTCCTGCTATTGGGAGCTGTGGTCTGTGAGGAGGCTCTGGAGGGGGGCGGGGTTCAGTGGATGCTGGCATCACATGATCTTTCAGTTCTGAGCTCTTGTATTCCTTTTGATGACACCTGCCCCCCAACCTCCCTTCAGCACATGACTGGGCAGGGAATGCCTCAGAAGTTTGGGGATGCACCTCTCACTCAATGGGCCATGCAAGTTCCTTGGGAGCCCATCCAAGGCTTCTACAGTGGGCCACATGGGAGCCTGGTCTAGAGGTTGATCTCCTCCTTAGGGAGGGTGGCCAGGTCTCCTCATTCTCCAGCCAGCACTAGTTTCAGTCTTTCCAAGTATTGTTTTGAAAATTTAAGCCCAACTGCTTTCTGCAACGATAGTTGTATGTGCATAAGGGGGTGGGGGCAGAGCTCTTCCACGATTCTCATTGCCTGTCTCCATGAATGCTTCAGTCCATCTCTAGAACTGATGCTCTGGACAGGATCACAGAAGGCACTCCTGTGTCTAGTGAATAGATGAACGGATGAATGGGTGGCTTGTTGTGGAGGTGAATGGATAGATGGTTAGATGGGTGGGTGGCTAAATGGCTGGGTGGATGGGTGGGTGTTGTCTTAGTTAGGGGTTACCATTTGCTTCGATGAAACACCATGATCAAAAGCAACTTGGGGAAGAAAGGGTTTATCTGGACTATGCTTCCACATCACTGTTAATCACTGAAGGAAGTCAGGACAGGAACTCAAACATGTCAGGGACCTGGAGGCAGGAGTTGATGCAGAGGTCATGGAGGAGTGCTGCTCACTGGCTTGCTCTTTATGGCTTCCTGGGGTTACTGTATAGTGGGTGAGACGGTAGTCACACAAAACAGGTGACGATTGTGATATGGACTTTGAAAGAGTTTGTCGTCCATCGATTGTAAAAATGGTTTCCATGCTTCCCTGTCCCCAAGATTTGCATGATGGGCCTCTGCAATTCCTCCCACTCAGAGCTGATGATGTTCCTCCACTTTTTGGATGGAGGATGGCTCATGCTTTGGCTGACAGTGTGCAGAGTCCAGAGTCTAGGCTGCTACTGATACCATCATAAGAACATGAATGGCACTGGGCAGTGGTGGTACACGCCTTTAGTCCCAGCACTCGGGAGGCAGAGGCAGGCAGATCTCTGTGAGTTCAAGGCCATCCTGGGCTACAGAGTGAGTCCCAGGAAAGGTGCAAAGCTACACAGAGAAATCCTGTCTCGAAAAACCAAAAAAGAAAAAAAAACCATGAATGACCATATGTGCCTACTTTGTCACATGGAACACAGCAGAGTCACACTGGCTGACGCACCACACACTAGTCAGTCCCCAGACAGCCTCTCCAGGTGACTGTGGACACAGTAGCTGATGTGGCTGAGCTGAGCCTGGTTCTCACTAACAGAGCAGATATCTATCATATATGGTTTCACATTACCTTTGGGGGTAACATGTAACTTTTCTATTGCTCGAAACATCATGGCCAAAGACAACTTATCGAAGGAAGGGTTTATTTGGGCTTACAGATCCAGAGAGATGGGTCCATCATGGTAGGGCATGGCATACCTCCTCCAATAAGGTCACATCTTCTAAGCTTCCCTAAACAGTACCACCAACTGGAGACCAAGTATTCAAATGCCTGAGACAATGGGGGCATTTCTTTCAAACTCCCATGGGGATTGTTTGTTATGTAGCATTATCACAGCATTCCGTGACTGATACAAGGAGATGTGTACTCTCAGACAAGGCAAAAAGGGAGAAATTGATGTGTGGGAGGCCAGATAGGTTTCTGAGAAAATGAAGACCGAGCTGTGACCTAGTAGAGGAGTGGAGCGGTGTCCACCGGGTAAAAGGGTGACAGAAGAGGGACAGTACGTGTACGAGTGAGCCATAGTGGGAGCAACACAGTCCTTTAGGAAGAGCGGCTTCAGGCTGCTGAGTGGCAGAGGCAGGACTGCAGTGTTTCCTCTTGATGCCATAAATAAATCCTCTCAACCCTTGACAACTCTACATTCCACTTCACATAAGGCAGAGAAGCGATGCCCTGTTTCTGTACCACATTTGTGTTAGACAGGCCTCAAGGAACCCTGCTTTTATGAGGGGCCTGAGGGGAAATAAGTGGGTAGCCCTGGGAAGAAGTGCTGAAAGAACCACTGGAGTTGTCTAGCTCAGTCTGTCCTTTCATTATTGGAAAGCAGAGGCCTGGAGAGGAACTGTGGTTGGCTGGCCCAGGGCGTTCAAGGAGGGCTGTCTATGAGTATTGTCTCATGTTGTTTCCTTCTGGCATATTCCATGGTAGGACCCAATGAGTTCCTGAGGCCTTTTTGACTAGATGAGCAGTTTTAAAGATGTAGCCCCCACAGTCACAGACAATACTGGCATAGATGGAGGGGTGAAAGCCATTTAGGCACCCACGTGTGCCGGAGGCTGTGGGAGGAGCTTGGTACTCACCTGTCTCTAATTCTCTCAGCAACCCTATGGAGCAAAAGGTCTTTGTTTTATTTCTTGTATTCATATGGTACACAAGGGAATGAATTCAGAGATGGGCAGCCTAAGTCAACACAAATGACAAGTTCCAAGGCTGCTCACAGCTTCAAAGTCCAAGTTGGTTCCACCCCACCGTGGTGCCTCTCCAAACCTGATCCTTCTGATGGAACTGTCTGAGGTTTTGCTGATGGCAAGAGGTGAAACATGACAGAGCTTCATGATCATTACTGATCAAATTTCAGCTTCCCTTTGGGGGAGCTTGCTAGTATGCACAGGCTACCCCTAAACTCTTCTTCCCTATTGAGTGAGGCTCTGCTTATGCCATGGGCAAGTCAGCAGAAGTTGGCCATTACAAAAAAAAAAAAAAATCCTGGAGTGCACAGCTGAGACTCGACAGCAGTGTGATTCCATCTGACTAAACAGAACTTGCCTGATCTTCTGTTTCTAGGACCTGACTGGTTCAGCTAAAGTCAGCTCAACTCAGTTCAGTTCAGCTCAGCTCAACGCAGCTCAACTGAGTCCCACTCAACTCCACCCCGGCTCAGCTCAACACACCATCTCAGTTCTGCCCAAATTGGCTCAATCTAGCAAAACTCAGTCATCGTCCCCTTAACCTGACTGAGGTCAACAGACAGAGAGCCGCTCCATAGTTACAGAGGCATTTGTAGAGTGCCAAGGGTAGATTCTCTGGAGGTTGCTTCCTTTAGGAATTCACAGTTAGTTATTAAAATGCACCATTTGGTGGGAAGAATGTAGATTCCAATATGTAATGCACAATGGCCATGAGGCCCCCACCCTTGGAAGAGGGCACTACTCATTCCCCATCTAGGATTTTCAGAACCCTCATTGAAATTTTTATCATTTCCAGTAAGATTTAATTTGTATTAGTAATAGAGGGTTGGGGCAAGAACACCACCCAGGAAGAGGAGTGATGACTTGCAGGCTGGAGTAAGTGGGCCAATCAGAGTGGATATAATGGGGAGGAAGTTCGGGACCAGGGGGTCGCGCTAAAAGGCAGGAGGTTTGAGACAGATGCCTTTAAGGCAGCTCGGGAGTTTAGATTTTTTTCTGTAAGAACAGGAACCCGCCAGGTGATTTTATTTTATTCTGGAGAGCACTGGGGGTAGGCATGGAGATCCCCATTTTACAGATGAGGAAGCAGAGGCGGGCGACATTACTGTTAACCTGTGTTAGGACGGTTAAGTGACAACTAAATGACATCATCAGAACTTTTTCTTATGTGAGTCTCTCTCCTCAGCTGTCCATCTGCTCTGGTGTGATTCAGATCATCTTTCTACTCCCTGAGCATCCTGAGAGGAGGGACTGGAAGAGGTGAGAATAACGGCACAGTGCTTAGGAGAAAAAGGGAGCCTCACAGTTTACAGAGTGAAAAACTTCTAGCTGGGAATAGGTCTTCAAGTTCACATGGGGGTCATGCCACACAGAAGGCACATTTAATTGAATTAGAAGCTGGTGGTCCCTTTAAATTCATTCATTCATTTGTTCATTCATTCATATGTTCATGTGTGTGCATGCATGTGTGTGTGGGTCAGGAGTCGATTCTCTCCCTTCACCATGTAGGTTCTGAGCTCAGGCCAATGGTGCATGGCCCAATTTTTGCAGGTCTCTTACTTAGGAATTCAAGGTCCCTGTCTTGGGTAATAGAGTTCATAATGCTTGTTCCTCTAATGAGAATTAGAATTCAAACAAGAGATAAGTACTTAAAGGAAATTAGCTGCAAAGTAAGAAAAATATGGAGACTAAGCTAGCATCCATGGACCCATAACCTGGAATAAATAATGTTTGGTCAAAGTGACTTGGATAGTTTGCTTTGAAAACAAACTCTATGATAATTATCAGTGTGTTCCACTAGACCCCTCTCCAAACTGTTCCTCTCACCCTCTGCCTGAAGCACTGTACCTGGAATTATATATGTTCTCTTCTACACTTTTACTAAGTATGAACATTGTGAATGTATTTTAAACTCAAATATAGATATAATACCTTGATGTATATTATTTAGCAACATAGACATCCTAATGAGTGTAACCCATTTACGTTTATTGTTATTCCTAGGATTTAATTTTATTTTTTCTTTTTAAATTAAAAAATTGCATTTAACTTATTTTATGTGTGTGTGTGTGTGTGTGTGTGTGTGTGTGTGTGTGTGGTGTGTGTGGTATGTGTGTGTGTGTATGTGTGTGTGTGTGTGGTGTGTGTGTGTGTGTGTGTGTGTGTGTGTGTGGTGTGTTTGGCACCCACATGTTATGGTGTGTGTGTGTGTGTGTGTGTGTGTGTGTGTGTGTGTGTGTGGTGTGTTTGGCACCCACATGTTATGGTATGTATGTGTGGTAGTCAAAAGACAGCTTTTGGTAGTCAGTTTTCCCCTTCCACCCTCTGGTTCAGGTCATCAGCTTTAATGACAAGCCATCTTAAAGGCCCTTTTGTTCTGTGTTTGACATGAAGTCATCACTTGGTACCTATAGGAGATTGATTCTGTGACTCCCTAGATGTCAAAATCCGGGGCTGTTTATGCTCCTTATACAAAACGATAGGATATTTCCCTTTAGCTGCCCCACCTCATCCCGATACATCCTCATCTCCAGATGACCTGCAATACCGAGTCCAGTGCAACTGGAGTATGGACAGTTGTCACTGCGTCTTGGAAGGAGTAACGACAAGAGGAACATCTGCACATGTTCAGTGGAGACGACTGTTCTCTCAAATGCCCTTTACTCGAGCTTGTTTAAACCTGGGGATGCAGAGCCTGTGCGTATGGAGGCTAACCGTATGTGTTTTGTGAAAATGTTTATCATGAGTTTTGGTCCTTTTCACAACTCACTACTCTCATCCTCTCCCTCTCCCGCTGACCCCCTTTTCCTGCCAGCACGTCAAGTCTCCCTACTGTTTACAGGACTTTAAAAATTATATATTTAATGCAATCAATTCTAATTAAACAGTGGGTTAGGAAAAGGAGAAAAAACCCCACCTTCTTTTTATACTTTCATGTATATCCTATGGCCAAGGCGGCAAACCGTGACCTGTGAGACACATCCAGACCGCTGCCTGTTCTGTGAACCTTGTGTTGGGAGAACGGGGCTATTTAGTTATTTACACAGTCCTCTGGTGGCACCCACACCACAAAGGCCACTGCAAGTAGTTTTGGAAGAGACTATGGCTTTCCAAACTGAAAGTACTGGTTCTTTGCCTTACATGAAAACATTTGTCAATCTTTGTTTATAGGATTGATTTTATATCTGGTAACTACTGGTTTGGTATTAATATACTCTGTATTTTTTTTTTTAAAAAAATCAATTACCCTCAAATTGTTAGTTGACTATGAAAATCTAAAGTAATTTTGAGTCTTTTCCTTATCAGTTTATCCCAGAATTCTTTATTTATGCATTATTCTCTTTAAAGAATGTTGTTTAATATCTCAGATATACCTCGGCTAATCTTTGCATTGACCATTCTTATTTTTTTTTATCAATACTTTGCCCATTTTTAGACCCACATTGTATCTTCAGTTCCACCTTTCTGTCTAACCCTTTCTTTCTAAGTATCAAATTGATTAATAGATATCACATATCTTATAGGTATATGGTGGGATGATTTGATACACATATGCACTGTTTAATGATTACTGTGCTCATACCAAATTATCATAACTCTCTCCAAACACTCCAAATATTAGCTCCTCAGAACTTGTCAATAGTATAGCTTAGAGTTTGTATCCTCAATTGGAACCTCGCCATTTACTCCCAGACCTGAACCATGGCCCTCTGCTCCACTGAGTTTGGCTGTTTTACAGTGAAGTCACACAGAATTTGTCTCTTTGTGCTCTCTCTACCACATATTCATCACATAAATGGCAGGATTTCCTCCTTTTTCATGGCTGAGTAGCATTCCCTTATACACATTTCACACTTTTTTTTGCCCATTCATCTGTCAGTGAGTGTTTGGATGGTTTTTGATGATTGTGAAGAATTTTGAAAGACATTGGATTGCTGCTATCACTTTGAGATACCAACTTCATTATCTTTACATATTACCCAGTAGAGCATTGTGGGAGTATGACCCCATGATACAGGTGACTACTCACCTTATGGTGGCCATGATGCCTGTGCTTATGAAAGTCCCTCTTCTTCCCCCCTTATTCTTCCTGCATTCTTTCCCCCTTAATTGTCTCTAGTACTTTCATAGCCCCACTCTGTGCTTACTGATTTCCTAGATGATACTACAGGAAGACCTGAACCCTAATGCTCCCTGAAAGATTTGTAGGCATCTGGGCAAGCCAAAGAATGTCCTCTGCTTAGCAGCCCTTACTGCTTTTATAAAGTGTAAATCTTGTTGGCTCTAGGGACTTCCTGAGACTTGTGAGTTGTTGATGTTGCAGGTATGTGATGCCTAGCAGTGTCAAGCACTTCTGTCTGGCATTTCTTAACTTCCTAATGTTATGTCTTTATCTAGTAAGAATCCATGTTGATGCAATATGTTCTTTCTGTGTCTCAAAGTTATCTGTTTCTTTGAGTTTTCTTCTTTCTCTGCAACAGTGAGCTGGTGGAAGCCTCCAGAAGATTGTGCCTTTTTCTTAGACCTAAAGCATGTCAGTCAGAGCTTGCCATTACTCAGTGCCTCCTTGCTTTTCTTCCTGGTGAATTTTAAGCTTTTCTCTTCACTGTGAACATTTGATTATCTCACTATATATTGTTTTGAGTCACTATAACATTTTGTTTTCAATTTTGAAAAGTCAGCTCTCACCTCTTCAAATATCTCTTATCCACTCTTTCTTGTTTTCTCTTTGCAACTCAGATACTGTGAATCAAATTGGAGGGAATGGCTGAGAGTCAACTGTGTTTGACCTACAATAATCTAACCTAGCACATTAAAGTGGCTCTTTTCCATCTCTCAGATCTCAACTTACTCTTTCATTTCTCTATTTGTTTCCTGTTTCCCTGTAATCCATGCCATTCTCCATGTCCATTTCAGTGTTTGGTATTTTTGCTTCAGTGTGTTTATTCTTCTGTTTGAATCATCTATCAAAATCCTCTGTGCTAATTATCATGGTGTCTCTTTCTGGAGTCTCTTTAGCACTTTTTAGATGTACTTTTCTCTGAATCCCCACCCCACCCATACTTTTCCTGTCTCTTCAAAGGTCTGAAGTATGAGAATCCAGAAGTTTCTCTTAGATCTTTCTTTAACTTCATTTCCTGTACTTGAGGTGGTTGTATCACATACATTTTTCTGGGTCTTTGGTTTTTGATTTACAACCTGCCTCTGCCTTGGGTTTTTCCACTCATATGGACTATTGTTTTTTTTCACTCTCATCATCTTGAGTTAGAAACTTGCCACAGAGCTTAGTTTTCCTGATTTGGGCAGGTGGCTAGTCTAAGCAGGTCCATATTTTGCCTCTGTTGGGATACCACATGGTTCTGTTAGATCTATATCAATTTCTTTCTTTTTTATAATCTTTATTTAATTGATGATAATGATGGTGGTGATGGTGGTGGTGGTGGTGGTGGTGGTGGTGGTGGTGGTGTGTGTGTGTGTGTGTGTGTGTGTGTATGTGCATGCATGCATATGATGTATGCACATATGGGGTTCAGGGGACATCTTCCATGAGTGGGATCTCTCCTTCCACCTTCTTGATCCAGGATCTCTTGTTTCTCTAAGCTGCATAACTCCAGCCTGGCTAGCATGTGAGATTTTGGGTGATTGTCCTGTCTCCACCTCCTGTCTCTCCATAGGCATCTGGGATTGCAGACCTGGACCCTGCATCTGGCTTTATGTGAGTCCTGAGGGTTGAATGCAGATGGTCAGGGTTGTGTGGCAAGTGCTTTTTACCAGCTTATCCATGTAACCACTGCTGCCTGTACTAGATCCACTGTGTTTTCCCAGCAAGCTGGTGAATAGGCCAGTGGCCCTGGTTCCTTGCCAGGGCTCAGAGGAATCTCCTGGCCTGAGGTAAGCCTGACTCTCATTTCCTGTCCTGCTTCCAGCTTCTAGAATCTACCACACGCTTCTGGCAGCTCTTTCACTCTGGTTTGAGTGTTATCTCCACTTTGACTTTGAACAATGTTCTCCTTGTTTCGAGCGTGGCTTTACTCATTAGCGGGTGCTTGCTACCTCACTTTCATTTCCTGTTATTATGATAAAACATCCTGACAAAAAGCTACCTAAGGGAGGAAGGGTTTATTCAGCTCACAGTTCCAGGTTACAGCCCATCATTGTAGAAATTCAAGATGGTGGCAACTTGAAGTAGCAAGTCACGTCCAGTCAAGAGCAGAGAGTAATTTCCCCATTCTTATACAGTCCAGGATCCCCTGACTAGGAATGATGCCGCCCAGCTTCAAGGTGTTTCTTCCCACTTCAATGAACTCAATTAATATAACCACTCCAGGAATGCCCACAGGCCAATTAAATCTAGGAAAGACCCCATTGAGGCTCCCTTCTCAGGAGATTTTACATTTGTGTCATATCGACAAAACAAACCATCACGGTAGTCATAACAATAATAATAGTATTTGTACGTGTTGAGATTCTGGTCTAGAAGGTGGCCAGTCTTTTAGGGCCATATCAGCCACCCCTCAAATTGATCGGACATCTGAGAATCCTAGTTATCATGCTGGATAGTGTTATTGGCATGGCAGAAGATCCCCAAGTCATAGAAAGAAGACCATGAGTGTGAACCTACTTTGTACACTTGCAAGCTCTCTTTTAATGGGAGGCATGAACTCTCAATTTTCATTTCAAACAGAGGAATTTTCAAAGTGCCTTCAGTGAACTGAAATTAGTGGAGAGCTGCCTACACACGCTATTTCTGCTTTCTCATCCCCAGAGCAGACGTGTCATGTATCTATGTCCTCGATGTGACTTCTGTACAGTTGTAGCGTGAGTCCTTCCCTTCTCCTACTCTCTCGGTTCAACTGACCCATCCTTCTAGGGCAGGCACTCCTGGCTTCTTCCTGCCTCAGTGACCCTGTTGACATATGCCTGTATTCAGAGCCAAGCCATGTTCCCAAATTAATGTCCCTGTCCCCCACTCTGGTGACCCCATACTAACTCATCACCTTTTGTCTAGATAAGGAGACAATTCTAGCTGGTCACCTTGTGTTCCTAGACATCTGATTATTATCCTCCCTTTGCTGAGAAAGAGGGGTCAGTACCCAAATCAGAACCTGGAATTAATTCCACAGCTTAGAACTCTTCTGTGGCTTCTGGTTGAGTCAGGTCCGTCTCTTTCACACCATTCAGCCTCAGATCGAACACCACCTCCCCAGGGAAGGATTATCCCTGCTAAACTGGTACAATCCCCACTCGTCTCTTGCCTGCTATTGTTCTGTTTTGCTCTTCAAGACCTTGTCATAAAATATGACTTAATTTATTTCTTGACTCAAATGCAACCTCTGCCAGAGCAAGGACTGGGTCTCCCTTGCTCACTGTGGATTTCCCAGGGCTGAGGGAAGGAGCAACGATGACCGTGGGTTTCCGCACATTGTTTCTCCAAGGGGCAGCCTGTGCTTTATGCATTAGTTACTTTTCTTGTTGCTGTAGCAAAGCATCCAACCAAAGCAACCTAAAGGAGGCCGGGTTTGTTCTGGCTCACAGTCGGAAGGCACACAGTCTATCATGCTGGGGATGTCACTGTGTCACTGCGGCAGGAGAGCAAGGCAGCTGGTCACATGGCCATGCAGTTAGGAATCAGGGAGATGAATGCTGGTGCTCTGCACACTTTCTTCTTTTTATTCAGGCCAGGACCTCAGCCCACACCAGGAATGGTGCTGCCCACAGTTAGGGTGTGTCTTCCCTCCTCAATTAACCAAACTTTGACACTCAGTCACAAGTGTGCCCAGAGGTTTGTTTCCATGGTGATTCTAGATTTTGTCAAGCTGACAGTCATATAAGCCATCACAATGTATGCCTGATACTTCTCTCATTTTCAACCACTCTGTCAAGGAGAAATCCCCATGCCCATCACAGGGATGAGGCTTTGAAATCTCCCAAATCCAGATTGCCATCGGACCCTAAACCAGGGAGAAGCAGAACCAAGGTGAGTTTTCTCTCTATTCTAGTCACTGTCTACATTTATATTCATTTTCTCATATCAGGTTACTTCTGTGCACAGATTTAGAGTCTGGGTGCAGAGGTCAATGCAGGAGCAGTTGTCGAGTCAAAATGTCAACAAAACCTTTGCTTCAAGCCAGCAAAAGACTCCCAGGCTCCCGGAGTCGCAGCACCGGATGGCAAGCTTCCTCACAAATGCCCACACCATGGTTGGCACTACTCAGAGGCATTTTTAAAAATCGACTCCGTTTTGGACTCTTTCGAACCATAAAAAAGCCAGTGTGAAACCACAGAACTTCTATGTTTCTTGTTCTCTTAAAACTAAAGAAGAAGAGTTAAAAAAAAAAAAAAAAGCAGAGGGGGAGGGGCTAGATGATTTGAACCGTATTTTGCAAACGCCAGCTCCTCTCGCCGGCTGCAGCAGCTGGTGCCAAGTTGCAACTCACCACACATTTTCACAGGCCCAGCTATTAACCTTTTGCAAACAGCTGCCTGCCGTGGAGTTACTGACCGGGCTCAGAGCCTAGGCTTTGCCATGATGCCTGCCGAACTCACAGATTTCCTCCCGACTCTGGGGACCCAATCTGTCCTCCGTCTGAGCACACTCACTTCTCCTTAGAGAATTTCCTCATACTCACGTTCTATTGGAGCTGGGAGCTGGGGCCAGGAGTCGGTAGAGCTGGCCCAATGGGCCCAGAGCTCAGAACCAGGTCAGGGGGTTTTTCAGGTGAGTCTGGACTTTGAATCTTGGCTTCAGCCACCAGTACTCGCTCACCATGACTTTGGGCCAGTCTTAGTTTCCTCATCTGTATCACAGAGCTTTGAATCCTGCTTTGCAAGTGGTGTGAGAGGGAGGATGTGTCGGGATGATGGGGTTCGTGGATTTATTAGTTGCCGTGACCCACCTGTGATTCCCAGCTCTGGTGGTCTGACTCGGGGACTAGCCCCACTGGGTGATGAAGAAGTTTAACTGAAGCGCTGAGGATCAAGGTCTTGGCACAGAGCCGGGAGCATGGGTCTCAACAAATATGCATCATTTTTGTATTGCTCCTAATAACCAATCCCCAGGATAGCTCGCCATCCTAAGCATGTCCTAAATGAGCATCATCAATTTGGTGAATGTGTTCTTAGGCCATCTGGCTAACTTGAAAAGTTTTCTAGTTGGTAATCACAATGAGATGTGTGTGTGTGTGTGTGTGTGTGTGTGTGTGTGTGTGTGTGTGTGTGTGTGTGGTGTGGTGCTCTGGTGAAACCTGGAGAAACAGAGAAGGCGGAGAGAATAATCCTTTGTTGTGAGAACAAGTTTCAGAGGCGCAGCCCTGGACCAGGGATCTTCAGACCCCCGTGCTGTGCGTGGAGGAGACAGACGATCACTTTGCAAGCCTGTGGAGCACTGCAACTCTGTCCAGAAATTCCTTTGGTAAATAATAATAATAGGAAATATCCTTTGGAAATAATAGAGGGGATTTGGCAAATGCCTCTCTCTTGGAGATCTCAAAGGCTTTGCGCGTTATTTTAGAGCTTTAGTGATTTTCTTAAAAGGGTGGGATTTTCTCTCCTACCTCAGTAGAGGAGCATTCACAGAAACTATGAGGCTCCAGGGTTAGCAGAGATCCTCGGGGGGTGGTGTGTGTGTGTGTGTGTGTGTGTGTGTGTGTGTGTGTGTGTGACTCTGTTCCACCTATCTGCTATGTCAGTGAGGGAAACTGAGGCACAAGCAGGAGGACACTGTGATAGAGAGGCAGGACTGTAGAGAAGGACTCCCAGTAACCAGCCCATCCTTCTCCAGTGTGTAGGTCCTGACTGTGGGGAGCCCTGCTGTCTGGAAGCCAGCTGCAGACAGACAAGACTGATGGCCGACTCCTGCTCGGCCCCTTCAGATGGAGTGTGCTCCTGCCTCAGTTTGATAGAGGGGCAAGGTGAATCATGGGAGGTATGTGTGTGTTGTGGGGAGCTTTTCCCTGGAGAAGCCAGGGTCAAGGCAGGCAGCGGGTGTGGGCTCAAGAGCTAGACTGGGCACTTCTTTGCTGACTGCGAAACCTTAGGCAAGGCATCCGAATATGGGGTTGGGGGGGGGTCTTTCTGCCTCACCTTTCAGAGGCAGGAACTACTGAGTGGGGCTTCGTGCTAGAATTAGAAGGCTGTGTCCACCCATTTTCTGTGTGGACTGATACAGTCTGTACTTATTCTTCCACTCATCTCCCATCTTTCAGTTATTTATTCATTCAACAAACATCCGGGCCCCACTGTGTGCTAGGTGTTTGCCACACACATAGCCGCCAAAACAACATGTGGATCTTGACATCCTAAACCTTCCTAATTTAAAACAGAGCCACAAAGCACCACAGCCACCTCCGAAAAACACAAAACATAAAACCAAAGGCATGCGCCCGTGCTGGTGACGAGGGCTGGGCTGCAGGAACAAACAACCCCCTGTTCTGTGGCTGATGTCCAGCTGAACCCCAAGGCTTGGTTGCAACAGAGGCAGCAGGATGTGTGTGTTACAGGCTCTCAGAAACCCAAGCCGACTCAGAGTGGCCTCAGTGTGGCCCTTCATGGTCACTGCAGCCGTGGAAAGGGAGTACAGTGAGTGAGGCCTGGCCCTTAAGAGTTTTCTCTACACGTGGAGCCTTTCTCCACTTGCTCTTTTGGACCAAAAAAGTTAGAAGTTATGTGGTTGATCTCTAAAGAAGCTGGGCTTTTCTGTCTGCGGGGACGATAAAGTGCCTTCTGTGCAAGTATGAAGACCCAAGTTCAAATCCCCCACAGGCACGTGCAAGCGGTACTTGGTGGTGTGTGCCTGTTAATGGCAATGCTGAGTGTGTGTGTGTGTGGGGGGGGGGGCGGGGGGGATTGGGGACATGGAGATCCCTGAAGTTCATTGGCCAGTTTGTCCAGCCAAATTGATGAGCTCCGGGCTCAGTAAGAGACCCCTGGCTTCAAAAACTAAGGTGAAGATTAGCATGAAGAAGGAGAATGGACAGACATAGGAGCCTGTTTCCTCATCTGTAAGAATGGGGTGACGCTCTCCTGCTCTGCCCCTCTCGTGAAATATTCAAGGCATGGGCTTTGTGCCTCAGTACCTGCCTGGCCTCCCCTGCATGAGGGCAGGGTCCTCCCATGCACACGTCCAGGGCGTTGGCAGACGAGGGTGCAGCCCTAGGGCTTAGGATCTGCTTCTGTGTCCGATTTCCAGGGAGAAAGCCTTTATTGGGGGCCTGTGTTCCTTTCTGCTCTGAAATGCTGGCAGAAGTATTTTCAAGGTTATGGTTATTATAGCAATTATTTTTCTAATTTCTTTTTTGAGCGCAACCCATTTTTTGCAGAGCGGAGAGGGAGTGGTGTGAAAGGGGCTTTAACGAGAGGAGGGAAGCCATCATTTTGGCAGGAGAATCGTGACACTTTCAAGATGAGTAATTACGGAGGGGGTGGGCTGGGGAGCAGCTTGTACAGAGAATTCCCCCGCTGTTTCCAGTCGGCCTGGCCGCTTGGTGTGAAAGCTAGCCTTGGCTTTTCCCAGGGCTGCTGGGAGTCTTTCTCCCCGTGGCTGTCCGTCTCCAGAAAAGGGGGAAATCACGGGGTGGTTTTGATCCATGCACTTGGAGACCTGTGCCTTGTGCAAATCCGAGCCTGTTTCCTGGGGATGTGCCGCAGACCTCCTCAAAAGTCTAAAGGACAGAAACCTAATCATTGACTGATTGTCACTTGGAGTGGGGATGAGGGGAGTCGTGACTGACTGCCTTAGGGAATGGGGGCCGGAAAGGGGGGGGGAAGAGGAGAAAAGGGAAGGGCCGGGTGGTGGATCAGATGAACTCATTTCTATCCTACCCTGGTTTTGACCGTCCCAGCATGCTCTGCGTGGGGAAAGGGGTCAGGTGACTAAGGAATCTAGTCAGGAGTGAAGATCCTTGGCCAGCCTTCTATGGGCCTGTCCCCTGCAAGTGTGTGCATGTGTGCAAGTGTGTGCATGTGTGCATGTGTGCAAGTGTGTGCATGTGCAAGTGATGTGAATGTGTGCATAGCATGAGGAGGGGGAGAGAGACACAATTATCTCCTTCCCAGGTGCCTCTCCCAAGGGGCCGACTGAGTGGTGGAGGGCCCAGATCTTCTCTCTGCTATTGGAACTGCTAGGCTGTGTCTCTGGGCTCATCCCTTCCCTTACACTCCCAGAAGGCTCCTTCTGAGGGAAGAGTGAGGGCCCAGCTCCATCCATCCCAAGACATGGATGATGACCCTGACATGTTGGTGACAAGCTGGTGATGGTCATCAGATTGACCTGGAAGCTGCAAATGAGAGGGACCATTGTCCTTTTGTTTTCCGTCAGTTCTTCAATCTGGAAAAGTGCATCTAACATGAACTTCACTGTGCCCGTTTGTGACTTGCTTATGTCACGTAGCATGATTCCGTGTGGTGGCATGGATCAGAACTCCCTTCCTTTGCATGGCTGAAGAGTATCACATTGTATGACAGGCCACATTTGTTTGTCTGTTTGTCTACTGATGGACATTGGGTTTCTTCCAGCCGTGGGCTGTTGAGATTCACACTGCTGTGAACAAGGATGCACAAACACCTGATGAAGACCATACTTCCAGTCCTTTTAGGAGTCGAATGATTTTATCAGATGGAAGGTCTTTAAAAGAAAAAAAAAAAGGACACGGTGTCCTTCAGAACATTTTTTTTCCCCCCAGCCATGGAGCAAGGATTTACACATCTAGGAAAAGAGATAAAGAAAAAGAAAGGACTCTGCTTTTGAGACTGAAGTGGCAGTCCTGACAGGGGGAAGGATGGATTTTGACTAGCAAGCCAAGCAAGCACAATCCAGATGCTGGGCGGGCGGGCAGGAGGCAGAGGGAGGGGCCCGGGAACAGGGACCTTGCACCCGCCTGGATTCCAGGCCGGCTAGCAGCTCTGGCTGGCGGCTGGCTTGATGATGGCAAATTGTCACTTTGGCGGAATTCAGGAACACCACTTATGTCATTAGGCAGCAATCTATAATTAACTCACTCAAGGCTGGGTGAAGGACAGGAGTCTTCCAGGGTGAGAAGGGTCCCACCACACTTTCCTGGAGGGACCTCCCTTCAGCCATCAGCTGGCACCTGATTAGTGGCCATTGTGTGCTTTCTGTGCCTTTTCCACCAGGAAGCCTAAGATTGGTGGCTGCTGTGACAGAGGTGGCCAGCTTGGGCAAGAACGAGGAGGATTACCGGGAGGATGGGGATTCCTGGGCTGCAGAGTTACTTTGATTCTTGGTCATACAGGCCTCTACTGTCAGGGTGAGGGGCTGTTCAGGTTAGCGGGGCCCCTAAAGAGCCGTTCAAGCTCCCAGAGGGGGTAAATGACTTTGAGAGCATCCTAGGGAGGGACACAGTGTGGAGGCCTCTGACCAAGGCTGTCGGCAGCCTGGCTTCCCAAGCCCTGGGCGGGTTGGCGTCTGACTGTCCCCTCTGGAATGTCTGGGCTGCAGCCGGGGCTTGCTCTAAATAAGAACCAGGCGGGAAGGGCTTAGGGGGCCTGGCAGGCTGTGGCCAGCTCCTCGTGCGGTCTGGGCAGGGCCATTTGGCACAGCGGGTCCGGGAGGGCACCCTGGCTGTGCAGGCAGCCCTCCTACCAGCTTGAGAGGCTTGGGTGCCGTGCCAGCCTGGTCAGGCCAGTGCCTGTAGAGAGGAGGGTAGTGTGCGCACTGCCCTGGAGGCAGAGGGAGCTGGCCTGGCCCCAGGAACGGAATCATGGATCTCCTGCGTGCTTGTGTTGAGAATGGAGACATGCCACCTCTCAGGGTCACGTCTCCCTGCACAGAGGCCGTGACACCAGTCACATGTCCAAGTTTTCAACACCTGCAGAGATTTGTGTGTGAGCATGTGTGCGTGTGCCTGTAGAGGCAGAGGTTGGCATTCTGTGTCTTCCTTAGATTTTTCTACCTTCTTATTTTCTAATTTTTTTTTTAAGAATCACATTTTATTTGTTTTGTGTATGTGTGTATACATATATGGGAGTGGGGCACACATATGCCATGGCATACACGTGGAGGTCAGAGGACACCTTGAAAAGGTCCCCTGCCCCCTTCTACCATGTAGGTCCTGGAGATTGATCTCAGTTATTCAGGTTTTGCAGAAGGTGCCTTTACCCTCTGAGCTGTTCATTGTCTTTCTTAGGTGTTCTATTGCTGTGAAAAGACACCATGACCACGGCAGCTCTTACAAAGGAACTGAACCTCTGAACTGTAAGTGAGCCACCCCAATTAAATGTTTTCCTTTGTAAGAGCTGCAGACATGGTGTTGGAGAAGTAGCCGAGTGTCCTGCATCTTGGCTTGCAGACAACAGGACGTGGTCTGAGACACTGGGCAGTATCTGGAGCATAAATGAGACCTCACAGCCGGCCTCCACAGTGACACACTTCCTCTAACAAGGCCACACCTTGTAATAGTGCCACTCCCTTTGGGGACCATTTTTCTTTTAAACCACCACAGTCATCTTGCTGTGTAAAATGAATTGCTAAGTGGTATTATTAATAAAAAAAACCCAGAGCCAAATATTGGGGTAAAAACTGAGAGATCAGGGCGACAGAAAGGAAGCCAGCCATGTTCCTACTGCTAGAAATCCTCAGCCAAAAAGAGAGGCCTACTTCCTGTATACCCATGCCTATATACCTTTCTGTCCCTGTACAGTTACATGACTTCCTCTTTTTGCCCAGCTCTATCACTTCCTGTCTGTCTGTACAGACCTCCAGACCTCCGTGGTTAGTGCTGGGATTAAAGGTGTGTGCCACCATGCCTGGCTCTGTTCCTAGTGTGGCCTTGAACTCACAGAACCAAGGTCTCTGATTTGGCTAGAGTGGCTGGCCAGTGAGCCTCAGGGATCGTCCTCTCTCCCTGGTGATGGGGTTACAGGTGCATAGGATTGCCATGGCCAGCTCTTTACATCTGTGCTGGGGATCTGAACTCGGGTCCTCATGTTGTGCAGCAAGCACTTTACCAACTGAGTCCTCTCCCCCATTCTACTTGCAGAGATATCAGAGGCTGACCCAATATCTTCGTTTTATACCCAAGGGAACTTAGGTCCAGGCCCACATCCAAGCTCTCACAGCAGATTTTTCTGCAAGCGAATGATCTCAGAAGTCATTCCCTCTGTGCAAGAGCCCACCAGGCAACATGTTTTCCAGTTTTCTTCAGCCTGGTCCTCTTTCTTTGTCTTCTTCTCAGCTCCAGCAAGGATTGCCAGAACCTTTCAAGAGCTGGAGTGTCCTAGTTCCCAGCACGACTCCTCACAGGTCCTCCTTACAGGGCATGAAGAGTAAGGTGTGCCTCACTGTGGGTCATCCTTCCAGTCCCTCCAGGGTATATGCATGGTGACCCACCAAAGAGCCCAGGAGTATGAGGAGCTGGGACTCAAACAAGGACCTGGAGGTGCCTCCTGTACCCTCAGCACTGCAGAAGGAGGCGGCGATGCCGCTTGGCCCTGGAGCTAGTTCTTACATGTGAGGAGGAACGCCACATCTTTATCCTCAGCTTCCCCACCTGCAAATGATGCAGGACATGGACACATGACTGGGCATGAGGAAGGCACTACATGGGGCCCTACACATGTTGGAGCTCTTGAGGGGCATAGCAGGAGGAGGGGTGTGACTCAGGGGAGAAGTCAGCTAGTACCAAGATGGGAGGAACTGCAGAATGGGGGGGGGGGAGGCTACTGCAAGGTGAGCTTCATCCTCCCCTTCCTGTGGTCTTTATCCTCCCCTCTCCTTTAAGAAGGAGTCATGAGATCGTGGTAACGAATTGCACATTGTGTTTAGCCCATTGGGGGGAGAAGCGGGGCGGCGGCAGCACAGAAGCCTTTGGGAGGCACACCGAGCCCTGTGCTCCTCATTTCCCGTTCTGGCTCTCCAGGGTTGGGGTTGGGCGCTAGACAGGTGTCTACTGGATCCCAGGCTGCACCAGTCCAAATATCACAGAGGTCACCCAAGATCAACCGATCATTGCGGGCAGCAGGCTTGTCTCTTTGGAGTCCCTCACTATGGCACAGATGGCCCCATGTGACTGATGACTTTCCTTTGTCTGGGGACCATAGGGGCCAAGTCCTTCCATGGTCTTCTGTGAATCCCAAATCTACAGATGCTCTGAGGCCATGCAGTCCCTGTCAGGATGAGTCTCAGGGATAGCTGGGAGAGGAACATCTCAGACTGTGGGGATCTGAATCCTGGTCCTCGTGCTTCTGTGGCAAACATTTTATTCACCAGGCTACCTTCCCAGCCCCATAATCATAAATTTTATTAATAGTTATTGTTGTTAATTTCTTACTGTGTCTCATGTATGAATTGACTTTAATGTCCATATGCATACATTCATGAATATACACACGGGTAGGCATATATGAGACAAACACAGTTCCTAACCTTTTTTTTTGTCTGCTGCTGTGACAAAGTATTCTTGAAAAAGCAACTTGAGAGAGAAAGGGTTTATTCTGGCTCACGGTTCAAGGTAGAGTCTGTCATGATGGGGAAGTCAAGATAGCCCAGGCTTGAAGCTGCTGATCACATGGGATCCACAGCCAGGAAGCAGAGAGTGGTGAATGCCTGCTGATGCTCCGCTCCATCTCTCCAGGCCAGGATCCTAGCCAGGGAATGGTGCCGCCCACAGTGGATGGGTCCTCCTACCTCAGAGGTCCATCTCACAGTTGATTCTAGACTCTATTAGGAATTAACGGTAACCATTACACTTACTGTGTGGTTTCCAGGACTCCTCTGGGTTACTCAAAGTCTGCAGGTACTTGAGTCCCTTATAAATGGCATAGCCTTTCATAGGACATGTCTTTCCATATTCCTCTAAATGCCACGAAACAACGTGTAAGACCTAACGTAAAGAGAACCGTTAAACTGGGCGTGAAGGTTTGAATGGGAAATATATCCCCCGAAGGTGGTGTTGTTTGGGAGCTTTGGAAAGTGCGGCCTTGCTGGAGGAAGTGCACCACAGGGGGTGGGCTTTGCTTTCTCCACTTCCTGTGTGCGTGTGAAGATGTGAGCTCTCAGCTTCCTGCTCTTGCCACCACGCAAGCTGCTTGCTACCCTGCCTCCCTGGCACAATGAACTCTCATCCTTCCGGAACCATCAGCCAAATTAAACTTTTTCTTCCGTAAGTTACTTTTGGTCATGGTGTTTTATCAGAGCGACAAAAAATGGAGGTCACTAACTGTGTAAACAGGTGCCATCCTGCACTGTTCCGGGAATGACGACGACGACGAGAAAGAAGCCCAAACACACTGAGTACAGATGTAGTTTTCTTACCTCAAATATTTTTTTTTTTATTTGTAGAGTTGGTGAATTTGGAGCAGTGACTGTTTTCAGGGTTCGGTTTTACATACCTTCCATGCAGGAATGGAAGAAACAAGACACGGGAGAAACATGAGATAGAAGAGACACACATGTTGGAGACACTGGCTACCCTTCACCTTTGAAGGATGGCATGGTTTGCATGCCCGCTGGCATCTATGAACTCTGTACTAAGCCTGTGTTTTATCTTAGGACATGTTTCACATAGGTCTGCATGTGTGCTCACATGTTCATGAGTGCATGTGCTTGTGTGTGCAACTGCTTGTCTGCGTTTGTGTATGCACGTGGAGAGATGCAGAGCACTTCCTCACTCCCAAGATGCCTTGGACACACGCTTGGTGACTTTGGTGCATCTGGGTTTAGGGCTCTGGGAGGAGACTGTCAACCACGACAGTTAACAAACTCACGGGTCTTCAAGTGCTGAGGACATCAGAAAGGGGAAGGGGTCTGTTGTGCTGCTGTCCCAGGGATGGTGCCCTTTGAGGTTCAGGGAGAGGCTGATAGGCTTTTAAAGCCACTTGTAAACTCTGGCAAGCGAGATCAGCATCCCCCATGAGGGGCTGATCATTAACGACACACATTAGCCCAGGTAGCTCATAAAATTAATCTTGCTCTTTCATCAGATTCGAGGTCATCGTCCCGGCTTCCCCAGAGAAAGGTGATGTCATGAGGCAGCTTGTTGGGAGAGAGTGATTTTTATTCAGTATGATGAGGCTGCTCGCATGAAAGCTAATTAGGCTGGTCGAGCATGGGGGAGCTGGGGGAACTTGGTCAGAGGTGTACCTGCAGAGACCCTGGGCTGGGTGGCTCCTTGCTGAAGCCTTCTCTCCCAGTCTGGGTCTCTAGTTCACCAACCTGGCTGATTGTTGAGTTTCCAGGTCAACATGATACTGAGGCCCAGCAGGAATTCATTCCCTCTGAGCACCCCTGTCTCCCTGATACTTACTCATGGAAGCAGCCAGGACCTTCCTTTTGTAGACGTAGGGATAGCTGGAGCTGCAAGGGCCTAATAGGTGGGCTTCTGTTTATATCCCAGCTCCAACTCTTACTTCTGGCCTTGATTTTTTTATGTTTAAAAACCAAGCCTGGGAGTCCCACCCAGCTGGGTTAGTTTAAATGTACACGACCCAATTTATTGATCATGTGTGTTGGGGGGTCATGGATGCTTGTACCACAGCACACATGTGGAGACCAGAGGACATTTGCACGAGTTTTCTTCCAGTGTGTGGATCCTGAGAATTGAACTTAGGAAGTCAAGCTTGATGAAGGATCCTTCACTCACTGAGCCATCTTGCCAGCCCAAGACTTCATGAATTGTGTCCCAGTGCTCCCCCACCCCCGTACTCTGATTCTATTCCTTTTTATTAATATTCTCATTTAATTTATGCTTTCTGACATACATTTGTTTAAAATGGAAATAGCCTATTATTTATTGTAAGTGGAAATTTCAGTACTATTCATTATTTCATTAGTTACAAATGCAATACAGACATACTAAGATAGAAATCTAATAAAACTTGTTCAGAAGCTGTGTGTGCAAAACTATGACACAGGGATGAGAGAAATCAGAGTGTCTTCATAAAGGGGAGACAAGCTGTGAGTGTGTGTTGGGAGCCTATAAAGATACAAACTCTCAGGGTTGGAAAGATGGCTTAGCAGTTAGGAGCACAGGCTACTCTTGTGGGTGAGAAGAGCTTGATTCCCAGTGCCAACTTCTGACCACTCACAACTGCCTGTCCCTCCAGCTCCAGAGGAATCTAGCGCCCTTTTCTGGCCTGCTTGGACACCTACACTCACGTGTGCATACTCACACACAGACCTACATAAAATAACAACTAATACAATACATTAAAAAGAAATAAGGATCTATGTTCTTCCCGTGGTGATAAAGAGATTTATCCTGCTTAGTTTTTTGCTAACTTGACATTAGCTAGGGTCATCTGGGAAGAGGAACCCCAATTGAGAAAATGCCCCCATTAGATTGCCTGTGTGACACTTTCTTGATTAATGATTGGTGTGGGAGGGCGTTGGCCCTTCATTGTCTAAAACTGGTAAAAGGGCTCCAGCCTGAGTAAAATATTCTCAAAGTCCTGCTTGTTAAAGGTCTGATCCCCAGAGTGGTATTATTGGAAACTGGCGGTACCTTTAAGAGTTGGGGCCTGGAAGGAGCTCTGAGCTGGGGATCCCTTCCTGGCTTCCTTGAGCTGAGAGGTTCTGCTCACCCACTCTTGCTCTGGTGTGTGGTTTACCACAGTTCCTAATCAACAGGACTTAATCAACTGGTCATGCTCCTAATCATGGGTCATGAGCTGACACCTCCCAGACTGTGAACCCAAACAGACTTTTCCTTTTTCTAAAGCATTTGCTTCAGGGATCTGTTACAGTAACGGAGAGCTGGCTACGTCAAATGGTGCCCTTTCTCCCCACCCCATTACCAGTGCAGCTAAGTACTCTGGAAGCACATCCTGTAATGGAGTGCAGTGGGGCTTATCCTGTAGATACCCGCGGGAGTCAGGTCAGAAAGCAGGGCAGGATGGAGGAAGACATCCAGCTTAGGTGGTCCTGGGAAAAGAGAGCATTGGCTCCATCAGCATTGCCCTGTTGGAGACTGGATGGCTGGGTCTTACATATTTATCTCTGTCAACCACTGGCTGGGACTGCCCTGTGAAAGCTGTGTGCTCATGGGTGGGGTAGACCTTTGCACTGAGGAGGTAATGGCCGGAGGCTGTCTGCAAGAAACTTGAGCCTATCCCCTATTTAAGGGGAACCTAGGAGGCAATTTTCCCCGTTTATCCTTCAGTTTTCTCTGTTGCTCTGCCCACCTCTCTATGGACACTTGGGGAGCGGTTCTTTTAGGGATTCAGTCACTGTCTTCTTGGGGAACTAGAGGGTCAAGATTGAAAGGATGAATGGCGTTGGCCATCACGCCCTCAGCCAGACCCTCTGCTGGCCTCCATAGTTCGCCTGGTGGTAGGAGAAGGCTGAGAGCCTCAGGCCACGTGACTCTCAGGTTGAGTTTTTTTGGGCTTCTTTGTTGGCCATGGTAACTGGATAACCCCAAGGAGGATCCCAGCCAACCCCATGGGCAGCCTTTGTCTCTCCCCTGGCTGTGGGCAAGTGGTACATTACGGTGTGTATCGGCATCTGTAGAAGAAGAAAGTTTCCAGAAAAAAGATGGAGTCACTTGTGTCAATCCCAACAAAGAAAGTAGAGAGAGCTGTGAGGTTCTAAAAGGAAGGATTGTTCCACATGGCTGTCTGACCACAACTGTCACTGGAATCATCCAGAGCCACCAGCTTGCACAGAGGCCACCACAGCCTTACCAAAAAAAAAAGTATTTTTCAGGGACATCTGTCTAGCAACTGTCTGCTCAACTTTGGACCCACGCCACTCCTGTCAGTAAATCACAGAAGCCAAGGAGGGTTGTTCCAAAGCGTGTGATGTCACCTTCATGTCTGCTGTTGTAACCTTTCCATGTGCCTCATCCTTCATGAACATGCACAGAGCTTACTGGGGCCCATACATTCTTACTGCAGTGCTCTGGCGACCCCTGTTCTGGGGAGGGTACCACACACATCACCTCCCAGTCTGCACCTCTCACACATTCTCACCTGCATGACTCTACCCCAAACCTTCCCCTCATTCCTTCTAGTTTTGCTTTGCAAGCCCTGTGTATCCCAGGCGGGATGCTCTCTGCTGCCCACAAGCCTACGTATATTCTTGCTTGATCTCCTGCACAACTTTTCCATTTCTTTCGCACACAACAGGGAGAACCAGCTGTCCCACCTGAAGTCTGCCCTGTGGCAGGTTTGCCATGGACTCCCCAGGCAGTCAGCCTCACAGTGGTCACAGGGATGTGCTAGCACAGTCACACTGGGAGGAGAGCCTGGGCGTCCTATGGGTGTTGCTGCTTGTACCCTCTTGCCCTGCTCATGACCTACCTGGAGGCACCTCTTTCATCTTACGGCAGGTGTTACTGTGCTTGCCTAACCAGCCCACTTGGTGGGTCCAATAGGATCTTGCTTGAGGCAGACAGACTGGAGTCTGTGGTCACTTACTAGCCTGTGCCCTGAGGGAGTCCACCCCCATTAGGGTCCTGTGAGATGGCAGGGGTTATTTTCAAGGTGCTGGCTCTCTGCTGGAGAGGACATGGGAACTCTGGCATCAAGATCCTCCCACCTGGCTTGCTACAAGCTCTGCATGTATCCCCGATGCCCACAATCCTTCCAGGCCACATGGCCTGAGCGGCAGGTTGCTTGCCCTGCAGCATGGTTGCCTCGGAGGTTGGCCTCATATGGCTGTATCAGGAGATAAGAATCTGTTTGGGAGCTACCAGGGAGGACCCCAGTTGTACACTTGGTTCTCAATAGCAAGTTAATCATTTACAGATTTTTAATCCTGACTTGCTTGACCAATGCCAAAATGGAGTTACTCAGCCACTTACTGGTGGTTTTTACTACAAAACACAGCACTAGCGAGGGCAATCCCTTCATAGTACAAGTTGACCACAAGCCAGTGCACTACCAATGAGAGGTTTAGCAATCAAACCACCTTCTAGAAGCTGTCTGTATCCCACTTACTGCTAGTGACAGATCTTTAATTGCTAGTCAGGAGAATGCAGCCAGCTCTCCAATCCTTTATCACTACCTGTTACTATGGACCAAAGCAGGAGCCAGCTATGATATGCTAACTTTCTAGGACAGATGCAGGTTGGAGTTCAGGGTATAGAGAGTCTAGTGGGAACCCATACCTGGGTGTGGGATGGTCAGGAGGCGGAACTGGATTGAAGGACAAGCCACCGTCAAAGTAGGCTGACCGACTTGCCGCCAGTCCTTTTGGAAGTGCCCCAGTGGTTCATCTGAGCAGCTCCATGTTGGTCAACAGGAGCTAGGCCTTCATGCTGTCACTGGCTGGAGGCTGATCAGGGAGATACATAGTCTTTGGCAGGGATGCACTGGAGGATCTCAGCGCTGGGGTAACACATCTTCCCTTCCTGGTTAACATCGGATCTAGACTCATCCTGGAGACAAACCTCTTGGCATATGTGCCAGGAATGTCTAGATTGGATTAACTAAGAGGGAAAGACCCACCCTGAATGTGGGTGACATCATTCTAGGCACTGGGATCGTGGAATGAATAAAAAGAGAAAGCGATCTGAGCTGAACATGGGCATTCATCTTTCTGCTTCCTGACTGGAGATGCCATATGACCAATGGCCTTAACTTCTGAAGCGGTATACTCCCGGCCACGATGGGCTGCTCTTCAAACTATGGCACACACAGACGCTTTCTTCCCTAATTTGCCTCTGCCAGCAGCGGCAAGAACAAAAGGAACCAAGACAGCTGGGCTGTGTCTCTGTGAACTTCAGCTCCACAGCCCACCATGTGAGCCTCCTGAGGTTCAGCCGAGGATCCTTGGCACTTCCTGGAGTGCAGTTTGGAAAGTTCTTGGAATGGAGGCTGAAGGAGACCACAGTCTCCAGGTGTCGGGTAAGAATGTTTTTAGATCCCGGTTGTGCCATGGTCAGATTGCTAGCCTTGGGAAGACAGTATGCCTCTGTGTTTCATTTCTTCATTGGTGCTGTGGCATTCATTTGGGATAGCTCTTCGTCCAGGAGCAGAACCCCATGTGTCTAGGACACTTGCCTGGGTGTCCAACTAGAGTAAGTTCCATGTATGTGACAGCCGTCTTCTTGGGTGCACATGCTTTTGCAGGACTGCAAAGAAGGCTCGAGTCTTTATCATGCTCAGCTCTGCAATGCCGAAGAGCCGATCGACAGTCTCTCTGAACCTCAGAGCACTGGCTGCAAAATGTCAGCTGCAATAGTAACACCTATCTTACCTGGAGATAGCTGAACAGGCATGACAAGGACTGCAGGTCTCTCCCTGAGGGGAAGAAGGTTGCTCTTAACTCATTTCTGTGGCCCATAGATACACTTGGCTTCCTGATCCATCCGTCTTGCAACATTAGATAAATGTGACATTTGTTCCAAAGCAAACCAGGAGTGAAAAACTAATGATAGCCATGTGGAGATTTCCAAAAGGTTAGCCAGAACAACCTGTGGAACGTGTTGGGAACCTGGAGAGATCTCAGCTTAATTGAAACCATGTTCTTAAGGGGATCGCTCACTTTTATGTGTCACCTCAGATGCCAGAGTCTGATGCAAATGGCCAGCTAACGGTGTCTCCCTAGGAAGCTCCTTGGCTCAGAGTTTGAAGGAACATGGTGGAACTTGAGCACAGTCACTTTTGCACCAGTGGGTTGCTATGCCGGGATCACCGACAAGGTTATATGCCTCTGACCCCAGCTTCCCACTTCCTTGCTGAAGGCAAAGGCAACCTTCATTTATGCCCAGGGGAGCAGCCCCGGCCTGTTTTCTGGATCGCCCGATGTCTCAGTTCTCACTCATGGGGAGTCTTTGCCTTTGCTAACTTACCTCAAAGCTGCACTTAAGGATTTCAGAGGAAGCTCTGAGCTGGAGGTGGCCATATGATCATGAGAACTCGATCTCCAGAACACGTGGGACAGTTCTGGATCTTTGACACAGTGTTTTATTCTGTGCTTTATAGGATCAGTACTGTTTGCTCCCGGTAAAGAACAAGAGAGCTTTCCATCCCACTTGGTTACAGAGATTTTCCTTTTGCTCATGGTGCAACCTGAAAATGTGTCCTCCATTGTAAATTGCTGGGGTGTTTTCTGTGCAACCATATCAGAGATCCCCAGAAACAAGGACACATGGATGCTCTTGCTTAAACTTATCACACCTGCTATGTTGCCAATCCCATGCACAACTTAGACAAACAATCATATTCCTATTAGTGTTTGATACTGTGAAATTTGCTATTTAAAAGACTTACACAGCTGTGGCCAGCTTCACAGCATGAAGCTTCTACTGCAAATGGCCGAGGGGCACGGCCTCTTTGAATTTAAGACCAACAGCACACTGCAGTACCCAGAGGTTGAGAGGGGACAGGCTACGTTCAAGACTATGTGATTTTGAAGCTGGCAGCATTTGAGGATATCTGGAGGCCCACAGTAGCCTTAGTCCTCATGGAGTGTGGAGGACCACAGATATTTGAGACCCCTCAGTGAACTCAGGAGATCATGGGCAGGAAGTTGGGGCTTTGCAGTTTTCCAAGCAATTTGGTCTTTTTTCTTTTTTTCTTTTCTTTTTTTTTTTTTTTTTTTTTTTTTTTTTGGACAGTTGAACTAAAGCATGGTTCTCAACCAGGAAAGAGTTCTACAATCATCTAGATAAAATCTCTAATACATAAACATCTGGCTGCTGCACACAAAGATCTGATTCAGCATGCCTATGTCTGGGTGGCTATGGATTCACCTGTGTGGTCAGGGATTCATCCCTCAGCAACCCTGTGAGGTCCACAGGGCTTGGCTGATGATCAGCTTAAGGAGAGAATGAAGATCAAAGCCCCTGACCGAATTAGGCCAGTGCTGACCTTCCCTCTTCGTTCCTCATTAAACTCAGCTCATTGTTGATGATGCAGTACAACATGGGGAAAAGGAAAAGTACCCCAGCAGAGAGATAGACTCAGAGCTATTTTTTCTTTGGGGCCTGGTACAGCTGACCTTTTGCCATGGGACCCAGTCTGAGGGGAGCAAAGAGACTGACTTTCATCTTGACAAGACCAGGTTCTTGAGAACCTGTCCTTAGATGGAAGAACTTTGTGAGACTGTAAGTGGACTTTTCTGTCCCACCAGCCAACTCCCAAATAACCACACAGAGACTTAATATTAATTATAAATGATTGACTGATTGCTTAGGCTTGTTTTTAGCTAGCTCTTATAACTTAAGTTAACCCATTTCTACTAATATATGTGCTGCCCTGAGGTTTGTTTACCTCATTTACATACTTCCCATACCCCTCACTCTGTGTCTCATGGCATTTCCTCTCATGGTGCCCTTCTTTTCCCCAGTATTCTTTCTGCCCCCAAAATCCTGCCTAGCCATTGGCCAACCAGCTTTTTATTAACAACAAATATTGTTACAGAGGATTATTCCACAGCATTTCTCCCTTTTTGTCTAATTAAAAAGGAAGGCTTTAAGTTTAACATAGTAAAATTCTATACAACAAAAACAGTTATCAAGTTAGAATTACAGTTACAATATCCAGTTCATTTGTATTAGAGAAAATATTCTATTATTTATCTTATCTTTGTTAGTCTAAAGTTTTATATATAATTTACCTTTTATCATAACTAAGGAAAACTTTAAGCCTAATTATTTAGTCTTTAACTTCATCAAAGACCTCAGAAGGGTATAATGTTGCCTAATGACAGCGACATCTGGCTGCCTGGACAGTTACCCAAAGTTCTTCTGTAACATTGGGGCATCCAACTTTGGCCTACAGGCCTAGTATATCTGAAAGATATTTTTGAGAAGTAGAGAATTTTGAAGGCCTGTCCTATCTTGTCTTAGCAATGTTTAACAGTCACTTTCTTTTCCATCCTGCTGGTCTAATTTGGATGGTATACTTTCAGCAACCGAAGCAAGGCAGTTTCTTTGCCCAAATGGCTAACTTTTGCCATAAAGAAAGCACACTTCATATGGAGGTTCTTCAATGCCCATCATTCTTTTTTGAAGTAGATTGGTACTGTCAGGAGCAGACATGTCTCATTGTCATGTAAAGCTTTAGGTTATTAAACAACTTAAATACCATATTCTATAGGTCTTTGAAGTGTTTGAAGACTATCTATCTAAATATATCTGTTTAACCTTGAAAATGTACCTTGAAAAATAAGTTTGATTATTATAGATGACTAACTACCAACTATATTTTTAAATTACACATTATATCTTTAAATGAATTGCATAAGTACAATACCCCAAACAAAAGTAGAAACATACACATGATATAACTTTACTTTTGTATCAATAAACCAAAATCTATTCCAATGTAAAATATCTTGAGATTAATAGTTTTTTTTATTAAAGTAGATTCAATTATCTACACTTTTTTCTTAACATTCCTGTATCATATGTCCCATTTTTCCTTTAGAAAGAGATCTTTGAATTTAACTCTTTTGTTTAGTTTTTCCTGACTATGATCAATGACAACTTGTAACCAAACCCCCTAAACAATGACAAACACCTATAATCCATTGATTATCTAAAACCCACCCATACCCCATCTCTTAGGAATGTGGGTGTCATTTTCTAGACTACTTCCTGTTGTCTGTGGGCACTGATATCTTTGGGGGAAACTTGAGACAATCAGGATATTGGCTAAGGCTTGGCTGGAGTAGTTTGTGAGTCTGGAAAATCTCAGCCAGCAGCCTTGAAGCTGTTCTGGATATAGAATTTTGAGGAGACTGTAACCGAGGCATTCTGAGATGCTGGATTACCTGGGTCAACTGTTTTTATTGGTGCCTGGTCTTCTTGTTCTGAAAATACATAAACTTTTAAAAGTAACATACATGTCTGTATTAACACAAGTATGAACTGCGTGTTGTACACAAGTTGGCCAAAGATGATTTTTTGTTTTATGTTTGAGCAGGTAAAACATACATTATACATTTTGTAGTTTTTTTTTTTTTTTTTTGGTTTTTCAAGACAGGGATTCTCTGTGTAGCTTTGCGCCTTTCCTGGAACTCACTTGGTAGCCCAGGCTGGCCTTGAACTCACAGAGATCCGCCTGTCTCTGCCTCCCGAGTGCTGGGATTAAAGGCGTGCGCCACCACCGCCCGGCACATTTTGTAGTTTTTATAGCTTTATTCTTTTATGTCTGTAGTGAGGATTTTCAGGGGGGTCTTCTCCTATCAAACTTGATCCATATCAACCTGGAATGAATCCACAGCCTCTCATTTCCTGTGGAAATAGAAGCATAACCTCTTTCCACAAGTAACACATCCCTTGACTCCCATTTTGAAGGCAAGACATTTTAAAAATATATAGGTTGGTTTAATATAGCAGCTTTCATAATCAAATGTTTCTTATCACTCACTCATTAGCAGTCAAAAAATTTAAAGACAGTGTAATAACATAGAGGATCCAGACTCTCCATGTATTTTCCTATGTGGCGTGTGTGTGTGTGTGTGTGTGTGTGTGTGTGTGTGTGTGTGTGTGTAATTTTACTTTATTCCTTTTTTAAGAACTTCATTTTTTTTAACTATTTTTTATTTTGTGACTATATCTACCATTTCTCTTTTCTCACTCAAGCCTATGTACATTTTTTTAATGCACTGTAACCCATTTAGAGGGGTTTTTTTCCATCTGTAATCTTTTCTATCTGCATGAGCAAAACTTAAACTCTCCATGTGGCTTAGTTCATGGGGTGCTGATGGGGCTCTCTCTGGAGGTGCTTGTGTTAATGGCTCAAGCCCACGGACAGCAGCTGGGAGACACATCTCTATACTGGCACAAGAGACTCGAGACTAGGAAGCCACATTTGGCTCTGTTTTTGTGTGTTTAGAACTTTTTAAAAGCTTTCTTAGGTTTTATGTGGGTCTACATTGCCCAATGGTGGAGGTCATATGTAGGCAGACTTTTCTGTCCTGCCAGCCAATTCCCAAATAACCACACAGAGACTTATTATTAGTTATAAATGCTCAATTGATAGTTTAGGCTTCTTACTAACTAGCTCTTATATTTTAAATTAACCCATTTCTATTTCTTTACTTGCTGCTCTGTGGCTCATGACTTGTTACCTCATTTTGTACATGTTCTGTTTACTCTGCATCTGGCTGGCAACTACTATGACTCTACCCTTCTTCTCCCCAGCATTCTTTCTGTCCCAAAAATCCTGCCTAGCTATCAGCCAATCAGCTTTTTATTAACAACGAGAGCAACACATCTTCATAGTGTGCAGAAGGATTATTCCACAGACCTGGTTCTTTGTGAGACCCTTGCTTTGACAATGAATGTATATTTAATTTATTTATTATTGTTAATAATAATTATTCATCATTATTAATCTTTTTAAGATATGGTCTTGCTATGTATCTCTTGTTGCTCTGGAGCTTGCTGCATAGACCAGACTGTCCTTGAATTAATAGTAATCCTTCTGTCTCTGCCTCCACACTCTTGAAGGCCTGCACCACCATGCCTGATGGATCTACTGGATTTAAACATTAATTTCCTAAAAAGAGGTGAGGAATTTCTTCAAGTGCACCCAAGATCTTCCTAGCAATATGGGAAAAGCAATTCACTAAGTGTAAGTGTTTGGATAATGCAGAACACTAGTCCAGATGTTCTGCAGCTTGTTGGCATTGTCACCTCCACCGACACCCCAGGCAGCTATGGAACCCACTATCCTTTTACTGTTTGCACGTCCTTACAGTTTAGCAAGTGACCCAGGCCTTAAGGACCTAGGGTGACAGGGGGACACAGCTCTGTGTCGCACAGCTGTATTGCTTAGGAATGCTAGGCTAAAAGGTGAGGAGGCTACTGACCCCTTCTAGGACAGTTTATTTCTTTCATGGGAATGACCCAATTGGAGGCATTGCTCCTGCCCAACCTGGACGATTTATCCACCAAGGCTCCTTTTAGCGCACAGATCACCCTGCAGAGGTTAGGGGGTGGGAGGAGGGTGATTTGAACATGTTTCAGCCCTGGTCTGGTTCTTTTCCACCAAAGCTTCAATATTCATCTGATCTCAGGATATTGGATTTTTCTTTGAGGAAAGAAATAAATGACTTATCTGGGGAATAAGCCCAGAGTTCTTCTATACCCTGCATGCTCTCTGTATGGGGCTGAAATAAAGTTGGCTGATTCCCATGTAAATCTCTAAAGCCTGGTTGTCATCATGAAGTATTTCATATGCCAGGTAAGTAGGTTGCATCCCTAGGAAAGGGAAGAAAGGAAGAAAGCAAGGAAGATTAGTGGGTATATCCAAGGAGAAAGAGAATAGATTCAAATACTTTAAGTACCCATAGCTTCTGGATACAGTGGCCAGGAAGGACGATTCTCTCTGAACACAGTCATTCTGGCTTATGCTTAGAATTGATCTTGAAGTCCCATTCCCACTTCCCTGTTCCTGACAAAAGATGGCTTCACAGAAGCCTGGTGGGTTTTGCTTCCTTCCCTCGTGGCTGGTGCAAGGCCGGTGGCAGAGTGAGTTGTCCTCTCCACTGCAGATGTTTGGCTACATCTGCTTTGGACCAAATGGAGACCTCCAGGGAGAGTTCTGTCTCTGTCTCAGGAGCTCTGAGGAGTGAGACCTCTGAGAAGTGGAGTCGACAAGGGTTTTGTTAGGATAACTTTGCCAGGCTGGTGGGAGGAAAAAGAGACACCACGTTTTTCTGATTCTCAAATGCGTAGAAAACTTTCAGGATTCAGCAAGCATTGAAAGCAAGACTGTGTGCTAGCACTGGGGTGATTTTAGCCTGTGCCACATGTGCAGACTACGTGCAAAGCTGTTTGTGTTTCTGAGCTTCACGTTGAGCCCCCAACTTCAGCACTTGGGATTTTGTCTGACCCCTTGAACCGATTCCTTTTTTCTAGTGATGAGAAAATGGAGGCTGTGGCAGATAAGGCGACCTAACTAGTGCCACAGGGTGGGGTGAGACTCAGAAGTCTGTGCTTTCTCCAGAATGTGATTGTTCAGACAATGGATACCATAGTGTCCTCCACTGTGCCAACTTTTCTCCATGTGACTTGCTTCCTTCCACTCAGAGGGAGAACTATTTCCACAACCCCCTGGGATGGCATCATGACTGCTTTGACCAGTGGCCTATGGCAGAACTGAGATCACACCAGTTCCAGGCATGGCCTGTCAAGGCCATGACACATCTTCATATGGCCCCTTGGAACATTTCCTCTTCCCATTTGGCTCTGTACCTAATCGCCATATGTAGAAGACCCAAGCTGCACAGAGAAGCAACATGTACAGAGTGCACAGTCCAGTTGACAGCCTGTGTTGACTCTCAGCCATCTGAGCATGCCATCATGAATGTCTGGCCAGCTCAGCTTTCAGATGACCATGGCCCCAGTTGGAACTCAGTTTGCTTCACTCCTGTGAGTACTGATGCTTGGTTTGAGCCTCTAAATTTTAGGGATGCTCATTAGGCAGTAACATTTAGCTGGAACATTACTCATAATGTGAATATAAAACGCATGCTTGACTGTTGTAAGCTCTTAACCAACTCTCTCCCACTTATTCTAAAATTTAATCTTTTTCTAATGGAAGGCCATGACACATTATTGGATCATAAGATCATTTTAGTGGGTTGCGGAAAGTTAAGTCAAAGAGAGCTTAATGTATCAGAGTGAAGGCAATAATTGTCCTGCAAAATTTTTGTTCAATTCTCTCTCTCTCTCTCTCTCTCTCTCTCTCTCTCTCTCTCTCTCTCTCTCTCTCTCTCTCTCTCTCTGAGTGCGTGTTTCTATATCACATATTCTTTATTGTAGGTTATAATAAGGAATGTTAAGAATAAGTTGATCTTACTATAGTTTTGATGAGAAAACAGGGGACATCTTAGTCTGTTCCAGGTGCTATAATGAAATACTATGAATGGGGTGGCTTGTAAAAAAACAGAAATTTATTTTTCAAGATTTTGGAGCCTGGGAAGTTCTAGCTCAAGGGACCAAATGAACAATGTGATTTAAGATGAGGTCTTGGAGTTGCACGGTATCAACTTGACCCAATTTGACCTCTGGGGCTCAGGTGAGCTCTGCATCTGGTCAACTAAACCTATGAGATTCTAGCCCCAGCCAAGACTCTGGAAACCAAGGCAAGGGGCAGCTTTGTTTGATGTCTCTGTTGACATACATGTTGTCACACCATGGTGGCATGAAAGATTTTCTGTCTGTCCCTAGCTCCCTGAGAGAAGGAAAATGGGAGATCTTGCCTCTGGAAATATCCTAGATAATGCCCCTTGAGCCTCTTGCCTTGGCTGATTTTTAATGTGTTCTTCATCTGTAAAAGCTGTCACCATGAACGTGATGGTTTTCAGTCAATGCCAAAGGATCTTCTAGTATGATATTTGGTGCCAGAGCAAGCATGGTCTCATGGGCTCTCAATTTTTATTTCAGTGTTATGGCTCTCTTTAATGTACCCTCCCTCCTGATGTGTTACACAGGATGTTGCAGGCCATAGGCAGCCATGATGGGGCACCCAAGGGAGAGCCCTCAGGCCCAAGGAAGAGCTTATTAGGAGAGATACTCATCCATGAGAAGCGCCACGAGTCTTCCACCTTCTCTTTCTTCCTTCCTCCCTTTAAAAACATGATTTTAGATTTGTTTATTTTATGTGTGAGTGTTTGCCTGCATGTATGTCTGCACCGTGTGATGTAGCTGTGCCCTATGAAGTGTCAGTAGATAGAGACACAGGCTGTATTAGGCACTGGCCTGAGAGGACTGATAGGTATGTCACATGAGATGGAATGCTGCAGACTTTCAGCCTGGGCAGAGGGAACACAATGGGTAGACAGACCTTTTGGGCCATTGTTATTGGGGATGTGGTCATCATGCTGATTGCCATCTCTTCATAGACCTCAGAGTTGGGAGAATGGAATAAAGATTTGATAATGGGGTAAGAGGGGATCCCTTTTGAAAGATATGCCTACCCAGGGCCTCAGAATGTAATATTGCTTGAAATAAAGGTATTTGAGATACTTCTAATACAAGGATCGTGAAAACAACCAACATTCTGAGCTAGTGTGGACCATAAAGCTAATGACAGATGTTCTTATACTCGAAGGGTGGGTGTAAAGTGACTGTCCTCCATGCTCCAAGCACTTCTGATAGCACCACCTAACTGTGCTCAAAACCTGGGAAGAGAGTGGGTTCTGGGGCCTCTTAGATCTGTCTTTGAATCTCAGCTCTGTCTTTATTAGTGGTGGAAGCCTTGGGAGCCCGGTTGTCCCATCTTCGTTTCCCCAGAGTCTAAGCCGCCATGATGGCTTGGGTCCAAAATGTCCCCCAAATGCCCTTGTGTTAAAAGCATGTTCCTTAGCCTGTGATACTGTTGGAAGATGGAGGAGCCTTTAAGAGATGGGCCTAGTAGTTGGGGGTGTGCCTTTAAAAGGGAGATCAGCATCTGTCCCCTTCTCTCTCTTTTTTGTTTTCCAGTTGCTGAACAGTGAATCCAGCTTTTCCATCACGGGGTCCCACCATGATGTCCTGACACCATGATGCTGTGACACTATGACATCATGACCGCTGTTCTGCCACAGACCCAAAGGGAGAGGCCCAGCGAGAATGGGCAGAAATCTCTGGAATGTTAATCCAACCAACATTTCCTTGCTTTTAAATTAATTTAGTTTATGCAATTTTTAAAACACAAGGATAGAAAGTTCTCTGGTGTAGCTCTCTACTTGGTTTGGGTGGATTTTATGACTTGGTGAAAGCACTTGATGGATCCTTAACAAAGTGTAAGAACCCTCCTGCTCCCCAACTTTGAAATACCAGGAGAGATTTGGGGTGGGATGCTTAGAACTGAATGGCATGAGCTGCTGTGGACTCCAGCTGCCGAGACTGTGACAGGTCTCTGACACTACAAGGACAATGTCTCTCTAGGCTGATGGCAGAATGGGGCAGTGAGGTCACACATGCAGGCAGAGTCCTTCTCTGTTTTTTTTTTTTCATATTTAAGCAATTAGTTTTGTTTTTGAGACATTGTGTCATGCATTTCAGATTGGCCTAGAACTCACTATGTAGCCAAAGCTGACCTTGAACTTCTGGTCTTCCTGCCTCTGTCTCACGAGCATTGAGATTGAAGGTATGTGCCACTGTGCTCAATTTGCAGAATGCTGGGATGTGATCCAGGGCTTTGTGCGTGTTCGACAAACACTTCCCAACTGAGCTACACCTTCAGCACTAATTAAGTGACTCTCCTTGCTCAGCTCAGGCTGACCTGGAGCTCTCTGTCTTCTTGCCTCTACCTCCCAGGATGCTCAGATTGCAGGCTTGGCCTCTGTGCCCAGCCTCCCTGACTTGTTTAGTGAGTGTCTATTAAAGGCCTGCCAGTCAGGGCCGGAGCAAGGAGGAGAGAGGATGGGGGAAAGAACTAGAATTAGAGATCAACTGGGAGTCATGATTGGAGGCAGTTCATGCACTTCAAGCAGTCGGGGACCTGGTGAGCCTGAGGGTGAGCTGCAATCAAGTGTGGCAAAGGGAACCCCAGAGAAGTGGGGTGAGAAAGGACTGTAGGAGCCAGAGGGGTCAAGGACACCATGAGAACACAGCTCATAGGATCAACTAGCCAGAGCTCATAGGGGATCACAGAGACTGAAGTGACAATCATGGACCCTGTATGGGTCTGAGCGAGGTCCTCTGCGTATATGTTATGGTTGTGTAGCTTGGTGTTCTTGTAGGACTCCTAAGAGTGGGAGTAGGGGGTGTCTCTGACTCTTTTGCTCATTATAGGGATCTTTTTCCTCTTACTGGGTTGCTCGCTCTAGGGATCTTTTTCCTCTTACTGGGTTGCCTCATCCTGCTTTGATATGAGGATTTGTACCTAGTCTTATTGTAGCTTATTATGTCAGGTTCCACTGAGATCCCCGGGAGGTCTGCTCTCTATCTCTCTGTCTCTGTCTCTCTGTCTCTGTCTCTCTCTCTATGTCTCTGTGTCTCTCTCTCTTGAAAAGAAACAGGAGGTGAGGATAGGGAAGAGAGGGGAGGTGGGGGGTGGCTGGGAGGAATGGAGGGAAGGGACTATGGTTGTGATGTAAAGTATCAAAGAATATATATACATATATAGAGAGAGGGAGAGAAAGAAAGAGAGAGAGGCAGAGAGACAGAGAAGAAGAAGAAGAAGAAGAAGAAGAAGAAGAAGAAGAAGAAGAAGAAGAAGAAGAAGAAGAAGAAGAAGAAAGTGTGTTAAGCTTTGTGACGGATCACACTTAATGACTGTGTACTAACTGTAGGCCCCTTTTAAGGGCTAGTCTCTTACCATTATCCCACTATAAGGTCCAGTGGTGTGAATACCACATCTTCATGTGGGAAAACAGGCTAGGGAAGGCGAAGTCCTTGCTCTGGGGTCATGTGGTCAGTGGAGGGTAGGAGAATGGTGACCTGCCCATGACCAGGAGCAATGGGCTGGGTCACAATAGCCCTGTTTCAGCACAGGGCAAGAGGAAGAGCGGCAAGAGTTGGATTACAGAATCCTTTAGTTTGGAAGGTTGGTAGAAACAAGGGGTTTTTTGGAGCTGGTGACAGAGGGAGGCTTTTACAAGGGTCCCCATGCCTTGGGGCAGCATCATCAGGGAGCAGTGTCCCTCCTGGTCTGGAGGTAGAGGCAGGGCCATGGGAGGTATCCTGGCCTTGCTGGGGTGGGAGGGGCTGTTGCAGCAAAGATGGAGGATCCCACTCCCTCCTGCTCTTCCCGCTGCTTCCTTCTGAGCTTTGGAACCCTGCTGCTTAGAGGGGGCATGGAGAGAAGACCAGAGGGGCAATGAGGTCTCCAGCAAGGACATGGTGCTTTTAAGTGAAAACACCCTTCCCACCAGGCCACTAGGGACACCAGAGTCTAGGACTTGCCCATATGGAGCTGGGGGTACCATTTTAAACTCTCACTGGGGCCATTTTCCTTCCCGATGGCCTTTAAACATAAAGCCAGTGCTGAGCAAGGAGGTCTCAGGAATTGCCAAGATACATAGTCAGACAGATAGCCAGGGGGTGGGGTGGGAAAAGGCCACTTCCAAGCCTCCAGTCAACCCTGAGGCTGGTGCTGATGAGAGGGTTGAACACTCTCTGAGTCTCCCCAACCAAGAGGCTTGGCTAATCATTCTAAAAGGGAGATTTGCAGGATCTCTCAGCTCCTCCATGGAGCCAGAAAGTATGAACTGTGATGCATGCTTAATTCCGGGTGCTCAGTGATGCATCATGAGCCTTGCACACACACACACACACACACACACACACACACACACACACACACACACACGCCCATGGTGCTGGGCACAGGGCTCTGGTGCAAACACAGATGATTCTGGTCACACCCTTGTTGGCACAAAATGCCTCCACCCCTTTGGAGCAGGACAGCTGGGTGGAGGTATGGCTGGAGGGCCATGGGGCAGGTCAGGAAGCCCCGTGTCTTTGCCTGAGGAGGAGTTGTTCCTTATGAGAGGGGACACAAGGAGACAGGGACCCTGGAACTGTTGGTGTGGGAAGGACCCATAGGTCACTGGGCTCGGGAAGGTGTTCTGTTGGTCTTAGGGTGTAGGATGGACCTGGGTTATCAAGAGTGTGGAGTGGAGGGGATGAGGGGTGTGGCTCAGAGGCAGATTGCTTGCCCAGCATGCATAAAGCCTTTGGTCTGAGTCCCAGCTTCAATTAAAACTGGTCATGGTGGTATATGCCCATAATCCAATCACTCAGGAGGAGGCAAGAGGACCAGAAAAGTTCAGGGTCATCCTTGGCTACATGGCAAGTTCAAAACTCATCAGGGATCCTCTCTCAGAAGGAGAAAAACAAAGAGAGTGGCATGAAGAAGGATGGGGGAGGGGTGATCAGGAGAGGGCAGAGCCAACTGACTCTGAGTACTCTCCATGTCCAGGGTTCAGAACCAAGAGCGCCCCCCACCGCCACCCAGATCCCAAGGATAGAAATGATTATATAATGTCCTTACCTCCGAGCCTCTGACCCCCAGGTACTTTTCTACATGGAGGGCTGTCTTAGTGAGGGTTTGTTTCTATTGCTGTGAGGAGACACCATGACCAGGGCAACTCTTATAAAGGAAAACATTTAACTGGGGCTGGCTTGCTTACAGTTTCAGAGGTTCGGTCCATTACCATCATGGTGGGGAGGGAGGGACGGAGCATGGCAGTGTGCAGGCAGACATGGTGCTGGAGAAGGAGCTGAGAGTTCTGTATCTTGCAGGAGACAGGAAATGGTCTCCACGTCACACTAAAGGAAGCTTGAGCAAAAGAGACCTTAAAGCCCGTTCCCCACAGTGACACACTTCCTCCGACAAGGCCACACCTACTCCCGCAAAGCCACACCTACTAATAGTGCCACTCCCTCTGGGGGCTATTTCTTTTCAAACCACCACAAGGGCCATGGCTGGTGCACTCCTTGCCGCAAGTGTACAGGGAACAGAGTTCCTGGATGTTCCTTTTAATCAGTGTCACCTAATTTTGCAGGTTGGGCTCCGTTCCGCCCCTCCCCTCGACTCCAGCTGCACTGGCTCTCAACAGAGAGGCCCCCAAAGCCACGGCCATTTGATGTATCATTAAATACACCTTCTCACACTTGGCACACAAGCCCCGATAAAGTTTCACCTTTTAACGAAATAAATGACTCAATTAACAAGATGAAAAACAGCAGTGTGGTGGCAGGCCCACTTGGTGGCCTGAAAAAAAAAGGCTGGAGAAGAATTATCCCAGCAGGGAGCTAATGTGGGCAGAGACCTGGCGCTCTGTGGGCGTCGCTGCCTGCCAGCCTGCCAGCCTGCCAGCTGGGGTGGACAGGGCCTGCTGACCGCTGCTAGGGGGGCTCCCATGATCTGGGCTAGGGGCCAGCAGGGGTGGTGGGACCCACCAGAGCTGATCCAGCCTACCTCTTAACTACTGAATCAGGTGGGAAGGGAGAGGGGGGAGGTGGTGGGCAGAGAGGAGGGACAGGGGGTGGGGGAGGGGGGTGGGAAGGGAGGGAGAGGAAGGCAGTGAAGAAAAGAGGGAAAGGGAGGGACAGAGAGAGAGAGAGAGAAAGGGAGAGAGGGAGAGGGAGGGAGGAAGAAAGAGAGAGGAAGAGAGAGAGAAATAATATGCACCCTCCCCCGTCTGTCTCAGCACACAAAATTATAAAAATCATGTGTGTGTGTGTGTGTGTGTGTGTGTGTGTGTGTGTGTGTGTGTGTGTGTGCTCTTGCACACTTGCAGTCCATGCGGAGGTCAAGGTGGACATGTGGACACATGTCTCCCTCCATTGCTCTCCACCTTATTTTTTGAGGCACTTGAACCTGAATCTCTCTCCTTTGGCTACACTGGCTGGCCGGGAGCCCCAGGAACCCTCTTGTTTTTGTGTCTCTCTCTGCCCCCCCAGGGATGAGCTCACAGGCATGTCACTGGAGTGCATGCTCGCGTGTGTGCATGTGTGTGTGTGTCGCCAGGTGTGCGTATGAGTGTGTGTAGAACAGAGGGCGACTTCCGGTGTCTTCCTCTAGCTGATTCCACTTTTTTTTTTTTTTTTTTTTTTTTTACTGAGACAGAGTCTATCACTGAACCTGGAGCTTGGTGTTTTGGCTAGACTGCCAGGAAGCCCTCGGGATCTACCTGTCTGACAGCCTCCCGCCCTTCAGTGCTGGGGTTCGATGCATGCCCCCACACCTGGCTTTACATGGGTACCGGGGTTTGCACTCAGGTTCTCATGCTTGTGCTCGCAGCAAGCGCATTACCAACCGGGCCAGTCTCACTAGCAGCATCCATGTGTTCATAGCGAGACCCCAGTATGTCCAGCTCTGTGCTGTGTGCTCAGTGTAGCTTTTCTGTGGTGGACACAGGCTGGTCCCGGGAATAAGTGCCTTTCTCTGAATTCAAGAGGTACACAGTTTGGGAGCAGTGTCCCCTATTTCTCTTTTGCAGAGTCAGCAGTTTTATCCAGGGCCAGAGCAGTTTTATCCAGGGTGTGTTAACAAGCTCACTGACCCCACTGGGGTGAATGCAAGTCCAGCTGGTGCAGGGGCCCAGGCTGTAGGGTGCAGCACCCTCCAGGCAAGGGGTCCGCATCCTTGTGACTTGATCTCTGTAGTCCACACACATCTTTTCCTCTCCCACTACAGCTGTGGCAGCAATCTCAACAGGCCCCTCTCATTACTCCCGTCTTTGAAATGATGGCGGTTATTAGCCCCTCTGGCAAGGCTTGTTATTTAATGTGTTAATAAAGAAACACACACATTTCTAGGTCACAAATCTGTTTTTAATATTGGATTACTGTCAGAATAATGGGGTTTCTTTGTCATCAAATGCATTTTATATTTTATGCAGGGAAATTTTTATTCTGACTTGGTCCTCGGCTTCGCCCACCTGTCAGCAGGGCCCATGGCAGGAAGATGCCTGAGAGCGTCTGGGCTGGGAATTTTAATAGTTCTCTGGAACTCTGAGGTCTTGAGAAGCCATGGAGCCAGAGTACTGATCCTGGTGACAGTGGTGTCCTCGTGGAGTGCTTGCTGCATGCTTGGGCCATTGTTATTTTTTTTATGGAGGTGTAGCTGCACACGGAAGATCCTCATGGTCTAAAGTGCACACCTCCGGAGTTTGGGCAGGTATGTCCACTCTTTCCAGCGGTGCGCCAATGAAGAGTCAAGTCACACTGCACAAGGCTCCTTTGTACCTGTTATCTCCTTTGTGTAGCTGAGGCAAGGGGCGGCCACTGCTGTTCATTTCATCCTGAGTCTGCCCTTGGGACTGCTCACACCGAGAATCCCACTCTCTGCACCTCTCCACATGCCTGTTGGACACCAGCACAGTGCCTAGAGGTATGCTCCTGTTGTAGGTACTGTTGCTTGATTCTGTTTATGACTACGTAGTATTCCAGTGTAGGAATCATATGGGTAAGTAATGAATTTTTCACACATACACATTTGCAGACACACGTTTTGCCATGATGAGCATGAGAGTACACCTTTGGGTCACGTGCATGGTGCTGTGCTTGATGGGTTGACCACCTGTCTGGTAGGATGGTAGGATGGACTGCATCCTCTCTCAGACCCCCCAAGGTCTGGTCCATCTGTGGGCGTGACTCTTGCCCATGGACAGATGCACACAGATTCATCTGGGTTATTGGTTTTGGTCTGAGCGGTTTGGTTCGACCTTTGCCCTCAAAGCATGAGCACTGCCCAAGAACAATGCTTTTCATGATGACTGTCATCCATGCTACAAGAAATGTGTGGTCATGGTTCTCATGAGGTGGAGAGCACTCTACATTTTGTGAATGAGACCAATGGGAATCCTACCTTGGTCTCAACATGTCAGACAACTTATTTGAAGAAACTGGAGCTGAACACTGCATTCTTGGGGTTTACAGGTGACAGGGATGGCATACAATAACCTCAGGTCTTAGAGGGAGAGCCCCAGGGCTGGAGTCCTTAGGGGAGCTCCCAGAAGGAGGGGTCACCTGAGCAGGATACTGTCGGGGCATGGAAGGTATAGATTTCCAGGAGCATGCAGTGCAGGTGTGTTTATGGGGCAGATGAGAGGCAGAAGACACACCCTGATGATGCTCTAAAGATGGTCAGTTACGGGACAAGTGTGGGAAGGTCAGGGGCTGGGATGCTAGAGATCCGGGCAGACTTCAGATTTTAGCTGCAGGTTGAGAATGTGAACCCTCCTGAACCCTGTGGAGAGATGAAGAAATCAAGTCCAGCTCCAGTTCGGGTTAATTTTATGCCTAGCTGCTGTGTGATTACAATGACCAGGGATGAACTGGCCCGTGCTCTGGAATCTGGGAGGTCCATCATCCAGACGCTGACACTTGGGAAGCCGCATTGCTATGCTGTCACATGGTGAAGGACAAGGAGAGAGCAAGAGGGAAGGACATCCACTCACAAGGGTGGGTGGTCCATGTGCCTCCCCTCCCCCGGGCCCTGACTCCCTGGGTCCCATCTCCCCTAGGCCCTGCCTAGGGATTCTGGTTCAGTTTCAGGCTGTCTAGGGGACACATTCCAGCCACATTCAGTTCCTCTAAACAGGACATAGCTACCAAGTTGGACCACAGGGAACACAATTTTTTGTTTGTTTGTTTGTTTTCAAGACAAGGTATTTCTGTGTAGCCCTGGCTGTCCTGTAACACACTCTGTAGACCAGGCTGGCCTCAAACTCAGAGATCCACCTGCCTCTGCCTCTTCCGAGTGCTGGGATTAAAGGTGTGCACCACTGTTGTCCAGCTTTGTAACTAAAACGACACGTTTCAGAAGTCTTGTGTCTGGCTTGCCAAGGGGATCTTCCTCTGAGCACTGTTGATTTCTTACCTTCTTCCACGGAACTGTCCATCAGAAACCCGCTTCTGTGTCAGTGATCCTCCACATCTGTTTGGGCAAGCCTCGTGTACAGATGTGCAATTTCTATTGTCCAATTATTTGACCTTTAGGAGGTGGTATTGGGAGGTGATTGGGGTGGCTACGGTCGGGAGGGTGGTACTCTATGAAGGCGTCCATGGGTTTACAAGAGGACGAAGTGGATCTTGAACTGGCACTTAATGTCTGACCGTGTGGTGTTCTCTACGTTGTCACTGATGCAGCCCAAGGCCCTCGCCACTTGCCAGCACCCTGGTTCTTGGACTTCCCAGCTTCCAGAACCATAAGCCAAGGACGTCGCTGTTCTCTGTAACTGCCAAGGTTTTTGTTACAGCAATAGAAGGTGGGCTAAAATAACGAGAAAGCTGGAATCTTCTTTCTCTGTAGATTTTCTTGTTTCTGTACGCGTGTGTGTGTGTGTGTGTGTGTGTGTGTGTGTGTGTGTGTGTATGGTGTGTGCATGCATGTTCATGTATGTGGGTTCTCATGTGTACAGGTGAGACGCTGAGATGCCTGTGGTGGTCTGGCACCAGCAAACCGTTGAAGCCAACTTTTGGAGAGGAGAGGGGCATGACAAGGAAGGCAAGGAGGGCCCCAGAGGAGAGGGAAGGAAGTATGTGTTTGTGTGTCGTGTAGGGGAGACACGCACTGCCCCTTCCCACCCAGGCTGCAGGTTTCCTAGCTCTGCTGTTTTCTGGCTGTCCCTAGATCTCCAGATGTGCTCTCCAGATGTGCTCTGCAGCATCTCCCCTCCTGCCCATCTCCTCAGCCTTTGGCCTGTGTGTTTGAGTGAAGACAGAAAGGCTCTGCTCCTGGTAGCCATCGGTGGCCCTGTTCTGTCTTTGTAAAAGCCGTGGCTCGGGACAGTCTGACACATGGTCCTTCCTAATGACATTAAGCGACACTCTGGAGCAGCCAATGCTTGCCTCTGGAGTTTGGCAGCAGGAGACAGCATCTCAGGTGAGGGACAGCAGAGGGCCATTACGAATGACCCGCAGACCCACCTGCCTCTTTGAGCGGCTGTTCATTAACCTCTGTTTTGTAACCACAAAGTAGGGGGGCCCAGCTTGGCTCGTGCCTGGACCGATGGCTGTCAGGAGCAGGGCCCCATCCATGTCACCCAAACACATGGGGACAGAATGAACCTGCCTGGAAATCTGTCCTGTGTCTTACACGTCATGATGGGCGAGCTCAGGCTTCCCTAGCCTAAGAGGGGGCGAAAGCAGCTTACACGGCAAACTCAGATAAACCCCCAAGGAGACTTGGGCGATTTTAGAAATGGACCATGCATAGGTTCTCAAGTACTGCTGGGTAGCAAGATGGTTCAGTGGCCAAAGGTGCTTGCTGCCAAGCTTCCCTGGGTCCCTACATGGTTGACAAAAGAGACCCAACTCCTGCAGTAGTCCTCTGACCTCCACAGGCACTCTGTGGCATGCATCTGCCACCCCCAAATAAATAAATAAAAAAAACAATTAAATAAAGAAAACAAGACAAAGGCCGAGCAGTCGTTGGTTGTGTTTATTGTTTTAACTAAAGACTGTCATTCATTCTGCCATTATTAGGCACTGTCTGTTTTCAATTGAAAATAAAGTGACCTAAGACACCATCCTACCGAGTCGGGGGACAACATGATGTCAACAACACTGATAGTCAGTCCCTCGCTGTGAACTACTTCTCTGTATTTACTGACTGGGTTTTGATTAATCAGTTAAAAACTGTATTAGTAGACCTGGGTAAAAAAGAATTTAGCCCCAGTGTTCAAAGGGCTCAAACATCTGGAAGAAATATGACTATCAAACATCAAGTTCCTTGGCATGCAGCAGGCGGCCATGAGCCAGTAGGTCTCAGGTCGGGTGACTTGGCTGTGAAAAATGGCCGAGACAGCAACCCTGAGTCCAGGGCTGGCTTCACACTTCACAGTCTGGGCCACTGTCCAAGGTCTTGTGCCCAAAAGGGCCACCCTCGGCCTTCTGCTCGCTCTAGATGGCCAGTTCCTCATCACTTCGTCTCTAGACTCCTGTTTCGTAAGTGCTATCCAATGGAATGCTGAAGCATGCATGTGAGCAGCTGAAATGCTGCAGTGGTTATGTCCAGTTCAGTCACACACTACAGACCCAGATTGTGGTCTGTGATGGACCGTGTGTATCATGGTGATCCTGTAAGATTACAATGGACTGAAGGGGTCCCATCACCTTGAGCCATCAAGTGGTCCATGTGTTTGTGGTGATGCTCTTGTGAACATACCTACCGCACATCTGTTCCATGAAAGTATGTCAGTGATAGGGGCATCATGCCCGATCGTAAGCCACAGTGCAGACTTTATATCAACTTACCCGCTTCCATCACTTGTTACATGGAAAAGTTGACCGTAGCACAGAGTGCTGGCTTTGCTAGTGGCCACCCCTCAAACCTTTTGTTTGCTGATATTTCAACAGCTCATTTTTTTTCTGTCCTCCACTGTGACTCCCGCTGTTTCCTCATCATGACCGTGTGTGTGTGTGTGTGTGTGTGTGTGTGTGTGTGTGTGTGTGTGTGTGTGGTGTGTATCTGTGTATGTACACGTGCACGAGTGTGTGTTTTGGTGTGTACATGTGTGTTGTTTGTGTGTATGTCGGTGTGCGTGTACATGTGCATGTGCGCGTGTGCATGTGTGCGCATGTGAATGTGTATGTGTGCGCACATCACAAGTCTGCAGTGGCTGGCAGACTACTCCTCTGGGTTTGTGTAAACACACTGGTACTGCTTCATGTTCACACAAACACAAAATTCCTTGACGTTGCACTTCTCCCGAGTGCCCTGTAACTTAGCAGTGCAAATCTGTATATGTACACTCGAGCCACAGGTGTGAATTGTGAACTTTGTGTGCTCAGAGGTTCACCTTTGACCTGGAATATAGACATGCGTGGGAAAACTTATGCTAATAATAAGTTTTCATTTCTTCGTAGAGTGACAATGTCTAGCAGAGACAGAAAAGATGGGAGACACAGAAAAGACAGAGGACACACACACACACACACACACACACACACACACACACACACGGTGGGGGAGGATCAGCAAGCTGTGCTTTGCTATCTTGCAAAGCACGTTTTTCCATCTGCTTTTACATTTTCTCCTGGGCCCCTAGACTGCAGCCACCCTGACCTGGCCTCTTGTTAGGACCAAGCCACGGAAACACCACGTTCGAGTGGGATAAGGGCCTGTGAAATCTCACTCAACCCTGTGCTTGGAACTGGAGTTGTGTTCGCTTTGTGCAGTTGTGGAAGATGGGGCTGGGCAAAGAGAACGAGTCTCTTCCCCCTGGAAGTGGGGCCGTCCTTGGGTTCATCTAACTCCAGGACACTTCTCCTAGTGGACTCAGGCCTAGAGAAGGGCACTTGTCTGCTTGGGGCCACACAGCTCGGCAGCAGAGGAATTAGAACCCCGACCCAGGTGCCCTGTATCTTGGTGACTGGAATTCTCACCTCCCTCATCTATTCCACACTCTAGAGTTATATAGGTACCTGGTATTTGAATAATCAGAGAGGCCAGCCTCCTGCAGGGTCTCATACCCAACACTAGCTGGGCTGAGAAGGTATGAAGGCTCAGGCTCTGAAGCTTCTGGAAACTTCTGGAAGCCTATTGATTGGGTGAGGTGGAATCCCTTCCTTGTGTACCAGGTGAAGCCGGCCATGTAAATGGGATAATGACAGGGCCTGCAAGCACAAAAACCCAGTGCAAGGGTGAGTGCTCCCCACTACCCCAGTTCAGGTTCAAGCCTCTAGACTTGGGGGGGTCAGGAAATAACCACACCTGTGTTCACATGCCCCAGTGACAAGTGCTATAAAGGAAACGTGCAGTGTTAAGGGGACCCACAGGGAATATTCCTGGAGTTTCCAGGCCTTAGTTTCCCCATCTGTGCAATGGAATAATAAAACCTACCTGAGAAGCTGGAGGAAGGAGTGACAGAAATGTCCTGTATTACACCATCACTGTAGTGAGTCGTATTTGGGAAAGACCAAGACGAGATCCGGAACGAGTGCCTCCCTGCTCCTCTGTGGGAGATCACCATGTCTGCAGGCTGTCTGTGACAAGGAAAGCCACTGGCATTATTCCTAGTGGGCAAAGTTCCCATGAGTGTGGGCAGTTCTGTCTACCTGTGTTTATTACAGGCAGATTTCTATTTTAGCAGAATTTGGGCAAACTCCAAGAAAAACTTCATCCACCCCTCCCTCTCTATAGTGGCACGTTCTTGGCTCGTTCACTAATTAGACATTATCGTGACTTAATGGTGCCATCTAGACACCTATGCGGCAGGCTCACTAACAATGTCACCTCTATTTGATCATGTTCAAGGCTTGAGACATGGCATGCACTTGATATGTAATTTTATGACCAGGGGAAAATATAATCATCTACAATGAATAAGCTGGCGTGAAACACTCAACCTTGTGGCGTTCCTACCAAGGTTTCAAGTAAGATTTTTATTTTAAAAGAGAATAATGGAGAATTTTTTCTCACTAGGAGCTTTACTTAATGTCTTAGCGGTTGGAAGTTGGGAAAACAATAAGGAAAAGTCAGTCATAATGCAGGAAATAAAATCAACAACAGGACTGGAGACGAGGTCAGCAGTTGGAGTGCCCTGCATGCGTGAAGCTCAGGGTTCCATCCCAGAACCCGATAACATTGGCCATGGTGTTCCTGTCTGTTCCATCACACAGGAAGTAGATGCAGGAGGATCAGAGTTCAAGGTCTCTTTTGGCTACATAGTGAATTAGAGGTTAGCCTGTGCTATGTGAGACCTATCTCAAACAAAACAAAACAAAAATCAAAACCGTAGGGAATTTATCTGAAAAGAAATGTACAAAACTCACCCCTAAAATGTGGAAATACAATAATGTCTGAACAATCACTTTAAAGGTTTCTACAGGAATATGCCCTCTGCTTCCTGGGGCCACTTGTAATTTTGTATCTGTGAGTAACATTTGGAAGCAATGCTGAGGACTGTGTTTCATTACACTTGTTTGTTTGTTTATTTACCTGTTTATTTATTGGGTTTGTGTATATGTGTAGGCATGTTTGTGCTGTGGCATGCTTATTGAAGGCCAGCAGACAGAGGCAACTGATGACATCAGGCATGAAACTGATTCTTGAAGTGTGTGGGCTTCTGGGACCGAGGATCAGAAAGTGTGGGGCAGGCTTGGTGCTAACTCTCCTGCTCATTGTGGGATTTCCCTTCTTGAGTTCCCAGAAGGGGGGGGGAGAGAGAGAGAGAGAGAGAGAGAGAGAGAGAGAGAGAGAGAGAGAGAGAGAGAGAGAGAGAGAGAGAGAGAGGGCCCCTCTTCACCATTCACTGGCCAGAATTGAGCCACGTGTCCACACCTGAACTGAGCATTGGCTAAACTGCCCAGTGGGCTTGGAGCAGTCAGTATCTCCCGTAGACTGGGGGATGCTGGTGACAAGGTGCCTTCTGTGACCAAATCAAGCTCCTGGCAGGAAGGAAAACTCGTGGGAGTAGGCACCAGGAAGCTACCTCTGGTTCTCTTCTCTCCATTCTCCCTGTAGCCCACGTTTTTGTTTATCTGTACTCCTGACCCCTTCCTGGATGCCGTGATGTCAACCCAGCCTCTGGCTTCTGACTCTTCCTCACTACCCGGTACACCTGACTGTGGTTCTGAGAGTGAGGCCATTACGTTTCCTTTTTCTGAAGGGAGTTACAACCAAACCCCTAACACTACAGGCACACCATGCACGTAGAGAAGCCGCCATCCTGCCATCCTGCCATCCTGTCACCCGCAGTTGTCCTTCTTTAGTACGTTCCTCAGTGACACTTTTTTTTTTTTTTTAACCTTACCACTGACAGCATGTTCTCCAACCTGCTGTATCCACAGTGAGCAAACAAACCGATGCTGCAACGGTAGCAGACGACTGCTGATGCTTGTTGGGGCTCCCGGCTTCTTTGGGGGAGGCAGTGACCTCACCTGGCTCGTCTCGCCTTGCTGATGTCAACTCCCAGATTCAATGTCCTGGGGACAGTGGTGGGGTTGTTCCTGTGTGTGTTTGTGCGGCATGCAGCACACGGATGCGTTTACGGAGGCCAGAGGACACACTCAGGTGTCGTTCCTTAGGCACCATCCACCTTTTTGAAGCAGGGTCTCTCCTGGGCCTGCAACTTGTCAACTAGGCTAGGCTAGCCTGACAGCAAGTCCTAAGGATATGTCTTTCTTTATCTCCTCAGTACTAGGCTTAAACAGATGCCAGCATGTCCAGCTTTTTTCTTAAGTCATGGTTCCTGGAGATTGAACTTAGGCTCTGATGCATATTACCAACTGAGCCATCTCCCCAGCCCTAAGATTCCTTTTTAGTACACAAAGAAATACATTAACATGTAAGCAAAACCTGTCACAGACCCTTTACCATCCTCGAGGTTCATCCTTACAACTTCCAAAATTTGTTTCCAAGGCATCCTTGAATCCTGAGTAGCTCCCTCTGGATCATGACTGATGGAGTGTCAACAGAAAATGAGGCCTGCCACCGGGCCCAAGGATTGGATGTGGCACCGCAAAGAGAGAGCAGGGAAGGAGAAGGGAAGGGATTCAGCCCAGCCCTCCCCAAAGTCACTCTTGGCGGTTCCTCTCTCCTTTTCATCCATCACGACGACTATACCCCCTAGATCAGTGCTCTGACTTGTTTGTTTTTCACAATGAAGGGGAACTTCATAGCCTCATCACTCATTCCAGAGTGTTGGGGGAGAAAAAAAAAAACAAAAAACAAAACAAAAGCCAGCCACCGAAATTTGCATGGTGCTCAATTATACATTAGTGAACATCACTTGGCAATCTGTTCATATCAATTTAATTGGATTTTAATACTGCCTCTGATCTTGTTTTCTAATTAACAGCAGTGCTTGGAAATAAAGCAGAACCATGCACCCAGCAACACCTTTGATCTCCACCATATGGAGCTCCACCAAGCTCTGGAAAAAAAAAACCCTCCCCTGCCTCCACAGCAGGCCGAGAGAAGCAGGGCCCCCAGATGGCAGGGTACCGTGGGCACCCGCACCCCGTGGATCGTCTTGTGCTCCCATTGGTCCCTGTCGCAAAGGCAAAAGACTCGCTTCGTGCGTTGCAGGCAAATGTGTGTCCCCAGGGCTGGGGAGGTTGCTAGATTTCACAGCTCAGTTTTGGGGGACAAATATTTGAATAAACAGAATTGACCCTGCCGATTCTGCTTTGGAACGGGGTCTTTCTATCGGGACAGAGAGGGTGTGTCAAAGAGCTGGTAGAGGGGATGGAAGCTGAGCCATACCTCAGACTGTATCTTTAGGCCCATGGGAATCTCTTCCCTCTGTCTAGACTCACCTTCAGGATCACCTCCTTACATCTCAGCTTTGAGACAAGGTCTTCACACTTGCTAAGCAGTAGAGGATGACCTTGCATTCCTGATCTCCATGCCTTCATCTCCCAAATACTGGAATTACAGGCATGTGCCACCAGGGTAGTTTTACATGGTGTTAGGGATCGAACCTAGGGCTCCATGCTTGCCAAGCGAGCGCTCTACCAATGCAGTCACCCCACCCATCCCCACTTTTTCATTGTGCTTCCTCAGTCCTTGGGTTTCTCACTCCACCAGCTAGTAACTTTTGGGTTGGCTTCATGGGTCGATAGGCCACAGACTGCAGAAGCCTACAGAGGGGAGCATACTTGGTGAGAAGACAACTGGACATCATGTCGGACTCTTTGGCGACCAGTCAGGGAACACACGTAACTGTCTTCTGTGCACATCCAGTTGACACGAATTCAGTCCTAGGCTGATAGCCCCTGGGCTGGGAAATGTCATCCTCCCCTGAGCCCAGGGGGAGGAAGGAGGGCTCTCCAGATGTCCTTGGCCACTCTTCATTTTCTGCTGGTCAAGCTCTTTTAACTTTTCCTCTGACACACAGAAAGCCGTCACCTGTCCCCAGGGGAATGACCCTGAGTGCCGTCCAGCATCTATACCCGGAGTCTAGCCCTGGTGTCCACACCTTTTCATGTGATTACTTACTGCTGATCCACCTTGGGTGACACCAGAGCCACTGCCCATTTGGTTATGGAACTGCTTTCTGGTTTTCTTGTTTGGATTTGTGAGAATCCCTCATAGGTGTTGAGCGGAAGTCCTTCACCAGATTTGAGATCTGCAAAGATTCCCTCCTGTCTGTGTCTCCTCTTTTAAAGTTTCTTGGCAGAGGCTTTTGAAGATCAGAAATCGCAAACTAATTTATCATTTCTTTTCTTCTAAGATGGTTACTTTGGGCACTGTATTTAAGAAATCTTTAAGTCAAGGCCATGCAGGTTTACCTCCTATATTTTCTTCTAGAACCTAATGTGTTGGAAGTCTTGAACAGTGGAAGGCTTTTCCAAATTCAGCCCTTTAGTCTCTGTACGAGGAAGAATTTTGCGATCTCCTGGTCAGCCGGCTGTGCTCATTCTGAATCCGCAGCTGTGCCCCAAGCCCCTCCCCAGCATTGTTCTCAGTAGGTTTCTGGCCTTTGCTTTCTCTCCCATGATTTTCTGGGTGGTACCCTATCAACATACTGGTATTTGCCTGGACTTAAAGGATTGATCTTGGGCCTTGCTTAATTTGTTCTGGTCACTTTTTTTTGGTCAACTTGACACACCTAGAAAGAGAGAGCCTCAGTTGAGAAGTTGACTCTATCAGATGGGCCTGTGGCCACGTCTGTGGGAATTTTCCTAATTGCTTATTGATGTAGGAGGGCCCAGTCCACTGTGGGCAGCGCCATTCCTAGGCCGGTGGTCCCAGGCTGTATAAGAAAGTAGAATGAGCAAGCTGTGAGGAACACGCTAATAAGCCGCATTCCTCCTCGGCCTCTGCTTCAGTTCTCGTTTCCAGGTTTCCTTGTGAGTTCCTGTTCTGCTCTGTTGATGATGGACTGTAAGCTATAAGAGGAGACAAACCCTTTCCTCTTCAAGTGGCTTTTAGTCATGGTGTTTATCACTGCAGCAGGAACGCAGATTGGACCACTCATCAAACCTTTCTTATTCTTTGGCAACTTCATGCAAATGAACAGTGAGTTTTGGTCATTCTCTTGCCTGTTACTGTCCCTCCTTCTTTCTCCTCCCACAGGAAACACTTCCTGTTTCCAACAAGTCCCCTGTCCACTATAATGACTTTTTTTTGTTTATTGATCCACTGAGTATACTGGTGACTAACCACTGGGGAATATGATCCCTCTACTGAGAAGATGTTTTTTTCCTTAGTAGGCAACAGTTAATACAGCGACTCATAACTGCTCATCAAACCATTTGAATTCTCATTTTCTAACCACTTGGTACTAGAAACAGTAGAACTTCCAAATTAGAAGGCCCTTGATTTCTGGATTTTTCTACCCCCTTCTTTCTGCTTGCAAACTGGTCAACTCTTCTCTTCGTTTACCTCTTTTATAGTATTTCTTCAGATGACCCCAACTGTAGGTGAAATACACAGATTGTGATAACTGTATCTCCCCAACCCTTCCTTAGAGCTATAAGTTTATATGTGATTCTACATGACCCGATGACCCAGTAAAAGGCAGGCTATGTCTCCATATTTCCAAAGTGTGGAAATGGGACAGAGGCCAACTACTTGCAATAAATATGTCTTGAAGGAAGTGAACAGATGGGAGGAAGTCTCCAATTCTGCCCTCAGTAGTCTTAGGAAGGCTGGCTTCTGCAGGACCCACAAGTCCAGGCAGCCTTTGACTACACCTGTTCGCCCATGTCTTGCAACTTGGCTGAGGAGCTAGCTTCTCTCACTTGGAATCTTAACTAATCTGAAGTCTCATTTCCATACTAGTCAGGATGAGTAACAGGAGCTGCTGTAACAAACGGTCTGGCCCTTCACTGACTTGACAGAGAGAGAGTTTCGTAAGTTCCTCTGAAGAATCAACGTAGGAAGCCCAGCTGAGGTGACAGGTATGCACTGACTCAGTGCTGAGGTTACAAGTGTGCACTGACCCAGTGCTGAGATCACAGTGTGCACTGACCCAGTGCTGAGGTTACAGGTGTGCAGTGACCCAGTGCTGAGGTTACAGTGTGCACTGACCCAGTGCTGAGGTTACAGGTGTGCACTGATCCAGTGCTGAGGTTACAGTGTTCACTGACCCAGTGCTGAGGTTACAGTGTTCACTGACCCAGTGCTGAGGTTACAGTGTGCACTGATCCAGTGCTGAGGTTACAGTGTTCACTGACCCAGTGCTGAGATCACAGTGTGCACTGACCCAGTGCTGAGGTTATAGTGTGCACTGACCCAGTGCTGAGGTTATAGTGTGCACTGATCCAGTGCTGAGGTTACAGTGTACACTGACCCAGTGCTGAGGTTATAGTGTGCACTGACCCAGTGCTGAGGTTATAGTGTGCACTGATCCAGTGCTGAGGTTACAGTGTACACTGACCCAGTGCTGAGGTTATAGGTGTACACTGACCCAGTGCTGAGGTTATAGTGTGCACTGACCCAGTGCTGAGGTTACAGTGTACACTGACCCAGTGCTGAGGTTATAGGTGTGCACTGACCCAGTGCTGAGGTTACAGGTGTGCACTGACCCAGTGCTGAGGTTACAGGTGTGCACTGACCCAGTGCTGAGGTTACAGTGTGCACTGACCCAGTGCTGAGGTTACAGTGTGCACTGACCCAGTGCTGAGGTTATAGGTGTACACTGACCCAGTGCTGAGGTTATAGGTGTACACTGACCCAGTGCTGAGGTTACAGGTGTGCACTGACCCAGTGCTGAGGTTACAGTGTGCACTGACCCAGTGCTGAGGTTATAGATATGCATGGCTGCACATGGCTTTTGCACTGGTCCTGGAGATCTGAAGGAAGTGTTTTACTGACTGAGAGTTCTCTTCTATCTTTTCTGCAATGTTTGCTAAAATTAATTAATTTCTTGATAATTTAATATATGAGCACTGTATTTACGTCATATCCCCAGCTCTCTTTTCAGGAGTGGGGCCTGTACGATTTCACCTATCTCCACTGGTGTGTCAACTGGTGGGTCACTGTGCAGATCTGGTTCAGGCAGCCACGTTGTTGGGGCTTTAGGGGTTCAGCTTCCCTGTCATAGCTAGAAGACACATCTTGCAGCAGACATCCTGATCCTGTGGCTCTTACACTTCTTTCATCCCAGCCCCCTTTTCTGCGCTGTTCCCCGAATCTCAGGTGTATGAGTTTTGTTGTAGATGGGCACCCCCACTCCTGTGGGTCCCTTGTCCTCTGCATTTAGACTAGCTGCAGCTTCCTCTGGTGATCTGCCTACTACAAAGTAAGCTTCATTGGTGAGGATGAGTGCACGTCTGTCTGCAGAATTCTTGATTTGCCGCAGCCTGAAGCCTTCCCCAAATCCAGCCCCCGAGCCTCTTGCTTCCCCGACCCCAGAGCCAGGAGACAATATATTTCTGTTCATTATAAATTTCTCAGCTTGTAGTATTGTGTTACAGAACAAGACCATCTGAGACAATTGGTTCTAAAATGTGTAGCTATTTTTTTACGACAAATATCTGAGGACATTGAGCTTGTTTAGGAACTGGAGATGGGTAGGGCAGAGGCTGCTTTGAAGTGTATCCTGGAAATAGACTACATCACTGTTAATGGCACTTGAAGGGCCAGTCTGGTGACAGGTTATATGAGCTGTAAAGAAAATTGGAAACATCTTTGCGAAGATATCAATGGCTGGCAGCAGAATGCTGGAAGAAATATGAAGGAAGAGACCATTCTCGAGAGGCCTCAGAGAGAAAGAAATGAAGAACTGGACTTCACTTTATAATGCAGACAGCATTTTAAAAAAAGGTGTGTGTGTGTGTGTGTGTGTGTGTGTGTGTGTGTGTGTGTGTGTGTGTGTGTGTATTTGTATCATGTGCATGCAGATGCCAACAGAAGCCGGAAGGAGCCATCAGATGCCCTGGAGTTGGAGTTACACATAGTGTGGGACACCCAATGTGGACACTGGGAACTGAATTCAACACCACTGCACTCTTAACCACTGAGTCATCTCTTCAGCCCTGCAATAAACATTTTTTTAAAAGTTGTTTTCCAGAACAAGGACTCTTTGTGTAGCCCTGGCTGTTTTGGAACTCACTGTGTAGATCAGGCTGTCCTCAAATTCAGAGATCCACTTGCTTCTTCCTTCTAAATTCTGGGTTTAAAGGCATACGCGACTACCGCCTAGCTTGAAATGAGCAGCTTCAAAGCAATATAGAATCTAGCTGGACTGTGTTCATGCTTACAGAAGGCAGAACGCAAGACTGTCTACTCAGCAATGAGGATGCTTTAGTTTGCTTTCTGCTGTTGCAATAAGCACCAGGACCAAAAGAACCTTGAGGAGGGAAGGGCTTATTTCATCTTATCCTCCCTGGTCACACTCCATCACTGAGGGAAGTCAGGGCAGGAACCTGGAGGCAGGACTCAAAGCAGAGACCATGGAAGAACACTGCTTACTGGCTTGCTCTCCATAGCCTGCTCAGCTTGCTTTCTTATACAACTCAGGACTACCTGTCCAGGGTTAGTTCTACTCACAGTGCTCTGGACCCTTCCACATCAGTCATTAGGCAAGAAAAGGCCCCAGAGACTTGTCTAACTGCTGATTTGGTGGGGGCATGTTTTCAGCTGAGGTTCCCTATTCCCAAATGACCTAGCTTGTAGACAGACAGACAGAAAGGAAGAAAGAGGCAGACAGATAGACAGACAGACACATACACTCACACAAAAAAACAAATAAAATCCAACTGGGGCAAATGCTAACACAACTGCTCAGGCTGCTGGGAGATGTAGTCTTTCTGTGGGGTTCAAAGAGAGAGGAAACAGGGAGAAGGCATCCATTAATAGGTCTACTTGAACCTGTGTCTGGCAGGCAGGTGGTAGATTTTGCGGGAATTATGTGTTAAGTATATATTCCATTTAGTTCCATCCATTCAGTGGTTACTTTGAACAGTTGTTGGTGATGATTTCAATGGGCTAGGCAGGCACAGTGTTGGACATGGGGAGGTGGGCGGAGCAAGGGGTGGTGCTAACACATATTAAATGATTGCTCTGCTTAAAGCATTTAAACCAATTATCTGTTAATACTTCTCATTGATGGGGATTGAATCCCTCCCCAACAATGAATGAGAAAGCTGATTCAGGCTGCCCAAGGCTACAGAGCTGGCAATCAACCATTGGTAAGGCTCACAATCATTCTAACTTACTTGACTACACAGTAGAGGATTGTAATCTCCAGTTTACTGGGAGACAGACACGAAGTCAAATAATTAAGATCAAGCATGATAAGTGGACTCAGTATTGTCAGAACATTGAGCACTCATGAGTGGCAGAGACATTGGGAAAAATTTCAAGGCAGAAGGACATTCGAGTTAGGGCTCTGTAGAGTAGACAAGAGCTCACCAGGTAGAGGAGGACCACAGCTCCCCATGCATGGCCTCTGTTTCCGTACTTTGTCCAATGGGAAGACATCTGTTGAGTTTCAGGCCAAGGCTCCTTATTTTATTTCATGGTGCCTCCATGGAGGGCTTCTGGGTAAAGAAAGTGGTTCTTCTCTGAGCCTGCAGGCTGTGTCCCTAGAACTTGCAGATGATCTGATAAAGTGTGGTAGTCATGACCTTGCGGAGTTACAGAGATAAGGGCCAATTTGCTGCTGAAAGGGCTTCCTGTCATCTGCTGATTGGCTGGCCTGGAGATCTGCAGCTGTGGCTGCCTTGGTCAGTGGAGTGCTGAGGCTGCACATTCTGCCCCACCCTCCATCTCCTGGAGACAGCCAGCGATCTCCAGAGATGAATTAGAGCCTGGGCACTGTTATCACTTAGCTGTCAGGCTCTCTGCTTGTGATAGTCACTTGTGGTGTGGTGGTCATTTGTCCATCAATGGCGAGATTCTATTTCCAGGTCCTATCTTAAAGGATGGTGGCTGGGGAGCAGCCAACCACAAGCTCCAAGCTGCCTGAGGGTACCCATGCTTAATCAGAGATGGCTCCACTTTCGTTATCATGCTCATCACCATGGCCATCGATGTCATCAGTGATCACCATGGTGGTTTGATGATAGCAGCCCCTACTTAAGGACTAGTCCTCGGCTTCAGCTTCCTGTAGCCCTCTAACCCTGTACCACGCTCTCGAGATCCAGTTACAAACAGCCCTATAAGGGAGCTGGATATGCCACCCATCTTTCTCATGGAGGATTCTGGGTTCTTTGGTACGAAGCCCCTGGGAGCCATTCCAGTCTTTATCCATTGTTGTTGCAGTTCCAATATTCAGGTCTCAAGGTAGACAACTGTAAAGGCCACTCAAGAGTTGAGTGTAAGTACATACCTATATAACTCCAGCACTTAGGAGGCTGAGGCAGGAGGATATCGAGTTTGAGGTTAGCTTGAGTAATTTAGTAAGACCCTGTCCTGAGCTCTGGAAGGTGTCCTGTTTGTCCAGTTATCCCTCCTTCCTACTCTGTCCTTCCTGCTAGATTTTTGAATACTTTTTACAATAGGTAAGTTAATTTCTGTGCACAGGGCTCTGGGGTGGGGTTTGGGGGCCAGGGCTGTATGGCGTAGTGATCTGTGCTGGCTGAAGGGTGTGGATTCAAGTGTGGAGTCATTCCTCTTTGGCTTCTTTCTTTCCTGAGTTTTGTGGGAGGAGCCTCAGCCTGAGGATGCGACTGTTCTCAGGGAATGAGGGATGAGTTTTCACCCATTCACCAAGGAGGTAGCTCCAGGCCTGGCCCTGGGCCCTGTTAGAAGGAATATTCCCACATAGGCTGGAAACTCTGTGGAGATTAACATGCATTCGAAAACCGGAGGCGAGGGCTCCACATGGGCTGGGAACAATGCTAAAAACTGCCGGAGTATTAATTGACAGTGCCATGTTCCTAGAGTGAGGGGGCTGGGGGTGAGAGCTTGAAATGACATAACAGCGATCGCAGATGACTCCACACAGAAAACATTAAACACGCGCACAGTGGCAGCAAACTGGATCCTTGCGTGACAGATTTCCCACAGGCATAAATTGGCTGTTAGCCTTTTTACAGACAGGGAGAGAAGCTGGCATCTTAGTTTGGGCTAAGTCAGAAATTTCAACCCCATTAAGGAATGCAGGATGCAGAAGGCCAAGCGCCTTCCCCAGGGTCACGACTCCTTGTGGAGTCCCGGGTCAGAGCAAGAGGCCATCTCTGGGTTTCTGGTTTTTCCTTTCCAAGGGTCTTCCTCCCTTGCTCTCTCATGATGTAGGCTTCACCTCCGAGGCGCTGTAGGCTTCACCTCGGAGGCGCTTGCCACAAGTGCTAAGGGTTCAGTCCAGCCTGTCTGCCTCCCAGCCAAGGCTCTAGCCCTCTAGGATTGGGCAGTTACTCTACCTCCAAACCTGATGGTGCTTTTGGGTATTGACAACCCCTCCCCCAAATAAGCACAGCTCTGGGGTTAGATCTAGGTACACCTCTACATTGTGACCATTTGGCTATGAACGATAACCTTAGGCCAGTCATCTCAGGTCTCTGCATGCCAAGGTATTCGTTTGCCCAGAGGATATAGGAATTAAAAGGGACTGGAGACATCTCTGTCATGGGTATTGGCCTCTTGACCCCATTCTGCACTACTGGATATTTTATTTGGTGGTTTCCAGAAGGGTAGATCTCACTGAGAACAGGAAGCACTCCTCCCCCGAGCCCTGTTGGTAATTCATTTCTACCTATGTAGCAATATATACATAACCACACCGGCGTCTAATTATAAATCGGTACAGCCAGACAGACCTCCTTTAAGGACAGGTGTGTTCTGGAGAATGAGTTGTCAAGTGACCTTGTCATTGTGCCAGCACCCCAGAGGGCACTTGCCTAGACCATAGTTTACTCACACAGACTCTTGATACATTCAAGGCTCACTAGATTGCTATTGGCATTAGTGGCATATTGTTAGATATCATATTTTGTGTGTCTCCATGGGTACAGGTGCATGGGCATGTGTGTGAGCATTGCGTGTAAAGAACAACCTTGGGTGTCATTTCTCAAGAGCTATCTACTTTGATTTTTTTTACATTTACATGTGTGTGTGTGTGTGTGTGTGTGTGTGTGTGTGTGTGTGTGTGTGTGTGTTTTGTTAGATTTGTCTTTGTTTTTTGAAACAGAGTTTCACTATGTACTTCATACATACAGGCCTAGGACTCCTGACCCTTCTGAGGCAGCCTCCCCAGTGCTGGGGTTAGGAGGTTATGCCACCAATCCTGGCTGTTGCAGGGTTTGGTCTATTTTATTTTATCAGAATTTAGAATATCACTTGAATTCTAGTTTTCTGTGCTTCCTCCCTGCATCTTAGAAATGGATGTTTGATTTCGTCAGATTTTTTTGGACTGTGAATATGATGAATTATGCTGATCATCAAATATTAATCCAGTCATAAATTCCAAGGAGGAATCCCATTTGGTCTTTACATTCTTTTTCTTTTTGATTTTTAGAAAGATTTATTTATTGTACTTTATGCCTGCACGCAGGTATATATACCATGTGTGTGCCTGGAGCCCGTGGAGGTCAGAAGAGGACATGAGATTTCCTGGAACTGGAATTACAGATGGTTGTGATACCGCCCCCCCCATGAGTGTTTTTGTCTTTCTTTCTGTTTGTGTGGTGAATTAACATTTATTGATTTTGTATGCCATCTTTGCATCTCTAGGATGAAGTTCACTTGACCATGGTGGGTACGTAATCTCTTTGATGTGTTCTTGAATTCAGTTTGCAGGTTTTTATTTAATACTTTTGTATCTACGTTCATCGGGGAAATTGTTCTGTAATTTTCTTTTCTTTTGAGTATTTGTATGGCTTTATTATCAAGGTAATTTTGGCTCCATAAAATGAATTTGGAATTATTTCTCCCATTTCTGGTTTATGGAATAATTTGAGGAATAGAGATGTTAGTTCTTCTTTGAAGGTCTGGTAGAATTTTGTGCTGAGCCCATCTGGGGCTTTTATTGATTGGGAGAGTTTAAATTATTGCTTCTATTTCACTAATTAAATTGTTTATTTCATTTTGATTTAACTTTAATAGGCTGCATATATTAAGAAATTTATCTGTTTCTTTTAGGTTTTCCAATTTGATGGAGTACAGGTTTTCGAAGTACATCCTTATGATTCTCTGAGTTTCCTTGGTGTCTATTGTAATGCCTCCCTTTCAATTTCTAATTTATTAATTTGGATCCTCTCTGTCTCTGTCTCTGTCTCTCTTTTTGACTAATTTGGCTAAAGGCTTGTCAGTCTTACTGATTTTCTCAAAAGATCAACTCTTTGTTTCATTGATTCATATTTTTTTGTTTGATTCTATTTTATTGATTTCATCCCTGAGTTTGAGTATTTCTTGCTATCTACTCTTTTGTGGTGTTCTTCTTGGTTTTCTGGAGCTTTCCAGTGTGTTGTTAAGATACTAATGTGAGCTCTCTTTAGTTTTTAAAATCTATTTATCTGTCTATCTGTCATCTATCTATCTATCTATCTATCTATCTATCTATCTATCTATCTATCTATCTATCTATCATCTATCTATATCTCTATCTATCATCTATCTATCTATCTATCTATCTATCTATCTATCTATCTATCTATCTATCTATCTATCTATCATCTATCATCTATTTACTGTAGGCAGTAAATGCTATGAACTTGCTTCTTAGAACTGCCTTCATTGTGTCCTGTAGGTTGGGGTATGTTGTGTTTTCATTTTCACTCAATATCAAAAAGTTTTTAATCTCCTTCTTGATTTATGTCTTGACCCAGTGTTTATTCAGTAGTGAGTTGTTCATCTTCCATGAGTTTGTGTACTTTCTGACATTTCTATTGTTGTTGTTATCTAGATTAAATACATGGTAGACAGGTGTAGATTCAGGGTGTTATTTCAAATTTTCTATATCTGTTTAGACTTTTTTTGTATCCTAATATGTGGTCAGTTTTGGAGAAAGTCCCATGGGCTGTTGAGAAGGAAGTATATTTTTTAGTGTTCAAGTGGAATGTTATATAGATGTCTATTTTTTGTAGGTCCATTTAATTTATAATATTATTTAACTCCAATGTTTCTGTGTTATTATTATTATTTTTGGTGTGTGTGTGTGTGTGTGTGTGTGTGTGTGTGTGTGTGTGTGTGTGTCTTAACTATCCATTGGTATGAGTTGGGTATTGAAGTCACTCACCAACAATCACTATGTGAGGGTCAATAAGTAGTTTTAGATATAGTAGTGCTTCTTTTATGAAATTGGGTGCCCATGTGATTAATGCATAAATTTTACAGTCATCATATCCTCTTGATGATGAAAAGAAAAGATATCACTTTTCTTTAGTGAGTATGTAGTGTCCATCCCTATCTCTTCTAATTAGTTTTGGTTTAAAGTTTGTCAGATATTAAAATGGCTTCTTGGTTCTGTTTTCTTAGAATACCTTTTCCTACCTTTTTGCCCTAAGGTGATGTCCAACCTTGATGGCAAAGTCTATTTTTGAATGCAACAGAAAGTTGATCCTGTTTTCTAATCAAATCTATTTGTTGCTTTATTGGAGAATTGATATCATTAATATTGAATTATCATTGATCAATGTTTACTAATTCTTGTTATTTTGTTGTGGTGTTGTGTTGGTTTTCCCCTCTTTTGATGAACTGTTCTGGGATAATTCCCTGTGTCCTCTTGTATGTAGTTAATCCTTTTCAGACTAAAAATTTTCTTCTAGTGAATTCTGTACAGCTGCATTGGTGGGCTGAAATTGTTTAAATTTCTTTTAAACACGAACTCTTTCTCTTTTTTCCTGTGAGTGTGATTGATAGTTTTGCTGGGTATAATAGTCTGAGCTTCCATCTTAAGTCCCTTAGAGCTTATAGAACATTTGTCTATGCCCTTCTGGTTTTCATTCTCCATTGAAAATCAGGTGTTATTGTAATGGGTTTGTTGTTATATGTGACTTGATTTTTTTACTCTTGCAGTTTTAATATCCTTTCTTTGTTTTATACATTTCATGTTTTCTTTATGACATACACAGGGACTTACATTTCTGGTCCAGTTTATTTAATGTTCTGTTTACTTATTGTACATTGATATGTATCTTCTTCTTTAGGTTAGGAATCATTTTCTTCTGTGATTTTGTTAAAAATATTTTCTGTATTGACTTGGATTGTTCTCCTTCCTTCATACCTATTATTCATAAGTTTGGTTTTTTTTCATAGTGTCCCAGATTTACCATATGTTTTTTGCCTTTTTTTATTTAACAATTTCTTTGACTGAACTTCCATTTCATAGAACTGCCTTGTCTTAGAGACCTAAAATTCTCTTTCCTGTCTTATAATCTGCAGGTGAATCTTACTTCTGAGCTCTTTATTTCACTTCCTGAGTTATTCAATTTGAGTTTTATTTCAGTTTAGTATTCCTTTAGCAACTTTACTTCTTTGTTAAATTCTATTTTTATGTCTTGAATTGTTTTTGTTATTTGTTCAACTGTTTATGTTTTCATGGTCTTCATTAAGGCATTTATTCATATCCCCTTTAACATCCTTGAACATATTATTAATACTTGATATTTTGAAGTCCTTGCCTGATGCTTCAGCTAAATTTCTTTACTCAGGACCTATTACAATGGGTTGCTGAATTCTGGAGGAGGTGTATTGTGTTGATTGTTCATATTAGTGTTTTTGTGCTGGAATCTAGGCATCCAAACTTATGATGTTTGGTATAGATATTTGGTATTACCTTTGTTGGGTGGATGGTCTATATTGCTGGGGTTATCTCCAGTCCCACCTGAGCCGTCAGCCACTCAGATCCAAATAAACACACAGACACTTACATTATTTAAACTGTTTGGCCTAATGGCTCAGGCTTCTTGTTATCTAGTTCTTATATCTTAAATTAACCCATTTCTATTAATCTATACCTTGCCACATGGCTCGTGGCTTACTGGTACTTTTCCCCAGTTCTGCCTTTATATTCTGCTTCTCATGGCAACTCCTGGTAGCATCTCCTCACTCAGCCTTCTACTTCCCAGAATTCTCCTCTCTCCTTATCCCGCCTATATTATACTTCCTGCCTGGCTACTGGCCAATCAGCATTTTATTTATCAATCAATCAGAGCAACACATTCACAGCATACAGAAATACACCCCCAGCAGTTCTATTATTTGGTTAATGTTGTACCATCCTGGATCCTAGACAAGTGTGGTGGCTTTGGGGTCCCTGGTAGAGAGAGATTCTTTGGGTTGATGGTCAGTCACAAAGGAATGGAGATGGATTAGAAGAATAGCTGAAGGACCAGGGTTTTGGTGAGTGCTTCTACCATCTGTGTAACCATAAATGGGTTATTTACCTATGGAAAGTCTTGATTTCTTCACTTAGAGGACAGAAACCCCCACAGATGTCCCTCACACAGGGTGTCAATTGGACTGCATCATAGAAGAGCCGTCTGTCATTCCTGATTGGCTCATTCATGAAACTGGGGAAAATCCATAACTGAAGGTGGCTCTTTCTTGCTGTTGTGCAGTGCCTCTTGGAATATCTACCAGAAATGCCACCCCTATCTGTGAGATGCAAATAGCACCCAGACTTAGTTCAGCATACTCTAGAGCTACAAACTGTCCCAGGTGAAAACCACAGCTCTGAAGGACACTGCTGTCCAACTCAATAGAGAGATGTCAGCTTGGGATGAAGTCATGAAGAAATACCCTTGGAAGGAAAGGGTGGATCTAGGTCCCAGAAGTTTGGGTTAGTTCTCTTAAGAATGGGTTATTGTGTGACTAGAAACATGGTTCAGTGGGCAAAGCATTGTGCCACAGAAGTATAAGGACATGATTTCAGAGTCTACAAGTAGTACAGACTAGTGGATATAGTGTGTGCAACTGAATGGGCTTTTTCCTGATGGTTGGCTGTGTAGGTTCAGCTAAGTGTTTATTAATGTGGGTCCTGGGATGATAGCCCATTAACCTCAAGTTCCCAAGCAACATATTCAGAGCTAGTGAGTGGTCTCTCTCTCTTTCTCAATTCAGTATGGCTCTGCCCTAGCTCAGAGTAGCTCAGTCTCAGCTAGGGCTACACCGAGCTCCACTAAGCTTTAGGCCCTTTTCTGTGACATGATGGATTGAAGTGAGAGAGAGAGGGTACAGAGCCATAGGTGGGGGAAGGCTAAGCGGACATGATTTCTCCCTGGGGTGCCTGGAAATGGTGGGAGGCAGCTCTGGGTCTCTGAAGCTGTTCACACTTATGCTCAAAGGTGATGACCTAAGTTGGGCTTTCCTTCCACTTCTTGTTGCCAATCCCACCACCTGATGTTCTCAGAGAAGTGGGCTCAAGATATTTTCAAAGCCAATCCTGCATGTCTAGATTGTTACATGAGAATATGGTGGTTCAGAGATACCCCAACTTTCTAAGTGACCCCGGGCACCCTTCTTTTGTGGCAATGAGCTCTCTGTCCAAGATGGTTATAAAATGCAGGACCAGAGACCCATGCAGGAGAGAGTGCTGGGCCATGTTCTGAGTGACAGCTAAGTGATGTTCTCCCCACTCCCCAGAGACCACATGCCACTCCTTCCTCAAGGGCAACCCAGCCTGTTTCAGGTTCTCTCCATTTCTTCCTTCCTTCCTTGGAACCTGGTTTCCATCCGCGCTCTGAAGTAAACTTGCTCTATAAGTTCTAACAAGAATTATTATGCTCTGACTTCTTGTGGCTTCAGGAGATACAAATCTGTGGTAATGCTTCAAATTAAGTGTCGTGAATGAATAATTACTTTCTGAATCAGAGGCGTTCCATTGAATGGGGATCATTATTGTGTGTTAATTAAAATCCCACTGATTATTAAAATTATATTTTGGGGTTTTAATAACTTTATAAGGGACATGCAGATAAAGCTCAGAGATAGGCATCGGTGTGGGCTCTTGTTAAACCCCAATAAATATTGGTATTAATTCAAACATGTGCTCATTGATTCATGAAGCTGAAATGGGATTTCTCCCTGAAACAGGCATGGATGTTGCAATAGGTCCACATATCCTCGGAACCTGAATGCAGAGACCTTTTTGATCTATATGAAGTCTGAGCTTGAGGCAAACTTCCTCAGGGTGCCATGTGGTGGGAGAAGCTGAGGGGCGTGGTTTGGGTGACTCAGGCAGGCTCCTGTCCAACACCTTCTGGGCTTTTCCAAAGACAAGAGTAAAGCTGGCACCGGGAATCCTCCCAGAATCTGATTAGCATTGGATCAGAGAACCTACATTCAGGCGGGTGGGAATTCCAGGTCATTTATTCCTCCCTATAGGAATCCCAGCTGGGAGAACATCCCAGCTTCCTGTCACTCCGAGTCTGCCTGGGTATGTCTGGGCCAGTCCCAGACCTCAGATGATCTGTTTCTACAGAGTCTCCATTCATCTGAAGATGGCAGGGATGGTTTGACCTCCTGCGCTGTCTTCACCTTTCCCTTACTCCAGAGGCTGGTGGAGGTGGTATCTAGACACTGGCATTGCTCGACCCAGTAACAGTGGCGCAGCTCAGCCCTCTGTGGGTGAGCCAGCTTGCCCCTCCTCCCCACTCCGTGTGATGTCCAGCCGGTCCTGACTGCCTTGCTTCTGCCAGTTGAGCCATCTGAAACTCCTCAAATGCTTAGAGATGATTTTTCCAAGGACAGTGTGGTATCCTGGGAACTGGATGGAGAAACGGCATCGCCCAGCCGAGCAAAACAAGGCACTTGGCAGGGCCCAAGTGCCAGTGGCTTTTGACTGGCTGTCTCCCCCCACCCCCAACTGAGAATTTCATGCACACCTATAACACATTTTCATCAACTCCACTCTTCTTTTCCTTCCCACCATTTCCTTCTTTCCCCTTTTTCCTTCCCAACCTCATGTGCTTGGGGTTTGAAAACTCCCTGAGTCTACTTCCTGTGCATGCATGGGTGCAGGTCCAGCCACAGGATGCTGGGCAGACTTTCAAGGCTTGCATCCCTGAAGAAAACTGACTCTCTCCAACAGTCACCAGTTGCCAACAGCTACTCAACTAGGGGCGGAACTTCATGAGCCCTCTCTCACCAGGGCTGGGATTTCGGAGGGTGTCACCTTGTGAAGGTCCTGTGGTGGTTATAGGGTACAGTCTGTCATGGAGGGGATGGGGAGGCGGTGGCAGGAGCCTGAGGCGGCTGGTCACATGGCATCTGCAGTCAGGGAGCAGAGAGAGATGGACGCTGGGGATAGGCTTCTTTTCCCCTCGTTCAGTGTGAACCCAGCCCATGGGATGATGCCACTCACTTAGAGTGTCATCTCTTCCCAGTTAACCCAACCTAGAAAACCCCTTCCAGCCACTCCCTCCCTCCCCCCCCCCCCCCGTGGCTTGTCTCCCAGGTGACTCTAGGTTCTCTCAAGATCACAGAAACCAGGGGTACTCTGATGAGGATGGCTGACACTTTCATCTCCCTCCATGCCCCTGTCTATGGGGAAAGTGGGTTGGGGAACTAAGACATGGAGGCGACGGGGCTGCCCATCCTCTTGTGGTTGGGTCTGAGGACTGCATCTGCGTCTGGACTCTTGGAGCCTGGGCAGGGAGGCGGGGAGAGGGCAGCAGACGGCTTTGATCTTCCTTCTCTCCTCTCCTGCAGACAGCTCACTGGGAGGTTGGGTCCTGCAGGGTGGGGCAGGCCCCACAGCTAGCGGATGCTTTGGTGCCAGACCCTTCCTGGTGGCCAGAACCTCAGCAGACAGAGGTGGGAGGAGCATGGTTGGCCTCAGCAGGCCCTTGCCCAGGGAGCTAGGCTGGGGCTGCTGGTGGGAAGCCTCTTGGCCCCAGGTCCCAGAGATGCATTTTAAAGGGACCAGGGAAGACGGAATGAGTGTGGACCTGTCTCTTCTGGTGGGCCACAGTGCCAAGGAAAACTCACTCTTCATGCCTGTCTGTTCTCTGGATTCTCAGCACTCCACCGGGAAATGTAAGGCCTTAGGCCAACTGCCCGTGACATGGGGACTCAAGGACTGACATGGAAGTTTAGTGTCACACAGTCAGACAGCCTGTGTCCTGGGGAGGTGGCTTCTGACAATCCCTTCTTTCCTCCATCTCTTCCTCCCTCCCTCCTCCCTCCCTCCCTCCCTCCTTCTCTCTCTTCCTCCCTTCCCTTCTTCCTCTCTTTTCCCCTCTAAATTCTCTCCTTCCCTCTCTTCTTTCCTCCTTCCCTCCCTCCCCTCTCTCTTTCCTTTTAGTTGTGTGTGGGTGTGTTACATGTGTTTACATGTGTGCAGATGCATGTGTGTGCGAATACACGTGGAAGCCACAAGTCAACCATTAGTGTCATTCTTCAGGCACCATTCAGTTTTTCCATGTGACAGTTTTCGTCACAAGCCCTGGGCTCTGAGATTAGCTTGGACTGGTGGCCAACAAGACCCAGGGGATCTGCTTGTCTCTGACTCCCAGTGGGTGCTGGGATTGCTGGAAGATGCCACCACACTTGGCTTTTTTATTTTTAACGTGGATTCCAAGAAGTGAACTCAGGTCCTCATGCTTGAAAAGCAACTGCTTTACCAACCGAGTCATGTCTTCAGCACTGACAACTAGTTTCTTTACCTTGCAAAATCCAGGTAGCCACTCCTGCCTGGCTCCGTGGTGGGTATCAGTGCCAAGGGAGCCACGTCTGCAGCTGAGTGCAGTGCTGGGCGCTGGGCACAGGGCACGTGAAGCTACTGTGATCTCAAGTGTGCATCAGACCTAAAGAGAGAGCCATTTATTGGTTAAGGCAATTGCTGAGCAAGTGTCTGCTAGGTATCAACACTGTGTGACTGCCTGTACCCAGATATGGAAGGCCATCTGGAAGTTGGTAATCAGAGCTGATCATATAACTGGGAGGAGGGGTGGACAGGGACCCTCTGTGTCCCCGGTGTCCACGACGGTTGCAAGGGTGTAAAGGAGAGGAAACCCCAGCTTCTGCCGGAGGAACTGTGTGTGTCGGACAGCAGGATCTACAGTCTCAGCATCCTCAGTGGCCGCACCAGGAACCAGCGATGCATGCAAAGAAGTCCGGAGTAGTGAGAACTTTGTCCCTAGGGGCCCAGGACTTGGGGGCTGTGGCCTTTGGGGGTGGGGTTTGGAAGGAAAGATGGTGATGTGTTCCTTCATCTGCCCTTCTTCATCCTCAGGATGGAGCACAGCCAGAGGAGAAGGCTCATCTCCAGGCTGCTCTGCTCACCCGGAGTCTGGGTACCCTCAGGCCAGGAGCAAGGATCTCAGTGTTCAGGTTTCTTACAGCACAGGTATTTAGATCCAAAACGGTAGGACAAAAGGCAGCACTTTCAAAGGGGGACGAAGCTCTACGTTGCCCCGGAGTTGCAGAGCAGGGGACCAGAATGCAGTGACAGGATGTGTGACTCTTCTGGCGTGGCAGATGCCATGCCTTCCATTTCTCGAAGTTCACACTCAGAGACACCTCTGTGAAGCTGGGCTTTGTCTTCTGGTCTGGAGAAGTATGAGCAAATTATTCTTGCTTCCCAGGAAACCAGTGGTGAGAGGTGACGAGACAGGGACAGCCAAAGATGATCATGTGCTCTAGAGGCCCCCAAGAAGGAATCGTGTGTGGGAGAGGCCTGTGACAAGAGAGACTTCTGAAAGAGGGTCACTGTAGCTCGAGTAAGGGCAGAGTGGCACCAGGTGGGGCAGAGGGACCACAGAGGATGTTGTCCCTCACGGCCTCACAGTTTACCCTGGATGGCTGTGAAAGGTCCAGGCCAGGCACATGGTATAACTATACAGATGGCTTAGGACACCATGGGTGGACGCAGGGAGGAAGTGAGGAGGAGAGATGACAGAGAGGCATGAAAAGTCAGAGGCAGGAGTCTGGTCTCCGGATTCAAGGTGTCTGAGTCATGGTAGGAGCTCGGTATCTCCCTTGCATGTTCAGCTGGAGAGAGAGACAAGATTGGGTGGGATTTGGAAAAGACTACCCTTCATGTGCCCTGATTGGAGGGGCTGGCACAGGAGTGATCAGCCCCCTGAAGAAATAGGAAGTGGGGCGGGTGCACAGGATTGTGGTCCTGAGAAAGTCCCACAGGGCTTTGTAAACCTCAGGTGTTTTGAGTCTCCTCAAGCTTGGAGGTCCTTTGGGGCAGAGAATTCTTTGCTCACTCCTTCAGGACACAATGGGCGCGCTCTCTGTTTCCTCTTCAACCTATCAGAAGCTGGAGTCCATTTTCCAGGGCCACGTTAGGACCAACAGATAAACACAGACTTGATCCAGCCCCCAGATCCCCAGCGAGGCTGCCGGACAGTGTGTCAAGGTGGTGAAGCCTTGCTGGAGTCTCCTCTGAGCTGAGACGGGGACGTGCAGGCTGAGGAGAGAATAGCGAACTCAGCAGAAGTACCTGAGGCCAATGGGTAGGTGGTGTGAGGAAGGGAGGGTGAGGAGCAGACTCCCCAGCCAAGGTGGGCTGTTTGGAAAAGCCCCGGACCAGGCAGGCAGGGAGGATACGGCCTGGGCCTGCTCCAGGCAGTGGGGCGCTTCCCGCAGGTGGCCCTTTGATCTCCCAACAAATAGCCTATTCAACATCTCCAAGACTGGGCTGGCCTCTGGCAGCCAGAGTGGGAAGGTGGGGAAACACAAGAGGATTGTCTGCTCAGGATCAGGGCCGAGAATTGGCTAGGCAAGGCCCATGGCACATGAGGGAGGGAGCTGGCGGGGGTAGCCCTGGCGTGGGGATGGGTGGCTGCTTGCCAAGGACTCCCCTGAAGGCTGCAGGCTGGCCTCAGGGCTGGGACTCCCAGGCTCTGCTGCTTGCCTTTGCAGGTTCTGGGGAGAAGTGGGGAGGGGGAAAGGATGATGTGGACAGTGGATCCCCACCCCACCCCACCCCCGGGGGGCGGGGAAGGGGCTGCGTGTGTATCCACAGGTTGAAGGGAGACAGACTTTTGCACAGGAGGCAGCCGGGCCCTATGGCCTCTGCCTCCCCCCCCCCCCCACTGTTAGAAGCCAACTGCCTGGGCTGGAGATGGAGTTGGGGGAAGACACCAAGCTGAATTTTGTGGCTTTTAATATTAAAAAACCTCCCTCCCCTCCCTCCCCCAACCAATATTAAGAAATCTCATCCTCTCCCTCCCCCAGCCAATAGTAAAAAACCTCCCTCCCTCCCTCCTCCAGCCAATAGTAAAAAACCTCCCTCCCTCCCTCCCTCCCTCCCTCCCTCCCTCCCTCCCTCCTTCCCCCAGCTCCATTTCTACCTGCAGCTCAAAATGAAGCTAACATCAAAATCAGGGAAGATAATTTTAGTTTAGTTTTTTTGAGACGACAACAAATACAAGTGGCCAGAGACTGGAGGGTTCCTTCTCCTTGCTACTTGATTCTGGACCTTTCTCCCTGCTCCTTGTTTCTGGACCTCTCTCCTTCCCTGTCACACTGGTTAAGCCCTCTCCAGACTGTGGAGGGTGACCCTACTTGCAGATTGTCAAGTTCAAGGGAGAAAGCTTGGTGAGGGGCCAAGGGGAGCTTGGGGACAGTGCAGAATCATAGTCCTCATTCTTATCTCTCTTCCTGTCGCCAAGCCGTGCATCTTCAGGCAAGTTACATAACCACCCCGAGTGAGTCTCAGTCTCTTCTTAGAGTGCTAACTCATTGTGCCCATCTGTCCCGTTCTGGAAGGTCAGCGTACTGATATGACCGTGCATACACTAGTAAGCTCTTCAGTGCCTGAGAGACCCTCTTCCTTTAAGGAAGGAAAGTTGGCTTAGGGATAAACTTTCAATTAAAATATTTTTTGTCATACTAAGACTGGGTCAAAAGTCAAAACGTGATTTAAGAAAGATCGTTTTCTCTGAATTACAAAGCCTGAGAGATGGTTTCATCCCCTACCCCCGGAGCCTTACCATGGTTTCATCTTTGAGAATTCAAATCTGAATTTTAAGTTTTCTGGCTCATTTTCTTCTTCGCTCACTCGTTCACATGTTCACATATTCTGTGCAGAAGCAGTCAGTGGCTCCCTGGGAGGTCTGTGGCTGCTCCCAAAGACACTGGCAGGAGGGGGGGGGTGACTCGGAGCTGTGGGAAGGGCAGACCGATGCTGGCCCAATGGGTCCTTGCAATTTACTCGCTGTGACCCCAGGCAAGTCATTTCAACTCTCCAGGTTCCGTTTCTCATTTATATAATCAGGATGATCGTAGTATTTCCTTTACAGGGTTGTTTGTGAGGATTAAAGATGGTGTGGTTAAGATGTTTGGCTTGTGGAGCATGGAGAAAAGCCATTATTGCTAAGACCAGGTTTCTGAGCCTTGGTGGCCAGTGTCTCCAGGTGTTGACAGGAGAATAGGCAGAGAGACATGTGACATAGAAGAGTACACTTCCCCACCTGCCTGCTGTCTGGAGAGGTCTCGATTTCTTTCTCAGAGCTGAGTGACCTTTCCTTGGGTGGGCTTTTTATTTTTGTTTATCATGACCATCTGATTCTCCCCAAACAAGCCAACTCTCCAACAGTGCTTGGAAAGATGCTGTAAAGATTCTTGAAGGAGTTGGCTGCTGGGCATGGCTCTTGGGAGCGGAGCCCCCTCTTCACCCCCCCCCCTCCCGGGCTAGCGGTGAGCTTTGGGGAGTCTGGCTGTCTGGGTGCTTGGCTTAGACAAGTTGGAAGTGGTTGTAGAAGAAGGTAGAACTAGTTCCTACCGTTTGTTTATCCTGCTTATCTGACCTCAGAGCCCAGCCACCCTAATGGCTTTTAATGACTGTAATGCAGCTCTTGACTGGATCCACTGGGCAGGCTACCCAATGGCTTCCTTCCACACACTCTGCCTGGCAAGGAAGCTGGCCTAGTTGTCAGGGAGGGCTGCCTTGACGGCACTGTGGTGGGCTTTAGCCGGTGTAAAGAGGCTTTCCCTCAAGGCCCTCTGTAAAGTAGGGTGGAGAAAGCTTCCCAGAGAATGTGATTCCTGCCCTGGAGGCGAGCCATGACCTGTATAGGACGCCCAGCAAACTGGCTTGGCCTCTCTGGCCTTTACTTCTGCACGCTTGATCTACTACACCTGCAGCTAATTGCACAATTTAACCTGACTCTGCCACTGGTCAGTATTTCCTGTCCACATCCACTGTCACTTCTTGAGAAACAGCTGCCCTGGCATGGTATGGGCTTGGCTTAGAAATTTCCCAAGGATGGTTTTGATGGCTGCGGCTGCTGCCCACCTGACCAGCGTGGACGCTTCTCAGCGATTGGTTGCCACCAGGGAAATAGGACAAGGATTACGGAGGTTGGGGTCTCCCCTGAACTCCCAGGGTGCAATTGTCCCTGGAGATGATTTCTAGGAAGGGAAAACTCAGTTAGTCAGAGCTCCCGTCAGCTCACAGCCTTCTGCCTGGATGGAGTCCCGATCCTGCTTCACCCTTCTCCACCCTCTTGTGCAAGCCCCAGCATCCCAACCAGCTGAGTCACCCAGGCCAGGACTGCAGCCTGGTAACAGCAATGTTGCATGCTTCTGACCCTGCTGAGGATGGGCCTGGCCTCTTCTCCACCCGCCATGTGGGTGGGAGGCCCTTATCCCTGGTGGCGTCCTGTCCTGAGAGTCTCCCATGCTACAGCTGAACCCTGGGAGGGACTCGGTGCTCCCTGGCCAGGAAGGAAGGGAGTGACCGGGACTAGAGTTGGCTCTTGACTCATGGCACGCGTATGCCTGTGCTAGTGAGCAAGTTGGGGGCTTCTGTTATAGGACATTGTTGCTCCACCCCCTGGGTGTGTGTGGTCATATCTGGACACAGGCTGAGGGGGTGGGGCGCTACTCCCATCTGGGATGGGGCAGTGGTAATTTATTTCCTCTAGTTGGAAGCACAGCCCCATACAGCAAGGAGGTGACCCAGTGGCTCCCCCAAGCCTCTCTTACCGTCACCCTCTGCTCATCTGTCCTGACTCCTGCCCCCAAGGGATGTGATGACACCAGTCCGGGCTCTGGCCCAGGGTGGAACCACATTCTTGGTCTTCAGCTCTGATGTCTATCTGGGGCTATTGTCCCACGTTTGGTTTCCACTCTTGGCAAGAAGTGACATTTGCATGTCCCACCCTCAGCTCCAAGTGAACGTGCCCCAACCTGAGCTTGGCCTCCTCCTTCCCACCTCATCTTCTGCTGCAGCCCTGTGCCCAGGCTCCTGCCTCCTCCCTGTCACTCCACACCCTGCCCTACTTGGTTCAGGCTTCTGCCACTATTTTTTATGTGTCTTTTCTTTCGGTTACTGTCCATTTGTCTTTTATTCATTCATTCATTCATTTATTTATTTATTTATTTATCTATTTATTTATGTCAGCTTGACACATGCTAGAGTCCATCTGATGAGAGGAATATCAGTTGAGAAAACAAAGCTGTCAGATTGCCTGTGGGCAAGTCTCTGTGCATGTGGCATTTTGTTCTTTCGTGATTGACATGGGAGAGTGCAGCCCTCTGTGGGCGGCACCATTCCTAGGCAGGTGGTCCTGGGAGTTATAAAAAAAAAAAAGCAAGTTGAGCAAGCTGTGAGGAGCAAGCCAGTAAGCAGCCTTCCTCCTTGGTCTCTGCTTCAGTTCCTACCTCCAGGCTCCTGTCCTGCTTGAGTTCCTGCCCTGACCTCCCTTTGTGGCAGACTCTGAGCTGTAAGAGGAAAGAAACCCTTTCTTCTCCAGTTTCCCTTTGGTCATAGTGTTTATCACAGCAACAGACGCCAGACTAAGGCAGCTCCCCAGCTTCCCAGTTCCTTCTGTCCCCAACCCCGAGGCCCCAGCTGTCTTCCCTCTACACGGTTAGGATCCCTCTGGTCTGAGAACATGCCATCTTAGTCTCTGCAGGGCTGATTTTCAGGAGTACTGTGACTGTTCCTCATCTCATCTGGTTCCCTTTGCTAAGCAGGGAGTGTCCAAGTAGGGTAACCTCTCTCTTGTCAAGCCAACAGGCTCCACTGGTCATTGGCCAGGGTTTCAGTGGTTCCGAATAGCCACTCTGCAGCCATGTGATCTCCACAGTTACCTCCACAGGGTGGATGGACTCTGTCTGCACCTGTGGACTCATAAGCTCTTGGTCATAGGACATTTGCTCATTCATACATGAATTTGCTCAGCTGCGAGGGAGTTGGTGAATCAATGAAATCAATGAATGAGTTCATTCAAGTAGTAGCCGTTGAGAATTTTTCACATGTCATAAACTGCAAAGATCTTGATAAGAATTTCTGTTGTTTGTTTGTTTCTTTTTTCGCTCATAGAAACCGAACACAAGACCTTGGATGTGCTAGGCAAGTGCTCCACCATTAAGCTGTTTTCATAGCCCGATGCTGACTTTTTATTTTGAGATAGGCTCTTACAATGTTGCCCTGGCTGGCCTTGAACTTGTTATCCTCCTGCCTCAGCCTTTGGAGCAGCTGGACTGTCAGGCCTGACTGTTGTTGTTTTGGTGGTGGCAGATCATGATGGTGACTTTTCCGGCTTATTAAATTGGGAACTGAGTAACCAAAGAGCAGCTTCTGAGCTTTAGAAAGAGAACGTGGTAAAGCCGAGAGTGACTTATTCTTACGCAGTGTGCCGTGGGTACGGAGGTCAGCGGCACGGCTGAGGGACAGATCTTCTTGAAGGGTGCCCCCAGCCGCCGTCGCCACAGACTAAATCTAGCCTTGCCTCTGGAAGTGAACTTCTAGAATCACCTTGTTCTTCCAAGAACCACTTTCTTCTGTACATGCTACACAGGTGTGGCGGGCCTGGTCTGAGCACAAGTGCGAATAAGTGAGGAGAAAGGAAAGTTCCTCGGTACCTGGGAGGCCCTCGTGTTCTCATTACCAAAAGGGAGGTATGGTGGTCCCATGTCACAGCCACAAAGCTGAAGTGTATGGGGGCAAAGGGCCGGACTGACAGCAAAGCTGGAGGGGACCGAGGGGACACCAAGGTGTCCCTGCATGGCTTGGGGCAGGACCTTTCTCTTCTCTGCATTTCAGTATGCCTGAATATTGAGCAAAGATAATGATGCACCTGCTTCATAAGCTGGTATCGAAGGTTATATGCTCTGCGCCCTTCCAGTGTGCAGATCCAGATCCGCGCGGCACAAGCCAGCCGGCAGGTAGTCTGTGTTGCCATCACTATTGGTCCAGGGAGCTTTGACTTTGAACCTGGACTGTCAGTCACTCACCCGTACCCTCAGATGCTGCAGCAAAAGCTTTGGCACCCTGACTGGTCCCGATAGCTCTTTAGCCAGTGTGAATTGGCTTCCTGGTCTCTGTAGAGGTGGTTAAAGTTAAAAAACCCAGGGGGTCTTGATGCTGAAGGAAGAGAGGGGCAGGGAACTGGGGGAGCCCCCAGGGATTTCGGCTTTTGGCAGTTTCCCTGGAGCTTCTTTGGAAATGCTGGCCTGGCACCCATTGTCCCTCTTGCCCCATCTGCCCGGGCATTGCAACATCTGGCGTGGCAAGGAACACAGCGTTGTCCTGGGAGAGCAGCCCGAGTCGTGGGAACCCTGGAACATCTCTCGGGAGCGTCCAGCCGTTGGGGCAGGGCCTGGATGGTGGGGCCACAGTTAGTCAGGGGCCTGGCAAGGGAAACCCCTGTTACGCAAGCCGTGCTCTGTCTGACAGGAGTGTCCCTGGACTCTGTGGAGACAGGACTCTCCAGTGTGCCTCAGGGATCAGGAAGTGCTGCTTTTGCCTGCTAAGGGGCACCAGGCAGGCACAGCAGGGGTTGTCCGGGCCTGGGAGAGCAGGCTGGGAGATGTGGGACCACTCTCCTTACGTTTCTCTCACAGCTTTCTGGATAAACTTGGACTAGTTAACCAGGTCTGGCAAAGGACGTGATCAGAGGGGCTAACCACCATCCATCTCAGCTTAACATCTGTCCAAGCCCAGAGTCCAGTGGGGCCCGGCATCTGCAATGGGAGGGATGAATTAAACACATGGGTTGTCGGACAGCTCAGCCTCCTTGCAACCCGCGGAATGCAGACTCAGATCTGCATGTAGCAGAACCCTGGGCAGAGACACCACCGTCAAACACAGGCGCTCACTGGCGGCCCTTGAGTGCATTTTTTTTTTCCCAGAGAGGAGCAAGTCAGAGGATCAGAGCAAACCAATTAAAGGCCTTTGTGTATTTAGCTTTTCACACTGAAAACGCTTGTAGGGGAAGGGAGAGCCTTTGAAATCAAGCAAATCTTGTTGGTTGGTGTTGGTGTTGTTTTTGGAGGCAGGGCCTGGCTACAGCAGCCAGAGATGCGGCACAAAGGGCGCATTACCAATACATGAGGTTATGCCTAATTACCTGAGCTAGCCTCCTCCACTGGGTGAAAATCAGTTGTCATCAGGCCCGTATTAATTATGGCAAAGGCAGGCTTTCAGTTCATGACTCAGAGCTGACTCAACTCTGGAGCAGGAGCTTTCCATGGCCTGGAGCTGGGCTCCTCTTTTTTTTTCCTGGAAACGCCTAAGCTGGCTGCCAAACCCCTGGACATGAGCATCAACCTTTTCTGGGAGGCCCTGTACCCCTAGTTAAGCTCTTGCTTCCAAGCTGTGCATGGGGGAGGGGGTGGGGACTGTGACTAGCTTGCCTGTAACCTCCCCACCCCATACCCTGTGTCTACCCCACAGGGAGGCCAATGTCTGCTTCTCTTGGAGTGTGGGAGGAAAACTGAGCCTCCGCCTCGGAGCAGTGGAGGACAGATTTGCACTCAGCACTTCCTGACTTTGACATTGCACTATGTATTTTTTGTTGTTGTTGTTGTTGTTGCCATTGCTCTTTGCATGTTTTACCCGGCTTACTCGAAGGGAACAAGAAGATTGTCCCAGAAGCTCAGATAATAAATATCAGGTCCACACTGCTCAAGACTGAACTTGTTTCTAGTTCCTTCACAGGGAAGACAAGCCAGGTTATAAAACAAGGGTGATTTTCCAGGCTGGGTGGGGAGAAAGGCTTTGTCATCAATCCCAGCCTTTGGTCGGGACTGACCAATTGGTCACTCAGTCATAGCTGATGAGCATCTTCTCATCTGCCCACAATTGTCTAAGATCTTTAGCTGTTCCCTGACCCTCGAGGGAACACTCAGAGGCTGGGGGCATCCTGGACACTTGTGATGGAGGATGCTCTTGAGGCTTTCCAGTCCTCTCCAAACAGCCATCCCCCTGCTCTTCAGATTGGCTTTCTGAGCCTCCAGTGTGAATCTCCCGGGAGCGAGGGGCACACTTAATAGAATGGCGAGGAAACTCAGGTTTAAAAGACAAAGTGAAGGAACCGTTTCCAGTGTGGATGAGGTGACATGTTTGGTTCTTCTTGGTCTGGAATTGCAAGTGTCTTTCAGCAAAGAATGAGGTGAGAGTTGCATTGAGTACCAAATAGTACCAAATACAATCCTCTACTGTTTCCAGGAGGCGGGGGTGTGGGGGTGTGGGGGTGGGGGGATGGCCCAGAAGGATGACCCTTCAGACTGTGAGCGGCGGCACACTTCGCTGTTTCACAGTATCCATTCACGCCTGTGAACTCACAGGGTTTGTATTTTCGGCACCCACTGGCTTTTGATCATTGCTCCTTTTCTGATGGACGATGGATGGAGGCCCAAAGAAAACTAATACATCTTGTTCACTGTTGTCCAGCTTAGTGTTCAGGACAATCTCATTCAGAGCAGTCTGGCCAGGACTGTGACCTGACCCATGCCTCCCTGGCTCTGCAAGTATTCCCCCCTTTTCTAGCCCCAAGGCAGTGTGTCACCTGCCACATGGTGGGAGCTCTGTTTGGGCTCCAGAGGGCTGAGTGACGGTGACCCTTAAGGCATGTGGAGAAGGGTTTCATGGTCAGGAATCCCACGAGCAAAGTAGCAAAGGTTTGCAGGGTAAAGAGCTGATGGGTTGGGAAAGAGTAGACTCAGTTGTTCCCAACTTCCCAGCTCCCAAAATGACCTTCCTGCCCCCACCCTGCCTCTCATCCTCTCTCCTGTTTTTCCTTCCTCCCCCCATCTCCTCCCTCTCTTACGCTGTCCCCTCCCTGCATCTCTGTGTCTGTCTCTCTCTCTTTATCTCTTCGCTGACTCACTGGAGGTGTAAACCCTGGGAAAAACCTCAGAGTCACCCAGGAGGAAGCGGCCAGAAGAGCAGTCTCAACGCCTTTTCGGTCCCACACCTGCTTTAGACCTGCTGTGACCAGACTCTTGAGGCCTCCCACCCTGGAGGATGACTTGGCATCAAGATCATTGCTCTCCTTGGTTCCAGTAACAGAGGCTTGGGGACCGTCCATCTGAAGGCGGTGTTCAGCCTGGGACAGATCTCTGTGTCCCACCGAGCACTGTGTGCCTCCTGCGTCTCATCAGCCACCCGTACTTGGGCTTGAGCTGTCCTCTCCTCTCGGCTCACAGAGTGGCCAGACCTGGTGCCCCTGGACCGTCTTTGTTCCTTTTGGGTGTAGACCACGGTGGGAAAGAGGGTCCGTGAAGGGAGGGGAAGACACAGCCAACGCTCAAGGCTCACGTGGTTGTTTGGTGCATGCCTGCAGTCGCTGTTACTCTCTGGGTCAACAGACAGGACTGTGTTAATAGTCAGCACGTGGGGGAGGCTCCACTAACTGGACACAGCGGCCCGTGTGAGCTCCTGGTATCCGGATTTCACAGCAGAGGATCTGAACGGACAGAGATGTCGAGGAACCTCACCACTTCTACACAGTGGTTAGAAATGAGACCTACCGAGTCTGGCTCCAGGACACTTTTGAGACTGCAACTCGGCCTGCACCATACTGCCATAGCTGCTGGGATGGGAAAAGGATGAAGGGGTTAGGTGGGCATGGAAGTGCCAGTCCTACAGACCTCAACACCAGCACCAATGGTATCTGCTTCTTCGGGACTGGGATTTGAACCTAGGGAGTCATATAAGCTAGGTAATGCTCTACCACTAGGCTTTCTCCTAAACTTAGCCCTGATAGCAACTACCCTTCCCCTCTCATGCTTCCTTGGCACAGATTGGGATCCCCTACCCTCAGATTAAGGGCGCCAGGGGTGGCTGTGTCTCCCCATTCCCACCCTGCTTTGAGGCACACAGGAGGAGGTTCCCAGATGTGACAGTGGTTGGGGACGTCCCACCATCAGCTGTACCCGCTTCTCTGGTTGCTAAGTCTTAGTGAAGGAAGAGGCTGTGCTGGTTGACGTCAGAGCCTGTCAAGTAGTTAAGCTTAGGACACGCTTAGCGTGACTCTCTATCTCCCAGGCCCCATGGGGAATATGTGACTTTTATTCATTTACATTTGCTTGTCTGAGCTGCAGAGTGACTGCCACTGCTACCTCTGCCCGTGACCTTGGAATAAGCGATGGTAACTGTCAGGGGCACGATCTGAACAAACTAGGTTAGAATTCTGTTTGGCCAGGAAAACCCCTAGTTCGGGGTACTTCCTGCGGCACGCGGGTATAGGTCTTACTGTCTGATCGTCTGTCCATCTTCCTGAATATTTCCTCCTCCTCCCACTTTTCCTCCTGAGAGACCCCTTTGATCCTCACAGGGAGTCTTTGACTTTTATTGATTTCCATTGGCTTGTCTGAGTGGCAGAGTGGCTGGCTGCCAGCGTTATTTGTGCCCATGACCTTGGGATATAGGTAGGTACGGTAGCTGTCAAGGGCAAGAACTTCCTAAAGGCAGCAGCCTGTGGGGCAAGGGTCAGAGGAGCAGTGGCTCTCAGCCAGGGTGGGGGTGGGTGGGTGGGTGGGGTGGGTGGGGGTGGGTGGGGGTGAAGCCAAGCCAGCTCTCCTTTCTCTCTACGCCTCTCTGGGGTGCTTGGTGTTAAGACTCTCACTCTCTACCCCTTCCTCTGCCAGCTCCCTTTTTCTCTGGGGTCATTGTAGCAGCACAGGGTAGGTGGAAAGTGGGGGAGGGTGGGAGGGGGGAAGCTTCTTGAACAGCGAATATCTTCTGCGCAGATGTCCCAACCTTGCCTCTTGCCAAGTTCCAAGTCCCGGTGGCCTCCGAGGGTGCTGAGGTGGGAACAGAGTGCAGCAGCTTCTTTGGAGGTGAAATCCAGTTTTCTTCTGGAAAAAAAGGGCTACTTCCTGATTGCTAGAGAAATAGAAGAAAGTCTTTAAAAGGCTCCAGCATTCCCGCTGGCCTCCAAACTGCCGGCCTCCAACATTTTTGATGATTTAAGTGTCGATGGATTAAAAACATGTGGTTTGTGTTTCTCCCAAATTCAAACACACATTGAACTTAAAGGAAAGTTTAAAAAAAAAAAGGCAAGGATTCAGAAAAGCAGGTCAGGTTTTATTTACTCAATGCCCTGACTTGGGAAACTTGGCTTAAGGTACTCATGAGTACACCTCCAAATGGGCTCTCTCAAGCCTCCGGAAATGTCTTCACTTGGCTGGGAGGTAGAATGGATTTGTGCCTGGGGTTGGGGTAGAGGTGGGGGCCCGCTTTCCTCCACTGCTGAGCTGGACCCAAGCCAACTTTATACAGCCTTGACATGGGGAGAAGGCTAAATTTTTCAAATAAGATTCAACTTCCAGAGGGACCCCCCACCCTGCACAACACCTCATCCTGATTTTACCCTAAGATTTTAAGACTCAGTCAGCCAACATTTACTGAGCATCTACTATGTGCTGTTCTTGGTGGGTTCCTAAAGAGGGTGAACAGCTTCAACCCGGCATAGAGATCTGTGCAGCGGGCTTACTTCATTCTCTCCATCCCTCTCCTGCCTGCTTCCTGCAGGGACTGATTACAGCTAACTAGGACAGGGATTGGAGTCGCTTTCATGTGGCATGAAGGCTGGAGGCTGGGCCCTCTCAAATATCTTCAGAGTTTTATGGTCAAGCCAAGAAGTTGGTAAGTTTGTAGGGAGAGCCCTGGTTACAGCAGGAGCCGGGCATGAGGCCTATAAATATCTCCTGGAGGTCAGAGAAGAGCGATTCCAATTTTCCCACTCCAAGGGAAGAGTGCTGTCCAGAAGTTCTTGGCTATAGTTTTGGTCTACACCTCTCAAATTTGCAGATGACCCAGCTGGAATTTTCCACTGAAGCCAAGGATCTGATGTTGGAGGAGACCACTGTGTGCACAGCCCTGGAGCAGACATTTAGACAGATCACCCCATTAAATACTCAGGCACCCCCAAATCAGCATGGTCCCCTCCACAGGTGAGGCATAAAGGCTCAAAGTGGGCTGAAGCCTAGGATGGAGGTTATGGTCACTGATTTGGAGGGAGGCTGGGCTGTGGGCCATTGGCCTGCGGGACATGGGCCTTTCACTCTCCTGCCTGGTTCAGTCCTCCCACAATCACCCTGCAAGATCAGGGTTTTTGTAAGACTTGTGCTTTCCCTGGGTAATATAAATAACACATGTTCTTTTTCTTTCAGGGAAGTGGGGGGAATTTAAAACCACATAAAGAAAATTAGAATCACCCATGTCCTTGCTATTCAGCCACCCCCTGAGTATGTTCTGTTTACATTCTTCCAGTGTTGAGGGACATAGATGGACACATAGGAGAAGGCCTGACAGACACTGAAGAAGATGAGTAAGCAGCACACGCACGTGTGTGTGTGTGTGTGTGTGTGTGTGTGTGTGTTCTTTGTGACTGTGTGTGTGTCTGTCATCTCTCTGTGTGTATCTGTGTATGTCTCTGTGCATGTGTGTCTGTCTCTCTGTGCATGTGTGCCTGTCACTCTGTGTGTCTGTGATGCATCTCTCTGTGTGTGTGTCTGTGTATGTGTGTATCTGTGTGTGTCATCTGTGTGTGTCTGTGTATGTGTGTATCTTTGTGTGTGTGTGTCATGTGTGTGTGTCTCTCTGTGTGTCATCTCTCTGTGTGCATGTGTCTCTCTGTATGCCATCTGTGTATGAGTGTATGTGTGTGTGTGTGAGTGTATATGTGTGTGTGTGAGTGTATGTGTGTGTGTGTGTGTGTGTGTGTGTGTGTGTAGGTCTGACATCAACTTTGAGTGTCTTCTTCTATTGCTCTCCACCTTGTTTTTTGAGACAGGGTCTCTCACAGAACCTGAAAAGCACCATCTCAGCTAACCTTACTAGCCTGTGATGTCCTGGGATACCCCTGCCTCCCCAAGCCCTGGGGCCATAGTCATGTTTCTCCAAGCCTTGCTTTTATATGGGTGCTAAGAATCTAAACTCAAGTCCCCATGCTTGCACCATAAACACGTTACCCACCGAACCATCTCCCCAGCTGGGATAAGCACTTTACGTTTTCAAGAGTAGATTTTCTTTCACAGAGTACTTCAGTGGTTGACTGTCAAGGATACTGTTGCCATTTCATTTTTCTCTGGTGATTTGAGTCTCAAAGGGGGAAATGATGCACCTCCACTAATACAGGGAAATCACACCTGATTTCCCCTGTTGCCTCTAGAACTCATGTTCTCTAACATGGATCACAGAAGCAAACACCCTGCTCCCTCCAAAGCCAGCTATGAAACTTTCTCCGTGGAAGCCTCTTATTCTCTCATTCCAGAGGCATCACCTACACCTGTGAAGAATGATGGCCACAGAGAGAGGTCCTTATTGGCTGCCCTACACTCGTCACCATCTGGTCACACTCTGTGTGTCAGTTATGTTTCCATATGTCTTCCCTTCTTGAATGTAAAGATAAAAGGGGTGGGCATACAGGGCTAGAACAAAACTCAAGACACAACACCCCATTTTTAACACATGTTGATAGAAAATGGTTATGAAAGTGATGTACTTTTTGAAACTGGGCAGACAGAAAAGAGAAATAAGAATGATGATTAGGGCTCTTTACAAGGAGATCAGAACAAAAAAAATCTAGAAAAACATCACATGACAGAACAGAAGAAACTTGACTGAAACAAACACTTCTCCCAGGCCTTGGGCTTCACTTCCAAGACTTTCTTTGTCAAGTAAGACTTGGATTCAATCAACTTGTGTCTGTCATGGCCTTTAAGAGGGGTAAGGAGAACCATCTTACTTTCTACCCTGTACAAGTCAATTACAGACACTCATAACTGAAGCCCAACTCTTCTTTGCTGAAAGTCTTTACTCAAAGTAAGTATTCTGGAGAAAAGGCATTTTCAAGAAGCCATGGGGTAAAATGAAGTCACCTAGGACATGAGTGGGCAATGTTCCTGTGGAGACCCAGTTTGATATGATATAGTGAAGGTATAAAGACTAAACCAAGTAAGCCACTCCCATTTAAGAATCAGAATCAATGTAAAAAATAGACTCTTACATATTAGAAGACAATTGGGATCCTTAATTCTACCCCAAAGATATCAATCAACACCTTGAAAGTTATTATGCCAACTAGAAATATTGCCCCAATTTCAACATATGCTGACATAAAATTATTATGGAGGTGACATATTTATAATAGATAGACAACAAAAATAAGCAAGATTACTGGTGTTGTTTATAAGGAGACTGGAACAAGTGATACAGAAAAATATTACATGATATAACTGAAGAAAACTTGACTGAAATAAAGGCTGACTCAAAGTAAAATGTGATTCAGAAGGTGATATTCACATATACTTCTTTGAAGGAACTGAATTCCAAGGGTAAGAAAAAAATTTCCTATAAGCCAACAAGCATGTAAGAGAGACACACAATTTAAGGAATAAAAGAGTCAAAATTGCCATGGTTACCTTGTGAACTTCTGAATCTATAGTCAAGGCCAGAGGACAGATGCTTGCCAATGGCAGGAATGAAAGGAATGCTTTGAGTGTTTTAAGACAAACTGTATTGTACTTTGGAGGCAAATGTTCTAGAGCTATTGACCAACATGCAGAAATAAATATACTGTAAGACTCATGAATCTTCAGGGAAAACTCTCTCCCTTTCTTCAGTTATTTTTGTCTTTGAAATCTAGAGAACATGGACTAAAAATGAATGATGCAGGAGTGATGCCATTTTAGTTTGATGTTTACATGGTCATGACAACTGACCAACTTAAGTTTATGCACCAGCAGCAATTTAAAGAGGTTGAGAGAAGCATATGGAGTTCCTTGCCTCCTCCTCATAGTGAGGGGTTAGTCTAACATTCAGACTTAATGGTTATCCAAATAAATCTGTGTTTCAATCTTTTTTCTTAATGAGCCCGGTCTGGGAAAGAAATCAAATGGCACAAACTGAAGAAAATTCATTTGAGAAAATTCTTCAGGTTTTACTTCAACCTCTTCTTTGCTCAGTTCTGATATGCACATGATCCTGACTTCTCCCACGATCTTTCTTTTATTACATCATCACTATTGTTTTATCTGCTTTAACGTAGAGAATAATGCCCTGGTGGTTTGAGTGAGAAATGTCCTCCCTAAAGCTCAGGGAGTCCTTGGTCCTCAGCCCGTGGTGCTGTGTGGTGATGTTTAGGAGGTGTGGCCTTGCTGGAGGAAGTACGTCACTGGGGGGTGGGCTTTTCGAGTTTATCACAGCACTCCACTTCCAGTACACCCTTTCTGCTTCGTGCTTGCATTTGAAGATGAGAGCTCTCAGCTTCCTGCTCCTGTTGCCATGACTCCCTGGTAAATTTTGGATCTGGAGAGATGGCTCAGTGTTTAAGAGCCGATAGTGCTCCTGCAGAGGACCTGAGTTCAGTTCCTAGCACCCATGACTGGAGCATCAGAATTGCCTCTAACTCTAGTGTCAGGGCATCCTATTCATTCGTTTGATCTCCTCATATGTACATAACTAAAAATAAAATAAAATCTTAAAAATTAGTGTGTGTGTGTGTGTGTGTATGTGTGTGTGTGTGTGTGTGTGTGTGTGCCACAGTGTGTACCTGTAGGTCAGAAAATAATCTTAGGGAATTGGTTTAGTTCTTCCACCTATGTGTGGGCTCAAGTGAGCACACTTAGGTCACTGGGCTTTACAGGCAGCACCTTTACCCTCTGAGGTATGTCCCCAGCCTCAGCCGGGTGCCATGACAGGTGCTCTTGTCATCCATTCCTTTTGGATGGGGCTTACATCATTCTATGAATTCAATCATCTACAGATGACCTGATCACCTTGGTTAGTTCAGGGATGTGTAATGACTCCAACAGAGCAAGTACAAGAACTTTTTTTCCCTGCTGTCATTGATAAGCATGGACTCAAGTTTCCTTTTAGAAAAAATTTTTTTTTTCAACAATTTCATACATACATACAACATATTGTGATGGAGCTGGGTTTTCAGTGAACCAACCCACCCTGGTACATAAGACCTCAGCAAACACTTGTTAAGGACTGCCACAGAGATCCTGAGAAAGGGCCAAAGCGTGAGGTGATTTCTGTGTGCTTCATCATTGAATTGTTGTGGACCCAGCCACAACTGAATCTAACCACCATGGGCCTTGGGAGCACACATTAAGAAAATCAGTTCTCTTTTGAATCCTACTTGGCTTTATGTCCCATGAGGCTGTATGGCCCTAATACGTTTGGAAACACCAGCCTTCCTCATCAGGGAAGAGCTGAGCACTGAATCTCTTGACCGTGTGTGGATGCTGCTCAGCAGACTTCCGTGGGTGTTGCTCAGTGTGCTCTGAACGCTTCAGTCCTCTGGCGATACGGCCAGGTTTGAGGAAAGGAAAACCTTGCTCACTCTCTACACCAGCCTCTCAGGAATGAATGTCCCCATGAAAACGACTACAGCAGATGGCTGAACCACAGCTGAAAGACTGTCACTTCAAAATTTTGTTTGAAATGATCTGAGTTAGAGGAATGGTCTTTGTCTTTGATGTGCATATAAAATCGCCGCCCTTTATGCCTAACAAGGCAGCTTCAATTCACGTTATCAGAAGCACAAAAACAAGTGAAGTGATTTTTTTTTTAAATTCAAAATGTTTTCTACCACAGATTATGAGAAAGTAGACCTGCCTCTCTTCAGGAGGTGTGGAAGCCCGACTTTCTTTTGTTGGATCTATTCACATTTTTGACACAATTTCCTTGTCTTATAAACAAGAATGGCTTACCACCAGCCAAAGGAAGCCCAGAGAATCCACACACAAACTCTGTTTCTGTGGAAACAAAGAAGAGACAGTGAGATGGTTAGGAGAAAAGTTATAAATGTAATGATGGGAAAAGCATGTGGTTCACATTAATTCAAAAGGGGCCTTTTATTGGATTGTGATCTGATTGTGTTTACAAATATATAGCCAGAGGCTTTTAATTTTGGGGCAATTTCATTGTTCATAGATATATATCCAGCTACAGATATACATCTATGAAATTATGTGCTTATGTGTTTTAAATGAGATACGGCCTCTCTCCTGTAATACAATAATCTTCCTACTTTATGATCTACAGTTGCCCAAAGTTGGGGCAATTTCATAACAATCTTATTTGAAATACCATAATAGATGGAAGATGTAAATATGTGATGTTTAGAGACACGGCTGAAATTTGAATTCACTGGAATCTAGCAACCGAGGGAGCTAACAAGGGCAGAGTCTATTAAACCATACACATTGGCTTCTTGTGAATCCGGCCACCTCTTGCTTCTTTGCTGTTGATTTTTCTTTCAAGCCCAAGTTCTGTAAATAAACCCAACTAACAATTAAAATGTCCCCAAATGATTCTAGATTGAAAAATGCAATCCCCCCCAAACAAAACAAAACAAAAAACCCCAGCCTGGCTGGTGCTCCTCTCACAGTAGAGTTTTGATTAACCTCTCTAATTGCATTTGGAGGGGTGGGGTGGGAGCTCAGGAGGCGCTGGGGCTTTTAGTGAGAGCTGCCTATGAAAAACGTCAATTATCACGAAGAATGGAAAATGTTCATAACAGATAAATGTTCTTCCCAGTCAAGAGCTGTCTTTTTTGATGCAGCACAGTTGATTTAGGAGAGGTACCATTTTCCGCCCTCTTTCTCTGCCCTAAGCCCAGCAGCTTTCAGTTGGCTGTAGGTGAGCCCCTTGGCCTGCAGCCAGCTCAGCTAAAGCAGCTCTTTTTCTCACTCAGACACTGGGTGCCCTCCACTCTTGAAGACGGAACCAGAAAGCTGTGTGGAGAAGCGAAACCGAGATGGGTGAGGATGCCCTTGTGAGATCTGCCCATGGCTGGGCTCTGCTGTGGAAGGACAGGTGACTCTGAGAGGGCACAGGAGGGGACAAAGAGCCCTCCAGTGTGTGTGTGTGTGTGTGTGTGTGTGTGTGTGTGTGTGTGTGTGTGTGTGTTTCTGCATATGCCTGTTCATGTATGTGCATGTGCACGTAGAGACTGAAAGTTGATGTTGCGTGGATTCCTCCATCCAACTTTACCTGTGTGTGTGTGTGTGTGTGTGTGTGTGTGTGTGTGTACTTGTGTGTGCTTTATGAATATATTTGTGTTTTGGGAGAGACCAGAGGTTGACCTCACTAGCTCTCCACCTCACTTTTGGAGACAGGGTCTCTCACTGTATCTGGAGCTTGGTCATAGTTAGACTGGCTGGCCAATAGACTTCAGGGAACTTCCTGCCTCCACCTCCCCAGTGCTGGGATTACAGGTGTACTCTGCCATGCCCAGCTTTTTGTGTAGATGCTAGGCATCTGAACTCTGGTCCTCATGCTGATGTGTGTGTCAGTCATGTTACCAACTAACCCCTCTCCACAGCCCAGTGAAGAGATGTGCATGACCTTTCATTAAGATGACGCTAGGTTCAGATGTCATCTCAGAGAAGCTTCTGCCTGCCCCGTCCTTACTCTGTTTCCTTTATCAAGGCACAGTTTGCTTCCACACAATCATAGCTTTCCTCTGGGAAGAACTCACATTTGTGCTTTTCTTGCTAAAACTTAGGTTTGGCTCCCTGTAGGCTTCCCAAGCACAGAGGCCCCTGATTCTGGCTCCTCTTCTGTGTCTCCCTTTCTTCCAAGGGTCTGGGAGCTTCGGAATCACACAGGCCTAGGACAGAATCCTGTCCTGCTATCCAAAGAGGGGGCTGTAGCCTTGGGGCTAGGGTTCTCCACCTCAAACACAAGGGCGAGTCTATCCACCTCCCAACATCGCTGTGCAAGATTAACGGAAGCACAAGAAGGGGAGGGAGCTGGCAGGTGACAGGGCATAGAGTGGACACTTTACTGGTACAAGGAAGCTCTTTATGTCTTTAAAAATCAATTTATATATTTTTTTAAATTTAAAAATCAATTATATATCTTTGATATTTTTATACATGTTCATAGTACATCACTCTCATCCCTCCATCCTTTCTTATCCCCATCCCACCTCCCTGCCCTTATTCCTCTTTACATTGAGTTGCTATCCTGTTTTGAAGTCTTTTTGTTTTGTTATTTTTGCTTTGTGGCCCATTGGATTTATCCAGGGGTACTCCCATGAACACAGGTGTGACACTATATACTGCAGTATGGGTAATTCATCACTTACTACATCATGGAAGACAATGACTTCCTCTTCTTCAGTAGCCCTCTACTGCCATTGGCTCCCTTGGGCAGGATGAAACTCTTAGCTACTTTTCTATTGCTATGATGAAATACCATGACCAGGGCAAACTATAAAAGGAAACCTTTAATTTGGCTTAATATGGTTTCAGGGTGTTGGAGTCCATGATGGCAGAGCAACCATGAGGCAGAGAAAAGAAAGACCCTGGGAATGGTGTCAGTCTTTCAAAACCTTGAAGCCTATCTCGACAGGCACATCTCTTCTAACAAGGCTATACTTCCTAATCCTTCCCAAATGGTTCCACCAACTGGGGACCAAGTATTCACACATATGAGCCTATGGAGACATTCTCATTTAAACCACTATGGGCCCTATGAGCCTCTCTCTCATCTATGACTTCATGTGGCTTAGTCTTGTGCAGGCTCTTTGCAGGTGGTTGTAAGTTTGCATGCAAGTGCCATGGCTATCGTTCAGCTCTGATGTTCTTTCTGGCCCCTCTTCTGCAAAGGGATGATATGGATTTCTTATTCAATGCTGAGCTCAACAGTCATTTGTTAGCATATTAGCTGCCTGTGAGTCTCTGTATTGACCACTGCTGCAAAGAGAAGTTATTTGATCAAGGCTGAGGACAGCACTACTCTATGGCTATAAACAAATATTTAAGAAGCAGCTTGATGACATGTTCAGTCAACAAGACAGATGTAGTAGGTTTCCTACTAGTAGATATAAACTCTTCAGCTATGATCAAGGTCCACAGTGCTGATCAGGAACTCTACCGTATAGGTCAGGCCTCAGAATCACATGGAGAAGAATTGGTTACTCCAACAATAGCCATGCCATTATTGTATTGCTAGGCACCTCTTATCTAGCAAATTGTTATTGCAGCAGGCAAGGTCTAAAGCCAGGGAAGACAATTTCTGACTTTTCTCCCCAGCTCTTTATATAGTAGGAACTGTCAGCACTATGAAGGCTAGCCAGAGAGGTGGGTGAGGGGGAACTTCTAGCTCAATTTTGGTATGATTTCTCTGAATTTTACAACCAAAGGGTACAATATGTTCAGCAATAGAGTCTTATCATCAAATTTTGTTGGATGGCCAATGGCAATGTCTATAACCTGTATGGTTTTAGAGGTCACTGAGATTTTCTGGGCAACAACTCCGAGGCAGGTGCCCCCCGCCCCTGCACCCTGTATCTGACACTAAGATTTTCATTTAATAACCTATGGTTTCTAACTCATCATTATCTGCCATGCTTGGCACCTCTCTTCAAAGTCTTATTTTTAAATATATTTTTAATAAGCTTAGAAGGCAATGGATTTCTATATAATTTCTTCATACAATCTTCATTTTAGTTAACCCTCTCCTTGTACCCCACTGTCTGTCTCCATTCCCCACTTATTTCTATTAAAACCTCAGGTAGTGGCGCACGCCTTTAATCCCAGCACTCGGGAGGCAGAGGCAGGCTGATCTTTGTGAGTTCAAGGCCAGTTTGGTTTACAAAGCGAGATCCAGGAAAGGTGCAAAGCTACACAGAGAAACCCTGTCTTGTGGGGGGAACCCAAACAAACAAAAACAAAACAAAAAACAAAAACCTCACCACTTCTGGTACCACTTCCTCTCATCTTCATAGCACATCTATGTTTTCTGCCGTCTCTACTCTAAGGCCTCAGTTTCCCCCCTACCGTGATGCCATTCTTGTACCAGTGGTTTTACAGACATCCTATTTTGACAAACATATCTAAAATATTGAAGTTATGATCCACAAGAGAGATTGTGCAGCATTTGACTTTTGGGGAGTGGGTTATTTCAACTCATTATAATTTTTCTAGTTCCATCAATTTACCTGCAAATTTCATTTTCCTTTATAGAAGAAAAAAATTCCATTGTGTGCATGTACAATGCTTTCATTATCCATTTGTCTGTTGACGGATGGCTAGGCTGATTCCATTTCCCGGATATTGTAAATAGAGCAGCCACAAACATGGATGAGCAGCTGTCTCTTTAGTCGAATATGGAGTCCTTTGTGCATATGATCAGGAGTGCTGTAGCTGGGTCATATGACAGTTTGAGTTTAGTTTTCTGAGGATCCTCCAGACTGATTGCCATGGTGGTTAGACTAGTTTACATTTCCACCAACAGTCAATAAGGTTCCCTGTCCCCACACTCTAATGGCATTAGTTGTCATTTGTGTCTTTGATGGTGGCCGTTCTGAGTCAAGGTGACCCATTCTGGGTCAAGGAGAATACTAAAGTAGTTTTAATATGCATTTCCCCAATAGCTAAGGACAAGTGACAGTCTTAAAAGTGTTCACTAGCCATTTGTATTTCTCCTTCTGAGAACTCTCTATTCATTTCCTCAGCCCACTTCCAATGAGGTAGTTTGTTTTCTTTTTTTTCTTTTTTTTTTTTTTTGGTTTTTTTGAGACAGGGTTTCTCTGAGTAGCTTTGCGCCTCTCCTGGAACTCACTTGGTAGCCCAGGCTGGCCTTGAACTCACAGAGATCCGCCTGGCTCTGCCTCCCGAGTGCTGGGATTAAAGGCGTGTGCCACCAACGCCCGGCAAGGTAGTTTGTTTTCTTAACGTTTAGTTTCTTGAGTTCTTTGTATACTCTAGACACTAATCAACAGTCAGATGTTCAGCTGGTAAGCATTTCCTGCTGCCTTCTCACTGGACTGATGGTTTCCTTTGCTGCACAGAAGCTTTTGAGGTTCGTGAGGTCCCGTTTGTCACCTTCTCCTCCTTGACTCTCCCACCTTGCTTTCCTGTGTTCTAACCACCTCATCATCATTGCCACCACTTAATAAACATAGCTATGCCATGTCAGGGAGCCCTTCTAAGAAAGATGTGATGAGGTGACTCCGTGTGAAGAGCAGACATCTGCCACTTTCTGGAGTGCTGTGATTACGGGGGCAGCTACATGGCTTTTACATGGGTTCTGGGGACCCAAACTCTGGCCCTTGTGCTTACAAAAAAGCAGTTTGTACACCTACTGAGCCTCTCCCCAGACCCCTAATTGCTTATTTTTAAAGTAAGTAAGCAGTAGCCTTTCCCAGATTTAGATCTTGCCTGCTGCAATATCAACATTCCAGATAAGAGGAGCTTACCGGTGCAATGGTGGCATGATTGGTAAAGAGGTAACCAACCTGTTCCTGATTGAATCCTTTGCCTGATCCACAGAATGGAGTCAGAGACCTGTGGCTCCAGGGGTCATGGGTGCAAGAGGTGAACTTACTACTTTTGTCTTGTTAATTGGACTTGTTGTCCAACTGCTTCTTAAATATGAATGTTCTTGCCAGGTCCTGCACATTGGTTAACATAATCCAAGGGCCAGGGTAAGGTGTAAGAGGGATTAAGCTTTGCAGAAACATGTGAAGGAAGTGACTTGAAGAATACATCCAATAGGATCCAATTGATGGGCCAGCTGTTCAAAGCCAATTGGGCCAGCATCTTAAGGCTTCAGAGTAACACTGGGAGATAGACTCTCATCTTCCTTGGATTTCTCTTCTGTGTCAAGCAATGAGGTCCCTTCAGAATAGGTTGAGAGGAGGTCTCAGAAAAACAAACAAACAAAAATCCACACAGCACACCAGGAGTAGCAGCAAATGAGAGGATCCTTTGTGTGTTAGCCCTTGTGCAAAGGGGGGTGATGGTGGGTGTAGCGACATGGTACTCTCCCAGTAGGGAAGTGAGTGATTCTGGGTGGTGTTCAATATTGAGGTTGACTAAGCAAGCAGAGAGATACCTGCAGGGCTTGAGTGAGTAGCCCAGGAGATTGGCAAAGGAGACATGGTTTTGATGCATGACATGAACGTTCCCTGACACAGGTGCCACAGCTCCACCCACCATGCCAGTTGACACCAGTGTGTACCACAGGTCATCAAACAGGAGTGTCCAGTGACTGAACCATGTGGTGATCCAGTGGTCCAGTGGTATCCATTTAGAACAGTGGTGGATATGGTCAGTATGCTCTGGAGCATTGACTGAGGGCCTTACTATGACCTCATCCTGGTTCACCTTCTCTCTCTGCTCACAACTTCTTCTCTAGCCCCTTGACTTTTTGTTTTGTTTTGCTTTGCTTTTGTTTTTTGTTCCTGGAAGCCTTCTGGAAATAGATTTCATTCCTCAGTCTGTTGACCAGAAACTCAGTTGTGGTGGCTTGAAAGAAACTGATCCTGAAAAGGAGTGGCGCTATTAGGAGGTATGGCCTTGTTGGAGTAGGTGTGGCCTTGTTGGAGAAAGTGTATCAGTGTGGGGGTGAGCTTTGAGGTCTCCTATGCTCAAGCCACCCCCAGTGTGACAGGCCACTCCCTGTTACCATAGGATCAGGGTGTGAAATTCTTAGATTTTTTTTTTCAGCTCATGTCTGCCTATACGCCACCATGTCCCACCATGATGATAATGGACTGAACCTCTGAACTGAAAGTCACCCAACTAAATATTTTCCTTTATGAGACTTGCCATGAAGCAATACAAACCATAAGACAGAAGTTGGTACCAGGTGCTGGGGTATTGCTGTGATAGGCCTGACCATGGTTTTGTTTGGAGGAATTTGGACTTTGGTATTTTGGGTTAGGAAAGCAATGGAATGTTTTAAGCACTGATTAATGGGCCATACTAGTAGGAGCATGGAAGACAATGGTGCTGAGAATGATTTGAACTGTGGGGAAATGGATCAAGAAGTTTCAGATTAGAAGAATATAAGTATGCTGCCTAGAGATCATTCTTGTGATATTTATGGTGAAGAAAGTAGCTGCCTTTTGCCCTTGTCCAAAGAGTCTACCTGAGGCTAATGTGAAGAGTTTTGGATTAATTCCATTGGCAGAGGAAATCTCAAAGCAGCTTAGTATACACTCTGCCATGTGGTTATTAATTGTAACTCTAATAAAGATTTATGAAAAAGGGCAAGCTGAGCAGGGTAAACTACAAAATGTAAAATTTGAGGGGTATAGGAGCAGCAGGAAGTGTAATGAAGCTAAGTCCTGAATTCAAGGAGATAATCAGACTAAGAAATGAGATAAAGGGAGTAGTGACCTCAGGGCAAGATCTGACTCAGCTAAGTTTCCAATTTGTGGTAAAGAATTAAAGAAAAGCTTAGAGCTAGGTGTGGTGGTGCACACCTTTAATCCCAGCACTGGGAAGGCAGAGGCAGGCAGATCTCTGAGTTTGAAGCCAACCTGGTCTACAGAACAATTCCAGGGCAACCAAGTTAGGCAGTGAAGGAAACCATGGAAACCAGAAAGCTGGTGAAGATGTAATTAAACAAGGGGGCCATGTTCTAGCCCCAATAAGCAGCAGATCTTGGCAGCTCTGGCCATGTGATTCTGGCTTTAATGATAGAAAAAAAGGGGTTATGGAATATGCTTCTGTGACTAAGAAAAGCTGCTGAGGCTAGACATATGTCAGGGATGTCCTTGAATGGAGGCCCATAGAGGCCATTGTGTGAAGCTGCAAAGGAGAAGCCTTGGAGATCCTAAGATGTTAGAGACACCAGAGTTGTGGCATGCCTGCTGAGGAAAGCTGTTAACAGGGAGTGGAACCAGCTCAAGAGAAAGAAGTGTGTTGCAGTCAACAAATTTGAAAGAAGTTGGAGATCTGAAGAGCACTTTGACAACAGACATAGAGATGCAGAGTTTGGAGTTTGCCCAGCTGGTTTTCAGTCTTGCTTTGATCCAGCATTTCCTCACTGTGCTCCCTTCCCTATGTTTTGGAATGGTAATGCATATCCTGTGCCATCATATGTTGGAAGTACGTGATCTACTTTTTGATTTTGATTTTACAGAGGATTACAGTTAAGAGATTGCATGAATCTCAGAAGAGACTTTGAACTTTAGACTTTTAAATAAGCTTGAGACTGTTATAGACCATGGGGACTTTAGAAGTTGGATTGAATGCATTTTTACATTATGATATGGCTATAAGCCTTTGGGAGCCAGGGAGTGGAATGTGGTGGTTTGAAAAAAAAATAGCCCCCCAAAGGGGTTCCACTATTAGGATGTGGCCTTGTTGGAGTAGGTGTGGCCTTGGAGGAAGTGTGTCACTGTGGGGGTGAGCTTTGGGGTTTCCTATGCTCAAGCTATCCCCAATGTGACAGACCACTTCCTGTTGCCTTGGAATCAAGATGTAGAAATCTCAGCTTCTCCTCCAGCACCTTGTCTGCCAGCACACCACCATGTCTCACCATGATGATAATGGACTAACCCTCTGAACTGTAAGCCACCCTATTTAATGTTTTTCTTTATAAGAGTTGCCGTGGTCATGGTGTCTCTTCACAATAATAGAAACCCTAACTAAGACAGCAGCAAATACCTGATGATACTGCAGAGGCTGAAGGATGCAGATTCTAGAAAGAATTCTGGATTTGGAGATGTTCCTGGTCCACTGGCAAAGAAGACCCCATCACTAGAAACAGACACTAGATGAGCAGACCCTGACATGCTATAACGGTGCCATGATTTAACCTTTGACTGGTGGTGAAGTGTGATGGGAGACTGGAGAGAGGAATACACTGAAGGTGCCATTTCTTAGGTGAGGAGGGAGGAGACAGCAATTAGATATCATAGAACTGATTCTGTGGGTAGTTGATGCATGACAGAGATGCAGAGCAAGGCTAAGAGCGATTAATCATCAAGTAAGGCCCAAGTGTGAGAGCCAGTGGGTAACATAGAAAGACTCACATCCCATCTCCTGGCAGGAGATTCCAAGAGCAGGCCCCAGTTAAAAGAGTAACAGATTGTCTAGAAGGAGCTGTAGTCTCAGACCCTGCAGGCTTCTCTAATGGAGGAGTGGTAGGATAATGGTTCAGCGAGTCCCTTTGAATAGTCTCACTTCCTTACTCCTTTGAGTTAAAGATTTCCGGAGGTGAAGAGGGTGGGTCACCCTGCTGGTAAACACCTGAGGGCAGATGCTGATCTCCACACAGAAGCCGGTGGAGAAGTGGCATCTGATGTGGCTACAGCACAGGGCAGCATCAATTGCTTTGATGCTGCTCACAGACCACAATCCTCTAAGTTCCCCTTGGAAGAGACCTGCAGCTAAGGTCTTGGAGCTTCTGCAAGACGGACTAAATTTAGAGTCAGAAGTGGGTTCGGGTGCAGAAGGCATGGACTGTCATAGATGCTGCCGAGCTTTCAAGACACCTGGGGGATGGCACCTGAGGGGCTGGCTGCATCGCCACCCTACGTCATCAAACGGAACTTATTTCCTGGGTTTTCAGGCCGCTCGCGTCAATGTAAACTTAATGCTAGAGGATGAATGTCCAGACCTTTTGGCCTTGACTTGCGGCATCCCTGAAGGTTGCTGTCCACAGCAGGGCTTCCTGTGAGATCCCCTGGCAGCTGGATTATATTTCAGCTTTTCTCTTCGTCAAACCTTTCTTTCCGCAGCTCCTTCTCCAGTTCTCCTGCAGTGGTCTTGCAAAAGCACTCCTCAAAAGCTCCACCTGACTCCCGGAGGCTCAGTGTTTGATCCCCAGGGAGCCTGCATTTGCGCACAGTAAGGTCTGGGGCTCTTGTACACTCCACCTCTCTTCCGGATTAATTTTCAAATACAAGGTCCATGCCCGCTGCCCCCTGCCTCTCCAAGAATGCCACTGTGATCTTGTGCCTGGTACTCTGTCCCCTGGATCTATTTTCTGCCACCTCTGCTAATTTCTAAATGCCTCCTCCAGCCTTTTTACCCGGCCCCATCCAACTACAGAGAGAGTCCTGGTCTTTCAGGGAGAACAGGAGTGGAGGTAGCTACTTGCTGATGGTGAATGTACAGAGGGTCAGTTAAGTCCCAATGCATGAAGCCTGCCTTCCCTGCTATTCATGAATGACCTGCCTTTCAAAGCCACACTGGAAATGGGGTCCCACTATGAGGGACCCTTCCCTTTCTAAAGACACATGGATCGGTGAGTGGGTCACTCAGTACACTGACAGCTGACCCTGGTAACATGTACTGTAGGTACCCAGAGTCCACTTTGAACTGCAGAGTAGGTTCTGGGAAGTCAGGGCACAGCTAAACATCCTTTCAAGTGCTTGGGTTTGGCAAGGATCTCTCTCTCTCTCTCTCTCTCTCTCTCTCTCTCTCTCTCTCTCTCTGTGTGTGTGTGTGTGTGTGTATATTCTTTCTTAGTTCTCCTCTGCTCATTTTCAAGCCTCCATGCTTGAAGGATCTTTATTCAGTATGTTTTGGACTGTCATGCATCTCGTTCAAGTACTATTTAGCAAGATGGATTGACTATCTGAACTGCTTGAAGCCTCTTCCTTGACCAGATGACTTAGGCTCTACTAACAGTGACAAGACTGCCTTGTGTGCCCTTAACAGAGGTCAGAGTAGTTGAGAGCTCAGGGTTGGCTCAGGGGACCCTTTACCAGTCTAGTCATTTCCATGCTTAACCTTTCACGAGGAGGAATGTCCAGGGTGGAGGAACAGCCTTTCTTATTCTTCTTCTCATTGCCATAAGGATCTGCATGATGAAAAGAAAGCAGGGGCCACTAATTGTCTCCTCAGCCTGTGGCTTTGCTGCAAAGGCCTCTGGGAAACCATTTTCTAGGTGCCTCTGTATTCTGGCCAACCACATCCTGCGACGGGCTTCGCTCACAGCTCAACCCAAGGCAGTAGAGGACTGAGTTCATATCTCCATGGGACGCACTGATTGGTCTGTCTCAGAGGCCAGGGGAGGCCAGGTTGGGAGCAGCTACAGTGGAGGATTTTGCTAAACCCTGGGAGCACTAGTCTGTGAGCATCCAATGTGCCTTTGAACAGACAGAGGAGGCAAGATGCACAAGCATGCCTGGAGACTCCAGGGTCCCTTACTTCCTTCTGCAAATACCCAAATGTCCAGACAACACTTCCTTGCTAGAGAGTATTGACCTGTTTCAAAAGGAAATGGGATAATGTGACCAAGAGTTCCCTGTCTTCACACAGCTTCCAAGTTCGCTGAGCTACAGACACAAAGTGACTTTGTTCAAGCAAAAAAGGCCTTGAACTTGAACTTGGGAAGACCACTTTGAGCTCACAAAGTATGGTTGTTGTGAGATCATGAAACAGGCGAGGGGCGTGCTTAGCACATGCTTGCAATGTAGTGAGGGGTGCTGATGTCCATTGCTATGGGGACAGTGTAGTTGGAAAGTTTCTCTGGTCCTGCCCAGCCCTGAGGTCAGGACAAATCTCTCTCACTCATGTCCCACAGCTGCTTATAAATTAATCACTCAGAGTATTAATATTATTTACAAACTTATGGCCATGGCCTATGGCTCAAGCGTCTTGCTCTCTAGCTCTTACAACTAAACTCAGCCTATTTCTATTAATCAATATATCACCACATGTGCTGTGGCTTTACCTGTGTGCCATTACATGCTGCTCCCTGGATGGCGGGTGACAGCTCTCCACCTCTGCCTTTCTTCTTCCTCTCTCTCTCCTGGATTTTCCACCTGCCTCTAAGCTGCCTTGCCACAGGCCAAATGGCTTTGTTTATCAACCAATCAGAGCAACACATATTCACAACATACAGAAAGACATCCCACAGCAGAACAGCACCCTGGTTAGAGGCACTTGGGATCTACTGCTACCTCTGGATGTTTCTGACCAGAGGCTTTCAGCTCTGCTGCATGGAGAAGCTGCATGAGAACAAGGCTGGGCCCCTCTAGGAGGTTTGAGGACAGTGCTGTGGTCTCGGCACTTGCTCCCTGGGAAGAAGGGTGACGACGTGGAATGTCTATGGAAAGATGCTTACCTTGGGCTCAACTGGTCTGACCTTCCTGACCAAGATGCCAACACAGAATTCCCCAGTGCCTGCTTGGTAAAGACAGGCTTGATGTCTGAGTTAAGTCACTGCTAGGACTGTGAAATGTGCTGTGTGGGTAAGTTTGCATGTGTCCTCCTGTGCTCACATGTACATGTGTGCACAGATGAGAGGCCAAGAGGTGCACAGAGAAAACTTCATTTGGGTTGGCAAGACCTGTGGTTACTTCTCAGTATAGACTCTAGGTTGATGTTCCCCCTTCCTCCTTCTCACCCTCCCTCCCTCCCTCCCTCCCTCCCTCCTTCCCTCCCTCCCTCCTTTCCTTCCTGTCTCCCTCCCTCCCTCCTCTCGTCTTTCCCTCTCTTCTTTCTCTGTCACTACCCTATTTCTTCCTCTTTCCCTCCCCTCCTTCATCTTCTTCTCTTTCCTTTCTCTGTCCCTTCCTCCCTTATTTTCTTCCTCTTCATCCCTTCCTTTTTAGCCGCCTCCTCCTTCCTCTTTCCTCCTTTCTCTCCCTCCCTCCCTGCTTCCCTTCTTTCTTTGTCTTTAGAGAGGCATACTTTCCCCATGTGAACTTTCTCACCCATTTCTGTGCTGTAGGAGAGGGAATTTACCTATCTGGACAAGGACTCGCTCTCCTGAGTGAGACCCCGAAGGGCCCAGAGCTGTGAGCCCACCTGAGTGATCATCTACCCCAAACCCTCTGGTCGCTTAGGAAGAAGCTAATGAACATAGGAAGCGAGAGAGTTGACGGGAAGGGCACCACCAGTTGTTGGCAGCTATGATGGGGTGTGAACTTAGACTTTTGGTAGTGCTTTGTGGAACTTTTAGAAATGAAGAAGTCCCGCCCCTCTAGATGAGGTCCTTACCTCAACTCCTGGGCTTTACTTGGACGTTTGCATAGTTGTCAGAACGGCTCTGGAAGTACTGGATACTTTAAACATGCTGAATCTAGAGATAAGCCCGGGGCCTCCAGCTGTGTCCCCAGACCACCATTCTCATCCTCCTCATACCTACAGTAGTGACTGGTATGCATTTAATGTCTGTCTTTATTGGAAGCTTGAATTATATATGCGTTTATGCACACGGAATACACATTGTTTTGTGTTGGAACATTTGCATAAACAGTAAGCAGCAGGCACCGTGTGGCACAGAGTGCTCAGCACCCGCTTTCTTCTCTCCAGTGCTGTTGAGAAGTTAGGGTGATAGATAAGCACAGAGACCATTTCCCTGGGTGGCAGGGCTGTCCTGTCACATCTCGCACACCCACATGCCTGTTGATCACCACCAGGCTGTGCCGTTTGCTTCCCCACAAACTGCAGAGCAAGGAATCTGGGGACCAAAAGGACTTCTGCCCATGGCCTCACACTAAAGTGGTACCTGGAGCCAGATTGCTTCCCCAGCCTGCATCTCAGTTTCCTCACCAGCTAAAGAGTCCACACCTCGAAAAGAACTGTGTGGGATAATGTGAGTCCCCACCAAAAGCCCCCACATTTCATCTGTAGTATAAGAAGCAAAGCTCCGTTCCCCTCATGTGATGTACTGGGTGTGGGATAGCTTCCTCTCACCCCTCACCATTTCTCTATTCATGTGTGTGACTTGCCTATGTGTGCTATAATCTATCAAGATTGTAAAGGGTGTGCACAGAGAAGTCACTCCAAAGAGTGGAGAAAGAAGAGGTCGTTTATACACCACCAACCTTGGGAACAGGTGGATAAAGACCTGTCTAAAGAGATAGGAAAGCCCTGGGGAAGATGTGGTCATAAAGAAGTCGGGGTATTTCTCTGGCAGCTTGACAGAAAGTGGGTCCCCCACCACCAAGGGTAGCTGAATACAGAAAGGGAACTTCTTTTACATGAAAAAGTGAGTTTGAGAACAACCCCAGAGTCAAAGCTGAGGCTTGGTCAGCTTTCTGTAGAACTGGTCTCAAATGACAGTAGAGTTTTGAGCAGCAAAAAGAATGCACTAACACGTGAAAGAAAAATGAAGTGTGCTGGGATAGTTGTGGAAGCCGTCATAGGTTTTCATGTGACACACACAAAATTCGGAAGTGTGAATATGAGTTTCTCAGGCCATTTTAAACAAAAGGGCAGATCAAAGGCGTGTGGCCATAAAGCAAATCATGGCAGAACTGTGGGATGGGCAATTGTTTCACCGTGTGGAGGAGGGTGAGGGTGGGAAGATAGATGGTTATTGGGGATCTATTGACAAAAACAGACTTGTGTCCTAGGAAGATGGACAGGATAAACTGGAAGGAACACAGCTTGAGGCAGAGGTGGAGCAGTGGTACCATTGGAGATGCCAGTTGTAGCTGATGGGAGAGGATGGAAGACTTGGAGGGAGCAGGGAGAAGACAACCATGCAGAGCTATCAGCTGGGCAGGAGCTACGTGCACCAAATAACACATTTTTTTTTTGCTGTAACTCTGCGATTGAGTAATTGTTACATTATCACATCTACTTTATAGATAAAACAAGGGGGAAGAGGGGAAGTTGGGTAAAAAAGCTCTCTAAGTCCTATACACCAATGGGAATCCAGAATCAGCCCTTTCCCCTGTTTCCTGGAGAAGAGAGACAACCCCTTCTGTAACTCAGAGGATGCAGGTTTTGCCTTCGGTGACCAGGTAGAGAGTCACACAGCAGATGCATTTCCGGCTGCAGAAATCCAGCCTCCTCTCTTGTGGTTGAGAGTGGTCATGTGACTCGCCCTGGCCAATGATTTATGAGACAAGCTGACCTAGGTCAATATTGGGCTGGAGTATTTCACAGTTGGTGAGAGGCCTGCTTCTCTTGCTTTGGTGATCATGGAAGTACATGTTGAGACATTACCAGCTCAGGCACTTCAGGGACTTTAGGGATCAGAAGGCCTCTGCCTAGCTGTGTGGCCATAGAGTGTGGTGGTGAGGAGCCTCTGTGCTAGGCTGCCGATGTCTAGACTTGCTTGCACCTGCAACGAAACACCACACGCTGGCTGATGTGGTTGATGGGATTCCATGAGTGGGAGCATGAAGGATGAGGAGTAGGTGGATGGAGGAAGAAAACACTGTCTAGATGTGGGAGGACTAGGTTGAGGCAGGGCATCATCATGAAAGGAAGTCAATTTTCTCCCATGAGAAATGGGGAGAGTCATGATCATTGCCTCATTGGGATGTGTTGAGCTGACATACAGGGCATAACTCAAAATGAAAGTTCCCCGAGACATTTGGTCCCATCTGTGAGTGATGGTTGCTGCTCTTGCAAGATGGTCAAGAGAAAGAGTTGGTGGTTTAGGCTGTGAGGTCATGGAAACAGCTTCTATGTTGCTCACCTGCTATTGAAAGGTGACTGGATCATGAGGACACTAACTTATCAATGGGCGAATCCCTTGATGAATTCTTGGCTAAGTGTATGGTGATATTTTATTTGGGCTGAAATGTGATTTTATTTGTACCTTAATAAATAAAGTTACCTGGGGGTTCAGAGCTAATAGCAAGCCATTTAGCAGAAGTCTGGCAGTGGTAGCACACGCCCTTAATCCTGCTCACATGACAGGCAGATCTCTGTGTGTTCAAGGACACAGCCAGCATGGAGACACACGCCTTTAATCTCAGTATGAACCATAGAGACCTGGAGGTCTGTATAGATAGGCAGTGACGAGGAGGTCATGTGGTTGGGTTTACAACCAATGAGAAGGCAGAACTGAAAGTCAATAAAAATACAGACACACAGGAAGTAGGTCTCTTTTCTCAGGGGAAGGACGATGGCAGCGGCTAGTAAGCTAAAGGCTATTCGCTAGTGCTCTGACCTCTTGGACTTTTAACTCCTTATTTAGCTCTGTGTTTCTTATTTAATAAGACCATTCAGAATTACATCTACATAAATGAGCTATGAAGAGATGGGACTAAGTTAGAAGTAGTAGGCTCCCTGAGCTTGCCTTTGAAAGGTATATCTTTCCGTCTAGCCAGGTGTCTGTGTCTTTATTCTCTCTGCTTCTTGGCCACCAAGATATAAACAGCTTTGTTCCACCACTCCCATATGTCAGCCTCAGGGACAGTGGAGCAGATAACTATGGACTGAGACATCTCAAACTGTCAACCAAAACAAAACCTCCTTTAAATTGGTTTTCTTGGGCATTTTGACACATCAGTAATGAGCAACATATTTGATTTTCCAAAAGTAGTGCCTAGGAGAGATAGTATTGTTTTGTGCTCATCAGATAAGCACAAGTTTTGGTCATTGTGTGCGTTGCATCCCCTTTCTCTGCTAGTTCAGGCCAAAGGCCTGTTGGATGAGAAAGTCCTGCATGCATAGCATTCACGAGCCCATCTGATTCCCGCTTGCCCAAGGAATGTCCATTCTTAGGACTATTTCCTTGAGAGAACGAGTCACCTTGACTTTAGAAACCAGCAAAGCTGTGGGCTGTGTCGTTCTAATACTTCAGATGCCTTACCTTTCCAGGGGGCCCCAAATCCAACCCAGCTAGCAGGACTCTAACCCTAACCCCTGGAACCCTTCAGGACGCAGGGCTGGGGCCTCAGGAATTCTAATGTTATCTGGGATCCATGTGTGATCCAGCCTGGCAGCACGTTGGCAGGTCCCATCATCTCCCCATGCACGGATCCCACCTGCAGGTGGCCAGATGCAGAGCTCCCAGGGCACGAAGGAGTGGGTCTGCAGCTTCTGCTTCCCAGGGAGACTTGTGTGGGGCAAGACTGTTGAGAGACAACGCCTTGCTCTAGCCAGAGGTGGCGGCTTAAGAGCAGTAGGAACGCCTTCATTGCCTCACAAGCTGTCAGTTGGGTTTCTAAGATGTGCCCTTGGCCTCAGCGGGCAGATAAGCACCTGCATTGAAGAGGGAGCCCTTGATCAAGGGCTGATAAGCTCAGGAAAGGAGAAAAAAAACACCCCAATAACAACAAGAAAAAGCCAAGCGACCCACTGTCGGAGGCTTATTCATGTACTCTTGGGTGTGTGCTGTGTCTTCGCCAGCGCCCAGGGTGGTGTAAAAGCTCTGATTTTAATTTAATTTGGTGGTCACGCAATCATGGAATGAGAGCAAGTCAGAGCTGGAAGGGACTGTGGGCATTGTCTGGTTGAACCCTTTAATCTTCCAGGTGAGGACACTGAGGGCCAGGGAGCTGCCGCGACTTGTTTGGAATCACCCAACACAGCTTGGGGAGAGGGAGAGCTAGCTACACCCTGGGTCTCAGACCCCAGGGCTCCAGATCTTTCCGCCACACAGGATTACTTCACAGCCTTCCACGAACTGCTCAGGTGCGGGCTGCCAGTAGCACCCTGCCCAAACAGTCTTCCCTGCTGTCGCTCACTTATCTCTTCTGCCTCCAGCCTCAGGCAGCCCCTCCCTCTCATCTGCTGTTGGGGGTTGATCGGTTACCCCTAGGCATTCAGGGCTGGGACTTGTCACCCCGAATCGTCAGAACCTGCTTTTTCATATTTGGAAAAAGTGAGGTTCAGCTAAGGGAGGGGGGCTTGCTTAGGTGACTTGTCTAAAGAAGACAGAGGGCCTGGGTCTAAAAGCGGCAGAGGTTCCGTGGCTGGTGGATCGCAGGCTTGGTGGGCGAGGATGTGCTGAAATGCAGCCTCTGCACCAAGCTCCAGCTGCGAGGAAGAGTCCCCCAAGTCACCTTCAGGAAGGCAGCGGAGTCCAGCAAGCCTGTGTGATACCGAAAGTGTCCTTGCTCTAGCAGGCCTGTGATAAACAATGGCTGGGAGAAGGGATGAATCCTTAAGGGCTGCCTGTGGGTGGGGAGTCATGGCCCAGAAGGTACTCTCCAGTGGCTGGTGACTCATGTTTCTCTGAATAATTTGCCTCCTGGGTTTGATCTGTGAATGGAATGAAATAGAGCAGTCTAGATTTTAGTTTAAAATAGCTTCTAGATGATAAGCAACCACCATATCACTGGCAGGAACAGGCTTGTCATCCTAGGGAGCCAAAGTGTGATTGGCATGTCCAAATCTTTTTTTTAATTTATTTTTATTTTATGTGTATGACTGTATGTATGTATATATGTATGTATGACTGTATGTATGTATGTATGTATGACTATATGTATATATGCATGTATGACTATATGTATATATGTATGTATGACTGTATGTATATATGTATGTATGACTGTATATATATATGTATATATGCATGACTGTATGTATGTATGTATGTATGTGCACCATATCTGTGCACTGTCTGTGGAGACCAGAAGAGAATGCTGAATTTCTGGGAGCTGGAGTTACAGATGGTTGTGAGCTGCCATGTGGGTGCTGAGACCCAAACCCGGGTCCTCTGGAAGAGCAGCCAGATATTTTAACTGCTGAGCCACCTCTCCTGCCCCTGGAGTGTCCCAGTCTTAATTACCTATGTCTACAGTATGAAGTCAAATTTTGCTCAAACGATGTCTAAACATGTTTTTTTTTTTTATCAAAGATTGACACGTATTTAAAGTGTCATGTGGTAGATACAGCTTTTGCATTTTATTTAGTGTGTGTGTGTGTGTGTGTGTGTGTGTGTGTGTGTGTGTGTGTGTGTCCCTCCTCCCACCATGTGGGTTCCAGGGACAGAACTCAGGTCATCAGTCTTGACAGCAGGTATTTCACTAGCTGAGACTTCGGGCCAGACTCTAGGCACCTTATAATGACAATCAGTAGGCTCTTGTCACAGCACCCTGGCACTCTGGTCTCCTCCTGGTTCTCTCTCCTGTGTAAATTATTTTTAATTCCATGAATTGTTTTACTCTGCATGTTAATGATGCCATTGTCGACTGAGTTTGGACATCACACACTGACCTTCTGTAACAGAGTTTATCAATTTGCATGGATACCCCTCATCTCTTCCTTCCCTGTCCACAACTCATTTTATACACACACACACACACACACACACACACACACACACACACACACACACACACACTCCTTTATTAACAGTGTCTGCAAATTGTAATCCCCTCATCTCTTTATGATTCGTTTGACCCCATGGGTCGGAGACAACCCTCCTGGCTCTCATCTTGTCTCTTTCTTCCCCTCCAGATTCCACTCCCCATGTCTAGCAGCTGTGCATCTGATCGCCTATTGCTGAGGGCGGTGGCACTAACTCCTTACGTTGCAAACTTGAATATAACATGACTCGGCCACAGAGTCTAGAAGTCCAGTGGTCACGAGACAAATCACCCTGATGTTTTTATTGTGACTTTGTAAGGGTTGCAGTTCACAGCTGAGTAAGCACGGCATGACTCCTAGGAGAGTCTCGAGGTTGTTCCAAAAGTAAATTCCAGTACCTAGAATTCTACCTCATTTTACACTTCCTCCATCCTCCTTACCTAGACCGTCGGCTCTGGGTTCTACTGGCCCGGCATTCTGGAATGTTCCTTTAAGAGGGCTTCATGTGTATTTACTCCTGTATTTTTCAACCATGCACTTCCATGTAAATGTTGGTATGTCTGGTAATGATTTTCTTCTTCCCTCAGACTTCACTCTGCACCCACCCTTCGTCCATAGCTTAGCAGGGTGTAGAATTCTGTGTTGACACTTGTAGAAATTTGGAGGGATTTCACCACAGTATTCTCACTTCCACTTGTGCTAACGACAGGTATGAGGTTGGATTTATTTCCTTTCTTTTGGTAATGACTGGTGAGTGGCTAAAAAATTAATTTTTTAATTTTGTACTCTAAAATTTCATAGTCATATACTTAGATACGGACTTTTAAAAAGTTTTATTTTACTTATGTGTGTATGTATGTGTGTCTGTGTGTAGGTACGTGCACATACATGAAGGTACCCTCAGAGGCCAGAAGAGGGTGTGGGATGCCCTGAAGTTGGAGCTACAGGTGAGCCACCTGATGTGGGTACTGGGAACTGAACTTGAGTTTCTTTTGGAAGAGAAGAAGATGCTCTTACCTGCAGAGACATCTCCCTAGCCCTTCAGTTATAAATTAAATCAAAAGAAAACAAACAAACAAACAAACAAAAATCTGGGAGACAATATTGACTGGGAGACAATATTCTTTCTTTTTTCTATGTGGCCAGTTTTCTCTCTAGAACTTCTTTAAATTTTTTTTCATCACATCTATGTATGAGTGGTGTGCATGCCTGGATACATGCATGTTCCCGTGTGCGTTGGTACACATGTGTATTTGTACATGAATATGGAGGCCTGAGGTTGACATCAGGAATCTCTTTTGATGGTACTATGCTCTATTCATTGAGGCAGAGTTTCTTAGTCAAACCCGGAGCTTGCCAATGTGGCTTGTCTAGCTCTCTAGCTTGCTCTAGGTAACTCTTTTCTCTGCCTTCTGTGGGTTGGAACTGTAGGTGGGCCACCAGGGGATCTGAACTCTGGTCTTCATGCTTGAGTGGTAAGCACTCTAAGCTGTGACCAATGTCCCCAGACCCTATTAGCTGGCTCTAGGATCTTCCCAGTTTCTCTGGCTTCTATCTCATGGCCTCTGAGGCTCTTCTTTCTGGGAGAGTTCACTAATATTACCTTCCAAATCTTTTACTGGCTTTTCTTTCTTTTTCACTAAACTTTCCAGGACTTTCCAAGTCACCTGATTGTCCCCCTTTGCATTGTAAAAGCAACGTTGTCTTCTCCTATGTTTACCATCTCCCAGAAAATAAGTTGGTTATATTCTTTGCCTCCAAAACTCACCTTTTCCATTCTGGGTATTTTGGTTGCTCCGTTAAGTAAAAACCTTCTCCAAATGTCTGATGGTCCCAGGCAATCACACAACTAAGAATGAGATGCTGGAAGCATGCACATGTACTTAGGCAATACTTGTCAGCGAGCCTCCCTGCTGTAAGAAGGCTGGGGGCTGGATGGTGACATAGAGATACTTGTCCCCACCCCACAGGTCTTGGCTCTAGGCTCAGGTATTTCCACCAGCAGTCCTAAGTTCTTTTCATTTTCTTTTCTTTAAAATTTTCGTTGTGTGTGTTCATGGTACATGGCACTGTGTTATACAGGGGTGTTTTCATAGATGTGGGTATACTGAATGTATTTCCTCCTGTACCCCCTTCTTCCCCACGAATCACCTTTGTTTCCTTTGGCAACTTTGCTTCTACCTTCACGCTATACCTACATGCACGACTTTATGTGTCTATATAAATTCCAGGAACCACACATGAGAGAAAACAGTGTCTATTTATCTTTCGGAGACTGAGTTAATTCACTTAATATGGTTATCTCCAGTCACATCCATTTTCCTGTGGACGAAATAACTGCATCCTTCTTCATGGTTGAAGCAATTTCCTTGCGTATCTGTATTACATGCTCACATCCATCCCTCTGTCCTTGGCCACTTGGGACCACAGTTCAGCTTCTGGGAACAGTGCTCTGGGATCGACTCCACAGCTCAGCTTTTGGAAACAGTGCTCTGGGATGGACTCCACAGCTCAGCTGGGGGCAGTGCTCTGGGATGGACTCACAGCTCAGCTTCTGGAAACAGTGCTCTGGGATGGACTCCACAGCTCAGCTTCTGGAAACAGTGCTCTGGGATGGACTCCACAGCTCAGCTTCTGGGAGCAGTGCTCTGGGATCGACTCCACAGCTCAGCTGGGAGCAGTGCTCTGGGATCGACTCCACAGCTCAGCTGGGAGCAGTGCTCTGGGATCGACTCCACAGCTCAGCTGGGGGCAGTGCTCTGGGATCGACTCCACAGCTCAGTTTCTGGGAGCAGTGCTCTGGGATCGACTCCACAGCTCAGCTGGGAGCAGTGCTCTGGGATCGACTCACAGCTCAGCTGGGGGCAGTGCTCTGGGATGGACTCCACAGCTCAGCTGGGGGCAGTGCTCTGGGATCGACTCACAGCTCAGCTTCTGGAAACAGTACTCTGGGATCGACTCCACAGCTCAGCTGGGAACAGTGCTCTGGGATGGACTCCACAGCTCAGCTGGGAGCAGTGCTCTGGGATGGACTCCACAGCTCAGTTTCTGGGAGCAGTGCTCTGGGATCGACTCACAGCTCAGCTTTGGGGAACAGTGCTCCCGTGGACACTGATGATCCTAGTTCTTGTTTGGGGTGTGCGAATGCATGACTGAGGTCAGGGCTCCACATCTTGACTTTCTTTCCTCGCCCTTTTCAAGTACAAGGCATGGAATACAGCGCTTGGGATGACTGGATGTGACAGGGATATGTCAGTTAAAAAGAGGACATGCGGGTTGCAGCCACCGATATCTGGCTCTCAGGCCACCTATCCAGGATTCACCCCATGACAGACGAGTGGGCTCCCCACTCAGGAACTCCACTTTCCCTTCTTGTGTCAGATCAGAAGTAGGGCACTGCACCCGTCACCCTAACTCTGAGAAGTAGCTTACGCAGGAACAACTTTTGCAGCAGGCCTTCCCATGAAGTACCGGGGAGTGAGTGGAAAAAAGGCAGGAAGGGGGAATCTGCAGCCGGCAGACCTGGCGCTCGACACTGGAGGCTTAACATCAAATGCAGGGAGAAATCCGTTTCCTGGGCTCTATTGGCCATCTCGGACGTCTCATTTCAAAGGGAAAGATTGGAATTCAGAGACATCGCACACCCTTTGTTCTCTTGCCCTCCAGCCTTTGGTGCCAGTGTGGACGGTACCACAGGGAGAGGGTGAGATCAAACGCCCTCTCCGCTCCGCTACCTGCCCCCAGAGCTGGCCCTTGGCATGCCTAATGAAATCAGCTTGGCTATAGGTTGACAATGCCCTGTCAATTATAATCATTTATCTTGGCAAGCGGAGTATCTGAACACTTGAAAGAGCAGGGGTCCAGCAGACCCAGCAAAACCAGAATAAAATTATACTGCATGGTAATCAGAGCGAGAGTATATTGCTCACATAAAATTTGACTTCAACTGTCAGAAGGGCCGATATGATCTTACGTCTCATTTTCTGCCTCTAGGCTGTCCATGGTTCCATTTGGGTCTCTTTCCACTGACATGGGACGTAGGGGTGATTTGCACAGACCCCCCCTGTGTGAGTGGAGGAGGGAAACCGCCTGGAGCGTGGGGGACTTGGGGAGTTTGTCATTTCTGCCGGGGAGGGGGCAGACTCCCTGATGGGTGTATAAATCTGGGTGATACAGGCAGGGGGCTTGAGAGGACCTTGTCCTCCACTTTGTGGCTGTGTAAGATCAGACAACTGGTTCCCTCTGGCAGGGTCTCATTACGCCTTTTAGATTATGAAGGACATAGAAAATGCCTCCTGTAGCCAGTCGCCGAGGTAGGCCCATGTGGTCTTGTTTTAGATCCCTGCACAGCGTTGGTGTGAGTTCTGATGAGAGGCAGCTGTGCAGGTACCCAGCCCCTGCTCCTGCCCACTTCTCTGATGGGCTTGAGGGCAGACTGGGGAGCAGCAAACCCAGGTCGCTGGAAGGCCCAGCAGCAAGAACCTGGGTGCTGCATCCCTGTGTGGGGTCTGGGTGGGGGGATGGGGCCCCAGCTGCTGCAAAGGCAGCATGGGTCCTCTGAGGGAGCTCTGGGTCTTGCAGTCCACAGCCTCCCAGAGACCCCGACTCAGCCTGAGCTATAGGGGTACTGGGAGAGGGTCAGGACCCCCAGCGTGGTGGAACGTGTGGAGGAAGGCAGCTGTGGTTCTCAGAAACCTATTTGGACTCTGGCGGCCATGATGGACAGTGTCCACTCTCCTTCAAAACTAGGATGCTGTTTCCCCTCCACCTTCCACATGGAAAAGGAGACTGGAACCAGAGGGCACGGGGCATTTCCTAGAAGGAGCCCTTGCAGGGGAAGGCTGGGAGTTCTCAGGAGTGGGTGGATCTCTCCACAGTGGGAAGAAGGCCTAGGTGCTGTCTCTACTTCCTTGCCCGCAGAGCCTGGCTCCTGAACACATACAGGTTTGCTGTGCTTGTCTGTGGACCTTCTGCTGTGTCCCACTAGGGCATTTTGGGGTATGTAAAAAGCTGAAATCTATCCATGGCAGGCCAGGGCATCTAGCCCTACTGGGAGGGTCATTCCCTGGCACTAATCCAGCTGCCGGTGGCCAGCTGGAAGCTGGCACAGCCCGCCTACAAAACCAGAGTTTCCACTTCCTGTTCAGGGGAGGAGGGGAGGAGAAGAGAGAAGTATGCACATTGCTCAGGCCTGGGGGCTGGGGTGGCAGGGCAGGTCACAGGACAGAACCTGGGGTGGGGGCTGGGGCTGGGCATGGCCTGGACTTCTGAAGAGACGCCTTGTCCTGGGCCACCTTGTCTCTGTCACTCTGTCTCATCTCCATCTCCATCTCCATGTCACATGAAGGGAGATGATTATTTACATTTCACGGTTGGGGAAACCAAGGCTGATGAGGGCCAGGGATGCATTCTTTTCTGCTCCACAAAACCTGAGCCCTGGGTGGCTAGGGGATTGTGCCAACAAGCTCCAGCGCTTAGGCTGGGGCAGCTGTGGCCAGCTGCTTGAGACAGGGGCGATATGGGGCTGGAGCCTTGGCCTGCTCAGACTTGCTGGATTTCTTTGCTTGTATTTTTGCCCGCCAGGGTCCCTGGTAATGGAAGCTGGTGATAACATGGGGCTGGGGCTGCTTTAGCCTTGCTCGCTTCCCAGCTGGAGCCCCAAGAGGTGGGTCTGGGTCTGCATCTTGGCCCTGAAAGAAGCTTCCCCGTATTACTCATGGCTACAGTGACTCCTGGATCACAGGCGTACGGCAATGGCAAACAGAGAAGCTGCTTGGTGAATATGGAGAGCCCCCTCTTAGGATAAAGATGCCCAGAGAGGTAAGTCCCTTGCCAGGATTCACACAGCACTCTGGAAGGCTGGTATAGACCAAATACAGCTTACTCTGGCCCAGGTAGCTACTTATTTTTTTTATATGTACTTTCTCCATCCTTAGACTGGATGCAGCTAGGCTCTGGGGCCTCCCTAGTAGCCTTCCTCTTCTCTAAATTATATGACACAAGTGTACACCACAGTTAAAAATGGATCACACAGCGCTAGAAAGAAATGAAAATACTGTGAAGGTCGTGAGAGCAGGAATTGAAATCTCAAGCTTCAGCTCTCCCATTTGGTGTAGGGAAGACCTCTCTGTGTGTCCTGTTGCCCAGGAGAGAGAATGCAGGTGCTTGGTGGGAACAGGGTCCTCTGAGAGGTGAATTGGGAGCTTCAGGGCTGGTGCCCATGTTCCCCTGAGATCGCGGGTAGCTGGCTTGGGAAAGGGACATGCTGGGGGGGGGGTCAGACAATGGGGGAGTGGTGGCAGTGTCATACTGGCCATTGTGGGGGCTTTGGTGAAAGTCTGTATGCTAATACTTCCACATCTTCCCTCCCCTTCACATCTCCTGTCATTTGCTGCAGACACATACTGTGTGTCTTGTTAGAGATGTGGCCACTTGGGGGCTCAAAGAGACTAGGGTCCTTGATTGAGCTGCCTCTGACCCCTCAAATGCAGCTTCCCCTTCTGGTCATCCCAACTGTTGCTTTTCCAGAGAGCAATCTACGTTTCTTTCTGATTTGCTTGCGGTTGTCCAGGGGATGGACCCGGTTGGGTGTATACAGGAGGTTCATATATAATCTGTGACATGACTTTCCCATGACTTCTTGTGATGCATGGCTGCTGCTTGGAAGCTGCTCCTGAGTGGGTGGAAGTGAGACCTATCCAAAGTCCAGAAGACTCAGGCGCAAGGGCCTTGGCAGAGAGCGTCACTATTCTTGACCAGTATGAATAAACTCGAGGCAGCCACATTCCAGCAACCCCAATGATCTTATCCTCACTCTCCTCCGGGGCCCCTATGGTGTGTCAGTGACCTCTGTGTCAGCCCTTGTGAGGGTCTTACTCTTTAAGGGCTGTTTGTGGATACCTGGCCTGGTGTTAGGCAGGGCGAGGGTGTGATTCACAGCTTGCCTTAGCTCGGCTGTGTCTGACCTTTTGGGACAGAAATCCTTTATGCAGCACATACTGAGTGTGTACTCTGCTCCAGGAGCCTGTGGACCACAGAACCCTACACTGCCAGTGAGGGTGCTATTGCCAGACTCTTCCAGAAGGGGAGAGCAAGGCACTGAGGGCTCACAGAGCTGCTCCAAGCAGAGTTGGCTGGGTTCTCAGGGCAGCCAGTGCTCAGAGCCCTGATAGCACCTCTAACTTGTTAGAACTTCAGCCAGCAGGTGCAGGACAAGGAGAAAGTCCAACTGAGAACTGGTGGCTTTGACCTATCATCCCTTTCTGGCCTGGTGACACCTGTCCTCCCTACTTCCTTCAGTCCAAGACATAGTAGGAGTTGCTCTTGGTCACAAACGTTGAAGGTAAGTAGAGGTTATTTGGAGGCACTCAGGGAGTGATACTCTCCTGGGCTCTAGGAACCACTACCACCAGGGGAAGTGCAGGGCATCATGGGAAGGTTGACTCAGGAGTGTATACTCTCTCTGACTCATTTGACTGTGGTCATGTGATACTAGGTTGCTGAGTAGGCCTGGAGGAAACTTCAAACTATTCTGTTCTGGGTTATCTAAACAAAAGGCTGGATTTGATTATGAACTTTGTTGCTTTTCTGCCAAATATTTGGCACAGTCCCTTTGGAAGGTGGGGTTGTGTAGTGGGTAGCCATTCCAGCTTTGATCTAGAAGTCCCAACCCCCCATTGAGGCTTCGGTAACAGTCATGCCTACAAGGCAGGGCCAAGAGAGGACCCTAAAAACCCGAGATCCAGATGCACTGGCTCTCTTGGTTCCTGGACCCTGGACACTGGAGGTAGACCGAGCAGAGTTCCCCAGAGAACACCGCCGGACTGTGCCATACCTTTCCCAGACCCTGTTACCTATTCCTTCACTTGTAAGTTACCCCACAAAATAAACCTCCCTTTTAACTACGTGGAATGGCTTTAATAATTTCACCAATAGGGTTGGAAAGTGTTCGCCTAGCATGCATGAGGCCCTGTGTTTTATTTCTAGCACTGCATAAACCGTGCATAATGGTCCAAGCCCATAATTCCTGAATTCTAGAAAGAGAGTCAGAAGTTCAAGGTCATTCTCAGATCGAATAAAGTTAGAAGCCTACTTGGGATATGTGAGACCCTGGCTCAAAACCAAACAAACAGGTCAGCAAATAAACAGACCTTTGCACCATTCAGCTAGAAAAAACCATGAACTCCTACTACTGACCACAACACGGATGGGAACAGAGGTCATCGCGTTACCTAAACTAAGGTAGGCACAGAGAGACAGGTGCCACACGCAATCTTACTTCACATATAGACTCAAAGTGTTCGATGTACAGTAGTTGGGAGTGAATGGCAATCATCAGAGGCCAGAGAGAAATAGGTCAATGGTACCATGGTCATATGGGAGCGAGACATTGGCCTGTGATCGCACAGTAGGGTGACTGGAGTTACCATCACACATCATTTTCCCAAAAACTAGAGCAAAGGGTTCTGACAATTTTCACCATAAAGAAACAATCAAGGTGAGGAGGCAGGCATGCTTGGTTTGACTTAAACATTATGTAATGTGTCAAAATATAATATGGTACCCCATAAATACATAGAATTTTATGTTTTTGTGAATTTGTTAAAATAGATTTACATTTTAAAAGCTTTTGAACTTCCCATCATTCATTCTGCACATTCCATGCCCTCTCAATGTCCTTCTGGTGCTAGAGAACACAGCTATTGCTGATGGACTTTCTATTTGACCATTGTGCTGGAAGGAGACCTACTAGGTGCAATTAAAAAAAAATTTGTTATTAGCGTGTGGAAGTCAGAGGACAGCTTGCAAGAGTCAGTTTCCTCCTCCCACTATATGGGTCCTGGGGTTTGAACCCAGGTTGTGGGGCTTAGTAGCAAGTGCCTTTATCCAGTGAGCCATCTTGCCATCCCCAACTGTAGATCGTTGGACTTGGGGTAGTGGGAAGGGAAATTCCCTTGGTGGGAGTCCTACTTCAAGGGCACCCCCTTCGTAAGTATCACTGTCAACACCGAGGTTTGCGGTGGAGCTCAGCAGGTGGAGGCCCATGGCCCACTGCAGGGGAGGGAAATGGTGTGGCTTAGATCCCCACTGCACCAAAGCTGCTTTGTTTATGTCCTGAGAGTTGGGATGGCCTTCCATGACATGGTTTCAAAAACAGGCTCAGAAGTGACTCCAACTTGTTCAGGGTCACACAGCACGATGGGGTCAACATTCACATCTGTCAGGTCCTGAAATGCGATTACACCCGATCCAAAGGTGGGGAAAGGCATTAGGGGCATGAAGGCTGGAAGTCCTTGGTGTTCTGCCTCCCAAAACTTCATGTCTGGAGAGCCTGCAGGCACTGGAGACACACGGGCCAGACCGCACAGGAATGGCTTCCCTACACACCCAGCTCGCATCTTCACCATTTCCTGTGGATTCTATGAAAATATTTACTTTGTAATTCTTTACTAAATGAAGTGTATATCACCATGGTAACCACTAACCACAGACACCTCTTTAATGACTTTTGATCTGCTTTTCTGCATGTGAGAACTGCTAGAGAATGTCCCCTCCATCCCCTCTTCACCCCATCTCTGCATGAGAAAACAACAGCCCTTCAAGGCCCATGTCCCCTTCTTCAATATGTCACCCTATCTGGAGCCCAGTTCCCTTGATTGATTTGTAGTGTCCTTTTTCTTAATCTTCAATAAAGCCCTTTAGATCATCAAGATTCATTTGTTTATTTATCTAAGCATATATCTACTCATACATGTGCCTATGTACACATCTGTTCACCCATCCACCTCTCCACTTATCTACCCACTTGTCCATGTACTGACTGTCCATCCATCCATCCATCCATCCATCCATCCATCCATCCATCCATCCATCCATCTATCCATCCATCTATCCATCCATCCATCCATCCATCCATCTACTCATTGTCTTAGTCTATGTTCTATTGCTGTGAAGAGACACCATGAATAAGGCAACTCTTATGAAAGAATTTATTTGGGGCTAGCTTACAATTTCAGAGGTTTAGTCCCTTATCTTCGTGGCAGGAAGCATGGGGGCACACAGGCAGACATGGTCCTCGAGAAAGAGCTGACAGCTCTACATCCAGATCCACAGGTGCAAGAAGAGTGAGACTCTGGGCTTGGAATGGGCTTTTTGAAACCTCAAAGCCCATCCCTGGTGACATACTTCCTCCAACAAGGCCATACCTTTTAATCCTTTTGAATAGTTCCACTTCCTGGTGACCAAGTATTCAAATCTATGAGCCTATGGGGGTAGTTCTCACTCAAACCACCACACTCACCAAGCTATTCATTTATCTATTTACCATCCATCCATCCATCCATCCATCCATCCATCCACCCACCCACCCATCCATCCATCTGTCCATCCACCTGTCCACCCACCCTTCCATCCACCCACGCTCCTGCCTGTCCATCCATCCATCCATCCATCCATCCACCCATCCATCCATCCAGTAGGCATTGTTCAGCACATATTCTGTTCTATGCCTTCTGTATGGTGCTGAGAACATCATGATCATCCTACTCAATCCTGTTCTCAAGTGGGTCATGTCCTGATTGTAGAAGCATTGATCCAAATAAGCACTTAGAATCTGAGTAAGATGGGGCTCTAACAGGTCATGGCACAGAGGAGAGAGTAGTCATTGGTGGGGGAGGGGTTTTGGGAAAGGCTTTCTAGATAAAAGGCAGCTGAGCTGAGACGGCCAGATGTGGAAATTCTTGCAGGGCAGTCTGGTTGAGTGATGATCCACAGGCATGCCATTGGCTTTGTGGTGCTTTTGTGTAGACTATAAAATGTCACATCTTCCTGGGAAACAACATAAACAAGACTACTTGATGGCCCTTCAGGTCCCTCCTTCTCCTCTGTTATCCCTAAGCACATGTCCCAACTTCTTTGTGGCCTTGATCAAAGATGTCCACTTGGATTGCACATTCACTCCATGCTAGTTCTTGCCAGTTAGATGGTGCCCCAGACCCATGGACAAGAGTGTTGCTTTGCACCACTCAGATACCATATGAGAAGTCCTGAAGAATTTCGGAGGAATACTCCTAACACTGGAGAAGTTCATATAACATATAGTGACTTCTCAATTCCAAGCCAAGGACCTGCTACTTCAGAAACATCTGGGGCAGTTTTAAAAGATATACATATAGTCCCTACCATTGGAGATAGGGTTCAAGTGGGTACCTGGTGGGCATAAAGGGTCACGTGGTTTTAAACACCATTAAGGGTTTCTGTTGCACCTATAGACCAGGGCACAGGTTTTCTATGCTGTGTGATCCCAGGATGGTGGAGCCTAGGAGACCTATGGACATTGATTCAGGATGGTTCTACTGTCATGACCTTAAGTCTTCCTAATAGAGAGTGAGAATACAAGGAGGTTTGTACGGTATCCCATCGGCAACCGCCAGGGTTCTGTTGATTCCAAGCTCCTGGAGACTCAGTCCAGGAGATTGAAGCCAGTACTACCAAGTTCATCCCATGGTCATTCCAAGCCCTATGGGACTTCTCCTTGTGCAATGTCAGATCTTATGCCTTTGAGAGTGCTAACACCTGGGATAAGGAGAGTAAACATCTAGGAACAGTTCAGGTAGAGACATTTTGGTTGGCACAGATGGTTGTGGGAGGGGAGTTGGTACCATCATCCAATGGGCAAGAGACCAGGGATGTGGCTACAACATCACTCCTTCTAAACGGTCCCAGTTTTGAAACTCAGAGCTGCTTCAGGCTGCCTGGTTTCCTCCCCTGCCTGGGTCTCCAAAGATGCTCTTTCACCACTGAAGACTGTTGCCTTCAGCTAATTTTCCAGCCTCCAATTTCTCTGTTCCCCTTGAGTGGTCCCAGCCAGCCTTTCCTACCTACCCTTGCTCCTGATACCAGGTGCAGGAATTCCCAGACCGGGAGGACTGCTGTGGACTTCAGAAGTTCTTGCTATACATAGGGTGAGAGGTCCTATACCGGCCCATGTCACCCTGGGCCGTGACCCGCTCATCCTGCAATTTCTTCATCTCATAAATGGCTGTATGAGATGGCTTGCTCCAGGGTTGAAAGCTGTGACAGGAGATGAGCGGCATAGGGGAATTCTGTTAATTAATTAGTTCCTGGTATGATTATCTGCTTGCCACTGCCCTGGGTTGAGGCTGCAGGCCTGGCACCTCTTTCTTATCCACTTTCCCATGCATGCTTGCAGACAGATCCAGCAGGTCACAGGAGAGCTGGGTGGGATCAGGAGGCTGGGGGAGGAGCAGATGAAGGCGCTTGCTTACCTCCATGCTCTGCCCACAGCACAGGGCCTCCAGCCTGCTGGGTGGGGTAGCAGGGATCAGACCTGCCACACTTTAATTTGGAACCAGTGCCTCAGGGGGAATTTGTCAGCTTGCTTTGTACAAATAACTTGCCTTCCTGGACAGCTGTCAGGGAGAGTCCTGGAGAAGCCTCCTGGGTCCCTCCCCTGCTGAGGAGGCAGGGTGAGAGCTGGGCACCAAGCCAGGCTGTGCACACAGGGGCCCTCCTTCCCTGTAGCCACCATGAAGACCAGCTTGTGGAGGTTCCTGTAGAGACAGAAGCAAACTAGGACAGGAGAAGATACACAGAGAGCACCCCAGTCTGTGACTGGGCCTGGTGTACAGCCCGTCTCTTGTGCACTCTGTCCATGGTGGCCTTGACTGAGTGAAGGAACACACATTCAGCTCATAGTCTTGAACACAGCAGGTGTTCAATTAAAATGACTGCAGCTCTGGTAGGTGACTCAGGTGGTTTTTGCCTTGCCACTGTGAGGGCCCAAGTGAAATTTCCAGAATCCACGTGCACATCTGGGTACAGCGTTGTACGCTTTTAACCCCAGCAGTGGTGAAACAGAGACAGGTGGTCCTGGAGCTCAAGGGTCAGCCAGCCTAGTCTACTTGGTGAGGTTCCAGGCCAGTGAGAGACCCCCTCTCAAACTAAAACTGAAAGGTGCCTGGGAGCATGTGGACATTTGAGATTGTCTGACTTCCGTATGTATGAGCACACACGTGCATGAGTGTACCTATCTTGTACCATGAACCCATGAGCATACACACACACACACACACACACACACACACACACACACACACACACACACACACAGAGAGAGAGAGAGAGAGAGAGAGAGAGAGAGAGAGAGAGAGAGAGAGACTTTGGAAGGATAGAAGTTCGGGGAGGGGGGCAAACAGATGAAAGACCAAGAATGTGAGTAATAATAGGAGAAAAAATCCTGTGATGACTACTTCCACAAGATGCAGAGACTTGGGACATTCTTTTCCCATAGTTTCTTTGGGTTGTTCTACTGGATCAGATACAGCCCATTGCCCCGTTCATCCTCCGTCACTGGGGATAGCAGTGATCGCTTCACTCAGGGCTGGGACAACCCTCAGAGCTAAGGTAATGGAATGACCTGGAGGATCCTACTGGCCCCATGGTGGCGTCTGCCCATCTGTCCTGGATCTTTGTTCATTTCAGGCTGGGGAGATTTTCCTGCTGTCTGCTGGGCAGGGCAGGGAGGGCATCACGTGGGTGCAGAGGCTGGCTCCCTCATATCCCTGCCTTCCCTGCTCCAGCCTGAGACAGTGTTTTCTGTTAATGATGGCCATTTATGCTACCTTTGAGTCAGGACACTGTTTTAAAAACCATGGCATGAGGGCTTCATTGGGTGCTCACATTGATGTCTGGACCCAGGCTATGTTTTTCATGTGAGACCTTAGGTCCTTTGCTTCCTCTGTGACTCGGTTTCCCCATCTGTGAGCTGGGTAGTTAGGGAGAGACATAAGAAGCAGCCAGCCAGTAGGGGCCAGCTATGAAGAGCAGCTTCTTTCAGGGCGATGGTGGACAAATATGCCTCTGCTTCTGAAGGTGGTGGGTACACTCCCGTCTCTGTGGTGGCCCCTGTGGCTGTGGTCCTCTGAGTGAGGGGCTTATGCATGGGGCTTCTGTGTGCTGCATGCCTGTGTGTCACAGCTCTGGCTCCAGGAAGCACAGTTTCAAAGGATTTCTACAGAGCACTAGAGTAAATCTCAACCATCCTGGGCACAGAACACCCACCAGGCTGTTTGTGTCCATCAGGAGCAGGCAAGGGAGCGCTTGGCTCGGGGCCGAGGAGCCTTCAAAAGCAGTAAAGAATGCTGGCATGCAGACAGGGTGACTGTCCGCCGGCCCCGCCCACTGTTCTCCGCCTGGGGTACTTGGCAGCCCAAGCCAACCACAAGACAAGTTTTATCATCTGTTAAACCTGTCGTTTGGAAACAAAAATGACTTCAATAAAATATTTCAACAATTATAGTCCGTTTTAATGAGGTGTGTACCACATAATTACAGATTTAAAAAAAATGTATAGAGTTTCAAAATCCAGCACCCTGGCTTGTGGAGCTAGCTCTCCTCCCCTTGGGATTTCCAGCTGCAGCCCCCACCTGAGGGGACGTGGCATACCTGTGGAGTCCTTCCTCCCCTCCCTTACACACCTTGGCCCAGACAGTCATTCTTTCCACTGCTACCCGGACTCCCAGAATTCTCCAGGCAGCTGTGAACTTGCCCATAGGAGGGGCCTGAGGCAGGGACAGCCTGGAGGGCAGGGCAATTTCCTCTCTTGACTTTGCTCATGTGGATTTTTTTTTTTTGGCATGTGTATGTGGTATATATGTGTATGTGTGTATGTATGTAGAAGATCAAAATTGGTGTTGTGTCTTCCTTACTTGCTATCTACTATATTTATCAAGGCGAGGCCTCTCGTTGAATCTGGAGCATGCCAATGCCTGCAGCTTTAACTAGCCAGCTTGCCCCAAAGGTCTCCTGTGTGTGCCACTTTCTGGAGTGCTGTGATTACGGGGACAGCCACACGGCTTTTACATGGGTTCTGGGCACCCAAACTCTGGCCCTCATGCTTAGGAAACAAGCAGTTTGTACACCTACTGGGCCTCTCCCCAGACCCCCAGTGGTATATTTTTAAAATCAGAGAATTAGAGTTTCCTGAAAAATGCTGTAGAGGGGAACCCCTTTTTATTTTTTATTTCAGCAACATTTTTCTCCATTTAACTGATCCATAGAACAAAGGCTCTTTATGCTTATGGGCCAACATATGATGTCTCAGTACATGTATGCCCTCTGTCATGTTCAAGTTGGATTAAAAACACACACACCTCACACCTATCACTTCTTTATGATGAGACCATTGGGCACTGTCTAGATTTTTGTTTGTTGGTTTTGTTTTATGGTTTGTTTTTTGAGGCAGGGTTTCTCTGTGCAGCCCTGGAAGTCCTGGAACTCCCTTTGTAGACCAGGCTGGTCTTAAATTCACAGAGATCTGTCTGCCTCTGCCTCTCAAGTGCTGGGATTAAAGGCGTGCGCCACCACCGCCCAGCTAGATTTTTGAAGTGTACAGTATGTGTAAGAGTCTCATGTTTGCACGGCAGGACAGTTACTGACCAAGCCACCTCTCCAGCTCAGTTGCCCATCTCATAGGTTTTCAGGGTTCTTAGATGCTCTGGATGTCAGCTTCTGGCCAGGTGTCTACTTTGTAAGTCTGTTCGCCATCTCACAGGCTGTCCCTTCAGTCTGTTGATGGCTTCTTTCTGTGTAGATGCTTTTCAGCTTGATGTTATCCTCCTTTTCAAGTGAAATTTCCAAAGAAAAGCTCATTGTATAGACATAAATACAGGAGCTTAGACCAAGTAGGACATGGCCCTAAGCCTCCTTGGGGCAATTTGTAGCTCCAGTGAGATGGCTGAGTGGGTAGAGGCTCTTGTCACCAAGCTTGATAACCGGAGTTCCATCCCTAGGAAGCACATAAAGAAAGGAAAGAATTAACCCCCTCAAGTGGTCCTTTGGCACACTCCCTACATACCATTTAAAATGGTAGCAATGACACATGGTAAGTCACTTCTAAGCCCCCTTCCAACTCTTCTACTTATTTACTATTAACTGAGCATCTACAGTTGCCAGATCTGAGTTGGTTCCGGACAGATAATGGGAACAAGGCTGGCCCAATCCCTGGCCTAGAGCCTCATAGGACCTTATATTGTGGGGCATGGACAAGGGCCTGTCCACTCTTCAGCCTTCAAGTACATGGAGGCCTCAGCACAACCCTGGGATGGGGCATCATGAGTCACTCCCATGTGTGGCCTACACTCAGGCTTGGAAAGTCCCACAGCATTCCACACTTCTTCAAGGTATCTCTAGGACAGCGTCTAGATTTTGTAGCTGCTGCCATGAGTCCAGTGCCATCTTTACACACTTGCTGCACACCTGGAAAGCTTTACTCTGTCTGGGTGTCTGCTCAACACTTGAGTAAGCTGTCTTTCTCACCCACTGTACCCCCGGGAGAGTTCTGCATCCTCACGAGAGCTCTCTGGGTGGATGACCTCCACAGATTAACTTCTGTACCCAGTGCACCGAAGAATCTTGGCCTCCCCTCACTTTCCCCCCTTCTTCTCGCTGGCAGGCTCTCCCCAGCAGATTTACGGCAGGCCCACTCCGGCAGCGTTGACTTCTCTCTAGTAGCATACATGTGCACTCAACAGGGAACGAGCTGCTTGCTCATGAACGCCTGTGTGGGTGAGGGAGGGAGGGAAGGAAACCGTGGAGTCACAGACAATGTGGAAGGCGTTACCAAACCTATTCGCGTGATGGCTCTTTCTCCATGGTCTTTCTTCCTACAGATCCAATTGCCCGTGGAAAATGTTGTTCCAAAAATATCAAATGGAAAACCACAGAAATAAAAAATCCATAATTTTTACTCGCTTCTATTATAGTATGTGGTCATAGCTTTTACTAGAGTATATTGTAATTGTTCTAATTAAGTTACTTATAATTACTCTCTTGTGATTCATGGTTATTGTTAATCTCTTACTATGTCTAATTTATGAACTAAACTTTATCATAGGTATTGTGTACTGTATAAGAAAAAAAAACATAGCACTTATAATCGAGTTTGGTACTGCCTGTGGTTTCTGGCATCCAGGAGCCCGTGAGGGAAGAATCTCCAGTGGATAAGGGGGTGAGGGTATGGTATGTAATGTGAGTCGACGCACCAGTGAAAAAGGTTGATGACTGGATAAAGAGATGATGGATGGGTTAATGTGAGTATGTGAATGAGAGGACACAGGTTTGTATCTGTGTGTGGATCTCTGTATGAACCGATGCTTCTCAGAGAGAGTGAGTGATTGACAGGGAGAATGAGGCCGCAGAGGGAGAAGCAAGTGGAAGGGTGGATGGGTACCACGGAGTGTCTGAGTCCCTGCTGGGTTCGAAGCTGTCCTGGGCTTGCAAGCAAGCCAGGCTGCAGCAAGCTTGCCACTGTAGTCCTCTCTATGACACACGTAGAAGAGGCTTCCTCCCCCTTAACCCGAGGGACTGTTGCAGACAAGCAGTGGCCAATGGGTGGAGGAAATAACCCGAGTGGGGACCCTTGCTGTCTGCAGGTTTGGATTGGCTGCTGTGGAGGCCAGTGACGCACGGCTGAAGCTTTCCAGGAGGCATTGAGATGTGCGCCTGAAGCAGCTCCCTGGTCACCCAGGGATGCCACTGCCTGCAGCAGGGCCACCTGCCTGGTGTGAACAGGCATGGGGAGAGCGTTGCTGGATAGTTTTCACCATCACCCCGCCAGAAGGACCCAAGTGACATCCCGATAATTCTATGACAAATGTTTGCCTTGAGGCTCAGGACTCTGGTGCCAAATTTCAAGTCAACAGAATAGCGTGCTTCTGAGCTCGGGAGGCTCAGGAGAAAGGTGGAGGGAAGAGCAAGACCCAGAGCGAGAGGGAGAGAGAGGACGTGTGGAGATGTGGCCAAGGGGGGAATAGATAATGCCCATTGAGGACTGTGGGCTCCCGAAAGGTGCCGGCTAAGAGGCCACTGTGTTGGTACAGAACCAAGGGCTGAGGGTTACTGGTCAAGCAGGGTCTCCCTGTGACAGGGTGTGGTGTGGGTTCTGGTCACTAAGTACATCGTATGCTCACACTGTACCCGGTGGTTGTGTAATGCCCAGCTTCCATTAGTGTTATGCTAGCCACTGATCCCACAGTGTCAGGTGTGCTCCAGGAATCTAGAGACCAGCAGTGAGGAGGAAGGGCAGACCGGAGTTGTGGAAGAGTCTCAGTGGGGTGTGAGAGGAGATTAAAACACTGGTTGTTGATGTTGTTAGGGCTTTAGAGCTCTGGGTACATCTGGGAGACAATTCCGACATCTCACGTTGTCAAGGATGTGTGATCCAGGAGAGCTTTGAAGACAGATAGTTTAGGGACTCTGATGGTGGCTGGGCAGGAGCCAGAGGGGGTCTGGCTGTGGGTCGCTGCTGTGGGGAGAATAGCAGGGGTCTCTGTGGCTGACTATATAGGATCGGGTACAGAGCACGGGGTGTCTAGGGATCACTGGCCCCTCGGATGGGGGCATTGAGGCCACTGGCTCTGAGTCAGGAAAACAAGGAGGTTCCTGGTGGCACCAGCACAGGCCTGGTTTGGCAGGGAGGACAAGGACCTTAGAGAAGGGCCCACAGGGTTTATCACCTCCTTCTGGTTAATTTCCTGGCCATGAAGGTACCTACTGGGAAGGCCTGCTGCAGCCCCCGGGACCCATTCTCTCTCCTCCGTGCCTGCGCCACACGGACACATATCTACTTCCAGCTCAGTGCCTACAGGGAACAGAGAGGGAGGGCCAGGGCCAGGGCCTGTACTTGGCTTCAGCCTCTGCCCCCAAGGTCATCAGGTGGCCATTCCCCCAGTGGAAAGGGAGATGATGCAACTGGAAGCAATGCTGTGTCCCTGGGGCAAAGGAGGGCACTTTGTCAGGTGCCCGTGAAATAGGAGCCACTGGCCCGGCTGCCATCTGCTTTGCTAATAATCAAGGGATCCGGGAGGCCCTGTTATTGCAGAATGACAACTGATCACCTTTGTTCTCCTGAGAGGACTGCCATCCTTGGGCGGGAGGCACACACCTCTGACCTTGCTCTGCAGGTTCCGTACATCAGGGAGAGACCTCGGTTTGATGGCTTCCTTCCTTCCTTCCTTCCTTCCTTCCTTCCTTCCTTCCTTCCTTCCTTCCTTCCTTCCTTCCTTCCTTCCTTCCTCCCTCCCTCCCTCCCTCCCTCCCTCCCTCCCTCCCCCCTCCCCCCTCCCTCCCTCCCTCCCTCCCTCCCTCCCTCTGTCCTTTCTCTCCCTCCCTTTCTTGTTTGAGTCCTTTTCTTCCTTATTCACTGGCATAATAGCCAACCCTACATGTACTAGGGCCAGGTACTGTGTCCCTGCCAGAATGGGTAGGGGCCTGAGGCTGTAGGCACAGCTGGGGCTACCCAGGGAAGTCCAGCCTTGCTCTGAATAAAGCATGCAACACTGAGGGATGTCTCTGATCTGTTTCCTTCTCGGCAAATGGCACTGCCAGTGCTGTAGGGTGGGGTGAGGGTGGGGTTTGAAGGTAGAGAGCGAGGTAGAGATTGCTACCTAGCGTTTCCAGCATCCTGTTTCCATCCAAGAACTCATCAGAGATGAGTCAAAGCAGGGTACTGGGGGGAAGTTTATCATGGGGTGGGGTCACACTCCACCGGCAGTGTGGGCTTCTTGTGCTATACACTGTCACGATCTCTGCCAGCTTGTTTTATGGGCAGACTTTAATGAAGGGAAGATTATTCACGAGTTAAGGCGAGGGATTCCACGAACAGGTCAGGATTTCTCAAACACTGTTTCCTTCTCATTTCTGTCCTTTGGGGGTTTCCAGACATGTCATAGCCCCTGATGCATGATGGGAGCAGGCAGCTCTGCAAGAGTGACAATATGGAGAGGCTGTTGCAGTGAAGCAAAGGACAGTTAGTGGTTGGATCAGCTGTGTTAGTCCCAGCAGGTTGGGGTGGTCTATGCCTGAACTCTTGGTGTTCTGCTAGGGATTGGTCTTCAGTTACATCAGCCTCCAGCCTCCCTGCAGTCTGCCCCTCCTGCCCCGCCCAGCATACCTGTCTAGTCTTCCTCAGTGGGACCAATGGGTGGGCTTTGGAGCACTTAGGGTAGCCAGGGAGGGTGCATTCCCTAGCAGCATCTGACGTGCTCATGTCCAGCAGAGGGACAGAGGCCTGATCCAGTCCTAGCCTGGCACCATGCAGGAAGCTCTGTGAGCGGGGGATAATGGGGGAGCGGTGTCAGAGTACAGCCACACCCTCACTGCCTAGGAAAACCAGGCATGGCATCAAGAGATAAAGACTGTAGCAGCTAAAGAACACCAAGCTGGAGTCTTCTAGACTCTTTTAGATAGATAGATAGATAGATAGATAGATAGATAGATAGATAGATAGAGAGGCTGAGCTCAAGGAAAGCTACTGTGAATTACCTCCTCAAACACCTGCTGCCTTGAGGCACTGCCCACTGCCTCCCAGTTCCGACAGAAAGCAGGGTGGACTCCAGGGCTTTGAGCGAGCACCACACCTTTGAACCACATCCCTCAGCCCCTCTCATGGACCTCTAAAGCAGACTTCTTCTCTGGAGGGGTTCATACCAGTGACTCAGCCTGAGAAATGCTGGTCAGTACTTCCGTTACAGTTGAGGGCAGAGGGCAAAAAGAAAAAGACCAGAGGGGACTCTTGTCGGCAGAGCGGAATAAAGTCTGAAATCTGAGGCTTTGGGAGAGAGACCACCCCCCCCCCCCCCCCCCCGCCGCTGTCCTGTTCACTCTGTACAGGGCAATGTGGATAAGTCACTCCCTGTTCTGAAGCTGGACCAGTTCCCTCCTGTGTAGGCCCCCCTCACAGCAGCTGGGAGGTCCAAGGGAGACATGACCCAAGAGAGGTTTTGTCAGCTCCAAAGTCTGTCTAAATCCTGGCTATTATAAGAGGTGTTTGTAAAACTACTAAGTGCCTAATGATTGTGGACCATTATTATTATTATTATCATTATTATTACTGCTGCCATGTTACAATTTCATCCCTGGGGCTGTTCTACTTTTGCAAAACTATAAGGCACCACCCGCTGCAGCCCGCAATAATTATCTTGGAGGCTTGTAACCACAGTGCATTCTTTGCTCTCTCCAGTGAAATACCAGACCTAGGGCAGATCCGAAGCTAATCCCACCCTTGAGAGTGGGGGGTGTGTAGCCTTCGTTCAGAGCTTCCATCCCACCAGGTGCTGTTTGCAGAGGTGCCCCTTTCACAAACACCCTGAAGTGCAGACTTGCTGACCACCCCTGACTTCACACATGAAGACAGTGTGGCTCAGACAGGTCCAGAGCTAGGCAGGATGAAGCTGGGACAGGAATCAGCTTTGTGAGCCAGAGGCAGGAGGGATTTGAACTTGGTTGAGTTAATACAGACAATCATGTTCATCCATGGAGGGGGTCAGAGATGCATGCACCCCAATAGAAGGAGCATCAACATCAACACGGGTGATGGGTGTCCCCTCCTCTCAAAACGTCAGGCTGACCCAACTTCAAATTCATACCCAGTCTCTTTCTAGCAGGTCAACAATGGGTAGACTCTGTGTGTGTGTGTGTGTGTGTGTGTGTGTGTGTGTGTGTGTGTGTATGTGTGTGTGTGTCGGGAGGAAGGCTGGACAACCATGACCTGTAGGCCACGCCCCGGTCCAACCTACTATAGGCTTGGTAAATAAGGTGTCTTTGGAGCATGGCCTCACCCATTCATTTATGCATTGCTCAGGGCTGCGTTTTCACTACTTATTTTGAACAGAGGTGGCTTGGCTACTTAGAGAAAGCTTGCATCTACCAGGGAAGACGTCCCTTGTATGTGTCATTACAAGCTCTCTCATAAATGGCTGGCTGCAATTGAGGGACGGTCATGTACAAGTGTCCCTCCACTGGTGCTGGTTGGCAGTGGGTGTTCCCGAGATGGATGACATGGAGAGATGGTGGGAAAAGAACTCATGTTGCAGGAGGCAGGATGGAAGAGTGGTTTGGGCATGCCAGCTTCAGAAAGGTAGGCTGAGGGGGTCAGACACCTAATTCTGTTTCCAGTGGTTTTGTGACCTTGACCAAGCTATTTCAACTTCCATCTTTGCTGTTTGTAATAATATATTTGGGGCATCTGCCAAGATTCTATACATTAACTCATAAAAAAAAAATCACTTGGCACTAGTGAGAAGCTACAGACAATAGTAAGTGTTGACAAAGGCACAAAGCAACTGCCACCCTCATCTGTGATGAGCGGAAACGTGAAACATCATAGCCATTTTGAAGACTATTTTGCCAATTCCTTCCAATGTTCAATGTAAATTTATAAACCAGCAAGCAATTCCCTTTCTATGTGCCTACCCAGAAGAAACGCAGCATAGGTGCTAAAGACTCATGGTGACTGCCTGTAGGAATATCATCCATGACAATTCTGCTATCACTCAGCTCTCCCACAAATCTCAACAGCCAGGTTCTTCAAGACTTGATCCCCAGCCCATGACGCTATTGGGAGTTGATGGGAGTCTTTACATGGCAGGACCTAGTAGGTTCTTTTAGGTCACTGGGAGTTGTGCCCTCCAAGGGGACGATGAGATGGTAGCTCTTTCTCCTCTCTTTTTTTGTGTGCTGCCATGCAGTGAGTGGCTTCACCAAACCACACGCTCCCTGCCTTGGTAAACTTTTCCTGTTCATAAGTTGTCAGACTCGAGCACTTTTTGCTGTAATGAAAACTGACAAATGCAAGTTTCCTCGTAGATAAACAGATGAACAAGGTGAAGTACAAGGAGTGCTGTGTCTCCCATTGGGACTCTGAGGTATGAGCCCTGATCAGGCCCCAAAGGGAGGTGTGATGGTTTGGGTAGGAAATGTTCCCCCTAGGCTCATATATCTAACATTTGGTCACCAGCTGGGAAGGTTATGGAGGAGTCTATGCAGGACGAGGTGAATCTGAAGGGCTCTGAGAGGTTATAGCCTTAGCTCACTTCTTGTTTGCTGTCTCTGCTTCCTGTTTGTAGATGCAATGTGACCAGTCAGCTTCCTGTTCCTGTTTGCCATCCCTCCCCCACCACGATGGACGCTAACCCTCTGGATCATGAAACCCCACAAACTCTTTCTTAAGTTGCTTTTGGTCATGGAGTTTTATCACAGTACAGAAAAGTAACAAATACAGGAGATGCTTAAAAAATCATCTGTCAAGTGAGAGAAGCTGGGCACAAATGAATATGAAGTGCACCGAAGGGTTGGATGTCTGTAGACTACACAGAGAGACAAAAGTGGATTAGTTGAGGGAAGGGGGTAGGAAAGTTACTGTAAATGGTTTTACAGGGCATTTTGGGGGGTGATAGGGAAGGCCTGAAACTAGACTGTGATGATGGTCGCATAACTGACATTTTCCTAATCACCCCTGAATTAAGCTGCTCATGCTATGTGAGTGAAACTGTTAAAGAAAAAGGAGCCGACTCCTGGCACTGTGCACAGTAGACACCATGGCCATCAGTGGTGGTAACTGCTCCTTTTTCCCCCCTCTGGCTGGGTGGCACCATCAGGAAACACTAAGTGTGGCCCTGGATCTGGAAGTTCAAGTGTTGAATGTCATGAATCTGAGCATCCACATCTGGGCATACCACTGACAGCACCTGTGTGACCTGGAGCTGTAACTGTAACATGTTCTCTCGTTCATTTGTGTATTGCCATTGGTTGGTTGTGTCCCTCCCTCATGGCTCCGGAGTTTGTGTATTGAAGCCCCAGTCTTCAGTGTGACTGAATTGGGAGCAGAGCCTTTGGAGGGTGACGGGTTTTGGATGACATTGGGGGGTGGAGCACTACTGAGGTTTGCTGGCCCTGTAAGGAATGTCACAGCTATTAAGCAGGAAGATGGCTCTTACCAAGAGCCAGCCTTGCTACCTCTGTGATCTTGGACTTCAGTCTTCAGAGCTGTGAGAATCCAGTATGTGTTGTGTGAACACCCCACACATGTCCAGCAGTTGAACAACATGCATAGAAAAGTTATGAAGTGATTCTTTGTCTAGGAGTGGGGCCCCATGGGATTTCTTCCTTCCACATTGACGTATCTACTGATGTTGTCCTTCATCAGGTCTTGTTCAGGCAGCCATGTTGATAAGACTTTGTGGTGTAACTTCTCTGTCATTTCTAGGAGACCTAGCCTCACAGTAGACTTTTCTACCTTCTGGGTCTTGCTATCTTTCCATCCCCCTTGCTCTGATGTTTCCTAAGTCTTAGGTCCTGTATTGGACACCACACAGTCAGCTGTTCTCTAGTAACTGATGCCTGCTGAGAGAGGGAGAATTCAACTTTTCCAGGGATGGGTCCCTAATTGGTTATCTAATACCAAATGGTCAGCCCTGAAGTCATACATAAACAAGCAACACTAAGTGGACTCAGCAGGTTGTATTTATATTTCTATGTATTTATGCATATATGTAACCATAAATCATCAAAGAAAAAGTGGCCATGACTTTGAGCATGACTAATGGGGAGATGGAAAGAATTAGAGAAACTGGACACTAGAAGAGCTGGAGGGAGAAAAGGAAAGGGGAAAATGATGCAATTATATCTTAATTGAAATAAAAATATTAAGGAAAAAGCTATAAAGTGTAGGAGAATCTTGTCAGATGAACCCAGAAATGCCATGGCCATGGGGTTATACTTTCTTTCTTCTAGCTGATAGCAATCTTCTCTTGGTGACTCAATTTTGAGGTGTGGACCACTGGAGTACTGTTTAACTGCCAATGACCAAAGATGGACTCCAAAAACTAGCTTCACTGCTGGTCAGCTGTGAGAGTGTAACTCTGTGTCTTCACAGTGACCAGGGCTCCTGACCCACAGTCCCCTGTGACAGCCACTGGGAACACACAATGAGAAGCTGGCTCTGTGCCTTTGCCGCCTGTGTGGGCACCAGGTGATGAGGTGGCCCTTCTCTGTCCAGTTGACAGAGCTGTCAGGATGCCTGTATGTGGATAAAATTTTTATCATCAGTCTGTCAGTTGGGTGATTACCCAAAGGCTTAGATCACAGAGCTAAGCAGAGATGCAGTAGAAGGGCCTGGGATGGCTGGTGGCTGGGTTTGATAGAACATTCTGGGGAGGAGACCACACACTAGGTCCAGAGTCACAGGACCTCCTGTAGTTTCTGCGCCTGCCCTTTGAGGGTTGACCTCAGGCCACATCCTGTAGTTCCTGGAACTTCTTCTCTTCTCTGTTCATTTTTGTGTCTTTCACCATCACATCATCATCATCATCATCATCATAATCTTCATCATCATCATCATCATCATTGGCATTTCAAGTTGCGTTGTCAGCTTGCCTTATACAATGGGCACCTAAGTTCCATCACCAGAATCTGTATAAAAAAGGCCAGATAGGGTCCACATTTGAAACTCCCATGTAGGAGAGCCAGAGATAAGCAGATACCTGGGATTAGCTCTTGGGTGATCATCCAAGCATTCAGACCAATGAGAGGTCCTGCCTCCACCATATAAAGGTGGGGGTTGGCAAGATGGCTCAGTAAGAAAGTGTTTGCTGTCAAGCCTGACAGGAAATGATATGACATGATGAAAGGAGAGAATTAACTTCTGAAAGTTGCCCTCCGACCTCTACGTGGGAATATACACACATATAATGGGTATGGAGATGTGACTTTTAAAAGAAAAGAAAAGAAAAGGTGGGTGGCATCTGAGAAACAACACCCAACATTGACCTAGGTCCTTCACACACAGGCAGAAACTTAAACACTCATGCTCATGTATGTACAAACACACACACACACACACACACACACACACACACACACACACACACACTTTCACACGCATGCTCATGCACACTTGCACTAACTTGGGTAACTGCTAATGTAAAGTCTGGAGATTTGACTGGGCAAAGTTCTATGGCTTCTTCTTGAAAGGATAAAATCACCCCAGCATGCATCCCACCATGACCACAGTAAGGCAGAAAAAGAATCACCTGCCCCCATTAAACCATGGGTCCCATCCTTGTAAAATTCCCACTCTGGTGCCAAAAGCTAGCTGTTATTTTTGGAAGGTGTAAGGAAGATGTAGAAATAAGATTTTTAGGCTCATGAAAGGGAGAATGGGAGGTAGTCTCACTGTTTGGGTAGTGTTGGGAGAATGATTTGTGGATTCATGACTTTACTCATTGTTGTAAGACAATAACCAAAGGAGGTAATGGGAGGCAGTAAGATTGATACTCTCCAGAGCTGGTGCTCAAGAGCTCCTAAAGGCCTTCAGTCCCCTGAGACTCATCCTGCACTGCCCTGAATGGAGAAGTCAGTCAGGACACACGTCCACCAGAGGCTGGAGCAGAGCACACACCCCAGGAAACCATGCAGAGTGCATGGCAGATTCTGTTCCTGGACTCCCAAGACTTGGATGTTTGGTTTGCTTTGGCTCTCTGTCTTCAGCTGCAAACTGAACCGAAGTGAAGGACTGATGCTCTCTCCAGGTTTGGGCAGCCATGTCCTACATGATCTCAGAGTAAGGCCTCCTGAACCAGACTGTTGAGACAGCTGCCATGTCCCTGGGAAATGATCACAACTCCAAGCATTTAGTAATTTTTAAACTTGAGATTGTCCTTGCTGGGCTCCTCTTGCTGATGTCTACATAAAGGCTGCATAACCGACAACAGACGGTCCATCTAATGGTATCTTTGCCTTGCTCATTTAGAGTTTTGCCACTCTGAGGACAGAGTGGGTCTCTCCTGTCATAAAAATATACCCACTCAGAAAGCAAGCTCATAAAGGTCCAGCTGTATTGCTGGGAAACTCTGCTGATAGAAGTGAGCAGGCACACTGCCCAGAAAGCCCCAAGAGTCTCTAGCCAGGCTGTGCACACACTCTGCTGCATAGACCCCACTGTCTCAGCCCATCACACTCAGAGGTGCCTTTTCTCCACTCTGTAAGGCTAAAAGGAGGGACCCTGTCTGCTCAGACAGTAGACACAGCTGCTGTGTACAGGTGTGCTTGTTCACTGAGTACCACTATGGGATGCAGATACGAGTGGCTGGCAAGGTGTTTCACTCAAGCTTTTCTAAGTTCCTGCTGCAGCATAGACCTCTGCTTGTGAAGTCAGTTTTTTATTGTCATAACAACTATCTGAGACAAACGCTTTAAAAGAGCAATGATTTGCTGTGCCTTAGGGTTTCAGGATGATTTAGTAGAGGAGTGAACTGAGACACAGAAAGGCCCAAAGAAGCGGTCTGCCATGCAGTGGTCATTTGAAATCCTGGCCACCTGGGCATCTTCCAGCCTACTCAGCCTCCTGGGTGAGCCAACATCTGTGGAATCGTGAATGACATCGGCCTCAGGTTCTCAGACCTCTGCTCGTAGAGTGGAGACTGACTTACTGGGCTGTGGCCAGAGGAGGAAACATGGTCAGTTTGTGTGCCTCAGCGACCTACCCAGGCCGAGACTCCCTGCTGCTCAGGGTTTGAGTCCCTACTCCCATGACACCATTCATCTTCTGGCCCACCTTCTCTCATCCTTTCCCAAGCACCTCTCATATCTCGAAGGGCCAGTCCTACTGTGCTGGATAGTTTTATGTCAACTTGAGATAGCTAAACTCAGCTGAAAGGAGGGCACTCAATTAAGAAAATGCCTGCATAAGATCAGGCTGTAGGGAAGCCTATAGGGCGTTTTCTTAATTAGTGACTGGTGGGCGAGGCATCCCTGGACTGGTAGTCCTGGATTCTATAAAAAAGCCAACTGAGCAAGCCATGATGAGCAAGCTAGTAAGCAGCACTCCCCACCCCCATGGCCTCTGCATCAGCTCCTGCCTCCAGGTTCCTGTCCTGTTTGAATTCCTGTTCTGATGTCCTTCGATGATGGACTACAGTGTGGAAGTGTAAGCCAAAGAAAGCCTTTTCTCCCCAACTTGCTCTTTGGTCACAGTGTTTTGTTGCAGCAATAGAAACCTTACCTAGGACACCTGCCTTCATTATCTCCGTCTCTGCTGTGGTCTGGCCAGCCCACCTCCCTACCAGAGCTCCTGACTACCTTCACTATGTAGCTCTCCACACGGCAGGAGAGAGTCTCTGAGGCAAGGTCATTGTACCAGCCTGTGGGATCCTCTGCCTTTCTGTGGCTCTCCTAGATGGTCACCCTGTTGGTTGACTTAGCCCTTCTCCCTTCTGTGTCCCTTCCAGGATTTTCTGATTTTTAAGAGAGGAGGGGAGAGGCTGAATACTGGGTTCTCTGTCCCCTGCAGGGGTGAACAGAACAGGGACACCCTGTGGCTCGGTCTTTCCAGGGATGTGTGCTGTGGTGTCACTGACTTGAGAGGCCAGAGCTTCAGCCTGCTTCCTTTGTGGCCATTGTCCTTGGCAACTGCGTGCCTACAGCCAGCTTGCCCTGCAACCTGTGGCTGCCCAGGGGCGTGCATGTGTGTTAGGCAGGCCGCTTTGACCATCCCACAGCAGACTGGTCTATCTGCCCACAAGGCTGGCCCACGGCTTATTGTGCTGGATGTGGTTTGGTCAGCCAGACCTCTCCATCTCACGTTAGCATGGGGTAGAATCACTTCTTCTCAGATAGTCTGCATGCCCAAGGCAAGCAGCGATGTGTCTGCTTCCTGAGTTATGGCAGGAACAGGCTCGTTCCCCTCTTCCTCCCTTGACAGGGTGATGGGCAGCTGCTACACTATCAACAAATGTGCAACTGTCAAAGACCAGGGAGGGACGTAGAATGGGCCTCATCAGAAGTGCTTGCTCAAGATAGCACGTTCTAGAAGCTTTCCTCTTGAGCACAGTCCCCCACATTCCAGCTATATACAGCTTCTAAGCTGCCTAGCTAAAGGTCAACTTCAGAGGCCCCAATACACACACACACACACACACACACACACACACACACACACACACACACACACACACTGAATACTGGGGGTTAAACCTAGGGTCTTGTGCATGTCCTGTAGGTACTCTACCATTGAGCCATTTATGTAGCTAGAGTTTTCCTGCCTTGCCCACAGTCAGGACAAATCTCTCACCCGCCAGTCCCACAGCCACGCAGACCCAACCAAGTAAACACAGAGACTTATATTGCATACAAACTGTATGGCTGTGGCAGGCTTCTTGCTAACTGTTCTTATAGCTTAAATTAATCCATTTCCATACATCTATACCTTGCCACGTGGCTGGTGGCTTACCAGCGTCTTCACATGCTGCTAGTCATGGCGGCGGCTGGCGGTGTCTCTCCGCCTCAGCCTTCTGCTTCCCAGAATTCTCCTCTCTCCTTGTCCTACCTACTTCCTGCCTGGCCACTGGCCATTCAGTGTTTTATTTATTGACCAATCAGAGCAACAGATTTGATATACAGACCATCCCACAGCACATATATCCAGCTCATTTTATGTTTTTTATTGTGAAACAGGGTCTTATTTAAGCTTCATAAGCTGCATTTCCCACAAAAGCATCACCAGAAATCATATCCTTGTCTTATCAGTGACATGGACCAGTTGATCCTGGAATGATTCCTCATGATTGCTTTGTGTTCTGTTCTGGTCATGGCTTCTATCCTTCCCAGAGACCTGACCATGGACCTGCTGTGACAGAGGGCAAAGTTTCATGGGTGTGGTTGGCATCTAGAAGCTCCCTGCCTCAAGCAGAGCCATAGGTGATTGGCAAGGATTGAGGTGTATGAGTAAGCAAGCTCCCCTCACAGAACAAGGAGCTATGAATTGAGGGGGAAGAGGCAGGGCCCAGATCACCTATGCCAGGGACTATGGATTGTATTCTAGGAGCAGTGGAGAGCCACTGAAGATGTAACTTGAGTCTCTGGACACTGTCACAAGGCAGGATGTAGGACAGAACAGGGTGGCCAGAGAGGGAACCAAGGCTTGACTCTGTGAGAGGAAGTTCATTCTAGGGGTTGAGTAAGTAACAGGGAAGTTTCTAGGGGGCACCCATGGATCTCCCTGGGAAGGGGAAATAGAACAGATTTTGCAGGCAGACTGGGGGTGGGGGATGGAAAAGTAGGATCATGCAGGGGTGATGGTGTGGTGGTGGAGGGAGAGAGTACTGAGAGACAAGTGGGGGCATTTGCAAGGAGATGTCCTAGTGCAGTGGTAACTCCCCAGAATCTATTCAATTGACCCTAACTAAGATTCCTAGTAATGGGGAATATGGAACATGAACCGGCCATTTTCTGTGACCAGACTTCCAGCGGTGGGACTGGGACATCAACCCAGCTACAAAACCTTTGATCTACAACCTGTCCTTCTTGCAAAAAGTGGAGTAATGGTGGCTCAGAACTTGCGGGAGTGGCCAACCAATGACTGGTCCAACTTGACATCCATGCCATGAGAGGGAGCCCATGCCTGACACTGCCTATGTCCAGGAGCCAGAGGCTGGACAGCCCTGAGACCTAAGGTAGAAACAAACACAACTGGCAAAAAAAATTAAATTAAATGATTCCTAATGATATTTTGCTACACTCATAGGTCAGTGCCTAGCCTACTTGTCATCAGAGGGGCATCACCTAGCAACTCATGGGAGCAGATGTGAAAAACCCACAGCTGAACACTAGGCAGAGTCAGGGGAACCCTGCAGAAGAAGGTGAGGAAGAGCTGTAGGAGCCAGAGGGGTCGAGGACACCAGGAGTACAAGGCCCACAGAATCAACTAACTAGGGCTCATAGGGGCTCACAGGGACTGAAGTGACAATCGAAGACCCTGTATGGACCTAAGCGAGGTCCTCTGAATATGTTATGGTTGTGTAGCTGGCTGTCCTCTCGGGACTCCTAATAGTGTGGGGAGGGTGTCTCTGACCCTTTTGCCTGTTCTTGGGACCCTTTTCCTCCTACTGGGTTGCCTTGTCCGGTCTGGATATTAGGGATGGTATGTGCCCAGCCTTGTTTAATTTGTTATGTCAGGTTCTGTTGATATCCCTGGGAGGCCAGCTCTTTTTTTTTTTTTTTTGAAAGGAAACAGAGGAGGTGAGGATATGGAGGAGAGGGGAGGTGTGAGGGGTGACTGGTAGGAATGGAGGGAAGGGAAACTATGATTGGGATGCAATTTATGAGAGAAGAATAAAACAAAATGCAACAAAAAAAATCAAAAAACCCAAACAAACAAAAAAATAGACTCTGGGGATTAGCCTGGGTGGCTTCTTCTGGTTTGGAAGTGGAAGACACAGGAAGAAGGCTTCCTTGTCCACTTGGTCACCTGGGTGGGCAATAAAGCCTTTTAATGAGACAGCATGATTGGAGAGACACATGTACCTCCGTGGGTTGTGTGATCCCTCATCTCTCTGTCCTTCTGGCCCACCAGCCTGGCATTTCTTCAGCTAGAGCTGCACCCTCATCCTTTTGCACACCCTGAAGGCCAAGGATATCCTAGGATTGTTCCGGGGAGCAGAGTACTGTTGAGGCTGGTGGTCACCACAGACAGTCTTGATTTTCCTCTCTGATATTTCCCTTCTCCCTGCTGTGGGCAGAGTGGTGTCTGCACATGGTGTGGCCTCAGATCCCCGGCCCCCGGCCCCTCCTGACTGCTGACAGGGGGATTCTGTTCAAAGATTTTGCTTTGCCATCTGAAGAAAGTATTCCCACTTATCTCTGATCTAGACCAGATTGGCTTAATAGGAAACAAAAGTCCCTTGGTGGCCCAGAGCTGATGCTTACTGGGCTGGCCCCAGGCGGCTAAGGCTGGTCTTGCTGTGCTCAAATCTGGCCTATGTTAGTGTGTACGAGCACGAGTGTGTATTGAGAACATTCTCCTCCACTCTGTGAGCATTTGGGATTCTGGTGAGCTGCTGTGGAGCAGATGGAAGGCATGTGAGCACCAGCTGACCACTGTTGGCAGCGAGGTGACATCGGACCCTCTGTGGTTTCAGGCCTCCCCCTTGACTCCACAGCCCTCTCTATGTGGGAGGCCCTGCTGGGAGACGGGAAAGTACTAGATGTGGAGTCACAATGCCTGAGTCTCTTCCAAAGTTTGACTCTTGCAAGCCGGGTGACCCTGGGCAACTCTCCCACCCCTCTGAACTTACTCTGGTTGCTGTGACGAGCCGAGCCCGGTGCCTTATGGGTAGAGTGGTTGTGTCATTCATTGAGGGCAAAATGCATGTGAAAAGGCTGAGTCCCTTTGTTACCTTCTGCAGGGGGGCGGGGGGGGGGGGGGGGGGGAGGATGGGACTCGGGAAATTCCGGGCTGTTTTCCAGCTGGGTGTTCAGGTGGTGACAAGTTTAGTGAGACAGCTTTCCTGAGACAAGGGAAGTACAACGGACAGCTTGCTCGCCACGGTCTTCAAGGCTGCAAACTCACTGTCTCCTGGCACCGGGCGAATGGAACCAAGCGGACCTTGACAAGTGAAAGTGTCCTGTCCTGTCTGAAGTGCAGTGACTTAATTAGTTCTGGTTGACTGGGGTCGCATAGGTTCCAGGGGACCAGACTTTACCTTTGTAAGAACTTGCGTGTCTAGGTACACCTGTGTATAGGAATGAGTGCACCTGCAATGTGGAGGTCAGAGGTCAACCTCCAGTGTTGTTCCTCATGTCCTGTCTACTGTCTCCTTTGTTACACGACCTCTCATTGGCCTGGAACTCTCCAAGTAGCCCAGGTGGGCTGGTCAGCCAGCTCCAGCATATCACCAGCTGGCCAAGGAACACCAGGGAGCCTCCTGTCTCTACTTCCCCAAGCCTGGGGCTACAGGTAAGCAGCAGAGCACCTGGCTTCTGCTTAGGTCCCTGGGATTGAACTCACGTCCTCATGCTTGTGTGTCCAACTAACAGAGTCATGTTCTTGGCTCTGAACTGTGATGATTGTCACTGGGTAAGGTGACAGGTGACATGGCATTTCTACCTTTTAGAGATGGATGTGGCTTTGTGTGATCTTGGCATGTTAACCATGATAAAACAATGGATAACCCTCCAGATGTTTCTTCTTGATGTTTTTGGATGCAGTCAGCAGTATAGATGTCCTGGATTTCCTGGGAGGAAGAGCATTTAGGATCTGGGGACATGTTCAGGGAGCAGGTAGGTTGTCACTGTGAAGTTGCCTGGGTCTGGAGCCTCACACTGCTGTGACTGTATAACCACTTGCCATGCTGGTCCACAGCTTGGAGCAAAGGGTGTGACGGCATTTGAGTTCTAGCTAGAGAGAGTGGTTGGAGTTACACACAGGACCCTGCATGTGTGGCTCCAACTCTGTCCAGCTCTTGTCCCTTGTGAAATGAAGACAGCAGTGGTGGCAGCAGCTGTGAGGGCTGTGACCCCTCAGTACCCAGAGTTTCACCCCTCAGGAGTGGCTCATGCATGTGCCGGTGGGCTCTGCTGGATCTCAGGGATCCTAAGCACACGTGGTAGAGGAGGAGCTAATGACTCAGGGATCCAAGGTTGTCAAAGCTTCAGGGACAAGAGTGGGCCTAACCCTGAGCCCAAACCTATTGTGATTATATTGCTAGCAATCCACAGAGTCTATTTAATGAGCAAAGGAATTTGTTTGGGGGTTAACATGCAAGACAGAATAAAGAAATCTGTTGCAGGATCTTGGAAGGGTGAGGCACAGTCCAATGCTGTTCTTTGGTGAGCTCTGCCCTGGTCTGTTCTAACTTCCCAAACCACGAGGTAGCAAAGAGCAAGTATGGACATGCATCTCAGGTCTTAAGGATCCCCCAGTGGCCACGCCCCAGTGGCATGTATCTCAAGGTCATAGGCAGGTGTAACAATTACCTGCTACCTGACTAGGGGTGGTGCTTCAATATATGGCTCAAACAGCCACCCACTACATTACTCTCTTTTGTCTAAATAAGAAAGTTCTAACCTAACACAAAACTATATAAAATAGGAATGATTATTAAGTATTGTCCAGGAGAAATAACAAGTAATGACCTAAGCAAAATGGAACTACAACCAAAAAGAACAACATCAAACAAGAGACACATACTAAAATCCAGAGATGTCCAGAACGTAGGTAAATGGTATGTTAGAGAGATTATTCCAAAAGTTGTCCTATCCTGAATAATCTGAATCTAGTACTTAGTATGTTCTAGCTAAGATACGAGAAAATTGTAACTGTAACTATCTAGTCCAACCCCACCGAAGACCGACAAGAAATATAATAATACCTGAGAAAACGGGAAATGCACGTAAGAAACTTTTGGAAATCTTTTGAGAATAGACAGAGACAGCTGGCAGCCTGGACAGTCATCTGAAGTTACTCAGCACCATTGGGGCAACCAATGTGGCTACAGGCCTAGAGTATCTGTCTGACCATTTCCAGAAGCAGGAATTTTGAAAGACCATCTTACCTTGTCTTGGCAGAGTTCAGTAGTTGTTTTTCCATTCGTACTGTCACCAGTTAAGGTAAGAGCAGTTCTTTGCCCAGCAGGACATTATGTAACAGGAAGAAGACGAACTTCCAAATGGAGTGTCTTAAAAGCCTGGCATTCTCTAGGGATCAGATTGGTGCTGCCAGGAGTGATAGTGCCTCATGTCAACAGAAGTCTAAGTTATTTAAATGTCATATTCACTAGGTCTATGAAGTGTTTGAAGTGATTCCTTTATAAGTGGCTGCAGGACTGTGGGACCAGGTGGTGTAGCAGGGCCAGGAAGGACTGGAGAAACTTACCACTACATTTGGTGTGCCAACTTGGGGTTCTGGATTTCCATTAGGCCTAAAAGAATTTGAAAAGGGCTTCTAAACATACAATAATGGAGCCAAAAAACAACTTCCTACTTCCTGCTTATGTCTCTCATGTGGGCCACGGTACAGAGACACTGTAGCATTTGGGCTTGAACACAGCATGGGGGATTCCCTCATTGATACACAGAGCTATCTTCAAGCTGCACAGCACACTGCATGGAGGATTTAGCTTTTACTCATACAGACAAAAATGATCTATGCCCAGCTGCATGCTTCCTAGTGGCAGCATGAACCCCAGAATTGGTGGGGAAAGTGTGATTTTCCTGGGTACCTCTGCCATGTTGGGAAGCTGAAATGGGCGGAGTCAGCAGTCAAGGCTGCTGCTTCAATCTTAGCAGTTTGTAATGATCAGAAAAGGACTATAGATACACAAAAGACAGATTCAGATGGAATAAACCTCTAAATGGTTTATATTATGTGTAAAAATGTACATGGGGTTGGAAGAGAAAGAAAAAGGAGGATAGACAGTTATATAAAGAAATAGATAGTTAAAAAATAAAGTCTTTAAAGAGACAATAAAAATAACATAATAAGCCACATAAAGATGGAAATCACACAGTGAGTCTGAATTATATTGTCTTTGGGATTTCTTTTTACTACAGAAAGACATTTGATTGTAAAGGCTGCTGAGTTAAACCAACATATATATTTTAAAGGTATCTTGACTTCAAAGTTTATGTCTAAGGATACATTGCTTTGGAAAAGAGGTTCTGATTTTGTTTCCACAGAAGATGAGAAGGATTGCTTCCAGACAAATGTGGTTTGATCAGCCAAGATCCCTTGAAAGATCTTCGATGATACCATGGCCCAGATGATCCAATATCCAAAATCAACTTCAAAGCAACTGGCTGAGATGATCCATCCTTACAGATTACTACAGCCAAGATTTAACTATAATTCTTAATTTTCTCAAGATCCCCATAAGATTACCCGCACCTCCAATCAGCAGGAAGTAGTAGAAAAAGCTATGCCCAAATTCCCAAAATATTGTTTATAAATGTTTATTTTTATTTAAGGGGGATTGATTATAAATGCAATCTCTTTCTAAAGAAGAAAAGGAGATATTATAGATATGATAGGATGAAGGGTAAATTATTGAATCTACTTTTAAAGAGCAACAACTTGCTTAAAATGTTTTACATTGCGATATATTATAGTTTATTACAAATTACATTGCTATAGATTTTAGTTTATTACAAATTTAAAGTTAATTTTGTTATACTGTATGAATATTTCTCCTCTTGTTTAAGGTATTATGTTTATGCAGCTCATTTAAAATTGTAATATATAATTAAGAAATACAGATTAATAGTCATCTAGGATAATCAAACCTATAGTTATATTACCTAAATTTTTAGGTATGTAAAGGTATATTTCAGTTAGGTGGGTAATCTTCAAACACTTCAAAGACTTACAGAATATGGCATTTAAAACATTTTAAAAACTTAGACTTTCTGGACAGTGAGACATGTCTGCTCCTGGCAGCACTGATTTACTTCAAAGAGGAAGATGGGCATCAGAGAAATTCCATATGGAGTTTATCTTCTTCTTGGCACAAAATGGCCTGCTGGGCAAAGAACTGCTCTTGCCTGGACTATTTGACAGTATGTTTCATAGACTGGACATGTAGGACCCATGGAAAAATTTTAGGACCACTAAATTTTGCCAAAACAAGGCGAGATGGTCCTTCAGGTTCCTGTTTCACAGAGGAGACTGCCAAATGTTCTACAGGACACACAGAGAAGTGACTAACCCTAGGCCTATGGGCTGAAGATGGATGCTCCAACGTTGTAGAGGAACTTTAGATGACTGTCCAGGCAGGCAGCTGTCTCTGTCATTTTAGATTTTTGGAAGCAGCTTACAATGTACTTACTGTTTACTTAGGTAATATTATATCCTTCTGGAGTCTTTGATGTAGTTGAAGGCTAAATAGTTATGATTTTCCTTGATTATGATAAAAGATACATTACCTGTGAAAACTTAGACTCACAAGTATAGGATAGATGATAGAATAATTTCTTTAATTTTGCTAAATACAAATAGATTAGATATTATAACTGTAATTCCTGCTTGATAACTGTTCTATTATATGTAATTTTACTATGTTAAATTTAAAACCTTCCTTTTTGATTAGATAGAAAAAAGGAAGTGCTGTGGGATGTCTTTCTATATTCTATGAATATATGTTGCTCCCATCAGCTAATAAATAAAGCTGTTTTGGTCTATGGCAAGGCATCTTACAGGCATGTGAGAAATCAAAGCAGAGATATGGAGAGTAGAAAGGAGAGTAGAGAGAGATGCCTAGCCACCACCCAAGGAACAGCAAGATGCCAGCAGACCGATAACACCACAGCCATGTGGCAAAACATAGATCAATAGAAATGGGTTAATTTAAGATGAAAGAGCTAGAAGCATGACACAGGCCATACAGTTTTAAATAATATTAAGCCTCTGAGTGATTACTTTGTAAGCGGCTACAGGACCGTGGGGCTGGGCAGGACCAGAGGAGCTTACCACTACACAAACTTTGTTCTGATCACTGTGACCGTACTGCATTGCACCTGGTTCTCATGGCTTGGCAGGTCATAGGCCTAATGGGGATGCCCATCACTGATGTTTGGCTAGCTAGACACGAAATGTTTCTGTTTATACACATAGAGCAGTGCATCTCTTAGCCTTGGTAAGAGAAGCGTCTTCTTGCATTGTACAGCAGCAGTGAGTTCAGACTCATAATGGGTCAAAGCGTTGAGAGTAAGTGACTGCTGAGTGTTTGGTCCTAAGCAGGGCATTATTATCAACTTCCTCCCCTAAGGCCCAGGGAACATCAGAGAAGAGAGAGGGGGAGGAATGTAAAAGCCAGGAGATGTTGAGGAGTCTTGGAAGTGCTGTCTTATGGACAGGACATGGCTGCTGTACTCAGGATCTTCCTGGAGCTATGGTCACCTGCACAAGATCTGCAAAGATTGGATCCATCAACATTTCATGATAGTTAGGGGAAGGGCTTGCAAGGCTCCACCCCTCCCCAGGAGCTATTGGCAGTTAATGGTGGCTGGGGAAGAGGGAAGCATATTCCCCAGTGGTGAAGACCTCGTTTAAGTAATATCCTCCCACCCATGCTCATGCAGGTAATGTTAGTTACACTCAGTGGTCAAATGTACTCATGAACGTCATGGAAGTAGGGGCTTGTTGGGAGGAAGAAGGGTTTGGATGAAGTGGGGGGGATGAGAGAGGGTAGTGAGTGAATATGATCAAATATGTCAAATACATGTATGAAATTGTGAAAGAGACAGAAGAACCAGGGTTTCCATGTGCTCTGTCTGTCTGTCCAGTGCTCTTGGAAGTGAGTGCAGTTGCAATGATAACAGTAATAACAGTAGTTGCAGCTAACATTGACTCATTCTGTGTCTGGGAGGCTGGCCGGAGAGCACCTCATGTCTCAATGATGGATACATTTGAGGTAGGTAATCATATTGCTCTTGCTTTACAGATTAGGAAACTGAGTCACAGAAAAGTTGAGTGAACTGCCTCAGGTCAAGCAGGTTGGGTAAGGTCAGGTGAGCTTCAAATTTAGAACTTGGGGTTCTCAGAGGTTGTTAAATACTCTCCGTGCATATGCCCTTTGTACTGGAGCCACATAATAGGTAGCTCTGGCCTCTACATCCTTTCTCCTACTAGAATGCACTTGAGATCCACCAAGTAGGTATCAATGCTTCATTCCCTTTGATTGCCAAGTTGTATTCCATTGTATGGACATACCACAGATTTTCTATCTATCAGTGATTGTGAATAGATCTGCTCAAAGCTTTTACACACAGGTTTTTCTTTCCTTCTTTTTTTGGTGGGCATGTTTTTGTCATTTTTAGCTACATTTCTAGGAATGAAATGCGGATTCAGGTTTAAGTGTGTATGTCAACTTTGTAAGAAACTGTCAAGCTGTCTAAAAACAGTCGTTAGTAATGTGCAGGATTCTGGTTAGTCTATAGTCTCTGACAGCTCTTCCTACTGTGGGCTCTGAAAAAGCTACTTTAACAGGTGTGTAGTAGTCTCTCGTTTTATTTTTAAACCTGTGTTTCTGTAATGACTGGTGGTGCTGGACACATGTTCACGTATTGTCTTCCATCCGGGCTTCTTCTTTTGGTTACAAGTGCCATTATAACTCTGGCTAGGAGCCCTTTGCCAGATAAATCACACACACACACACACACACACACACACACACACACACACACACACACACAAAAAAAAAAAAAAAATAAAAAAAAAATTGGTGTCTTATCTTTCCAATCACTAAACGGTATCTTTCAAAGAGGACAAATTTCTAATTGTTGAGACTAATTTACCAATACTTTTTCTTTTATGATTTGTAATGTTTTATGTCTTAGCTAAGAAACTCACCAAGGTTACAGCAGCTTTCTCCTGTGTCTCCCATTTTTCCTGCTTTGTGTTAGCATTAAGGTCTTACTATACACCCTTCAAAAATACTTTCTTAGCTGGGCATGGTTGGTGCATTCCTGTACTCCCAGAACTTTGGAGGCTGAGGCAGGTGGATTACTATGATTTCAAGGCCAGCTTGGGCTACACCGTGAGTGTCAGGTCAGCCTATAATAGACTATCTTGTTGAGCCTGAGATTATGACACAACAAGAAACATAATGTCCTATTGGATCCCACAGCAGGCTTGCAAGATGGCTTTTAACCTTCAGTTTACAGATGAGAAAACCAAGGCAGGGTCAGATGTTGACTGGCTCGATGCTGTCCACAGGTAGGAAATGCTGGTCCAGATTTGAATGTTAAGTACCAAGTCTCTCAGATTGCCATGCTCATCTTTTGTGTTGGGTTGGAAGAGTGGGGCTGTCCTTGACACCTCTGGAGATATCCTTAAGGGAATACCAGTAATCTCTTCCATGACCTCATCTCCTTCTCAGAATCTTCCCTGAAACAAATCCCAGAGATTCCTAAGCAGTGAGCGCAGAGTGGAGCTAAGGTGGAAGGGGCCTATGATGGTGTGAGATTGAGATCCTCACTGCTATGGGCAACTGGTGCACATTTATTGGGACTGCTTTTGGGAGACCATTCAGAATATGCCTCAGGGGTGGTAGATCACCATACAACAACTCTAGGCTTCATATTGAGGGTGTCCCCTTCTCCTGGCAACGGACACCCTTGCTGTTCTGGAGGACAAGTAGATCTGGGGGAGGTGGGAAGCAGAGAGCCATTCGGCTTCACCAGCATGCATTGCAAGGTGGCCCTGCTGCTCTGGAGTCAGCTGTGACCAAAACACACAGGACACACAGGTGCTCACCATGAGTCATCCACCAACGCAACAAGCCCTTCTGGGGGCCACCACTGGGTTCTCCAGGTCTCACCCTCTCCACTCAGTAAGTGACGATCTCTGTATTGAACTGGTGGGCTCCAGAAGTTTTCACGGGGACCACATGACCAAACTCTGGCCTCTTGCCCAAATTAATTTTCCTTCCCGTAAGTTGTTCTCTCAAGTACCTGGTCACAGTATCAAGAAAGACTGAGTCAACACAACTTCCCCTCAAGACAAAACAACGAAGTAAAAAGAAGACAGAAACAGCCCATTTCTGCTCAGAAGCAATCAGGTTGTACCCCAACTCTACCCTCACTGTGTGGCCTTCACTACGCCGTGACTCTTGCTCTGTGACTTTGTCATGTTGCCTTGGCTTCTTCTAGAGACCTCATCTGACTTCAAAGGCTACAGGAAGATGTGTCTAGTGTGAGTGGACTCACGCACGGGTGAGAGTGGGATTGAGGTGGCAATGTGTCAGGATTCTCCCCTTCCTCTACTAAAGATCCACACCCTGCCGTAACCACTTGCCCTGTGACTGTTGCCCCGAGGGACTCTCAAGTTCTACAAGCCATGCTCAGGTGGTCTTGCAATATTCCAGGACAGAAGCAACAAACTGACACACTCCATGAGAAGTCTTAAGTCAAGGTGTCTGTCAGGATGCTTCTTTCTAGAAGTTCTGAAGGAAACTCCAGCCTGTGGCTCTTCCCAGTTTTTAGTGGTCACTGGCAACCATGTTGCCTGGCTTGTGGGATCTTCACCAGGCCTGACCTTCTTCAGTATATGATGCTCCCTGGATATGAGATGTTCCCTCTCCCATACTGTGAGGACACTTGTCTGTACCCAGGAGGATCTGGCCTGAGATCCAGAGGCGTGTGGCATCAACAGTGAGCTTTAAGACCATGGTCACTCTTGGTGGACCACCGATATGTATGGTGATATCATCCCACCTGAGGCCGAGGAAGGTGAAAGAAATTCTTCTGGGCTTACTTGTCCATTCATGACCTGGGCAGGTCTGTCTGACTTTGTAACTGCTTTTAGCTATAGATTGCCCTGTCTTTCCTGGATCCCAACCCAACAGCTGTGGTTTGGGATGGTGTTTCCTTCCCACAGTCTTTCCAATCCTCAGGTCATTGGACACAATGCTCTGGTTGTCTCCTTGAACTGAGATGGCAGGTGATGAGCCTCTCGATGTCACACAGCTTGTGGGGCCACGGGTCACTTTGGAGTAGTTAATCAAGTGGAATGCTCTCCCTCTGCCCTCTGCAGCATGTCTCAAGAGTACTGGAGCTGACTGGAGCCTTGGAATGATAATCTCAGCAAGATGGTTCCTCCCAGGGATGACCTCAGTACAGCCCACCCTGCCTCTGAGCTCTGATTCTAGCCCTCCTGGTAAACCTTTCTGTATGCGATGGGCAAGAACACTGGGGAGGGGGTGATCCCATATTTTATTGCCTCTTTCTTTATGGCTGTCTTCAGGAACCAAGAGTGATGATTAAATTTGAGGCTCCTCCTGGATCCGTCTACTCCCGGGCTGTGCTCTGGCCAAGTTGTCTGAGCAGACCACATGTGTTCAGCCACTCGGTTCTGTCACTTGGTTTGGATCACAGGGGCAATTGCATCCTGGACTCTTTGATGCTAGCTGTTTGGATTCATAAAAATTATATGGAAAGTTATAAAAGAGTGATAAGGCCTTCCAGTTTTACCACCGAATGGAAAAGCCGTCCACACAAAGACTTTATAACCATCTTGCAGCAATTTCAGGGCTCTACATGAGGTTAGCAGATTAGGTACTAAAGGAGCTTTAGAACAGCGACCTTCAGTCTCATAAGGACAAGATGGAAAGGCCACCACCCAGCTTCCGTGTGGGGCCTGGGCTTTCTCACTTTGGCTGGCTACCCATCTCCTCTCTGTCACCTCCTGCCCCACTCAGACACGTTATCAACCAGAAATGAGACACTTATGGCCACTAAACCTGAGAGTGACCAAGTGGACTGTGGCTGCCATGGTAAGATGGTTGCGCCTCACCTGAGGTTTTTGAAAGCAGTGTTTGAGCCTCAGTTTCCACATAGGACAGCTGGTCACCTTCACAGTGTCATTCTGAGTAGGGGTCAGGTGTCAAGTGCAATGCATTGCTTCGTCCTTTTGTGGGTCAACTCAGATTTCTGTTAATAGTAACTTTAGTCACTATTGTTTAAATAAAATTCTTGCGTTATGTCCATATATATCCCACATGTCTTTCTCCTGGACAGGTGTATATTTAAATGAGTCATTGTTTATTTAAAAACATTACTTATATTTTTTATGTTTTTTTTTCTCTCTGATCTAAAAATTGTCTATTCACACATATAGGTGGGTTTATTCCTAGGGCCACTGGAACAAAGTATCACAGACAGACGGCTGAGAACAACTCAAATCTATTCTTTGACAGTCTTGGCAGTCAGGAGCCCAAGATCAAGGTGCAGGGTGTGCTCACTGGGAATGTTGCATGGAGGAGCTGCCATACCTATCCAGTGTTGGTGGCTGCAATCGCCCTGTGGCTTGTAGCAGCATCTCTTGGTGGCTGCCTCTGTGGGCTTACACATCTCCAGGCACCCTCTTCTTACCTCTTTTTTTTTTTTTTTCAAGACAGGGTTTCTCTGTGTAGGTTTGCACCTTTTCTGCAACTCACTCTGCAGTCCAGGCTGACCTCGATCTGCCTGGCTCTGCCTCCTGAGTGCTGGGATTAAAGGCGTGTGCCACCACCGCCCGGCTCTCTTCCTACCTCTTAAAGAGACACTTGTCATTGCATGAGGGTCTACACAGATAATTCAAGATGACTTCATCTTGGGATTCGTTAAGTCAATTTTACTTGTAAACCCTTTCCCCATACAATCACAGGTTCAGGATGGGCATATATCTTTGGAAGGGCCACTCTGTTAGTCATATTGAGTCCCCATAAAAAATGGGGACTTGCTTTGAGTAAAGGCACCTTTGCTCTGAAGGCTGGTTTCAGTGACCACAGGCTGTAGTCTCCGGGCATAGGAAAGAGAGCACAGCTTCACTCTGAAGGCTGGCTTCAGATGATCACAGGCTGTAGTCTATGGGCATGGGAGAGTGAACACAAAGCACTCAGGGGTTTTTCATTTTATCCTGAGCTCTCTCTCCACCATAAACCCACCACAGAGGGGATTTTGCAAATGCAGTATCACATGGTAAACCCCCTCCCTTTTTCCAAATGATCTCTTAAGCTAACCATGGGAGCAGGTGCATCTGTCCCTGGATGCTCTCCCCTCACCTTGGGACAGACAGAGACAGAGGTCTGATGAAGCAGCCATCTGCATGGGAATCCACGATCTGTTTGTCCTTACCAACGTGCAGCTGACTTTCCTAGGGTCTCTGAAAGAAACGGAGCAACAAGGCCCGTGGTTGGTGGTGGGGAAGCTTCTGGGATCCAGGCTGGGGATGGGAATGAGAGCCTGGAAGAGCCTTTAGGACTTTGTCATTGCCTAACTTTCCGGAAGCGTCTTCAGGGGCCTTGACTTGCTGGGTACAGCTCAGGTTGTGGGAAGCTGTCCAAACATACCATTAAGGCAAACCCAACCCAGCACTGTCTCTCTGGGGCACACCCTTATTTCCATGGCAACTTGCTCACCCGGCCTGAATGCTACAGTAGCTTCTTGGCTTCTCACCCCCCCCCCCCCCCCCCCCCCGCTTTGTGCCCCTGTAGTTTCTACGGGACAGCAGGGTTGTGACTCATACCTCAGACCTTGGGGCCCCTACCTCCTCCCTTGCTCGGGTTGTGCCCGGCTGTCTCCCAAGGCAGGCCTCTTCTGCTCTGCTAACTGCCCTTGAGACGCGTGTAAGTTGTCCTTTCAGAAGGTACTATATAGCTGCATCTCTTCCCTTCTGCTGGCTCTCTAATGTGCTGTCCTCTCGGGTTGTCCCCTATATAAGTCATCCCCACCACCTTGGAGGTGTTCCCGAGCAAGCGCCACCCTGTGTCCTTGACACCGCTCTCTCTCACTCTACCAGCCAGTTGTGGGAAGATCCCATCGTCCCAGGGCCAATATGTCCACATCTATTGGACTCTGGCTGTGGATGGGACCTGGCACATAATAGATCCTTAGCTAAAGATGTTTTCTCAGGGAGTGAAAGATGCCCTTTTCCTGATCTGAGTGCCTCCTACCCAGCTTGGTTAATGGAGCCTGAGTTCCAAAGCTCACTCCTGATAGTCTTGTCCACACCCAGGTCAGGCATAGCCCTGTGACCTCCATCTGGTATCAACACTGCTGTGGACCTACTCATCAAGGACCCAGCAGTCCCTGGTGTCCACACAGTTTATGTGACTCTGGCTCCTGTGACCTATGGGCAGAACTCTCAAATGACATCACCCACAGCTTTATTCTCTTCAGGAATGGACCAAGAGATTGAGAGATGAGTGCCAGCAGGCAGGCAGCCTAGAATTCCAAGTTGAGTCCTTTGAACCTGGATCTCCTAGACCACTGTTCCTTTTTGATCATGGGCTAGTCACTCCTAAGTCCCCCTACCTGATCCCCAAGGCACTTGTGACGAGCAATTGGGAGTGGGCCACAGTCATTTAGCTGACACCAGGAGCCATATCCACCCTCTCCTCCAAGGGCAGAGAGGAACTAACAGGGATGTTAGGGAGGCAGTGGAGGTCCAGTTACCTAGTGACTGCTCAGCAGGTCCTCCACCTCATCATCGGGAGGGAGTGGGGATCTTTTGGTACCTGGATTGGCATGACAGATTGATATGGCCTGCTTCATGGGCATGGGTGATCTCCCCAGGCTTCAGAGTCTCTTCTGACACTGTTCAGTTCCAGGCTGGTGTCCCCTCTTCACTGATCACTCAGTGTGGCTTCTCCACAGTCACCCAACCCCTCCTGGATTGTGACCACACTGTGAGAAAAATCTTCTAGAGGCAAAACACTGCCTTCTGATGCCTCTTGGCTACCCGTAGTTCCCAGGGCAAAAGTCATGGACCCCAGGAGGCCCACAGGGACCTGGTCTCTACCCATCTCTGCCTGTCTGCTCCTTTGTACCCACCTTTCAGCTGTCTCTTGACACCCTCTGCCAATCCTACCACAGAGCCCTGGCTCATGCTGGGTTCTGCTGAGGCACTCAGGTCCTTTACAGGGCAGTTCCCGGCTCAATCTCTAGTTCTCTGTAGACTGCCCAGAGCAGGTCCCTTGACCGTCAGCTCTCACTGCCCTGTGTGTTTTTGTGCTTTATAGATTCTAATATGGCCATTTGTCTATTTGAGTTTTGTTCATGGGATCACTGGGTTAATACATGCTGCCGCTGTGACCAGTTAGTCAAATCAACTGCATTCACTAAGCAACTAGTATGTGCAGCAGAGGAGGCAGATAGTGGGTAGTGTTAAGCAAATTATGTAAGAGGGGAATGTTGTCTATCCTCTGCTCACCCCCTCCGACACCATAGCCTGATTCCTGCCATGTCTAAAGAGCTTGGGGAAAGTTTGCTGAATGAATAAAGGAGCACACCAAATATCTCAGACTGCTAAAGAGGCCCGATGAGAGAAACCCTGATAAAGGGACAGGACTCTGCAGTCCAGGGACAAAAAGAAGAGTCCTCATTTCCCGCTGTAACCACACAGAAAACAGCACACTTTACCAAGAACCCAAACCCTGACTTCCTGCTCCAAGCCAAGAGTCTCTTCCCTTTCCACCACCCAAGGTGTTCATTTTCCCTGCCCTCACCTCCATGGGGGATTGACGGGGAAGAGAGAGTACATTTCTTAGTACCAGCTCCACACCAGCACTGGCCACTTTTACAGAGAGTGTTGGAGCTGGTATCCCACACAAGGCTGAAAAGATGGAAGGCCCCTGCTTTCCCACCCCATGAGCTGGGGCTTGGCTAGACACCATCACAGTGGGCTTCAACTGGATTTAAAAACAAAACAAACACACAAACTGGATCACTGGGCCCACAAATCATTACCAATGTTGTATTGCCGAATTCAATCGCTACGGAGTAATTGTTAGCTATTTAAAGATAAAAATCAATTATGACATGCTCTTAAAATGTAGCCCAGCGGTTGAAGGGGCATCACCAGAGGGTCAGAGAAGCACAGGTTCGTAGCAGCCTGCACCCTGGCTTGTGAACTGCGGGGCCCCCATTCTCGGCAGTAGGTCCTGGGTAGCCATGCATGGCTCCCTACTCCTCTGGCCATGATGAAGCTGTAGCAGCTAATGTATTCCGAGTCAGACCAACTGCTGCTTGTGAAGGGGGGAAGAGGGGACCTGCTTGAGTAACTGTAATAATTGGAAAATTATTTTGATAGCCTGAAACAATCTAATATATTACAGAATTTTATTAAAATAATATCAAATCAAATTAACTGCTATTCCATAATGAATTAGGTAACAAGGTGGGCAGATATTAATCGGCCTTGGCTTCTAGGCAGGGGAGCCCGGAATTTATTAGTTCTCGTGGCTGGCATGAGGTGAAGGCAGGAACCGCCATCGCCGCCGGAGAGGGAACCCCCTGAGACGGACTTGCCTCCACTTCTTCGTCTCCTCCTGCTTCCACATCCTAATCCATCATTAAACACTTGCATTCCTTTTATGTGGGGTCTTATGAAATTTTTAATTTTTTAATTGCTTTGTGATTTAATAATGAGGACTTTTCATTTGGCCTGAATAAGGAGTGAGATACGATATTGAATTTTTTTTTCCTCCTTTCTCTGCCCCAGCAAACCCTCTTCCCTTCTTCTTATGTCTTTCATTTTCCAAGTCTGAAAACCCAAATCTCATCCCCGAGGCAACCCAGTGCCTGGTGGACAGGCCAAGATTGCCTGGACATCCGTGTGCTCTTTCAGGAAGCACGTAGACTCAGCTGCCCACAGGGCCATGGACAGTCCCTGAAAAGCCGTTGTGAGCAAGCGGTAGGTTGTGGGAAGGCTCAATGAGTTGGGCTTCTGAATAACCAAGCACCAGTATTACCACCCTTTGGAGATTTTCTCCACTCTCTTGGACTCAGTGGTTTGCAACCCTTTGAGAAGCGTCGAGGAAGAACCTGAAAACAGCTCCGCCGTGCGTTGGGAGAGCAGGCGTGAGCACCCTGGGTTCCATTAGCTCTGCTCCTGCAGCTACCTGGCCACCCCTCTGATCCTTCAGGGCCCACCCTGGGCATCATTGGATGGTTCCTGCTGTCCGGCATCATGCAGGCCGCTGACAGTATCTCTTAGAGCCTTGATTTGCTCCTTCCCCAAAAAAGGATGAGTCAGCTTGGTGAAGTGATTGTACAGGATAGAAACACCACGAAAAGCTGCAAACACCTAGCCTGCACATGCTAGGATGGTACTTTCCTCAGTACCAAGGTGTTGAGGGAGGATCACTAATGGCAGGGAGGGTCTTCACAATGTACCTCTTCTTTTCCTTCCCACTTTACAGGTAAAGCTGTCCAAGCTTAGAACAAGTGCCGGATGCCTTGCCTCTGGAATGGTGGCACTAGGTTTCTGCCCATATTTGTCTCTGGGTCGAAGCTTTTCAGCATGGCAAGAAGGTGCAGAAAAAACGTAGGTTGCCTGGATGCAGATCCTGTCACACTATCTGATGTGAATTCTCCTTAGCCCAGCCACACTTTGAAAAACAGACAGAGATCAATGCACTGCCTCTTACCGAGGCATCTTACGTAAGATGCTCTTTTGTGCCTTGTTACTGGTGGAAATTAATTTAAAATATTGCAGGTACATTAAAACAAGACAGACATGTCATACCAGAGGAGGTAATCATTCTCTAACACTGGAGAAGAGATGGAACTACACACACACACACACACACACACACACACACACACACACACACACACACATATGCACACATGCACGCAAGCAAACACACACACATGATGTTCTTCTTTTGCTGTGCCCCGTGGGCCACATATCACTCCCTTTACCCCTGGGCCAGGGGCAAGGGGCTCATCTAGGAAGACAGAAGACACCAAGGGCAGAGGATTTTGCAAACTTGAAGTTCTATCTTGCTATCTTGGACCAAGCAAGGGTAACTTTTTTTTTTTTTTTTTGTATCTGCAGTCAGTTTGAGGTCTGGAAAGGCTGAATTAATGCACAATTAAACAAAAACATTGTATTTTCTCTAGTAGACAGACAAAAGATGATCTTGGGGTTACACAAGGAGATGTGACATAAAGGATCACCACTCACTCTGTCTTCCGGCGAGGGCTCATTCACTGGATAGCTGAGCTGAAATTCACAGGGAAGGACACTGCTCTGTCTGAACGGCACAGGCAAAGTCAGTTTTGTGAATACATTTTTAAAATGTGGTTTGGATATAAAATGCAACCCAAATGAAGCGAACACCTCTCTTGTGGCTAATCACTTCTAAAAGAATGAGTATCCAACAGCCCCCTTGGTGCTTACATGGGAAAAAAATAATAATAAAAAGGATTTAAAATTAAGGACAAAAGGAATAAAAGGGTAGATAAAATCTGAGATGCATCGGAGGGAAGATAAAGTGACTTTTTGGCAGCCACTTTAATAGAAGCTGGGCTTCAAAAGTCATCTAGCTGCGGCGTTAATCTGCACATTCTTTACTAACCCTGGCGAAGGTGGCTCCCCTGTTATTACCTCGCTTAAAAAGGGTGTATATCTCTAATCAGAATGGGCTCTCACTAGTTATTGCAGTGATTCTGAGTTTCCCATTTCCGTCGATAGGTAATAAAGGGTCATGCTGCTCAGCCTGTTTTGGAGAAGATTACGAAATGGTCTTTTCGTTTTGCAAGCCCTGCTCCGGGCCACTCCAGTGCACACAGGCTGCTTTGCATCACCAGGGGCTTGGGGCAGGGCGAGCAGGGTGCTCAGGTGATTAAAAGCAGAAAAGCATGGCCTGGGCTGGCCACTAGGGAGCTTTCACACCAGGTTCTCTCAGGATCCCTGTGCCTGGGGGTTGTATGATTTTCAGGGAACAAGGGGGCTGAGGAAGGTGTCGTGGTCTGTCCCCAGTGTGGCAGTGACGACTGGTCTGTGACTGCTGCATTCTCAGTGTCTGGGGTCGGTTGGTGAGACAGATGAGTCAGGTGCCCAGAACTCTGTCTGTCCCATCTCCCTCTGTCCCACGTGGAACATACCCAGCAGGGAGCGGCCCCCAAGAACCCTGGAACAGAGATCGCATTATTGGTATAATACAAGAGCTGGACTTGCCTAGAGTCACACTGTCTGCTGGCAATTTGCTCGTTTCTTCTACAAAATGGGAATGATATTTGCTTTATGGACTTTGGAGACTGGATGGTAAAGTTCTGTGGGACATTGCATGTCACTCAAGTCAGGGCACACTGTCAATTTTATGATTTTTGTATGGGTATGTAGGGGTGTGATGAATGTCCATATGAGGGTGCACTTTCCACTTTAATTTTTTTCGGATAGTCTCACTGAATCTGGAGGTCATTGACTGGCTATGCTGGCTGGCCAGTGAACCCCTAGGACCCATGTGTCTCTATGCATCAGCATATTTGGTTTGCCAGGCTACCCATAAAAAAACCCCCACAATACAGAGGGGTTTGTAACACAGCTGAGTGTCTGGCTGGTTGTGCCCTCTCTGGGGACAATAGAGAAGCATCTGTGCCAGGGTTTTTCTTGTGACAGCAAAATTTCAGTTTTCATATGTCCCTCTCCTGGTGGGTCACTGTATTCAGATGTCCCCTCTTTCTTAAGGACACTCATCACATTGGATTTTGGGACCTGCTCAGCTGCAAAGTAACCATCTCTTTGACAGTAACCTCTCCATAGACCTGTTTCCGTAAGAGGTCACATGCTAGTTAAGCACTTCACCAGTGAATTGGAAGGAGGGATGGAGTCAACTATAGCAATGGCCAAAGCAGCCATTGCAAGCTTTAGCCTATTCTCAGAGAGTCACAGAATCTTACCCAAGGACCGTACAACAGCCTGACATGGAGAAAATATTTTTGGGCCAGAGAGACGGCTCCACAGGTACAGGTGGCTGCTGCCAAGCCTGCAGACCAGAGTTCAGTCCCCAGAGGGTGGGAGGAAAGAATTGATTTCTGCAGGTTGTCCTCCGATCTCCACACATGCACCATCCCACGTGAATAAATAAATGTAATAAGAAACCTAAAATGTCTTTGGTTAGTTTTTGAAAATACTTTTTAAATTATCATTTTTTTATGTTAGCATATAAAATAGTGACCTTCTGATTTTGGTCTTTGCTTTCTTCTTTTGGTGTGTGTGTGCACTTATGAATGTATGTGCATGTTCATGTATGTGTGTCCATGGGAGGCAGAAGGTCAATGTCAAGTGTGATCATTAATTGCTCTTTATCTTGTCTTTCTAGACAGTTTCTCTTACAGAAACTGGAGTTCACCAGTTCAGCTAGACTAGGTAAGCCAGTAAGTTCCAGGGGTCCTCTTTTCTCTGCCTAGTCTGTACTCCAGCATGGGGATTACAGGTGCACACAACCGTACTTGGATTTTTACAGGAGTGCTGAGGACTGAACTCAGGTCCTGGGCGCTTGCAAGGCAATCACTCACAATGGAACCACCTCTTCACACCCCCCCCCCATGCCGGTCATTCTATACACGTACTTTTCCCCAATTGTTTCCGACTTCCACACCCACTGCACACCTCCCTCCCTGTCCTCTTGCAGCTGGCCTTCGCTTCCATCTTTAGGCAATTATTTGACTGAGGCACAGTGTAGCGTTTGGCCCACTTTTTAACAGAGGCATACATCTGTAACTCACAGTATGGGAATTTTCCCCATCTTAGAGAGTTCTCTCGCCTACTCTTAGGTCTTGGTTGACCCAAGAAACAACCACTGTTAATAAGAGTCCTTTGATCATGGATTAACACTGCTCTTTCTAGAACATTCTACACACGGGGCTACGCAGCAGGTGCTCTTTGCATCTGTTTCCTTTTAGCCGGTGTCATGTTTTGGAGACTCGCCCATGCTGTTGTGCTTAGCCACAGCTTGTTTCTTTTTACTGTTGGATGGAATTCTACGGAATGGATTTTCCACAGGTGTGCATCTCCGGTCACCTGGTGAGGAACAGCCAATGATTTCCAGGTTGGGATATGGCCGGAGAAGCAACTACTATAATAACAGTGCAAGTGTTAATATGTGAACATGTGTTTGTGTCTCTAACCTTGGCTTAAAATTACTGGGTCATGGGAAGGGAGTAACTTTAGCTTTTCCACGAAGCCATGGCTTTTCCACAGTACTCTTGCTGTTTTAGATTCTCATCTTGAGGCCCTTGCTGATGTGTGGGGTTACCGGTCTTTCAGCCACCGAAAGACTGTGCTCTCATTTCTTTCTAAAGTTCTAATTTTCCTTTCTTTGATGAACAATAAAAGCAATAGTAATCAAAACAGTGTGGTGTTGGCTGAGAGCGAGATCCACCGATGAGGCTGAGTCCAGAAATAGACGCCCCGTTACACGGTCAATTGATCCTCCACAGAAGTCATGGAGGAGTTTAGGAGAGAAGACCCATCAAGAGAAGGGTTGGGACCACTGCTTGGCCATATGGAAGATAACACTTCATTTAATATATGAAAAATAATTCAAGATGGAGCACAGCTCTAGGCATAAAAGACAGCACACACATATCATGAGGCTATTTTTGTGAATGCGGGACAGGGGTATGTGCGTGCACACACTTACACATATCAGAAGATATTTTTGTGAATTTGGAACAGTGATATATGTATATATTTTAACAGGAACAACTGGGATTTATTAAAATATTTCTCACTGAGGAAAGGAGAGGGGAAGCCACACACTGTGAGGAAATATTTGCAACACATATGGTCTCAGCAAAGGACTGGCTTCCAGGAGCTATAAAAATCTCCTACAAATCAAGAGTTAAAAGGCAGACAACCTAATAAAAATAGACAAAATATCTGAACAGACACTTCACAAAGGAAATCAAGGTTTACTGGCTCCACTGCCTCTAGAGTTAAGCGTAATGGTGGTTCTGGGCCTGCCTGGGCCAGCCGTTCCTCCAGGACTGGCCTCCACGTGGATGAGAGCACAGTGCAGCGCTTACACTTCATTGGAGAAGCATCTTCAGGCAAGAGATGGTGTCGAAGGTGGGAACTCATGACTGGTCATTGTGTAGAGAACAAACATCTACACTGTGTTCACCCCTCTCCCTCCTAGTCACAGGGACCCCTGCAGAAGGTGGGGCAGAAAGACTCTAAGAGCCAGAGGTCAGGGAGGACTGGGGTGAAGCAGTATCGTCTGGACAGGACAGAACCACCACACTCATGAACACACAACAGCTTCAGCACCTGCATAAGACCTGGACAAGACCAAGCTAGTCAACATTCCAGTGTGTGTGTGTGTGTGTGTGTGTGTGTGTGTGTGTGTGTGTGTGTGTGTGAAGCCTCTACCTCTCGCTGAAGAGTTATTGACAGTTGATAGATTCTGGGGGAGGGAGAGTCAGTTTTCTTTAAGGGTGTGGCCTCTGATAGGTTGGCCAGGCCTTAGGTGGTTCTACATCCAGGACTTGGTGAGTTTTAAAACAAAATGAAACACACAGTTGGGAGGTGGTAAGGAGGTGGTGGTGGATCTGTGAACAGCCAGGAAGAGTAAGATGGTGACAATAACCAAAATACATTGTATGCATGTGTGACATTCTGGAAGAATTAATTGAATTATTATAGTTTTCAAAATAAAAAAAAAATATGTGCTCTAAACTGAGAGTCTGGATGTTTAGCTGGTCTATAACTGAACTCAACCACAGTCAACCTAGGCCCATGTGACAGTTCCAGATGGTCCTGTGAACTGGGTGTCAGGTCAGAGAAGTTGAGTCTTGCCAAGCTTAATCATGAAAACAGAACTCTACCCCTGAAACCTGAATCTCCACAGCTCCCCCTCTCTCTTCTCTCACCTCTTCCCTGCCCACACCCACTGCTCACCAGATCCTGCCCATGGCCATCATCACACACAATTCTCTCCATCCCATGGCCATCTCCTACCTCAGCTTGTCATGATGGCCACCATCTCCTAGGTGATCCCAGCTCAGTACCTTAGTCTCCATATCTTCTTCTTATACAAGGCTATCTACTAGACTGTTTCTGAGTTAACAGTGAAGAAGAAGGTTTTGTGTACCATTTCTATTGCAAGCCCTCTGGTCGGTGCCGATTGATGTACAAATGGTCCTCAACTTCCAGGCTCTAGATGGGCTGCAGCAGAAATGCCTTCAGGCATCAATGTCCACTTGCCCATCTTGGACATCCTGAGGAAGCACTGTCGAGAGAGGGTCTGGAGGTCCCCAATGACCCCATATTTCCCAGGTGGATTGGCTGTGAGAGAGCCTGAAGACAGTGCTGGCCTTTACATCTTAGAATCGCTTTCTCTGAGATCTTCTCATCTCCCACTCACCACCCACTTTCTTGCTCTGGCATGCCTGACTTCGAAGATTTCTTCTAACTAGGACTAGCCAGTGTGCTGTGTTGGCATATGTAGGCTTTCCTTTACTTCTTCTGGCTTACAAATACTCTTCTACCTTATTTTTGTTGATCATTTTCTACAGCTCTACTAAAAACCGCCACAGAAGTTGCTGGTGTCTCACAGATCCTATGAGTCTACTTAGGACCCCTCTGGGCTTTGGTCAAGGGGTTTGAGGTTGGTTGGGAAAGATCTACTTCCCTGCACGTGTGGTTAAGCATAGTCCTTGGAGGCAGGGGACTGAGACTGCTAGGTTTGCTGGCCATCTTTTCTTTCTAGATGGTTCGCACAGTTCTTGGCACATGGGTCTCCGCAGTATGACTGTGTGTCCCTTTACTTCTGGTGAGGCAGAGAAGTCTGACGAGGTGGGTGCTGTGATCCTGTGTAACTGAACCATCGACACACACTACATTCCTCACACAACACAGCTGTGCTTCAGGGCTGGAGGCATAGTCTATGGGTCTTGGTGGGAGCGGGAGGGAGACTGTCACACAAAGGTATGAATGGCAGATGTGGAATACTCAGAGCCACTTAAGGAGTCTGTCTGCCATCCCATAAAGACCACTCACAACCTCTTACTTCCCAGACCATTTCAAGGAGACTTGGCTCCTCACCCTCCTGAACTTCCAGGGCAACGCATTCCTTGTATCAACTCACCACTCTTCTGAGTTCACCTTCAAAGGAACAGGTGGACTCAGCCTATAGACTTTCACCTTCTAGATAGTTTTGGTTCTTCCTCCAATTCTCACATCTGAGATTTGGTGACAAAATTTCAAGCCAGGACTTATGCCCACATGTGTCCATAGTCATATTCTGCTATGCATAATTCACCATCAAAGAGAAACATATGCAAGCAAGACCCCCCCCCCCCCAACTCCATTATCCCCCTTTCCATCCCAAGGCCTCGGCTCCCCTGTGAGCCTGCCTGCATGAGTCAGCTTGAGTCAGGGCCTGCCAGCACCAGGACATCTTAGACAATGGAAGAGCCGTGGAGTCACAAGCTGAGATGTGTCTGAGCATGGAAGACAAGGCCAAGGTCAAAGAACCCTGCCTCCTCCGCCCCTTTGTCTCGCCCTGCCTCCTTCATACTCCCCTGAAGCCTGTCTCCCTCTCTTCAAACATTTCTTAATAATCTGTAATTTTGTGGAAGGGATAAAGGATAAGGGGAACCCAGAAGGTGGCTGGATTTACATATGAATGTTGGGTTTTCATTTTAATTTTGACAAAGTGTAAAGGTTGATAATAAAAGTGTCGTTAGTGCCTTGCCATTTCTTTGATGGACTACGGAGCAGATTGCTAAGATATGGAGACAAATCCAGGGGTCACTGGTTTTACCAGGAGCTATCCTTCATCCTGTAATGAAAAAACAAAACACCATGACAAATTTCTTAAAAAGGAGAAAAAAAGCAATGACATTCTTTCCAAGGCACTTGTGACTATTCGAAGCCCTTCCTAGGGGGACTGAACCCGCAGTTGGTTTCAAAGCAGGTTCTGTGCTCATCGGAATGTGAGTGGTCACGTAGCTGGGAGTCTCTAAGGCCACATAAGTCTGCAGTTCCTAATGAAGAAGTCTTGGGTCAGTGTTGGATGAGGTAGAATAAAGAAGAGGCACTGTCCTGAGCACGGAGCTTCAGACCTGGCTTCACCCTGCAGGTAACATTGCTGAAGGAGGTTGACTGAGAAAGAGCAGATGGCCAGCTCAAGGGGCTGAGAGGGGCAGAGAAGGGCTGAACAGGTTCACGAGTCCTGAGTTCCTGGCCCCTGCTGCGCTCACTTCCCTCTGGTTTAAAGACAGCAGCAGCAGACCATGGAGAGCTGGACCTGTCCTTTACCTCTCATCAGCTACCTGCTGGATCTTAGATGAGTCACAGCTCCTCTTGGAATCTTGGTTTCTAAACTGGATATGATCAGGGCCTTTCAAAACTCGTGCCCTGTAAAGATCGAGAGCTGCTGTGGTGACCTTGGTCTGTGTGGGTACCACAGGACATGGCAGCCACCTGTCTGTCTGCATCCTTTCTTAGCCCACGCAGCTCAGCTGTTGACTGCCCCAAGTAAGACTTCCTCCAGAGATGGCTGCCATGGATTGTAAAAAATGTGGAAGCAGTGGATGTGGATTTCCAGAAGCTTCTGCCATTGTGGTGTCAACTAAGTTGATGCTCACTGGGCACTGGTGACACCAAGAGCCAAGATCCCTGCACAATATTGAAGAGTGGAGAAGGGAAGAGAAGAGAAGAGAGGGAAGGAGAGAGAGAGGGAGAGTGAGAGGGAAGAAGGGAGGGAGAGAGAGGGGGAGAGGGAGAGGGAGGGAGAGAGGGAGGGAGGGAGGGAGGGAGGGAGGGAGAGAGAGAGAGAGAGAGAGAGAGAGAGAGAGAGAGAGAGAGAGAGAGAGAGAGAGAGAGGAGTGTTTCACAACCAGAAGACTACTCTGTTGTTCTTCAGAACATTTTAGAGGTGTTTCATCCTTGTACCTGATCTTCCATGACCTTTATTGTATATCTCAATGCTTGCACATGCTGATTTGATTTAAGTCTTGAGTTTCCAGATCTGCTTGGCCTCTGAGGTCTTTGGGGGTCTCTGTATTGGAGGCTGATAGGGTGGGAAGTTTGAAATTTAAAATTTTCCTCCCTTCTTGACTGTAGGATCCCTTAGGAACCATCCAGTCTAAATTCTTCCTGTTTTAGAAAGGTAAACTGAGGTACCAAAGGGAAAATGAGAATCCTCTAAAGCCACATATCTTAATGTCCCTTAGGTCCTTTTATAGACCTGGGACTTGTGGTGAGTGTTCTATTAATGTCCCTCTGCACTCCCTTATGTAAAGAAAGGTTTCCCTCTGTCGTAAATGGTTACCCTTCAGTTAAGTCTACTGAACTTCTCATGTTCATTACCTTGTGCATCAGCCTCATGGAACAGGGACCTCAGTTGCCCCCATCTGCTTTATTTCCTATATTGATAATACAGTGGGTGCTAGTGGTCAAGGCACTCAGGTCTTTGGGAGACATCTCTTTACTTCCTGTAAGGAACTGTGCTTTTCTCAGTCATAAAAGTAACACTTACAATGGACTCTGGAAGATATGGAAAACGTGAAGAAGCTCACAGGCACTCCCTTGTCCTGCTGGTTACCGACCTTTTTGTGGGAGTTGGCTTCAAGTGCTCATCAATGAAGAACAGTTGTAAGGTGCCACTTTTGACCACTTGTCATTCTGACTCAGTCATCTGCTTCCAACCATCATAAGGAAACAGCAGCACTCGAATGCCCACCGAGGGCAGAGTGGGCTCCCTGAGAGACAGTAAGGCCCCACCAGCTCCATGTGTGAGTAGAGGGCAGGGTAACTCTGGTGAGGATGCGGGAGAGCGCCGAGCAGCAAGAGGAGGGTGCAACAGGATTGGTACCCCACTCTGATGATGGTGGTGCCTCCTTTTACCTATCATCCTCCTTTTTAGAAAATCACAAGTCAGTTGAGGATTGGGGCTTGAGGTTAACGCTGATGTCTCAGGAGAATCACCCATGATGGAGGCAAAGGAGATAGCGCCATCCATACTTGCTCAGTGGACAGGGCTGGAAGCATTCTCCCTTCGTTCATTCCTATATCTGGGGTAGAAAGAGGACTAATTGTGGCTTCAGGATACTGGAGTTCATATGCATGCTTGGGAAAGGTGCCCCACAAACCAGCTTTCTTGTTCTGTAGAAGGGATAAAACCCACCATGGTGACAGTATGAAGTGCTTTTCTTTGAAAATCTCATAGTTTAAGGCAACAACATAGTATATCCATCTTCCAGCCTTTTCCCAGAGGGAGAAAACACACACACACACATATATATACTCACCCACTCACATAAAAACTCATGCAATGCACACTCAGAAACAGACACATGCACACTTGCCTGTAAAGACACTCATGTATCCACACACATGTTCACACCCATGCACCCTCACACACTTGTCTGAATTTCCCAACTCCATGCCTAAACTCTCCCTGCTTTTCTGCAAAACTGCCCTTCTCTCCTTACATGCAAGCTACTTCCCATGGCTGCCTCTTTGGTGGCACCTGCCTGCGTTGCCAGCTGCACGTGGAAGGAATTATGGAGGTGTGGCCAGAGGCTTGGGCTGGGCATGAGGTCGTTGGTGCTGCTTCTTCTGGTTCTGTGGTCCTGAGGGAGAGCTCCTCATTCAGTTCCTTGTCACTCATGCATTCACCCACTCATGCATCTATCCATCTGCCCCCACTTCCCACCCAAGCTTGCTGCTGAGGTCACAGGGACAGGGACTCCTCAACATCCTTTGTCCCCTGGGTGGGAATGGAGCCCATTTCTTTTGCAGGAGTAGCCTTGAACACTTCTGACTTCATAGCCTATTCATCACAGCCAGTGTGGAAAGCTGCTACCTGCAAGGCTGGTGTCTGTCTGTCTGCAAGCTGTCTGTCTGGAGCACTGGCAAGGTCAGAGCTGTGCATTCTCTCGGAGAGGCATGTGCTCAGGTGCGTCTACTCTCCCCACTGCAAGTAACAATTTCAATATTAATCTTCATTTCCGGGGAAATAATTAGTGCAGTGTGAGCTGTGATACTATCTCTAGTTCCCTCTCTCACCTGCTAATTTACCCAGTAGAGGAAAGTTCTGGAGTGACTGCATGGCAGAGTTGGCTGCAAAGACTATCCTGGCCTCTGTCAGACCTACAGTGGAGGGGTAGGAGACCGCTTCTCCAACAGGGAATTCCAGCCCACCACCAGTCTCCAGCTGGGGAAATTGTCCTTATATCACAGGCCCCTCTAGGTGAGACTAGGCCACCCATGCACTTGTGGGTTGTCATGCCAGAAAGGAAAAGTCTAGAAAGAATTAGCATGTCCTGGGCCATATCTCCGGAGGCTGGGATCTGCCGTGCTCTGTGGGGATTCTGATTTTTATCTATTTGTTCCAGTCCCCCAGGACCTGGAACCATCCTACTTCTGTGAGCCTGGTCATCTCCTGTGAGCTGTCTATTGGCCAAGGGCTTCCTGATCCTCAAAGCCCTCATCATATAAGTGGGGAAGCTGAGACTATGAGGGCCTTGTTTCCCCTGGTAAGTGTGAAGACAGAGCTCATTCAGACTCCTGTGACCCCAAGTCTCAAGCTTTTAGCCACAACTTTCAATTAGAAGTGAACAAAGGATGTAGTGGAAAGTTTTCCTGTAGCTGAAAGTTTTCCTGTGTCCTGCTCAGTCCACAGCTGCTCAGACCCAAATAAATACACAGAGGTTTATATTAATTAAAACTGCTTGGCCATTAGCTCAGGCTTCCTACTGGCTAGCTCTTACACTTAAACTCAGCCCATTTTTGTTTATCTGTATGTTGCCAAGTTTTCAGTGGCTTTACCTGTGTGCCATTACATGCTGCTGCCTGGGACAGCGGGCTGGCACCACCTCACTCAGCCTTCCTCTTCCCAGAATTCTCCTTGTCTGCTTATCCAGCCTATACTTCCTGCCTGGCTACTGGCCAATCAGCATTTTATTAAACCAGTGTACAAAAGCATTATCCCACAGCAGAAGGAAGTTTTCAGTGCGGGGCTAGCACTGGTGCCCAGGGACTTGGTGGGTGATATGACAATGGCTTGAAACACCAACACCAAGGCTAGAAAATACAAACAGAAGACTCTTGGGGAGCCCTCTAGTTCAGTCAGTGCCTCCAGCTCTGGCTGATGACCTGGGGTAAGCTGAATGACCTTTCTGACCTGAGGGTCATCTTTCTAGCCTGTAAACTGAGGACGGTAGCAGGGCTTTCCACCAAGTTACTGTTAACATGAGGTGGACAGACATGTGAAGCACACATGGTTTGATCCACCCAGGGGACCCAGTCCAACGACAGCCATTGGGACTACAGTTCATTCACTCATTCACCCCACACTCTCAGTGTCTCCTCTGCGTCAGGAGTATGGGGTGCTGACTTCCTTCCCCAGTGACGCCTGGCTCTCAGTCTTAGGAAACTGTGGCAGTCCAGTGGCCACATTTAGTTGACTGTGGTGACTGACACCTTGATGTAGGCGGGTTTTATTGAAGACTTCCTTGCTAGGGAGGATTTGAGGCAGACACCTTCCTTGCCTCCAGGGATAGATCTTCATTCACCTGACACTTCCCAACTCCCCTTCCCAGCTTGCAAAAGACACATTTTCTATTTCCCTTTGTAAGAGAACGTTTGGAGAAGTGAAGTAGCTTGTCTGAATGGAAAATTCTTTCAGCCATCTGGTCTCAAGAGAGCCGCCATATTAGCTTCTTTTTGTTATGATAAACACAGGCACCCAAAGCCGCTTGTAGAAGGAAGAGTTTATTTGGGCCCACCATTCCAGAGGGAGAGTCCGTCATGGCAGGGGAGGCTTGGCAGCAGGTGGCTGCAGCAGGAAGTTCCGACAGCAAGTGTCGTTTCCAAGTACATGGAGCTAACACTCGGTATCCTGGCAGCTGGGGGAGTCACTGCACACCAGTGTTTGTGGCAGCATTGTTGACAGCCGTCTGAAGTAGGAGCAATCCAAGAGCCTGTCCGTGAAGAGGTAAGTGGCATATCTAGAAACGGAACACCATGCAGCTCTAAAAAGGAAGGGAATTCTCACGTGTGCACAGACACAGATGAGCCTTGAAAACACATCAAGTGAAAATTCATCGACAGGAGGAATTTCTCCACGATTCCATTGCACAAGCCCTAATTGTCCTGGAGACAGAGAGCAGAAGGGTGGTGGTGATTGAGAAGATAAAGAAAGTTCTGGAGATGGTGGTGGTGATGGCCACACAGTAGTGCCAATCCACTTGCTTCCTCTGAGTTATACTTTTAGGAAAGTCTAAAATGGTGGATCCTGTGTTCCTGGGGCTATGATATAATAGGGCAGTGTTTTAGGGCCAGCTGCAAAGTTTCTGACTATAGAGGGGCCAGCCATCTTTGGAGGAAGAGACCTCTCAGTAGATGGTGCAGAGACAGAAAACAGACAAGCGGAGACCCCCAGGGGGCTGGAAGATGGGCAAATGGCTTGCTGTGCAAGAATGGGGCCTTGAGTTCCGATCCCCAGCACCCACATAGGGACAAAAATAGAACATGGTGGGTCTACAGTCCTAGTGTGTGGTGGAGGACCCCAGGGCCTCACTGGCTACCTTCTGCAGCCAGTCACTGGGCTCCAGGCTCAGTGAAAGACCCTATCTAAAAAAAAAAGGTAGAAAGTGACAGAGGAAGACATCCAATGTGGAGATCTGTGTATGAGTGTGCACTTGTGACACACACGCATGCACACACCCGTGATTCAGGGAGGTGTTGATTCCCTAGTAGCCACAGCCTTTGGTGTGTCACCTCAAGAAGGGAAATCTAAGTTCTTCGGAGCTGTCATGCATGGGCAGTCAGGTGGTTTGGGGGTTTTATTATCCACATGCCCTGGCTGGGAGGTTTGGGGACAATCTATCTTTGTGGCTACTAAACCCAGTCTCATGGCAAGCTAAAACACCAGGGCTTGGAGGTATCACTTGCCTTTCTCTATGACCTTTCTCTCTTCCTAGTGGACCATGTGTGAATGGTGAACACTCAGTCAGGTTGTGTGTGTGTGTGTGTGTGTGTGTGTGTGTGTGTGTGTGTGTGTATGTGTACAGTCTCTGCTTGACATCAGTTGATAACTACGAAGGGCTGGATTTGAAATCCAAGGCAGAGCTTCTGCTTACAAACCTGTCCTTGGCGGGCAGGGGTTGCCAGGGAGTCTGAGTCTGCCATCCTGGCTGGCTCACCTGATCTCCGAGGACAACAGACGCTCAGGCAGCCAACAAGATCGTCAAGCAGCGGAGCGTGACAGTCAGCATCAAAGTGGGAATGCCACTCCTTGATCCGGACGTGGCCATACCTGCCTGGGCAGAGCCGTGGATGTGACCACCCTGCGATTCAAAGGCACTTAGAACAGGATGGACACACACACACACACACACACACACACACACACACACACACAGCACACAGAGCAAAGCCCTCCTCTTCCTCCCACGTGAAAATAAGTGTCTAGAGTCTATTCCTTTCTTCACCATTCTTTACTGACCTAATTGTTCAAATCTGTGCTTTCTTTTGGTCTTTTTCAAAGAACTAGAAGAATGGTTAATTTCACTTAATGGAATAATTGAATGTCATAATTGTTTTTACATTTCAGCACCAATGTTTGAGTTAAGCTGCGCACGCTCTCCCTCTCCCCGTCTAGAGCTCTTAATAAGCGGGCTTCTCAAAGGGCCTTTCTATCTTTCTCCATCTCCGAGGCTCCTCCCTGGACTGTCTGGGCTGGCTGCTGGCAGCAGGCTGCTGGGGTGGGGGAGGTGGTGACTAATGACTGTTTTGGTCTTTGGTTGTCCTGATCTCCTCTAATTCATTATTTGTCAGGCATGAGAGGCACCCAAAAGAGGATCGTGAACAATGCCTTTCATTCTCTCCTGCCCCTCTACCGTGCCGTTTTCTCTTTTGTTTTGGAGGGTCCAAGAAGTTGCCAACATTTCTAAGTCTCGCTGTAGACCGTCCATGGCTGAACTCAAGCCAGCAAGCGCATTCATTCTTTCGTTCACTCCTGATTGTCCATTGGGAAGTTCCTGTGTACCTAGGCCTGGCCTAGGTGTCAGCTATCTGTTGGGCACAGCATTTGGGTGGAAATGGAGAGTCAAAACACAAAGGTAGACTGGGAAACAACCCATCAGTCAGTCAAGAGCTTGCGGCACAATCACGAGGACCTCAGTTCAATCCGCATCACCTACATATATAAAGAGAGGCAGGTGTGGTGATGCGCGCTTGTTGTCTCAGTGCTGGGGAGGCAGAAACATGGAGGATCCCTGAGGATCACTGGCTGGCCTGTCTAGCCTACTAGTTCCAGGCCAGTAAGGACCCTGTCTCAAAAAACAAGGTAGACAGTTGACGTCTGGCTTCCACAGGCATGCTCATGTCATGCTCATGCTGTGTGGGTGCATCCCACCATGGCACCCCCATAGACACATACGTGTGCATATGTGCAGGTACTTCCTCCCCATCCCATGCAAAGGGATTACATAGATAGGCAGCTTTGGGAGGAGACACGTTTTGTGGAGATAACAGAACAGAATGCTGTGATCAGCAAGGCCCTGGGGTGCAGGAGACAGCGCAGAGGTGGGGGTGACAGGCAATAGCGAAGGGCTAGAGAAGCCAGATGCACAGGACCCTGTAGATTACAACATGGAATTTGGAATGGTCCTTAGGTCACCTGTGGTGGACAAGGCAGTGTTAGAAATAACATCCTAAAAGGCCTCTCCTGTTTCCATGTGGAGAAGGTCAGAGAGATGCAGATGGGTTAGTTAGGGAGCTGCAGCATTCTCCTTGGGAGGGGTGCTGGTGCTGGGGACAGGGTGGATTGAATGTTAACAATGAAGATCAGTTAGGTCCAGAAATACCATGGATATTTATCTGTGGCAGTTTGAATACGCAGGGCCCCCATAGACTTCTGTGTTTGAACGATTGGCCCAAAGTGAGTGGCACTATTAGGAGGTGTGGCCTTGCTGGAGTAGGTGTGGCCTTGCTGGAGTAGGTGTGGCCTTGTTGGGGGAAGTGTGTCACTGCAGAGGTGGGCTTTGAGGTCTCCTATACTCAAGCCAGTTCACTCCCTGCTGCCTGCCAATCAAGAAGTAGAGCTCTCAGCTCCTCCAGAACCATGTCTGCCTGCAGATTGCCATGTTTCCAGCCATGACTATAATAGACTAAACCTCTGAAATTGTAAGCCAGCCCCAATGAAATACTTTCCTTTATAGGAGTTGTCATGGTATCTCTTCACAACAATAGAAACACTAAGACAACATCTGACAGGCCTTAGTCATGGGCTGGATGCACGTCAGGGTGAGAGACAAAGAGAAGCACTCTTACAAGCTGGCTTGAATAACTAAGCAGTACCCATAAATCAGATTGGAGAGATAGGGTGTATTTGTCAGTATGAGACAGGTTACACTCCAGTAACAAATAAGCCTCCTCATCTCAATGCCACATCAGTAAAGCAGTTGTTTATGTTTGACTCATGGTTCCCATGCAGTGCAGGGGGTGAGGCAGAGCTATCTCAGAACTGTGCCTTCTGAGGCTTGTGGCCTCCACAGTCATTGCTACATTGGGAGGAGAGTGTGGATTCTGCTCTCAGTAGCCTGACCAGCCATGACCCTGCCTAACTGTGGGTAAGGAATGGGGAGGTGAGCAGGATACTGCAGGGAAGAGTGTGTCTGGGTGGTAGGCCAAGAACTTTGCCATGTGCATGCTAGACAGAGTAGAGGGAGAAGCAGATGAGGACACAGCTTGGGCGTGGGGAGCAGCTGGAATGGAAACAAAGATGCCACCATCACAGATGACCTTTACTTGGTGTCAGGTTCTAGCTCTGTGCTTTGGAGACAGAGGCAACAAGCACGCTTTTGTCCACTGTGAGTGAGAATACAATGTCTGTATCCATTTCTACCTTAAGGTTTGTTTAAGAGAATATAACATCCATATTCATTTCCACCTTAAGGCCTCCAGCGCTTCTAGGAAAAGGCCCCTGTGCCTCACAGCCTCTCATCCAATTGGCCTCCATGGATGCCATTAATTTGTGCCACATGGGGACACTGACATGTGTTCCAGCAGGAGGACAACTTCATGATTTCAGAAGCATTTGTCGGGGACGCCTTTTCTTCTGTGTGTCCTTGCTCTGTCTATCTGCTCAGAAAACTCCACATGTCAAAGCTCCCATCCTTGTGAAGCTGTTGCTCCTCTCTCATGGTCACCCCACAGAAGTCCGTGACTCTTGCCTGGCTACCCCCCAGAAGTCCGTGACTCTTGCCTGGCTACCCCCCAGAAGTCCGTGACTCTTGCCTGGCTAGGCTTGCTCTAAGTCTCTATAGTACCCATGTCATGATGTCTTCGGTAATCTGTGACAGTCCCCACCAGACCTGGAGCCTCACAAGGGACAGGCTTCTTTATTTACTCAATGGTCACCAGAGGAAAGTGCTGTTCTTTGTCACATGCAGGTCATGGCTGAACCACGGTCCCCGTCTCTAGAGCAGATGAGTGGAGGCTTAGACACCACAATGTCCTCCCCTAGGCACAGCCACCTGCTCTGCCCTGTGCAGTGATTTGAACTTTCCAGGTGGCTTCTAACTGTCTTCTCTATCCTGATGGTGCCTCTCTGTCTCCATTTATTAATAACACAGCAACCAAGACATCTCGGGGGAAAAGCGCTCCGAGATAGAACTTCCATACATGGCCACCTGTCTAAAGCGAGGGTTAAATCACACTGCCTGTCACCTTCATGACTTTTTTCTCTCAGCTGCTTCCCACCTCACAGTCACTAACAAGGCTCTCACAGTGACTGGCCAGGGGTTCTATCATGATGCTGCCAGGCCTGCCCCTGGCTCATCCCCTTGGGTCTCCGACTTTGGACTCCTCCAGAGCCTCTGTTCTCACCTCCTATCTGCCTGTGGCCCTTGCTAGGCTCACAGCAAGTGTCCTATGACTTCTTAGGGCTTTTGTTCATGTGACACATTGAGGGCCACCATCTGTTATGGATGAGGCCATGCCATACAATAGTGTAAGGAGAACCTGACACAGCCTGACACTTGTCAAATGTGCCTAAGCTGCTGCCACTGGAAGGGTCATTCTGACATGTGACAAGAAGCATCTCTCTTCCCTTTGCTGTGGAAGACTTTGAGTTGCTGAGACAAAAATGCCAGCAAAGGAGTGTCCTTGGCTGTTAAGACCAGGGAGCCATGCACATGTGTGGTGGGCTCCTTAGACCTACCAGGTTGGCCCTACATCTTGGTTGGGTTCCCCACCCTTCCCCATCTGCAACAGCTGATGCTCCACACTTTTCGCAGAGATTCCAATTGCAGGTCTGCCTGTCTCACCAGAATGCAAGCTCCATGCAGCTGGGATTATGACTTGACCTGAGGTCATGGTACTCAGTGCAGGACTGAAAACTAAGAGATAATGGAAGTGTGCAGTGAATGAATGAATGAATGAATGAATGAATGAATGAATGAACGAATGAGAAGAGTAGTCTCCACTCTTCAGCACCCCTTAAAATAAGGAAATGCTTCTCCAGATTGTCAAGTCAAAGCTCAGGAAGCAGATTTTCTTCAACTTCCAGCTTCCAGCTTTGCCATCAGAACACACTGTGAGTCCTATAGGTAGAGGGACCACATATGTGGCTTCACCGGCATCTCAGAGGAAGGATCCCATCCATGTTTCACACCAAGTTCTTTATCAGAGGGAACAGAAGGTCTGCATGGAAATGTGGTGGGCACCAAGAAACAGTGTGAGCACTGTACCAACACTGTATCAAAACCTGAGCATTAAAAAGCCAGGACATTTTATGTATGACACGTAGGTGAGGAATCCTGTTCTGAAGGAGATATACTCCCAGGAACTGAGGAAAACTCCCAGTTGCTGTTTGTGCTTAGGAGACTCTCGTAAGATCAGAGGTCTAGGAAAGCAGGAGCCTAAGCATGGGTCAATATAAAATCACAAGAAGAGAAGAAAAGGCCAGGGCAGGGTTAAGAAAGCAGCTTGAGAATTGAAGCAGTTCATGCCACAATCAATAAAATGTAAACAACAACAAATAACATGGTTCAAATACAGAATTAGTGACATGGGGGACATGCTTAAAACAGTTTCCATCTGTGTGGATGAAAGAGGCACAGAAATGGAGACACAAGAGGAAGGTGACAGTATTGAACCCTGAAATTCAATAGGTGTCTTCATACACTGGAGCAGGAGGAAGAATCAATCTGTGGACTTCCCAAACCAGGAAGCAGGATTGTGGGGGCTCTGTGTGGTTAGAGGACTGAATGGTTTGGATGGAACCCAGGCAGGATGTGTTTCAGGGACAAATGCAACACATAGACAATATGAAATACTCAATGGATTAGTTGGAAAAGAAATGGTGCCCTGTGTTAAAATCTAGAGAACCAAATGAGGAAGGGACCACAGTAGTGAGAACACTCATGCAACCATCCATGTCTAAAGACAGGAGACTACAGACAAAGGTCCACATTGCCCAAGATGGTGGCCACATCTACCCTAGGTCTCGCAAGTAAAGGGAACAAGGGTTGAACCTGGGTTTTTCCCCCGAGTATGACATGAACAATCAAACAAAACATGGAGTGCCTATTGTACAGCTTACAGTAGCTCACCGTGTTGAATGCCTTCTTGGCAGATAGGTAGTGAATCCAAGATGGAGAATCCTTGGAGAGGGCTGGGGTTGAGTGCTGACATGGTCATTGAACCAATGTCAACACTACATGAGGTGACGGTTCTGAAATGGAAATGTAAGTCCCACAAATCCTGCTGATGTGGAAGGAATATATACTACACGCTCAAGGACTGGGGACATTTTCTTACAAAGGGCCAGGTGATAAATATCTAAGACCTTACCGGCTACATGCCTTTGCTGTTAATTAATTGACTTTTTAAATGTAAATTATGTGTAAAGGTCATACGGAGCTCAAGTGCTATGCAAAATCATGGCTGGGGGCAGAACGGGATGGCTTTGGCTTCTGGGTCGTTATTTGTTGACCCTTGAACTACACTGTTGTCTTCTCATTCACTATCAAGTCAGTGGCTTTACAGGGTCCAGCCTTTGGAGTCACGTTCCTGTTTTCTCCACTGCTGTGTATTGGGAAAGGGTGGCAGTGTGGCTTGATGTGGAGACAGAGGGGAGATCTGGGCCAGCTCTCGTGAGTTGAGCCACAGATAAAGCCACTACAGGTGTGATTCTCAAGCAGACTGACCAAGATGGCGGCCCTTTTACAAATGGCAGCCACTTGACAGGGACTTAAGCCTTTGACATATGGTGGGTGAGACTTCTACTCCCCTCGTGGATGTGACACATCAGATCCGTGTGGCTTTACACAGACTCTTTGCCACTTTGAAATGATGTGTCACATTCAAGAGGGGAGCAGAGTCTCATCCACCATCTGTCAAAGGCTGCAGCCGCTGTCTAGTGGCTGCCATCTGTAGAGGGACTGCTGTCTCGGTCTGTCTGCTTGAGAGTCACACCTAAGATCCTTTGCCACTTTGAAACTTAACTTCTTATTGAGAAATGGAGGAGTGGTGTGTGTTGGGTAGTAACCACACTACCTACTCTTGGTAGATTGTTGTATGAGGAAAGTGTTCAGCAATGTCTTCATTTCCCAGAGCAGGGCTGCTTCCTGGGGGCAGGTTTGAATGAATCTACTTATGATTACATATGTAAGACTGGCACCCTCAACGTTCCTTCACGGACATGAGAGGAACTCACAAGGCCCCATCCCTCCCTGAAGTCCATAGGTAGTTAATAGCTGCTATGGGAGGGAGAGACATTTTCTTCAGTGGTGTTTCCACTGATATGGTGCCCACATTCTTGTAAATAACCCCTCACCCTTACTTGTGTGAGCAACCCTAATTAAATCTATCTGATTATCTCTCCAAAAGACATTAAAGTTGAAGAGTTACTACTTGGGAAGAGGAAGGGGATCAACGTGTGTGTGTGTGTGTGTGTGTGTGTGTGTGTGTGTGTGTGTGTGTGTGGTTTAAAAAATAATAGGGGTACACAGGATCAAAATACATTGTATACTTGCATGAGAATGTCATAATGAAAGAATTATTAGTGTAATTAATATATGCTAATGAAAAAACTAAACAGCAAAAATAATACAAAAATCCACAAAGGTCTCCTCTGGAACCCAGATATGAGGAGATATCATCAACTTTCTTGGGGTACAGATGGGATACTAGCTAATTTGGGGGTCACAGGAGGCCTGAAGAAGGGCAGGTGTAGTTGTGATGTAGGAATGGCCTGAATCCATGCAGTTGGGGCTAGTCTTGAGTTTTAGTGGCGTGTGACTGCTAATGGGCTTAGTTAGGGTACAGCTGCCTAAGACAGGAGACCATGAGTGGTCATTTTAAGAACAAGATGCAATGGGACCTTAACCACTCAATACTAGACTTGGGGTTGGGTGTTGTGGAATAATCTTTGTACACTGTGAAGATGTGTCATCACTCTGGTTGCTTAATAAAGAACTGAATGGTCAATAGCTAGGCAGGATTTCCAGGCACAGAGGATGCTGGGAAGAAGCAGGGCAGAGTCATGAGGGGACATAGAGGAAGCATGGCATGTAGGAGATGAGATAACAAGCCATGAGCCATGTGGTAGCAAGTAAGTCAATAGAAATGTGTTAATTTAAGTTATAAGAGCTAGTTAGAAACAAGCTTAAGCTATCGGCCAGCGTTTCATAATTAATAGTAAGTCTCTTTGTGGTTATTTGGGAGCTGGCTGGAGGGACAGAGAAAGACTCGTTACAGATGGGGAAGCTGAGGTGCAATGTTCTGGTGCTGAAGGCAGAAGAAAGTGTGCTGTGAGCTACATAAACAGGAGCCCGACAGTACAAGACAATGGCTATCAAAACCTCGGGTGCTAGTTTGCGCCACAGCAGACTAAGCTGAGTTGAGCTTCAGGTGCTGGTTGGGGAGAGGCCTTGCTGACACCTGTTTACCAAGGATGGACACAAGTCAGCCCCTTCTTAGTGAAGGACAGCAAGTTGTATCTAATACCCTCTTCACCTCAGGGTGAGGAGACTTGAGTTGGGGGGACCAGTGGACTCCCACTGTTCACCAGGGTTGAGGCAAGCTTGCTGGAAGAGCAGGTTGGTGAGGGGTAGACTGACTCTCACTTCATGGGCAGACTCCCCAGACAGCCAGGCCTGGGAATCCAGCCTTGGAATCAAGCCACCCAGCACTGAGCACCAACAGGCAGCCAAGAATGTCACTCCACTGGTTCTCAGCCTGCCCCTCAGATCCCTGCCCCAGGCAATGTGGAACGGCATCAATGGAAGGAGAAAAACCAACCAAGCCAGAGAGCAAACCCCACTCCTCATGGCCACTCAGACGTCTGCTCATCCGCTTCAGGCCTTTGCTCATCCCTGTTTTTCTAGAAAGACGGGGGCATTCTGCAGAGGGAACAGAAATCATATGACGGCAGGGTCCTGCTGCGGTATCCCTGCTGTGGAGCTATGAAGGTCTTCACTTCGTGGAGGAGGCAGAGAAAGGCTAAGCTGCCTGGCCAAGATCATGCAGGAGGAGAGCCCAGCAAAGAGGCTTCAGTTCTCAGCCACAGTGGCCTCATTTGGCCACTCAAACCATTAACGAACACGGACTTGTGTAACAAGCCGCTTCTCTTCACCTCTCCATAATGGAAAGATTCAAAGCGCTTAGCTCCCAACAGGGTGGGGGGCAGGAGGAGCAGAGCCATGCCGGAACATTCTAAGTCGGACTCTGGGATAAACGGAGATTTGATATTTCTGGATAATTCCCACTGAGCACCCTCCCCCTTTAATTATCTTGTGGTCGCCCTTTCAAAGGTGATTAAAGCTATTCTTCAGTAGATGTGGTATAGATTGAGTGGGAACCTGGTCTTTCTTGTGGTTTTTATCGCAGCAATTAAATCTGGCTGGCTCGCAGAAGCTGTGTGGCAGGAGGGTTTTTACCAAGCGAAACGATTTTCCCCTTCGGGCAATGTTAAATTTAGGAAAAATACAATTAATTATACCAGACAGGTATCTATTATAAACCATGCATGTATCAGAGGCTCTGGGCTGCTTCACTCTGAGAGGCCCCTTGTCCCCACCTGCTGGGTCCCAGGGCCAGGCTTGTCCCTGCAGCAGGCCTCCTCCCCTACCCACACCCCCACTCCTTCTGTTGGGGAGCAGAAGTGAAGGGGGTGGTGCTTGCCAGAACTTTCTCTGACGCCCCTTGAACACCACTGAGGTGTGTGTGTTTTGCAAAGCTGCGGTGTCTGGACACTGCAGACAAAGGCCATTCCTACTGCCTCTGCCCTCCGCCATTGTGTAACCCTGGAAAGGTTCCCTTTGCTCACCCACAAAACCAGAGCACTGAGGCCGATTCTTTCAACATCCCGCTCTGCTCCGAGTTAGGAATGTAAACAAAGCTTCCATGGAAAGAGAGTCCCAGTTTCTTGTTAAAAGACCTGCATTTTCCCCTCTCAGGGTTTTTCCCCTCCCTCCCTCCCTCCCTCCCTCCCTTCCTCCCTCCCTCCCTTCCTTCCTTCCTATCTTATGGGTGTATGTCTATTCACCCCCGTGTGCCTGGTTCTGGAGAAGGCCAGAAGAGGGTGTTGGAGTCCCTGAAGCTGGAGTTACAAATGGTTGTGAATCATCATGTAGGTGCTGGGAATCAAACCCGAGTCCTCTGGAAGAGCAGCCGGCTGCTCTGAACCACTGAGCCATCCTTCCAACCCCCTTCAGGATGATCATAGGACTCGATGGTCTACTCTCTCCTCTTTACTGGAAGCTTCCCTAGATCTCAGAGCTACTTGAGAATAGTATTATTCCTACTATGTTTGTGCATACATGTTCATGTGTGTGCAGGTACTCACGTGTGCTTGTGTATGTGGAGCTCAGAAGTCAACCTCCATTGTCAGTCCATCTAGTTCTTTTGCTACAGTCTTTCTCTGGCTTGGGACTTGCCAAGTAGTGTAGGCTGGTCAGCTGGTGAGGGCCAGGGACCCTCCTAGCTCCACCTCCCCAGCACTGGGGTTATAGGCACATATTACCATATAGTGCCTTTTACATGGGTTCTGGGAATTGAACCCAGGTCCTTGAGCTACCCACCCACATACATGTATAACCATTGGGTCCCCAGTGGGAACAGAAAGTCTTTGCTGATTAACAGGTGTCTGTTCAAACATGTCAGTGATTTGGAGTCCTTCCCTGGATGCCAGCTCAGTGTCAGGCTCGTCCGTCATTACCCACACAATCCAGAGACACATTTGTAGGAAATGTGCCCTGGACAGGTCCATCCACCGGTAGGGAGACAAGCTGCTTTGATGCCAGCTGGAGAATCTGAGGCTCTTTGTCTGGTTCTGGCCCCCTTCTCCACACAGCATCTTTCTGTGTCACCGTTTCCCTTCCCTGGCGAGAGGGGGACAGCTTTACCTGGCTGCTGTCTCATGAGGGTGTTGTGAGGATTAATGAGATAATATTTTTTAAGTACTTGGAGATCTTCTGGTGAAAGAGGCTATAAAAGTACAAAGTGTCACTATTACTGTAATTAATGGCATGTCTGGGGCTTTCGAAGTGCAGCTTGGGTTAGACAGAAGCAGGTAAGATCCCTGCTTAGGAGTTGGCTACCTGTTGAGAAAACAGGGCAAAGGAGCCAGTATGTGTCCAGGAGGGCCCAGGGAGCGTAGCACTAGGTCCATCGGGAGGCATGTGCGAAGAGGTGGATCCCAGGGAGGGAGTGCCAGTGAGACACTTAACCGTATCAGTCCATGCAAGATGTCAGCCAAGATGCTGTCCCTTTGGGCAGGGAGGCCTGACAGATCAGCTCATGTCCTGAGCTCAACCTGGACCCAGAAGCAAAACATGGCCCAGGAACAGATAGTACCAAGTGGTAGCTCTTTCTCCAGTTCGGGCTTGCACAAGACTCCTTCCCACCTATCTTGACACTCATCCACAGGCTGGTCCCTCTGCCGTGCATTATTGGTCGAATCATAAAGGGTACGGTTTCCTTTGGCCAAAAGCTCTGTCTGAGTGGGAGGAAAGGTCAGTGCACCAGGTGTTAGGGGTGGAGGCCGCGGTACAGTGGGAGCTGAGAGATGTAGGGGGCCTGCGGGGTGGAGTGGGGTGGTCCACAAGGAAGGTAGGTGAAGAGAGAAAGGAGGCAGGAGAAAATGTACATGGAGGGAGATGGAGGGAGAATGAGAGACGGATACACAGAGAAACAGACACACACACATACACACAGAAAGAGTGAGACAGCAAGACACACACACACACACACACACACACACACACACGGGGGGGGGGGGAGGAAATAGCAACCAGCAATGGGACAGGCAATTACACATTTGGGGTTACTGGAAACAGATGACAAATGTGTGTACATAAAGGGAGACAGATAAAGTCACCAGCTTAGAGAGGTGGGCAAGGCATAAAGACCATCTGACCTGAACTAGTGGCCACAAGCAGAGAGTGACTGGGGACATCAAGGAAGCTGCCTCTGTAGGCCCGGCAAGATGGAGAGGAGGGCTTTACTACAGGGTCTGAACTTCTTTCACATGTGTGGGCTGTAATGAGACTCTGGAGTCTTTGAGGAGAGAACTGGGCTTGGCCTGCCTTTGGGAAATGGACACTAAGGATAGTGGAAGGCATGGGATATGTGAGACACAATGCCATGTGTGTCCTTTAAAATTAAGAAATAAAGCTGGGCAGTGGTGGTGCACACCTTTAATCCCAGCACTGGGAAGGCAGAGGCAGACAGATCTCTGAGTTTGAGGCCAGCCTGGTCTACAGAGCAAATTCCAGAACGGCCAGAACTGTATAGTGAGATGCTGTCTTGAAGAAGGGGGAGGAAAAGGAGAAGGAGAAGGAGGAGGAGGAGAGGAAGAGGAAGAGGAGGAGGAGGAGGAGGAGGAGGAGGAGGGGGAGGAGGAAGAAGAAGAAGAAGAAGAAGAAGAAGAAGAAGAAGAAGAAGAAGAAGAAGAAGAAGAAGAAGAAGAAGAAGAAATAAAGAGGAAATAAAGGGTGATGTCAGGGCCAGAGAGATGGCTCAGCATCTAAGAGCACAAGCTGTACTTGCAAAGGACCAGAGTTCACTTCCCAGCACCCATGACAGGTGGTTCACAGCTGCTTATAACTCCAGTACCAGGGGGATCTGACACTCCTGGCCTCAAAGACACAGGTACCCACATGCATATCCCCACCACAAATGTGCATTAATGCACATACTTAAAAATTACAAAATTAAACTTTTAAAGAGAGAGAAGCCCCAGGACCTCCCAAACATGGAATGCTATTTAAACATGAATGGAAACCCCAATGGGACTACTCCCGACCAGCCTACTGAAGCATTCAATGTCAAACATGGAGACTGGTGCCTGCTGAATGAAGCATTCAGTGTCAAATGTGGAGTCTGGTGCTTCAGTGAAGGCATCGGGTAGAATATGGCCATTTCTAGTATTTAAATCTCAATGTGGCCAGCATTCTGCCTTTCTTCTTTGCACAGGGCCCATCCTGACTGCCAGGGGAAAAGCAGTGGACATGAACTCGGAGGCATGGTGGCCCTTCCATGAATAGAAAGCACCAGAGTTTCCTCTCTATGCCATGAGGCAGGTGCCTGAGTGCTTTTCTGTGCAGGATGAATTGGTTGAAATGCAAGCATTATTTTATTTGTCAGTACATCAGTGGTGGGGCTGACCCTTTGGACTGGTGCAAAAGACAACAGAGGGGGCTCTACAAAACATACACATCTCCCTGGGAGGACAGTTTGAAGGGAACAGGTCATTAGCCATGTATCAACTCAATGTCTTCACATTGACATTGACAGGTTTCCTCCTAGGTCCTTGGACATGCGAGCCTGCCAGGTTCCTGTTGGCCTCATGGCACCTCCATTTTTGCCAAAAAACGACCGTCAAACTACCAATTATGAACAGTTTAAGAAATAAAAAAGTCACTATTTTCTGTATTTGATTATCATCACCTTCAAAAATGCTGATGCATTTTACTTCAGCAAACAAAAACCTGCGTAGGGGCTTCCCAGCAGTTTGTCTGTCCCTTCTGAGCATGCCCACTGCTTTTTCTCTATACTATCTGGCATCTGTTCATTCTGAGTTCTCTACCAGGAAGATGTTCAGAAAGGGTACATCCTCGGACAGGGAGGAGTTAGTATGTTGGCCTGTTTTTAGGAAGTTGGTTTTATAATCATATTGGTTAGCCTTGGTATCACAGCTGAGTGATACCAAATTTGGGCTTTGGTTTCTTATGTGTTATCCAGGCTCGTCAACATTCCTTCTTGTATCTTTGACCTCAGTGGTGTTGAGTCTTTTCTCTTTCTGCTAAGTGTTTCATGAATGCATCTCACTCATCTCTCTCTCTCTCTCTCTCTCTCTCTCTCTCTCTCTCTCTCTCTCTCTCTCTGTGTGTGTGTGTGTGTTGTGGAATACTATTTTAAGGAGCGTTACATTTGTTTATGCTGTGGAACATTTATTTAATGATGCAAAGATGTGTTGCATTCTTTTATGTTGCATTTGTTTAGCTCTGTGAAGCTGGGTTACTGTGCCTGTCTAAAACACCTGATGGTCTAGTTAAGAGCTGAATGGCCAACAGCTAGGCAGGAGAAAGCATAGGCGGGGCTGGCAGGCAGAAAGAATAAATAAAAGGAGAAAAGGAGAGATAGGGAAGCAAGAGAGGATCAAGGAATGAGAAAAGAAGGAGCCAACCACCCAGCCACATAGCCAGACACAGAATAAGAAGAAAAGAAAAGATATACAGAAATAGAGAAAGGTAAAAGCTCAGAGGCAAAAGGTAGACAGGATAATTTAAGAAAAGCTGTGAAGAAAAGCTGTCAAGAAACAAGCCAAGCTAAGGCTGGGCATTTGTTAGTAAGAATTAAGTCTCCGTATATTTATTTTGGAGCTGGGTGGTGGGCCCCCCAAAAGAGGAAAGAGCCAAAGAATAAAAAACAGCAACTACATGTGTGTGCACTCACTTGCATGTGGAAGCCAGAGGGTATCATTCCTTAGTAGCAGTTCACAGTTGATTTTTTAGGCAGGATCTCTTACTGGCCTGGAACTCTTTGAATGGGCTTGGCCAGAGAGTCCCAGGGGTCCATCTGTCTCTAGCTTTCCAGTACTGGGATTGTAAGCATGTACTATTTTGCTTGTGTTTTCATCCTTAATTATGAGAAATAACTTGACAGATCATTAAGTTTCTTATAATTTTTGTATGACCATGTATGTATGTTTATGAATATATATGTCTCTGTACACAAATGTGTCATGAACACGTGCATGCCATGTGTTTGGATATGTCTACACACTATGGACCAGAACATTTCCCCTAAATCATAAGGGTAGCTGAGTATTCGCAGTGGCCAGTGCAAACTCCACAAGGTTTGTATCAGGAAAGTGCCATTTTTGACACCATTTTCCAGGTTGCCAGTACTGGGCAAACTGTGGGACTCCTCTGAGCACCTGTCTCTGCATGATCAAACTAGGGGAGCGGTGTCTTCTTCACAGAGCAGAGAGGAGACCTGCACACATGGACCCTGATCCCCGTGTGGTATAGCCCTTAACAAAACAATCACAGCTATTTCTAATCTATGTGCACCGGTATCAGCCTTTGGAATAGGGTCTTCTCTAGGAACTTTATAAGAAAACTAAATCATCCAGACAGTACTATCAATGCCTCCTGGGATCCCTGCCCCAGCTTCTTCTTTCCCTGCTTCTCTCTCCCCCTTCCTTCCCTGCCCCTCCCTCTCCCTCCCTCCCCTTCTCCTCTCTCCTCTGACTTTCCCACCCTTCCTCCCTCCCTCCCCTGCCTCTCCCTCCTCGTCTCTCCCCTAACTTTCCTTCCCTAGCTCTCTCACTCCAAATCAAGCATGTTTGGAAATATGTCTGGGGCATCCTTCAGCATCCAGAGCAGAGGTCTTGTCAGCCCAGAACTGGGGTGAGTGCTAAACTCAGCACCCCCACCCCCTTCCCCTCTCTATTGTGTTTAGTAACCACTGTCCTATTGTTTTCTTGGTGCCACCAGGGCAGACCTGTCAAGTCAGCTGTGTGAGTGTCTTTATGCCCTAATGAACCCCAGGGTCCTAGACCCATCAAAGCATGTCTGTTTCCCGATTCCTTTCATTTTTCCCTAGAGGAGGAATGTGCTAAGGTGGCATTGTATATTCAGAGGGTATCAGCGTGACTGGATCTAGGTCACCTAGCAGACAAACTCTGAGGCGTGTCTGTAGAGTAAAGAAGACAGGAAGACTTCACCAGACTGTGAGTGGCATTGTTCCCTGGCTGTGGTCCTGGACTGAATAGAGAGGAGAAAGCAAGCTGAGGCGCTCCATCCCCAGCCTTCGCAGCTGATACAACGTGACCAGCTGGCTGCCTTCCGCTCCTGCTATCATGACTTCCCTGCCATGATGGACTGGAGCCTTGAACTGTGAGCCGGAATGAACCCTTCCTTTCTGAAGCTTCTTTTGTTAAATATTTTTATTACAGCGATCAGAAAAGTAGCTGATACAGAACAGAGTCGATATGACATCCTGCCAGTCACCTCTTCCCAGAACCAGCTTTCCAAACACGCTCTGAACTGGACAACGCCCGCATATGTTTTTTCCTTTCAAGGAAGTCTAGCAACAGGAACTCACTGAGATTAGCAAGAGAAATGCTTAGGGAGGAGAATGGAGCTGGGAAGCAATGAAGTTGCACCCGTGTTGGCATGCTGTCCAAAGTGGGAGAGCACCACCTCATAACCCCTGGGCCTCAGTTTCCTCCTTGGTGAGAAGTGGTGGAAGTTTTCCAGCTCACTGGCCACTGGAAGCAGGTGACATCTGAAGGGTCTGCCTAGTCCTGCTCACTCTCACTTGCTCTCCTATCAACCCCTCCCTGTTAGAATAGCGGAGATAAAGGATACTCCGGATGCCACCTTTCTGATTTATACATGGGGAACCCAGGCCAAATCAGTCAGAGATGCTTGTGGGGACTCCCCAGTGAGGAGCAGGCAGCATGGGGGCCACATTCCAACCCTCACCCACCTTTATGGGGCTAAAGGGCCCCTTCTTTTCATTTTTTCCAGTTTAAGATGTTTCTGATTCTAAACTGAACAATAAATTAAAGGAGGAAAAGAGAGAAAGAAAAAGATGGAAAAAAAAGAAAAGAAAAGAAAAGCACATTTGACCCAAAGCGGTTATTCATAAAATGTCTGTGGGATGAATGGAATTCTTTCAAACTGGAGACCCAGATGAGATCCACTCTTAACACTGACGCTGAGAAATGCTGTTCCAGGCATGTGTTGGTAATTAGCGCGGCATGTCTTTAACCCTCCTCACTAGTGGCTGGGGCTAGATTAGGCCAGTTTTGGCAGCGAAACAAAGCAAAAGATGGGGGTGGGAGTTGCCTTCCGGCCTTGACCTGGTCCAGAGCAAGGGTCATCTCTTAAGATCTGTAAAGCTGGGCCTTAGTCCGCAACTCTGCCTTGTTCAGTAATTTCATTGCCAACAAGGACTACCAGGGACATGGTTAAAGGACTGGCCGGCCACGTCTATGAGGATACAGCAGGCTAGGGCATAAAGGTGGCAAATCTAACTAAGACAGAGACTCATTAAACAGGAGAAAGATACATTTCTATACTTATTAAAAATAAACAGATCAAACCCCCAAAACAAGGACAGGGAAATTGAATGGGGTGCTGCAGCTTAACAGGTTTTAATATGAAAAAGACGTAGAGATTATTAGTTGACTGTGGGATTGGTCCTGTTCAATATTGGGATGTGCCTGATAAAACAGAAATGAAATAAGATGTGAATTTTGGTTGTTTTAGGAGGAAATGTGCATTTAATGAAGGAAGAAATTGAGTAACTTGCTGTTTTTGCAATAAAATTATGTGGGTATCATAAACCTCTGATCTGATGGAAGGAGAGAGGCGGTTTCTCCCTTTAGTGTAATTTTTCCAACTGCTAAGGACTGTGGTCCAGCAAAGAAAATATAATCAGATGAAGCCAGATGGGGGACCCGTTACAAGGTGCCTGGGTAGTATGCCTCAAGAATGCCAAGGCCATCAAAAGTAGGGACCAGAGAACACTTCAGAGACAGACAACTAAGTGTAGCCTGGTCCTTGGCAGTACAGCATGCTCACTGTAAGGAAAGCTAGGTGAAGGTATATGTGATTCTCTTCACAAAATTTTTTTAAGTTAAGAGAAAAAAAAAATCAAGACTATCCCCAGACAAGAAATTTATTTAAAAACTTTATCAGGGTTATGGAGATGGCTCCTAGGTCCACTTGCTGAGCAAGACTAATGGCTTGAATTCCAACCCTGAGATCCACATAAAGATGAGAGAGGATCTCCACATTACAGATTTGACCACTAACCTGCACACACTCTGTGGCATGTGTACCCTCCCACCCCCACACATCACACACAAATAATAATAATTATTATTAATAACCAATGACCAAAGTAAAAAAAAAAAAGATACCAAAGGTATGTTATCAGACTCCTAACTCGATGCCTCTACATTCCCAGGACCTTCCACAGTTCGCTACCTGAGTTTCTTCGGCTGCTTCAGACTCATATTTGAAAGCTGCTAACTCAGAAATCCCAGAAATCTGCTAACTCAGGATGTCAAAAACAACACTTCCCCTTTTGCCAAACACTGAGAAACTAAGGGTTTGGCTTTAGCCTTACATCCACCAACCGACCAGGTAGGCTCTCCTGATGACATCCTCCCTCTTTCTAATGTCCGCCATCCTGTTTTCTCTCTCCTGGCATAACATCTCAATCGCGTATTCTTGAAGAAGTAGAGTCAAAGTAGGAAAGGCAGAGAGAAGTGGGGGTGTGGTGGGGAGGGAGATGCGAGGGAAAAGACATGGCATGGATGAATGGCAGCGAGGAACACGTGTGTGATGAAGGCCACATCTTGGTTACCATGGAGATGGCCAGCTTCAAACATGGATGGTATCATCTCATGATGACTCTTAGGGCAATGGTGTCTGTTCATTCACAGAATTAGAATCCACAGTTGAGTGTGGAGGTCATGGGGAAAAGCGGCCTGCTGAGGACAAAGCAGAGCGTCCATGACCTGTAGCAGGCTCAGCGTGCACCCTGTCGCTGCTGCTTGCTGGACTGTGGAGGGCCTCTCCCTGCCTTTGGAGTGGGGAGGTGGTGGGGTCTAGGACCCTTTAGCACCTCTCCCAGGCCTGTGCTCAAGTTCCAAACTCACCTCACTCTTCCTGCCCGCTTCAGACCTGCACCAGCACCACTCAGTTCTCAGGACACGCATGCAATTTTACTTCTTCCTGCTTCACGACTTCCCCAGCAACAAAAAAGTAATGGAAGTTCCAGGAAATATTCCTTTACCCTTTTCTAGAACTTTCTACTCAGTCCGTCGTTTGCTCCTCGCTGTGACCTGCTGAGAGGCGTTTGCTGCTTCTGTCCTGTGGATTAGAGGCAGTCAGGTCAATAGCTAGCTGGCTGTCTGCTGCCTCAGCCAGGGAGCATGGGGACATGGCTCCTCGCTCTGCACCCTTTCTCCTTACACCGACTCTTCCCTGCCTGGAAAGCTCAATGTCAAGCATCAACATATCATGGGGTGTCCTTCCCAGAAATTTCTAGGGGATCACATTATGTGAGGAGAGTGTGTGTGTGTGTGTGTGTGTGTGTGTGTGTGTGTGTGTGTGTTTTCCTGGAAGACTGTGGACTGTGATGCCAACATGGGTAGGATAGGAGGCAGCTAAGAACATGGACCTGTGAGTAGTTGAGGGGACTCCAAACCCTGCAGCAGACTGAGGCCTTGACAGGCTGCACGTCCTCCCCGTCTCTCTTTCTGACACGTGAAGGGCGTGTCAAGAATGTGAACCGACCTTTTCCTTTTTGTATATTGTGTGTTTTTGCCATTGTGAGCATTTCCCCTCACAGTTTTTAAAAACTGCCTTTGTGATTTTTAGTTCTGTGTTATTTGGTGTTGCCTTTTCCCCTCTCCCTCTGTTGCCTTCCCTCTTTTCTGTGTTCAGAATGTAACGTTCTTGGCTCGTAATGGGGTCTCTGTGGCAGCTCTACTTGCTATTTGTTCACAGAATCAATCTCTTAAAATACGATCCAAACGTGATTTTATATTGATTTCCCAGAAATTCATTCTACTAATTATTCATTAACGAATTTGGTTTTTTTGGTCATTTGTATTAGACCATCAAAAGTCTATATCATGAGACAGTCCTTTGTGGCATTCCTTAAAAGACCGATTGTTAATATGCATCTTCAATGTTTATTTATTACAAGCACGTTGCTTTTCTAGGAAAGCTGGGGGACCTAAAGCCATACCTCCAGAACCCACTTCACAGCTAGCCATGGTACTGCGCACCCAAAGCCCAGTGCTGGAGGTGGAGACAGAAACATCCCCGGGACTCGCTGGCCAGCCCATCTAGCTGAAATGGCAAGCTCTGAGTTCGTCAAGAGCCTCTGCCTAAACAACGAGGTGGAAAGCAATGGAGGAAGGTACAAAACGCTGTCCTCTGGCTTCTGTACATGTCTGCATAGGTGAACGCACACGCACACACACAGACAATACACAGACATTCAACACACACACACACACACACACACACACACACACACACACACACACACACACGTGAGAACTTTAAAGAGAAAACCATGGTGATCTCCTAATGAATAAGGTTCCGTTCTGGTTTGAGATCAAGCCATTTGCAAACGTGCTACACTGGGGACCGGCATAGCCCGGCCATGTGATGAGGGACTCCAACCTGTGAGCTGGTGTGGGAGAGAGGCAGGCACCTGGAATGGGAACCACAGGGCCTTGGGGGCTGCACAACAGCCTCAGACCTTCCATGGGTCTGCATTGTCACATTGCTTATTTGGTGGGTGCCCCTGAGCAGGGTGCTCACCCACAGCTGGCCCCAGAGCCAGGCTCTGATCTAAACGCTTCAGCTCTGATCAGGATCACTGTAGCTCTTTCAGGAAGGCTCAACTGTCCAACTGTGTGGGCCGTGGAGCCTCAACTCAGTGACTTACTTCAGCCTTCGAGGGTGGATACTCTTTCCTCCTGCACAAACTTGAACCTGAGCTGATGGGACATTTGGTGCTACAGAGGCTACTTTTCTCCTAAGATGCCCAAGCCTGCCTGAGACTAGCCCCATGCTAGGAAAATGGAGTTGAGGGCTGACAGGGGATGTAGTCCCTGGTGGCACTCTGGGACACCCTGTATCAAACTCACCTGCGTGCTTCATAAGGGTAAAGATGCTTAAATCTAGGCTGTTTAGGGTTTTCTGGTCAACTGTGAGCCAGGGGACTTCATTTCACGCTTTGGTGTCTTTTTTAAGGTCTTGGCTCATTCAGTACATATTTATTGAGTTCCAATTTCTGCTGAGTACTGTGCTAGGTAACAGAGGAAAGAAGAGAGAGGGTGGGGGTAAAGGAGCTGGGAGACGAAACAGTGGGATAATTAGTCTCCACTGTTAACTTGACTGGGTTTAGAATCACCTAGGAGACACACCTTTGGGCCTGTCTGTGAGAGTGTTCCAGAGTTAACCAAGAAGAGAAGACCCACCCTGAATGTGGGCATCATCATCCTGTGTGCTGGGTCCAGACTGATTTAGAAAAAGAAGTGAGCCCAGCCCTGGCTTTCCTTCTCCACTTTCAGACTGCAGACGTCACGGGACCAGCCATCTCACACTCCCACCACCATGCCTTCCCAACTCCGTGGACTAGACCCTCAAACTGTGAGTGAAAACCGACCCTTCTTTCCCTTGGCTGCTCTTCCTAGGCATTTGCCACAGCGGCAGCCACAGTGACAACAAAATAGCACAAACAGTGACTGTCTTGCTTGCTGCGGAAACATGTCTCCTCTGTTGAGCTCGCCATCTCCATGCACTTGTCCCAAGTGAATTTCCAGTCGCTCTTCTCAGACCTCTCCATTCCAGGAATGATTGTCCTTCAGCATCCTTGAAGAGCACAGGGACCTCTGTGAGCTTCTCCTCTGTGATATGAATAGTGTCATCTCAGCATCTTACGCTCCTTGTCTTTAGTCTCTACAAGGACAGGTAAGAAGGAATGAGGTTTCCTGAAGGAGGCTGCCATGGCTCTCCTGGATAATTTTATGCCAAACAAAGTATCAGAGGCAGAACGTACTGCAAGGAGGATGCCTGGGACCCAATCACCCATCCCAGTAGGTATACTTGAATAGATTCAGGGAGAAGGGACCACTGGTATCCTTTGTTGCAGGAGGGCATGCTGGGAAGCAGGGATGACAATGAGAAGGCTTTGGAAGGCCACAGACATTGTGATGGACAGGGAAGCTCCCCATCCCCAGCATGGATTGGAGGAGAGATAGCAAGAAGTCAGGGCTCACTGGAGTAGGCTCAGGAGTTGGACCACGTACAGAAACATGTCAGTTTTTCAATTCTTCTATCTTGGAACCCTTAGGAGGTCTTGGCTTTGCAAAACAACATATTACCTCGGAATCTGAGTCTCCGAAATCCTGGCAGGGGGGCCGGTCCAGCCGGCACTGTTGCCATATGTGTTTAGAATCCCATGCACAATAATTAATTTCCATTCTGTAAAAAAAAAAAATGAATAATTAATACCGCATCCCACGTCCATTGATCCAAACAGGAGTTGACACATATTAAGAGGCACACGATGCTGAGCAAACTTTTTAAAAGAAGCCATTTGATTAACAAAGCAACTTTTAAAAATTCCCTATCTTCTAGACAATAGGAATTGAACAGAGTCCAACAATGAGAACAGACCGAGCAGGCGGGAGTCGGATCGCGATGCAGAGAGGTGGGGGAATGGGAAGACTGTGCTCCTCTGAAGTTGCTGGTGGGGGAGCTGGATAGGAAGGTGACCGATGCTCCAGGGAGGGAAGAAGAAAACAAGATGACAGCCTTGAAGGAATTTCAGAGCTGCAGGCTCCACTTTGAGTATTAATTGTGCCCAGAGAAATATGGACAACTGTGACTGGTGACATAGGAGACATTGGGAACCTATTTCAGAAACGGTCCGGGACAGATGCTAGCTCGTGGATGCAGTAGAGTTCCTATGGCTTTGCTGTTGTCTCTGTCTGGTTCGAAGTTTCTCCTCATAGATCAGTTGATGTGTTGACTGCACAATACCAAGTTTGTGAAGACAAAACACTTAGACATTTCAGATGTATCAGCGACATGATGAGGAGCCGAAGGACCCTTTTCCATCAGTGTCGCTATGCAGTATATTATAGTTGAATTGTTCTTATTTGCAGGGCTGCTGCTAATTACTGATGGCAATAGCTTCCATCTAATTCAGAGGACCCTGGGCTGGATCCCGGGAACTTAAAATGTACCTGGAGAAGAGAGCTTCATGGCTACTCTTTACTCTCCAGATGAGAATTCAGGGGTATAGTGGGGTGGTGGCAGCAAGAAGGTGATCCGGCCCCTAGTCATAGTGAGGAGGACTGAGACCATAACATGAGCCCGAGTCTGTCACCCCCAAGTCTGCATAGGTTTCAGGGGCAGACTGTCTTTTTTTTTTTTTTTTTTTCCAGGAAGATGGGCTTCGGTTCCAGGAGAGGAACACTGTTCACATTAGAGCAAGGATGAGCGACTACAGAGTTCAAGTTTCCTTGGGATCCTGAAAGTTCCAGATCTACAGCACACTGGCTTTTGCAAAACCCCAGACAGGCAGTGCAGAAGTCAAGAAGGGTCACATGGGTGTGGCTCCTTTGACGGAAGTGTGGCTCTTAGGATGAGGGAGGAAATGGGTGTGTGACTGGAGTATGTCACATGTCTGCTGGGGTTGTACTGGTCTCTGTGCAGGTGGAGCAGTCTATGGGAAGAGAGCCGTGGGGATGGGGAGGGTACCTGAACTTGCTAGGTGTGGACAGTAAAAAGAGCCCTTTAGCAGACTGAAGATCAGCCATTGAAAGCCATGATGGTGCTGTCTGCTCCCTGAAGGGTCCTGCTTGGTGGTTTTCCAACTCACTCCAAAAACTAGAGGAGAGATTCTTGGGTGGTAACACTTGGGGTGAGATTTTTGACTGAAAGAGAAAGTCTAACCTCAGAGGGAAGTAACAGCCCACAGGTACGGAGAGCTGGGGCTGAGGTGTGGGAAGGCAGAGGGGTAAAGGGCTGCTCCTGAGAGCTGCCATGGAAGAGACGCAAGCCACCATGTATTGGATTAAACAGGAGCTAGAGACAAAGAAGTGGGTGGGGGTGGGGAGGGAAAAGCTGGGTGCCAGGAGTCTAGAAATGGTCAGAGATATCTGGCACATCCTGGGCGAGGATCAGATGCATAGAAGAGGTGCCAGGGGGACTGACAGGGCAAGTGCAGTGTTGGGTACATGGTGTTCCGTGGGATGACAGAAAGCTCAAAAAACTTTAGTTCTGATGCTGCTGGTGTATGTGTGCGCATGCCCAGATTAATTGTGCTCCTTTACTAAAGATTTCAAGTCCAAAGTGTCTGAAAGAGGAGGTTCACTGTTGAAGGTGAGTGTCTTGCATCCTATAGTGTGGCCATGTGGACTCAATTAGAGAGCTCACAAACAGTGTATTGATTTTTTTCTTTCTTGAAGAAAAGAAAAAAACACACAAGCCACAGTGTTGACAGAGCCTGGCCGCCCCAGAGCAGAACTCTGTCTGATTAAAAATGTTAATACTGTCTGTGCAACAAATATGAATGGGATATTGCATGAAACAGTGCTCTGCATTGTGATCGGTGTCCTACAGGGTGCGGACTTACTTCAAGACGTCTGGGTCTGAGGTGCACAGTGAGTTGGAAATCATACTCACTCCAGCAGTGTGGTGTCCTAGACAAATGTTAAAACAAAGCAATACCAAAACAATCCTGCATGAGTGTGGAGTTAGTTCATGGGGATGGGAGCCTGTCTTATCCCCAAACTCAAATCACTCTCAGAACCACAGCCAGGGCGTGTTGTTAGGTAATAGGGAAGGAGAAAAGAAAGTTCTGGTGATGACCTTGGGAAAGGTCATGAGTTCTCTGGTACCCTAGTTCTCTCCAGAAATATAAACCTGAACTAGGAAGTGTTGAGAGTCTTGTCAGCTCTGAAGACCACTCATATCTGTAAGTACAAAATCTGCCCATGTGAAGAACACACACACACACACACACACACACACACACACACACACACACACAGATACAAAAACACAAAGAGACATACACATAGAGACAGAAACACACAGGCACACAGATAGACAGACACACAGACACATATAGACAGTCAGACACACAAACATAGATACACACACATAAGAGACACAGACACATAGACAGAAAAATACAGCTGCACACAGACGTATACAAAGACAGAGAGACATACAGACATACAGAGAGACAGATGAACACACAGAGAGACACAGACAGATATACAGTCACACATAGAGACACAGATGGATACACAGAGACAGATACACAGAGACAGACAGATAGACAGGCACACACACACACACACACACACACACACACACACACACACACACACACACACACACACACGAACTACTAAACTAAATGCTGAGGGCCTAAATTCCATTGAACACATTTTATAATTACTTGACATGAAGCCAGAGTCCAGCTGGCTGCTGGCAGGAAGGACAAGCGTGTGGCTCTCATGTGCGCACACAGACACAGATTGCAGATACTGCCTGTGAGCGGGGTGGGAACAGAGACAGGTTTGTGTTGGGCACCTGCTCCTAGCATGGATCTCAGCTTTAGAGGAGTTCGCTCTTCCTCTGAGGTTAAACACATCAGCTTGGGACTTCCAGCTTGGGCTGGCTTTTAACATTATTTTATTTTAGAAGAGTGGGTTTTTTTTAATCCTCTTAAATAACGGAAAAACATGTTCTTTAAAATAAAGGAAGGCTAGAGCCGGCCACTGCTGAGTGCCGGGTGCTGGTGGGAGCGAAATGTGGAAGGCATTTAACTTGCTGTATTAGTTTTCATCAAAGATCCACAGCTCACACACAACAGCTTCTTTGCATTAAAATCTGTGACTGTAAAATTTCAGAGGGAAACATTGATCTTCTCTTCGCATGTTAACCCTTCCCCCATGTGTGGAGCCTCTGAACTACCCCACCCACTCCTGCTCTGGACCAGCATTCACTTCTCCCACCAAGCAGGGCTCCAGGCCTCTAGACTCTAACTCTGAAGGGTCTCCCAACACCCATACAGGCAGACTCAGAGTAGGCAGACTTGGAGGGTACCTGAAGAGTCCTTAAGAGCAAAGTCCCCTCTCTCTGGACAGCTCCCCGTCTGGGACAGTCTCCAGACCTGCAGTCGTACCCGGACATGTCTTGTCCCAGATGGAGCCCCAACATGTGAGCACTGAACTGTACTTTTGGGAGAAGGATGATTGGTAAATGCATTTCTCTGACTTTTGGCTTTTTTTTTTTAAAGTGGCAAAATACACATACTATTTCAGTACACATACACTTATCATTTTAACTTTGTAAAGTGTACAGTTCAAAATATTATACAGTCATCATTGCCCTCCATCTCAAAAAGAAACTCCATTACCATTAGAAGCCATTCTCCCTCTCCCTGTCTCTACAACCAAAGTCTTGGGTTTCTGAATGAGGCGACTCTAGGTAGCTCCCACAGTGGACAGTGGGATTCCTTATCACTTGTCTTTTTGAAGCTGGGTTTTGTTCTTCCATTAAACTTAATGTCCCCATGGTAGACTGTACTATGGCATACATCCTTTCTTTTTAAGGATGGGTACTATTCCACTACATGGATATACCGTATGTATTTATCAGGTAGGTTTGCATATGACTTTTGGGCATGGCTGCTACAGGTGTAAGTACATGAACATGGGTCCCACCTAGTTCGGCTACATGGCCAGAGGGGCATTGTCAGGTCAGGTGATAATCCCTGTTTAACTTTATGAAGACCTGTAACAATGAAAGCTGACTTACAAGTTTTGGGATCAGGTACAAGGGTCATTGTGAGGGAATCTTTGCCCAGTGGTAGCTGCCTCTGTAGGGACTAAAGGAGCCTCCAGAGATTTTGAGGACTTTGCTATCTGTCGTGGGAATCCTTGTTTGGATCCATGCTGGTGCATATCAAGCTCCAGCAGGACTCATTTTTTTTATTTCATTTGAATCTTCTGGAACATGAGATAGTAGGAGAGTCCTCTGACAGAGCTCTCACAGAGATTGTTTGGCATGCTATGGAGAGAAGACAAGAGCTGCAGAGACCTGCCTCAGATGCCCACCCCCTGAACCAGCTCCTTTTCTTTCAAGATGGGCCATAGGCATGAAAGAATAACCCTTTGGACTTCCAGTAGAAGGATCCAGCAGTCAGGGCATGGAGATAGATGTGCTCATGTTCTGAGGTAAATCTAAAACTAATTAGCCAATGATGAGACTGAGGCTTGGATCTGCACTGTGGGACTGAGGAGGACGTGGCCTTCCGATGCAGTTTTGAAGACCTGGACTCAGTTGTCTCATGTGGAACTTCACACGCTCTTCTCCCAGGCCAGCCACAAAGACCAGCAGGATGGTTTGTGCAGTATTTGCCGGGTGTTTGGCACAAATGCATATTGGCTAGTTTCCATGGACAGGCTTGGGCTGTGGGAACATTAGCCAACAGTGCCTGTCTCCAGCATGGTGTGTTATACTGGGACCGTATCACCTTATAGGAGCCATCAGGAGTCTCAGAGAGCGGCACAAGGTTTCATGGTGAAATTCCTGTGCCCACAGGGCTCTCACTCTGAAGTGTTTGCCTTCTTCAATTCTCATAGACCAGCTGCCAGACCCCTGCTGCTGGGAGGTTGCTTCTGAGAGATCTAAGGCATGTCCAGCCATCTCTCTCTCTCTCTGGGCACAGGCCCCGGCCCATTCCAGGAGGGTGGGCAGTGTCTGGTGGGAGGAGGCTGGTGGAGGCCGCCTGTGCTGCACTGTGTCTTGGAGCTGACGCCATGGCTGGGCCGCCACTGTCTCTGCCCAGTTTCCTGCGTCTGGATGGGTCTGAGGTTGCAAGTGGTTTCCTGTTTCCCTGTATCTCAGGACTGGCCTAATTGGAAAGACATGCCAGACTGATGTATCCAGCATGCTGGAGAAGAAAAGGAGGAGGAGGGAAGGTGGGGGAGGATAAAGAAGAGGAGGTGGAAGGGAAGGAGAGGGAGGGGGAAGGGGAGGTAAGGACAAAGAAGAGGAGGGGGGGGGGATGTCCAGTTTGCTCAGCTCCTGTCTGTAACAGAGGTTGGAAAGATGGAGAGCAGAGATCCCACAGAGTAAGGAGCAGGCAGGTGACTCTCCAGGGGCTTCTGTGAACTACACAACCCACAACACTTGATGCAAAGAGGTTAGATGAGGGTGTGGTCTGCTCTCTGGAGTCTCCTGCTGGCAGGGCAGATTTCCCCAGCCTTTATTATCAAATGGGCACAGCTCTGCTTCACCAGCTTATGAACCTGTAATAACCAGTGGCTTTGTAGCTGTGATCGGGAAAACCCGGGGCACAAATCTGCAAGTGAGATAGTCACTGAGCATTTGGTTCAGGACATCTTCAGCATCCCCAGAGGAGCATGAGCACACAAGGTGAAGCCTCTTTCTCTGCAGAGTGGATGGGGAAATCCATGCCCCCAGTGGCTTCTCTGTGAGAGTTCTTGTCCCATAGAGCAAGAGGTTGGGCTGGATGACTCCCTGTCCTTGGTTATGCTCAAGATGCTCTGATGTGGTCAAGAAATCTCCAGGCATGAAAGTCAGTCAGCTTCCTGCTGCCACATTTGACACTGGGTAGGAAAGAAATCTTTCCCTCCATCTCTGCCCAGCTTCTCCAGAAGCCTAGAGCCTCTGGCTCCTCTTATACAGAATGGCCAGCCAAGCATTGCCTGGAGGCTTGGATGTGACCTGTGGACCTGTGCCCTCCTGGAGTCACATCTGTCTTTCTAAGCATCCTTCCAGTGGCCTGCTCCTCCTCCTGCCCCTTTCACAGGGTAGAAGGGGGGAAAAGGCAGACGTGGAAGGCTCCATTTCCCTGTTAGGTGCCCTCCCACATGCCTGGAAGACATGGTCACCACAAACAGCATTCCATTCCCTGGCCTATGGCAGCTGGCCACAAGGATATGAGCCGGGCTAGACATGTGTTGGCATGTGGCTTGATCTCCCTGCTGGGCTTTGGAAGGGGGACATCCCTTGTCTTAAACTGCTTGTTCCCTGAAATACAGAGATCCCAGGCGAGGGCAAAATCAAGCCCTGGATTGCCGATGAGTGTTGCTCAGATCGCCCAGCTGTTGGCTTCTGCTCACAGCCAGTATAATCTACCATCCAGGCAGGAGGCTCCCAAGATGCCCCCACATCAGGGATGGTGGTGTGCCAGCAGGGCTCTCCCACTGGCTTCAGGCACAGTGGATGAGGAGGAGCTCCTCTCATGGGAACGCTGACAGTGGAGCGTGCTGAATCTCCTCTCCAACCCTAGTGCCTCCTTTGAGACAGTGAGATTGGTGTGAGCTCTGTGTATGAATGTGCACGTGTGCCCACACCGTGTATGTGATGGTGAAGAAGGAACTGAACAGAGGACCTGACTCATGGTAGGTGTTCCTGAAAAGGGAGCCCGTGCTCTTCTTTAAAATAGATTTATTACGTTTATTTATTTATTTACTTATTTGCTGTGGTGTGTGTGTGTGTGTGTGTGTGTCCATGCTCATGTGCTTATACATGTCACAACATACTTGTGAAAGTCAGAGGACAACTTGAAAGTCAGTCCTCTCCTTCCACCATATGGGATTCAAAGTCAGGTGGTCAGGCTTGGCTACCCTTAACTGCTGAGCCATCACACTGGTCCTAAGTTCAGTCCTCTCTCTCTCCTCCACTGAGTCATTAGATGCCTCTCAACCACTTTTCAGAAACTGAGCACCTACTGTATGCTGAATGCCACGCTGAGCCATAGGAATGTGACAATGTGCAGAGTCTCCTGAGACAGAATCCAGACAGACAAACAGATGCCCCCAAATGGCCCAGGCCATGGCAGGGAAAGAACAGAGGGCATGAAAAGCGTTCGACTGCTTTTAATTGTTCAATGAATATTCATCAAATGCCTCCATTGTGCCAGACTTGGTGTCTTGGTGTGGCTAAGGCATGCATTGTGTGTTCAAGGGGTTCATGGACACATTTAGTCCCAGAATAGTGTAGATATTGCGGCAGAAAGGGAACTTTGTAAGTCAGTGCCCTAGAGGGAGCTCCCATGCCTATACTCTGGACACCATAACATTGGCTCTGACTGTGACCCAGTTTCTAATTGCAATGCCCCCAATGTCATCACTGCTAGTTACTCTCTTAAGAATGAGGTCCTGTGAGCTGTACCCCAGCTGCGTGAGCTCATGTGATCTGGATAGATAGGCAAGACAGGTTTTATAGAAAGACCTATAGAAGGAGGTGCCGTGACTTGTTCTAGATCACACAGTCAGTATCTCACGGAGTATGTTCCAAACCTAGACCTGTTTGCACCCGATTCCCATGGATGATGTTGTGGCTTCTGTCATTACTGTGCTTCGCCATCCCATCCAACATGGGACGTGTGAATAGCCAAGGTCCGACTGTCACTTAGGAAGGATAGTGAATATTGACAGAATGGCTGCAGATCACCGCTTCACTGAAGAAAGGTGACTCTGAGTGGGAGATGGTTCAGTCATAGGCCACTGCATCCGGTCTGGAACAGAAGGTGCCAGAATCACCCTACTCTAAGGAGGTTATTTTCCTGACCATATTTGGTGGAAACCTCCTTGCTCTATTTATCTAATTGATCCCAGGGCTGGGCAGTGCTGAGCCAAGGCAAGACATTTGCTGACTGTATTCCATTCTATTTTTTGAGTTGAGATTCACAGGAAAGCAAAGCCACATTTTTTTTTCAGCCAAGGGGGGTTGGGGAAAGGCATTTGAACAATGGATTGTCTCCTTGGCCACCAGACTGGGCACAGTCATATTTGGTTATGTATGGAGCAGGAAATAATTATTTATTGGTGCATTTATTTTCAGGGCTCTGGGTAACAGGCGACTAAGTCCAAATATGGTCTGGAGAGAACTTTGGTTCCATTATATATTGTCTTCTTCTGGCCCCGATTCTTCTAGCTGGTGCGTTTGGCCTTTAAATAAGTGGAGCTGCGTTCCAGTGGGTGAGCTGCATCAGACACATGGATGCACATGCGTGCCTGGATGCCTACTGCTTTCTTTGGTATTCTAGAGGAACACTGGGATGGATGGAACCCTCTACAGAGAATCATCTGTGAGTGTCCTGGGGACTTTGGAGTCACAGCTGAGTTGAGATCCTTTTGTCAGTTTCTAAGTCTGAGATATTGTTCAAGATGTTTCTCTATCTTGCCAAGAGTCAGTATAATCACCTATACAATGAGCATAAGAATTGCCACTTCCCTTACCCCCTAGAAGGTGATGAGGTAGATGGAGGCTGAGTCTATGCTTCCCAGTACCTCAGTGCTCATAGGCATCTGGACTGAATTGGGTAGGGACCCTCAGGTTCACTTCTCTTGTAGGACTTCAGAACCTATTTGGAAATGGGATCATTGCAGGGGTGACTAGATAATAGTAGCGCTAGGTAACTAGTTACACTGGATGAGCGTAAACCTTTCATCCCACATGATTATGTCCTTGAAAGAGGAGTCTGCTGTAGAATAATCCTTTTGTAACACTGTGAAGATTTGTCACTGTGCTTGGTTTAATAAACAAGCTGATTGGCCAATAGCTGAATAGGATAAAGTTAGGCAGGGAAGCCAGATTAGGAGAATACTGGAAGGAAGAAGGGTGGAATCAGAAGATGCCAGCCAGCCACTGAGCAAGCAGGACATGTAAAAAAAATGAGGTAACAAGCCATGAGCCACGTGGCAAAGCATAAATAGAAATATGGGTTAACTTAAGTGTATGAGACAGTCTGAGCTATGGGCCAAGCATTTATTATTCATATTCAGCCACTGAAGGGTTATTTAGGACTGGGCAGTCAGGCCAGGGAACATCTGTTTGCAGGAGTCTGCCGGAATGGTGCAGACAGCTGACAGCCTTGGGAAGACAGCAGAGATAGAAGACACAAGACTCTTGCATGGCAACACACAGTGGGATCAAAACCAAAAACTAGGAAGACGAAATGAAGATTCTCCCTGTCTTAGAGGGAGCTCAACTTTGCCAGTACCTTGACTTCACATATCCCCAACCCAGAACTCAGTGTGTAGTGCCTGTCATGACCACCCTAGGAAGCAAGTCTGCTACCATGTGTATTTTAATGACTCACGCAGCACAGACCTTGACAAAGAGTCTGTTTACCAAGTGGCTTCTGGACACACCCAGAGGCAGTGGGATATCCTGACAAGAGCAGCAGAAGGGAAGAAGGATTTATCTTGGCTCCCAGTTCCAGGGTCCAGCCTGCCATGTCAGGGAGAGGCTGACTCTTGGAGGCAGCTGGTCACACTGCATCTGTGTATAGAAAGCACAGCCATGTTTTTTATCAACTTGACAAAAAGTCATCTGGGAAGTGGGAACTTAAACTGAGAAGATGCTTCCACCAGACTTGGCCTGTAGGCAAGTCTGCAGAGTATTTTCTTGATTAGTGATTGATAGGAGAAGGCCCAGCCCACTATGGGTGGTGCCACCTGTGGGCTGGTGGCTCTCAGCTATATAAGACAGCAGGCTGAGCAAACCATGGAGAGCAAGCCAGGAAGAAGCATTCCTCCTTCAGGTTTCTGTCTTAGCTTTCCTAGATGCTGAGCTGGGATGTGGGAGACAAACCCTGTCCTTTCCAGGTTGCTTTTGATCATGGTGTTTTATCACAGGAAGAGAAAGCAGGGTAGTGCAGCAGGAAGTTCCAGATGCTGTCAATCTGAGAGTCAGGATTAACCGTCAGGGCAGAATGATGCTTAAGGAGGACACTTGACATTAAGGCGTCCAGGCAGGTGATGAGAACCCTTTGTCTCTCCTTCTGTCTTCCCAGTGCTAGACAAACAGGCAGGCAAACATATTTCAACCTCCCTTGCACACATTCCTGTAGCCTACAAAAACCACATACTTGTTTATTTCACGCACCATCCACCAGTCCTACTCACAGCAATACTTGCATTCTTTACGAGGTGCCACGTCTCCTGTGAATAGACTCTCGCAGCTCACAGAGATGTGCAAGGTACCGTGCCCTTCTTAGGAGACGTGTTGCCATCAGAGAGCAGAGTGGGCAGATGTGATTTATGTAGGCATACTTCATGCTTCTAAAGGCCAACGCCATTTCTCCAGGCCCCCGAAAACACTTAGGGCTGACAGGGCCTAAATAAACCAGTTTATTTACCGCCCTTGTTACCTGTTTAAGACTTGCCGTTACGTTAAGTAACACAGTGCCCAGGCTAATAAATTTATAGCATGCCTGTTTGTTTTCTGGAAGAATTTATTGCTGTAGTAATAACCATCAGAGGGGGAGGCTGGCAAGAGGCTGAGTGGCTTGGAGACTCCATCAGCTTGTCACCCATTCCATCACCAGAGGCCAGCCTTGGATGCGTGAAGAAGGAACCTGGGGTACAGGGGGAAGGCCAGCTCTTACGTCTGATGCAGATTTGCGCGAGTCATAGGCTTTATAGGTTGTAGAGCAATTTATTACAAATTGTCACCTTCTACCCCAGATCCAATTCTACTGACTCTTGGGGTGCTCCCCTCAGCTGGAAGAGAGAAAGGACAATGATCTCAGTGAAAACCAAGTGGGTTTTGTTGCATTTTGTTTATATTTTACCTTCACCACACTGCAAGCACAAAGACACCAAAGAGCAATTGGAACTTCAGATAAATGTTTCTTTAATAAGTGAAACAATGTTATGAGAAACTGGATTTTTTTTTGTTTTGTTTTTTTTGTTGTTTGTTTTTCGAGACAGGGTTTCTCTGCGTAGCTTTGCACCTTTCCTGGAACTCACTTGGTAGCCCAGGCTGGCCTCGAACTCACAGAGATCCGCCTGCCTCTGCCTCCCGAGTGCTGGGATTAAAGGCGTGCGCCGCCGCCGCCACCACCGCCCGGCGAGAAACTGGAAATTTTTAAGAAAAAAAAATCAGTTCAAGCCTGAGGGTGATCTATTTGATTTGAAAATGGATTCAATTATTTTTATTTTTTATCCATGTGAGTCTTTTGGCTCATGTATGTCTGTGTACCACATGTGTGTCTGGTGCCAGAAGAGGGCATTGTATACCCTGGAACTGCAGTTATAGATGGCTGTGAGCTACTACATGGGTGCTGGGAACTGAACCTGGGTCCCCTGGAAGAGCAGCAAGTGCTCTTAACCACTGAGCTGTTTCTCCAGCCTCGATTTGACTTTTCCAAGGAAAGGAAAAAATCCGTACATTTATATTTCTCTTTTTGCCTTTCTCTAGTTGTCTGGGTTTTGATGATTACATGGTTTTGAATTTTTTCTTATGTAAATTTTACAGTTTATACTTTTTTACATTTATGGGTTATTTTCTTGGTGTATGCATTTGTGTCAGCATGTGTGTGTGTGTGTGTGTGTGTGTGTGTGTGTGTGGTGTGTATGTACATGTGCATGAATGCATGTGTACCTGGAGGGCAGAGACCCATCTAAAGTGTCACTCTCAGGTTCTGGCCACTTTCTGCCCTGTTTGAGACTAGGGCTTCTCGCACTGGCTGAGAACTCACTGAGTAGAGGAGTCTAGCCAATGAGTCCTAGGGACCCACCTGTGCCCATATCCTCAGTGCTAAGTTGCAAATACATGCCATGGCACCCAGAATTTTACATGAGCTCTGGGGATTGAACTCAGGTGTTTGTGTCCTCTGTAGGACCCCTTCATGTTTTCTTAAACTGTGCTTTTTACAGTCGTCTAATCTCACTTCTATGTTTGAACCGACTCCTGTTTTTCATTAGTCTTTTGAACACAGCTTCTCCGATGTGCTTTTGAGATGTGCAGTATTGTTGACTGGATTGGTGCTTCAGGAGGTTGTTAGGGGCTCATCTGTGGCTGATCTTGTTGTGTGTCATTGCCTCATTTAGAGGGTCGGCTGCATTGAAGGCTGAAGTCGAAACTTGGCTCTCTATATCTGGGGGGATACGCTAGTGACCTCAGAAACATGTCCACACTGGTCAGCTCTCTTCTGGCATTATGTGGGAGGGGCTAGAAGAACAGAAGTGATGTGGTTATGTTTTAATTAAAATTAAAAAAAAAAAGTCAACGGGAAAGGGAATCTTTGATCCATTCTGGTTAACTTATTTCTCTTTGAAAAATTATTTTTACGTTTATTTATTTACTTAGCTAGCTAACTAGCGAGTTAGTGTGTGTATGTGTGTGCCAAGGTATGCATGCTGCAGTGTACACATGGAGGGCAGAGAACAGCTTGTAGGAGTCGGTTTTCTCCAACCACCAGGGATTAGAACTCACGCCTTCAGGCTCACAGGCAAGTGTCTGCCCAATGAGCCACCGTGGTGGCCATTGCTCCTCCTCCCTAGCTCTCCTTATATAATTCTTCTTCCTTCCCTCTCTGGCGATCAGTCGTCTCACGGAGCTTCAGTTTTATGCTGATAATTTCTCTTTTCCCTCGGAGACAAAAATGCATCTCCTCGGTAGAATTTTCTCTCTTTATCTTGGGAAATTTTCCTCTCAAGAGGCCACTGCGTGTCCCCTTTAGGAGCTCTGGTGACACGTGTGTCGGTTCCAGTCTGGTTTTTGAAAACATTAGCTATCTTCGGTGTGAACATTTCCATCTATTTTCCGTTTAGTTTGATGTGACTCGTTCATGTTTGCTCTTCAAGCGGTTTTGCTCTTACTTGTTTCCTGGCCCCTAAAATGGCTTTCACCTCCGCTGCCACTTTCCCTTTCATTTCTTCTCTAGTTCACCAACACGTTTTCATGTCTGACGATTTTTCTCTTTGATGGCTAGGACTTCCCTGAATCTGCTAGCACAGGAAAACAGTCTCCTCCAAGCCAGCCACTCACCAATGTTTTCAGTCCCTCTTTGCATCAGCGTGAGTAATTTCCCTGCAGCGTATGTGTCCTCACACGTCCCCTGCTTGGAGCTCATTTGTGTTCTCTGCTCTTGGTATTACTAATTGTTTTTTTGGGTGCTATAATCGTTTCCGTCTACCCACAAACAAACGGTGTGAATGAAGGGGGAGTGAGCTGGGACAGATAGAAGCCAAGTTAACACTTTACCGTTCTTTAAAAGACCTAGGATACCTGTTATCCTGTGGTCTGTCCTGTCTTCCTTCTTACTGCTTGGAGCATCACTAAGCTAAGGGCAAAGGCTGTGCTCTGAGGTGTCCCTGCCTCGCCCCCCTTTCAGAACCCACCCAACCCCTCCACCACTTGTCACCTCAGAGACAATGGTGTGGTGAGTCCTGCTGTCTGAGCTTCCTGAGGACCAGACTCCTCCTCTCATGTAGTTCTTCCTTTTGAAGAATTATTTATTTTTATTTCTTGTGCATTGGTTTTTTGTTTTGTTTTGTTTTTGTTTATTTTTTTGCCTGCATGTATGTCTCTGTAAGGATGTCGGATGCTCTGGAACTGGAGTTACAGACAGTTGTGAGCTGCCATGTGGGGGCTAAAAGGAATCTAACCTGGTCCTCTGGAAGAGCAGCCAGTGCTCTTAACCACTGAGCCACTTCCCCAGCCCTTTCATGTATTTCTAAAGGGACACTAACTCACCATTCCTGTGGGTTATACAACACCCTGGGATGTATTTGTTAAAGACTTTTAAAATTTTATTTTTAAAATTATATATGTATTGTATTTACATCATCCCTCTCCCCCTTGCCTCTTCTTACCCTCCATATGCCTCTCCAACCTTCTCAAATGTATAGCTTCTTTTTCTTTAATTATTATTTTTACAAACACTTATATACATATATAAACACAACCTGCTAGCCAGCCGAGTTCATTTAGTGTTGCTGTTTTTATATATGTGCGTGCGTGTGCATGCGTGTGTGTGTGTGTGTGTGTGTGTGTGTGTGTGTGTGTGTGTTTGTGTGTGTGTGTGTTTGTGTGTGTGACCACTTGGTTTCAGATAACCAAATAAGGGTCTCTTCTTCAGAGAAGACTGATTCCCCCTCTCTGAGAATTCATTAAGTATTGTAGCCTTTCACCTATAGGTGAGTTCCTGTGAGATTTCTAAGATGTCCCTCATCCATGTTGGCATGGCAACATGTATTGCCATTGTCCAGTCTGTTGAAGTGGCCATATTGCTGAGATTCCATGGATGACTTAATTTTTTTTCCTGTCATATCTAGAAGACACTGTCTCCACAACAGACATCCTGATGCCCTGGCTCTTACAATCTTTCTACCTTCCTCTTCTGTGATTTTCCCTGAGCCTTAGATGTAAAGGTAGTATTATGTATGCATTCATTGGGCCTAGGCATCCCCTACCACCCTGGAATCTTCATTAAAGAACCAAGTGGACATTTGACATTTCATGAACAACATCCACTGCTTGAGACCTGATGTGGCTGTCTTGGCAGCATTTTCTTGGGTATCATAAACTTGGATAGCAACCAAGTTTAAACCAGATGATGCTTAGTAACCATAAACTACGGTTTACATTTGAAGAGGAGGTGAGGGACATCTCCCTTTTTCTGCCTCTCCTTTTTTCTTACTGTGGTAGGGTATAAGAGCTGACAGCAGAAACAGAAAGCAGGTTGTCTCCTATCCAAGTTCTCATTCCGGAGGCTGTCGCACTGAGAGATAAGGAGCCCCTGTGCTTCCATTTTAATTGATAAAATGTTGACAATGGGGCCTGGAACTAAAATTCAAGGGATTACCGGGTCAATATTGATTTGTGGTCCACATAAATTTGCAGAGAGGCACTTCCGTAGGTCAGGGGGAGTGTTTGGTGACTGAATGATTGCTCACCGTGGTCCAGGGCCTTAGCTAGCACTCTGTGCATTCCGGCTTCAGTCCAACAACACCTCGGAGGAGGTGAGGCACCTTCAGTGTGTGCTAACAAAGAAGAAAGAGAAGTCTGAGAACAGGGATGCTCAGGTGGGAGAATCTGGCTCCATTCGTTCATCTCTGTATGCCGTGTGCTGGGTTGGAAAATAAGCAAATTAGTGAAAATTGCAGCAAACTAGTAACTCTCCCTCACCAGCACCCTCTCCTTTGCACTGACTCCTTCTCTGTGTGGACTGTGTTCTGAGACAGGGTGTTACTTTGTAGCCTAGGCTGGCTTTGATCTGGAGGTTGTCTGCCTCACTGATCTGAGTACTGTGATCTCAGGTGCACATCACCATGCCCAGCTCTCAATTTCTATTTCCATGTCAGTACATGACTTTGTTTTATTTGTCTGTCTATCTATCTATCTATCTATCTATCTATCTATCTATCTATCTATCTATCTATCTATCTATCTATCTACCTATTTTGGTTTTAGGAGACAGAGTGTCTTAGTGTAACAGCCCTGGCTATCCGGGAACTTGCTTTGTAGTCCAGGCTGGCCTGGAACTCACAGAGATCCACCTGCCTCTGCCCCCAGAGTGTTGGAATTAAAGGCATGTGCCACCACGCCAACACATGACTTTGTTTTAATCCCTCCTGCTGGCTTCTGTTTCCTTGGGTCACTTTTTAATCAACATCTGTCTGTTAGTTAATTTCTGATGCTTGGATTAGAAAGGAACATTTTGTGTGTGTGTGTGTGTGTGTGTGTGTGTGTGTGTGTGTGTGTGTGTGTGTGTTAGTTTGAACTTAATTGCCCCCCATATCATAGGGATTGGCACTATTAAGAGATGTGGCTTTGTTGGAGTGGGTATGTCCTTGTTGGAGGAAGTGTGTCAGTGTGGGGGCAGAGTTTGAGTCCTCCTTTGCCATGGTAACCCAAAGTTGCAGTTGACTTCCTGTTGTCTGCAAGATGTAGCACTCTGAGTTCCAGCACCACATCTGCCTACATGTCCCACGATAATGGACTGAACCTATGAACTGTAAGCGAGTCACCACAATTGAATGCTTTCCTTATAAGAGTTGCTGTGGTCATGGTGTCTCTTCATAGCAATAAAAACTATAACTAAGACAACTTCTGACAAGATGTGCCAGCACTATGTCTACCTGCATGCCTCAATGATGGTAATGGACTGAACCTTTGAAACTGCAAGTGAGTCACCTCAATTAAATGTTTTCTTTAGAAGAGTTACTATGGTCATGGTGCTTCTTCATAGCAAATGTTATTATTCCTAGCCACTTCTGGAGTCACATGACCACGCATGCACTGTCAGCAGTTAGGAAAAATGCTCAGTTATTCTAGGGCCTTACGTCATATGTAATCTGTGCGCAGCACGGTCATGTAATCTGTATGCAGAATGACCACGTAATCTATGCACATTCGTGGCATAGTTATGTAAGCTCATATACGCATGTGTGAAGTAACCTATAAAAGCAGACTCTACCCATTCCTTGCTCTCTCTCCCTCTCTCCAGAGGTAGCATGCACCTCCCTCTCTGTTTCTCTCTTTCCTCACCTCCTCCACTCCCACATCTTTCTTTTTGGTAGGCCTGCCCACTTCCACCCTTTCCCTTCCCTAATAAAAACTCTGATAGTGGGTTCCATTGTATCTCGTGTTTTCTCAAGCATGGTAAATAATGTTGCCAAATAAATAACATTGGTGCCATGACTCGGTAGTTACATGCACATATACATAGAATGAAACACGAGTTGAGTAAATAGAAAGGGAGAACCAGTGAAAAAGCTGATGTCTCCATCTTTGATTCATACATTGCAGCAAACAGAACATTTACAGAGGGGAAGCAGACAGATACAATCAGGTCTTGGAGCAAAAAATGGGAAGAACGTCGAGAATTCTTTCTCAGTTCCCCAACTGCCTGGTCTAAAGAATGGTCAGTGGGTCTCCAAAAGACATCCCAATGGGAGCAAGGAGGTATGACTATTGGTGGATATATTAAGGCAACTCCATGTAGTTTAAAGGGCGGTTTATTTTGGGGGCAGTAACTTATAAGTAAAGGGATAGGTTATAGCGTCTGGGAGAGGTGAAATGCAGTCCAGCGGTCTTCTCTGGAGAACTCTGCTTGGTCTACCATCCAGCATCCAGGATTACCAGGAACCAAGAGAGCTGGCACATGTGGATCTCGGGTCTTCAGGGCTCCCATATCTGCCCTGTCTCAGGGGCAGGAAGGCATGACAGTTACCAGAAACCTCACTGAGTGTAGTACTTCCAGGTCAAAGCTGGAACAGCTTCTCACTACAATTAACTATCGCCATCCCCATACAACATATCTTAGGCCAGGCTGCAGAGAATCAAGTTCCACTCTTCTGTGAGTTTGCTCAAAGTCTTTCAGTTCATATAGCAGCAACCAACACAGCAGTCTGAGGTAGCATGGGGAGAACCCAGACCTTCCCTTATTCTTCCAGTTCTCCTTCCTGACCCAGTTGCTCTTCAAGCTGTGCTTACTTCAGATGAAGGGACAATCTGTCAGCTGGCCAGGAGAGGCAAAGGAGCCTCCTTGGTTCTTCATATGTCAGGGAGTCTCTGGTATCTGTCAGTGGCTGTCTCTGTTGTCTTGGGCCTGGCACTGTGACGAGGATTGTTGTCACATAGTCCTTGAATTGTCTGCTTGTGGCAGAGATTCTCAGATGCCTTTCTAGTTTTCAAATGGAAGTAGAATGACTCCCCAAGACCATCACCATCATTTTCCTGGGTGACTAGCAGTTTCCATCATGGAAACATAACAACACACCATTAGATTACCCAGGCAGAGGCATGTGACCATTTCCAGAAGCTTGTGTTCCTCATTCTGAAATTGTGTTTTCAACTTGACCTCCCCTGTTACTCTGTGGATGCCCTGGTTCCTGTATTTGCCACATTCCACTGAAATCATCTGTGTGTTTCTGTCTCTCTATGGTTTGTCCTAGGTTTTCATCTTCTCTGAAAGACTTCTCCTCTCAGTCTCTAGTTCAGAGAATGGTGAAAACCGAATTGCCCAGAGATTGTTTCTGGCAGAAAACATGAGAAAGTTGATGTTTACAGACCACCAAATCATGAAAATGCTGATGTTTACAGAAAGCTCTTTGAAAGACATCCTCATGATTAAAGAGTGGTAAGAGAGGGAACCTGTATTCTGGGTGACCCCTGAGCCTGGGCAGACACAACCCCACACAGGGCTTCACCGTAGCTTGCAGGGTTCTACCCAGGAAGCGATTCTTTGGGAGGCTAAGTTCATGACCAGCAGTTACAGACATCAGGGGTCTGCTTTCCACATCTAAACCTCTGCTTTGTAATGATCATGAAGCCAAAGAATTTCTCTCTCCCATGACGGGTAAAAGCTTCACCTAACATAGCACAGTTAACACTGGATCCAGTACAGAAAAGATTACCATTCCATAGATGGGCAGTCACCACACGCTGACGCTCACATCCTGACACACACAGCCTGAGTTTCCATGTTTGTTGCTTCTCTACTGCTGTTATAGAAATGCTAGATTGAAGTAGAACAATAAGTGATGTCCTATAAAATCCCATCACCTGTGATTTATGTATGTTACAGAAGTCTTTGTTTTGAAGAATATAAACTCAGGCATGGTGGACCAGGCCTGCACTTCCTGCTCGTTTTGGAGACTGAGACATGAGGATCATATATTCAAGGCCTGCAAAAGCTACAAAGTAAGTTCAAGTCCTTGCCTCCAAATGAAAGTGGGAAGCCCTAGGTTCAATCTCCAGTACTGATGTATACACGTGCGAGTGTGTGTGTGTGTGTGTGTGTGTGTGTGTGTGTGTGTGTGTGTGTCTTCTATTGCTTTGATGAAACATTATGACCAAATGTAACTTTGAGAGGAAAGGATTTATTTCTGCATAGAACTCTCAGGCCACAAGCCATCACTGAGGGAAGTCTGGGCAGGAACGTGAAGGCAAAAGCCATGAGGAACAATGCTTACTGGCTTGCTCAGACTGCTTTGTTATTGAATCTAGGACCACCAGCCCAGAGGTGGCTCAGACCACAGTGAGCTGGGCCCTCCCACATCAATCATTAATCAGGAAAATGCCTCAGAGACTTGCCTAAAGGTCACTCTTTAATAGTATTTTTTTTTTTTTTTTTGGTTTTTTGAGACAGGGTTTCTCTGTATAGCTTTGCGCCTTTCCTGGAACTCACTTGGTAGCCCAGGCTGGCCTCGAACTCACAGAGATCCGCCTGCCTCTGCCTCCCGAGTGCTGGGATTAAAGGCGTGCGCCACCACCGCCCGGCTCTAAAGGTCACTCTTACAGAGGCATTTTCTCAGTCAAGATTCCCTCTTCCCAGACAGGGTGGATATTGTGTCAAGTTGACAAAAAATATTAAAATAAAAATTAACCAACACACACACACACAGTTATAATGGGTTATAATTCCATAAAATCCCACTGATAGGGTGCTTTCAATTTGACCCTCCTACAGAGTTTGTTCATCTTGGGTCAGCCACAGTCTTCCACAAGTCCCATATATGCTCTAGCACTGAGCATTTTTGCCAAATAAACCAGATCGCTTGGGTGTTTGAGAAGTCGTTCTCTGATGGTGTGTGGATGATAAACTGAGTGGTGCCAGAAGCCAGGAGATCCCTAGGATGAGGATCAAATCAGACCCGTTGCTCTCCAGGACCCCCATGGCAGCCCCAGGCACCTTTCTTCCCAGACTGTGCATTCCTCCTGGTCATTTGACCTTCATACGGAGGCTCTGGATGGAAAGAAGTGGTTGTGATACTCAGCATTAGAGGGAAATCTAGAGAATAAGTGATCTAGCCTCCTTGTTTGGTGTATGGGGAGGTGGGTACAAAGGAAAGAAGACGATATCTCTGCAGTTCCTGTTCAGGTTGCCTTGGTATGAGTATGGAGCCCATTCTCTTGAGACCCTGACCCCCTAAGATTGTTCTTTGCTGGAATTTGGGTGACGGTGATTCATCTTTGCTGTGGGACCCACTCTTTCAGTTAGCTTAGGTGAGAGAGGTCCCTGGAAACTTTATGATTTTTACTGGACAGGACACAGTTCTATCCAACTGTGTTATACTATATGGGTCTGAGTGTACCCAACCTAGATTCATCCTTCTCCACATATTTGTTGGTTTTATTTTGATGGGATCTTTCTGGTTATGGGGAGCCCTCAGCGACCACTAATCTCATTAGATGCTAAAACTAGTTCAATAGCATAACCAGAAAAGCCAGCACCCTTCTCTCTGATTCTGGTACTTCTCATGTCATTTCAAAGTGAGGACCACATCTGTCCCTTGGTTTGTTGGTATGGGGAGAGTCAAATATGCCTGAGCCATAGAGGCTGACCCTGGGAGAGGGCATTTGCTTGAAAGGGAACTAGGATGCTTATCATCAGAGTGGAGGGAGATGGAGTTTGAGTGGACTCAGGAATGGATACCCAGGTATCTCTCTCTACCCTGGCCCATCCTAGTTTGGAAACCTGCTATTGATAGCTCTAGGTGGCAGAGACCAGCCATGAAACTGGCTGGTGGGACTTTCTAAAGATAACTACCCTGAAATATTTGCAAAGACCAGATGTTTGGTGCTGTCCCTTCAATCCTGACTTCTCTGTCCTCCCTCAATCATACGTGGCTCACCTGGGCCAGCACCTGTCGCTGCTATACCTAGCTCCAGATGGCAGACAGGTGGGAATCCTCCTCTGTACATGCAATGATGAGATCCATCCCATGTTGAACCCAAATCCCTTTCCTGCCCTGTGAATCTTAGTCTGTGCCTAGGAGTCACGCAGGCCCACTTACAGCAGACCTCAGACAAATCAGTGCCTGTCTGGAGCTTGGGGTTGTCTCTAGGTTCTTGTGCCCTTTGTATTATTCTGAGGAGCTAAGTGCATTAAAAAAATCAAACAAAGCAATTAACACAAAGAAACCTTTAACAGGAATATGCCAGCCAGCCCACATTCAGAAGGGAAGAATCAAAAGTCGAGTGGTGGCTGCTGTTAGGCGTTACCCACCACAGGCACCAAGGTATTGCCATCTTGGGAGCAAGTTCTTTGACATTCGGGGGAAGCATCGGCTTCATTAACTTGTGTGGGCATGAGGGGGGAGATGTCCCTGGGAACTTCTGGCAGCCTTGCAGGAAAAGGATGGTGACTGGTGATGGTGTGCTTCAGATTGAACTTGGCATCCACAGGAGTGATGGCCGTGTTACAGGAGATCAGCTGGCACTTCCAGTTTGTGTTCGGGAGTCTAATTACTGACCTGACACCCGTTGCTTCAAACAGGCTCAGGAAGGAGGCAGCTAACCGGTGAATGGAAGCGTCTGGTGCTGTGTTCGCCCGTCAGCCCTTTATCCACTTGTAGTCCTGTCGTTAGGCATGTTTCCCCCTTGATATTCTTAAAATGTAGAGGTACCAACCAGAGCAATTTAAAATGATATATAGTTATTTTTTGACTCCTCTCCTGTCGAGGGAGAATTTTATAAATGATGTCACAATAAACGGAATGTGAGAGAGCGCTCAGAGATGAAATTTGTAAGGGCAGAGACTCCGGTTGGAAGAGAAAGATCATCTTCGGGGCTCCCAAGTGCTAATGAATTAATGAGGAAGCCAAGCTAATGAGTCGAAAGAGGCATTCTTGTCAGAGGTTTTGAGGTAATAGCGTGGAGTTATGGAGCAGGGAGACAGAGCCCGGGCATTCCAAGTGGCTCCCACAACTGTAGGGAGGAGACGGAGAAAGCTGGGATGATGTATTCCCAAACTCGGTGAAGACTCAGCGAGACAAAAATCAAAGAAAGATGGGAGCCTGGGCTGATGTGAAAGGTGAAGACAGAGCCCCCAGGAAGCCCCTAAATTCACAGCTTCTCGAGAAGTAGCGAGGAAGCAGGGGAAATGGGCCAGGGGCGTGTACCAGTCCCATCTTGACTTGGTAGGCATTGTGTCAAGGACAGAGAGGTAGTAGAGGGACAATGGAGGAAAGCTGAGTCTAGTCTGTTGGGTTTGGGGCAGGGAAGTGGTGATTCAAACTATATTTTGAATTAATCTATTCTTGTTCCTACCTTTGACAGGAGAAGGGGTTAAAACTAGGTTTGTGCAACTCCCAGGTGGTGTGACTCTGATTCTACTCAAGGTTTCTGACATTCTCGGTGGACGTGCTGGTGGTGCCTTGGCTCAGAGGTCTCGCAGCATGAGCCAGGTAGGCCAGTGCCTGCACCCAAACAGGAAAACAACATGGCAATGAGTCAGATGGGGTTTCCAGCCTTCTTTCTGTTCCACCAGGCTGCAACTTGCACACCGGAGTTATGGGCGTCAAGTGAGAACATGGAAGAGTTTTTTGGAAACTCTAGAAGTCTCAGGAAAACCTACAGAATTCCTCCACAGGGTTCTTTGAGGCCTCGGAACAGCAGAGTTCTGCATCCTACTTGGATGAGTGTTGAAGGCATCCGGGTAATTGTGGTTATCCAAAAACCAACCACACCTGCTGCATCTCTGATGGTGGCTTCTCTCGGGGCTTCTGTTGCTCGCATCATTCCTTCACTTAGAACCTGGAATGTAACCATCAAGAGAAGTCAGAAATGCTTCAGAGGGCTTCCAGTGTGGGAGGGAAGCAGACACTTGTCAGTCACCCTTCATGAAGCTTGTCAGTCATGGTATATAATCATTTCTCAGCTCAGTGCCTGTAAACTTGTCGCCCACCTCTCCTCTACAAATATGTCTCTTTCCCAGTCCCATCTTGTCTTTGGGAACATCCTTCATACATTGAATGAAGATGGGAAAGTATAGCTATTCCCTTGGTCACCTGAAGCTGGAAGCACCCCTACATCACCTCACTGGTGGTGGTCACACTGCCTGCCACGACCACATTTCATGACCTGTCCACTCCAAAAGGGAAGATGAGTTTGATGATCACTGGAGACGCAGCATCAATATGGCAGCCAATACAAAGGGAATCTAAGATGTTAGTTAACTGTATCAATGAACATCTGAGTAGTCATGTGAGTGGATTTTCTTCAAGTTCCCCAACTAAAGTCAGTCATGCTGAAAATTGATATCTCTGAAATAATAGACAAGTTACTTCATGAGTCCCACAAATCACAGAATTGATCTCATTTATCTTTCCCTGTGGCCTCTAGGATGCTCAACACTCCCTTTTTTTAGGATGATCCATCTAGCCTACATTCCAGTTGGAAGCCTTTTTTCCTGTAAGATCTCATGGCCGTTTCTTTGCTTACGTCTTTCTGTAACTGTGTTGATTCATTTCTTCAAGAAAAAGAGGGCCATGAACTTCTTTTATGTGTGATGTGGGTGGCCATCCTCACCAACTGCTCTGCCATGGACAGAGATTCATGGACTGTCCTAAACGATAACCTTCCTGCCTGCATACCCCCCCCCCCCCCCCGCGCGAGGGTTCGTCTCTTCAACAAAATACGGTATTGCATCCTTGCACATTCAGATGAAAAATCCTATCGTTGGCGATAACTTCGCATGATAGAATCTTAATAAACTTTCTGTGTTTGATTGGCTGGGATAACGAGAGATACCTATCATGTGTGATAGCTGTGCGACAGAAGATAAGCTGGTCATCATTTTCAGATAAAAATGCCCATCCATTCACAGATTGCAATCACGGTGGTGCCATGGAGTGCCTGGTCTACTCTAGTTAATTAAACACTAAATGAAATTCAGGGCTCTGGCTCCTGCAGCGTCAACGATCTGTCTCCATGGTGGTGGGGGCAGTGGGTAGAAGGCAGAGCCACAGAATACAGCCTGAGAAGTCTGCCAAGGGGCTAGTGGTGGCTCAAGAAACCTAGCTTCCACATGGCTCCCCTTCTTTGAGAAGTTTTCTGGAGAACTTCAAGGGTGATGTCTGGTCTCCCTTTTTGCTCTGATGGCTGTGGGCCCAAAGTATTTGTCAGGGAGGAATAAGACGGCAAGGAGCACTTCTGCATGAGCCCACTCAAATGGCAATGGGACAGACGTTCTTGTTGCTGGGTTGTTGATTTATGCACAAAATCCTGAAGTACATTTGGGTGGAGATGACAGAAGCCTGCCTAGTGTAACAAATCAATGACCTCACTCTCTTTGGGACCCTGAATCAGGTAGTCTCATCTTTCTGTGTCCGGGATTCACTTCCTTGGAGGTTTGTGGAACTGAGCACCAGCCACTGTCACTGAGCTCTTCCTATCTTTGCCAAATATTGATCTAGATGATTCTCATTCAATAGTCTTTGGAAGGAGACTATTGTTGCCCAGGTAATCATAAATCTCAGATTTCCCAGGGAGGCCTAGATAACCAATGGCAGAGCAAGGAGTGGAATGCGCATTTATTTAGTGTATAGTAAAGAATAGCTACACTTGCTTTAGGAAGTATGTATGAATAGGAGCACCACTGAGTCTTGTACAAGAGCTGGCGTGACTGTGGATATGATGTATAACATATAAGCCGTCCCTTCCCATGTCTTCTTTTTCTCATCAATGCCAACTTCTGTGTCCCACTCAAGTGTCTTGTGCAATGAGGAGGGCTCTTATCACCACAATTGCCTTAGTTGTAATGGAAGAGTTTGTTTCCTAGTTTTTGTTGGTATTCTTCTTCAAAGCTAAGCTTCTAAGATAGGATCAATTCCAAGATTCCATTTTCTCTAAGAATCTTTCCAAAATTTCAGCTATTGGCTTTCCCTGGAGGAAGTGAGGCCTATACAAGAGGCCTTGGCTCTTCTCCCTCTTAAGGCTTTCCCTCACCAGCATCTCTCACAACAGGAGTCTACAGCTTCCAGTGGGGTAGATGTTATAGACCCTTTAAGATGCTGGAACAAAATGCCTCAGGCTGGGTGGTTTATAAACAACTGAAGTGTACAACTGGCTGTGGTTCTTGAGGCTGAGCAGTTGAAGATCAAGGAAGCCTCAGATTGGGTATCTGGTGATGGATGGCTTGATGGTTCTCTGCTTCATAGACGGAACTTTCTGGTTGAGTTCTCATATGGTGGAAAGCTCAAAGGGAAGGAACTCCCTTAGGCAGATTGTGAAGGCACGAACCTCATCCATGAGGGTGAGGACATTATGACCTAATCACCGTACAATGGCTCAGCATCTCAATACTGTTGTACCGAGGATTAGGCTCCATCATATGAACATGTGGTGTTTCAGGGAAGGACCAATCCTTGGGCCCTATCAGAAGACTGTAGAGGACAGGAGGATGGCCTAGTTATCCAGGCTCCATAGTCAGAGAATAAACTGTGTTCTCTGTGAATTAGTATAGAGACGTGACTGAGCTCCCGAACATCTGAAATCAACCAGCACCACAAGAGAGAGCCCAAGAGAGGCACAGAGAACATGGAAACAGAGAGAGAACACAGGACAGTCAGTTCCAGGCTCAACCTTCTCAGCAACAATATCGCCCAGATAACACAAGTAAAGAATGCCACTGTGAAGAAAGGAGAAAAGAAAATTTTTGGAAAGCGAATGTTAACTTGACCAAGAGAAATAGCTGACTAGGAATAATAATAACATCAAAGACAAGCTCAGTAGAATAAAAGAGAAAGGAAGAGGTGGGGTGGTCAGTGCCTGTCTGTCCTTTTGCATCTGGGACAAGTTTAGTGGCTTAAGATAGCAATGGTATGGTATGATGCCTTACAGGTTTATAGGTGAGTGACCTGTCCTGGGAGTGTGTGTCCTTTTGTTGAAATCTGGCACTGATGGAAGCCATGGGTAGAATCATTCCTTTGCTTTCTTTATTTCCAAGAAACCACCCATGTGCCTTGGCCTGCGGTACCCCTTTCCATCCCCAGAGCCAGCAGCAGTTTGCCAGATCCTTCTCATGTTCTTCAGTGCCCCTTCCCCTCTATTCTCAAGGATCCTTGTAATTACGCCAGATTTGCCAAGACATTCTTCTCATCTTTAGAACAGCTGATCAGAAGTCTTAATCCCAGGACCTGTGGAGATAGCTCTGTGGGTAAAGTGTTTGCTGCATAAGAATGGGGACGCGACTTCAGATCTCCAGCACCCACATAAAGTGTGTGTATGGCCATATGCATGCTTGCAACCCCAGTGGTGCGTGAGGAGGAAGGAGGACGCCTGGGGCTTGCTGGACACCAACCGGGATCCAGGTTGATTGATTGAGAGATCTTGTCTGAATGAATAAAGCAAAGAATGACAGAGCAGGGCCGGATGTTGTCCTTTGGCCTCCATGCATGTGCATGGGAGGGTGCACTCAACACACATATGCAAGTACACCACATACAGGTGCTCACACAGATCGACCAAGTCCCAGGAATGCTAATGCAACATTCAAAACACTGAAACGATAAGCACGCATCCTCAATAGAGAGAGATAAAGACCCAGAATCAGGCAGGAAGAGAAAACAGAGATGAATGGGAAGAAGAGCAAGGAGAGACAGGGAAGGCACGGGGAGAGCTGGAGGAGTGAGAAGGGCCAAGGAATGGGAGGCACTACCAGCCTTGCCAGAAGGAAGGGACCAATGCTTATTGGTCTCCAGACCCTTTTGTCTCCACTCCCTAGCCCTCTGTAGAAGAAAGGGTTCTCTTTTTGCTAAATAAACAGTCATGGAGCTCTTCACTGCTCGATGCTGTTACTAGTTAAAGCTGCCATCCCAGGGTGGATTTGACACATCACGGAGCAGAAGGAAGTTTTCTGACTAAATTCCGTCGCTGAGAATCAGGGTCAGCTAATCCCCAAAGTGTTTGGGGAGCTTTTCAATTTTCTTTTATTCAAAAAATCCCATCTGTAATTATCACCTGGGAGGGAGTCCTTGCTTCACCAAGTTGACTGATATCCTTGACTGCTGGGGAAGCACGGAGGTGTTAGAGTGTTCTAGAAAGAGCCATATTGCCTGGCACGGCTTTGACGAAGACTGCGTGGTAGGGGGAGACAAAGAAGGCTTCAACCTGGATCCTGTGCGTGCGTTAGTAACTCTCTCACGCTTTTCCTCCGCTGGGCCTTAGCCCAGCTGGGGTCAGCTGCTTCTCTGCGTCCCTGAAACTCTCAGCTAGGATGGTGTAACCCTTAGACCCACCTGTTTGTTCCCTGTTTTGTTAGCCAAGCAAGGGACTGCTAAAGTTCCCTCCCTCCTGTTGGTGCTGGCAGTGTGAGGCCCAGAAGCTCCGTGCTACACTGTGCCAAATATAACAATATCCTCTCCCTCCTTGCTCCCATTTTCAGTTCACTCTCAGTTACTATCCTGACATTCTGCCACTGCATTTCCTGCAGACTACTCATTTCCCCTTGCAAATGGAGAGCACGTGGGCAAATAGGCAGAGGTGAATGTATAAGGGGAATGTTGGGGGCCGCAGTCACAGGTGGATGTGCTCAGGTGAGACCCAAGTCCTGCAAATAACAACCGTATTTTCAATCATCGTGAGCAGTGGCTCATCATCCTTAGGGCTCTATAGACTGTGAAGTGCTTCTCTGGATACGGGTCCTGGGATGTCATTCAGGATTCACAGCATCTCTTGATCATAGCCCTTCCTCCCTTCGGTTTGTTCTACAAGGTGAAATGAATAGAGGGTACACAGAGGGGTTGTCTTCCCAGGGCTTGACACTGCCCTGACTGAGTGACCATGGAAGTCCTGGGGTTCTAGAGCCAAAATTGATCCCAAGCTCCTCCTAGTTGTAACACTCCATGTCAGTTTGGCATCAACTGCCTTAATTTACACACCCACTGAGCCCCTGATCTCCTGGACAAACAGAATACAGACACCTCAGTATCTCTTCACCCTTCTTGATCTGTAGCTTTGTGTCTTACAATATCAGGAACTCAGTATTGATTGTCCTGAAAGTAACCCACCTGTCACCACTATCTAATTGTGGGTTGTTCTGATTGTTCAAATCTCTGCTGTCCACTTGTATCCCAGGGAGTGAGGAGTTACCTCAGCTTGACCGAAATGGATCTGTGACTTTAGAATGTCAGATTAGAGTCACATGGAAAGCTCCCCAGGGACAGGGAAGCTTCTCTGGAGGAGACATCTCTTGGTGACATGCTCTGCATCTGTGCCCCTTCCTCTAGTTACAACAGGGCAGGGCTGGGGCTAGCTGGCTTCTCCTAGGACATTCTTGGGAACTTTTGACTCAGGACCTAATGGAATTCATATTACTTTACAGGAATCTGGATTCCCTACTTTTTCATGTAATGTGTGTGTGTTCATTAAACACCCACTAAATGCAAACCCTAGCTAGATACATGGGAATGCAGGGCCAGAAAAGACCAGGCCTCAGAACCTTCACAGTGCTGAGTTATGTAATGACTATAAAGAATTCACCCTAAAATGCAGAGCGAATTGAAGCCTAGAACAGAAAGGGTGTAGGCCTTTTGGACAGCAAGGAGACTTGTGTAGATGGTTTTGGGGCCTCTAGGAGGGGGCACTGTCTGAGATGAAGCAACAGGCAAGATGTAGCTAGGTCATGTTGGCCCTGGGAAGTGTCAAAGGGATGACACACTAGCTGAGTGGATTTGGAGGCACCCTACAGCTGGAGAAAGCTGGGGGATAGAAGATCACCTGTGACTGTCAGTTAAGATGTAACTTGAATTAGTGACAGACTGACCACCTACACCAGGCAGAGACAGGGAGAGGAGTGAGGAGGGGCACTACCTCTTAGCATGACTGTAAAACCCAAAGGCCCGGATAACAGATTTCACAAAAGGTTAATCAAAAAGGGTGGTCAAGGCCTAACCCCAAGAGTTCCAGGGCAAGGCAGGCCACAAAGGTTGTGCTGTAACCATGAGCTTCGGGAGGATAGAATGCAATGGCTCACTTTCATTGCGTACTTAACGTTCATGTGCCAAGTGTCATGGTGGATGCGCCATGTGCAGAAGCTCATTTAATCCCAAGGGAAAAACAACAGTGGGGCCGAGCAGGGGATGGTGTAGCCTCTATCAGAATACAAAATACAAGGGCACTGTGGCTGCAGTGGTGGAGGTGATCACCCTGCTTTCTGATGCAAGTGTCACACACTCGACCCTGCCTGGTCATAAAATATGATGCACGGATGGAAAGTCACTGGGATGGTCAGCGTCTCCTTCCAGAGGAGGACCTCAGTCCCAATTTCTGTTGCAGGTCCCCTGAATGATGGTACCCACGTGTGGGATCTGCTCAGTGTATCCCCACACTCACACCTGGACACACAAAATGTGCTCACATTCCAGCCACTGAAGAAGGGATCTGAGGCATAAAGGAATATCCGTAAGAAATCCATCCCATTGGGTCTTTGGGAGCGACAGCGTCAGCTCTTCCCAAATCAGTGTCCCTAAAGGTAGACAGCTAACAGCACTTGCCATCACACTAGGAGGGGCCACAATGAGATGACCCCAGTTCACCTTTTACAGTTCTGTACTTGCCATTGCCTTGGGCGCTCACCTATGCCAGGAACTCCAAGGTGTCCCTTCCATGTCTTCTTATCACGTGACCTTTGAGCAGCCAATGAGCAGAACTGTAAGTTGTGCTGTGCAGACAAGGAACCTGAGGGGCATTGGCTCAGTGGCCTGGTTGACCCTCAGCCTTCGGGAATAGTTTCTCTGGCCTTGACCTTCAGCTTACTATCACAGATCTCTGCTTGCACTTGATCCCCAGATCAGTGTCTTCTGGTTGGCCACATGGCAGCTGTGCCTGCATTAATCATTTTCCTGCTTCCACATAGGGCTGGTGATCTTGAGCAGCCCCTGGGTGTGGGATTTGGGGAGGCACCATTAGATAACCATATTGCCCAGATTTCACATGCAAAATGGCCCTGTGGTAGCCTGGCCTCTTATATCTTGAATTTTTCATAGATAATGGGGCCTCAAAGGTGCCTCCTTTTCCTCCCTCAAAAAGGTTTTATACTGAAATAGGCACTCAGACTAGGTGATTTGTCACTGCTATGTTGGATTAAAAAGTATAATGTAAGATGAAAACTCCAACTCTTCTATTTTATATTTATTTATTTTTTTTAAGGAAATCCGGCTGATTACAACTCGTTAGATCTTCTGCTTCTCCTGTTCCATTTAGGAGGGAAAAAAATGTGACTTTATATTCCCACCCACTGATTTCTGACTAAAACAGAACTTAGTAGCATGCTGATCCTGCTGGCTTTTTAAATGAAAAACTTATTCTTTTTAAACTACTGGAAAATTATATTTAAAAATCAGCATAATTCCATTGCATATTCTTTCTGGATTCTTTGAATAATGGGGCCTGGTTTGTGGAGCAATTCCCCATTCTGATGTGCAGATCTGGTCATTGACAGACACACCAACTGGTGATCTGAATTTACTAAGCTGAGGAAGCCGTTTCTATGTGTTGATGAATGCAATCCAACTTGAAATTGTTTTCCCCTATTTTAATTATCACCTTTGAAGGTAAAACATGGGTAGGTTTTCGATATTATGACAATATTGTAAGTATTGTATGGGAATATCATATGCATTCTGTAGACCTTTGATAAGTACATTCCTGAACTATAGAAGCATTAGTAACAACAGATTGCTTGAAGTTGCTAAAGTTTGAAATTGCTTGCTGTCTTATCAGTAAGTACCTGGGATGGTATGTGCTGTGGGATATCTTGTATGCTGTGAATATATGTTGCTATGATTGATTGATAAATAAAATGCTGATTGGCCAGTAGCCAGGCAGGAAGGATAGTGTAGGGAGGACAAGGAGAGAGGAGAAGGCTGGGTGGAAGAAGGCTGAGTCAGGAGACGCTTCCAGCTGCCACGAGGAGAAGGATGATGTAAGATACTGGTAAGCCACAAGCCACGTGGCAACTTATAGATGAATAGAAATGGGTTCATTAAGATATAAGAACAGATAGCAAGAAGCCTGCCACAGCCATACAGTTTATAAGTAATACAAGTCTCTGTGTGTTTACTTGGGGGACACGAATGGGAGTGATTTGTCCTGACTGCTGGCATGCCGGGACACAGGAAAACTTCAGCTACAGGTGTGTCTATTAGAGCTGGCACCTTGGCACCTTCCCCCACTCATTCAGCTGCCAATAAGCCAAGCGTTTACACCTAACAACCTATCTAGAACTTACTTAGAACTCAGAAGCCGTGAGAGCCTCCATGCTAGAACCTCTTTATTTATCTGAAAGGAGTGTCTCCTCCCTGGCTGTGGGAGTCCACCCATGGTGCCTGTGTGACAGCTCACCCCCTGGTGTGAAGTCTGAGGATATGGGCTTGTCTAGCTTACAGTGTTAAGGCAGCAAGGGGGCACAGCTGAGCCAATCCGGTACACGAGATGGAAACTTGTGAGTCAGCGCTAATATGAAAGGGGTGCTCTGAGTTGGGCATCATCCTTGGGAAAATGAAAAGTGTGATGCAAGTGTAGGATGATGAGGTCTGGGAATGGCCTGCATGAGGGGAAATTTTTCTGGATGAGCACAAGACATTTCTCTGGGTTTCTGAAGACCACAGTGTAGAACAGTGTTGATTTACTGGTGAGATGCACTAAAATAAATAAATAAATAAATAAATAAATAAATAAATAAATAAATAAATAAATAAATAAATAAATGTACAGATACAAAGAGAAAATGGAAGTGAGAATGAAGCCTTCTTCTTCTTCTTCTTCTTCTTCTTCTTCTTCTTCTTCTTCTTCTTCTTCTTCTTCTTCTTCTTCTTCTTTCTTCTTCTTCTTCTTTTCTCCTTCTTCTTCTTCTTTTTCTTCTTTTTTTTTTTTGCACTATGTGACAGGCACTGTATTGGCACCCGCCCACATTTGGCATCTGACTTTCACGGCATCCTTGTGAGGTCCATACATTCCTCTTTCCTTTTGGTCAGAGCAAGAAATGAGTTGGACAGGAGTTGGAAAGTTACTCGCTCAGGGATATTTCAATGACACAGCTGTTAGAATCCACAGCCCTGGGACTACATGGCGTAGAGTCCATGGTACTCTGTGGGCTCTGTCTTCTGGATGAGACCAAGAAACAAGGCAAAAGAGAATTTCCAGCAGAGCCCCCTTCTCATGGCCTTGATGCTGTGTGTAGTACAGGCCTCTTTTCTGCGGTTCTCCTAATGGTGTTTGAAACATAAAGCCACCCAGCAGCTACTGGCCAGGGATGGAGAATCTCAAAGAGCATGCAGAGGGCTCACAAAGGAACTCAGATTTTGGAAATGCATCAATGTACTGGACAAAACTCAAGGAGCAGTGACTCTGTGCTAAGTACAAGGTGATAGAAATACTCTGGTCCCAACCCAAGGAGCTTGGGGACAATTGAGAAGGTAGCCCTAAGAGCAAGAAAGCAGGCTTGCTCTCTGTTAGACCCTAGAACAGAGAGAGGACTGTGGGTGATGCCAGAGAACAGCAGACACAAAGTGTCCTGCAGGCAGCAGATGGAGAAGGCAGGGGGATGTCCCAGAAGGAAGGGATAACATGGCCATAGGACGGCAGGCAACAATCAGGTTTATCTGGAAAACACTGTATGGACCTGGCTTTGCCACTAGACCACTAGACATGGACAGAAGCCCCTCAACCCTGCAGAAACTCCATGGGTTCCCACGGGCAGGGAGGTATGCATTCTTCCCAGTCATTCACTGGCATTGGCTCATGGGTTCCTAAGAAGCATCCATGGTGGGTGGGGGTGTGCCTGAGCAAGAGTGAGTGGGGGACAGTTTGATGAGATTTCCTTTGAACAATTCTATCTTCCCTGTCATCTCATCAAAAACAAACAATTGCGCAGTCCGCTCGGGGAATGCAAGTAATCGTATGCAGTTCTTTGTCCTCTGTAACCTTTTCTATTTTCTCACGTGTCCTTAAAAAGACAGATGGAGCTACAGATGATTATCAGGTAAGGGGAGAAAGAGATAAGTAAACACACAGTAATAATACAGTTCTCTGAAATCATTGGTTGTTTCCCTGCCGAGGATGTACACTCCAATAAGCCATTATTTAATGTCTTATTCTGCTTCTTAATAACAATTCCAGGAAGGCAGGTGTTTTCTCATTCGCACCCTCGGCTCCCCCTGTGAACAGGTTCTGGAAGGCAGTCTCTGTCTCTGCCTCTTCTTCCTGCTGTTCCCCACCTCAGGTTGGCATAGTTCGGTTGTAAGATGTCCCCCATAGGCTCCTGTGTTTGTACATGTTGGCCCCAGCTGGCGATGCTGTCTGGGGAGGCTGTGGGACCTTTAGGTGGAGGAAGTGGGTCATCAGGGTGCGCCTTGATTGTTTCCAGCCTGGTCTTGCTGGTTAGCTCTCTTCTCTGTTCCCTGGCCTGTCCTGATGTGAGGAAGCCCCTGCCACCGTCTGCTGCCTTTCCTTTCCTACAGTGATGGGTCTTTCCTTTGCAAACCATGGGCCAGAATACAACCTTGCTACCTTAAGTGGCTTCTTTCGTCACAGGAATAAGAAGAAGAACTAAGACAGATCTAAACTTTCCACCCTGATGGATGTGTGTTTGCCCAGCTCCCCGTGACACAGGGCAGTAATTTGCATCGGCGTTCTGCAGACATCCAACTTCCTCTGCAGCCCCCAGACAAGAGTACACATTTCTATGTCTGCACCACTGCTCAAGGGCACCTCCTCCTTCTCACTTTGTTGGTGCCATTTTTGGGGTTACTGAGGGGAGGGTCAAGCAGTGGAGAAAAGGCTGCTGGTCTGGGATGAACAGGCCTGGTTGTGAACTCTTATCTTTCCCATAGACTTGAGGAAGAAGTGTGGTGCCATCTCTGACACTGGCAGGTCCTTCTTAAGAGTCTGAGCAGGGATGGTGGTGACCTCAACGGATGACCCAGCTGACTTCTGGGAGGTGGACAGAGAGAAGTGACGTCAGTCAATTTTTACCTGTCGTCCTCAAGCTCACACACTGCAGGCTCTGAGAGAAACCTCTTCCCAAAGCTATGCTAGAATGTTGGCTATTGGTTTGACATCTGAGCTCTAGGAATGTTGGAAGCAGTGGGCTGCATGCCACTGTCCCTTACCAAGGGTCGGAGTTCTGCCTGCCTGGAGTCCTTCAGAAATCCATTCCCTTTGGAACCTATTACTTCCTTGTATGAGTGTGTCCTGCTGGTTCAACATGTCACTTAGGTCTGACCAGCAGGTGTTCCATGCATAGTTAGTTTGCAGATAAAATCGAGGGGAACCTTTAAGCTTGCATTTCAGACAAATGAAAAATTCACTTTAAGTTTAATATGTCTTAAATATAATATGGTCTATACTTATGCTGAAGAACAAATGTCTACCTGAAATTCACATTTAACCAAGCCTCCGTATTTTGTGTGTGCACACAATTGGGCAAGTACGTCCCTGCAGGTGGGGATTAGAGGTCGGCCTTGGGTGTTGTTCCTCAGCAGCCATCCAGTCTGTTTTTTGAGACAGGGTCTCTCATTAGTCTAGAGCTTATGGGGCCAACTAGACTGCCTGGCCAGTGAGCCCCACTGAGTCTCTGCCTCCCCAGCACTGGGTTACAAATGTATGCCACCACAATTGGCTGTTGTATTTAGGCTCTAGGGAATCAGGTTGGTTTCCTTGCAAGGCAAACACCTTACCAATTGTCCGATATCCTCAACCCACCTCTCGTGCTCGTGGAATCTGGACCCCAGCCAGGTGTTTTTCCTTTGTACCTTTCAAGCATTCTCATGTCATTATCAACACACCATATACCTACACTGTGCATGTGCAGCTGGTCTCTTCTCAGACCAGGCTCCACACAGAGTGTCCTCTCTCCTTGGACTGCAGCTGCTGTCCTCCCATGGCTGCCCTTCTTTCTTTCCTAACCCTATTATATCCACTTCTTGTACGGACTTTTTTTCTTTCTTTCTAAAATGTAAGTCACATAAAGTCACCACACAATGAACAGCTCCAAATTGAGTCTTACTCCTTCTAATCCCAATGAGCCTCACCACCCCCCTCACCTTGTGCCTCACAGTCTGATGTCATCTCACTCTACATTTCCCCTTTTCCTTGGGTTCTTGTGTAGACACACCAAGTCTAGCCCCATCTACAGGGCTTTCACATTTCCTATGCCCCCTTGTGCCCTCAAATCCTACCGTAACATCACACAGCTTGACAGAGCCCCATCCCCGCCACTCTGTCTCCCCAGCTCGCCTTTAGTTCTTAGCATTACTTGCTGGCATCTAGCATGTTCGGTGTTTCTGTGTGTTATTGGTTTATGGGATGTTTTCCTGTACACCTCCCTCAGAGGTGGGAATTCAAGCCACTCTTTGGATCTCTTCTATCCCTAATGCCCAGCAGAAGGCTTTGTGAACCCCAATCAAATGAGACCATGACTGTCCTCTCTCATTTCAGGAGATGGGGAGGTCCTGGGGCTCCAGGGCCCAACTTCCAATCCCCCATTTCCTTCAGGACTGAAGACAGCAGATCCTTTCCAAATTCCTTGTTCCCAGCTCAAGGCAGACACCTGGTGGGATTTGAGCATCCACCACTTGGGGCAAACAGTTGAGCACATTGCTGGCGGTTGGCGATGAACCAAAAGGTCTTGATTAGCCAGCTTCTAAAACACAGCTACTGGAAAAAAAATGAAACTAAAGAAAATCAAATCAGCCTCGGAAAACTTTGAGTGCTACACACATCCTTAATAGATTCTGACTTCAAGCTTTCTCTCTAGGGTATCGAAGTTCAGAACTGCTAAGTAGTCGAATATATTTGTGAAGAAAAAATCCATATGGACAAAGAACACAATAAACATCTCTAATTAGGAGTAAAATAGGCAGATAAAGGACTCCTGTGCATGCTACAGCCGCGCTGGGGATGCTGGCCCTGGAGCTGTCTCTCCCTCCACCAGTGCGGAGATTTTGATTTATATGAATGTTGGCTATTTGCAGCATGATAACTCTGCTTTGCCATCAGAAGACAAAAAGACGCGTTTGAGGAGTGGGTCGTTAATATTTATTAAAGTTTTCTGTATGCTTATTGTTGGAGTTCATCTTTGCAGCTCATTCAAAAAAAAAGATAAATGTCTGACAGGATCTCTGCCCTTATGGAATCTATATTTTTGGTCAGTGCTTTTCATGAGGGCCATGTGCAAAGGGGATGCTCCACCTCTGGCCTCTGGCATGACATCTATGGGCTACATGAAGTTAGTGAAAAGAAAGGTGGTTAGTAACACCAAGGAACTGGATCTAACGTGCAGTTAATTGTCATTGATTTATACTTAAATACCACATGTGGCTAGTGGCATTGGATAACATAATCTGAAAAAGACAAAACATCAGAACTCTGGAAAGACAGAATAAGTCAATGGCAAGGGGAGTAAGCTACTCAAGTCTACCTCCTCCGCCAATGGAGCTAACTTCTCTATGCTTGGTGTTCACATCTCTAAAGTAGGGTGGTAGTAGCTCCTGTCATAGTGGGCTGGCCCAAAAGAGGATAAATATGGGAAAGGCATGTGGACTAAACCTGGGGCAGAGTGAGCCCTTTGTATGTGACCACAGAACTGACACAATAGGCTGGGGATGGAAGAGACAGGCTGTCTGTTACCTGCTCCACCTAACCAGGCAGCAAGTCCTTCTGGCTTTCTTTGCAAACCCTAGGACTGAACCCAGGGACTCATAAGTCCATGAAGGCTCAACCAGGGCTCTACTACTGACTTATGTCCCTAGACCTCTTTTTGTTTTTGACATCGTGACAAGGTCTCACTAAGTTGCCCAGACTGGTCTTGAACATTCAATCCACCTACTTAGTTCTCCCAAGTAGCTGAGATTAAAGGACTGTGCCACCAGGGTCAGCTTGCTTATGCAATCTGGAAGTAAATATCCTAGCTCTCATTTATCCAACATACTCTACTGATGCCTTACGTGTGTTCTAGGTGACAGGCATATCACACACACACACACACACACACACACACACACACACACACACACACACACACACACACACACACAGTGTTGCTTGTATCTGGACAGAGCTCCCAGACCAGCAGTGGTGACAGACTATGAACAGAACATTACACTTTGCTTATTAATTCACCCAGAATTTACTGAAGGCAAACCACAAACCAGCCTGGTTTTTGCCTTTGAAAATTTATCTGTGAATAAGACAAGCCAAGGACCTCACCCTTATTGAACTTAAATTCTAACATCAATCAATCAAGCAATCAATTAATCAGCCAATCTAATGTCATTGACAGACTGGAAGTCAAGAAGAGTTGAGCACTCATAAAGAGGGGGAGGGGTGCCTTAGAAGCTGTGTGGCTGGGGAGAAACTCTTTCAGAACCATAGTCTGTGTTCACATAGTACAGTGATGAAGAACAAGGTAGTTGTCCAGACCAAGGATGTTCAACCAGTGATACAGATTGGCCAGGATGGAGGCAGCTGGACAGGTGGATTTTACGAAGGTGTTGAGTGAGCAAACCAATTCCAGATGCATTTGGGGTAAAAGAGAAGCCTTTTCTGGATCCCCTGTAAGTAGTAAGTTCATGGAACACGTAGTTCTAATGGGACCCATGACTGGAGCATGGAGGAAGGTGCTGTCTATTGACAATGGGTACGTCAGAAAAAGAGCAATGGATGGGACAGCAAGGGCTCTCCACTTAGACTCTGGGTGAATTCATTCTCCATGGAGACAGAGTAATGATGTTTTACATCTGGCGGCAACCAACAGATTCTGGGAGAGAAGGAAGCTGGCTTCCAATTGTGTACCTACTGGTAAGCCCACCAGACCCTGATGGTTTGATCCAAACTCAGGATCACACAGCCTTTGTGGGACATGAAACTAAACCCAAGCTAGCAAATCAAGGAAAGAGATTCACAGGGAGAAGTGTGGGTAGATAAGAGGGAAATGGGAGAGGGTGTCGGGGGGAGGGGAGCCACAATGCATTGTGGTGGTTTAAATGAGAATGTACCCCGTAGGCTCAGACATTTGAGCACTTGGTCTGCAGCTGGTGGTGCTGTGTGGGACAAGGTTAGAATGTGGGGGCCTTGCTGGAGGAAGCATGTCACGGGGGTGGGGGGCACTGAGAGTTTAAAGACTGGCACCCATTCCAGTTTTCTCTCTCTGCTTTGTGCTTGTGGTGGGAGATGTGAGCTCCCAGCCATGTTTGCTGCCACTCCTTCATACCATAATGGAATCATCTCTCTGGAACCATAAACCCTAACAATCTCTTCCTCTATACACTGCCTTGGTCATGGTCTTTTCTCACAGCAACAGAGAAGTAACTAAAACACATACAACGTACACGTATGAAATTATTAAAGAACAATTTTTTTTAACCAATAAAGTGTTTTTAAAAGAGGTTTATTTAGTTCCGACTATTGGAAATCCAAGAGCAGGATATTGGCATGTACTCTGCTCCAGAGGGGCTCCAGTCTGTATTACATCATGGTGGAGAATCATGGCCAGAGTGTGATGAGGAGGTGGTGGTAATCATTGCTATTCCATAACAACTCCCTGAACTAACCAGAGACACACAGAACGGTACAAATCTCTTCTAGGATAGCATCCCTGATGACCTGACCATCTCTCACTGGGACCCACTTCTTATAGATTCCACAACTTGTCAACAATGCCACAGTTAGGCTGAATTCCACTGTGTGCATCCTGGGGAACATTTCACACACAAGCTACCCTGGCCTCTAGGACAAAGAGGCTTCCTCAGCTATTCATTCTGAAAACAAAAGAAAACAAAACAAAAACAAACAAACAAACAACAACAACAACCAAAAGATATGAGCTTCACATCCACCCCTAGGTCCTGTGTGCAACTGTAATCACCAGAACAACACAGAATAGGAATCAGCAGAGACTTCCCTGTACATAAAGTCACATGCGGGCTCGCTACATCTGTAATTGACCTGCTGTCCTGTACATAAAGTCACATGCAGGCTCACTGCATCTGTAATTGACCTGCTGTCCTGTACATAAAGTCACATGCAGGCTCCCTGCATCTGTAATTGACCTGCTGTCCTGTACATAAAGTCAAATGTGGATTTGCTCCATCTGTGACTGACCCGTTACTTCTGCTGCTTTGTCAACAGCCACTCCTTGCCCAAGGGATGACTGTGACCAAACAATGCTAAAAAGAAGGAATGTGTTCTTCATTTTGCACGTGCCTCCCTCCCACCCAACGTTCTAACCCAAGCATCCTCTTTGTGGTCCTGTCAGGTTCAGGTCCACCAAGCTGCAAGCTTCCCCAGGCTGAGGCTCGCTCTTTCCTATATTTACACAAAAGCATACTTATCCCAAAATTACACTTCCACTCGCATAAAGTTGTTTCTATTTTAGTTTATTCTCCCTGATTATGGAATCATTATCTAATCTTCATAGGAAATTTAGAAAGGGAAGTATAAAGAAAAGAAAATACCACCCATAATCCCTCCATATTATGTCATTAAGTTCACCGACTTTTTTCTCTTTCATTTTTGTTTGTTTATTTTTGGTCCATTGTGCAATTTTTGTCCTGTTTGAAAAAAAAATCAGTTTTGAAAAGTCACTGTACAAATGTGTTTTTCAAGTCCATGGGAGATATGGCAGAAAACAGATCTATTTTAGATGGTCAACCACCAGCAGCAACTTCTCTCACTGTCGAGCCCACCCAGATTTCCAGGAGTGCACACAAGCTCATAGCCTGCATTGCTCATGAATACTGCTTTTGTTTATTTTTATACATTTTTACATCAACCTGATGCATATCTCCTAGCTTGCCCTCCCCCCTTAAAACTGCAGATCTTTTTCTTTCTTTTTTGGTTTATTTCTGAGATTGTAGCTTAATTACAACACTTCTCCCTTCCCAGGACATTCATGACCTATTTTATTTCAAAGTACAGAGATGCTCCCTTGTACTCAGTCCTCTTTTAAGAAATGCCTGCCATGAACGAATGACCTCTACTTCCCAACACCAAAGACATCTTTCAATTTGTTTTTATTTATTGTGTATATGTGTGTTTGTGTGCACACATACACACATGCGCATGCACAGGAGGCCAGAAGAATGACCCCATCCCCTGAAGCTGTAGTTACAGTGGTTGTGAGCCACCTAACATGGGTGCTGGGAACTGCATTCATGTGGTCTGTAACAACAGCAAGGGCTCTTAACCTCTGAGTCCCCATAGTACTGATTATTTTGATTGTCTAGAGCGTTGGTTTCTAGTAAACCACATTGAAAAAACTGGGTGTGTTTTTCTCTTAAATAACACCCCCCCTTTGCTCCTCTTAAACCCCCAAACCCTCTTAAATCCCTGGCCTCCACCCCTTTTTCTATCCAATGCTCCAAGTTTTTTTTTTTTTTTTTGCTTGAATTTATCAGACCAAGATTCACTGTGATTTTTTTTTTCTGTCTGCCTACAAGATTTTCTTTTTCTCCATGACATTTGGCTGTCTCTCTACAATGGGCTCACATATGGACTTCTACTCACCCAGTGGCTGACTCGGGTTCAGCTTTCCCAAGATTCACCTATCATAGGGCATCTCTTGAAGTATCCCTCTGTGCCTCTGATCCAGCTCTCCGTCTCTATCTGGAGTTCCTCCTGAGTATTTCACACACACCCCTTCATCTCTCCATTATGTCCTCTGGTATCTTTCTCTCTTATACTAAAAATGTAATCTTTGATTATATTGCCTGTATGTTTTATACACCAGATTTTTCATAAAAACTGTATTTTGCAGTAATGGAGTTTCTAATTGTTCAATATCCACATACTTGTAATCAGCATCTGCCTGCCCCTTAAAATGTAGCCCCCTCCCAGTTTCCGGTTTGTTATTTAATCTTTTTGGGAGTTAATTCTCAGAGCTGCAGTTTCCTCCTGACTGTACAATCACATCCATTTACCTAGAAACGTGCCCTTCCTTAGTCATACTTAACCTTCAGGATGCTGTCCCTGTTGTCTGCCTCCAAAGTTTAATTTCCACTCTTCCATTTAAATCCCCGACTCACTGTTTCCTCATGTCTGCCCTATCTTTTGGGGACCCCCACGACCTGAACTAACTCGTGTCTCCACTCTCCAAAGTCTCTTGCACCCAAGGCTGCTGATGGAGACAACTGAGGCTGAACCACTGACTTTGAGCAGTGGGATGGACGCCCTGCGTAAATGAAGCATGCACTGGACCCGGGGCTGTCTCCTAGGGATATGGGTGAACGCAGGGCAAGCGAACGAACGGTTTGCAGACCAGAAAGATGGAGTGTGCTGAGAGCTGCGGTGTGCTCTGACATTTCCTGCCCACCCCCACCCCCACCCCGGCACTTTCCAGCATTCCCTTGGGTTCCTGAAGCCCCTCCTGGGAACTTTGATCAGTAGAGTGTACATGCGTGTTTAGCTGGCTCAGGTCATTCCTCTCTTCCCTCTTTGGCCTGCTGGGTGCTGATCCCTGGGGTCACTTTGGGAACCACACACCGAAGACTGACCTCTGCAAATCTCCCCATTCAGGGACAGCACTCTATAAGACTGAGCAAACACCTTCTTGTGTGTTGAGTTACCGTGACTTGGAGGCTTAGCTGTACAGCAATAGAGTTAGAGCCCTTTCTCTTTGTCCTTGTGGGCTTAGCCCTCAAAAACATGACCTAACTGTCACCGGTGTGGCGGCTGCTTCAGGAAGGAACATGTCCAAGCCATTCAGTTGAAGTTGGGTTTCTCTTGTTTGCTCTCTCTCTCTCTCTCTCTCTCTCTCTCTCTCTCTCTCTCTCTCTCTCTCTCTCTCTCTCTCTCTCTCACACACACACACACACACACACACACACACACACACACACACACTCATACAGCTCTGGTATTCTGGAAGCTCCTGTTTTGAGCACATGAGTGTATTTGCTTGTTTTTAAAATAGCTTTACTATTGTTTCCAGGGATTGGGAGTAGGAGCCGAGGAAGCTGCGTTTGTGTTAGGACAGCCATCTCCAAACCGGTTTAATGTGAAGCACAGTTCTATTTGCTAATATTTTATTTAGGATTTTCCATCAATATTCATATGTGAGGGTGGGCTGTAGTTTTTTTTTTATTTTTTATTTTTTATTTTTTTTTGATATCCTTTCTGGCGGTTCTCACAACAATGCTTGGCTGGCTTCCCAAAAGAAGACCCCCTTTCTTCACAGACCCCAAGAGGCAAAGAACACTGCGTGAGAACTGGCTCTCTGGAGACTGGGAGGGAGGGTCATTCTTTCAACGCCACCCTGCAAGGCCTCATGGAAGCTCACCTTTAAACATGTCTCTGCCTTTACTCCCATTCAGAGTGTATCCATTTGAGATCAGTTTGTCCATTCACACCCTCTTAGAAAATCACCCACTTCACCTGGGATTTCAGGTTTATTGACCAGCATTAAGCAAACCATTCTCCTGTTCATTTATTTATTATTTAAATTTTTTTCCCTACTGTTCTGTTGTTGTTTTTTTTTTTCTTTAGTTTGTTTTGATGGTGACATTTCTGCTTAGGTACCCATCCTTTCAAGGACCCGTACCATTGATTAACAAGTTGAAGTGTTTTCTCTTTCTGCTTTCAGTCTTTGTTCTCATTGGACCCCAGACTTGCCTCTTCTGTGAGCTGACGTCAACACAAACTCCCCCTCTTTTCTCCATCAGCAAGAGAAAGATGGCTCTGTGGCGGTGACCCCAAAGGCTGACTGTCCTGTAGGCATGAAAACAGATTTTGTGTGTCACTTTATGTAAAATGCACGGGACATACTCAAACTAGCAGCCTCTGCACTATTTGTTTTGTGTTAGTTTTTAATTTTTTTGAGTTCTTTTAATTTGGAGCTGATTTTAGATACATACTTTCATCTTATTTGGTTTCATTTCATGTAGCTTTTCCCTCACAGGGCTAAAAGAGATACCTTTGAATCCCCTAACACGTGATTTTGTTTTAGCTTGTGTTCCTTCCAACATTTGCTTTACGAATTCTGCTGCTATTTTAAGTTGATGCATATATGTTCAAGGATGACTCATCTTGCTTTAGCTTCTTGACTTATTAAATGGCCTTAGATGACCTCCTTCAAAACTCTATGCCTTGAATTTATCCTCCTCATAAAGGCTTCATACGCTATGTGCCCTTACAAAATCACTTCTAGCGCTGAAGACACCAGTATCCTTTACAAACAATTAGAAGAAAATGCACACGTGGGCACATAACTTCACACACACACACACACACACACACACACATTCTTCCATCTTCACAAATAAAGATGATGAGATGAATACATGCAGTTTTTCACATCTTATTTTTCTCTCAATCTTTGGCAAGTTCAGTGTAAGAGAATGCATATTTTGTTTCCCCATATTTATATGTTTGTTAAATTCATTTTAGTTCACACAATAGTTATCAGTTTTTTTTTCAATAGTGTCTTCTCTGATTTCTAGATTGTCCAGCATGACTTTTTTTTTTTCAAGACAGGGTTTCTCTGTGTAGCTTTGCGCCTTTCCTAGAAGTCACTCTGTAGCCCAGGCTGCCTTTGAACTCACAGAGATCTGCCTGCCTCTGCCTCTTGAGTGCTGAGATTAAAGGTGTGCACCATCACCACCCGGCTCCCAGCATGGCTTTTAAGAGGAATTTGTCTGGGCCTGGATGATGCCTCTTGGTATAGTATTTTCCAGTATATCAATTTCCCTGAAAATTTCCGAAGATCATCTTTCTTTGCAGGTATATAAAATTCCATTGGGTCTATGTGCCACATTCTCATTGCCTGTCTATCAGTTAATGGGCATTTAGGTTGATGCCACTGTGAGTAGATCCTGTTGTGAAGCAGTGGACATGACTGCTCAAGTATCTCTGTGGTAGGAATATGGAATCCATTGGGTAGAGTGGGTCCCATCAGTCACATTCATGCCCACTGGAGTGGCCCTGGCTAAACCTAGTGGTTCACAAAGCAAAATCAAAAACTAAAAAGACATGAAAGTGGATGGGAACTTGAGAGAAGGTGGGGAAGGGTTGGTGGGGGTTGGACCGTGATAAGAGGGGGTGAAGGATGAGTGAGTGAGTGATGAGTGGGAACAGAATGTACTATACACCTTAACACAAAACTAAACATATCTGGGAAGAGGAACTCAATCAAGTAATTGATTGTGGGGATGTCTGTGGGGCATTTTTTCTTGATTGAAGATTGATGTGGGAGGGCCCAGCCCACTCTCAGTGGTTCCTTCCTTGGACAGGTGGTCCTAAGCCATATAAGAAAGCATGTTGAATAAGTCCTGAAAAGCAAACCATTTTAGCAGCATTCCGGTTTCTGCCTCTGCTCTGGTTTGAGCTCCTGCCCTGTGTCCCCTCAATCAACTATGATTAGGATATGAAAACCAAATAAACTCTTTATCTCTAAGCTGCTTTTGGTTATGCTGTGCATCACAGCAATAGAAAACAAATTAGGACAACACATGTTTGAAACTGTCAAATATATATATATATATATATTTTTTTTTTAAGGAGAGACAGAGGTGGGCTGCCAGTGGTACAGTTGGCGTAAGCATGGGGTGAGTTCCTGGATTCTACTCTCAACATCAACATAAATAATAAATAAGAATAAAAAATTTAAAAGTTTTTAAAAGAGGAAGAAAATTGCTTTCCTGAACTGTTGGTATTTATGGATTGTTTGTTGGTGTACTTTAGCAGGATATTTTGGCTGGGTATAAAATTGGTCCCTCACACTGTACCTGAGGACTCTGGGAATTAGTTCTACATTTTCCCTGATGTTCCAGGGAAAAACTAAGGGCAGATCAGTTATTTCCTGGTACCCGAGTTTACTTTTATCCCCAACAGTGTACTTTTTTTCTTTACTTCTAAGGTTAAGTAACTCTATTGTTTTCTCAGGAATTCACACCACTTTATTTAGAAAGAGTTAGTCCTTTCAATCTGTATATTCAAGTTCTTCAAAGTATTTTCATTTTTTATCTCTGAATAATTTTGATGATAGACTTGTTAAATTCACTTCTGCCATCAGTGTTACATATTGTGGGGTTCCATCCTCATTTTTTGTGTCTATTATTTTTTCTATACTTTTAAACACTTTCTTATATATCCCGTTCCATTTCTCCAGGTTTTTCCAGCCTATCTTCCATGCTGCTAACCTTTATGCTGATAGTATGGACTCCATCTGTCTTACAATTTTATTTTCCTCTACTTTGTTTTAATTTTTTTGCCAATTATTAAAACGTTATTATGTTGTCTTTATTCCCATATACTTGAGTCTTCATGTGTCTGCTTTGACATTTGATTATAGGGGAACTGTCTGTAAAATGGGGCAATGTGAGAGTCTGCAATTGCATTATGGAACCTTGGTTCTCTCTGGAGGTCTGCTCACTGTCTATTTAAAATTCAACCTGTTTCTTCCATTTCTTTCTGGAGTTTTAGGAGAGCCCCTTGTGAGATCTTCAGAGATGAGACCCCCCCCAATAAACCTATGCTCCAGTGGGTGATATATCACACACACATACTAGCAGCACATTCGGTGGGTTTAAAATAGTATATGAAGTTGGGGGTTGATGGTGGGAAGTGCAGGGGGCATTGGAGGCGAGAATTTGATCAAAACACATCATATGCATGTGTGAAACCTTTGAACAGTTTAATTACCAAATTGGTATTTAATTTAATACCTTTACTTCCCCCCCAAAAACATTAAATCAGTATAAAAATGACCTCTTCTCCACAAGCAGCCCCTACTCTCAGTGTGGCCACAGGCAATAAAAAACACGTCATAACTCCTGATTTTTTCACTGATATCACATACTTTTACTTTATTTATTTACTTATGGATTTGATGATTTTAAACATTTATGTCTTGTGTCTTGTATCTGATTTATCTGTCTATATTTTTTACCCCTGTCTACTGGAATGATTACATTCTTACCAGAGTATATGATATAAAGGGTTCAAGTTATCAATGAATTGAATCTTTGAAGACAGATGACTTTCTAAGTGAGTTCTCTTGCTTTGTCATCAGATCAGGGCTGTCCTTCCAGAAACCTCAACCAGGACAATCCCCTGAAGTCACCAGGAAGCTGGCTGAATTGCTCCTTGGTCATCTCAATCACTTACATGGTCTTTAATGATGACCAAGATGTACTCATTTTGGTACTAGCGATGGTAAGCTTTGATTGTCAACTTGGCACAACCTCAAATCACTTGGGAAGAGTCTCAATGAGAAATTGTCTGCATTGGGTTGACCTGTCTGTAAAGATTGTCTTCAGTAAGTTAACTGGTATGGGAAGACCCAGCCCATGATGGGTGGCAACATTCCCTACGCAGGGGGTCCCAAAGTGTATGAGAGTAGAGATATGAAGCTGACCACAATTCAGCTAACTGACATGTATGTGTTCACTCTTTTTCTGCTCTTATCTGTGGATGTGGTGTGAGCTGTGGTCTCAAGCCTCTGGCTCCCTAGCACCTGGAGTTGTGATCTGAAATGAATCCCATTTCCCCACAGTTGCTCTTGTCAGGGCTTTATTTTATCATAGCAACAGTGAGGAATCTAGGGCATCGGCCATTTGTATTTTCCAGCATCTATCAAGGAAAACACGGAGCTGAAGGCAGCTCAACACATCTTCCTAGAGTCTACAGGGACACACAGTGGACCAGCCGAGCAGACAGCCAGGTTTTCCAGTGGGTGGTTACCCAATATCCTTCCCTTTCTCACTGTCCCTTCATAGTGAACACCAGCTTCTTGACCAAGAGCCCAAAGTGGGAGGTGATTTTAAATCAACATGATCCCAAAATCCCTCAATGGTCAAGAGAAACAGCAGCTACTCTCTCAGGCAGTGCCTGTAACACCCAGAAGAATGAAGTTTCTCCTCCCCTGCCCCTCAGTATTGAGAAGACACTCAGGATATCTTCGAGCAGTTGGTTTTGGAAATTTGTGAGGCAAACCCCCAAAAATTTGGTCTGGCTTTAATCAAATATTTATGATTAGTCTATAGTCTTAGGGTTATGCAGACTCTCATTTGAATTTCTGAGCTATTTGAGAGTTTTGAAAGGCAGCATTGTGTCATAGGCTCTGTTGATACAGATGAAATGTGAGTGTGTTGGTTTTGCAGATGAGTATCACTGTTGCTGCTACTCACTGAGGCAGTGATAATGAAGAGCAGGCAGAGCCCTGCTGAGGATCCTGGGAACATCTGGGTTGTGGTGGTCCTGGGAGCCCATTGCATGGCATTGAAAGCTTCTGTGGGACCATGGGTAGGTTGAGGTGTCCCCATTACTGCATCACTGGATGAGTCTGACTTGTGTGTGATAATGAGGCGAGATGCACAGTCACCCAGGCAATGAGGAGAGGGAAGAATCTTACAGAAGGAGAAAGCCATTTCTATAACAGGCTGGAGGCCACAGAGAGCAAGGCAAGCTTCATTAACTGCAAGATCGAGCGGAGAGGAGAGGAAGGCAGGGCTGGGATTGGAGTGGCCTCACGGGCTCTGTCCAAGAATTTAGACACTGTTCTGGGGCAATGGGAAGATAGCTGTGGGTTTTAAGCTAGCAGGTGATGTCGTTTGGATTGTGTTTTAAGAAGATTGCTCAGGCGGTTGGGCAGGGATAGATTGATTGGCAGGAGGTGAGGCCAAGGCAGAGGCGAGTGGGGAGATGATACCAGAATCAAGGAGGCTTCTTCTGAAGTGGTATTGGCGACTACAGACTCATAATAGAGAATGAGAGACATTGAAGGCTTCTGTGACAACCTCCCCTGTCCTCTCCAAAAGAAATGGTCCAGACATGACGTCATTGAAGAGAGTCCTTAAAAACTGTAATAAAGATGCTGAAATGTAGCTTTTCACAGTTGATGGATTCTGGGGAGGGAGAGACTGGGGAGAGGGAAGGGATGGGGAAGGACCCAGTTATCTTTAAGGGGCTGACCACTTAGGTCACTCGGAGCTTGACCATGCTCCAATGAGCACACAGGCAACACAAATTGGACCTGGTTTATTTTTTTTTTCTTTCAAGGTTGCAAGGTTGGGCAGATAGACCTGGGAGAAAGGGGAAGCCAGTGTGATCAGGGTACATCGTATGAGGGGAAAAAAAAGAAGTATGCAAATAGAACCCTATTCAAATATAGAAAAGAGTGAAATTCTGTCATTTGTGGCAACACAGGAAATCATTATGTTAAATGAAATAAGCCATCCATAGAAAGACAATACTGCATGATCTCATTCACATGGAGGATAGAAAGTTGATCTCACTGAAGTTGACAATAGAATGGTAGTCACCAGAGTTCTCGAAGAGTAGAAGGACAAGAAGAAGAGGAGGAAGACAGATGTATTCGTGGGGGGATGAAGAGTTCTGGTGTCCCACTGCATTGTAAGGTAACTAAGATGTTAAGCATGTGCTGTGTATTTCAAAAGGAAAGAGAGGATTTTGAATTTTTCTTCCTATAAAGAAATGATGAATGTTTTGAAGAGATACATATATGTTCAATGTGAATAGAAGAATGTAGAATGGACTTTGTAACTTTTGTTTTTATATATGAATAAAAATGTAATCAAGTAAAAAATAAAAGAAAAACAAAATAAATACATAGGTAAATAGTTCAGTTTCAATCAAATCCATAAATAAATAAATAAATAAATAAATAAATAAATAAGAATCTTTGGGGAGTAGACATTATCTGGTGCGTATTTGCACAGGGAGGATGGGGTGGGAGGAACCTCCACTAGGACCCCCTTATTCCAAAATAAGTGATTCATTTTATGGGGCCTATAGGGAAGAGGACTCAAGGTGCCAATTATGAATTTGTCTTAGACAAGTTCAAGTTCAGGTGACCAGTGGGATGGCTCAGCAGGGAAGGTATTTGCTCCCAACCCTAAGGACATGAGCTAGATCTTCATTCATAGAACCAACATGGTGCATGGAGAGAACAGACTCCCACAGGTTGTCGTCCTCTGGTCTCCATAAGCAAGCTGTGGCACACACACACACACACACACACACACACACACACACACACACACACACACACACACAATTAAATAAAAATGAAGTTCCCACATGATTACAGTTGGAGGAGTGGATCTGGAGCTCAGGGGAAACACTGGGCCAGTCTTTGGAAGCCAGATAGTGAGGATCTCCCCTGGTACAGCTTCTGTTTTCTCTTAGGGGAGAGAACTCCACCGTCTGTTAGCCTCAGCCTTAGAAGATGTGTAGATGGAGCTTTCTTACCAGCCTAAGGCACGGAATAGCCTTGCCTGAGGGAGCTTGCTAGGCTCTTCCAACAGAAGGACTGTCGGCCTCACCTTCTTAGATGACATTAAAAAGGACTAGGAGCACTGGAGTTTTGTTGACTCATATTTCCAAGTCTCTGCTTGATGTAGCTGCAGAGTTACAGGTGTGTTGAAGGAGGGACTCCTCCAGGTGGTCCCGGTGACTCTAGGCCCTGCCGGGCTCACCACCCCCACCTGCTGTACTCGTGGGGAGGCCTAGGCATGTGGAATTCAGCAGAAATGTAAAAGCGAGGTATACTGAGTGGTTTGTCCCTTGGACAAAGAAGGACTGATAAAGTCTGTGTCTACACTTTAGGTTTCTTCTTTAATAACTACTTGCACTTACACAGTTTCTCAGAGGAAGATAAGCAAAGGGAGCGCCCGGGAGATGACTTAGCAGGTAGAGCACTTCCTGGGAACCATGAGGACTAGAGTTTGGGACTCCAGCTCCCAGCCTGGCAGCCTTTCTGTTGTCCCATTGCTCAGGAGACACAGATAGGGTAGTCTCAGAGCAACCTGGCTAGTCAGACTAGATGAGCCAGGAAGCTCTGGTTTAAAGTGAGAGAACCTGCCTAAGGGTTTAAGGTGGAGAGTGACTGAGGGAGACACCCCAAATCCACCTCTAACTTCCACACTCTGTGCATGTGTACACACACACACACACACACACACACACACACACACACACACACACAGACAAGCACGTGCAAAAATATAATGTTTTCAACTTTCTAAATGAACAATTATAACAGTAGTATTCTTATAGAGTTGCTGGGAGCTTACAACAACAACAAAAGAATGTGCTGAGCCCTTATCATATTGAGTGGCTCAGAAATGTCCAGATTTAAAATTGATGTCATTTGTACCTTTGGGTTCAGACTGTTGATAGTCAGAGCTTGAATGCCAGGCAGTACCTAGGTGGCTAAGTACCTCCTTAAAGTCAAAACAATACAGGCTGACTCTTTAAAGATTTGTTTATTTTCATTCTATGTACATGACTGTTTGCCTGCATGCATGTCTGTATATCATATGTGTGCAGTGCCCACCGAGGTCAGAATAGGACACGGGATCCCCTGGAACTAGAGTTACATACAGTCAGCTGTGAGCCACCATGTGAGTGCTGGCAAGTGAATTCAGGTTCTTTGAAAGAGCAGCCGGTGCTCTTAGCTGCTGAACCATTTCTCTAGCTACAACAGGCTGATGTTAAAATGTGCCTACTGCGTGGCTGATCCCCATTGGCTTGGAGAAAGGATGCCCTTTATGGTGGCTTCCACAGTGGATGGCACTGCCATTTGTGCCACCAAGCAGCTTCCCCTTTCTCCAAAGCAAATGAGAAGAAGCACTCTTGGATCTGAGTCACAGAAGTCAGCCTTGGCCCCTGTGGCCTGTAGGCACAGAGGTTCCTTCGCCTGCATCAAGGACTCTCTATGATGCTGCATTCCTCTGGAATGCTTTGGATTTTCCCTGCACACAGTTCTTGTCCCATGTTTGGGGGAGCTATCTGTGGAATTCTTCCAGAGAACAGATATTCCTGAAGATTGTCAGGATCCTGCCAGCAGCTCTTATGGTGAGCACTTCGAGGCTTTTCAAGAGAACAAAGTTGGGTGCAGACACCTCGGAAGCGTGCAGCCTGCCCCGACAGAGAGCGAGAGTGCGCTGTTATTACGACGGGAGGTGAGTGTCCCACTGGGCTTCCAAGTTGCTTCATTACTTTCTCCATGCCTTGTACGGATTTCCCAGCACCTGTAGGAGACACATGGATATGTCGATACCTGCTATCACCAGCCGCCTGTTGTGTATAAACACATGTGCTCCTTGAAGGCAATATATTTTTTAAATAGAAAGTAATTTCAAAGTTGAAAATCAAAAGTGACTTTAGATTAGCCCTTTTTACTTGAACAGAATTTTATTTTATTTTATTTTAAAAAGTTCTCTCTATCCAGACAGAGAATTTGGATTTACATAGTTCAAAGACATTATTTTGTTTTATTTAAACCATAGGAAAAATAGTCTGGAGTATACAGATTTTGAAGAAATTCATCCCCAAATTGATCTCCCTGAGTGGGGTCCAGTCTGATTGGCCTCTGCTGGATGTTTCTACCCAGAAGTCCCACCGACCACACAAACACAGCATGCAAAAGGAAAGCAATTCTCTTTCCTCTGGTCCAGCCACTCTTCTCCTGGGTCCCTGGGGTCTTTGGACAGGTGAAGCATCCACAATCAGAAAATCTGAAATTTGAAATGCTCCGAATCCCTACACTTTCCCAGTACCAACCACAAAGCCACAAGTAGAAAGTTTCACACAGGCCCTCCCTCATGAGACAGGCTGTAGGCAGCATAAAACATCATGTCACTTTAGTTTCTGCTGTCTATAAGGTGTGCATGGCACACTAATGAACTTTGCATCAAGATACTGCTTTCCTCCCCCAAAATGTTTCATTATGAATATGTAAATGTTACAAAATCTGAAAATAAAAAAAAAAAGGCCTGGTGTCAAACCTTTTCAATGGGGTCACTCAGTCCCTGTTGGCAAGCACTGCTATCCCTTCTCCAGGGCTCAGGTGTCCTGCCTTCATCTTTATGCTTCTCATTCGTTATCCGAGATTCTTTGCTGTGAAGCTCTCATCTGCGTGTCTCTGGGGCCTGTCACTGGAAGGAGTTTTAAGGGCAGATGTAAAGCTGGGATGCGGAGTGCGATGACTCTCCTCTGGGAGGGAGTCTGCAGAGGCCGGGAGCACACTGAGCACTCTGGATGTGATGCTTCCTCTAACTGGCAAATGGAGCAGGCGACAAGGCCGGGTGAGGTAGGCATGGGAGGCAGCAGGTGTGCGGGAGGGAGACGAGAGCTCTCCAGCTCTGGGTAGAGGCAGTGGAGGTCACAGCGCCTGATACACTGCACCCTCTCTGCATGCACATGGCATATGCTTCTCTCAAAGAGTGAGGTGATGGATCAGCTCACTCTGATGTGGGAGGCATGTCTGGAACAGGGATCGTGTTGTTATGAGGACCCTTTCAGCAGGAACGTTCTAACTGAGAAGGAGCCAATGGCATGGAATTTCTTGGAGAGCTGTGGAGACAGAGACAAACCTCATGGAAAGGTTGTGCCAATCCTGGGAGGTGTGGAGAAGCCAAGAGAGCTCCCTTCAAACCCATAAGGCAAAATGGCAAGATGACTTCAATGCTTAGGGGGAGAACCAAGGGCTGCCATGTTATGGTTAGGATGTGTTCCCTCAAGGGTCCATAGCAAACATTTGGTCTTTACTGAGGCAGTGTTGGAAAGTAATGCTATTTCTTTAAGAGATGGAACCTACTGTGGGGTCCCTAGGTGACTAAGAATATGGCCCTAAAGGAGACAGGGGGCCTCCACAGGTCCTGTCTGCCTGCTTTCTGACTCACAAGGAGAGCAGGTCACTGCAATGTGCTCTCTACAAATGAAGTTCTTTTCCCCATCAGAAGCTCAAGTTTGGGTCCACCCAGTGTCTGACTAGACCAGTGGTTCTCAACCTTCCTAATGCTGCAACCCTTTAATACAGTTCCTCATGTTGTGGTGACCCTAACCATAAAATTAGTTTTGTTTTTACTTCATAACTGTAACTTTGCTACTCTTATGAATTGTAAGTAAATGTCTGATATGCAGGATATCCGATATGCAACTCCTGTGCAAGGCTCATTTGACCCTAAGAGGATTATGACCCACAGGTTCATTATAACCACTGAGACTAGGGCTTCCAGAGCAGTTAACCAAATACATCCTTTCTCTTCAGAAATTCATTTTCTTGGGCATTTTTTTTTGTTACATATGCACACTGTTTTAAGTGTCAGCATACAGTGTCTGGCTAGAGCTACCCAAGGTGAAATGGACTTCAGCAGAAGGTGATCAGGTCCCTGTCAATGGGACACATGGCCTTTGACACAGACCATTGAAAGAATGGCGGTGCTTAAACATGAGAGTGTTTACCCATCGCTGTTCTTATCGTGGACATAATCCAAGTGTTCGAGACAATAACCTGTGATCGTGTGTAGATGATGAGACCTTTTCGACAATGGGGCTTTGTGAGCCTGTCACAGTCAAAACTTAAAGCCCATCAGAAGGCGTTGGGCTGTAGCTCAGCTGGGAGAGTGCTTGCTTGGGCCTTTGAATATCTCCCAGGCAGTGTGTGGGTCTCTAAGCCTGCGGTCTCTCATTGGGTCAACGTTTTTCATGATTGGAAACAGCTTCTGTTCCATCTCCCCAAGTTGCTTTCTTCTGAGGATTTTTCCCTCACCTCCATTCTTTTACATGGCATCTTAGGGTTTCGGTTGCTATGAAGAGACACCGTGACCATGGCACCTCTTATAAGGAAATCATTTCATTGGGGTTGGCTTGCTTACAGTTTCAGAAGTTCAATCCATAATCATGGTGGGGAGCATGTTAACATGAAGGCAGAGATGGTGCTGGAGTAATACCTGAGAGTTCTATGTCTTGTAGACAACAGGACATTGACTGACAAACTGGGCAGTATCCTGAGCTTAGGAGACCACAAAACCCACCCTCACAGTGACATACTTCCTCCAACAAGGTCATACCCACGCTAACAGACACACACATCCTAATAGTGCCACTCCCTATGAGATTGTGGGGGCCAATTATATTAAACTACCACATTCTACTCCCTGGTCCCCATAAGCTTGTAACAATATCATAATTGTAAAATAAATTTAGTCTAACTTCAAAAGTTCCCATAGTGTACCACAGTCTCAACAATGTTTAAAAGTCCAAAGTTCAAAATCTCTTCTGAGATTCATGCAGTCTTTTAACTGTAAGCCCCTGTAAAATAAAAATAAAAAAATCACATACTCCCAACATACAATGGCGCAGGATATACATTACCATTCCAAAATGTAGGGAAGGGAGCATAGCAAGGAAATATCGTATTAAAGCAAGACTATGTTGAAAATGCTCTTCAGATCTCCAACTCTATTCATCTTTGTTGACTGCAACACATGGTTTCTAAGATGTTTGGGGTTTTTTTTAGTTAAATTTATATATTTTGTGTGCCTCTGAGTGTGTGTGTGTGTGTGTGCGCGCGCGCACACACACACACACACACACACACACACACACACACACACACACACATGTATCGAGCACGTGTGAAAGTCAGAAGACAACTCAAGGAAACTGGTTTTCTTTCCTGGGGATGGAACACAGGTCATCAGTCCTGGTTGCTAGCATCTTTACCCTCTGTGCCATCTCCCTGGCCATGGGTTCCTTAGTTGTTTGCCACCCACCTTTGTCTCAGCAGGTGCCAAATTCTGCTTTGGAGACTGGGACCATTTCCCATGGCCCATGCTGCCTATAGAATTACAGGTACCTCCTGAGCCAAACCTCACCTGGCCCCCTTTTGGGTGCATTCTTATGCACTGTTCTCTTCTCTACTTGCATTTTCAGCCCTGAGCAGGGAGCAACAGTGGTGACTGAAGGTGTGATGAATGAACTGCATTCTGAAATGATCCTGACAATGTGCTCTTGACAGCCCTTTGGGCTTTTGGTGTTCTTCCTAACACTGTTGGGCTTGAGAGACTGGACAACATAGCAATGGGCACCCCACATTTATTTTTGGTTTCTTTTCTCCCTCCCTATTTTTGGTGCTTAAAAGACTTAGGTGATTGTTTAAGACTATTCTGAAAACTGAAATCTTGCTCAGCTGAAACATATACCTAGATATTGAGTTTTAAAAATGCTAAAATGTACTAATAACCAGTATTCTACCTACTCACTTATCCATCCATTCATCTGTCCATCCATCCATCCATCCATCTATCCATCCATCCATCCATCCATCCTATAACTATCCATTTATCAACTTGCTATCATCACCCATTGTCTATCCATCTCTATGGAACTATCTATTCACCCATTTACCATATATTTATTCATCTATAATCTGTCCATCTATCTATATTCATCCATAATCTTTCTATATGGCTGTCCAGATATACATTTTCTATCCATCTATCATCTCTCTCTATCCAAAATCTATCATAAATGTCTCTATGTATCTATCCATCAATTTTTCATCTATCTATCTATATCTATCTATCTATCTATCTATCTATCTATCTATCTATCTATCTATCTACCTACCTACCTAACTACCTTTTGATCTATCTACCCATCTGTCCATTTATCATCTATCTGTCATATATCCATATATCTACATTCATTCATCGTCTATATGCCCATCATCTACCTTTCTTTTTCTCTCTTTCTTTCTTCCATCCTATCATATATATTTATCTATCCATCTATCATCTATTGTATGTCTATATCTATGCACTTATCTACATCTATCTATCTGTCTGTCTGTCTGTCTGCCTATCTATCTATCTATCTATCTATCTATCTATCTATCTATCAATCTATCTATCTATCTATCTGTCAATCATCCATCTATCTGTCTTTTACCGTATATCTGTTGTGTGTCTGGGATACATAGAAATATACAAGCTGAGGTCATTATATTCTTCCTCATGGTTATGATTAACTTCTTTTCTTTCCCCAAAATAGCAACGATAAAGAATTTCCTGTGAATCTCTTTAGCCCATGCTCTAGTGTGCTAATACACATAAATCCACAGGCAGAATAAACTTTCACAATAAATAGAAAATGGCCATTTTGTGTGCCACATTTTAAAATGCACACAGGTGGAGGAGTACTATGGTGCATGTGTCTCAGGAGTTGCTTCACACACCTGTGGGAGCTTAACATACAAAGCTTCATCCATTTTACCTGCTTTGTAATTTCCCATTTTGTCAATATCTCTCACTTCAAGCATTATTTGATGTTTCTGTTCACTAGTTATCACAAACAGTCCTGCATGGGGTATCCTTGGGTGTATCTTCTTGCAAACATGTGGCATCTCTTCAGGAAATAGTTTCAGAACTTCGGTGAGTCAGGATTTGAAAGAGAAAAAACATTAAAATTTGTTTTTATTAACCTGGGCATGAAACTTAGCATTTGCTCTGACTATGAAGGCAGCCATGGCTTCTAGGAGCATGCGCAATGTGTGCCTCCAAAAGCTATGGGAATACAGTTTCAAATCACATTACAGTTGTTGAAGGTATCTCAAAATATCGTTTACAAGCATCAGCACTTCCAAATTACAGCAATTATGAGAATGCTACTAGATTCTATTTTAATGGGTTAGGAGAGAACACATATATTGCAATATCAAAGATTGTTTCTTAAACATTTATAGCTGTTTTCAGTGTAATTGGCTCCCTTTGCAAATACTGTATATTTTATTATTTATGTTTGTGTTCATATATATACACATCCATACATACAGCACATACACATATTTATCAACATCACAGGCTGTCATAACAAAAAATGGGACTCAACCCTTCTCTCAGGTGCACTGCTGAAGCCTGTGGAGTTCCCATTTCCAGCTTCAGTAGAATCAGACAGTGGTTCTGATGAAAGGCTAGATGGTGGCGACAGACACACCCCCAGCAGCATCTGCAAACTGCGCCCCCCATGCCCCTGATCTTTGAGGACACTAACTCATCACTCAACTCATGTTTGCTTGGCTCCTAATGAGGCTGAGCTTGCTTTCCCCTCTCCTCAGTTTCAGCTTCTCTTTTATGACTTGGGCAGTATGTTTACAACACAGGACTTTCCCAAGAGAGGCATGAGTGTGTAGGGTGGGGAGATGTCCTGGCTTGTTTTCTTGTTAACTATAGTCCTTGGAGGAAGTTGAAGATTTGCCTCCATCAGGTTGAATCGTGGTCTAGAGTCTGTGGGGGCATTTTTTAAATTGCTGATGAATGTGGGAGAGCCCAGACCACTGTGGGTAATGCCTCTCCCAGCAAGTGGGCCTGGACTGAATAAGAAAGCAGGGAAAGCAAGCCAGTGCTCTGCTTTAGTTCCTGCCTCCAGGTTCCTGCCTCAGTTTACCTGCCTAATGAGTGTGACCTATAAATCACACATTCTTTTCTCCACCAAATTGCTTCTGGTAAACTGAAACAGGAGATAATTTTTCCCCATGAAATTGCACTAAGGAATTACCTTAAAATCTATGTCTTGTTTCCATAATCTTCAATGTGGAACGTGCTGATAATGGTACCCAAGTTGGTACACTGTGGTAGGGGAAAACGCAGTAGAGCTTCTGGGCATGTTTATATTTATTTTAAACCACAAATGAAGCCCCATTAGAGCTTAATACATACAGTGGTGAACATTTACATATATGAATACTTTATATGTGTATATGTGTATGTATGTATGAATACATATATATGTATGTGTCTGTGTACTTTATAACTCTGAAGGTATATGTGGAATCTGGAGAAATTCTTACTGTTTCCAAACAAAATCTTGAGAGTTTGGTTTAAGATAATGGGCTCAATAATAAAAATATTTGCATGTACTGATCATCCAATCAGTTTGATTCTTGTGTCAACCCTCTAGAGTTGATGTGGCAGTTTTAGTTTTTTGGGAATGAAGGATGTTTCACAATTGGTCCTTGTTGATTGAGAGCTGCCTCCCACTTAGTTACTAATTTCTAGACTCCATCTCACACTCCGTTCACCATGTCCTTCTTCCTTTCTCTGTGAAAACACTGATTCTATAAAAGCAAGGGTCCCCTTCCTATCTCTGTACCCCAAAACCTCACTCATATCTGCTATGGCATAACAGCATAGGTAGGTTGCTTTTATGTAATGAAAGTTGGGGAAGGGAAAAAGGAAAGCAAAGGAAAGATAGAGGAAGATGACAAGCCCAAGGATTCACTTCACCCTAGTGGGGGTGGGGTGGGGAACGGGGTGGTGTGGGAGATGGACTGGGGGTGGGGTGGAGGTGGTGTGGGAGGTATGGTGTGGTTGGGGTGGGAGATGGGGTGGGGTGGGGGGTAGGAGTGGGAGGTGGGGTGTGAATGGAGTGGGGGGTGGGGTGGGAGGTGGGGTGTGGATGGGGTGGGGGTGGAGTGGGGGGAAGGGGAATGGAACAGCTGGTAGATGGAGCACTCTGAGTGTGGGAGATGCAGGTGGATTAGTGCAGGTAACTGGAAGTGACTGTCTTGAGGGTTGTGTTGGAAACTTTTGAATGGGAAGCACAGGATGTTCCATCCTGTCATGAAGAAGTTGTCACAAGCTCCTGCACCACAGGAGAGGCAGTATGTTAAAGAACTATATATGGGGTTTGATGGCAGCTTAGGGTTGGGGCTCTTTGCTTTTCCCTGGGAGCTGGGGGCTTCTGAGGAGCAAGTATGTGAAGGAATTCAGGTTCTCTATAGCTCTGGCTCTAGCACATCACTGGTATTCTCTGTTACTTTGCCTTTGCTACCTATATCCCTGTGACACTTCTGGATGAATTTAGACAAACCAGAATCCCATTCCTTCAAATCTTGCCTTCTCCATGAACCATGAGGCTAAACGGAGCTGGATATTGGTTCATTAAGCTGACAACATGTTTGCCATCAGTGAGGGCCAACTCCCATTATGCTCTGTGTGGACTGTGATGAGGAATATGACAGAGAATGCCCTCCCATAATTCTCAGTATGGAATACCCATATTTGTTCACAGGAAACAATGAAGACATTTCTTTCCTTCAAGCAGAAAGCTGAGGTGAGGAGGTATGGCTGGAAAGAATGTGTTCTAGACAGCTTTAACTGTCCAGTTGACACAGCTTAGAGTCACCTAAGAAGGGAGTCTCAGTTGAGGGATTTTCCACATCAGATTGTCCTGTGGACATGTCTATGGGGGAATTGTCTTGAGTGTTAATTAATGTGGAATGGCCTAGTCCATTGTGGGAGGCATCATTCCTTAGGCAGGTGGCCCTAGACTGTGTAAGAAAGCTAGATAAGCACGAGCCTGTGAGTCAGCTAGCATGCAGCATCTGTGCATTTGTTTCTCTCTGCTCTTGACTGTGGGTATGATGTGACTGGAAGTGCAAGCCAGTCACATCCTTTTCTCCTCCATGTTGCTTTTGGTCAGGGTGTTTCATCACAGCAACAGAAGGGAACTAGAATAAGATATCATTGTGGGAAATGGAGCCAGCCTTTGAGTAGACTTGGAGACCATAATGGAGAGGGACTCTTCTGGAAAGAAGAAAGACTAAAGACAGAGTGCTGAAAGGTCCTTTCAACACAGTGGAGACCAATGGCCCCAGGTACTTCAGAGACTAGAAGGAAGTCCTGGTGCAAGGAGAGGAGCCTGGTGGTACAGAAAGTGTACGGGGCATGGAGCAAGAACAGGGATGCTAGGGGAAGAGATGAAACAGGGCTCATGCCACAGACACAGACACCTGGTCACATGGCAACAAGGAGCCAGCCCAAAGGCTTTGGTCCATCTTAGAGTGAAGTTGATGTTAAGGACCAACAGGATGCAGCCACCTGGACTAAGAGGCCATGAATTAAAGATGGGCCTGAACAGTGGTGCAGACCTGTCCTCTCAGCACTCAGGAGGTAAAGGTATTTCCGTGAGTGCTCTTTAGTGAGACACTGTCTGTAAACAACACAGCAAGGCTAAGGTTGTACCTCTCAGTTGGTAGAGGGCTTGCCTAGAAGGTAGCCAAGGCAGGTGTCCAACTTGTGATCCTTTCGCTTTAGCCTCCCAAGTGCTGGAATTACAAGAACATACTGTTTCTCTTAAATAACGTGTTTGAGGGCTGGAGAGAGGGTTAAGGGAGCTTGTTACTTCTCCAGAGAACTAGAGTTCAACCTCAAGCACCCATGTTGGGAGGCCCATAACCACCTGAAACTCCAGCTCTAGGAAATCTAAAGTGGCTTATATGTCCAGTCATATTGTGTCCATAACCAGGAGCAGAGAGAAATGAACACATACGCTTCTGAGGGCACCTGCACACATGGAATATGTACAAACACACACACACACACACACACACACACACACACACACACACACATACACACACACACACAAGTAAACATATGGGTGGCTGTAGTGGTGCATACCTTTAGTTGCAGTACTTGGGACCTAGTACATAGGGTCTATCTCTGTCAGTTTCAGGCCAGGCAAAGCAACATATGGAGACCTTGTGTCTAAATCAGTGGTTCTTAACCAGTAGGCTGTGATCCCTTTGGCAAACCTCTATCTCCAAAAATATTTACACTATGATTCAAAACAGTATAATGTTACAGCTATGAAGTAGCAATGAAAATGATTTTATGGTTGGTGTAGGCACAACATGAGGAACTGTATTAAAGGGTCACAGCATTAGGAAGGTTGAGGACTACTGGTTTTAATAAATAAATAAATAAATAAATAAATTTTAAAAGTAAAAAAGACCCACCACTGTGTTCTATCATGTGACATGTCTTCAAGATGTTCCAGTAGACACAGCCAGAGCCAAAGTAAAAATGGCAGCTATAATTTTAATGCCCTGGTGTGACTGAGAAGTGGTGTGTTTATTGAGGTAAACTGCATGTGTGTTTTCTCAAAGGAGAGGTGGAGGCTTGGGATGTTCCCCACACACCTTGAGAGTGGTGCCACCCTCAGAGCTGACCTACCCAATGAACCAGGATGGAGAATGCCCCTGTGATCCCAAAGCCACAGAGACTTGTGGCCATCAACTGCTATTTCTGAATGATGGGAAGAGGCCTTTCTCAAAGGAACCCTGACAGGTACAGAGACTGCCATGGTGGCCAATGTCTTAAGTTTGAACCACCTTGAAACATTGGATCCCACTTCCCTCTCATTATTGGGTTTAGCCACTGGAAGGCTCAGAGAGACAGGTCTATTTAGAATGAAATTTGTTCAAGGACACTGAAGTTCCCATTGGTTAGAAAGGATTTGAGGAGGAAGCTGCCTTGTGGTTAAATAAATAACAGCACCTGTTAGTGTGGTGAATGTGCCATTTGCTTCTCTGGCCTCCCAGAATTAGATTCATCCCCTCCCCCATTTGGGCTATGTTTTAAAATATTGTTATGATCTGTTATCTGGTATTCTTGACCTAAAATATATTTGAAGGGATTCCAGGAAAAAAAATCATTAAAAACTTTATAAAAAAAACCTCTCATTAAGTGACAGGCAAAGTAGGGCAATAGCAATCCAGAGAAAGATGTGAAGTGGGAAGTTCTTAGGACCTGGAGGCTCCCTACCCTGTCCCTTCTGTTTCTAATCTTCTCTTTCTTCTTTTTACTGTACCTGAAGACGATTAAGCAGCTGCTGGTGGCTATTTTGAGAAAATGCTAGCATCTTCCAGAAGTATCATGATTTTTTTTTAAATACTTAGTTTTAAAAATGTGTTTTGCTTGAGAAGTCTGTACCTGTTTCTTTTGCCTTCCCAGAAGCCTGGGCCAGCCTGGAACTGCTGAGGGAAACTATGATATGTCTCCTTTCATAGGTATTTATTATCATAGCATGCGGGTGTTTATCACCATATTTGATTAGGCTTGGTGATGTAATCACCTGCCAAAGAACTGGAGACATGGTGTAGTCAGTAGAGCGTTTCCGTGGAGGCCTGAAGCTTGATCTCTAGCATGGTGTGTGAGAAGCTGAGCACAGTGACAAGCTGCTATAATCCCAGTGCTGAGGAGGCAGAGGCAGGAAGGACCTCATTGGCCAGTTGGCTTAACCAAAGGAGTCAGCTGTGGTGTTAGTGAAACATGTCTCAGAAAATGAGCTGGAGCACAATTGAGGCAAGAATGAAGCAGGGTCAGACTGATGTTTTGATCGGTAGGCAACCCTCAGCCAGACTGGCATCCTGGGCATTGTCCAGCCATGAGGGTGAACTGTAAGTGGTTGCTGACTTGCTCTAAAATGTTGGAGGATAATATTGGGGTAAAAGGGAGGTGGCCCAGGGAATGGCATGGTGAGACACTTGCTTCACAGCTTCCTTGTTCCATGTCTTCCTCTCTCACCACTTCTAAGATGGGCACTGATGCCCAAGCCTGAGCTGCCACCTCTCACCAAGCTCTTTCTGCCCAAACTGCTTCCTGCCTCAGAGTACTGATGAATTAAAGCCAAATATTGTATTTCACACTTGTAATTACAGCATTGAAGATGTATAGGCAGGAAGAGCAGGAGTTCAAGGCCAGTCGTGTCTACTTAATAAGTCTGAGGGCAGTCTGGGCTACATGAAAAAAAGATATATAGCACACAAACCCCAAACTGTGTTATGTCAATGAGTAAGAGACGGGACTTTGAAAACCCAAAACTGTGTTATGTCTATGAGTAAGAGATGGGACTTTGAACCCTGGGCTAGAAAAACTAGAAGAGCATTGAGTCCAGTGTAAAGGCAGGGACATAAGAAAATTAGCTGGGATCACAGAAGATAAAATAAAAAAGGGAGAAATAACCCACAAAATAAGGAAGGAAGGAAGGAAGGAAGGAAGGAAGGAAGGAAGGAAGGGAGGGAGGGAGGGAGGGAGGGAGGGAGGGAGGGAGGAAGGAAGGAAAAAGAAAGGTAGGAAGAAAAAAGAGAACAGTGGGGTAAGTTGTATCTGATGCAATTGTGTTCCACAGGATGACATTTTGATAAAAGATGAACCCATGCACATTTGTCTATGACAAAGCTGATTAAATTGGATATTAAAACGGTACAGGCTAAAACATTATTATTGCCAGCACATGATGCTCTTCATGTGCCAATGAGGATGATGCTGAGAATAGATCTCAGGACATGAAGCCTGTGAAGGCACGGGGTATGCACTGGTGTACCAGGTATGTGATGTCAACAGCAACCTCCTGCATCTTGTACTTCCCGTGTCTCTAGATGATGCACAGGGGCTTGGAGAAGTGTGTGTCTGTGTCCACCAGACTCCTGCAAGGACACTTTTGGAATATGTCTCTGTGTGGGGCATCTATCACTGCTAATGTTGATTAGCAAATATGGAAAGAATGTGACATTTTCTGGCTGCGTGAAAGCCATCCTATTACACAAGTTTATCAAAATCTGTTCATATTTACACATGACTGTTTTCGTGGTTGTGGCAGAGGGAGTGCCTTGCGCCACCCATGTTAGGGTGAGGACACTGGGGCTCAGACACTTGGAAGTCCTGAGAGTGCCTCATTTGGCCAGAACTGACTAAGTCATCCTGGGACGAGCAGGCTGCAGCTGCCTGCAGCTTCGGTATGTCATACATGCTAGAAAATGCAGCTGCTCAAGGAATGAGCACTGGGATTCAAAGGCATGGAGCATTCCAAAAGGAGAAAGTCTCAACATGGTTCAGTAGTACCTAACCTGACTAGCACCTATCATCGTGGGCAAGTTTCCCTCGCCTCTCATTTCTGTGGTTGCAGAATAGGACCAGTGACTCCAAAGAGTTTAGGTCCCCCGAAGCTTCTCTTGTAAGGGGTCTTTTAGGATTTCTGCTGGGTTTGTGCGCAGCCCGAGGCACAGGGAGACAGGATTCTGCCTGGCAGAGGAGACAAAGAGCTGTGAAGACAATGCTGTCTCCTCTTTTCCTCTCTCTTTTCCCACCCCTCCCCATCCTCATCATTTTTCTCTTCTTCCAACAATTCCTGATTACAACAACAAATGAACTCCTCTCTCAGTGCTGTGCTCTCATTCTCTGCCCCCAAGTGTCACTCCATTGAAAAACTACAGATGTTTGGGTACAATTGTGGGCCAGGTTTTGGTACCAGTCAAGTTCACACATATTTGTCTATTAAAATGAGACCCTTCCATCTCCAAGCTGGGGGCAAAGTTGAGTCTTGAAATGTCCATGTGCAGACCTTCCCATATGGCTGAGAATTCCCATGACTCTGGGTTTTATTTATGGATTTCTGGAATTTACTTTGTCTGGGGATTATTTTTCTCTTTGCGAATGTGAGCTGATTAATTCAATGCGCCTGCTCACTTTCAGATATGGCGGGAGAAGCTGCGGTGTGAGCTTGTGTCTGTATTTAAAATTGGTGATGCAAAATGGGTTTGAACTTGACTATTTCATTGAGACATTGCATGTTACAAGTAATTTATTTTGGGAGTGCAGACTTCTGCCTGGGTTGTGTAGATTTTGAGTAACTTGATGCTTACACTTATTTCTGAATATTAATGTTATTTGGGCTGTGGACACTTTGAGATTTTTTTTTTAAATAATCTGATCAGTGCTAGATATATAAGCAGCCATGAAGGGTCACAGTGAAGGCTTCCCCTCTACTCTTACACTAGGGTATTGACTTTCCATATTATGCCTTTAACAAATACAGTCCAAAGGAAACAGTCCAGGCAAAGGAAACAGTATCAAATGGAAGACACTCCACGGAAGACAGTGGGTGTGGGGCTTACTTGATTTTAGCAACAAGGAAGTTGTAGACACAGAAACACACACTATTTATTGTTCCTAGCTCATAAATAGATAATTCCTTGGTTTTGTTTTAAAGATGGAAGTTTCCACAGTCAGGTTTAGCAAATGTGTCCTCATGACCAATCCTGTTTATAGCTAATACTTCTAAACTTGGAAGGAGATGCTCAGTAACTGCTAGGATGATGATGATGATGGTGGTGGTGGTGATGATGATGATGATGGCAATGGTGATGATGATGATGATTATGATGGTGATGATGGTAATGGTGATGATGGTGATGGTGATAGTGATGGTGGTGATGATGATGATGGTGATGATGATAATGGTGATAATAAAAGGGGCATGTGGAGATTGTTGTGCGGGAGCAGGTAGCACTTCAGCCCTGGTTTAGACTTCAACCCTGATGTTGTAGGATCCTCCAGGATCAGTTTCCCTCATGTTATCTTTGAACGCTGTAATTCTCAGCTGGATAGTGGCTTCTCTTTGACATGGATGACAAAAAGTCTGACCCAGGTGTGGAGTACAGGGAAAGTCATGTGTATTGTGCAGTGTGGGCTGAGCTGTGTCCCCAGATACAGAAAGTCAAGTCCTAACCCTGTGGAATGTGACCTAATTGGAAATTAGGATGGAGCCCTTAAGGGGGTCACACTGAATTAGGTTAGGTCCTAAGTCTAAGAGGACAGGAATCCTTATAGAGTAAGGGTGTGTAGAGACACAACACGGAGAAGGTAGCATGCAGAGATGGAGATGATGAATACAGCCAAGGAGGGCCAGGATCAGGGCTGGCTACAAACTTGAGATGCCAGGAGAAGCCTCCAGTCCCCTCCACCATTCTGCGGGTGCACAGTCCCACAGCCACTTTGCTCTCTGCTTTGTGTCTCCTGAACTCTGAATATGAATCTCTGTAGCACTGGGCACTTGGTGGCAGAAGCCATAGATACTAAGAGGCATGTGAACAGCCTGGTGGTTGAGCTCTGGAGGTGGAAGATCAGGGCCTAAGGTCTTTGGCTCGACTGAGCTGTGACATGGTTTCTTTTCATTAAAAATTTAAACTGACTTTTATTTGCTTCTGTGTGCATGTCAGTGCGTGTGTACAGCACGGCCTGTGTGTGGAGGCCAGAGGACAACATGTGGGAGTCAGTTCTCACCTCCCACCATGTCTGGCCTAGGGACTTGAACTCCTGTTGTCAATCTTGGTAGCCATTGCCTTTACTGAGCTGTCTCACTGTCCTGACTTGATTCCTGTGAGCCTCTGTGAAGAGTGAACTAAGATGCTACTGCATATGATTGCATGCAAACTGGGGGGATGCTGTGTGGTGCCTGGCCCAGGTAGGTGACCGAGTGTGCACATATACCATAGGACCACATGAGCATACAATCGTTGTTTTGGTTGCATGTTAAGTGTTGATGGTGGATTCACCGTAGGAGTTCAAGATAGGCTAGTCTCAATAAAAATTAACGTCTGTCCTGTTTAAATAAAGACATTCATCTTTCAGCTCTCTGATGTACGGCCGTATCTACACCAGCAACCCAGTATAGAGGAGGAATTCCAGCCCAGTGTCTTCCGCATGGAGGAAGTTACGGAGTGTGTCTGAACCTTGGCAGCCTCTCTTAGCTGACGCTGGTGACTAGCACCTGACAGGTTCATGGTATAAATTGAAAGGAGAATATTGGTGGCTGTTGGAGCGATGGCTCAGTCAGTAAAGGACTTGCTCTGCAAGGGTGAGGACCTTGGTTCAATCTCTCAAAACTCAAGTGAAAAAGCTGGGTGAGATGGCACAGACTTGAAGTACCAGCACCGGGAGACAGAGACGGGAGGATTCCTTGGGGCACGCTAGCCAGCCAGCCTGGCCTGCATGATGGAAGCCTGGCATGGCCAAGTGTGCCTGTAACCACAGAGCTATGAGGATGGAGGCCAGAGGATCACTGGGGCTTGATGGTCACCAGGTTAGTCACGAGTGAGTCCCAGGTTCCGTGAGAGGCTCTGCCTTAAGGCAATGAAGGGAGAGTAAAGACCAGGACACGTGATGCCTTCTCTGGCCTCATACCTGTGCACACATATGCGATGTACTGAACCCCTGCCACCCCACCCCTGTACCCCTCCCTCCTGCACACAAAACTATACCCCCCAACACAGGCACATACAACCACACACACATACACATACTGACAAAGGGTGGCAATGATTAAACTGTGACCTCCCAGAAGCTATCGATTGTATTATTAGACCAAACCTGCCCAGTCAAGAGTTTACAGCATACAGAAGCCACTACAATCGATGTTTACTAAGTTGAATGGAAGGATCTGGGCCTCAGCTCCATCGGTCCTTTCGGGACCTTAGGCGTCCGTTACCCTGAGCACAGCCCGTTTGTTCTAGTGAGAACACACATCCTTCCCTCGGTGGGCTGAACCTAGACATGAGGTAGGGATCTGAATGTAAACACACACATTCCTGGTGAGAGGCCTGGCAAGAAGAGCATTCCTTGAACGACCTACGGCCTCCCAGGCCTATTCACCAGATCACGATCTGGATTAGCTCTGAAGGGAGCATGGCGGCACCGCGGCTGGGGTGGAGGTTGGTGGGATCAATCTCCCAAAACTCACGGGAGCCAGGGAAGGCTGTCTGCCAGGAACTCCTCTGAGCAGAAAGCGTGTCTTGTCTTCGCCTGGTCCCTGTCCTCCGAGGCTCTCTCAAGCTGTCCCTGTCAGGCTGGGGCCACTTAGTCTCTGTAAAAACAAGTTTCGTCATCGCAGCTTCCTAGAGATTATGCTTTTTTGAGTAAAAGAACTGAAGCAGAAACCTTAAAAACCTTAATTATGATGGGCTTGTACTGTTTCCTTTGTTCAGGACCAAATCCTGAAGGCAGGGAATCTCTGTGGAATTCTAAGGGTGGGTGGAGGCCAACAAAGGTGCCTCTTTTGTCATCTCCAAGTCTGCACTGGCCACAACAAGCCCCCAGGCTCCACAACAACACAAGGCTGTCGCCTTGTCTGACTGGGTTCTGGGAATGGTTCTGGGGAGAACTGAAGGCCAGAGAATAGGTAGGTGGGGTTTCCACATGGACCAGCATCCTTACCACACCCTCAAACTATCTAGATTGGCAGGTGACAACTAGATACTGGATTATCCTTCCCTTCATGTGGCTGAAATAGACAGTGGCCATGAATTTGCTGTCAAGAAAGGCATCTATTAAAAGCAATGTGCGCACATTGCACACACACAGACACACACGCACACACACAGACACACAGACACACAGACACACACACAGACACACACACACACACACACACACACACACACACACACACAGACACACACACCACTTGTGGAGGTCAGAGGACAATTCCACTGTTCATCCTCACCTTTCATCTTATTAGAAGCAACATCCTTCACTGTTTATCATTTCGTATACCAGAGGCTCTGGCCTACGACCTTCTGGATTCTCCTTTAGAAACCTTCTTCCATCTTCAAATAGGAGTGCAGGGATTACAGGCCCACATGATACTGTGTTCAGCATTTTGGTGAATTCTGGAGATCTGAGCTTATGTCCTCACACCTGGGCACCAAGGGCTTACCCACTACGCCATCCGGCCAGCTTGAGAACTCTTACATGAGGATCTAGTTAACTCTGAGCTGGAAGGTTCACCTCAAGGAAGGTTCTTATAGTCTGTCATTCAGCAAATCCACAATAAGACCTTGATCACCACTGTCTAGGTATCCTAGGTATCCAAGACTCAACCAAAATAACCATTTCCCAAGGTTCTTAATGTGCTAACTCTCTCCTTTTTTTCCTGATGACCCCCTGACAGTTCTTTGCACAGTATTTATGAACAGAGCCAGTCCACATGCATTGAAATACTATAAGCATCTACGTGCAGGTTTGGAAGGTTTAGAAGATCTCTATGTGTACTATAAGACCTCAGAAGCCAGCTCCTAGATGATTCTGCACCTGATGCCTTCATTGGCTGTTAGCTCCACAGCGATGCCCTGGAGCTGACTGACTCTTGACAGGTGGCCTGAAGAGAGGCTTGTCTGATGCGCTTGTGCCTATGACCTGTCCACAGGTTCCAGTTCTGCACCTCACTCCCATGCCCCGGTATTGTACTAGCTCTATCCCTGGGCTCTTCCCACAGGTGCCTCCTCTACCGGGCTTGAGCACACCCCACAACAGGGACTGGTTCTGCAAGGTTCTGTAAAATGGGGTGGTTCCACATCTCCCCACAACTCTGTCGTCTTTCTAGAGTGTGGGTTGTGAAGCCCATTCCTCTGGACTCGTCTTCCTGGGGTCTGTAAATGGCATCTTCCTTCCTGTCACTCAGGTGCTTGCTCTCACCCTTACTGACTATGCCCACACATCAGAAATGTCAACCATGACCCAGGCTCCTTAACGCGCTTCGTTATTCTCCATAATCGTAGTCGTCTCACAATCAGACCACTTTGAAGAACTGTCTTCTTTTCCAACTTGTGCTCTTATCCTGTCCCCCCTCCCCTAGCCCCATTCCCCAAATGCAAGCATTAAACAGGCAGAGTGGATGGCAGTTGTTCATAGTTTGACAGGATCTGGGATCACCAAGGAGACAAGCCTCCAGGCCCACCCAGGAGGAATTATTTGACTTCTGGGCATGCCTATGAGGGATTATGTTGATACAGTTAATTGAGGTGGAAAGACCCATCCTAAAGGTAGGTAGCATCATTCCTTGGCCTTGGGTCCTGGACTGAACAAGCAGGAGAAAGCCAGCTGAGCACAAGCGTTCACCCCTCTCTGCTTCCTGATTGTGGATGTGAGGTGACCAGCTGTCTCCAGCTCCTGCCGCCGTGATGCTCCTGTGTATTGGAATGTAGCTTTGAGTTGCAAGCCAAAATCAATCTTTTTTCTCCTTTAAGCTGCTTTTGTGAGGGTATTTCAACACATCAAAGAAACTGAGCAGAGCTATTGACTGTCCACCACTGTTTCCCGGATTTTAAGATTTAACAAACAACCATTAATGCATAGTCAAATAAATGAATGGGTGTAGTGAGCATGGCATCTGCTCTAAGTAATGGCCAGTATGTGCCATTCACAGGAACTCCAGGAGTAAAGGTGGTAGGAAGTCACAGTCTTGAAACACCTGCAAGAGGCCACCAGGCTGAGCCTACCTGGTCACCTCTCAATATCAGCCACTTCTAGATTTTTCTCTGATGGGAAACCTTGATTCTGGTTCTTTGGCAAGCACCAGGGAAAGACTCAGGCCTAGGTTTCAAATCCTGTTGCCTGGCTCATGTCCATCTTTAAACACTGGACTCATACGCTCCATGGTGAGATACTCACACCCACTGAAACTGACGTCCTTTTAGGAAGGGGTTCAAAAGGACACAGTTTCCAAGTCATCATCCCATCAGAACACATTCCCTTTGAGTGAAATAACAGAACCTCTATACTGTTCATACAACTTTTCTCCTGACCCAGCCCCATGCTTGTAGAGATTTTCTGCCTGGTCCAATACCACTGTTCATATTCTTAGCAGCACTTTATCTCCACTTCCACCCTTGGTTTTGACCCAAGTTGGTGACTCTAAGAAGATGTTCCTGATTCCTCTAGCAAGTCTGTGGCCCTGTGCTCCTCTTCTCCATGGCCAGGTTCCTCCATTAGCACATTAGCCTGGTGGCTGTGACCTGCCAGCTTTGGCTTTACGGAGCAGCCGAAGAGGCTCATCCGCGGCCACTGACTCGTTTAGAGCTGTTTTTCTGTATTTCTTTCCCTCCTTTAAATGCAATCTCTGCTGAAAAGACCCCCAGGCATAGAGACAATAACATCATTCATTAAAATATTCAAATCAGCTGCAGCAGCAGTAATGGCCAAGATAAAACCTTGAAGCACAAATTGCCTGTAACACAGGCTCCTATTTAGCCAAAGGGGCCTGGAACAATCTGGATTTGGGGTCCTGGAAGTGACTAAACTCTTGTCAATAGAAAGTTCCTTCGATTACTCTGAGGCTCCACATTGCAGGCTAGGCTCACTCTGCTGAAATATTTCCCAAAGATCACTAATTTCAAGACTTAATAAGATCTTTGCTTCTAGTGTCAGGACTGTAATTCTTTTAATAAGATTAAAAAAAAAATCTGTTACAATAAAACTGTTCTCACTCAATTATCAGACCAAGGTATCACAAATAATAGCTGTTTTTGAATTTTTTCATAAAAGATTATATTTTGCCATACCTCTGATAGGATCGGGGATTAGAACAAAACAGATTGGATAAGTTTTGTTTAAGAAATAAATCCATTTTGAGAAATAACAACTGTAGGAAAGAATTTTGGAAATCAGATGAGCAGAGTCGTGGTGAAGGTCAAACAAGCTTCAACGTCTCTGTGATGTTGTTGGCGGTAAAGGCTTAGGCAAGGAAATCGTTCAGTTGGAAGAGTGCTGGCCTGGTGTGCAAGACGCCCTGTGTTCAGCCCATGATCCACATAGATAGGGCTTGATGGTGCACATAGGTAATTCCAGTGCTTGGGAGGTGGAGACAGGAGGATCAGAGGTCCAAGGTCAGCTTTAGGTGCATAGTGAACTTAGAACCAGCCTGGGGCATGTGAGATGGGACTCCGTACAGACACACAAAGAAGCCAGTCTCTGTGGCCTGTGTGTGGCCGACCCCATGTCTCACTGGCTGCTTCACCTTTGACAAAGGGCTCACTGCTCCAAGTCTGAGAACCTGGACCTGTAGAGTGGAGGAAGGATCACAAGCTGCCCCCTGAGCCCTTGAAAGGAACTGATCCATCCCAACCCGGTGTTCCCTTCGCCTGGCTGCCACCCAGCTTCTAAATCCAAGTCCTAGCATGGGGTTCACCGCTGGAAGACAGAGTGGGGCAGAGTGGAAGCCAACGTTCTTCTTCTCCTGCATTTCTCCAGTGTCATTTCCAACTGCGCTTACACTGTGTCCCTCTGTGATTCCAGTCTCCGTCTGGAAGCATTACTGGGTATCTGTGTCCCACTGGGCTGCCTTGGCTCCGACAACACCGCCATGGTTATCTGTGATGGTAGACTCAGCATGTCACTAATTCCTGGATTCTCGCGTTATTCTTTTAGTTGGCTCATCAGAACCCTTGACATGTATAATCAGTTCCCAATTTTGGATTTCTTCCTGTTGCAGCCCTAGAGAGTTTCCACTACCCTAACTAGATTGCCGTCCCTGTCTCCTCCCTTCTCTCTCTTTTCTTTCTCCTTTCTCCTGACTCCTTTAGCAGTCCATGCCTTGCAAGTTATTATATCCTCAACACTTGGCTTGCAGTATAAATCTGCTGATTGCTTGGGTTAGGTCAACCCATAACGCACAGGTGAAATAGCAGCAAGCCCCGTCTTAAACATGGAGTTGCCAAAAAGAGGTAGCCGGGAGTGGCCTTTGAGGTGGGGTTATCTCAAGCACAGGGGTGTTCTCCTCTCTACCCAGAATCCTTCATCTGTATCTGCTGGAACAGAGGGAAGTTCTACTGTCTATTTTCCCTGCCATCCCACTTTTAAAAGCACTGTATAATTCATAAACTATCTGCCTAAATAAATGTTTATCTGAACACCAGGCAAGGAGCCCGCAGTATCTCCATGGAAAACGAATCATTTTTTAACCTTTGATGAATTTTTATTTATAGGATGCAAGCAAGCCAACACAGCAGCCCTGCCTCTCCCTCTCTCTGTCCCTCCTTCTGCCTTGATGGAAAATAGAGATGCATTTCCCACTCTCCATCCATGGGGGAGCCCGACAAGCCTGTGTGCAGGCTGAAGCATCTGGGGGCTGCCAACAAAATCCTGTGGATGAAATGCACTCAGGTCCCAGCAGGGTTATGCCTCTTCTCCTTGGAGTATGTAATGTGAGGGTCCCCTGGATACTGGAACCTGGGGTTTGACCTCAAAGGGAGATGGTACTACATGCCATGAAATTTATCCCTGCAACTAGCAAAATATAGAATGTCTTGCTTTCTCTTTCGTTTTCCGTGTTTTTCAGTATCATGAAATGTGTCTGGCCACTAAGCATAGATGCTCAGATGATTGAGAGCAGGGAGGGTTAAGAAGGGATCGGTGCAAAATGGTTGTGCTGGAGTTTTCCTGGTTAGACACTGAGTCCCCAGGGCACACAGTGATGTGGTAATACCCAAGAAGCCCCGTTCCTTCCAGGGCTCTAGGCAGACCTAGAGCATGCAGTCTGGATGCTTTTATCTCAAGTTCAGAACTGGTTAGGATACAGAGAGCATCACCGGGTCAGGGTGTGGCTGCAGTTCAGAGAGAAGATGGGAAAGTAGTCTTCAGAAGTAAAGCCCTGGTGGCTTCTGGGAGCTCAAGATCTGTGCAGGCAGGAAGAATAGTGTTTCTCACCCTCCTCCGCAAGGGGAGGAGACAGCATTCTGGTGAAGGGCTAAGCTAGGAGGAGGTGAGGACAGTGGATTGAGAGGCAGATGGAAAACCAGAATGGGGTGAAAGGTTTCCCATGTGGCTTTGATGATGGATTTCCAACTTTGGGAGTGGTGGGAAGCCTGATGGTAAGGAAAGAATTGTTAGTCTGAGGTACAAGCTCATACACTCCAAGGCCACAGCGTCCTCCTGTGCAGTTGTGGCTGAGGATGGACACTGAGAACTCCATGAAGCAAGCAAGGCCTGCCTTTCTCTTCTTCAAAGCACAGCCTCAGAATGAGACACGAGGGAGAACAGCCATCAAAGTCTTCAGGCAGTTAGTTCTCTGGATCCCAAACAGTTTGATTAATGAGCTAAGCAATCTGAGGGAAAAGTCAGGCAGATGTGTGCTATTGGATGCTCTGCTCAGCAGACTCCCATCTCTGGTACCCACACCAGGAGTCAGCACATGCATCCCATCTGATGACCAGATGACCCTCGGGATAAAAACTCCATCCTCGCTGTCTAAAGACCTCCTCCCTCTTCTTTCTATGGAGTTCACTCCTGGTGGGAAAGCTCGCAAGAAGTGTTGGCTGTCTCTTTCATTTGATGGCCTACATCAGGATTTTACCACTAAACAAACTTAGCTTTAAGACAATGAAATATTTTAGAAGTAAAGTTAGGGAGGAGCTCAAGTCTAGGTGCTTATACAGGCCCTGCTCAGGGAATGTCTTGTCCTAGACTGATAGTGTCCATTGTGATGACGAGCAAGGGTAAGTAGATTCTGGAAGCATTCATTTGATGTCAGTTTCTATGGAATGCTTTGGTTAACCCTAGGTCATTAACACTGCTGAGCTACTTTTGGCATTGTGGATCTCCGCTGGGGCAATCTTTTAGGGCAATCCAGGTGGTTGCTGCCAGAATATGCGGGTGATTGTTAAGCAGAACTAGGATGGAGGATGGAGTACCAATTAGTAGCTGCTGCTGCTATTTCACTGCATCCCAGGAAGGGGCCTGGCCTGGGAGCAGGGTCTTATCAACTAGGGGCTATGTGCCTGGCTTCTACTGGCTCAGGCACTGTTCCCTGTGTGTGTGGCCATGGCTGAGCTTTTAGCCCCAGTCTTCTCTCTGGAACCCTGTGGGAGAGCTGATTGCTCCCTACTTGGGAATTCTGATCTTGAAAGCCTGGCCAGTGAGAAACTCAGGCACAAGGTACTAGGGCTGCCTGAGAGCCCTGAGCATAGTGATTCTGCCTCACTGACCTTTGTCTCTCTGTTTCTTGGTTTCCCTGCCTCCCTCAGCCTTGGCTATCTTGGGGCACTGCCTTGGTGTAGCTTTGACAGAACACCGGAGACTAAAAGGAGAGGAAATTTATTTCTTGAAGTTCTGCTCAGCCATCAGTTCGGTGAGGGCTTTCTGGTCATCTTATCTTGATTCTAGGAACAGTGAGGAATAGTAACTGGACAGCCCTGGTGAGGGATGGTCCATCGGGATGGGATGATCTAGTCTTTTGTGTGTCATGTCTTGTCCTCAGTGCTTTCTCTGACACCATTGTCAGCCCTGCCCAGCCTCTCTTGAGTCAGAGCAGATCTCATGTACCCCACAGAACACAAAGCTACAGACTGTCATGCAGATGATACAAGAGTGTCATATTGACCCGATTTTCCCCTCCAGCATGCAGAGTGAATGCAAATGTGTCATCACCCTTCCCCATGTGTGATGCAAACAATATTTTAAGTTTTTTTCCCCCATCTGGAAATTATTCCTTTCTGATTGAGAGGTTCGAGTCCCTTCTGCTTGTAATAATATTATTATTTATAATTTATGTTCTTAATTTTTATAAATAGTGCTTGGTCACTATGGCAACAGAATCTTCACAAATCATTAAATTAAGTAATGAGTAGTCATGATGCTTTGCACTTATGTTCGTTTTCCTATTTAAAAAAAAACCACTAGATCTCTAACTTCTTTACAAACATTAATTAATCGGGCCCTCTACCAGCAGTCTCTGAAGGTGTGGAGTGAGGGGGCAGCCTTTCACCCCTCGGTGGCTTCTCCATCAGGGAATTTACAAGGTGGAGGGAGCTCAGGGGTCATCCAGCATGATCCCAATGTGGAGCTCGATTCCTAGTTAGGGTTGCCACCAAATGCCTGCTAAAATGCACCTTGTTCCTATGCCCACTCCAGGACCACAGCACTAAGTGAGGCACCGAGTGCCGGGAGCGTACGCTTCCACCAGCTCCTTGAGAGGGGGTGAAGTGAGCTCCATCCCTCCTGTCAGAATCCCGACACAGCTCCAGCTCAGCTTCGAACCCTCCTGGGGCTGGGTTCTCAGCCTCAGTCCTATTGGTACCTGGGATGGACGGCTTCTGCCGGGAAACCTCATCCTGTGGCTTGCTCAGCAGCATAGGCTGGCACCACCCCCTCAGTGTGACAGCCAAGGAAGGTCCCCAGAGACAGACAAAAGTTCCCAGTGGGGGCAAAATCTCTCCACTACAAGACCTCTTTTCCAGTTTTGGGGTCCCTTCTATTTTTTTTTGTTTTGATTTATTATTCATTATTTTATTATTCCCTTTTAGAAACATACTCATGGTTATGGGGGGGGCAAGAGGTCAATCTTGGGTGTTGTTCTCAGGCCTTATTCACCATTATTGTAATGATAATAATTATCATTGTTATTATTATTAATTATTATTTTGAGACAGGGTCTCTCAGTGGCCTGGGACTCAGTAAGTAGGCTGGCTGGCTAGCACCGTGGGTTGCCTTTTCCCGCCTTTAAAGAGCTAGGTTAACAAGAGCACATTGTCACTCCCCGCTCTTTTCCCGTGTGTTCTGAAGGTAGAAATCAAGTCCTCACACATGCAAGGCAGCAGCTTACTGACTGAGCCATCCCAGACTGCATTACCCTGTTTCGTCCGTTGGTTTGTGTTTTGTACTTCATGAGGCAGTGCCTGGTTCCCTGCAGGAATCTTGCTTCTGCTCCAGGCAGCCATGCTACACCCACCTCCTCTGCCTCAGCACAGCCTATCCCATTCGACCCTTGCAGTCAGACCCTGGAATCGCCTCTCCTTTGAACCAAACTTCCGGTATTTTCCCACCGTCTTTCCTGCGAGATGCATTTAAATTCCTTCTCACAGGCTTTTGATAACACCTGTCTAAACCGAATCTCTTTGCGGGAAATCAGTGTTCAGTTATACCTGCGTTCCTCTAGTGACATTTATTCTGTCTAGTGATTGAAACAGAAATAAACCAAGTGAAGTTTCTAGATGGGACTCAAGACTCAACATGATGTGATGTGTAAGTAGGAGAAAGGTGGACACCAGAAAAGGAGATAAAAGAAACAGGAGCAGGTCCGGCGGGAGGCGCAGGAGGCATCATTTCTGCCTGCATTTGAGTGGCAGGGACATGAGGCAAGATGGCATTTAGCTGGTAGTGGGCAGCAGAGGGGCTGTCAGCAGCCTTAGGGACCAGCTAAGAACAGGCTGAGGAGGAATACAATGTCAGAGGAGCAAAGGTGAGGTTGATGAGTGCCATCGAGTGCACGTCTGAGTGGAAGCAACTTGTTCTTGAACTTCAATAAAGCAGAAGTGGTACTTCTCGCCATCAGGAAGACATAGAGGTCTTGCTACCCTGAAAAATGAAATCAGACCCTCAGAACTTTTAGTGACAGCCTGTGGTGGGGACGGTGACAGTTAACCATGTGGAAGCCTGTTGGAAGAGGCTGCATGTCCAGGAAGCAAGACTGACGTCTGGGATTGCTGTGGATTTTGGTTAAGAGCAGTTCTGCTGAGATCCAGCCAGTCATACTCCAGTATGGAATGGGGAGGAGTCCCTGAACCCCACAACCTGCTGCGGAGCCACTGGGAAGTGATGCCTGCCAAGAAGGAGGGCCAGTTCTCTTTAGGTAAGTAGACCTTGTTCAGGGCAAGGCCGCACACCCTTGTGTCTATGGGTAGGTCTAACTGGACTGAGTGGGTTATTAACAATGATATAAAAAAAGACTTGAAAGTGGCAGGGGGATGTGGAGATGGGTAGCGGGGGTGAGTGTGATCAAAGTCCATTGTATACATACCAGAAATTCTCAAATGATTAATAAATAGCTTTATATTGAAAAAGAGAGCAGCTTTGTTGAATACCTAGCGAATCCCATTTCTGTGAATCCTACTTCTTTATGTCACATATGGGAAAAAAAAATCCACCCACGGTGAGGGGTTAATTGTCTCCTCCAAACTCACACATTGATGTCCTCCATCTGAGCACCTTGGAACATGAGTGCCGCAGAAGGAGGGTCCGTGAAGATGAAGGTCATGATGAGGACGTAACCCTAGGGTAGAGTGGGTCCTCATCCTTAAAGGGGGACGTCTGGGACATGAACAGAGGGGGCATCCTGTGGAGTGTGGAGGCTGAGATAGGCTAGTGTCCTACACCCATAAGTCCGGGCATGCTGAAGACTGCAGTCTCTGTGGGAGAGAGGCCCAGGACAGGCTTACCTCACAGCCCTCAGAGGCGGCTTTGCTCATTGGCACCTTGAGGTCAGGCTTCAGCTGCGGCACTGTGGAGAACAGACTTGCTCTTGGAGGAGCCCAGTCTTTGCATGCTGTGTCAGGCTCCTGAACAGTGAGTGTGCTCAGCTTGATGGAGGGTGAGGGGTGAAAGGCACGCAGGGTTCAGCCCTTCCCACAAAGCCTGTCCCTTGGGGCCAAGTCACCAACACAGGATGGCAGAGGGGCCTGGAAAGGAGGTATAAAAGTAGCTATAGATGTTTGGTACAGAGCATTAGCAATGCACGCAGAGGTACACATGCACACCCACAAGCATATATATATATATATATATATATATATATATATATATATATATATATATATATATATATATATATATATATTTTGAGTTAATGCACAAAATGATTGGTTTAATTATGACATTTTTAGGCAATTTATCATTGCACATTACACATTTTGACCCCCCAATACCCTCTTTTTTCTCTTCCTGTTGGTCACTTTCCCTCCCCCAAATAGTCTCGTTTTTGCTTTTATGACACACACACACACACACACACACACACACACACACACACACACGCATACATATGTGTGCACACACACGCATACATATGTGTGCACACACACACATACATATGTGTGTGCGCACACACACACACACCCTATGTATTCATAAGGGAAGACATATGTCTGGTCTTCCTTCCCCTGCAACCCCATTTCTTGACCCCCTGCCCCATCCCTTTAGACGCCCTTTTCCCATAATGTGGCCCCGTGTGCAGAGTGTGGGGTTCACAAGCAAGGGCTCCACCCCTTCAGGCCCCACTGGGTCGCACATTCAGTTTGGGGCTTCCCATATGCTGCCTCTCACCCTGACCATGGTCCTTCCAGGTGAACAGCCTGTGACAGAGGGGTTTGCTGGCATCTAGAGGCACACCAGGCATCCAAACCCTCCCAGGGCACAGAGCCCATGTACCCATGTTTGGGTCTGCAGGGCCTTGCTCAGTTCCTGGGACCAGGCAGATGCTGGGCTGGTGTTTGTTAATTGGCTGAACTGAAAAAAAAAAATAAAAGAAGAGAAAAGTGGAGGGACTGCAGTCCACACCTGGAACCTGCTTCTCTAGAATGCTTACCATTCCCTCCCTCCCTCCCTCCCTCCCTCCCTCCCTCCCTCCCTCCCTCCCTTCTTCCTCCCTCCCTCCGTCCTTTCCTCCCTCCCTCCCTTCCTAACTGCTGGCTTCTGCTGTACCCTGGGCAGAGGAACAAGAGCAGCCCAGTAGTTCCCAGAGCCTCAGCCACCCCATCCGTAAATGAGCAGGAGAGGAACTCCCTGTAAATTCTCTTTAGTTGGGACTGAATGAGCTGTGCTAGGCAAGCGTCCGTGCAAACTGTAAATTGCCCCCTAAACACAGAGAAATGAAATGAAAATGAAAACTGCCCACCAAGACTGCCCGCGCCCGGGTGCTTTCACTTTGAACACCACCTTCCTCTGCTAATGCTTCAATTTATTCCTGGAAAATCCATACTGCGTCCCTGGAGCAGATTCACCCAGAGCCAGCCATTCAATTAATAAGACCCCATTACCCTGACAAAAAAAAAAGCACACAAGAACCCAAAACAAACAAAAAGCCATTTTCTAGTACCCAAACAACAGGATTTTCAACTTAAAACACAACACTAGCCTAATTAACTAATTAGACAACAAAATAAATAATTATCCAGTGTATCGGAGAGAGGATGAGAGATGCATTAAGAGGTTACTCAGATGCATTGTTCCTCCGGAAAGGGACAGAGAAGGCGTCACCAGGAGGTGGCGAGTTTTATTTGTGGGTTTCAGTCAGAGGCCTCTCTGAGCGGCTTGCTAATTATGTGATGGCCCAGTAATGGCAGAGCCATTGCTGGTGAAGTCCCAGGATGACAAGCACCTCCATCTGTCTCTACTGTCCATTTTCCTGGTGTGGCATGAGGAAAGTCTCACTCCTGAGCAAACTCATCAGAGCTGCACCACCTACAAAGTCAAGTGGATGGTCAATGAGTCGCAGGTGTGCACACATGGAAACGCTGGGACCTCTTCCCTCATCCCCCTCAGCCAACCCACAGGTAACTATGACTCACAGCCCCAGGCAGAGCCTGCCTGGGGTAAAGGTACATTTATTTTTTTTCTAGTCAGAATAGAATTTAGTTCAAGTCCCCCAGATTCATGTATTAATTTTTAGGGAAGAGCTAAGATTTAGCATGTGGTAGTCCATGGGGTAGGATGACACAATACACACAGTGTGACAGGTCTGGTGGGTGTCATGCTTGGTAGACACCGTCCACATCTATGGGGATAATGGGCTCGGCCATGACAGCAAAATGAAATCTAAATTTAAAAAATATAGGGCATCAGAGATGCCTCATTGGTTCATGAGGACCTGAGTTCAAATTTGCAAGACTCACATAGAAAAGAGCGAGGTGCCCATAACTTCAGTACTGGGAGGTAGGCACAGATACAGGAGGATCTTTGGGGGCTTGCTAGCCAGTTAGAGTTGGCTAGAAAAATATGCAACCAACCAACCAACCAACCAACCAACTAACCAGTCCATCTAGCTCTAGGTTCAGTGCGAGACCCTGTCTTAAGGGAATAATGTGGGAAGTGACAGAGCAGGACACCTAGGTCCTGTTATCCTATTCTGGCCTTTGCATGCATGCGCACAAGCAAGCATGTCCACACACATGTACACACATGTATACTGCTGTGGAACAAACCTTTTCTACACTATGAATATGTGTTACTCTCACTGGTTGTTAAAAAACTGACAGGCTGGTAGCTGGGCAGGAAGTTAGGCAGGAAAGCCAAATTGAGAATGCTGGGAAGAAGGAGGGCAGAGTCAAGGAGATGCCAGCCAGATGGAGAATGAGTCATGCACACAAAAGAGGATAGAGGTGAAAACCATGAGCCTTGGGGCAGCACATTGATGAATAGAAATGGGTTAAGCTGTAAGAACTAGTTAGTAACAAGCCTGAGCTATTGGCTGATGATTTTATAATTCATATTTAGCCTTTGAGTCAGTTATTTGGGACCAGACAGTCTGGTCAGAAAACTTCACTACAGTAGACCCCATGCACATAGACATATGCAACACACACACACACACACACACACACACACACACACACACACACACATCTCCAAACAAAGGACTTCACCTTCAAGAGATTAAGATCACAAATATCCCACACATATTAGCATGGAATGAGATGGGGCTTTTGGGTCTGAGACAATCCCTTTCCCAAATGAAAGAGCTGTGTGTCTTCTGGGCACACCAGTGAGTTTCCAGCCAAAGAAATTCACTCGCACATGATAGGAATAGACACCACCACCCTTTCCTTGTGAAAGTTAAATGCTGCCAGGGAGGTGGGCATTATCCTAGCTATGAAATTAGTAAGGGAGAAAGATGGCCCTAGAACTTTCCTAGCACATAGCTCTGTGTGTGTGTTTGTGTGCTCACATGTGTGTGGCCTTTGAACTGAAATTTAAGCCAGTCAAGATAGACACAAAGGAGTCAATTCATAGAGGATGGAGGCTATCATTTGCGTCCTATGACCAGGAGAGAGTCATGGAAATGAAATGCCACATTAGGACCTTGCCTGCCAAAGGATGACTTGACAAATGATGGCATTCTCTTGACGTGTTCTGGTTGCCAAGTGATGGACAACACTTGGTCATTATATGTGTGCATGTTCCCATGTATACAGGTTGATGTGTGTGTGTGTGTGTGTGTGTGTGTGTGTGTGTGTGCATATGTAGGCCAGGGGTCAACCTCAGAGGCCATTCTTCAGGTACTGGCTACTTTTTTTTTTCTTTTGAGACAGGGTCTCTTACTGGAACCTTCCAAGTAGCTTAGGCTAGTTAGCCATTGATGCCCCATGATCCTCCTGTCTCTACCTCTCCAGTGCTGGGATTACAGGTCTATGCTACCACACCCAGTCCCTGTGCTTGAAAGGCAAGCACTTCACTGAGATGTCTCCTCAACCAGACTCAGTATTTAAAGCAACAGCGTTGCGATCACACCACAGCGTCACCCTGGCTGAAGTCTGGAGGATACATTGGGCAAAACGCTAGCAGGCACATCTAGGCTCTGAGGCACAGGCTAGAGGTGACAGGGATTGGGTGTTGAGATGACAGGGGCACTGGGGTGAAATAGTCCAGTCTCTGAGATATTCCACCCTAAACCTACAGGGGTTCAAAAGCAACTGGGTCTGGGTAGGGAGAGTGACTAAGAATTGTCTGTCTAGCTCCTAGGGTGTCGCTTCTGCTGGATCACTGTGGGGCACAGTCTGCTGGAAGGCTTATGCTGCTGCTCTGAGGGCAGACTCTGCGAATGCTGAAGGACAATTAGTGGAATGTGCCCCCCCCCAAATCTGGTAAGTAAGGACACACTGCATAGAGATACGGGATACTTCATTTCAATCAAGGGTGGGGCTGATGCAAGCCAGAAACACTGAGACGAAACACTCAGAACAATAGTGGGTCTGGAGTCTGGAGACCAGAGTGCGAAGGCCAGGTAAGCTAAGGAGAGCCCAGGCAAGTTCCCAAGCAAGCGTCAAGACAAGTTCCCAGGCAAGCCCCCAGACAAGCTCAGTAAGAAGCTGTCACAGGTGGGTGGGGCAGCTCTTCCTGGAGAGAGACAACACAGGCAGAAGTGAGCGGGGCTCCTCAGAGGGAGAAAAGGTGGCTTTGAATCCCCCGTCTGTCGCTCATCAGGAGAAAGCCTTTGCACAGGCACCTTGGCCTCTCTGACCTGAGGAATGAAGCTCATGGCAGTGTCCACCTCAAGCGAGATTTGGGTGAGTTGAGGGGCCAGAGATCTCGGCTCTACTGTGTGGGAGGTGACAGATGTTGAGCAAACGGCTGATGTGAGTGTCACCAGCAAACATCAACCCTCATAACCACTACATGGAGTGGAAGTCAGGGGCCACACCACGAGAGAGTTCAAAGTCAAAGGGCATCAGAGTAAAGGCAGCCAGAGCTGAGGCTAAGCGTTGGGTGGGATGTGTGGGTGGGGTCTCTCTTCTTTCTCACAGCCTCAGATTTCCAAGCCTGTGTCTTGGCCATGGCTGAGCTGATGACCCTGGTCAGCTCTGGCTCACACAGTGCTTTATTTGGCCTATTTATTTGGTTTTTGTTTTTAATAGAAATAAACATTTAAAATTTAGATTGGCAGCATTAAAATAAGCCTCATCCAGATCCCAGAAGGTGCTCAGACAGTGAACACAGGCGCAGGAGCCTGGACCTAAGGAATAAACACCTTCTTCAAAGGGGATACCTGGTTTTCAATCCACCAGCGTCTTCACTGACTCCGTTTTCTGTAGGTTCTGATGTCAGCTTCTCTTCTACAGTTTATGAGGCTCATAGACTTAGGAAATTCCAGAACACTTATTTGCAGTTATGATTTTTAAATGGTGTTGCAACTGGGAACATCAATTTTCATGACAATAGATAAGGGTGGTTGTCTTGGGTTTCCATTACTATAACAAATACCCAAAGCAGGGTGACCTTATAAAGAAAAGAGGTTTGCTTAGTTCACACTACTAGAAGTCCAAAGACAATGCCAGCAGCATGGACTTGGTTTTGGTAAATAGCTTACTGTGGATGGCATCACACAGTAGGAGCCAAGTGAATGTCAGAGATCACATGATGAAAACCAGAAGCTAGAAAATGAGTGGGTAACCATAAAACCTATTTTAAGTCCTGCCAGGGGCAGAGCCCCCAAGGAACGAATGATGTCCTAGGTTCCACCGCTTAAGAGCTCCATCATTCTTGTCAGAACTTGAGGTGCAGAGTCAGAACTGTGAGTTCAAAGCCAGCCTGGTCTACATAGTGAGTCCCAGGCCTACCAGAGCTACACAGGAAGAACAAAACTAACAGAAACATCCCATCATTCTCAATATTGTCATACTGCGTTCTGACCTTCCTATCTACGAAAGCTTAAGCGACACTCTGCAGCCACATCTGGGCCATAGACTGTTCCTCCGCCATTAATACTGACCCTTGGTTGTTTCCTGGGTTTACGCCACCACACACAAAGGCACGGAAGTGCTGATGCACGTTTGATGGACATTTTCAATTTTCCCCCAATGGTGCTTTCTAAAGTTTAACTTGTTCGTACTAGAAGCAGGCGTCAGTATCAGATTCTGCACATATTCCTATCTGTGGTTTTCTATGCCGACAGCATCCATATTTCATTGTTCTCACCCAGGTGTTCTGCCACCTGACTGCTTCAGAGACACATTTGGCCTGAAGTTCTGGTTCAAAGGAATCAAAACTTCCCTACGCCCCGAGGGAAAGGTCTTTTGACAATTCCTCATCTCCATTTTCCCTTGATGAACTTGTGAGGTGGGAAAGAGACAGATATGAAAAAGCTGCCCGCTCTCTTAAAACAGCATAGCACAAAAAAAGGCAATAAACAGTCGACAGTGGAGGAATTTTCCCCACTAGCAAGACCAACTGCTTGCAGCGTTTCATTTACCCAAGGACAGTGTGTTTTCTCAAATATCCCACAGTGATTATCTGGTAAAATCTCAAAAGATTTTTTTTCAACACAAGTTGTCTTTGGTCAATAAATACCACAACTGAAATGTCCTGGGGGTAGAGATTTATGACCAAAGCCCAGAAAATGAATTCATAAATCAGTCGGGGAAGCTCTCTGGTAGCCCATCTGAATTTATGTAGAAGTTAGCAGAGGCCAGGAGTGCTTATGAGGTCACTGCTAGGCTAGGCTCAGACCTACTTGTGGCAGAAAGGAATGGGTTCAGGGAGTACTGTTTATCCAGCCACAAGGGGATGAGCCCATCTGCCTTTGCACAGTTGACAGCCCTGTCTCCTCTTTCCTCTTGTTCCTAGGCTTGGCGAAGAGAAAGGTATCCTGTGTAGTGGAAGAGCTAGGGAACTGGGTTTTCATTCCAGGTATACCAGTTGGCTGTGTGAACTTGGCTGAGTCTTTTGAATCCTCTGACATGGCATTCTGATTTGAAAACTACTGAGGATGGTACCCACCCCAATGGACTGTTGTCAAGACTAAATAATGTATTCGAGATGCTAGTGCCTTGCCTTTCCAATGAAAGCAATTGATCCCATGTCAGCCTTATGGATAATATTTATAAGGTGTCTGGCACCATGGCAATGTTCCATAAATTACTCTTAGCCTGTTCAACTGTGTTAATTTAAGGATGACTGGAGATGATACTGTGTAATTAATAACAGCTTCCTCTAGAGGCAAAGCTTCATTAAGACTTTGTGTAGTGTGTCTTGATAGGATGTCCTGTTCTCACCAGTGCAATCCTCTTGGCTTCAAGGTCTAGACTAGCCCTGACCTTCATTAGGTCTCACATCTGAACTTCCCACTTAAGACTCTCTCAAGTTAGCTCTCCATCTCTCCATCTCTCAGCTCTCATCCTGAGCTTTCTCTTCCCCTCTCCACCTTTTCCTTCCTTTCCCCTCTTCTTCCTTCTCCCTTCCTCCTCTTCTCTTCTTTCTCCTATAATTCCTGCTAGTGTCTGTATTAGTGATTCTGATCACTCCAGGTAGCAAGTGTCTGTCCTCTGTTCCTTGCTTCTGAGTATCTACCTAGACCTCCCACCTCCCACCTCAGGTTTTCCTTAGGACATCTCACAGCAGGGGGTTGTCCGAACTGGACATGTTGTTTAGACTCATATCTAGATGTGCACCTAGCCATGAACTGAAAAGCTTGCAACAGGAGCAGACGAAGCACTGACCGGTGTAGCAGGAATCTTCAAAGTTCTTATTAATAAAATCAAACCCGAGGCCAGGTATTGGGGTGAATGCCGGAAGATCAGAGAAGCAGAACAAGCCACAGCTTCCTCGCCTCAGCTGATCCTGTTTTCTCAGACTGGAAGCTTCTGAGTCCTCATCAAGAATGAATCTCAGCTGAACTGCTGCTCAAAACCTAAAAGCTTAACCAGCCAAATGCTCCTAGTTTCTGGTCTTCATGCCTTTTATATCTTTCTGCTTTCTGCCATCACTCCCTGGGATTAAAGGCTCACTTTCTGGGATTAAAGGCATGTGTCACCATGCTTGGCTGTATCCTTATGGCCTTGAACTCACAGAGATCCAGACAAATTTCTGCCTCTGGAATGCTAGGATTAAAGGCTTGTGCTACCACTGCCTAACCTCTATGTTTAATATTGTGGCTGTTCTGTCTCTGACCCCAGATAAGTTTATTAGAGTGCACAATATTTTGGGGTACACAATACCACCACAGACTGGTACTTAGAAGAGCTTTCAGGTAGTCTGTCTCCTGCCCTCCTCAACTAGACATCAGCAAAAATGTGTCCAGTGTTATCTGGAGACTTTTCTTTGGGAAGTTAAAATAAGCATGCATTCACCCCTCATGGAGTGCATGCAGCAAACCAAAGAAACAGTGCCACCCAAGTCTAGGTTGGTGAACCAGTGAGTTTACTGGGGTCAGTTTGTGGGAGCATGGATGGCTCAAAGGCAGCTTCATCAAGGAAGAGCCTACCCTGGCACAGACAATGACTCAGAAAAGTTGCATCCTTAGAGTTTGGCTCATAACCGAAGACAGTCTTATCTCCGCAGCATTGTGGGTGCTTGTATAACCTTAAGGGAGGGTCTTGTAAACCTTATACCTTCCTGGAACTCATCAATTCCTTTCACTTCCCGAGCCTTGTGATTCCCTCTCCTCCCTTGAGGTGTGTCACTTGGGAGGAAATATCTATACAGCAGTCACTCAGGCTCAGTACCTGATGTCAACCCTGACATCTTCCTTTCCTGCACATAAGCATCTCCCAGTTGGTGGACATCACCTCCTAAGTTCTTCTCACTTGTGCTCTTTCTATATCCACTGTCTCCTCCTATTTCCACCATCCATGCCTGTCAATGGACACCGGAGGCTGACTGCCTTTATCTAGACCCGGTGTTTCCCCCTAAACATGTCTCACAGGGTGGTGACATTACTTCGGACTCAGAAGTATGATCACATGATCTAATTCCCCTGCTTTAAATATTCTGGCCTCCTTATGGCCTCAGTGTAAAATATCCAGTGTCTTCGTGTAGATTAATAGCCCTGATGCTTAGATTCCTACTTGTATCCTTAGTGGCCCCCAGTTTCTCCTCCCCTCTGTTCCTCTCCTTGATAGAGCTGATGGAATCCCACTGGCTTCCTAATACTCTGTGGTCTCCTAGGACTCTAATACTTGACCTGTTTCCTTTGCCCAGAAGGTTCCCCTTGCCTGTGGCCACCTCCCATGCCAGGCTCAAGTCTCAACCAAGTATGACATACTAAGTGATGCTTCTGTGAGACTTGGATAGGTCCCTTCCATGTTCCTGCCCAGTCTCTGGCTCTTTCCCATCAGTCCTTTGAGCTTTGTAATAATTCGTTTGTCATGAATCAATCTAGGATATGATGGAATTCTGGGCCAATGTTATTTCCTATGCACCATAAATCACCCAAGGAATAAGACTCAGAGAAATACAAATTCACGAGTGTCCTATGACTTAGCTTGCAGGAGGAAGCACTCCATTTCTTCCCTACAGATTCATTTTTCTGCCATTATAGTAACAGGAGCTCAGCAGGGTCCAAAAATCAGTACATGGAAAATTCTAGAAGTAAGTAATAGATACACTGTAAATTCAACATTGTTCTGAGTAGCTTAAGTCATCCTTACATTACTTAATTTTGGCCCCTGGGTACAAGTGTTGTGGTGCTGACAATTTATTCATCCAAAGGTGGTAGGTAGTGATCCTTCCTTCAGTTGGAAGGGTGAAAGGAAGATCTTTATTATGGCATATCATTAATTGCCCTATTTTGTTAATAGTCATTGCTAATCTCTTCCTGTGCCTAATTCATGCATTCAACTTTATTATAGGTATGCATGGATAAGGAAAACAGTATGTAGAGGGTTTGAAACTGTCCATGGCTATTGCACACACTGGGGTTCTCAGAACATGTCCTCCTTGGGTAAGGAGGGACAGATGCATTGTTATGAGCTCTACAAATGAGCCTTTAAGCATGTGAAGCTAGAGTATTGTGGTCATGAGCAAGTGGCCAGTAGAACAAGGTTGGGATTTTGCAGTTGGTCTGTTAGGGAAGGCTGAAGGAAACAGGGGCTCAGCATGGTCCCTAGAATGTCCTGGGTCACTCATCCCTCATCAGATTCTCTGCCCTTACCGTGTGGTTGAACAGCCAGCCCTCTCATGGTCACTTGACAAGTATGCATTTACCTCCAAGTGAAGAATTCTCACCCACTGTCAGCCCTGTCCTTCCAGTCCCAAGGGCACTGCCACATAGATTACTCTGCCTGGCCAAGTCTTCTGACACGTGCCTAAGCCTTCGTGACAATCAAAAAGTCTTATCCAAAGTGACAGGTATGGAAGAGGAGGCAAACGGAGAAGGCAAGACATTCTCTCTAAACTCTGACTGGCTTTCAAGGCTCTTTTTATCTGTGACAATTTCTCCCACTGTCCCCTTGAACAGCTGCTTAGATCCCGATGGAGCATAGGGGGCAGAGACTGACAGAGCAGACACCATTTGCTGACTATATAACTGGAGGGATGCTTCCATGGTTTTCCGAAATTCCAGCTGTTCACCCAAGGATAGTTGAAATAGACAAAGGTTCCAGAAACAGGGTCCTGACCATGCAAACCCCATCCTCTAGCTTCTTTGCTGAGTGGCACTGCTCCAGGACATCTCAAAGGCAGCTCCCCTCTGGCCTGGTACTGCCACCCTTTAACCAGATGGGCACCCCTCTGCTTTGGCAAAGTACTCTTAAGAAACTTTATCTCATTCTGTTCTTTATCAATGATGTGAAGGACATGTAGCTCCATTTTTTCCATAGGAAGAAATGCAGGGACTTGGAGTCATTAATATGCTCTGTGAACAGTCAGTAACCAGACACAGGGCTTGGCTCTTTCCTCTCTTGGTGACATGGGTAGCATTCCAGAGGACAGACACTCATCTCAGAGTTGGCTCACTCCTCCTTCTTCCCATCATCATCATCATCATCATCCATGTTTTACAGGTAAGGAAACAGGCTGAGCAGTGTAAGGACCCTTCTTGCTGGGAAGTTCCCCAGGGGATATCACAGTGGGACACAGCAGTACTGTCTCTCCCACATAGTCCTGCAGTGTTGTTTTTTAACGTCCAGGAACAGAAGTGACAGGCTTGGTCACCAACGAGATCTGGGAGAACTCCAAAGCGGTACATGGAAAATGCTAGGCTCCACAACTGGGCAGGCTGGTCCACAGCATGTGCTACTTGTCATACCACATGCTCTGTTGGTGTCAGAGCTTCCCTGGACATTTCACAGGGTGGTCCATGGCCAGCACGCAAACATCTGCTGTGCCTCTGCATGTGTGGCCTGGCTGAGTCCCCCTGTCTCCTCTAGCCTTGCCACACACTCTCCAGTTCCAGCCATCGTCTAGTTTTCACGGACAGCCCTTCAGCTGCCAGCTCCTGCCACTGGACTCTGGAAAGAAAAGCCTGGAAGGCAGAGGCTTGGAGAAAGATCAGCTTCATCTTGGGATGTTGGCAAGCTCACTCAGATGCCCCACCCTGGAGCTGCTGGACCTTCCTGACCAACCCTGCATCTCGAAGACTCTATGGCATTGACTCTGTTGCTCTTTTCCTTCCAAGCCCAGAGCCTTAGCTGTCCTTATCTGGAATGATCTGGTATCCTTCTAGTGACTCATTATTTCTCTTTTGGTCAGAAGAGCTAGTGGCCAAATCCAACTTAGAGCTACTTTTGAAACCCTCAAGGCTGAGACTATTTCTACAATTTTAATCGGTTGAGAACACCAACTAAGGTAAAATAAAAATAAATAAAAGGGAAATAGTAAGGCCCACAAAGCCTAAACTCCTTATTCTCCAAACCTTTGCTCTTACAGAATCCCACCGTACACCCTTTCATGATTGTCTTCCCAGCAAGCGGGCAGCTCCCTGTCTCTACTGTTCAGTCCTGGCCCCACACCAGGCTTTAGCTTACATATGTAGACTGCACCACAGAGGTGGCCTGGGAAGACACAGATTCAAATCCCATCTCTACTGTTCATGAATTAGGTGGCTCACTCAGGGCCTCAGTTTCCTTATGTAACCCCACGGGGGGTTAGAACTAATATTTAAACTTGTGTCTGTCACTGGAGCCAATGAGAAGAGATATACCTAGCATGTCAGAGCTCTTTTGTTCATGGGGCTCCATCCTCACCTGAGATCCTGCTTTGAAGGCTGTTTCCAGCTGAGAACAGGGTCCTTTCCCACCTCCTTTCTTGGGACTCATCATGTGATCCCACCTCACGTGACTTGGCCTTCCTGTGTCCTTTGCTGAGCTCTCTTAGCTTTGAGCCCATTTCCAGGGCTCTTACCCAGCATGCTCATTACTGTGCTGGTCCAAGGTCTAGATGGAGCCATCTAGAGAGACTCACTGGACCTTGTGAGTCTAGCACACACTCTTCGGGAAGACATCTGGCGTTTTCATCTGTGGTCTTAAACCTTCTCATTCTCGCCCTTCCCTGCACCTCAACATGAAACAGTGCCTGCCATACAGTAGAAATATTTTGGCTGTCTCCATCTTAAGAAAACCTTCTAAAAATACTCAGAGACATCTCACATGCACACATGGTGGGCCCTGGAGACTGCCTTCCAGGTGACAGAAACACCCCAAGCCTGTGTCCCTTCTTAGGACGGGTGCCAACAATTCCTGGCCCAGCCTTCCAGATGAGAAAACAGCCAAGTGACCGAGGCATTTTGTGGTCCTTTTCAGACACTGCTCCAGCCCCATTCATTCAGAGAGGCTGGAGAGGGCCCCGTGACACTAGTGACGGCAAGATATGGCCAGGCCCCTTCCTTGGTGTTTTAAGATCGGCACAAAGAAAGGTGGAGTTTTGAAATTCTTTCTTTGGAAACCCTGAGTGTCTTGCCTGCTCCGAGGCTCCCCTTTCTTCCCCAAGGGAGGTATCATGCCCTATGAAAACGCTGGGTGGGCCACTGCAGGGACCAGGTTCTAGTTGCCATCAGTCTCTGGTCCCTGACAAGCCATGGGTTGCCTCTGAACCTATCTCTTTACTTCCCAAATTGAGACAGTCTAATTGCATGACCTGTTGCATGTTTCCCTAGCTCTGAAGTGCTGGGAACTGTCATCCAGAGTTGTAATGTGTAAGACATGGTTTGAGTCTCAGAGGCAGAGTTTCTTTTACAGCCCATGACTATTGCTTCCCAAGGCGATATGCGTGGTTGTCATTCAGCAGACTCCAGCACCAGGTGGGTGCCATGACAGAAAAGGAAATACAAATTCACTGAGTGGCCAGATGTCTGTACCCTACTGCAGCTGGTATAATTTCTATTTTACAGAATGCAGGAAGGAATGGATGAGCTAGAATTAATATTCAATCTCATATCAATTACTGAAACCCATTTCTTCAAAGGCTTCTTTGAGTTGGGAGAGACAACTGAGCAGCTAAGGACACTTACTGCTTGTCCAGAGGACCCAGGTTTGGTTCCCAGCACCCCAGCCTAGCAGCTTGTAACCTCCTATAACTGTTTCTCTGGAGGACCTGACAATTCTTCTAGCCTCCATGGGCACCCATCCACCCATGACACACACGCGCGCGCGCGCACACGCACACGCACGCGCACACACACACACACACACACACACACACACACACACACACACTACAAAATAAAAGCCAATCTTTAATGAAAGTCTTATTCAATACTCCACTTAGTGGTCTTTCCAAGAATTCTGGAAGTGTGAAAAAAACTTATTTATCATCTGCTATGAAGCAAGATAAGCCCATTTTGGGTTGCAATTTCATTAATACAGTTGTGCAGAGGATGTGTTTAGCTATCACGAGCTGAGGTTTCTCCTTGTACACTGTCTGGGATTAGTAAGGACCCATTTAGCATGATTTGGTCTTTTGAGAAAATCATGATTCCTTAATGAGTGCCCCATGTGTTCGTTATTGCATGCCCTCAGTCACTGTATTAAAGGGGCTTTGATGATGAGTGTTTTGTAAATATGAGGCTAAAAAAAGTGAGGTCAGTGTCTTACAGCAGGGCTCTTCTCAGTCTGCGGTGCACAGATGTGTACTTGGAACCCCAAGAGGATGCTGCATCGGCTGCATCTCCAGAGCTATTTTATCCCAGAGCCCCTCTTTCGTGGAGCTCTTCCCCGCCCTGATGTCCACAGCAATCTGTGTTTCCCTAGCTAATCTTCATTCCTCTCATTGACTGAATTTGTGAGGTTTTCCTATAGCGTGAAAGAAGATGACTGACTATTCCCTCTATTTTAGACACGCTGCAGATTCCAGAACATCTGTCTCATTTGCAGCATGTGGGGAGAGGTGGGTCCCTTCTACTATGTTCACAAAACAATGAGAACTTCCATTCATTATGGTTGATGTGATATTCGAATTTGACTTGGTAACAGAGACCTGTAATTCCAGCCATTTTGAGACTCTGAGGCAGAAGGATCACAAATTCAAGCCAGTGTGTTTGATTAATTAATTAATGACATTCTATCTCAAAATAAAAAGTGTTAAAAAAAAGTTTGATCAAGATGGGATATAGCTCTGTGGTGGCCTAGCATGCTTGAAACGCTAGGTTCAATTTCAGGTACTGAACACAAAGAAGATTCCTGAATAAGACTTTATATCATTATAAAGTGAGTATGTGTGGAAGTAGGGAAATGATATTCAGGAGGTCTACTAACATGTAACCTGTAAGCATGTGACAGTGCAAACTCCAGGTATCAGGGTTGGAGGCTGGTCCTGGAAAGAAGGGTACTTGTGATCCCCAGAGATGGAGTCACTGATGTCCAATACAGGATGCTGCACCTGAGGAGGTTCACCCAGGAGTTTGGACATGTGGATACACAGATACTATAAATCTACAGTGATTTGAGGGCTCCCCCTGACTACCCACTATTTCCAGTTTGTATTTCTCCTCATCTGCCTGTTCAGGGTATGGCTGAAGTCCCCATGCTGGGTCTTGAGGGGTGCCTTCTGTACGTGCCAGGATCCAGAGCCTCTATGAGGCTAGGGACTGCTTTGAGATGAACTCACTCTGTGAGGAGGGAGGTGAACGGAAAGTGGGCTCATGGAAAGCCCACTTTTAGGAGGCAGAGCTGATATCCTGGCAGTTCCTGGAACTCAGAAAAGACAGATGCAGTAGGACAATGACAACCTTATAACCAAGAATCACAGCACAGCAGGGCAGCAGAAGCCCGGTGCGGGGGTCGGGGTGGGGGAGACAGATAGACAGCAAAGGGAAGTCTGACCCAGGAGTGACAGACAGACAGACAGTAAGGGGAAGTCTGACCCAGGAGTGACAGACAGACAGCAAAGGGAAGTCTGACCCAGGAATGACAGACAGACAGCAAAGGGAAGTCTGACCAGGAGTGTGAAGAAGCTCTTAGAGAACACAAAAGGGAACTGACATGTTTTTAGTTTCTTCAAAGAATTAGAGGATGGAGAGAGCAACGGCAAGAGGTAAATGGAAGCTCCGGGGGAAAGATTTTGATATTCTGGAAAGCAATAACAGGGAGTCAGGAATTTCTGTGTATCACAACTCATCTTTGAAAAAAAAACATCACAGGTGTGCTGGGCGAAGGAAGGCTTGGCACAGTGACAAATGGTAAGAAGGACCCAGGAAGTAAAGAGACAGAGACAGTGCATCCCAGGGGAAGAGAAAGGGCAATGACAGCCATGGGGGTGTGGGACTGTTCCACGCACAAGCCTGTGTCATCTAGAAAAGGGCCACGTGCAACAGTTGAGAAGATAATCCGACACACTATAGGAGGAAATTCAAAGAAAAAACACACGAAGCCCAGGATTCCTAAAAAGAAATCAAAACCACATTGCCACCAGATTTCTCCTCACAAGGTTATACAAGAGTAACAATAAAGAGAAACATCCAAGGGGGTGGGGGGGACCTTGAATCTTTGCTCATCCCAAGTAGCGTTCAAGAGTAAGGATAACAGAGCATAAAGAAACTGTGATATGGCCTGGCAGGACGGCTCAGTGGGTAAAGGTGCTTGCCACCAAGCCTGAAGACTTGAGTCTCATCTCCAGGATCCAAATGCAGGAAGTAGAGAACCGACTCCTACAAGTTGTCCTTGAACCATACCTGTGCTCCCCCTGCCCAAATACATGTTATAGACAGGAATCTGAGACACTGAGCATGAGCCAGCAAGACAACCACAGAGATTCAGATCAAGGCTTCTCGACATTATGGCCAATAACTCTATGGCCTGTGGGCCATAGTTCCAAAGTTCAAGTACAGATTTTCCTTTGTGCCTCAAAGCAATACTCTTAGCCGTGAGCCCCTACAATCTTTTAAGCTATGTGCTTCTGGCACACAATGACAAAATGTAGCTATCACAGTCCTAGAAGATGGTAATGGGGGCATTCAAAGGAGAGGGTGAGATGAACACAAGATGAAAGGACTCAGCTGGACCAATACTATGCCCTATTGTACCACGTCCATCCTCCAGGGCACACATGGTAGGATGGGAACCCCAAAGGTCTTGAGCCACAATTCTATGATGTTGCCAGCTCCATCCTACATGATATTTTCCTTGGTCTGGCTCTGCTAGCAGCTGGTAGCTTTTCTCAGTGGTCCACATTCCTGACAGCACTTCCTGAGGTTACCATTGCCTCATTCTTACAGTCTCTTGCATTATCCCCTGAAGCACCACCTACCAGGAAGTCAACGCTGTAAGTATCATTCTTGACAACCTTAGGACATGGATGTCCTCAGTCCACTTCCAGTTGCATCCTTGTTCTTGTGTGAAGCGTGGGAGGTGGGATTTTGCTGTTTGCCTTCCTGTCTGCACTGTGGTCTTCTGGGCTCTCATCAGAACTGCCTACTGAGCCCTGCCCGAGCATTCCAGGACTTCTCTAGTCAACACTGCCACACTTTTCTCCCGCAGATGGGTTTTAAATGTTTCAGAGCTATGGTGTTCCAATAGCCATCTGAAGGGCATCACTTCCCTCACTGCCCCAGCATCAATCTTCCGTGTGAGTCAGCTACCTGCCACTGAAACCAAACATCTCAGCAAGACGGAGTATGGGAGGGAGATTTACTCTGTCTCATCATTTCAGAGTTTTCAGTCTGTCATGCAGAGGTCATGGGGAGGGTGGCTCACATCATGGTTGACAGAAAGTAGAAAGGACAAATGCCCGTATTCGCTGGCTCTGGTTTCTCTCCTTCAATGGGATGGTGCCACCAATATGCAGTTGGGGGCTTCACCTCCTAACTAATCCTCTCTGGAAATGTCCTCCCAAAGAGGCCCAGAGGTAGCTTTCCTTAGTCTTCTAAGCACTTGTCTCAATTCAAGCAAGGTGACATCACAGCATTTTAAGACATTCACTTGTATTTGATGTCAGTCCTTTCCCCCAGCTTAAAGTTTTGTCAATTCTGGTTTTTGGTTTGCTTTGCTTTCTGTATCTTGGAAGTTCATCATTTGGTACTAGAGAAGAAAAATCTCTCTTTACAGATCTGCTGATTCTTGCTTCTTAACAGAGAGGTTCTGTGATGTTGGGAGGACCAGTGTTCTATTCTGAGAGCCCTGAGCTGAGCACCTGCCTACCTGCTGGATGACTTGGGCCTGCTTGACCATGAACTCGTCTACTTTGTGGCTGTTTCTTCCCAGTGAAAACATTTACATCCCTCCAATGAAAAGAGGCGTCTCTCTTTTCACTGTGCAGATGTGTGTCTGTTGGGGGTTGAATGTGAGTGTCCTTGTAGAGTCACACATTTGAGTGCTTGGTCACCAGCTGGTGGAACCGTTTGGGAAGGTTCAGGGAAGGGAGTGAGCCATGGGGAAGCAGGCTGTGAGGGCTCCTGTTCTTTTTTTCCCTTACTGACCATAATGTGACCAGCTGACCCATGTTCGTACCCTCATACCTTGCTGCTATAGTGGGCTGTACCCTCAAACTGTCTGGCCTAATGAGCCCACCCTTCCTTACTTTGATTTTAAGGTATTTTTGCCACAGCAATGAGAAAGGCAACCTTGTTCTATGGAGATGATGAGGGACTGAGGAACTGGCAGATCTTAGGACCTTGAAACTTTTTTGGGGGAATCTGTTTTTCAACTCAAAACTATATGGAGTAGCATATTGTGGAAGAAGATGTTATGAATTTGAGAGGGGATAGAGTGGGGATACAGGGGGAACTGGAGCGGGGGGAAGGAAGGGTAGAACAACATAAATAAGGTATTCATGCATGAAATTCTCAAAGAAGTATACCCCCCACCAACATAAAAATGTATGGTAGAAAATAAATAAAATAAATCAACAGGGCTTGTGTGATCTCAAGAGAGGGTCTTCATCATAGGTTAAATTCCTGATTGACTCACACAGCTGACAGAGCTGAAGGTGAGAGGAGGCCTACAATGGCTGAGGAGTCAGGAACAGGAGGCAAATCACAAAAACTTAGGCTTCCCAACAACGAACATCGCCTACTTTTATTGTTTACTTATTTGATGCTGAGGAGACCCAGGGTCTCATGCGTGTTAAGCCTGTGGCGACCAGTACTTATCCTTTCTTTACCGTTCTTCCTCTGATAATGCCCTGGAGATGCCTCTCATTCGGGCCTCTTGTTTTGACTGGTTTAGTTAGCCAGTTGTTTAATGACGCGGCCGTTCTCTATCTGCTATGCTTACCAAGCGTCTATTATGACAAAATGTGTTAAATACATAGAAATAGAAAATTATAGAGGTTAAAAAAATACAAATAAGCTGGATGATGGTGATGCACACCTTTAATCCCAGCACTTTGAAAGCACGGGCAGGCGGATCTCTGAGTCTGAGACTACAGAGTGAGTTCCAGGATAGCCAGGGCTATACAGAGAAACCTGGTCTCGAAAAACAAACAAAACAAAAACAAACAAATACAATAGAGGCTGAAGAGATGGCTCAGTGGTCACTGGCGGCTCTTGCAGAGGACCTGGGTTCTAGTTGTAAGAATGCCTTACAACTGTCCATGGCTCCAGTCCCTCTTTCAATCTCTACAGACTCCAGGCATGCACATGATGCACATATGTATATGTAGGCAATACATACACACAAAATAAAGGAAAGTAAAATACATTAAAGATTAAAAACATTTTAAAGCCAAAGACAACTTCTCAGTGATATTCTCCATTTGTTCCCTCCAAGTCAGCCTGTTCTCCCAATATCTGGGAAGATCCTCCATAGAAACCATCAAAGGGATATTTGTCTGTAGTTTCTGGTGCTCTTATTCCTCTTTTTATTGCTCAGATGCACCTTAGAAATCAACTCAAATTCTCCAATGATCTCTGTGAGTCACGAAATGTGTGCTTACAGAAGAGAAAATGATTTTGCTCAAGCACCGTGCTATTGCCTAGAATCCCAAGACAAAATGAGAAAAACAAAACAAACAAAAAAAAAAAACAACAAAACTCTTGAGTCTCTGGCACCTGGTGATGCAATGAAGGGTGTGAAATGTAAACAGGAAGTGACAATTAAATTTGTCGGAGGCTTGCTCACCTGCACTGTCATTTCATCCTTTGCACTTCGTAGCCTTCATCAAGCCTCAACACAAATGCCTTTTTGGAAGGTGTCGCTGTCAGCCTCGTTTCCAAGATGCTGGGGCTTCGGGTGCGAGAGCAGTAGAGAGAGGAGCTGTAGCAATGGCCAGGGCCACGCTCCTCCCTGGACTGTGTGTCCATTTGCACTGGGGGGTGTGTTGATCTTGCTTAACAGACTTTGTTTATCCAAGCCACTGGTGAAAGGTGGTGTGTATTACTCAGGGTCCTCCAGAGGGGCCGAACAGACAGACAGAATGAATGTGTGCTAAAGGAGGGGTCATTAGATTGGCTTACACCATACGGTTGAACTAGTCAAACAATACTGTCTCACACCGGAGTAGCTGCTCCATCCACAGGGCTGGGTGCCCTGGCTGTCCTAGTCTGGCACCAAAGACCCAGAGGATCTTGAGTTGGAAGCTAGAAGAGGCTGGTTCTAATATCAATGAAGGCATTAGCAGCAACAGGGTAGATGAATTTGCTCGTGTGAGTGAAGGCCAAGAGAGTCCTTTCATCCGGGTCGCAATCAGAGGGCAAATCTGCCCAGAACAGTTAAGGCCATCAAAACTGTCCCCCACGGTATACCCACAGGTCAACCTAAGGTAGACCATCCTTCACCGGGTTGAGAGTTCCACCTAACCATCACAGTGATGGGACAGACTCTAGCTGTGACATTTTAGGGCGGTCTGCCTAAGCCGAATGCAAGCTACCTGGATGCCGAGTGTGGCATCAGAGTTCACTATGGGGGAAGGGATGAGTCTGGAGGGGGAGACAGCAGAGGAAGAAAGATCTCTAGGGACTCCAGTCGCAGTGAAGGTTGGCATGGCAAATACTTGCAGTGAGCTAACCGTTATTAACATATAGAGCAGACCTGCAGGCCAAGTGTGGTACAAGGCAGTCAGCAGAAAGCCAATGCAGGCAGGGTGCAGGAAGCCTGGGCATCTTGGAGACGAGCGCATACAAGACGCGATGCTTTAGAAGCAGATTCCTCACGCCAGATTCATGTCCGAGGAACAAGACTATTCCAGAGAAAGCGTCTCTGAGTTTTCGGTTGAGATTGTTCATTAAGCACAAAGAACGGAGCCCTAGTCAAGGCCAACAATGTGTCTGTTATGTGCCCATGTCTGTTTTAGTCCATTCACAGAATAATTATCAGGATGGCTAACAATGGATGATTTATTATAAATATCAGCTCTGCTGCTTGTTAATTCAGAACCCAAACATGTGCCCATTTCCACCCCAAAGGGAGGAGTCTAGTTAGTGTGTTCCCTATATTATAACTACAAAATTAAATTAAATGAACTGAGTGAATTGCATGGGGGTAAATAAACTAATTTAATTCATGGGATGAAGAATAATACTGAATACATCTATAGTTGAGTAAATAAGCCAATTAAATATTTTCTCTTTAGATAGAACAAGCTAATAGTGCAACCACAACAAAGGGAAATAAAAGAAGAAAAGAAAAAGATTTTTATGTTAATTAAGTGTGGCCCACGTGGACCCTAGCCCCGCCCCCAGCTTTTGGCTTTCCTGTCATCCTGGGGGACCCTGGCATTGGCTCCAGGTATGTTTATTTCTTGCTTTAAAGGCATTTTTTAAAACCGTAGATTAGAAGGAATGAGTCTGTGAGGCTGAAGGTGGCATGGTTTTATTCCTGAAGAAAATACCTAGAAAATGACACACGGGACAGTATTAGGACATGGTGGTGGTGGTGGTGATTCAGGGTTTGGGGTCAAGCAGAACTAAGCTTAAAGCTTTGCTGATGCTCATGGCTTGGGGGAGGGAGGACCTTAGGCAGACAGTCTTATTTCTGTAGTAAGATAAGTCGTGGTGACCACTTCCTGGGACTGGGTGAGGCTCAGGAGGGACAGCGATGGCAGACGCAGAAAGTGGCAGTGCACACACTATGACAAGGGTTTTGGTTCACTGACTGTTTGTTCTGAACCCTGTTCTTTCCAGATCCCCTGGCTGGTGCTAGAAATGGAGGATGTGGTGATAGATAGATAGATAGATAGATAGATAGATAGATAGATAGATAGATAGATAGATAGATAGATAGATGGATGGGACCCCAAAGAGTCTTCTAGGACTTTATGGTGTGATGAGTGAGTCAAGGGGGTGTCCACACAGCTAACAGAACACAAGTTTGATAGGAATACCTTGGAACAAGAGGTTAGATTGAGTCAGACACCCCAATTAGTCTCTTGGCCTTAAGAACTACCTGACAATGCTTTTTTTGGGGGGGGGGCTTAATTCTATACTCCACTCTTTTAACCCAACTAAGCCAGATCTCTGTTTTTCCCTGTAGTTGATTCTAAGCCTGCATACAGCAGAGAAAGAGAAAGCTTGGGGTTCAGAAGTACCCATAGACTGGTCCAGAGCTCAGCATCAGCATAGAGGGAGGAGAGGGGCACTGCTCCTAGGGGGTCCTGGATCAACATCTGGGGGTTGGGCCATTCTGGGCACAAGAGCTGCCCCCTTCCTGAGCCCCAGTTTCCACATCTGTGAGGTGCGAGTGGAGGATGTCTTTCCTCAGCTCTGGAAGTATATGGAAGGGCATTTCTGCTGTTCCCGAAGCTCTGTTTTGATTGATGGAATGAATTAAAACTATGTGGGACACTTGTCAGTGTGAATGGTGGGTGGGCACTGAAGTTAGTGATAGGCTTGCAAGAGGAGAAGTGGGTTGTTCAGAAATGCAGACACTTTGCGATCATTTGACCACTGCCTGAGCGTGCCGGACAAGATCCTAGAACAGAGGTCAGGGGCTCATGGGACTCATCCTGTCTGGAGGTGGAGGGTCTAAGAGCCTATCTGGGTCAGAACACGAGCGAGAGTGCAATCTGGGGGTGCAGTTTGGAACTGGTGTGCAGTACAAGTGGGGATGACTCCTTTTTGGTATTGCTGGATTGAGGTAGGGACACAGAGGGAGACTTGGCGCAGAGTGGGAATGGATAGGTAAATTTGGCTAAGAAGTGAGATTTGGCCCTGAGGACAAGGCGACCTCAGTCAAGCTTTTGGGGAGCGCATTGAGCAGAGATCAGATTTCCATGGGAAGTACAGAGGGTGAACGGGGTGGGTGTCATTGCACTGACAGATTCTTGGTGACTTCCTAACAGGTGCGAGGAGCTGTAGGGACACAGAAAGAAGCAGAGTCACATACTTAAGCATGACATATTTAGAGTGCTAGGAATGCAAGAGACCCCAGAGGTCCTGACCCACAGGGCTCCATCTGCAAACCCCAAGGGGGTCAGAAAGCCCAACTGGTTGTAGCTCCTGGGCGTGAAGACCCCAGGCAGTCCTGAGAAGAGAAGGTGAGCCGGAAGACAGGGCTCAGACAGGGCCCCCGGGCAGGAGATGAGCACACATAGTTTTAATGGAGGATTCACCTCTCTCCTACTTAGGGTTCCCTGATACTCACTTGGGATATTCCCGGGGAGGGAGAGTTCACCAACAATGGGACAAATCCTCACTGAACCAAAAAATGTTCAAAAGAGCTTTGTACGTCACCAATGCTTTAATTCACATAACCTGTGCAAACCATTGCCTGTATTGAAATTTAGACTCTGGAATCCGTCAGCCATGTATTCCTTCATGCAACACATGTTTTAAGGACAGCAGCCATCCTTAGCCATCTAGAGCTAGCTGATAGTCACCCCCTTTGCATTCTCAGACATCTCCAGTTTGCATCCCGATTAGGGAGATGATGCCTGTCTCTTGCATCCTGACCCAAATCCAGCCAGTTCTTGGTTCTATCTACTCTTACATCCTCCATGCTTAACATAACCTAGCTTATCCAGAAATTTCTATCAATAAGGACTTTGTAAATCAATGAATGAGTGAGTGATTATAATCTTCACTGGAATATAAATCTGGACAAAACATGGAGAAGCTGAATAGTGGATTGATACCTAGGCATGCCATTTGGTTCCCCCACCAGGACACCACAGAGACATTTCTTATTATCTGACTTCCTCAAGGACAAAGCTACATCACATGGTCCTCAGAAACTCTTGGTGACCATCGATCACTCCAGCGGTTTTGACACTTTGTCTATCAATACCCAAGGTCAACACCCACTACTCTCTTTCATCTTTCATCAAAGATGGATTAATATTTTTGAGCGGCTCTCATATGGCTGGAGTGGTGACAAGGCACTTTACAAAATTAAAATGTATTAATTCTGTCCACCACTCTCCATGATAGAGATTTTATCGCCATCGTCTAGGGCTTAGAGCCGAAGCCCATAAATAGCCTAACTGAGGCCGAGTGTTCTTGTCCACCCACTCTGACCCACTTTCTTTGTGCCTGCGTGACTTTGTAAAAAGCAGAGACTCACGGGGAGAGGAGAGAATCGTAGCGCCCCCCCTTGGCTCCTCCACTCCCACCCAACTCCAGGATTTCTTTATGGACGTTTTTGACAGAGGTAACTTTTGTTCCCCTTCTTATCAGACGCTGGCCTTCGCTGTCAGCATTTTAAACACTGCTTATCTCCCTATTCCTTTGCTCCTCCTTCCCATCCTCAGCTATGCACATATGTGTGTTCTTTCTCTCATTTGGGGGACAAAATGCCTTCGAGAATCAGCTAAAGGGAAGAGGGGTTTATTCGGGCTCATGGTTCAGTTTGCATCCTGACATAAGAGTGGGAGCACAGTGGTGTGGCCAGCTTTTGCTGATGGCGGCAGGAGGCTGTTCACTCACATCACTGTGGATGGGAAGGCAGAGAATGGGGGACCCCAGCAAATAACTGACTTTCTTCTTTGTCCCTTAGTGTTCAGTCCTGACCCTAATGCTCTTCTTCCTCATTTGGAAGCTCCCCTGCAGATATGCCCTAGGTCTCCTAGGTGATTCCAAGTCCAATCAAATTGACAGTCAAGATTAAGCATGGCACAGAGACACATGCTCATCTGTGTGATGCATGTCTGTAGTGGTACTTACATGTAACTTAAACCTCACACATGGGTTTGTTGATGGTTCTGTGTGGTGACGAAACTGGTACTGCTTTCTCTTAAGGTGGCTGTGGCTTTTAGTTCATTTTTTATTCCCCTAGGAAAGAAGACTAAATTAACACAATTTTAAGAAGACTAAATTATCACAGTTTTCGGGATTACTTTCAGGACTCTTAGTAATGTGGCAGCATAAAGTCTATCAGTAATTACAAAAGCCACTATAACACCATGTTCAGCAACTGATGTGAACTGTTTAGGTATGTAAACACCCTCTAGCAAATCGTCCCTCCCCACACTGTTCTGTCAATCAAGATGCAGCTTATGGTGGGAGCCACAGTAATCCTGACTCCTGCTGTGTCATACACGGGCTTTGTGACCTGGCATTGCCCCTTCTCTGCTCCTTGATAACCTCACTCTGATATGAGTCCTAAGTCCAACAGCCAGCAGCACAATGCGGAGAGCGCAGGACGCCGCAGGACACCCACCACAGGTTGACTTGAGGGTCTGTCGTGTCTTCATTAAGTGACTATGCCTAAGTGACACTGAGCTGTTAGGACCTCACGCTCCTCATCTGTAAGGTGTGAATGTTAAGAGTACCCTTCCCAAGCCCCCAGGAAGCTTCGGCAGCAGCTCGCTCAGGTTCAGCACTTTGCACAGTGGCGGGTGCAGAAGGAAAGGGTGGGCTGCATGGAACCCTGAGCCTCACATCCCCATCATCTTCCCAGGCTCACAGAAGCCTTGTAGTCTTTCCTCGGGCTTGGAGGGAGAATCCACAGAGGCACAGAGGGAGCCAATCCCTCTTTTCCTTCTACCCCCTTCTCAGAGCAGGAGTTGTCCTAGCTCCGGGAGTGTCCCCCTATCTTTCCCAACAGTGAACCTGCCATGGAGGACATCATTACCTCCATGGGACAGTGACGTTACCATAGTGAGCATCCTACCCAGAAACTATCAACATTTGAAGCCAGTCTACACTTGATTCTGCTTGGATTGGTGGTGCTCCCTTCAAAGCCACTTAAGCATTCCTCCCACCAAAATTTTTAAATGGAAGTTTTATGCAGCAACATCAACGTCCCCTCTAAATGATTTCTTTTGAAGCCGCATAGTGTTTCCTCAGCTTGTTTTCCAATCAAACATTAAACACAGTGCTGTAGAGCAAGCTTCATGTTTTCAGTTTGTCCGTGTATTCTGTGGAGAGGAGCCCTGATATGAGGTTCATCGCTCCCAAGACAGACACCATGTAACCAGACAGACCCTTGTTGCTACATTGAGCCATGCATTCCTTGGAGCGGAGGAGGCTCACTCACGTCACCCCCAGGCCTCACCATGACATTCAGCCTCAGCTGTTCACTGTGTCTCTGAACTTGTTTTGCAGAGGTTTGGTTCAGGTTCAGGTTCTGTTTTTCCACACCTAGACGACAGTGGATGTACTTAACCCCTGCTAGACTGTGGTTCATCCCACAGCACACTGAGGATTTAGTGAGCTGAGCCTATGAGGTGTCGTGAGTTCGTTAGACTGTAGGTCTATATCGGCAGTGGTCTGTGGAGCACCTCTCCAGCTCAGGCTTCCTTCTGTGTGTGAGTCACGTCGCACTAGAAACCTAGACTCATCGAGGCTGTACTCTGTACTCAGAAATGCTGTCGGGTTAGTCTTCCATTTACTTTAGGAGTGTTTCCGAGGCCCTGTTGTGTGCACACAGTGAAATGGATATGGATGCCCTCCATGAGCAAGACAGATATGTGCAGGCTCAGCCCGCTGCACTGACTAAAGTGCCCTCTCCCATACCCTCACTCTGAGCCCGGAAATGGCTTTAGCTTCCTGCCCTAAATTCTTCATGACACCATTCTCCGTATGTTGACTGCCTGCCCTGGTTGCTCTCTGAAATCAAAACTTCATCTGTCTTGCTCATCAATGAAGTCCTTATTCAGTGCACTGTATGGACGTAGTAGGACCTCAGAAATATTCCTGCTTCAGAGATCAAGTGGGCAGGTTGCCATCAAAAGAGAAGGCTGTGTCATGAAGAATCCAGTATGGAAAGCTAAAGCAGGTTCAGGGTCAGAGTGATGGTAGTGAGTAAGGACGTGGACCCAGTGATCTGCATCTAATAAAACCAAACGCAGGTATGGTCTGGTCGGAGACGTGGGTGTGGATGGCCCTCACCACGACTGTACCTAGGTCATGGAGAGTCACACTGCAAGCTGAATGGGGCGTGTAAGCCAGTGTACCCAGTAAGGCCTGTGTGGTCAGAAGCAGGATCTACGTTCTCTTTACAGTGCTTATGAAAGGGCATCAGGGACAATCTGGTGCTTGGCAAGTTCTACTACCCCTGGTGACATTAGATGTTACATTCTCATCATCGCCTAGAGACCTAACTTTTCCACACAGTAGGACAGTCACATGGCTGAGACTTCAGGATCTGTCCTGCCTGACATCCAAGTCCCCTTTACCCCACTGCACCTGACTTGGAAAGCCCACATTGTATCATACCTGGTTTACAGCCTCCAAGTCCAAAGCATTTGAAAAGATGACATCTTTTTTTTTTTTTTTTGGTTTTTCGAGACAGGGTTTCTCTTGTGTAGCTTTGCACCTTTCCTGGAACTCACTTGGTAGCCCAGGCTGGCCTCGAACTCACAGAGATCCGCCTGCCTCTGCCTCCCGAGTGCTGGGATTAAAGGCGTGTGCCACCACTGCCCGGTGAAAAGATGACATCTTGATGTCTGCTGTCTTTGGTAGTAACCCAAGACTTGTCATCATCCAACCCCCACCTCAGCCATTCAGATGTCGCTTCACTTGCCCCTCAAGCATGGCAGGTGTGCTGCCATGCCTGGACCTTTGTGCTTGATGTTGCCTCCCATGCCTAGACCTAAAGGCCTTGGGGCTCCTTCTTAGAAGGCCACTGCTTGACTGGCAGCTCTGGAGAGGCTCAGCCCGCTGCACTGACTAAAGTGCCCTCTCCCATACCCTCACTCTGAGCCCGGAAATGGCTTTAGCTTCCTGCCCTAAATTCTTCATGACACCGTTCTCCCTATGTTGACTGCCTGCCCTGGTTGCTCTCTGAAATCAAAAGTTCATCTGTTTTGCTTATTGATGAAGTCCTTATTCAGTGCACTGTATGGATGTAGTAGGACCTCAGAAATATTCCTAAGTGGATGGATGAGCCTCATGTCACCTCTGAGGACAGTCTCTGTCTAGCCAGGCTTCCCATGTCACATGAATACCCAGCCTTTCTGTTATCAAAAATTATCGTGTGCCCCTGACTCCTATCAAGGTGTGTGCTCTGGAAGCTTTGCTATTTTTTTTTTCTTTATAGGGTCTCAGAATCTATTTTTGGTGACTGGGCTCAAATTCCAACTCAACTCTTTGGGAGCCTGAGCGCTCCATTACCAAAGCTCTCAACCCTTTAGACTCTACCCTGATTTGGGGAGAAATAGATCTGAGTGCTTACAGGGTTGTGTCTATCCTAAGGGCTGAACTACTGCTTCTATCATGGCTGACCCCAGGCTGTCCTCCCCGTCTGCTTCCCCAGGTGTGTAAGGAACAGTACAATATGCCCGTCTCCTCCCTCCTGCTCGATCTCAGCCCCACTCCCTTCAGCAAGAGCCGGGTCCAATTCAGTAATTTATTTACACAGCCCACCCATCTCTCTGTCTCTGTCACTCACTCTCTCTCTCTCTCTCTCTCTCTCTCTCTCTCTCTCTCTCTCCCTCCCCCTGACTCCCCCCCTCCGTGTTAACTATTTAGAAAGTGAACTACCTATCAAGCTCTACACCCTCTTCTTCCATTGTAGGCATTGTGTTGGTTGGCCCTGTATGATAAAGGCAGTTAGTCTCTGCCCAAGCCTCTGGGAAGCTCACGGTTTAGCAGGCTCCTTGGATGTAGACATAGAAACCTTCAGAAATGCATCACGGGACATGAGTCTACAGAGGTAGATGAATCTGAGCATCCTAAATGAAGGCAGAGAAGGAACCCAACTCTGAAAGGGGCAGACCCAGGAAGGCCTTCTGGGGCAGGGGAGCTAAACTAAAGCTGATTCCTGACTTGGGGGTTCCTTCTTGAGTAAACACAAGGGTGGTGTTTGGGCAGAGGGCTGCATATACAAAGACAAGGACCTGGTTCACAGGGTGGACCCCACTCTGTCAGCTGGCACCAGAGAGAGGAGATAAAAGGGTCATGGGAGTAGGTCCTTCTGGGATGCACTGGGCACCCAGCCCTGCATCTGTTGCCAGGAATGGGGCAGACCCAGCAAGGCGTAGGCAGCGAAAGGGTTATGGCGGCCAGTCTCCAGGCCCTGTCAGAACTGGATGCTAGGATTGTGAGGTTCTGAACAGCTGGGTGCCAGGTGGCTCAGGACTGCAGGCCCCTGCGTTCCTGGGTAAATTCAGAACAGCTGAGCATCCCTGGACCTCTCCTGGAGGCACATTGTCCACACAGGCTTCCCTTTGGCAGGAAAATCGACTTTCATTCTCGAGAGCTATGGGGATTTGGGGCAGTTCACAAAGCCTGCCCCTTCTTCTCCCTCCATTCATTAATTATTGTCGTTGGGAACTTGTATTTATCAGGCACCGAGCACAGGTTTTGGGGAGAGATAGACCAGTGTGCCATGTCCCCCGATCTGATACGATTCGGCTCTAAGAAGAAGTAGCAGGCCCACGGACCTTAGTTAATTAGGGATTCAGAGCCTGCCATCCAGAGATGTTTGATAAACAGCTCTAAGCATTATTATCTCCTCAGCCAACTGAGCAGTTGGCCGCCTCCCTGCCAAGCCACCAGCCCCCGGGAGAGGAGCGGTTCCCTTGCAATGTTAACAGAAACCGATCCTCCCGGGCAAGGCTCTGTTGGGCAAAGGCAGACGGAGGCAGACTGGAGACTGCTTTCCATCCCCATTTCCTGTCCTTCCCCCACAGCCTCCTTTCTCCCACCTGTCAAATGGGGCCAAGACCACTGTGAGGAATGAGGTCACAAGGTCTAGGAGAATGCTACAAACTGCAGATGAATCCAACTTCACAAACACTGGAGGAGGACGGCTTCAGGGGAAAGATCTCCACACATTTTTCACTCTCCTTGGGATCTTTGTGCCCATGAAGCTTGTAGGGAAAATGACAGTTGTGGGAACTCTTGGGGACTCACTGTGGAGGGGTAAACCAGCAGGGATCAGTCTCTTGGCTTTCAAGAAACTCAAAATCCAATCCAATTTGGGTTAAAACCATTTGGTTGCAACTGAAAACACAGGGGAAGCAAATCTGGCCATGACTTACCAGATTCTTGGTCTAACAGATGATGGGCAAAGGGAAGTGAGGAGGAGGAGGAAGGTGGGAGATGTTTGGGGGACAGTGGAGATCTACATGATTGAATGCAGGATTGAAAGGAAAAGGAGGAAAGATTTATAAAATTCGTGTTGACAAACAGTGCTAGGTTTTCAGTTTTCTCCCCTCTCTAAAAACATCTCTCAAACTGGATGCCAACCAGCTCCGCGGGAAGTCAACAAACAGACAGCACCATTTCAGTTTTAAGGGTATGCTGGAGGGATACGGGCATGTGGCTCACTGGTCAGTTTCTCTGTCATCACAGCCAAGACTCTTGACAGAGGTTAGACGGGGCTTGAAAGCCAAGCAGCCATCTGCAGGAGGGGACACCCTACCTGCTATAGCCTTTTTGGGCTGTGGGAGTGGGTGGCCTGCCAGGCCTTTCCCTTGTTCTGGTGCCTGGGAACATCACAGCCCTCAGTGTGTCTTTGCAGACTGAATAGCCAAATGGTGAAGAACACCCCGAGCATGTTGTCTGAATTACAGAACACAAAATAAACTTTCCACACTCGTTCTACTGACTTGACCTTCCTAAATGCCCCAGTGAGACAGCAAGGATGGAGACTGGTCATCTCTTCTGGATCAAGAGGGACACTGACGAGTGGAGATGGTGACTGACACAAGGACAAGATGCTTGTAGCTGTGTGGGATGGACCACAGCTCATGCAAGAAAACACGGAAAGGCTGAGGGCTCCATGCTGAAGGCCCCTGTATACTTGGTCACTAATCCAGTTTCTCTCTCCTTCTACTGACCATTGAGCTGCCTTGAGTTTCATGCAAACATCTCCCTAGACGATTACTGGTCTCTCTGGACTCACCCCTCCATGACTGGTTTCCTCCACATTGAACATGAAAAGAATTACCTCCCCCCTACACACACACACACACACACACACACACTTCACCACTGTCATTGTCACCACACCAAACAGTCTTAATTCTCATTCATGACTAGCCCAGCAACACTTGACATTCAGGCCAACGACAGGGTGTCCCTGCCAGCTGGCTCCACTCAGGAGGTTCCAGTGGGTGTTTCCAGGCAGATGTTGGCTTTTTGCCAATGTGGGTCCACCATGCATGGGCCCCCACTCATCTGGTCCAGCTGTGCATAAGCTTTAAGACTAATCCAAAAGAATGTCCCTTTCACTTTGATTGGCTGATGGTGACATCATAGGAATTCATGGAAAGTGACTTTGTTACATATCCTGTTAGGTATGTCTTTGATTAATAAACATTGGGCAATCAAATTAATTATATCCCTATAAATACAAAGGGGTAGAATATTGGTGAACTATTTCAGAAGTATGATGTCCAGTCATCTGAGTCTGGATTAGACTGATAGCCCCTCTGAGTGTGTAGACCAGATGCCAGGATGCAAGGTTTTGCCTAAATCAGTGTCTAAATTGGTTTCCTGACCCTATATTGACCCTTACTTTTATACTCTTACCAGCTGGGGAACTTTCCAAGGAAGTGAGATTTTGTTAATGATGTATACAAGATGGAACTTCCCTACCGGAGGTTTGTGAGGTGCTACATCTGTGTGTACATGTGCACATCTATATGCATGTGTGCACCCGTGTCTACAGAAACCAAGGTAGATCACCCTGCAAGAAAATCCCCAGGTCTGATATGAAGGAAGGTTCTTCATTATTTTCCTGGGGCTCTGTGAACCAACAGGGTGGCCTGAGCAATAGAGATTGATGCTTTGACTGGAGGTCGGGTGTCTGAGGTGTCAGCAAGTCTCTGTGAGAGGCACATGGGACAATCTGCTCCCCACTTCTCCCTAGCTCCCACAGTGTGCTGGTAATCTTTGCCTTTCTTTGTCTTACAGAAACATCTCTTCAACCTCAGCCTTCAGGTCATGTGGCCTTCTGTGCTCCCGTGTGTTTCCAGATTTGTCCAATGTGAAGACCCCCATTCACGTTGGATTAGGACCCACTTGTCTGAACTCATCAGAAGTGACCACATTTTCCTTGATCATGTTTCTAAAGAGGATTACATGTTACATCACCAGGTTTAGGACTTCAGTGCTGTACTCTCTTGAAAGAATAATTCAATGTGTCAGATACCTTTACAGAATATTAGGCAATAATGAGAGCCCAGGGACTGGACAGATGGCTCATCAGTTAAGAGTGCTTGCTGCTCTTGTAGAGGACCTGAGTTCAGTTCTCAGCATCCATGTCAGGCAGCTCACAGCTGCTTATAACTTCTAGTTCCAGGGGATCTGATGCTCTCTTCTTGCCTCCATTGTGACCTGCATTCATATGTGTGCAAACACACACATGTACACACACGCGCCCCCCCAATACATACATGCACACTTAAAAATATTAATAACAGGTCTTTAAAAGGAAACTTGTTCATTCTTTAAAAATTAATTATTGTACCAATTGTGATACTTTCTAGAACTTTTACCTAAACAAGTCAATTCTCCTTACTGAATATGAATTTTTTGTCTTTAAAATAGATTTAATGAGGCTGGCTCAGTTGATAGTTCTTCTATGCATAGACCAAGATGGCATGAAGAAGTCCCCTGAGTGAAATTTGGTAGCTCAGAGTTCTGGAGTTAAAACTGCTTCTACTGACCATGTGTATTCAAGGTTTGTATGTAGCAAGGACCATACGTCAAAGCTGTATTTAGCCCATTAATTGAAGAATGTTGAACATGGATCAATGGCTGTGTCTCTATGTACAGAATTGAACTATTTCTAAGATAAAACGATGCAGACTATATCAAAGTGAAAGACCAACTAAAGATCTGCCAGATACACAGCAATAAAAGGGTATATTTTTAAGTTCTTTTGAACAATGTATTTGATCATATTTACCCTTCTTCTCAAGCCCTCTCAGGTCCCCTCCACCCTCACTCCCCACTCAACTTTGTGTCTTGTCTTTGACCTTCAAACCCATCATATGCAACTTGTGCTCCTCTTACACTCTGGGACCTGGGTCCTTTCCATTGGAGTGTGGTTAACCCTTGAGGAGCACTGACCCTCCTTCTCCCAGCAGCTGTCCATTGCCAACTGCTCCTCAGCCGAGGGTGGGGCTTTGAGCCCACCCGCCCGCTCCATGCTGGGATTTTGTCTGGCTGCATCTCGTGCAGGCCTTGTGTGTGCGGTCGCCACCAATGACTTCTTTCTTTAGTAGATGGTGAACAACACAGAGACCTACACCTGACCGAGGTGTCGAGAATAAGACACGACAGCATGCCCATCCCTCAATGAGACGTCTGTATTACATCTCCTTCCACAAACGCTCAGCAGCTACTGCGGAAGATGGGGCCGAAAGACTGTAGGAGCCCGAGGTGGTGGAAGACTACAGGGAAGCAAGATACACACACACACACACACACACACACACACACACACACACACACACACACACAAAGGCAGTCTCAAGTATGAACTCACACTGGCTGTGACAGGGTACACAGAAGAGGTATTCTTCAGGGCTGGGGCTCTTTCTTAGGGGTAAGCTAAACATGCCCAAAGCCCAGGGTTTGGTCCTCAGTTTGAAAACTAAAGTACTCCAAATACCCATTAATTAAAATTATTACCAGGGATATGAATAGTCATTGCCTATAAGAAAAACATTCACCATAATGTTTGATTACGAAACCACACTAATAATACAACTTCCAAACATATTAATTTTTTCCATTATAAAGAAAATCTACTTCATCCATAATAGTAGTAAAATATTTTATTAGAGCTCTTTTGAGACTGATATAAAAGGAATATATAAAATGTTAGTAAGTCAGGTTTGCTACCTATCAGAACATTTCATGTGGAATTTAGTTCAGACATGAAAAATCTGTTGCATATCATAAAATTATTAAACTTTTTCACAATGTTAGTAAACCAGAGAGAAGATGAAATTCAACACACCTTTATTAAAAATAACCTGGTAAACTAATAAGAAAAACTAGGAAAATATATCAGCATAAAAACACCTCAATGAACTGGGCAGTAGTGGCACATGCCTTTGATCCCAGCCCTTGGGAGGCAGAGGCAGGTGGATTTCTGTGAGTTCAAGGCCAGTCTGAGTTCCAGGATAGCCATAGCTACACAGAAAAATCCTGTCTCAAAAACCAAACAAAACAAAAACCCTCAATGAAATGAAATAGTATTAAATGATACACAACAGGCCTTGAAAACAAAACAAAACTTGGAAGCCAAAGAAAGAAACTGTCCAGAAGAAAGCTTCAAATACTAGGAAAATCAAATGCTCTCATCAAGGAGGAAATTGAAAACAAAACAGGAAAATACCAAAAACTGACTGTAAATGAAGTCACAAGTGTCCCAGTGTGTGGGATGCAGTCGTAAGAGATGGTCACCACGGAATGCTTATGGTACAAGAGCTGGTGTCTTAAATAAGAACCTTGGAGAGGAAAAGGGGTAAGCTCAGATGACCCGAAGAGACAAACAGCAACATATCAAAACAGAGTTCAATGAAGTAGAGCCAGAAAAACAATTGATGAAGCTGAAATTTGGTTCTATGGGGACTAATAAAACTAATGAATCTCTAGACGAGATAACCACACTGAAGAGAGTCGGGGAGGAGGAGAGGAGTGAGGAGAGGGGGCAGTGGAGAGAGGGCATAATTTCCCCTATAGCATACAAGGTGACATCTTCAGTGATCCTAAAAATAATGAAAGGACAATAATGGAATATCAGAAGCAACATCAGGCCAACACATCAGCAATTTAGCTGAAGAGCACGAAGCCACTGAAAATATATAACACATCAGCAAACCAAGAAGACAGCCTAGAAAATCCCCCTGTTTATCACATAAATCAAATTTTACTTAAACTCCTCATTCCTCACACACAAATTCTCCACTCAGATATCCTTAGCTTCAAGCAGCAAATATTTAAAGAGGACATCTAACCAATTCCAGTGGAATTCTTTCATAATATAGAATTCTCAGTCTGTGGGACATACGTTGTAGTAATCTTGTGACCAGAGATGCCACACTTACAGAACATTAAGGAGGGGGTGGGGAGATAGTTCATCCAATAATGTGTCTGCTCAGCTAACCTAAGGACCTAAATGCCAAACTCAGCATCATGTAAAAGCTGAATGCAGCCGTGTGTGTGTGTGTGTGTGTGTGTGTGTGTGTGTGTGTGTGTGTGTGTGTGTGTGTGTATTGTATGCATCTGAGTGGACATGTGCACATTCAGGTCAGAACAGGAGTTCTGGACTCTCCATTGTTCTCCACTTTTTTGCCTTGAAGCAAGGTCTCTCAATGAACCAAATGTAGTATGGATTCTAATGGGTCTTAATTATAAAGACCTGGATTCGGATATCAAGGTAAATGTTGAAAGATCAGAGAGACAAAGGAGCAAGCCACAGCCACCTCTTACCTAGCCAACTCCTCAGCCTGTAAAGAGCTGAGCCCCTGTCTTCTCCTGTCTTATATTCCTCTCTCCACCCAGCCATATCACTTCCCATTTCTTCCTCCCAAGTGCTGAGATTAAAGGCATGAGATCCCAAGTGCTGGAATTAAAGGTGTGTGCCAGCACTGCCTGGTCTCTTTGGTTAATGAGTGGCTAGCCTGCTCTCTGCTCTCTGCTCTCCAGGCAAGCTTTATTTTTTAGAGCACAAACAAAATATCAGCACACCCAGAAGCTCTCTGTTTTGGCAAGGATGCCCATCCAGCAAACTCTCAGGTTCTGCCCGTCTCCACCTCCCAATGCTGGGGTTGCAGGTAGGAGCAGCTGTATAGGTTGTTATGTGGGTGCTGTGGATTTGAACTCAGGTTCTTGCACTTGCAAAACAAATGCTTATTCACTGAGCAGTCCTCCCAGGCCCCTCAATCCAGTATTCTTAAAGTCACCAGTAGACCAAATACATTTCATTTTAAACCACAGAAGAATTTTCCTAATAGATAAGCTGATTCTAAAATGTATATGGGAGTGTGGAGTACATTAATTTTAATTTTTGCAGAATTATTCTGCCTGAGTTGAAACTCGGCAGGAAGGGGCCATAACCAAGCTGCTATTGGTGTGTAGACAGATGGAATGGAGGAGTGGGAAACAAGAGAATTTAGAAAATAGGCCTTCAACCACGTGGTCAACTGAATTTCAACAAAGCTAATAAGGTAATTAAAAAAGAATATGCTTTTTGGCAGCAGAGTTTGCCTAACTGGATGTCCAGGCTGAAAACAAGAGACCCTAACCCATACCTTAAAGGATGTCAGTGACAATCTTGGAATAAATCACCCACCTAATCCAGAGAGCAACAAAGAGTGCTCGTTGGATGGCTCAAGACAGAAAAGATAGCTGTGACCTTGAGGTAGGGACACAATTCTAAGAAGATGGGGAATAAATACCAGGAGAGTATACAGTGAAACTGTAAGACTCAAAACCTTGCTCTCCTTGTGACGATGTGTTGAAAGAGTGAGGAGACTGGGAGAAAGCACTAGAGGAGCAGGTCAGCCGAGAGCTAGTGCTTGGCCTATGTGAGGGACTTCACAGCCTCAGGACAAGGAGAAAATCAACCTCAGTAAGAATGCAGAATGGCTAAGATCAAGAACACTGAAGACAGTTTATGTTGGAGAGGATGTGGAGGAAGTGGAACACTCCTCCACTGTTGGTGGGAATGCAAACTTGTACAGCCACTTTGGAAATCAATACGGCGTTTTCTTAGAAAATTGGGAATCAACCTCCCTCAAGACCCAGCTATACCACTCTTGGGCATATACCCAAGGAATGCTCAATCATACCACAAGGACCCATGCTCAACTATGTTCATAGTAGCATTATTTGTAATAGCCAGAACCTGGAAACAACCTAGATGCCCTTCAACTGAAGAATGGATAAAGAAAATATGGTACATATACACAATGGAGTACTACTCAGCAGAGAAAAACAATGACATCATGAGGTTTGCAAGTAAATGGATGGAACTAGAAAAAAATCATCCTGAGTGAGGTAACCCAGACTCAGAAAGACATGTACTCACTCATAAGTGGATACTAGATGTAAAGCAAAAGATAACCAGATTGCAACTCACAACTCCAGGGAGGCTACCTAGTAAAGAGGACTCTGAGAAAGACACAGGGATCGCCTAATGACAGAGAAATGGATGAGATCTACAGGAGCAAACTGGGGGTGGGGGAGTAATGGAGGGTAAGGATTGGGGAAAGAGAGCTTAGGGCAGTGGGAGGTACCAGATGGATCAGGAGCAGAGTGGGAGAATGGGGAGCAAGATACCATGATGAATGAAGACCCCAGGGGAATAGGAAGAAGCAGAGTGCTAGAGAGTTCCCCAGAAATCCACAAAGATACCTCCACTGTAGACTACTGGCAATGGTTGAGAGAGTGCCTGAGCTGACCTGCTCTGGTGATCAGATGGCTGAACACCCTGGCTGTCATGGTAGAACTCTCTTCTAGTGTCTGATGCAAGTGGATGCAGAGATCCACAGCCGAGCCCCAGGTGGAGCTCTGGGAGCCCAATCGGTGAGAGAGAGGAGGGATTATATAAGTGAGAGATATTGAGACCATGATTGGAAAAAGTACAGAGACAAATAGCCAACTAGTGGAAATGCTTGAACTGTGAACCAATGGCTGAGGAGCCCCCATGGAACTGGACCAGGCCCTCTGGATAAGTGGGACAGTTTGATTAGCTTGAACTGTTTGGGAGGCCCCCAGGCAGTGGAGCCGGGCATGTCCTTGGTGCATGGGCTGGCTTTTTGGAGCCTGGGGCCTATGCTGGGACACTTTGCTCAGCTTTGGTGTAGGGAGGAGGGGACTGGACCTGCCTTGGCTGAGTCTACCAGGCTGGGCTGACTCCCCAGGGGAGATCTTGCCTTGGAGGAGGTGGGAATGGGGGATGGATGGGGGGGGAGGGCTGGGGGTGGGAAGAGGGAGGATGGGGGAATCCATGGCTGATATGTGAAATTAAGTTAATTATAAAATTATATATATATATATATATATATATGTATATATATATATATATATATATATATATATATATATATATATATATATATATATATATATATAAGAATGCAGCTGTAAAGGCAGGACAGATGTTGGTATTTCACCAAGGGCGATGTGCCTATACTATATAAATGTATGGACTAGCGTGCAAATCTTTTTCTTTGGGGGAGAAGCTCAAGCTGGTAGTATAATGTAAAAATAATAGCAGTTCACACTCGATAGCGTGTGCATTATACTTACTCTACCATTACCAAGCCTACTCATGGGGAGTTACTCCAGGGAAATGGGACAGCATGTCCACATGACTCCAAAGGGCTTGAAACATCTCTGTTGATTATCTGCAAACAGCAGACCCAGAGAGATACCTTTGCCTTTGTGCTACTTCTTAAAATCTGACCACATTCCTCGGGGAAGGATCAACTTGACCCCCAAGAAGCTACACCCAAAATAATGGAATGCAGACTATATTAAGAATGGTTTGTGCTTTGAGGGTCCATATCTAATTTGCTGAGTCTTCATTTCTTATTGTTCCTCATTCAACTCTGTATGTAACGGCTCTCATTGTTCTTTGGGTCTTCATTTCTTGGTGAAGATCTCTGTGCTATGGGAACTTGAATAACTAAACTTGGATGAGTCTCTCTCTCTCTCTCTCTCTCTCTCTCTCTCTCTCTCTCTCTCTCTCTCTCTCTCTCCAAGACAGGTTCTCACTCTGTACTCCCTGGCTGTCCTGGATCTCACTCTATAGACCAGGCTGGCCTCAGACTCACAGAGATCTGCCTGCCTCTGCCTCCAAAGTGCTGGGACTAAAGGCATGTGCTGTCCTGTGGATACCTCTCTCTTTTTATTCTGTCTTTTGTCAATTTAATTTTCCAAGCCACTGAGGACCCTAATAGGATGGAACTGGGGTTTCTTTTCTCCCAGAACTGGTAGTTGAGTACTCTTTGTCACTTCATTTATAATCAGAAAAAAAAAAATCTTGAAAATCCAAGTCTCTGTCAATCTGTGAACCAAGTTGTAGTATGTCTATACAATGAAATGCTACTCAACAATGAAGATGATTGTTCTCAAAATATATGCAGCAACATTGGTGAATATCAAATTATTAGGTGAAGCAAAGACATATAGACCTTATAAACTGTGTGACTCCAGTTTATAAAGTAAGTTAACAATTGTAAGGATGTGAAGATGGGATTGCTAAAGGCTAGGGGTGGCGGAGTGTGTATAAGTATAGTGTGTATACTTCCAAAGAGTATCAAACATCTCTCAAGCATGGTGGAAAAACACTGAATCACAGCTATGACTATATTCCTCTATCAAAACGTATCTAACAATACACTCAAAGTCACATGTTTGATTCTATGTGAATTTGAGTTCAATGTAGCTGATTTAGGAAGTGTAGGAACAAAGTTGAAAGAAAAATCAATGGCTAGGAGAATGGATTGAAACAGTTTCCCTTTCCAGGATGGGAGGGTGTGTTGTTTCTTTGTAGAGGAATGAGAAAGACAAGATTGAACAGAACGGGGTGCAAAGCTTGTGAAAAGCACCCCATAGAAGGGGGCAGGGAGCTGGGCTCCCTGTGTCTCCAGGAAATGCAGAGTCAAGCTGCTCAACCAATGTGACTGCCTCAGAGTGACAGAAGCTTAAGAGACTGGTGATACTGGAGACTAAACCCCGGGCTGGGCACACACATGCCTGTCCAGGGACCCCACCTTTTTTTACTTTTGAAACAGGACTTCGCTGAGTTGCCCAGGCTGTTGTCTTTGAACTCACCTTGTACCCCAGCTAGCCTTGACTTTATAATTCTCCTGCACCAACCCCCAAAGCAGCTGAGATTATAGACTTCATTTTCAAATACTCCTTTTGCAATTTTCCCTTTTGCATTTAAAGTTCAATAAAACTTCATGCCCTGTTTGGAGTTAACTTCTGCAGATACCTCTGAAAATGCCGGTGTGCACAGCAAAAACTTCATCCAGGTCCTGGCCCTGATTTAGGGAGAAAAATAGGGGTGCATAGAGGTCCGAGGCCATTCTTCCTGAATACTTTTTCACTTAATGATGCTGATGTGGCCCAGAGCTCAATGACCTCTAGATCATTTAGATGACTTTGCAGCTTAACTGAACCAACATTTAAGGAATGTTTTTTACTTGACTCTGTCTTGCGTGAGGGGAAACCAAAGATGAAGAAGGCTTGTTCTATGCTTACAGCCTCACAGATGAAACAGATAAGTGGTCAGACTAGTTCAGCTGCATTTTGAAAGGCTATGTGTGAGATGTAAATACAAGGGATTATGGGAAGCACATAGAATAATGGGACATTTACCTAGTATGGAAAGTCAGGAATGCTCCCCTGGACAAGGAGATGCCTGAGTTAAATGAGAGTAGATGGACAGTCATTATTCAAGATGTGCTAAGAACAGAGGGCACTGCAGAGAGAACGTCATGTGACATGGCAAGTGCGTGCTGGCACTGACCAGCATCACAGTTAAGGAAAAGGCAGAGTGAGAGGTGGGGTTGGTCTTTGGGATTGGTCCAGAGCCGACACTCTAAATGGATGCAACTGCTGAATCCTTCCCCCAGCAAGAGACTGGTGATGTAGTCTTAGTGCTGGGGAAGACATAAGTGGTTCCCTGGGGCTCACTGGGCAACCAGCCAAGCTGACTTGGTGAGTGTAGGCTAGCAATCGACCCTGTCTTCAAAAGCAAAGTGAATGACATCCAAATAACAATGCCTGAGGTGCTCTTCTGGCCTCTATGTGCACAAGCACTCATATGAACACACACACACACACACACACACACACACACACACACACACACACACACACACACACACACAAAGCAATTCCTGCTAAATTTCAAAAGTAAGGGCACCAAACAGAGGCATACAGGAGAGATCTGAAGTAGAGTAGGAAGCATGTGTAGACAGGCCCCAGGAACCACACACTGTTCATAACATAAAGACATCTTTCAAAACCCTGGCAAGTCAACTATTGAAGAGGGCAAGTTTATCTTGACCCAGTGTTTCAGAGGTTTTGGTCCATGGCCAATTGGTCCTGTTACCTCGGACCTGTGATGATGTGGTACTTCATGGCAGGTGCTGGTGGTGGTGATGGAGGCCAAATGATGTCGTTGAAACCAAGAGAAAAGAGATGAGCATCTCACAGTCCCCTTTAGGATGTGCCAGTTGAGACTAAAAACTACCTGCAGGTCCATCGCCCAAGGGTCTATCACTTAAAGTTCTATCTACCTCCTTCCCATAGTACCTTGGTAAGGGCTAAGCCATTAGCACATGGGGCTTTGGGTATACTCCAGGTCCAAACCACACTGTAAGTCTACATGTAAAAACAGTAAATGCATAGGTTATATATGTATGTGTCCATGAAATGATTTGCTTTTCTATTTTTTATGTCATTCTTAACTTTGTCCATAGATGAGCAAATATTTCCTAAAAGTGTAGCTCTAATGGCTGCATATTTTCTTATGGTAAAATGATTTATGTTTGTCTTTAATTTGATAACTGAGAAGTGTGTGTGTGTGTGTGTGTGTGTGTGTGTGTGTGTGTGTGTGTGTGTGTGTGTCTCGCAGGCATGACACTGCAAGGAACAGCCATACATACATACTTCTTGCATCTCAGATTATTTCCTGTTGCCAAAAGGTGATTTTCAGTGTCTAAAAAGGGGCTCACAGGAGTGAAATCAGAGCTATTAAAGACTCTGCTCCTTGGTGTGAATGCTATTTCTTCTCTTTGCCTCAAAGGAAGAAGCGATGAACAGCCTATAAATGTTTGCTTTCAGCTATGTTCTTCCTAACTTGCCAACAGGTTCCTAACTACCAGCAGAATGCCTGGTGGCGATTTCAGAATCTGTAGACAGGTTCACATTTATCTCTAACTTGAACATTTGTTCAAGCATCCAGAAACACATCCAAACCAGGCTCCTTTGTGAGAAATGTTTACACTGGCCTGGGATTAAGGAAGCTGTATGGGGCCAACATATGCACATCCTAAAGAGCTGGAATGCTTTCCTCTTGAGGGATACTGGTGATAAGAAGTAGCAAGTTGCAGATGTTAATGCTTAATGCTGATAAAGACTAAAATAGTCAGTTCTATGGCCATTTAAAAACTTCTCATGAAACTTTACAGACAGAAGGAGTGCCCAGATGTGGAACAACTGAGTCATATGATACGCTCGGAAATGAGCAAACAGCTTTGTGTCTCTGTGGCTGCCTGGGGTACGTCTGATGGTATTAGACAGGAGATATCACCCCATGGAATAATGGTGAGATTTGCCTTGTGGATAGAGCCACTCACTCTACTCTGAAAGGGCTTTTCGGTGCCTACTCCATCACCATAGGAACCAGAGGATGGAGATGGTGGAAGAGAGGGTCATCAGAGGAGCACACTCTGGGTAAAGAAAAACTGGCCAGAGCAGGCATCAGATAAAAGCCTCTTCAACCAAACCCCGCAACTGTGCTTTGCCAATCCCATCAGAAGAAGTGAAGGGGGGAAGGTTAACTTTAGCTTTGAATGTGTGCTGATAGAGGAACCAAAAGTTCAGGTGTGCAGGTTATGGAAGGAGAAAGAGACCCAGGGTCCAGAGCACCTTGGGGTGAGAATGGAGGTGGGGGAGGGGTTTGTAGAGAGCCTAGTTGAGCTGCTTGAACTGAGTTCAGTAAAGAAAAGGTCAGGAGAGGCGTTATCCAGTTGAGGATTCTGGGCAGTTACCTAGGAGAAGTAACAGGGAAAATGGCCAAGAAGTCTAGATCAGATGCCATAGTGATTATTATTTTGTTATTCTTTTGTTATGTTTTAGGGCAGAAAGGGCTTATTTCAGTGTATAATTCCAGGTTATAATCCATAATCTTGGAGGAGTTGAGGTGGCAGGAAGTTAATAGCTGTTCACATTCACAGTCAAGAGCAGAGAGAAATGCATGCATTCATACTCACTTTGCTCTCTTATGCTCAGCTCAGGACTCCTGCCTAGGGAATGGAGTCACCCATGGTGAGCTGGGTCTTCACATATCAATTCACTTAATTAAAACAACCTCTTCCCTACCCCCACCCTTCCAAACAGACATGCTCTCAGGCCAACTTAATGATACAACCCCTCATTAAAACTCTTCCCAGGTGATTCTGGGTTGTCAAGTTGAAAACCAAACCTGGCCATCACACTCCACCCCTTGTCAGCTCAACACTCAAGTACATTGTTTTTAGGCCTTAACTCTACACTCCTTTTCTCCAAAGTCTCTATTTTTGTAATGTGAAAGATCATCTTACTTTTATTTTATGATTAATCCAATCATATAGGAAACAATTGAGTCACCATGGAGGCCTATATATTTTCCCATAGCTTTATTTAACATTACCTGTGCCCACCTGCAATAAGGCCCTCATATCTCATCAACCATGCCCAAACCTGAAAAGTTCTGCAAACTTGATTTTTAAGAAAGTTTGTGGCATACTTCCTTGAGGCAGTCCTTAACCTGAGCTGACATTGGCCTATATACAGATGCTGTCCTGGCCTCTTTGTGTGGAGACTTTTGTTTTCTGCAGTGGAAATGCCTGCATGTGTTTAATTACAAATTGCTGCCGCAGATACTGCTGTGGCTATGACAACAGATCCAGAGCATAGATCCTATTACTACTCAAAATATGCACCAGCCGATGGATGACTAGCCGGGGTGCTGAGGACAGGTGATGGAGGGGGGCTTGGCCCCACGTGTGACAGCTCCATCACTCCCTACAAGGCTTAGGGACCATCACAGAAGAGGAGTCTAAAAAGATGTAGAAATGTAAGAGAAGGATGAGGAGATGCGCAGCAAGAAGACATCTCCTGGACATGCCATACACATGGCACACATGAACTCACTGCAGTCATGATTATCTACACAAGAGCCAGGCAAGATGGGGTGGGGGAGGGTACTAAGGCCCTATGCTCTCTGGGGGATTATTGACAGCAGGTTGTTGGGGAGGGACCCATTATTTTCTTCAGTGGTATATCAGTGGTGAGTTGTCCTCCCTCCAGTAAATAGCATCCATCCATGCTCAGCAGAAGCACTAATTGAACTCAGAAGGAGCCACACAGAGAAAAGACACAAGAGCAGGAGGGGTTGAGGAGAGAAGCAGCAGGATAAGAGAGGAACGTGGGTGTGTGCTAAGATGACTAAAATCCGTTACATAAATGTATGAAACTGTCAAGCAATAAGAAATAAAACAAATATTCTAAAATATGAAACCACTCTCCCCAAAGGTTTTGGGCAAAGATCTGTCTGGTATATTTACTAATGAGCATGCCTCTATACCCTATCAAAGCCTGACAGGCACTGAGCAATGAAAGCATACTAAAGAAATCTTTTAAATCTCTTCCAGTCTACTCTCTAGTAGTCCCACGCCTTCCTCCTCAGATCCCGATGTTAAGTTTCACTGTCTATTATTTCCTTGCATGTTGTTACACTAAATGGTGTATGCTAATTTTAATACCCACAGACATTTAAAAATAGCATTATATGCTGTATCTCAACACACACATATATGTGTAAGTATTCCATTTATGTACTGCTGCGATTCCACACACTTTTATACCTACTGCTCTTAAATGTTGTGAATAGATTTTTTTCTGTAATTTGTTTTACTTCTCACTAGGGGCTGTTTGATGTCAAGCTCGTCATTGGCTTGTGGTCATCTCTCACTCTACCTCCATGCTGTACCTGCAGTTTGTTTGCCAGTCTACTACTAGAAATGTGTTTTCTTGCAGCTGAGTGTGGTGGCATTATGTTCTCCAAAGTATTGTGCACCCTAATAAACTTATCTGGGGTCAGAGACAGAACAGCCACTAGATACAAATGGTGGCACTCACACCTTTAATCCTAGCATTCCAGAGGTAGAAATCCCTCTGGATCTCTGTGAGTTCAAGTTCATTGGAAACAGCCAGGCATGGTGACAAACACCTTTAATCCCAAGAAGTGAGCCTTTTATCCCAGGGAGTGATGGCAAAAACAGAAAGATATATAAGATGTGAAGACCAGAAACTAGAAGCTTTTAGCTGGTTAAGGTTTCAGGCTTTGGAGCAGCAGTTCAGCTGAGATTCATTCTGGATGAAGACTCAGAGGCATCCAGTCTGAGTAAACAGGACCAGCTGAGGAACTGGTGAGGTGAGGTAGCTGTGGCTTGTTCTGCTTCTCTGATCTTCCAGCATTCACCGCAATAACTGGCCTCAGGTTTGATTTTAGTAATAAGAACTTTTAATATTCATGCTACAGCTGAGGACTGAAGAGACCACACACTGTCTCTGTTTAGGCTTCTCCTCAGGTTCATGATTTGTGGTCCTCCTTCCAATCAGTGGTGTGACCTCTGAGGCTCTCAACTCAGCTTCTCAAAGTTCACAGGTTTTTAGTTTTGACAAAGTCTTTTCCCATCAGATTTTCATTTCAAGATATGAGATTATTACACAAATTATTTTAGAAGTATATGGCTTAGCCTGTTATTTTAGACATTTCCTTCTAACCGTTCTCTGCATAGTTTCATGTTTAGGTCTACGATCATTGGAAGCTGAATATATCTACGGTGTGAGGTGAGTTTCAAGGAGCATACTCAGAGTTAGAATGTAAAACTGTAAGAGAAGGATGAGAAGACAGCCTGTGTAGAATTGTTGCAGAGTTTTTTCCCCAGTGCTGAATGGAAGGAGCAGGAAGACCAGACACTCATGAAATAAACCAACTTCTCACCTCTGAGGAAAGCGGAAGCAACATTCCCAGTAAGCCACTGCTGGGAGGAGATTCAGACATCTCAGTCTCCGAGAGGAGATTCTCCAGCCTGCAGAGCTGCCTATGAGCTGAGCAGAGGGCTCCTTGTAGCTTTCCTGAACGGTCACTGTAGTGAGTCTTCCATGATACATCGGCCTTTGAGTCATTTCTGTTTCTGTAGGTAACTGTAAGGAAGTAACTCCAATAAACCCACTGGTTTTTCCATGCTGAACTTTGGTTAATTGTTACAGTCTGTTGCGGCTTCCCATTTGGAATGAGTAGATGTGTGTGTGTGTGTGTGTGTGTGTGTGTGTGTGTGTGTGTGTGTGTATCATAGCTGGAAGTGTCAACACAAAAAGCATCTTAAACCAAAGTTAGCCATACAAGTGTGGCTTTATTTGGTGTGTGTGTGTGTGCATGCATGTGTGTGACTCACATTGTACTTGATTTGTTTATATGTCTATTCTTATGCCAATACCACACTAATCTGTTATGGTACTTTCATGGGATATGGGAAATTGGGAAATGTAAACCAAGAAATTCACCCACAATCGATGCCTGAAGTATTAGACACCCTGCTTTTCCACATACACTCTAGAATTGGCTGGGACCCCTTTAGACCCCCTTACCCCTCTTCATTTCTCCTCACAGGATGTCGCACTTCTCAGTGCTTTATTCGTGGGAGGTGGAAGTGCACCAGCGGGTTTTTATATTGACCAAACACTCGCTCACGTTGTTGAAGTCACTCATTAGTCTGGCGGTTTGGTTATTGTCTAGATCCTTCAGCTTTCTCTGAGGTCATGATTGTGTCATGTGCAATTGACAACTTTACTTTGCCTTTCTGAGTCTTCTTTCCCCTCTTTCTTTCTTCCTTCTTTCTTTTCTCTCTCCTACACTTTCCATTCTCCTTCCTCTCCCCTTTCCTTCATGTCTCTCCCTTCCTTTTTCCCTCCTGTCCTCCCCCCTGGCTTTCCCATTTCCCTTCCCTCTCTTCCTCTCTTCCTTCTATCTTCTCTGTCTTCCGAATGCCTCATGGCACTCTCTGGATCCTCCAGCAGTGATGAGCAGAGCTGTCTCCCTGTCTCATTTCTATCACAGATAGGCAGAGTTGTGAATGTTGCTAGCTGTAGGATCACGTAGATAGCTTCAGTCATGTTGAAGATATTCCCTTCAGTTCCTAGATTGTTGGGAGTTTTCATTATATCCACATTGTGGATTTTGTCAAAGACAATTTTGTATCCATTGAAAAGGTCATAAGATTTGTTTTCAATTTTGCATCCTTTTATCTGGTAAATCATAATGATTAATATCTGTTTTTGAAATCTATTCTGTATTGCTGGGGTAAGATTCACTTTGTCGTCATGTGTTACTGATTTTTATTCATCTATGGATCCACATGATGAAAAGGAGTTTTGCATCTGGCTCCAAGAATAAATGTTGGTCCACAGCTTCTTTCCCAGTGACATCTTCACTGACTTATGGATTAGGAATCCTGGATTCTTCATACAGGTTGTGAGGATATCTGCCCTTCTTTCATGTCTGTTTGAATATGTATGATTGCCCAATGTAGCAGTCTGCTTTGTGGAAAAGCAATTTTCAAGTTTCATACGTATCGAGCAATTTAACTTTTCTAGTTTTTATTGGATGAAATTAAGTTATTTCTGTCTTTCATGTGTGTGTGTGTGTGTGTGTGTGTGTGTGTGTGTGTGTGTGTATTTATATGTTTGTGTGTGTATGTGTGTGTTTGTGCACATATGTGTGTGTTTTTGTGTGTGTATATGTGTATGTTTTGTGTGTGTGTGTGTGTATTTATATGTTTGTGTGTGTATGTGTGTGTTTGTGCACATATGTGTGTGTTTGTGTGTGTATATGTGTATGTTTTTGTGTGTGTGTGTGTGTGTGTGTGTGTGTGTGTGTGTGTGTGCTGTGTGCTGTGTGCGCTCACAGGCACACATGCATGGGTGTGAAGGCATGTGGAAGCCAGAGATCAACCTTGAATATCTTTCTTCAGGTGTCATCTACCTTGTGTTTTGAGACAGGGCTTCTCAGTTGGCCTGGAACTCACCTTCTTAGAGTAAGCCATGGTGATCCTCCTGCCTCCATCTCCCTCTCTGGTGTTACAAGTACACACCATGACAGTCAGGTTTTACATGGGAGCCGGGGATAGAACTCAGGTCCTTGTGTGCACATGGCAAGCGTTTTGCTGGCTGAGCTTCCTCCTCCATCTCTATGACACTCATTTCTGTCAAGGAATTTGTTCATTTCAAATGGCTCCTAGAGTTTACCAGCACACCACTGTTCATGGTTTCTTCCTAATGTCCAGAGGATCCTTTGGAATGTCTCTCTTTCATTTCTGGCCATGGAATTTTGGCTTTATCTTTGTTTTCTCTGTCAGTCTGTCTAGATGAAGGAATGCCCAATCTTTGAACATTACAGCACAGTGTTGTCCTCTACAGTGTAGTCAAGAATCTTTTTTTTTGTGTTACAAAAAAAATCATAAATTTCATATTTTAAATATGTTTGCAATTTTGTGTTAGCCACATACGTATGTCCACGGACTGGATTCAATGGCCTTATTTATGTTATTGAATTTTTCAAAACTCAACTTTAATCTGAATTTTCTATTTCACTGAATTTTTTCCCATCTGATCATTATTTCCTTTTGGTATTTAATTATTTCTCTTTCCTTCTGAGGTGGGAGCTCAGATCATTGATTATATAGGTCTTCAGAAATACTGTTAAGGAGCGAAGGGATGACTCAAGGGTTAAGAATACTTACTGTTATTGTGGAGGAGGAGAGTATGGTTCCTACCACCCATGTTAGGTGGCTCATAACTGCCTGCACCTCCCATTTCCAGCACCTCCATCCAGCCTCTGTGAGCTTCTGAAGCCATGTGCAAAAGCCCATACACAAACACACACACATACATAATTACACAGTTTTTAGAATTTAAACTTAAAAATAGTATTTATTTGAATTTTCACAGTTCATTTACAATGAATGTTACACCACCTCATGGGAAATATCTGAATGGAAACTGTGAACTCCCAGAGTCTATCTATTTGGTAGTGAGTGACTCCAGATAACTGCTTAGAAAACCACAGATACATTCCCTAGTAGTCTGCTGTGGTATTAGCCCACCAATATGAAGTAATTCCATTACCAGTAACAGACCTGGCAACATGTTTTTTACACCAGAATAAGTGTTACTGAAAAATATCCAAGTTCACTTGGGTAGCTATGTATCTTTTCATTGCTAATATTTTCTCAAAGTACATCTTAAATCCATTTCTACTTGATGGATATTGAATGTTCTGAATTTTTCTTTATGTAAGAAAATGTTTAAATAAATATTGGTTTTTTTGCATGTAGTCAGGTTTCTCTCAGATATATGCCCAGTTTGGAGGGCAATGACGCATAAAATTTTCTTCACAGTGGTATATTATCAAATTTTATTTCATCAACTTCACATCCCACCAATAGGGTGCAGAATTCTTTCTTCCCTAGAGATTCACCTTCAGACATCTTCAGATGGCTGTGTATTTAAAAATCTGATGGGTGTGAAATGCCATCACATCACTACACTCATCTATTTCAGATTGTTAATAGGCTGAACATATTTCTCTCTATCTATTCATCATTAAAAAATATCCTCCAATGGTTTTCCCCCACGTTTAGGCTTTTTTTCTCTTTATTTTGTAAACTTGCATAATTTTATTATTTGTTCTAGATGCTTTGCCTATGTTGCATGTAGGCTTGGGAAACATCTTTTTTAAAATCCTCCATATATATGTATATATGTATACACACACACACACACACACACACACACACACACATTATATGTTAAAGCTTTTTGGGGGGTGTTTTACCTGGATGTGTATATGTACATCACATATGTGCCTGCTGATTGTGGAAGGCAGAGAGGGTGTCTGATTCCCTGGAATTGTATTTACAGATGGTTATGAGTTACCCTGTGGGCTGCTAGGAATCAAACCCAGGACCTCTAGAAGAGCAGCCAGTGCTCTGAACTCCTAAGCCATTTCTCTTGTCCATGGAAATGTTTATTTTTAATGCAATCAAAATCTTCAGTCTAATGCCATCAAAATGTTCAGTCTATTCTATTAGGTTTGGTTTTTTATTGCGCAAGTGCTCTTTAAGGAGATTTCTCATGCGTGAGAGTCTCCGCTAGCCTCACATGGCTCTTCCTTACATGTTCTCTGAAGTGTCCAGGATTTTGTTTTTCAAGTATTCATTCACAAGGTGATGGCATTTCATTTCCCAGAATCCTACACCCCTGGTTTCTGAGTTTTTCTTCCTGGTTGTGCCACATCCCCTGCCCCCCATATTCCTACCCATCATCACTCAGTGTGGTTCGGGTGCCATATCCCCTGCCCCCCATATTCCTACCCATCATCACTCAGTGTGGTTCAGGTTTCTACATTAGCAGAGGTCAGTCTGTGAACTCTAGATCAAGGGGTCTATTTTCTGTGGTCTCTATGGACCACACGGTTTGAATTACCAGAAGTTGTTATACATCTAACACCTCCCAGGACAGGCACCCAATTTCAATATTCCCTCCAACGTCTCAATTTTTATGGACTCTTTGCTCTTTTATGTTAATTTTATGACAAGATAAATTCCCAGACACACCAATAGTTGGGTGGTGAGTTGGGTTTACAAAAATTGGGGTTTTGGAAAAGATGTTTTCACTATAGTTTCCGAAGAGCCTGTTTTATTCAGGTCATCTTTTAATTCAGTCAATGGCCCTGTTGTCATCGGCACAGCTACGTGACACATCTTTTGCAAGGCAATAATTACTGTCCTTAGTACAATTGCACTGCCTGAGTAGCCCTTGGTCAGACTTTCTAGAGACTGATTATTATTGGCAAGCAAGAACTGTGCTTTCGTGGACATTGTTTTGTATTCAGCTGCTTTTCTTCATTCTCTCCCTAATTCCAGCATATTGTTTACAGATTTTTAATGACTGTTATTTAACTTTTCCATCATTTAACAACACATCCTTCAAAACTATGTTTTCTCTAAAAGTACTTTCTTACTTTTTAAAAGTTATGATATGAAGTATCTTATCTGTAATTAATTATAAACACACGCACATTAAATTTGTACTCACATATACGTATTTATCCAATATTTACAAAATCTAGCTCTGGCTTTACTTTTACTCTACTATTTTTCCAGGCATACTATGGGGGGGATATCGTTATTGATTATTAAAATTTAATTGCACTGAACTCAGAGAATTATGTTAACTCTTTGAAAAGCATTCCATTACCCTTTTGCAGCCCAGTACATTAATACTCCCTATAATTTGGAAGAGTGTATGTTTTCTCATTCCATAGATTCATTTATTTTTTAATATTACACATTACATACCTATATACTAATTTAAACAGACCATATTTTCTTTTAATGACTGCATTGTCATTCTGTGTTATTATATTCCAATAGAGACCCATAAAATATCCTGCTCCAACTTGGATTTGGTAATTTTTCTTTATAATTGTCATTGTGTTTATTTTATAGACTGCCACAATCAAGTGTGATCAGCATAATTCCCTAGTCTCAGTATTGGTTTTGAATGAACTTAGCATAAATGGATTCCATTCCACCCCCCCACCCCCAATAACGTTTTTTACAAACTGTCTAGACCACAAACATGGTGAGCACAGATGCCTAAGGTATCCTTGGTTCTCTAGGGCAGTGTCTGGTACCAAGGACATATTCCATCATCACTGTTGATGGACCAATGAACAGGTTTAAACAAGCTGGAGCCAAACTGCTACCAAAATATCTGTAATTGATTTACCTGCCTCCCCTGCTTTCCACCCTGCCCCCCACCTTTTGTCTGTTCTGGAGAGACATTTCTCTATCTCAGAGGGGGTCAAACTTTACCCACAAATGATCAGAGAATAAATATTTCAGACACTGGGTGCTACTTTACCAAATGCCCATGGGCTCTACTTTCCTATGCAAAGGAAAGCAGCACCCATGAACAAGGTATGCTGTCTCTTTGCAGAACTGGGCATGAAAGAGCGCTGCTCTGTTGCCAACAGGGCCTCTTTAAGAATGGCTTAAGGATGTTCCAGTCTGTTTTTGTCTCACAATTCTATCTCATAATTTATTTGACTGGTTCTCTAATGTTCTACCCACCCGCCTACCCACCCTCTGTGTGTGTGTGTGTGTGTGTGTGTGTGTGTGTGTGTATGATGGTATGATGTTTGGAGGTCTGAGGACAACCTTGGGTATTGATCCTCACCTTCCACCTTGTTTGAGATGGCTCTCTGGTTGATTTGCCTTTGTGTAGTCCAAGATGGGGGACTGTGAGTTTCCAGGGATCTTCCTGTCTCCAACATCCGTCTAGCCACAGAAGTATCAGAATCAAAGACGTGAGCTGCTGTGCTTGGCTTTACACGGGGTTTGCAGATTTGAACTCATGTTCTAGTGTTAGCACAGCCAAAGGGTTCCCTACCAAGCTTTGATTGTCTTTCTCATGACTATAAATAACACTGGAATAAAAATTCTCATGTAGAAATGTATTTGCATGGTTGATTTCTTTTTCTCTAATTTCGATTTTCCTGGGATATGGTAAATAGTCGAGCAATATTTATTGAATGAATTCCTTAATAGATTCCTATTATGGCAAGCACACTCCTCTGGGTTCTATGCCTGTTGATTGACGTGAAGGTCATGTCTTTCTGGAGAAAATATTCTAGAGAGACAGTTTACAGGTGTTGAGTTTCAGCTCTGTGACCTTGGTCAAGTTAGTTAAGATCTCTGGGTCTCACTTTGGAGTTTAAAAGGGGGAAAGAATGACTTCCGGGGGGTGGTGGGTGATGGCACTCTGATTGGTTGTGAGTGCTGAGAGGAGGGCAGTGTCAGGGAGGGTATTTCCCTAGAGACCTGGGCCCTTACTGAGCACCTCAGTCAAGTTCCCATTGTTATTCACACTCCACTTGCCCATAGCATGAATGCTTTGAGGCCATGGCCTAGGGGCCCTTGGAAATTTACACAAATTTGCATACATTTGCATAGATAGCAATACCTGCAGTGTATTTGTATAGTTACTTAGATCTCAGCTTTACAAGGTATACATAAAATAAATAAATAAGCAAGCAAACAAACAAACAAACAAAAAACAGGGCTCTAATTTCCCAGCTTTTTTCCCTGGGGATTTCCTAGGGTTATTAAGTCAGGAATTGGAACATTTTAGAATAAAAGATACAGCAGCTCTTTCTAGAACTATGCCTTCCTGAGTCCCAGTTGCAACCAGACACAGGCACTGAGAATGCAAGCCCCACCTGCCTGCTACCTCTGAAGGAGCCAAGTGGATAATCTTGATAGTCTGATAAGTAGACAGGGCTCCTTCCCTATGCATTTCACACACAAAGGAGCTTAAAAAATTTATCTATCCTTCTATTTATTTATTTATTTACTTTGCATGAAGAAACTAAATATGCAAGGATGATTAAAGAAAAAGAAAAAGATATAGTGCAGTCAGAATCCGAAAAGGCTACTGCAAAAGAAGTGTAGGTCAATCACTAGGGTCCCTTACCGGCCCCAGGATGGGGAAATGAATCTTCCAAGTCAACAAGTAGGCATCAGTTGTTTTTTGTAGAGGATACAAAGTGAGTTTTGCACAGCTTAGGTCACACAGGTGAGCTGTCATTCCTTAAGAGCGAAGAGTAAACCTGTGCTTATTTCTGCAGGAGTTGTAAATTGCAAAAAGAGGAGAAATAATATCTCAGAAGGCTCTCCAGCTATGATAGTAGATAAAAAAAATCACCCAAGACAGGTTCAAGCCTGGAGCATAGTTATGTCCAATAGTGTCTGTGATGCTGTATTTGCTTTACTTATGCCATCATCTTCAAAATAAGCTCCCTTTTAATAAAGATAAGTGCCATATAATAAAGGAGAGGATGTTGAGGACTCACTGTGTGCTAGGCAGCCTGCCAACCATGGAGTTGTCGTAAACTCAGTTAACCCTGAAGACAGTGATGAAGTAGTGTGATTAGAAGAGGAAACTGAGGACACCATTCCCAGGCAGGAAGTTGCTGATGTAAGTTGTGTGGCCTTCCATGCTAATGATCTTCAGTGTTCATTACATCATGGCTACTGGTTTGGTAACATGAGAGTAGAAGAAAAGATTCACAGACACAGCTGTTAGTTTCTGTTGTGTAACAACTGTATCCCCAAACTTAGTGACTTAATACAGTACCCATTCCAGAGACCCTGTCTCAAAAAACAAAACAAGAACCCAAAACCCAAACAAATAAGACATAAACACACACACACACACACACACACACACACACACACACACACACACACACAAAACCCCCCACAATTTTATATAATTCGTAACTCCCTTCTGGAATGGCTTGCTACTTTTCTTATGTACCCCTGGAATGCTGACAGGTGGCTTGCTCAAGAGAGCCTCTGTCCTTTGTCAAGATGGTGACGGGCTATTAGGTGGGGTTGGGAGTGGAGGTGGGGTGTGGGGTGGGTTCAAGGCAGGCTCCAGTGCTTGGATACAGCCTCTCATCCAAATGGCCAGTCTCAACTCACTGGTGTAGCCCAGTCAGGGTTTAGACTTACAAACACATGAGAAGGTAAATGGCCTCATGCTAGTACTGGCTCAAAAGACAGTAATTTGTCTCCTTGATTTGCGGCATTCAGCAGTCATTACAGAAAATGATAGCACAGATTTTACTATGTTTTGTTTAAGAGAAATAATCTCTTCTAATTTTAATGAACATCAACTATGTTTTTGACCTGGTTCTAACTATGGGACAATGTATCACTTTTCTGTTACCATGATAAACACCATAGTCAAAGGTAACACAAGAAAGACAAGAGTTTATTTGGGCTTATGGTTCCCGAGGGAGGAGTCCATCATGACAAGAAGACATAGCAGCCCTTGGCAGACATGGCAGTGGGAATAGGAAACTGAAAGCTCATGTCTTCAAATGCGAGCAGGATGCACAGAGAAGAGAACAGCAGGTGGGCTGAGACTATAAACACTGAAAGCCCAACCACAGTGACTTCTTCCAGCAAGACTCGACCTCCTAAAGGTTCCACAACATCCCCAAACACTATCACCAATTAAGGACCAAAGATTCCAAAATCTGTGCCTATGGGGATGAGGGTGGTGGTGAGGACCTTCTCATTCAAACAACCACATAGACTCAGAGAGTCTGATAAGCCATCTTGAGTATGATATTGCTCTTGAAAGGGTAGACAGAGGCATCGGAATGAATTTTTATCTTTAATGAAGGTCATGTGGTATATTGTTTTTAAGGTTTGCTTTGGTCCATGAGGTTTCTTGGAAAAGAGTCTCATGTAACCCTGGCTGTCTTTGACTACTTTTCCTCTGCTTGCCTCCATATCCCTAGTTCTGGAATTAGAAACACTATCATAGCACATGGAGCCTCCTACCAGTAACTGCCATGTAACTCAGAAACCTGATGGCATCCCATGAGATCTGGAAAACCATCATGCTACGAAGACCCCGCCGAGGCCAACGAGTTCTCTTCTGTTCAGGGCAATTCCTGGTGCAAACCTCATTGATGCTGAGTGCTGCCCACTGAACAGGGTTTTAGCTGCATTTAAGGCAGATCACAGATTTTAATCACTGTGCATTTAAGTCTCTCCTGGCTCAGAGGAGGGGGGCAGTGCATTATGGTTCTAGTCAGGTTGGGGATGACATTCACACTAAGGTGAGGTAGCTTCCAAAGGCTCCCTATACAGGACACGGGGAGTGAAAGATTTGAAGCCAACACCAAACAAGCAGTCAGTCATGGAATTCTGGGAAGTCTCAGTTGTATTAAAGAGCCCGTGTGTCCTTGGCATGCTGTCCTGATGTGTGGTGTGTGAATGCCCTGTGATGCGTGAGAGGAGGTTTGTAAGCTGCAGACACCCAGGATGTTGATTTTCTTTCTACTTAGTGGTGTCACCAGAAGACGAATTTGATCAGAAAAATGTGGGTCAATCTGTCAGTGATTGGGGTGGACTTCTCCCAGCGGGAGAGATGGACAAAAAATGATCATGTAATTTACTGGGGCCCCAGTGTGGGAACGAGAGTTGGAGCATGGCACCTAGGCATAATTTTACATATTTTAAAGACTTGTATTATTTCTACATTCATGAGCAGCCCCAGGAAAAGAGTCCATGAAAAATCAATGTGAATCTAATGTATCAAGTGGGAGAACTTATGATAACAGGTCATTTCATAGAGAGTCAGCTCTCCCGGACAGTGTCTATAGTTTCCTGTCATCTGTCTGTATGTTTCTATGTACACATGTACTTACTTATGTATTGTCTACCTATGCATCCTAATTATCTGTCTGTCTGTCTGCCTGCCTGCCTGCCTACCTATCTACTCACCTACCTATCTACCTACCTATCCATCCATCCATCATCTATCTATCTATCTATCTATCTATCTATCTATCTATCTATCTATCTATCTATCTACCTACCTACCTACCTACCTATCTATCTATCTATCTATCTATCTATCTATCTATCTATCTATCTATCTATCTATCTATCTATCTGTCATCTATCTATCTGTCTGTCTCTATCTTCTGTTAATCTACCCACTCTATGTATGTATGCATGTATCATCTATCTTTTATTACTTAATTATCCTATTATCTATGTATCTATCATCTCACTATAATATTTCTATATCTATGTATATATCTATCATCTATCTTTCTAGCATCTATTATCTATCTATCTCTATCTATCTATCTATCTATCTATCTATCTATCTATCTATCTATCTATCATCTATCTATCTATCATCTATCTATGTATCATCTATCAGCATTATCACAATCTATCTTTCTATCATTACATATCTGTCTGGATGGTACTTTAATTGTGAAATATTTGAAAGATTCAGAGAAACAGAGTAAAGAGAGTACTTCAGCAACACCTATTTTCATCTAGACACAGAGACACCAGTAACAGCTTAGAACAAAGTAGATTGTAAGAAGCAGTTTGAACATGTTGACATTCTGAAACAAATTCTCTTACTGACATCTTTTTTTCTCATCCAGAATGTGTGATGGTGGTGGAAAGAACCTGTCACCCCAGCAGACCCCATGGAACCTACAGGCTTCCAAGCACACCAATCCACTAATCTTCCAGCCTGTCCCTCTGCCAATAATCCCTAACAGACATGTTGATAACTGAGGATATTGAAAATACATTAATTATTTCTTTAAGCATATCTGAAGGGTAGGTAGACACCAGCAGATAACACTTGGGATAAACACAAGAAGGATCCCTATGATTTTTCCTAACTGACCTGTAGGGTAGTACTGTCCAGCCAAAATACAGTGCAAACTATATGCGTGATTTAAAACATTCTAGCAGAATGTTTCTTTAGACTAAAAATACAATTGGAATTAATTTTTAATAACTGTGTTGAGTGATTATTCCAGTGGCTTATACATGGATCTTCCCTACTGGAACTAAAGTACCTTGTGAATAAAGCCCAGGTCATTGGTACAGAGGCACGTAATTTTCTGTGCTCAGTAGAATGATTTTAAGATGTACTCATGGTGAGGAGGTATGTCTTTGTAAATCATCACTTTGTGTTGCTGAGTACTATTCCACCCTGTGGCTACAACACAATGTCTTTATCTATAGTCTTGCTATGAGCACATGGGTGGATTCCATTTTCAAGCTAAGAATAATTCTGCCATGCTCCCTTCTATACATGTTTTCGTGCAGACATGTCTTACTTTGGGGTAAATTACTACAGTAAGCATTACTGTATCTTGCTACAACAGCATTCTGTAGTCTTGTCGAATGTCCCACCTTCTCACCGACATTCATTACTGATTGCCATCTTCATTTTAGCATTCTGGTGGTATCCCATGGTCATTTTGATTTTCGGCTAATGACATGGGACATCTTTTGCATGCATGTATTTGTCACTTGTTTGCTTACAGTAGTAGTATGTCTGTTTGGCTATTTGGCTTTTAAAACTGGGCTTGGGGCTGGACAGATGGCTCAGTGGTTAGGAGCTCTGCCCACTTTTCCCCGGGGCCCGAGTTCAGTTCCCAGCACCCATGTTGGGTGGCTCAAACCTTCTGTCTAGAAGCTCTGATACCCTCTTCTGGCCTCCACAGACACCTTCACTCACATGCTCGTATACACATAGACAGGCACATATGCACATAAGTAAAAATGAAACTGGGCTGTTTGCTTTTTCATTTTATGTGTCCTTTAGAGATATTATGTAAACCGTTTACCAAGCTGTTCAGTTTAATGTAGTTTCTCCTTATTTGTGGTTTTCTCTTTTTCATTTTCTGTGGTTTTGTTTGAACACATTAAAGATTTAATTATAATAAAGATCACATTTATTTTTACGTATTCCTTACAGATCATGAATTTCATGTGTCTCTTTAGGAACTCTTTGTCTACCACCAGCTTTTGTCCAGATTGTTTGTAATTTAACATTCGTATTGAGGTTTAAGCCCATCCAAAGTTCATTATCATATATGAAAGTGTTTCCCCATACAAACCTATTTATTTTTCTTCTTTTAATTGACTATAAAATCCTTCTATTGATTTGATTTTGTTTTTAGATAACCCATAATATATTTCCCTGTTCTAGAATTCTCTTCTCATGGTATAGCACATCATCTTAATAACTGTAGCTTTGTTAATATACATACAAACACACACATACACATGCTTGCATATACACACACCCATATACACTCACATACTCATGCACACACATATACACACTCACACACACAAACACACACATACACTCATAAACACAGAGACATGCACATATACATACACACACATATATACACTCATGCACTTACAAACATATACACACGGATATATGCACATTCACATATACACACATACATATATACACTCACATACATACACATTCACACACATATGCACACACATACACACAGTCACAATTGATACAGAGTCTTTTTATTTAGCTCTGGCTATCATGGAGTTTCCTATGTCAACTAGGCTGGTCTTGAACTCATAGAGATCCACCTGCATCTGTCTCCTATATCCTGGGATTAAAGGCATGTATTAATGAACAACATGGTGTGGTGGCACATGTCACTCATTTAGTTGTGTGTTTTTTCTCTCCATTTTTGGTATTTATTTGTCTATTTTAGGGCCTTTATACCTTCCTATAACTTTTAAGTTCAGCTTGTCAATTTCTGTGGAAGAGCCTTGTAGAACTTTGGGCTTGGTTTCATATCCAAATCAATTGAACAGAAAAAACATTGCCATAGTATTTTGTAGTTTTCTGATTATTTGTGTTTCCATTTCTCTCTTCTCAGCTGTGTTTTATAGTTTTTAATGCTTGACTCTTGCGTGAGTTTTTTTCACATTTACCTTATCACATATGTAAAATTCTATTTTTTTCAATTTCTAGTTTTTTAATACTCACATATGGAAATAAACAGATTTTGTGTATAATGTGTCAACATTGAATTCCTTTATCAATTCTAGATCTGCTTTTAGCCTATAGGTTTGTAACAGTGGTTCTGTGTGTGTGTGTATGTGTGTGTGTGTGTGTGTGTGTGTACATGTGTGCACATGCACATATGTGCATGCATGCACACACATGCACAAGTAGTTGGTGGTTATCTAGAGAATTGCCCAGTTCATTCCCTGGCATGGACAAAGAATTGAATGTCTGGGAAGAGCAGAAGACCAAGCCACAGAAAAGAGGAAATGGCTTCAGATTAGGGATAAGAGAAACCTGAATCAGTTTCTCTGCATCAGACACTGGCTTGAGGATTCCACAGGGCTCTGGGTCCTTCCCCTATTGATTCTGTTTAGATGCCCATCCCTGGGTCTTCCTGTCACTTTTCATGGCAGTGTCTACTGGGAACAAGAAGCTGTCATTTCAGAGAGTCCACAGTTGCTTTCCTTCTCTATCTTTGTCCCTTTAAATCTCCTTCATTTTTTTCCATGTATGCTATGGTATTGTCAGTAAGTGAAGGCATACTTCTTCCCCCTATAACTTGTTCTTTAAATATCTTTTTAGATTTATTTATTTCATCTAGATGTCTCTCTACTTGCATATCAGGTGCTCTGGAAGTAGAGCTATACATGGTTGTGAGCCACTGTGTGGGTGCTGGAAATTGAACCCAGGGCCTCTGTAAGAACATCAAGTATTTCAAACCACTGACCCACCACTCCAGCCTCTAGACGGCCTTTTATTCCTTTTTCTTATCTTATTGCACTGGGCACTAAATCTAACATGTTGTTAAACAATGATTAAGAGAAGATGTATTTTCATTGCTTCCTGTCACAGAGGGAAAGATGTATTCTTTCATACCATTTATGATCTTAGCTTTGTGGAGTTGTTTATGAAGCCAAGAATGTTCTTTTCTGTCCCTGGTTTGCCAAGAACTTTATCTTGAAGTCATTTTGAATTTTGCAAATATTTCTCTGTATGTAATCAAAGAATGTGTGTTTAAAAACTTTTAGTCAATTAGTGCAGTGAATTTCACTCTGATTTTAATATTAATGTAACATTGTCATCTTGATTTGCCGAATTTTGTCATACTTTCATATTTTGGTGTACTATGTATCATTTTGTGACTCATTACGAATGCTTGTATATGCACATACATTCCCATATGAACCAATTTGTTATGATTTTGTTATAGATTTTTAATTCACAGTCTGTGGCTTTATTTTGTTTTTGTGTCTTTGTGTCTGGTAGTAACAACAATATTAATGCAGCCTCATTATGTTAACTTGATAGCACTTTTATTAGCTCTTAGGGAGAAGCTTATATATGATAAGTTCAATTTCATCCTTAACTTCCGCCGAAGAACCTTCTAAGATAGGAAAATGACATCGTCACGTTTCTATTGTTGTGATAAGACACTATGGCCAAGGCAACTTATGAAAGAGTTTATTGGGGCTTGCATTTTGAGACCATGAGTCCATGATCACCGTGATGAGGAACATCCTGGCAGAGGCCCTGAACAACAAGATGAGAGCTCACAACTTATCTGCAAGTACAAGTCAGGGGTAGGAGGGAGGATAACATATTGGGAATGGTAGGGGCTTTTGAACCCTCAAAGCCCACCCCCAGTGACACACCGCCTCCAACAAGGCCATCCTCCTAGTCCATCCCAAATAATCCACCACCTGGGAACCAAGTATTCAGACATTTGAGCCCAAGGGGGCCATTCTTATTCAAACCATCACAAAAAAATTTCTACTTACAATTTAAATTTCTTGACTAGATAAAAAGATTTGTCTGCACATCTCTGTCCTTGCTGCCCTTTATTGTAGACCATAGCACATGTGGATTTAGCACTGCAGTGCCTTAGAGGTGATGCTGTGTGGCTGTCTTTACTATGGAACAAGGCACTCTTGAGAGTGATCTGCTGGTACCTCCATCATCCACTGGTTACATGAAAGTCAAAGGCCCTGTCCACCACCACCAACAACATGAGGGAATTATACAGGGGACACGCCAGAAAACACAAGTCATGATGCCCAAGTTAATGCCTGTTCAACACACTAAATAACCATAATTCTGTAGAATGGGAGCATGACAGTTAAGCGCCCAGTGGCTAGGTTTTATATTTATGCCAAAGTTGCTGTGCCTGTTACACTTTAATGTGTTTTAATTTCCAACACAATAGTGATCTGCTCCTCCACTCACTCGTTAGTGTACACATCCTGACTTCGCAGAGATCTCATGCATTCCAACATCTGCTTTGGACTTCATCCCTCCTTGGGATGTCTTTGCACTGCCAGCACATCAGTGATCCTCTGTGGCACATCATCAGCAGGCATCTTCTTAACTAGCCTCAGAGCATGACTACTGCTTGTCATGGATCTTTAAGGTTGCCAGTTCTTTAACCTCCTGTCCCTCATATCCAAACCACAGAGTCAGGGATGGGGAAGGCGGTGGCTTCCCTTTGGTAGGCAGTGACTTCCCTTTGGCAAGCTTCCCCAGCCCGGACATGGAAGGTTTGTGTCCCAAGAACAGGCATTACAGGAGTGAGGCTGAGAGCGAACTTGGTTAATCCTTCACCTTTCCCTCTTCACAGAGATCCCAGAAGTGAGCAAGAGTGGGCTATCTAAATCCTGATTATTAACTCACATGCAGTAGACATTGAGGGTGTGGTAATTGTTGTCATTTTTACAATATTGTGATATTAATCTTAGGGAATATTGAATCTCCAAATAGCCCGTGACATAAAGAGACCTTTATGGCTCCGAAGGAGCAATTAGACTTTATTATCTCACGAATCTTCAGATTTAAAGAGTCCTCAAAGAGACCTTGACATAATTAAGCCTAATGAGTCCAAAGGAGTTACAATGGTCTATTGTGTCAATAATTTAGACACGACAGGTCTTTGTTGGAAGCAGGCTCTGGTTCTAGCAGAGCCTTGGTTGTAAGGGTAAGTCTGGCAACTGAGTTAGTGAGCTGTGGATATCCAAAAGGCATTTTGCACATCACACATAGTTTAAAACTTTCGAACAAAGCTGGTTTACAATACTGAATCTGCTGTTTAATGGCATCTCGTGTACTAGACCAGTTTATCCATTTGGGTGACTATTAACACAGATCCTTGCTGTTTGTGTCTGTGCTCTGTCAGGTGCTGGGGTACTTTGGTGGAATAAGACATAGCCCTTGCCCTCAAGGAGTTCAAATCCTGAATGTCTTGGGTAGCTCACAGACTAGAACACTTGTTGGGAGGTGGTGGCCTGAAGTATGGCTGCCATGTTGGATGATAAAGTTTTATTGGGAACACTCACTTTCTCTTGTGTACCACCTACAGTCGCCTTTCTGTTGTGGTGGCAGAACCGAATAGCTGTGACAAGGACCATATGATCCACACAACTGAGACTGTTTACTACCGGAGTCCTTAAGACAGACTTTGCCAGTCTCTGATCTACAATTTCCAAGGTAGTGGGGCCTTTTCAAACTCCAAATATTCATGAGTTGGCATTTCTGGATCATGGTGCTCTAATGTCATTCAGAACATACCATGTCATATTTTTTTTATCATTTTATGTTTATGTCATATTAATACAAATGGACTGTCAGAGCCAATTCTCATAAACCATACATCAAGTCCTAGGATATAGGCTTTTGGTGTAATTCCTGGAGTATTAAAGATGTTTGGCTAACATTTGAGACATGGACCCTATCTTCACACAGGGAATTAGAACATTATGAATTCAAAAGTCAGCCCTAAAAATGGTCCACACTTCTCAGGTGGAGAACAGAATATTTTCCATCCCCATAGGTGTATGCTAGGCAGTGACTCATCTTTGTAAAATAGAATACCTCAGATGGGAGGGGATGCTGCCTATAGTGAAACACGAGAACATGGAGAAGCAGCATTGCATCCTGGGATGAAGGAAGGTGTATGTAAGGAAACCTGTGATCTTTATGTGGGATGGAGTTTAGTGGACAGTAATGTGCCTGCATGGGCTTTTAGCTGTGCTACACACACACTCTGTCATAGGCACTGGCTGATGTTGGCTGGAGGAGGAACTGGGTGAAGGGTCTAACTCTGGGAGCTGTCTTTTGGACTTCTCTGTCAATCTGTGTACATGCACATTTCCACATGTGCAAAGGATGCATTCTGCAGCAAGGGCTTGGCAGAGATTTCAAAAGAAGGACTATTTCATGGATGCTGGGGCAAATGTGGCCAGGAAGAGGAGGTAGGTGTGGCTAATAGTACAGGCTGAAGTGGGAATAGGACATGTTGGGAGCATCTGGCTCTGTAATTTGTTAGGTATCCCTGTGTATAGAACATACCACAGCATCTACAGGCAGGTACCTGGGAGCAGGGGCTGAGAGCTGAAGAAGAAGCATGACAGGGCCGAGAGAGAGAGAGAGAGAGAGAGAGAGAGAGAGAGAGAGAGAGAGAGAGAGAGAGAGAGAGATCCAAAAAGAGTCCAGATTGTGAGATTATAAGCATGGTTGGTCTGCTATATGGTGCTATAAGCTGAGCAGAGACATATATGCAAAGATTATACCAGGTAAATCTCTCAACACAACTCAATCTAATGCATGCAGTCCAACCCATTAAAGCATCAGCCCTTCTGATGACCTTTTAATGACCTTCCAATGACCTTTGTACTGGGAGACTTCTGCTTGCTTCTCTGAGCTCTTACCATATAGCTCGTTTGAAATAGGGTGCCTCTTCTTTCTTTCCACATTGAGCCCACAGTCTCCACTCTCATCTGCCTTGAATCTGTCTGCAAGACCAAGCACACATTGCACCACCGGTCCTTTGCTTGAAGGAATGAATTAGTGAATAAATCAATGGATCGTTTTGTGGCCAACCATGAATCAATGCTGACCCACTTGTGCGGAGTTAAGAACCTGCCTGGCATCTCTGTGGATCGGATTTATTAATTGAAATAAGCAATGTAAGGTCCAAGTTCACCTTGTGGAGACTGATAGCCATGCCCTTGGGTGTAGAAGGAGCTGGAGGAGAGGAAGAAAGTGACTTAGGTGTCTGGGGTGAATTTAGAATAGAAAATCACCCACACATTGGGTCAGGCTCTGGTGCAGCTGAGCACATCACCCATGCAGCATCTCTGCTCTGCACAGCCCTGCAGCCTGTAGTCATCAGTTGGCACATTAAGATTGTCGCTTCCCCGCGGGCCCTCTAAGATCTCAACCAGCCCAGAAGTCTGTGATGCACTTGGAACAGGGCTGGCACCATCCAACTTGCAGCGCTTTGAAAAGTTTGCTTAAGAATTGAGACATTACTTTTCACTTCCTAAAGAAGGTGTTATCTTTTCAGGATTCAAAGAGGCCAGCAAAAAATGTCCTCATTTTCCTTGGCAGACAGCGTGCTGTGTTCTCCAGGTTGCTGATCGGCAAATCGAAACAGGTTTTTTTTTCTTCTTCTTTTTCTTTCTTTTTTTTTCTCCTTTTTTATCCCTCCTCGTTACCTGGACGTGGCTTTTTGGTCTTTCTCCCAACGAAGCCCTTGGTGAGATTTTGCAAGATGAAAGGGACAGTGGTGGAACTGGCTGTCATGGAGCCATCAAGAATTTAACATTTTGATTGCTAACTCTGCCGTGTCAGGAGCATGTACGCTTAAAAAAAAAAGCCTGTGAAATTTGGAGTGAATACATCTGAAAGGTGTGTCTGATTTTCCCGCGACACAAAAAGAGAGATCTTCGTTCTCTGGCATTCTTGAATGTCAATCTGGAGGCTATTTGCTGACCTTTCAGGGTACACGTGGTACAGTGTTGGTACTGGAGAGAGAGGATGTGAAACTTACTTTCTCTTTCTTCTTTTGAATGCATCAGTACTTCTCTCCCTGCCCTGTATCAGAAACACAAATTAATGCGTCCTTGTCAGGAATCCGGAGACAAAGGGTGGGTATTGAAAGTGACTGACCTTAGAGGCCCTGGAAATGGATTACACTAAACCTGAGGATTTCCAGGGACAAAGAAGCAAATCCGAGCAGAAGCAGTAGTCTCAGATGAGGGGAGCCTGCAAAGGCCGGGGTGAGCCTCTCCATTCGGAGAGCTCACCTCCTCTGGGAGATGTCGTCTGGATTCTCCTCAGCTTCATCCAAACAGAGGGTCCTGCAACACGTTCTCCATCACTCAGTCATCGTAAGAGGGCTCCCACTGGTGCCATCACCTCTAAGCTCTCTGAGGACCAACTCCCCAGGTCTGCTCACCCGCTGCCTCTGACTTTGTGATGCCGAGGGAGCCGTTGGAACTCAGGAAACCTGGTTTGCCCTCATCTGTCAATCATGAGTTGTTAACTCTCGCGAGTTAATTGGCAGCTTTCAAAGAGAAAAAGCACTCTTCCTGGGCCTGGAAGATGACTTTGGTAGGTTGTACCTCTTCCTACTACTGCCCCCTCCTTCTTTTGCATTTGGGGGATAGAGATGGAGGTCACTCTGTCCCCCATGGCTCCCTATACAGCCAGAGCTGTTCAGGGAAAAGCATCTTTGACAGGCTGAATCTAGTTTGCAAGAAAGTTCACAACTGGTAGATTAATTTTTGCATGCATACACACACAAACACACACACACACACATACACTACTAATAGTAGGCTTGGATTGTTTTTAGGGGACTTGAGCGTGCAGGTTGATCTTGTATTAAAGGCTTGCTGCTTGGACAGCGTCTATTCTGCATACCAGTTTGGTGTCTAGTCATAACTTTATCCTCCCAACCCCTCATTTCAGCAAACCCTCCCTTTGTGTAGGAGCCATTAAGGCCACCCATTCTTAAATTAGTTCAGAAAAAAAAAAAGAAGTGCATTTTCTAGCCAAGCCAGCGGTAATTGGACACTGTGACTATGAGTGGCCCTTGCGGTGTTTGGACGTGGGCCAAATGTACCTTCTGTCTGTCTCTGACACCGGCAGACAATAGTGGTATTATTTACGGCACTGGCTCCATGCGATTCGGAAGGCCAGCTGTGAGAACAAAAGACTTGTTCACACTTGGCCCGGCCCTGCTCTCAACCTGAGGCTCCAGCCATGTTTTATAAATAATTCACCCCGCCGCCCCAAAGGATGGATCCTCTTTGCTTTCGCGCTGACCATGGCTGCAAAGAGAAGAGAGGACTGTCATCCAAATCCTTGGAGGCAATGGGATGTGAGAAGGAATGGCCAACAGTGTTTCATTCCTGTGTCTTGGGGTGCACAGTTACCACCATAGATCGGCTATGGACCAGCTAGCAGGAGGGGAGCAGAAAGAGAGCCTGGGAAAACATGGGCAAGGTTTGCCCCTGTGGGAAGTCCTGTTTCCCAGGATGCCGTTCTGAGTTTTGTCTACCGACCAAGCAGCTTCCCAGGCAACCACCACAGGCTGCCCCACTTGCTCATGGTGGCATAATCCTTGGGTTACTGCCTGACCATCACATGGACTGAGAGTCCAGAATCCAGAAAAGCGGATCACACTGGCTGCAGCTGTCCAGCTGCTGACCTACTAACATGCATCAAGCCAGAAACAGCTTATTAGACTGTGCACATGCCTTCTATGCTTGATGAGAGGATTCCATGATCCCTGGCCCAGACCTGGGTCTGTGAAGCCATAGCTCCAGGTCAGCAGCAGAGGAGCCTTCGGACAATCTTCCCAAGCTGTCTACAGCAATGTGTGGGCCCTTGTCACCTTTCCCCACATTGAAACATGCTGTCTCACCTGCTCCTGGGACTGCCAGCTCCTGGCCCTCTGCCCAGACAGTGGACCTGGCCTCTCCTGTGCCTTGGGATCTAATGTCTGCTGCTATTTTTTTCCAAACGGACACAGGGGCCTTCCTAGGCAGGCTCAGCCTGTGTGTCTCCCTGCACAGCACCTGTTTCCAGCTGCTTGGCCAACACCTGGCTGATAGAACCTGAATCTGGGGGTCTGCCCAGGCACAAGTGCCCCGCTGCATCCTACGGCTCTCAGAAAGTCTCCCAGAGTGCTGTTCTCTTAGCATGCACACTGGGGATTTATAACGGTTCATGAACAAATAGTTTACAAGCATCTGTCTCCCTTTCCATCATTTTTTTTCTCATGCTCTATGGAGAGGCCAGGAAAGTCTGCCACTCACATTTCAAGTTCAAAGAGCTTTCACAGATATTCATCAAGGAAAAGGTGAGGCCAATCCCTTGGATTTCAGCTCTGTAGCCCATGGATATTTAGCGCACCTGAGCCAGGGGGTGAGGGAGATCAGAGCCTCACTGACTTTGGGGCTAGGGAGATATTCACTCAGTAATGCGCTTGCCTTATAAGCATAAGGACCCGAGTTCATCTCTAAAACCCATGAAGAAAAAAAATCAAAGTGTAGGAATATATGTGTGAAGATAGGTGGATCTCTGGGGCTGCTGGTCAACCAGCTTAGCTTAGTTGGTGAATTCCAGAGCAGTGAGAGACCCTGACACAAACCAAAAGGTGACCAGTGCCAGAGGAATGGTACCTGAGGTTATCCTATGACCTCTGTGCACAGACACATGAGCAACGCTCACTCTGCTGATTACAGGGTCTGGTAACAGCACCATTCCTATCCCTTGGACTTGGCTTTTGTAGTCAGTGGTCTTCAAGGAGATTGCTGTACCCATCAAGCTGTACTCCCTGGGATGGCAGGGTCTTCCTTGCTCTCACCTGCCGTCGCACATGGAGGGGATAAGGCAGCTTTCTCTCTAGGTCAGGCATCGAGTGAGAGTGTGGGTAGGTGGATGGATGAATGGATGCAGGACAGATGAGTGAGCAAAGGGGGAATGGCGGCCCACTCCATCTGTGTTGCCTGCAGCCAAGTGTGTTCTTGACCATACTTGACACTGGAATCCTGTCTGTTTCTCAGTCTGTTCCTGCCCCTCTGGCTACTCACACTCTGTTGTGTACGCCAAGACTCTTGGACACTGAGAGACTACCGATTGCCATTGTGGATGTGTGTGTGTGTGTGTGTGTGTGTGTGTGTGTGTGTGTGTCCTGTCCCTTAAGCTCTTACAGCCTCACCTACCACTTTTGTGCCATCTTGGAATGAAACCACCACGGTCCCCCTTTGTCTCTTAGAAGGATAGCTCTGTCCCTTACTTCCTTCAGGGGACAGAGTCTAGTGTCCATGGGCCAGGGCCATCAAGCTCCTTTTCGTGACCTCTTGCCTTTGCTCATCATCTCCCGCACAGAATTCTGCTCTCTGGGCCTTATGTTGTAGGGAACAAATTTGATCTCATCCTCAATTCTTTCCAAACTCTCAGGACCAGATCAGACAGTAGGGGTCTTGTTTTGTTGAAGTCTTAGACTGAGAAGTCTGTGTTTTGCTCAAGGCTCCTGGCATATTGCGAGAGGCAGGTTCTTGGAACCTCATATTGAGTCCACCATGCCACTGCCTTTATTTGTCATAACACGTGCCATTTTTTTTTCCCTCAGAGTTTGGCCCAGAAGAATTTTGACATTTTGAGTGTGGAGAAGATGGCCATTGGAATGCCACCGCACCTACTCTGAGAGAAAGCCAATTTCCTCTTAGTTCAGCTCTTGCAAATAGCAAAGTTAATTAATCCCCTGTAAATAAACATTTGCAAACTGCAGCTCAATATAGCAGTGTCCAGAAATGCTTCCAAATGTGCTCTGAGAGTGAAGGGGAAGGGACCAGCACTGGTCACGTGACCAGGAATAAGTGAGTTGGATCCACTCATGATGGCTGGAGGCTGGAAGGTTGGGGAGAGGAAGCAGCAAGTTGAAGTTTAGATGAGGGGTGCCCAGTCAGATAGAGGAAACGAACCCCAGTGTTCTACGGTGCGTAGGGTGATGAGACTTTACGACAACCTCTTGTGTGTTTTGTGGGTGACTCGAAGAGAAAAGACCGGAGGTGGAGATGCAGATCATGTCCACCTGATTACTCCATATTAAAAAGCCACTCTGCCTCCACAAACAGAAAACCAATTCGACACACTCATCAAAACCGCTTAGGAAGTTTAAAAAGACAGAAATGTGAGCTATTCTGATTTGGTCAGTACATACTGTATGCATATAGAAAATGGCCGTGCTGCATTCCATAGATCTCTATAACCCAAATTCAGAAGTGTGTGTGTGTGTGTGTGTGTGTGTGTGTGAGTGTGTGTGTGTGTGTGTGTGTGTGTGTGTGTGTGTGTGTGTATCAGCCTGTGGGTATGTGAGCAGGTTCATGGGGGTGTGAAGGCCAGAGGTCTGTGTTAGTTGCATTACTCTATCAGTCTCCACTTCATTCTTTGAGGTGGGATCTCTGGAGCTCACTGATTGGCTGGACTGGTTGGCCAGTGTGCCTAGGGATCCTCCCATTTCTGCTCTCCCTGCACTGGGATTAGCAGTGCACCACCACACCCAGATTTTCCCTCCGGTTCTGGGGATCTGAACTATGGTCCTCATGCTTGCACAGTGAGCACTTTACCCCCGTAGTTGCTAAAATTACACACACACACACACACACACACACACACACACACACACACACACACTATCATATACATAGAAGATACATCGAAATGTATCTATGCATTGACTCCATGGTCATAAAGACACAGATCCAGAGATCTCCATGTTTACTGAGACTGGCAAACCAGCAGACACCCTTGGAGCACAGATTTCCATATAAAAAGTACATTTAGGTCACTACTATAGACGTTCTGCTAGATTCAGAAAGAAGAATGCACCCTGTGGTCAGCTGACTGGAAAGCACCACTACAGGGTGCCTCCCTGTTCCCTCTTCCCCAGCCTGCATCCCCTCTTCCTCCTGTCCTTAGCAGCATCACTGGGCCATGGCACGGTGCTGACTTTCGGGGACCCCTAGCCTTGCACACACCCCTCTGCTTAGTAACAGCATTAGGTAGGAGGTTTGAGCCAGGCCCTTTTCAGCTCCTCTGCCTTGATGGACTATCACAGACCACTGACTTGCATCCTCCTTCCTCTAGAATGAGCTTGTGTGCTCCCAGCTAATGAAATAATTACTTCTGGGCACAATCAGCATTACATTACAAACCTGGTTCCCGCGGCCTTTGTCAGGTTGGCGTTCTTTTGTCAAGTCCAAATTAAAAAAAAAAAAAATCATGCAGTTACAGCGGCTCCTGCAGATTCCAAGGACAGTTCCCGGACAACCTGGAGACATCCACATGGGCTGGCACTGTTGGAATGAAACCCTCTGGTGGGATGTGCAGCTTCAGACATGACAGGAACTTTCAGAAGCTGGGCAAGGCTGAATTGCACCCTGACCTGTAGTTCCCACGGCTCTTCCAGTCAGAAGCACAGCCCTTGCCAGAGGCCGGACAGTCTATTTCCCTCAGGATGACTCCATTAATGGCATGCAAGTGGAGGTGTGCCAAGTGGACCGCTTACATTCTGACGGGGTGCCAGAGACACGAGGGGACTTCGCATACGAGGTGCGTTTCATTGGCAGGATGACTCTCTACTCTTTGAAACTGTTCAGGTGTACCCCCACCCCCACCAGAGAACATCTTGAAACCTATGACACTCAGTAGCTTACGCAGAACACATTACAGACAAGGAATGGTGATCTTCAGGGAGCTACGGCGGCAGGAGCTGGAGGCTCATTTGTTACCAAGTGCTGTCCGACCCATACACACCAGCAAATGCCGTTGGCTGATGTCAACACCGTGAAGGGTGTCAGGAGATGAGATAGTTAACAAGGGAGACACAACTCTCGGCTGCCTGAGGTCCAGCTCCCAGACAAATGTTCAGTCTCTTGCATGTTTTACTTCAATGCTGCATCAGAAAGTTAGGGTTCTGGTTGTCTTAGCTTGCTTTCTGACCCACACACCCACAGTCATCCTGTGGCATGGAGAGGTTTGATATTCTCATCATGTACCTGAGGTATTTAATTATGACACAGTTATGTTCAATCACTTACGGCATGCTCTTTTAAGCATCTGTCGGGCACAAGCCCTCACACTGTTTTAGTTTTCCATCGATTCTGTGGAATACATACACAATTCTTGTATCTGACCACCACTTTCCTGTGTCTTTCTGTGCTTGCCTCACTCACACCCATATCTAGACCTCATCCTGGGGGCTAGCCAGGGCGATGCTAGGAACACACACTGGATTCTGTGTTTGTTCTTGTATATTCGGCCAAAGGTGCCTTTGTGTGCTTTATGTCTGTGTGTACATGTCTGCCTGTGTGGGGGCGTGCATGTGCATTGCCTGTACTTGCAGAGCCCAGAGGACAGCCTCCGGCTTGTTCTTCAGGTGTTATCTACCTTTCCTTTTATTTCAGTTTCTTTGGAGACAGGGTCTATTATTGGCCTGGGGCTGGCTGATTAGGCCAAGTTAGGTAGCCAGTAAGCTCCAGGCGGCAAGGATTTTCCTTAGTGCTGGGATCACAAGCTTAAATCACATGCCTATCTATCTGGGGGTTCTCAGGTCGACATGCCCATGCAGCAAGCACTGTACCCCCAGACCTCCCCTCCTAACTGGAGCCGCACTGTTGAAAACCGTGTGGTGACGAGCCCCTCCCCAGCCCTGTTGTGCCCTCACCGGCCCCAATATAACAAATCATGGAGCCCACTTCCTCTACGAGCCACTTAATTATCTTTTATATATACAACACTCCTCACTGAATAAAATATTCAGGCACCTCATTTGACGGGGGAGGCAAACAGCAATATGTAACATTTCATTTGTTTTTTTCATTAAATCGGGCATGACCGTTGTTGGCGCCGGGAGATTGCGACCGCAGGTCCTGCCACTGCGCCACAGCCCATCTATCCACAGTCAGCCTGCGCTCCAAGGAAGTGTCTCATTTTCTCTCTATTTATGTTCGTCAAATAAATTCATCTTTTATTTCATTGAGCTGAATGTTTCCATCTGTGGGACGGCTTCTGGGACCCACCAGGCTTATTTATTTATTTTTATTTTATTATTGGCTTTTTCCTTTTCTTGCTCTCGGCTTCTCATTGAAAAGTCTTTGATTTCAGACGCGCAGGCAGAGGAGTAATTAAAATGTCTCTGGACTTCTGATATTTGGGAATGGAGAAATATTATGTGTACACTCCTAACCAGGTACACACAACCAAATGAGGAGCGGGCAGGGCAGCAGGGGAACTTGAATGAAAGGGGAGAACGGTTTGGACCAGCGGTCTGAGCCACACAGCCCAGCCCGCTCACCCCCTCCCGCCCTTGGGAATCAGAGGTTACCAGGAAAGAGTCTGTGAGCCCCAGCCTTGGAGTGAATCTAGAAGCAGTTGTGTAGTGACTTCCTCCAGCTATGTAGGTGGAAAAAACCTTGCTAAACATGATGCTTTTGGCACATAGCTGGCAGTTGCATGTGTCTATTTATTTAATTAGCATTTTGATGTATAAAAGGCCTAATTCATTAAGAATGTGTTATACGCTATGCACCCTGACCGTGAGGAGTTGACAGGCAGAGTCTCTTGTTGGTTTCTCAATCATACTGAGATGTGGGGGCATGAAAGAGGTGGTGTTGTATTGTTGTTGTTGACTTGGGAGCTTCCACGTAATGACATGCACAAAAACGTATAAATCTTGAGTGCATATTCCCACAATGACATACATGCTGACACACCCATGTCACTCACATTGTATCCAAGCTCTGAAAGCATCTTTATACATGAATTCCTTCACAGTCAGATTCTGCAGCATCCTCCATTGCTGCCCTCCCCCCCCCCCCCCCCCGCAGCTTGGATTTCTCTTCCCGTTGGTCACCTTTCTGGATGGAAAATTTTGAATGAATGGAGTAGTTGATACTCATCCACTTCTTCATGTCAGAATTTCCTCACTCAGTACAATCATTTGAGGATTGATTATCCTGTGTGTCAATACTTCATTTATTCATTGCCAAGTCTCAATCTGTTCTTCAAGTGTCTATAGATTTGTCCATAGATTCTTTTGACAGATATTTCTCATACTGGTTATTTCAGTTCTGGGCTATAATGAATCAAGAAAAGCACAGGTTATTTTGTCAACTTCTGGGTAAATGCCTTGGACTAGCATTGCTAGGTTATTGGGTAGTGCTGTGAATTGAATGCCATGTCTGCCCAAAATTTGTGGAGTAACACTCTAATCCTTAATGTGATGGCATCTGTATGCAGAGGTCATTAGTTTAGGAGTGTGGAAACCTCGTGGGTAAGATTAGTGAGCTGTCATAGTTAGCTTCAGCTGTCAACTTGTCACAGTCCAGAGTTCTCTAAGGAAGTCAAAACTGGGGGAACTGCTTCAATCAGATTGGCTGGTGGCCATGTCAGTGGGGCAATTTCTCGATTGTTGATTGATATGGGAGGGCCCAGCCCATTGTAGGCAGTGCCACCCCTGGCAAGTGGTCTGAGGTGTATATGAAAGCAAACTTTGAAAACTGGGGGGAGCAAGCTGGTAAGCAGTCTTTGACTTCTGCCCTGACTGTGCTTCATCACGGTAAGCTGTAAATGGAAGTCAACCCTTTCCTTCCCAAGTTGCTGTTGGTCATGGTGTTTATCACAGCAACTAAGAAGCAAAATGGGATATGGTTTTATGAGAAAAGACATGAGAAAGACATGAGGCAGACCACCTCTTCCCCTTCCCTATGTGGGGATCCAGCAAGAAGTTGTCAGCTGACTTTAAGCCAGAAAGTGGCCCTCACTAGACACAGAAGATGCTGGCATCCTCATCCTGGACTTCTCAGCCTCCAGAACTGTCAGAAAGAAACATTGTCTGGTTAACCCATCCTGTCTATGATAATGCTTAGTAGCGGCCTGACTAACCCAACTTTGACTAATTGGTAAGAATTGCCAGGCAGCTTATCAAAGTCATGTATCATTCTACACTCCCACCAGCAGTATATGAGCAATCTGTTTGCTCAGTATCCTCTCCAATGTATGTGGTCAATTATTTAAAACTCTATTATTCTAATGAGCATGTCACGGTCTCCTGTCACACCCATGGGTTATATTGTGAGGGCTCATAATATTGAATGTTAAAGTGTCTGTTGGCTGTATCCACATTTCTTTCTTTTTTTGATAAAATGTTTATTTAAATCTCTTGCCTATAGATAGCAAGATATAGATAGGGTTGTAGAATTTCTTTACACCTTTGTGTAATTAGTATCTAAGGATGTTAATAGATCCAATACAGATAATGGAGTTGTATGATCACTGTTTGAGTTCTCATTTCCTTGGTGGTACTGTTTGATGAGCAGGAGGATAAATTTTGCTGAGGTCCAAGTTTCCAAGACTTTGAGTTTTCTTTTCTTTTTATTGACACATGATAACTGTACATACTTTTTTTTTTTCCGTTTGTTTTTTTTCGAGACAGGGTTTCTCTGTGTAGCTTTGCGCCTTTCCTGGAACTCACTTGGTAGCCCAGGCTGGCCTCAAACTCACAAAGATCCGCCTGCCTCTGCCTCCCGAGTGCTGGGATTAAAGGCGTGCGCCACCACCGCCCGGCTAACTGTACATACTTATACCACAGGATCTGACTCATATTTGAAACATAAGAAGACTTCTCAGTCACTATGGCTATGGTTTGAATCTGAGATCTCCCCGACGAGGGTCAAGTGCTGAAGACATGGTTGACATGTGGTGGCACTGTTTTGAGAGGCTATAGGCTGAGCTGATGGAAGGGAGTCACCAGAACATTCCTTGAAGGCTATATCTGGTCCTGAATGCTCTTCCTCCACCCCACCCCTCCACTTCCTGGATGCTATGAAATGACCTACTCTGTGCCACCACATCCATCTGATAGGATGTCCGGTATCATCCCAGACACATAACAAGGAAGCCAGACCACCGTGGGCCCCAAACTCTGAAGCCCTAAGCCTGAATTATTTTTCTCCTCGCTGTGCGTCACACTGACAAGGCCTCTCTAGTACTGCACCAGAGAAGAGGGGACAGAAGTGACACAGCAATGGGCCAACGTCACTGTTTTCCAGTGACTCTAATGTGTTATACATAGAAACAATTGTCTATGTCAAAAATCTTAGTGACATTTCCCTCTGCTACAAACTGTGTGATTGTTACTGTCATGTGTTTTGTAGGCTGGAATTCATCTTGACCATGTTTTTATGTGTGATGGAGTTGCTGAAATTTATCCTGACTAGTTTTTGTTACAGATACTAATTGTTCATAGACCATTGATAAACAGTCCATTGAATAGCAGATTTATTGAGTGCCAGACTCCTTTTATTTTCAAAAGAGTTAAGATGACTGAGATACAAATGAATGCAGATTGTATCTCGGTAGTTGAAGATCAGACAGGCAGTGAGTGGTGGAGCCTAGAGTTTTATTTTGCCTCAAGGTCCGTGTGTCACATCCCAAAGGAAAACAGCAAGGATAGATGTTTCCCACTGGACTTCAGAGCTCAAGACTAGAAGGTGGCAGCAGTTTTGGCAGCGTCCTGGTGACCATGGGACTTTGAGAGCACTGGTCAAGTGGCTGGTTAGGCTGACATGCTGCAGTGAGGTTGATCTGGTTTGAATTTCCAGGTTCTGTTGATGGAATCAGCTTATGTGTTTGAGACAGAATGTGGTCTCTCTGAACGCGGTTTTGTTACTGTAGCAGCTGAAGGACCACTCAGACCCACAGTTGATGTACCGTTTACCTTCCAACATTTTTTTTTAATTTTAAAACTTTATTGTGTGCATATACAAGTCAGAGAGTAATGTTTTGGTAGGTAGCTCTTCCTTCCTACCTTGTTGAGGAAGGGTCTTTCCTGTTTCTGCAGGCACTGTGCAGTGAACTTCAGCTTCTGGATGGCTCGCCTATCTCCATCTCCCATCTCACTGTATGAGCACTGGGCTCACAGATGTGTGCCACTGCACCTGTTTTTTTTTTTTTTTTTTTTTTTTTTTTTTTTTAACCTGGGTTCTGGGGATAGAACTAAGGTCATCAGACTTGAAAGATTGGCACTTTTTATCAGTTGAGCCCTCCCCCGGCCCTCTAAGACATGCATGTCAGGGGATGGTTATGTTAACCTGATTTGCTCAGTATACTTAGATACTAAGACATTGTTCTGTATCTGACTATGTAAACATTTTTCAAGTTAAAATAAAAAAAAATTAAACTGAAAGTTTTTTTAAACTTAGTAAACACTTGTATTTAAAGAGCTGGGTAAGTGCAGAGTGGAATAAGGTACTGTCTTCTCAGGGACTCTGAGGTCAGGAAGGAGGACCCACTTGCCTGCTGCTTGGAGTGCGTGGAAAGCATCAGGAATATGAACTGTTGGATGAGCAACTGGGTGCATAATAGAAACACAGAGTGACTCTATGGGCAGAGGGAAGATTTGATTAAAATACCAGGTTCCATGTAAGTGACTTGTGAACACTTGTTGAAAAAGTGGGATTGGGTCTCAAAGGCATTTTACATTTTTGCTAATAAATTCTCAACTAAAACTATTTCATTCATCATGAGGCACTGAAGCATGAGTCTCTTCTGATACATGCTTTTTCATTTTGTTCTCAACCCAGGCATTCCTCTGGCAGATTGTCCACATTTGGCAAGTAAATCACAAAGTTGCCACAGCTGATGCCTCCTCTCTTAGGACATCAGAGTCATGTCATGTTAAGACTCACAGGCTAGTGGTAGGCTTACATTGGTTTATTTTGCACAAATCTTGCTGTCCCACCCTGTAGTATTTAAAGGGTTTGCACTCTGACCAGTGGGCCAGGATCAGAACACATCTCACTTGGCTGCCCTAGTCAGCCAACAATGATCTGATCTTGGTCATCAGATGAGTCAATAGGCCTGCTGAGGAACTCCTGAGGAGACTCTGGCATACAGGAGGCATTAAGTAGAGTGGAAAGTGGTGACTTTCGCTCTTGGGCTCAAAGGAGAGACTAGCCTGACTTGAAGATGTTCTCGATCATTTCCACAAACTCCTGGATATTAGTCACAATTTCTCTAGGTATTTTTGAGGTGCTCTGCTCATCTCTGGCCATCTACTTAGGAAGGCATGTGGGGTTACTCTTCTGAACCTCTTACTTATAAATGTGAGTAGAGCAGTTGTTGGGTAGAACATTTTCCCATGGGGACTGCTCCCAGCGTTCTGGATCTAGAAGGATCCCAGAGCCATCACTGAGGTACCTGGCACCGTCCACCCTCCATGTTCCCTGGAGCTGTGATTCTCCATTCTCTATTCTATGATTTTCACTCCTTCAGGGGCACACACTTCCATTTGGCAAGACTAAGTGGGAGCCTAGTGGGTCTTGTGTTATATGGAATTTATTCTCTGCACTCTTTGAGCTTATTTATACTGTGTGTGTGTGTGTGTGTGTGTGTGTGTGTGTGTGTGTGTGTGTGTAGACTGTGAGTGCTGGCATGCACATGAATGTCAGAGGATGAATTTTGGGTTGTGGTTCCCACCTTCTGCCTATGAGGATCTCTTGTTTACTGAGGTATAGCAGGTCAGCTGGCCTGTGAGTTCCTAGGGATGCTTCCATGTCCATTTCCCATGTCTGCAGGAGAGCTTGGAATAAGTCTTCCTTCAGCATGCTTCCCGACTAGGCTTAGTTATGGATGCCAGTCTATGGCCCTGCCATTCTCAGGATGGGGATTTTCTATCCTTAATGGCAATTCATTCTCTGTTGGCCTCACAGTGAATGAGCTGAATGCCAGTGTTGCTCTCTGCCTTGGCACAGATATCCAAACTCAAGAATGCCCTCCAACTAATAAAGTAAGATGGGATTCACATGCAATACAAGGAACTCACATTTAGTGTTTTGTTTGACAAACTGGAAAGCAGCATACACTTCTAAGTACACCTTCACAATCAAGATAAATGCAAAACTTTACCTCACTAAATTGTCTTTCAGCTATCCCCATTAAGAAATTCCATAAGACATGGTCATTGCCCTCTACTATTCTCATTTCATTGAGTACAGCTTATTTTTATGTTGCAAACATATATAAATGAAACCATAAATGCTAATATTGTTTGTGTCTGGCCTTTCTTCACTCAGTCTATTTTGAAATACATCTTGACTATAGTTTATTCCACTGAGACATTTGTTTTCATTGCTGAATATTATTTCATTGCATGGATGTATTAGAGTTTATTTATTTACCTGTCCATGGGCATTTGGGTTGTTGCCAGTTCCCCGATATTAAGATGACAGATACTATAAATATTTGCAATCAAGGTTTTATGTGCACATATGTTTTTATTTCTTTTGGGCAAATACCCAAGAGTCAGATGGCAGGGTCACGTGGTAAAGACATGCTTACCTTTATCTGAATTGCCAAAGTATTTTCCAAAGTTTTCCACACCTTGAATTTACATCATGACTGAACATGTGCAGGTCTCAGATGTCCATGGTCTTGCTGATGATTGATTTAATGGATGTTTTTAGTGTCACGCTGAAGTGATGCAGGGTTAAGTCACAGCACCCCAGTGTCATGGAGTTTTCATATGGGTTTAGTCTTCAGCATCTTTTGATAGCCATCACTTCGACTCTTCTGCTGTTTCACGTTCCTATTCTGTTTTCTTCCTATCTGTCAGTCAAAGTTCTCTGTATATGGGTATTTTACATTCATGATGGTTTTCTGGCTTGAATGTCTCCTCACAGCTAGATGGGCATCATTTGATTACTCCCTTGGCTGTTACTTCCAAAGACCAAAAGATTTCACAAGTTCGATGAAAGACAAGTGCTTTTTCTGAGAGGCAAAGTTTTTCCTACTTTTAATTCTACTGATAATTTCTCTCACTTCTTTAATAAAACTTGCAGTTTATATTCTTCTTGTTAATCAGCCACAGTGCCGGCTTTTCAAGCTTTTTGGCAACAAGCACATAATGTCATTTTAAACTGTCCTTTGATTCTGTGATTGTATGTCATCTCAATTCCCGATGTTATTTTTGTCCTTTTTTCTTTTTTATGCCAAGCCATTTGGCTATTTTATTAATATTTTTAAATGATCTGCTCTGGGATCTGTTGATTATACATGTTTTTCTTTATTTCTTATCTAAGATATTTCTGCTTTAAATTGATTACTTTTTCTTCTAATTTAATTAGACTTACTTTATTTTTAAGATTTTAAGTTAAAATGTACATTTTTTCTCATCTATAGTTTCCAATGCATGTTATTATAGCTTGACATTTTTTCCATTAATCTCTCTAGACATATCCCTTAGGACTTGGTTCATATTCTTTACACTTTACTTATATAGAAGGTGCTTCTATTTTCTATTTTAAGTTTTACTTTAGCTCAAGAACTATGTAGAGGGATAATCTTTTGAATTCCATATGAAAAAATTTAGCTTATATTTCCTATTGTTCTACTTTTTGAAAAACACAGAATTTTCTTTCTGTTTCCTATTTTAGTGAACATGTTAATATTTCATTTGACACATCAGCCATGGTCAGTTTTGTTTTCTGTGTCAAAAGAATATGAAAAGTCTTTACTTTTCCCACAGGCACAGTGTGGTGATGGTATGCTCATTTTCTTCCTGCATTTTTATTGATTTTTGTTTACTTGATGTGACATTTGATCTTGGAGGAATGTGCTAAAAATCTTCTATTATGATTGTGGATTTATTAGTCTTTCTTTGCATCTCCAACAGGTTTTGTTTTATGTATTTGGGAGTTTTGTTACTAGATGTGTGAATATTCTTCTTGATGGGCTGTAATATTTAATAATATTGAAATCCCATTTTGTCCTATTTAATATTTTTGAGTTGGGTTCTCTGTTGTCTGATATATATTTTTCTTCACCTCTTTTATTTAAGCATTTGCTGGCTTCTCCTTTCCCATCTGTCTGTTTTCAAGCTGGCTCTGTCATTTTGTTTTAGGGCAGGTCTCAGAAACAACATAGCTGGATTTTTATTAAATTTCTACTTGTTGTTACCTAATCAGAAAAGTGTCGTCCTTTCCTAAGGGATTTGACCCATTCACATTTATTGTAATCACTGGTGTTGTTAAACTCATCGGTGCTCTAGATTCTTACTTACTCTGCTCTCTCTTGTTCTCTTTTGCTTTCAAGTGCCCCCATATTGGTTTACTCTTCTATCTCAGGTTTTACAGAACACATTTGTAGAGTAATTGTGGCTTCATAATGTAAAGAAATGAACAGGGCTGGACAGGGCTGGAAAGAGAGCTCAGTGGTAAGAGTGGTTACTGCTCGAGTCAAGGGAAACAGTGGAGAATGACAGATCAGGACACCCAGCATCTTCCTCTGTCCTCTATATACATGTGCAGAGAGCATATGCTCACCTCTCTGTGAATATAACACACACACACACACACACACACACACACACACACACATATATACACATACATCCTCTCACATACACACTCATATACATACAGATACACACACATGCATGCACGCACATTCACTTATACTTACATACATACACTCACACACATACATATACCCACTGATATACATACACACACACTAACACATGTACACATACAGTCACATGCATACATACACTCACAAACACACATATATATTCACGCATATACTCACACACATTACATATACACATGCATACACACATCACATATACACCCACTTATACATTATGCATACATATACTCATACAAGTACACACACACTCACATACACCCTCACAAGCATACCCACTCATACACATACACACAAATACACTCACACATTACACATGCACCCATTCACATACACATACACACACTTACAAAACAGGGACAAGAAAAGGCAAGGAATGGTAATTTGGTAGACCCACCAGATCATAGCACATAAGATTAAGGACAGAAAAACATTGTAGCCATTGGAATCACAAGACACTTATTAAGAAAGGTGAAGTCAGTTTTTGCTAACTCATTCATATGAAAGTGTTTATCTGTGGTGTGCCACAGGCATCCTATGGGCAGGGGAGATGAAAGACCCCAGTGAGATGCAGTGAAAAGTCACAAGGGACCTGCTGCCAAGGGAGACAAACACAGACAGAAGCAGACAGCCTTGAAATGAACTGTGGAGCCAGGAAAAGCTTCTCACCTGTCCAGAGAGCTGCTGTGTGAGGCGGATGACAAAGGTCCAGTATCTTCCCTGAGCACTGAGGAAGGTGCACCAGAGAAAGCCTATAGAATGTGCGTGGAGCATGATGGGGAGGACATTCTGGAAGCAGGCTGAAGAAACAGGAGGCAATCCCTAGCAGCTTGGAGAAACTGTAAGTGTGCATTAATCAATTGTATTATCTGTGCAATATCAGACAAGAAGCAGCTTAAGGGAGAAAGGGTCTGTCCTGGCTCCCAGTCTGAAGGCATTCAGTTTGTTGCTGTGCTGGTCTGAGCAGGAGGCAGCTGATCACTTTGTTTTGTGTTCAGAAAGAGACTGTGGTGGGAGCAGGCTAGGCCACAGTCTTCCAGGTCTGTCCTCCAGAGATCTTCCTCTAACTGGAGCCCACCTCCTAATGGTTCTACTACCTCCCCAAACAGTGCCATCAGCTGGGAACCAGGTTCTCGAGCATATGAGGTTGGGGAAGACATTTTACATCCACATCAGAATACTTGAAGGCAGTCGAGGAGGGACTCTTCAGGTTCTAAGGACACTGGGGTCAACATCCATTCTCTTGTCCCATGGAAAAAAATGGAAGTGTGGAGTCTCTATGTCTTGAGCTGGTCACTGTTATGATGAGGCTGAGATGAGGTCACTCACATTTTCCAGAACCTTCTATATGACAGACTCTCTGCATGCCTCATCCCACTGGGGAGCGCTCTGCATGCCTCATCCCACTGGCTCCCCACAGCTATCCTGCCCCCTGGGTGGTTTTGTCAGTGTGTAAGGAATCCATTGTCCACCATTTGTAATGAGTCTTTCTCTGTCCCACCAGCTGGCTCCCAAATAATGACACAGAGATTTCTTATTAATTATGAAAGCTCAGTCTATAGCTTAGGCTTGTTTCTAGTTAGTTCTTATAACTTAAATTAACCCATTTCTATTCATCTATGTGCTGCCACGTGGCTCCTGGCTGTTAACTCTCCTCCTGCATGTCTTGCTCTGTGGCTGGTGACCCCACTTTCTTATTCCGAACATTCTTTCTGGTCCCCAAATCCTGCCTAGCTATTGGCCGCTTAGCTTTTTATTAAGCCAATCAGAGTGACATATCTTCACAGTGCACAAAAAGATTATTCCACAACACTACTGGACAGATGAAAAAGCTGAGATGAAGAAGGTGACAAGGACCACCCTGTGCTGTTGTCCATGAATGGGCCACTGTAGCCCAAACTCAGATTTCAATGGAAATAGTGGTTATATGAGTTTTGTAAGAATGCTCTCTCCGGAGCCTTGACATGTGGAATGTCATAACAGGAATTTTAAAAGGTCTTATTAATAAAAAAAAAACCTGGAGCCTGATATCGGGGTGAAAGCTGAAAGATCAGAGAAATCGAATAAGCCAGCCACATTCTTACCTCTTCAAAATCCTCAGCCTCTGAGTTTTCACCCTTCAGGGGCTCAGTTGAATTGCTCTTTAGTTCCTGTTTCCTCATGCCTTATATACCATTCTCCACCCAGCCATGCCACTTCCTGGGATGAAAGGCATGTGTGCTTTCCAAGTGAAGGCATGAGATATCAAGTGCTGGGATTAAAGGTGTGTGCCGCCACTACCTGGCTCAGTTTCCAGTGTGGCCTTGAACTCACAGAGATCCAGCTGGATCTCTGCCTCCTAAGTCATAGGATTAAGAGTGTGTGCCACCACTGTCTGGCCTCTATGTCTAATCTAGTGGCACACAATGTATCACCACAGTGTGTGACCTTCTATGTCCAGTGACCTAGTGAATAACAGCACTGAAGGGAGTTCAACAGGAAAGTGGGGGGTTTCCAGGAAAGACCCTATGGGGGACTGGTCACTGAGGAGCTGAGTGTGTCTGGGAAGCCACTCAGAGCTCAGGAAGATCACAAGACCACAGCAACGAGGCTCACATCAGCCTCATCCACAACCACCCACAAATGACAGGATTGGGCAGGCTGTGGGCCACAGAATAATAGGTCTTGACCACGAGGCCCCTGTCTGGGAGCTCCCCCTCTACCACCAACAGTTAGAAGCAGAGAGGGCTTTCTAGTTGCTATGTTCCTTTTTTGAGGTTGGTCACTGAAATTTCCTCAAATCCTAGGCAGTTCCGAGGCATGTGCAGTGGCTTTTCTGCCACACTTCTTCCCCTGATGCCTCACTGAGGTTATCATGGAGCCTCCCATACCCCACTGAAGGCTGCCTGGACTTCAAACAGGCCATCCGTATGCATGCTTAAAACAAGAGACAGATGATTCAGGACAAGGAGATGTAAGAAATTACAACACAGTTCTCACTGTCCAACGTGTACACCTGTGTGGGAACATTTACCTGTCACTCCAACTCTTCTCTGCTGCTGACTCCAGGCTGTGGCATCACAGATTCGTGCATATTTATTTTTGCTGCTTCTGCTGCATTTGTAGAAGGTACTTGCCGTGGATAGAGCAGGTGGGTAAGGCAGGGACTGCAGCTAAGTGGTAGATGGCTTGCTAGAATCTGCGAGACTCTAGGCTCCACACCGCACTCCCAGGGCTGTCATAGAAATAAGAGCGGGGACATAATGGAATGCTGTGCATTAAATAGTGTGTGTCTTTACAAGGGAACTTGGTTCGGAAGATGAAGATTTCACGATGCATGGAATGGGAGAGCGTGGCTGCTTCTAATGGCCAGGAGTTTTAATGCTTTATGATCAAGCGTGAGAATGTTAAGTAACAACAGCAGAAACATTATGGAATTTAATGCACTCTAATATTCCCAGCCATGTAAACCTGATTGAGTTCCAATTACTAAAGGGCTTCATTTACCAGAGGATCTCAAAGCACCTTCTAATTCCTGGAATATTATTCTGTCCTCAATTATGGGAACCATCAGAAACATCTTTCAGAGGGAAAATTGCAGCACGAGAGATTATGAATTAATAATGGTAATATTAATAATTGCAATATTCGCTAAAAGGGTTCAGTGATAAGTCCGTACAAACAATAATCATTATTTTCCAATGCGCTGTTTCACTTGATTCCTTAAATCACAGCTCCGTGATTTAAACAATATTGTTCCTATTTTACACTTAAAATTAAAATCCTGAGAGAAATTACGGACGAGGGAAGCCTGCATTATGGAGGATGCTCACCTCTGACACAGGCGTGCATTGGCAGTGGAGGAGCTGAGCCTTCCACAGAAACCCTCCTTACAGATGGGGGTCTACTGCGGATTGACTGTGGAAGGAGTTTCCGGAGGCTCAGGCGTTCCAATGCTTGATCCCCAGCTGGTGGGGCTGTTTGGGAAACCTTGAGGAGGTGGAGTCTTGCTGATGGAAGTAGGTCCTCTGGGGCGGGCCTTGGGGGTTTGTTAGCCCTGCCTCGCTTCCTTTTTTCTCTGTTTGCTATAGTTGCATTGTAGCTAGTCTCCTTTCTGGTTCTGTTCCTTGTTTTCTCCCATGTCTCCAGTAACGGATTGCACCCTCTATCTGTAAGCCCCAATGAGTCCTCCCTCCCCCTAAATTATTCCTTATTAGACATAGGGAGAAATGTAGCTAATCTAGCATCTAAAATGCCAGTCACTGCCCCCCAACAGTACATACCACAGAGTGTGTGTGCTGTCTGGCCTGCAGCCTTCTGATCTCATTGAATTTCCAGAACAGCTTAGAACCCTCCACAGCCATGACCTTCATCCCTGACCTCCAGAAGCTTGAGGGCTTCCACCTTAGGGGTTCTGAACATTCCTGGCTTACTAAGCCACTTGTCTGTGGCTTCCTGGGAGGCACCAACTCCCCCAAACAGCTTGCTGAGTTCCTGCTGTGGGATGTTCTGTATGTTAAATGTGTTGCTCTGATTGGTTAATAAATAAAACACTGATTGGCCAGTAGCCAGGCAGGAAGTATAGGTGGGACAAGGAGAGAGGAGAAATCTGGGAGGTGGAAGGCTGAGGCAGAGAGATGCTGCCAGCTGCCACCATGACAAGCAACATGTAAGGTACTGGTAAGCCACGAGCCATGTGGCAACTTATAGATGAATAGAAATGGGTTGATTTAAGATAGAAGAACTAGATAACAAGAAGCCTGCCACAGCCATACAGTTTATAAGAAATTTAAGTCTCTGTGTGTTTGCTTGTTTGGGTCTGAGTGGCTGCGGGACTGGTGGGTGTGAGAGATTTGTCCTGACTTTGGGCCAGGCAGGACCAGAAAAACTCTAGCTGCAAGTTCCCACAGCCCTGCATGCACATCCTAAGGTTTTACAGTGCAGCCAGTTCTGAACCCTGCAAGGTAAGATCCTGGTTTGTGCATGTGCGGGATGGTGGTTGTGGAGTATGAAGTGGGGCTCCCATGCCCCCTGAGATTGAGGCTGCAAGAGCTATCATTTTGACCACTGTGCATGGTGCTGTTGCTTTGGTGCTTTGAACACCTTGGCCTTGGGTTTCTGCCATTGGAAGCTGTGCCTCCCTCCATGGTATCCAGGGCATGGTGAGTCCTCTGTGTCTCCTTCCACACAGCACTCTGGGAGTCCTGTCTTTCCAAAGGATCTGTGTGAGCACAGTGCTCCAGTTTATTCAGCCTTCACTGCATGCTTGGCTTGGTGCTACACTGCTTCTGTACACTTCGAGATACTTGGAGTTCATTACTTTAGCTCTTCCAGTTCACACTCGCGCGGAGCTTTGACCCCAAGGCTCTCCCAGGGTGCTGGGAAGATGGGCTTCTGTGGGGTAATTATCAAGGCTCCCCGTGCCCTGAGCCAGCATGCTCATTCACCTGTTCACATGATTCAGTCAATGGTTCTTCAGTGGCAATCAGGGTCCTGACATACCTGGCAAAGATTTTGCACAAACTTGGTCTCACCTGATGAAATGCACAGTAAAAATAACTGGGGTGGAGAGAGGTGACAGTCTGGGAAAATGCTGAGCTGTCACTGAGGTGGTGAGGATGGTAAAGTTTAGGTAATACAGATTTGCCTCTGTGTGTGTGTGTGTGTGTGTGTGTGTGTGTGTGTGTGTGTGTGTGTATGTGTGTGTGTGTGTGTGTGTGTGTGTGTGTGCGCGCGTGCGTGCATGTAATGTAAAGAGACAGAGACACAGAGAGATGTATGTATAAGTGTGCCTGCATGTGTGTGCACATATGTGGAGGCCAGTGGTCAATGTCAGGTATCTTCATCAAACATTTTCCCTCTATTTTTTTTTATTTAAAATTTTTTTATTCATTTTACATACCTACCACAGATCTCCCCTTCATCCCTCCTGTTTCCCACTCCCTACTCTTGCCTCCCTCCTCACCTTCTCCTCTGACCCACCGCCCATCCCTTCATCCAAAAGTAAGTCCTCCCATGGGGGGACAGCAAAGGTGCTTGGTTGTGGATCTCTGCATCTGCTTCCATCAGTTACTGGATGAAGGCTCTTTTGGTCCTATTGGAGCTGGCGGAGTCTGTGTCTCAGGGAGCAGCTGCGAACTCGGCAGATGGGTGGGTTTTGGGGGTGGAGTGGCTCTTGTAGGTTACAGGGTCCTGTGGGGGAGGTTGTAGTCAGACCTGCCTGCAGGTGTCTTGCCTGGGACTTCAGGAGTGAGTGAATGAATGGATGGATATATGGATATATAGATGTATGGATAGATGAGTGGATATGCGGATGTGTGGATGGATAGATGGATGGATAAGTAGGTGGAAGCGTGGATAGATAATAGATGACTAGATGGATAGACTAGTGTGTAGAAGAAGGATGAGAAGAGATGTATGGATGGATGGATGGATGGATAGATGATGCATACCACTTACTGAAGGAATGCTGACTGTTTGGATGTAGAAGTGAATGACCCAGTAGGCAGATATCTTACTTGATCCATGCATAGACTTCCCCGCTGAGAGCTTTTCCTACCGGGCAGCCTCTGCAGCTCTGGTTGCCAGGTCCCACCACACTTGCTCTTGGTGCCACTCCACTGCAGGCTGCATACAGGCTCCAGCTGCTGCACATCCAATTTCCCAGAATAGCTCTGAGAGCACACTGCAGTGGAGAAACACCGGGCGGCTGAGCCCACTCCAGGTAGACAAGGGGCTCTTCAGAGCCTCATTATAATCAGCAGACAGACCTCGGCATTAGCTGTTGTTTCCCTTCCAGCTCCTGACTTTCAACAGGCCCTTGGCTTCCTTCCTCCCAGGGTCTTACTTCAGCAGGAGGTTTAGTCTGTACGTGCATCTTTGCAGGGTGTGATAAGATCTGCGGTCCCAGCCTGCCGCACACCGTACCCTGTGGCTTCCCAGTTCTGAGCCGGTCTCTACACCTTTAACGTGCAGCTCAGGTGTGGCCATTCAAAGTCCTCTGCCAGCTGACTGTACCTCCTCCTTTAACATCTCCTTCTCTTCCACCCAGTCACCCCCTAGCCTCCCATTGTCCTTCTCCCAGATGTTGTCCTCACTGACACCCCACTTTCCCTCCAGCTGTGGCTCCCATGTCTGCTCTGGACAGCCCATCTAGGCTCATCACTCACTGCCAACCCCACTGGGTTCTCACCATGACCTTTCACCTTCTCTCACACAGCCATTTATTACCATGCTCCGCCTTCCATACTAAGCTGGGAGCTCCTTACAGGCTTATTTATATTTGTATTCTAGTTCATTGATTGCTGTTGAATATGTACATTGCAAGCTACAATTACTGATCATTTTGCGACAATTACTGCCTATGTTTTTCTAGTGGAACAATGAGATCGGAACTGTTCAGTATGGTCTCTGAGATTCTGTTTCAGCTAAACCCTCATTTGTGTCTCTTCTCTGTCACTGGCTATGTGAACATCAAGTCATGGCTTAGCAGGAGTGTGGATGCCAGGCAAGCTACTAAGTGTGTTGGTTCTGGATGGCCCAACCTTCCAGCTCCAGTTCCCTCTCCCCTGAAAGTAAGAATAAGGATACTATATGGATCTGTGCAAAATTTTACAATAAATAAGTGAAGCAGCTAGCCAAAGTCTGGCATGTACTCTTGTTTTATTTTTATTTTTTATTTTTTGAAGATAGAACCCAAGACCCCATGAGTGCTAGACTGATCCATGCCACTAACCCCTAGGATTGCCTTGCTGTGAAAAAGACAAACCAATTTGAATACGTTGACTTATTCTAAGTCCCCAGTCTTGAGTGTGCTCTGGAATTGTGACCTCCTCAACACACAATGCTACCAGGAAGGGCACTGCCATTCTCAATGTGTTAGTTACCTTTTTCACTGCTGTGACGAAATGACTGAGCATAGCTACTTAAGGAAAGTGGGAGCAAAGGGTTTATTTGAGCTCACAGTTGGGGGGTATAGTCCATTAGGCTGGGAAAGAGAATGCGGTAGGAGCTTGAAGCAGTTGGTCTTATTGCATCTGTTGTCAGAGAAGCAAGTCCAGGCTGCTGATTCTCCCTCTTCCTCCCCCACCTTCCCTCTCTCTCCTCTTTATTCAGTCTCAAGCCCCTGAAAAGATGGCTTCCACATTTAGAGTGGACATTCCCATTTCAATTACCCAATCTAGAAATGCTTTCATAGTCATGTCCAGAGTTCTGTCTCCTTGGCGATTCTAGCCCTTATCAATTTGACTGTATCAATCTATCCTGAAGATCATTTTACAGATGTGGGAGTGGAGTCTCAGAGCTTTAAGTAACCAGTCCAAGGTTAAACATTGTCCTTGGGTGTCAGATGAAGCTGAATGTTAAGGAGGTTTGGGCCTAATGCTACCTCCATATTGTAGACAAATTTCCTTCAGACACAAAGGTATTTGCTGAGAACCTTGAGGTTCCAGAGTTAATTTCCAGTTCCAGAGTTTAGGTTCAGTCTGGTTCTGTCCCACAGCATTTGGATTCACCCTGACACATTCGTTTTAGATACACATAGATTTCAGTGATGCCTCGCGGTGCTGGGAGGGCTTTCTGTGTCCACACGGAGCTATATTTTTCAAGTTGTTTGCAGTTTGTTGGAAGGTGACGTTCTCTTGTGATACTTTTAAGATCCTTAAAACCTGAGGCTTTTTGCAGGAGGGAACTAGAGGAGAGTGATATTCATACAGTCATCTGCTCGTTTATTCACGCCACAGGAGAAAAATGCAGTGAGACCTTAGACACAGGATGAAGCAACTGTAAGGGCGGAGGCCCCTTGGCCCCTGAGCCCTGAGGCTTGCAAGAGGGAGCACAGCAAAATGAAGCTCCTGAGGGTCAACCAAAGGGGAGTCCTTCTTACTTCACCAATATCCCCCAACAAACTTCCATTCCAGAATCATCCGGAGTCAGATACTGCTGGTCCAGTCCTGAAGAATGATGCACAAAACCCTCCCTCACCAGCCCACTCACCCACTCACCCACTCACCCACTCACCTACCCACTCACTCATTCACTCACTCACTCACTCACTCACTCACTCACTCACTCACTCACCCACCCACTCATTCACTCACTCACTCACTTACTGACTGACTCACTCACTCACCCACCCACCCACTCACTCACCCACCCACCCACTCATTCACTCACTCACCCACCTACTCACCCACCCACTCACTCACTCACTCACCCACCCACCCACTCACTCACTCACTTACTGACTGACTCACTCACCCACCCACCCACCCACTCATTTGCTCACTCACTCACTCACTCACTCACTCACTCACTCACTCACTCATTTGCTTATGGTGTACTTACACTGTGCCGAGTCTTTTGTTGGGTGCTTAAGGGAAGGACCCTTATGAGCCCACCTTGGAGCACTGTCAGCTCTGAGGTGCTGTGTGGCAAGTGCTCTGGTAGGGAAAGAGTAAGTATGGAGCTGTGAGGACACACAGGACACCAAAAGTTTCCCTCAGAAAGCGCACCTCAGGTGAGTGGACACAGAGAGGCACACATGGCTGCGTCCAGAGAGGGACGGGGGATGAGGGAGGTTTGCATGTCTCCCTGCAAAGAGCCACTGGGAGTGATTCAGGAGAATCTAGAAGAAAACTGCTGCCCACACTTCCCTGCTTCCCTCAAAGGCCCCATGAGGTCACTACTGTTATGTGATGCAGCCCGTTCCTGAAACCAGGCACGACAGCATTGGCCGAAGGAGGCATTTTACAGAGATTATGTACTTTATGGCTAGGAGACTGATCTGGTGGGTAAAATGCTCATCAAGTGAGCGTGAAAACCTGAATTAATCCCCCCGATCCTGTGTAGAAGGTTAGAGGTGGTAGAATACATCTGTAATCTGTGGAGATGGAGATGGGTAGATCCCTAGTGTGCACTAGTCAGCCTAAAAGAATCACCGAGTTGCTCTAAGGTGGTGAGAGACCCTGTCTCAAAAAACAAGATGGGTGATCCTGAGGATCAGCACCTGGGGTTGACCTCTGGTGGCCACACATGCATGTATGCAGTCATGTGTGCACAGGTATACACACACACACACACACACACACACACACACACACACACACACACACACACACTAATACCAACAAATAATTTTAGACAATACATTCTAAAATCCGGGATAAAACTTTCCCTCTTCCTGTTTCCTTTCTCTGTTCCCTCCGCCAGGCCTGGCTTCTCCCTCCTATCACCTCTTTTTTCTAATAAAGCTCTTTCTAACTCTGGTTTAAAAACAAAAAACAAAACAAAACCTTTCTAGAATGTCTGCAAAGGCCTCTCATGCGTTATCCAGGAGTGCATGCCACTGAGGGTGTTAGGAGACCCACCATGTTAGTGAGAGGCTCTGCACAGAATGCTGTGGAACAGGCATTTTTGCCACTGTCTGAAGTTTTCAGATGGCACCTCAGGCCACTGAGCTTATCACCGCTTCTCCTGTGGCCAGGTATTTCTCCGGTCCCCCCGTGTCTGTGTCTGTCCCCTGTGGCTGACCTATGTACCCACCACCAAGTTCAGCAGGCAGGGTGACCGGGAGCCCTCCTCATCTGACCACATGCTGCTCCATTTCCCAGTATTGTCCTTTACAACTACACTCTTTCCTGAGTCTCTACATGGCTCCATATTTGGATTTTCCTTTTTTATTTTTCATTACAGAATTAATGCATGTATTTCAGACCAACCTTGAAAACCAAATATTTTGAGAAAAAACAGACCTCTCAGGAATCCACAACCCCAAGGAAACCACCATCATCACGGCATGGCCATGATTTTAAGTGCTACATAATACTTCATGGGGTTAAAGTCATCAGTCATCACTTGCCTAACACCCACAGGAACACAGAGGGACACAGAGGAGACTTGTGATCTTTGTTTAATGATAAACCTCAGCAAACAGCTTTGTGCTGTAATTCGGGGGCACTTATATTAAACAGCAATCTATTTAGGCTATTATAGCCCACAGCACAGAAAAAGACAGCAATTCAACCCCCCACCAATTCAAGACCCCATAAGCAGAGGTCTTATGCTTTCCTTAGATGTAGAACCTCCTAGTTATAATGAAAGAGAGAGAGAGAGAGAGAGAGAGAGAGAGAGAGAGAGAGAGAGGAAAAAGGAAAGGAGAGAGGAGGGAAAAGAGAGGAAGAGGAGTTAGGAGGAGGAGAAAGGGATGGGGGAAAGAAGGGACACACACACAGAGGGAGAGAGGGAGAGAGAGAGAGAGAGAGAGAGAGAGAGAGAGAGAGAGAGAGAGAGAGAGAGAGAGAACTAAATTGTCAAGTAAAAATCAAAGAGGGTAAGGCTGTAAGTTGGTGCTCACTACACCGAGTTCCCCAGCTGTGAGCTTGAACAAGTAGGGTGGATGCCCTCCTAAGCCATTACAGACTGTCTGGGACCCTGAGCTGTCATTCAGTTCCTGTGAGGTCCAGTCCTTCTCTCTAAAGTCCGAAGACTATACTTACTGAATGAGAAAGTACAAATAATGTGCTCAGCACAGTTACAAGGACAGAGACAAATACCCCAAGACTACTAGCTGTTGTCATTGGTGACCAAGTGACTGCATGAGTGTCAGGTGAGGCTGGCTTTTCTGCCCTTTGCTCTGTCCATTGTTGGTTGTCTGATCATGGGGTTCTTATGTGGACTCCCTAGTAATTGTACAAAGTTGCTGCTGTTGAGACAGTATATAGTAGGTTCTTAGTAGGACTCAGGTAGTCGTGTCAAAGTGTGGCTCCTCTCCTTACCTGCCAAGACAGCTCTCCAGAGAGCAGGGGGTGTGGACATTTAGTGAGGACCTTGGAACACCTGTAGGGGGAAGGGTTGAATTAGGGCTGGACTCAGAGAATGCCCAGCTGTGATGGGATGTGTCACAGCCTTGCTCTGGGAACAGGACAGCCCCAGGTTGCCTTGCTCTTATTTGTGTTGTGATTGATTTCTGTGGAGGGCTGGGTGGCTATGTGAAACTCACACTAGATGCCAGACAATACTTTGCAGAAGAGAAGCTTGTGGAAGCATCCACAGTACTCCCGGAAACAGGCTAAAGAGAACTCAAGAAGAAACAGCATCTGGATAGGGCCTTCCAGGGTTGACCATGTGGTACCAGTTCCTGCCTCCTCTCATCTCCAGGTGGCCTTTGGTTCTTACTGATCTTACCTTTATTTGCCCCTCTGGATTTTTTCCCCAACTCCCATGTAGACTTGCATGGGTTTCAGAAGAAATGCATGTGTCCTGGGCCTCCAAAGATGTCTTCATGGCTATTCCTGCCTCCATGGAGTACGTGTCTGGCCTCTGCACTCCACAAGCCCAGTGTTGTGTGGTCATCCATGGCATGGCCACATCCCCTTGCCTGGTCCATGTTCTCATGATTTTGTGGAGTCCCAGTCCCAACTTGGAGAGTCCAGGGAGCTGCCCTGTTTAGATTATGCAATTCCTTGACAGTGCTCTTTCTAGCTCCTAGCATGGCTTTTGCACCAATAGCAATCTTTTCTCCTAATGCAGGCACCTTGTTCTTCAACGCCCTGCGTGGTTGGCCTCTACAGAAATGCATGTAATTGAAGGAACATTGCATCTTCCCAGCAAACACAGAAGCTAATGTTACTTGAAATGAAGAGCTTGTAGGGCATTTTTTTCCACAATGATGCCCTGAAGGGAAAGACATTTCTGTCACAGGGATATGGCCCAGCAGGGGATAGGGATGGGTGCCTCCTTGGCATGGCCCCTAGGGTAGGAAGCAAAGTGTGGAGGGAGCAGGGCTGGACAGGACATGTGCAGCCAGGAGCTGCTTCTGCACAAGCTGTAAGGTAAACTCTGTACTGCACAAACCGTGTTAACTCTCAGCGGTCACTGGTTTTGTTTGGTCGTTTCCTTCAGGACTGGTCCAAGAGGGCTTAGGTTTTTTCTTGCCTCTGACTTTGGTCTGGTGTTTTTAATTAACCTTCGAGTCCTACTGAGGCCTTTGCTAGACTTGTTCTCTTTGCCAACTGCCCTGCACCACCCTCTCCCGGGCACCTCACTCAGCCTCCTTCTGAAGCCTCTGCCTGACAGGCAGACTTAGTACTGCCTGTATTCTTGAGCTCACACTGCTTTCTTCCCCCTCCAGAGCCTTTTTTTGGTTTCTGGCTTTCCCCTGTAGCTTCCCCCATCTTCAGGTTCATCTTGAAGGATGAACATTGGGAGTTTGACCCAGGTGAATGGGACTGGAGAGTAAGAAATGACCTTACTCTCATGTGTGTATTTAATTAATCTCTGTCTCTCTGTCTCTCTCTCTCTCTGTCTCTCTGTCTCTGTCTCTTTTTGTCTCTGTCTCTCTCTGTCTCTATCTCTTTTTTTCCCCAACTTTCCCCAGGCCCAACACTGAGTACTTCCTTTATGATAGGTAAGATCACTAGTGTTGACTATCCATTAGGAATACCATTGGAAGATAGGACAATATGTTGGAGTCTGGAGAAACGACTTTGATGTACTAGCAGCCCCTAACACAAATGGAGGGCATTGATTACACTAACAAGCTAATAAATAGAGCAAGATTAATCATGTCAGCTTAAATCTAACCTGTTTCTTGAGAGCATAGCATCTAAACCATAACCATGCACTTATCTTTACTCATGTACTGCCTTTCAATGAAAAAATCTATAAAACTAATCCAACTGGCGTATAAAGTTTTGTGCTAATCAGGTTGCTAATGGAGTTTAGGAGCAGGGTTTAAATAACTAACATTAGATTCAGAAAAGAAACATTTTAATTATTTAATAGGGCATGAAAAAGAATTCCAAAGTGTTTCTACAGAGGCAATCCCGATGGGTATAATTTTGGTCCCCAAATTTTATTCTTATTCTTTGAAGATGATGGCCTGAACTCCTCATTTCATTGGATTAAAGGAATTGAAATTCTCTGAGGGGGAGTAGAAGGAGGATGTGCTAATTTAGAGATCAGCAGGAGAGGCTGTACCAGCAAAGGGAGGTATTAAGGGGAGATGAGGTGTCCCAAAGAAGAGATGGAAGAATCAAGATGCAGAAAAATACATCTTGGGACAACCCTTGGGTCTTTATAAATAAATCATCCTGACACTCCCCATCTCAGTGGGTGTTTTATAATTGATGGGGCCTTGCCCACATTTGTTTTCATTAGCTTCTCATCAGAACTCTTAGAAGTTATGTGATTCCTGGTTGACAGAGAAGGAAACCGAGGCTCAGAAAACAATAAATAGTAAGTTGCCCACAGAGTTCACTAATGTTCTCCAGGGCAAGGTTCAGTTCTTCGTCATTGTGTACTTCCAGTTTTTTCTGACATCTTTCCTTCCACCATGCATCCTGGAAACCCAGGGAGAGTGGGGGAGAAAGATTTTTTAGGGAGTGTTCTGGTTTGGGTCCTCAGATTAGCTCTTCTGCAAGCTTATTGCTGATGTCCGCTCCTCACTATTGAAGATGGAGATACTCCCAAAGGTGACCAGGACCTTGGTCTAATTTGAGAAGCAAAGACTCTCCCAGGAGAAGGTATCTGCGATAGGCCACTTGTGCGATCTCAGATTCTGGGTACCATGTGTCATGACACTCCTCTCTCATCAGCATCTTTATCCCATCCAGACTTGACTTCCTCAATTTTGCTGATAAAGTTCCTGTTTGTATTTTTTTTCCTACTCAGGCCCTTCATTCCCCTGCCCACCTCAAATGATCAAATCCGGATTCAGCATCCCAACACCCGAAGAACAGAATAAAAATTCCTCTGAAATCCAACTTTTTTTCTGAGTATTGACATGCTGTCACAAGTAGAAGAGTCCTCTCCATGGAACTCCGTTGTGACCTCATGATTATTAAAAATAATGAATAATACTTGGCTTGTAGGACATTGAAACATCAAACTGGTATAGACCTGGCAGTCTCCTCCCTGATCATGAGTTTTCATCATGCCAGGAGGTACAGTGCAGCAGGCCACTGGGGCAGAAAAGTCTGACCTGGCTGCAAACCCTGCAAATTACAACAATGACTGGCCTGATAAGATATGCCCACTGATGCAACAGTGTACACATGCTATGGGGGCAACCAACAGCTTTCTAATTGGATTCAAGGCCAATTTTCAGGAGGAAATATATGCCTGATACTGTAAACCTAGAAAAAAAAACATGGCTGGAGAGGTTGTAGGTCTTAGAGAAACTGCTAATGTTATTTTGCTACAAGGACATAATATCAAACCATCAAACTGCCTTTTCAATATTTTCCTAATGCCCATAGATGAATACAACTCTCATTCCTCATCATAGAAGCTATATTTTTCCTCCCAGTGGTTAGTGACTAAGAGTGTGGTGGTTTGAAAGAGAATGGCCCCCATAATTTCCTATATTTGAATACTTGGTCTCCCATTGGTAGAGCTGTTTGGGAAGGAGCCTTTTTGGAGGAGGGGTGTTGCTAGGTGTGGGCTTTAAGGTCTCAAAAGCCAATGCCATTGCCAGTTAGTGTTCTCTCTCTCCCTGCCCCTCTCTCTGCCTCCTACTTGTATATACAAATGTAAGTTCTCAGCTACTACTCCAATATCATGCCTGCCTGCCTGCTAACACACTCTCCATCATGTTAGTCATAGACTCTAACCCTCTCCAACTTTAAGCCCCAAATTCAATATTTTCTTTTATAAGTTGCCTTGGTCATAGTGTCTTATCACAACAATGAAAGGTAATCAAGACACACAGAGACCCACAGTTGGTCAAATTACAGAAAATAAGTGACTGTGGGTTACTCAGCCCTAAATGGGACTTCTATACACATTACCTGCCCTCAAGACTCATGAAGCATCTTGTAAATGGGAGGCTGGATTGTAAGGGTCAGAGGTCAAGAGAACTGCTTTGAAATAGAGATAGTATCCTCTGGATATAACCATACTGCACTCGTAACACCACAGCATCTGTGGTTGCCTGCACAAGGCCTGTACAAGATCTAGCAGTCAGCATTCCAGCATGTATGGGCAAAGGGACCATGCAGCCAGCTAACTGAGGAACTGCAGGCAGTTGATGGCTGCTCTGGGAGCAAGAGTCAGTTTTCTTCAGGGATGTGAATCCTTGTAGGTTGTCCAAGCTCCAGTGGAAGACCCCAAAGTCACGCCCGTGCACACAGACAGCACTTGTTGGATTCAGTGAGTTATAGGTAGGGTAGGTATTAAAAGATGTGAAGTTGGGAAGGGGTGTGGGGTCCAGGTTTGGGAGGAGGTGGTGGAAGAGATTGGGGGTTTGGATATTACTTGCATTATAAATATGTGTGCAATTACAAAATAATGCATTTTAAAATTATAAAATAAAAGGGAAATAAATCCAGAAAACAAGCATGTAAGATGACCTTCAGTGGTATATGTGAAAATATAGATGTATTTCCTATCTGGACTTGGGTCCCATCTCCAAGACATCTGATTATAAGCAAGTGTTCTGAAACATAAAGCACTTCTGATCTCAAACATTTCAGGCAAGTGATAATCAACTGCATTTCATCCTCTGAGGCCATCTCAGAAGTGCTTTCCTGACCCCAGGGACATCCCATGGCCTCCCTCTTGAGAGAAGTTTGGCAGAGAGCAGACAAGACACATGGCTCATCACCTGGATGCTGTTGGGATTAACCACTTACAGGTAAAGCTTTACCTTTCTGCGTGTGTTCTGTGCGCAGCTGGCCAAACAGACCTCCAGGAAAGTTATTTTTTTTTGAATCCCTTAGGCTCAAGGAATTCTTCAAAATCATGTTATGTTCAGTTAAATCCTGCACTGGACTGAATGTTCTGGAATGTGTGCTAAAGTTCATGAAGTTCAGAGTGCTTAACAAGATGCATTTTTGTTCTTGTTGGATCTTGGTTGTCAGAATAATTTATGTGAGACCTGTTCTTCTTGCTCAGCTAGTGGGTGTCATTATCCCTCCTCTGGAAGGTACAGGCATGATTTGTGGGGTTTTCTACTGCATGCGGCCATCTTTGATCTTATTACTATCACATCTGATGCTAGCAGGGAGGAAAAGTGGCCTGGGCTCATCACTAAGGCAGGAAATGAATTTAGGAGAGAGAGAAAACAAAAGAATTCATGAACTGAAAAGAGATAGTTACTAGATAGTAACTAGATAGTTGCTACAGATGACAGAAATGACTCTCTAAGTTAGTATAAAAAAAACCCTTGCAGAGGAACTATAGAAAAAAAAATGTATAACTAAAGATTTGGAGTAGGAGAGCCACACACATCCAAGGCCAGTGGCTTGACATTGTAAAGGCTTCTGACATCATGCTACACGAGCTTGAACTGTAAGAATCAGTCATGGTATGAGGATAGTTTTGTGTTGTGTGTCTGTTTTATTTATGGGATAGGGATGGGAAATAACCCAAGCTACAGGATATTGTGGGCAATTTACAAACATTACAGACTCAGTTACAATCCATACCCCACATCCATACAGAACCTTGGAAGACATTTCTCTAGCAAGGCTTAAGCCTTCAAGAAATATGAGCCGGGCAAGCTTTATGACAAATGCTACCCCATTCACTTCCGGCTTTGATCCTCTAGGCCGCCGAAAGCCTTGCCAGAATTCCGATGACTTGTCAGGACACTGTTGGCTCCTGGACACTCTCATATTGGCTTGAGGTTGACTAACCATTGAATTCTTCCATATTGTTCTGAAAGGGGCTGGACTCCATTTCCTAAGGTTGACGCTAATTGCCCTCCTCTGTCTGTCCCCTTTTAAGACCTATTTTCGATGGTGCCCACACTTCTCTGCTGTCCGTGCATGCATCAGACCTTCCCGGGGGTCTTGTAGATTTTCTGTGCTCCGGGGTTTTGGTCACTGCTCTGGCTGCTCAGGCCTCTGCCTTTCCCCTGAAATCTAGTGTCGCCTCCTCCACGAGGGGTCCTGGCTTCCCTGCTGCTGTGATTCCCCTACTCTCTGTCTTCTTGTCACCGTTTCTTGTTCCTGCCCCAGTGCTGGTCCCTCTTAGTTCCACAGACTCTGAACGTCATGAAGACACTGACCCAGGAAGACTCTGTGTGGTTGCCTGGCTCTCTCTGCTGTTCCCTCTCCCCAGGAAGAACCCCCATGCAGCCACATTGAGCACATGCAGGCATGTCGACCCAGGTGACCACGGGACCAGGGGCTGTAGGTGGGAACAAATAAGGGTGGCGATCAGTCAGTGCTGTGTTTGGAGGGAACCCAGTTGAATTCAGGATTGGAAGAGACAAGAGTGAGGGTGAATGGCGAGGGCCGGAACCTTCACTGCCTGCTGCCACAGGTCGGGGCCAACACTTGGCTCAAGTGCAAACTAAAATATTATACCTAAGAAAGAGTGACGGTGACAGGTGTGGGACAAGGTGCAAGGGGAGGGGAGTAATTTGATCAATTTTTCCCAGTGACAGCTTTCCCCCTGAGACTTCCTGTGTGCCCCCCCCCCCCCCCCCCCCGCCCCGTACAAGTTTGCCTTCTCTGGTCCACAAAGGTGTCCTTTGATCTCCATTTCTGACCTTTGAGGATGTTTCCATATCCAAGTTTATGTCTTGTTCTTTCACTTTTCTGTTTGTTCACATCTTCCATAAAGGTGAGTCAGACAAGGTAATAAGTCTGTCTAGGGGACTTTGGGAAGAGCCAGGTGGAGCTTTCTCCTCATGCAGCTCCTGGTCACGTGTTTGAAATTGACGAGGTGACAGATGGCATGACAGAGGGTTTGGAGGACAGACGAGAACCTCTGATCTACCCTGGGGAGGCCAGGGCCAGAAGAGATGACATTTAAGCTGAATCCTTGCGAACAGGCAAGGTGAAGCCACATGGAGATGGCTTCAGAGGAGGGCATTGTGGGAGAGTCACAGAGATGGATGAAGGCAGCCAGGAGCCTGCCTCCTGCTTGCTCACCTGGTGTGGAGCAGGATCTGTAGTAGGGGCAGGATTGGAGGTACAGGCAGGAGAGCCAAGATGGGAGCCTGGAAAACACAGCAGACGGCCAAGGATTATGTTATGTGGGCCTGATGAGTAGACCTCCTTGGGTATTGAGGAGAATATGTGGGAAAGGGCTTTTGTCAGGGTGGAGTTGGGGAGACGTCAGGTCCTTGTGTCACTAGAGAAACTGAGATTTCCCTTTTGGGTTTTTAGTCTCACTAATAAAAGAATTTAAAACTGGTCTTAGAAGAAAATTTGAGGATAATTTTATTAGTGTTTCAAAGAAAAACCACAGCATAGGCAAAGTGAGAATCCCAGCAGCTTCCAAGAGGGGAGAGAGAGAAAACGTGAGACCATTTGATTTAGATATAGAGGACAAGCAGCAGTAAGAACGGAGAATATGCAGGGGGTGGGGTGCAGCCTGCTGTGGAATCCTGAGCTCCAGATCTGAGATCGGAGAGTACCTGGTTGCAGGATCTTGGACTTCAGGAGAAGGATTGCACCAGACACACATACATGTCAGAAAAAGAAACAGTTTATCATGGGAGGAAATGACTCCCAAGAATGGGGTGGGCTGGAAAGAAGAGGAAATACCACATGACATTCAGTCATGTGATATCTCCATTTGTATATCCCGGGCTTCCACACGCATGTTTCATTCTTTAGTAGAATCTAGGGCAGGCATGGGAAGGCTTCCTGTCTTCCTCTGTCAACTGGCTTCTGTTTTATGTTAATCTCGATGTCTGAGTCTCCCTTCCTATACACACTGGAAAGACAGTGAGTGTTGCAGCCAGGGAAATAGGGAGCCACCGGCTTCACAGAGATCGCCCCAAAGCAGGGTATGGAGTAAGTTTGGAATTTCTAAGATATGTTCTAGAAGCAGAAAACACCAGCTCTTGACTGTTACTTCCCCATAAAAGCCTGGGCTCATCTGAGGCACCAGTGTCCTTAGATAGAGTTTGAGTGGGTGTGAGAGAAGGCTGTCCCAAGTCAAGGGTCTTCACCTGCACTCACCTACGCTCCCCTGCCTGCTCATGGGAGGGCCTGGGTTCCATGCCCCATTGATTCCTGATGTGACATGTCACACTGTGGGTGGAGGACCTAGGACCTCTGGGGAAAGAAGAGCTTTCTTGCAAACTGGGTAGGTTGGGCATGGTATGAAAGTTTACTTATGAAGAGATTACATCCATCCTTGGAGACCTTAGAGGAAGCAGACAGAGCCCTGCTGCATGTTATCAGGAATAGTTATACATACAGTGGTCATCTCTCCACAGAGATAAACATAACTGCTAACCTTAAAAAGCAGCATTAAAGTTAACTATGTATTACTACAAAAGTGAAAAAGAAAGAAGTATGCAGAGTAAAACCTTTTTAGACCTCCCCCTTCCCTTTTGTGCACCCTCCTACATCTGTAATTCTGTATACTGCCAAAGAAACCAACATATAAAACACTTTGCTATCCAAACTGTTATATGTTTGGTATAAATAAATCATCATTTATTTATCAATGTTTCAATTGCATGGCTATGTACCTGCATTTTAAATATTGTATACAGCAAATGCATGAGTGGTAATTATCAATGCATGCATGGATATGCCTTTGTCAATATATATATATGTTGATGACAGAGTGTTATGCATATTTTATATTTGCCTTAAAATTATTTTTCTCACATGTGCATTTTCTTGTTGCATTACTTTTTTTCACTTAAAAGATAGCACAGGTGTCTTTCCCTGTGGGTGACTGTAATTCATATAACGGTGGCAAGAGGTTCCATGAGAAGATTTATTTATTGATAAGCAAGTGTTAAGGGTTAACTATTTTCTGGGGCCTGAGGAGGTAGATCTGCCACTGAACTGTCTTCTGTGCAAGTATGGAGACCTGAGTTCAGATCCCACCACCTGAGTAAGAGCTGGATATGATGTCATGGGCCTGTAACCCCAGTTCTAGGGAGGATGGAAACAGATTTCTGGAGGCTTGCTGGCCAGTAAGTCCTTGCCTTCTGGCCTCCACAGGCACAAATACAAGTGCACATACCCCAGAACACTTGCTCACACCTACATGTTACATGCACAAATAAAATTAAGCACTTAAGAACTTTTTTCCTACTTTCTAATGCAAAATGTTAGTAAAATTATCACACACGTATTGTGTGTGTGTGTGTGTGTGTGTGTGTGTGTGTGTGTGTGTGTGTGTGTGTGTATGCAGGTTTGTAGGCCTGTACATGTATATGTGTATGGAAGCCAGGGGTTGGCATTGGGTGTCTTTCTCTGTGGATCTCTTTATTTATTGATTTGTTTGTTTGTTTGTATTTTATGTGTATGAGTGTTTTGCCGGCATATGTCTGTATACAACTTGCATATCTAGTGCATTCAGAGGCAAGAAAAGTACACTGGAGGTCTTGGAAGTGGAGTTACAGGGGATTGTGAGTACTGGGAATTGAACCTGGATCCTCTGAAAGAATAACAAGATCTCTTAACTTCTGGGCCATCTCTACAGCCCCTTCCTCTTTTTTTGATTTGGGGTCTTTCACTAAACCTGGAACTCACCAACTGATGGACTGGCTTGCCAGGGAACCCCCAGGCTCCTGCAGTCTCTACTTCAGCAGTGACTAGCAGTGTATTTGTGACTTCGGAGCATCTGAGTTCAGCCTCATGCATTTGCAGTAACCACTTTACCCACTGAACCACCTCTGTGGTTTCCACATGCCACATCATCGTGTAGCAAACTGTGTATTATTCCATACAAATTTTCCCAATGTAAAAAAAAAAAACAAAAAAAACAAAACAAAACAAAAAAACACTTTCTAGGTTAAAAAAAATGCATCCTTTAAAACTCATGTAAAATCCAAATGGCCTTTTATTCTAATATATTTAAAAAATATATCCTTCCTGGTCCCTTTGCAGATCATATTTTTAAAAAGTGACTTGCCATCCGGGTGGGGGTGGGGGTGCACGTCTTTAACCCCAGCACTCGGGAGGCAGAGGCAGGCAGATCTGTGAGTCTGAGGCCAACCTGGTCTAGGAAGTGAGTTCCAGGACAGCCAGGGCTACACAGAGAAGCTTTGTCTCAAAAATAAATAAATAAATAAATAAATAAATAAATAAATAAATAAATAAATAAAACAAAACAAAAAGAAACAACAAACATTAAAACAAAAAAAATGTGGCACCTATGCAGGGGTGAAAAATGTATGTCAACTTTTAAATTTCTATTTGCTTGCTATTAGAATCCAGTGTACTTTTTATGAATTTATTGGTAGTTTATGCTTGTTTTTCTTGGCTCTACAGTTTTCAGATTATTGTTTTCCTTTGTCCATTTCCAACTTAACTCCACGGTCATGAGAAAACTTTCTGTAATTTCCTGATGGATTACCTTAATAAAATGACAGAATAAGATAGAATTGGTACCTTTGCCTTTCTTTATCTAGCTGTCTCTCAAGGACATGACAGGCTATTCCCCAAATTGCATCTCTCCTGCCCCTCCTGCCCCTCCTTCTGCTAGGCAGGGTGCCAGGTTTTGCTCTCCGTGGTGCAAGGCTCTCCCTAATCCTATGGCTGAAGGATTTTGTGTGTTCCAGGTCTGGGGAGGAGAGCTTGCCAGGTGGCAGACACCCTCCCTAAACAGGTCTTTGATTTCCATGCCTGGGCCCACTGAGGCAATTAAGCTGGATTTGTCTGATGGGGCAGGGGATCAAAGGTTTGATGTTTTGATAACTGAAGAGGAAAAAAGCTCAACTTGAGAAGGGGAAAGAGAATGCCCCTCGGGACAGGTATTCCAGGCCCCTCAGTGGTGGGATCTGAGCTGGAGGCAAAACATCCCCTTCTGTGCAGGGGCACCCAGGAGGTGTGTAGGTACCAGGAGGTCCCCAGCCCCACGGCCTGGGAGCCCTGCTGTGCTTGCACAGTGGGAAGGAGTTGGCTAGGGTCAGCTCTCCTCACTCAGGACCATGCACGCTGGAGCAGGAATTTGGCTGTGCTGTTAGGTTTAAGTGGAAAGTGTGTATAGGATGCAGGCCGTATAGGGGATGGAGGTGATGGACTCTTGGCTGGCAAGTCCCCGATCTATCTTTGTTTTCAACTAAACACAAAGACAGGGCAAAAGCAAGAGAACTGGCCATGAAAGATCTGGTAACAGATCTTGCAGACGCAGCGCTGGCTGCTGGCTTCTGCATCCTCCTTGGCTTTACAGCTTTCTCACCCCCATTGCCAGGCCCGAAGGCAGCACCGGTTACCTCTTTCCAATGAATGTCCTAAGTACTGGTGTCTACGCATCCTTTGCTCTAGGGCTGCAGCGCTCCCCTTTGATACAGAGTTGAGCCCCATCAGCAGACTGACGGACTGGTTAGCACAATGCTTTCTGTTTGAGGACTGGGTAAGTCCCAAAGACAGATCCTTGGGAGAAATGCCTAGCTCTCCTTCCTCTCAGAGATCCCTGCCACCGAAAGACAAGGACATTCCTTTGAAGACAGTCCCCGGGACTCCTGATTTGTGGTTTCTGGTTCTGTCTGGAAGTCCACAGGGCTTGCTTCTGGTAGAGCTAGTCTGCTGTGGCAGGGCTGTACCCTCAGACACACAGAACAATGGGAGGCTAGGAGAAGGCAAGCCAAGGCCACAAGGAACACTCCTGGCCCTGTTTCTGTTTGGCTCTGAACCCCCAGGACAAAGCAAATATTGTGCAAGGTCAGGCCGCTGCTCATGAAAGGCTCTGCCTTGTGCAGTGGGAAAGAGCTGCTGTGTGTGTGTGTTGGGGGGGGGGGCAGGGGCCCATGTCCAGGATAGAGCCACTGTGAGACAGGGCTCACAATAGAAGGGAGACAGCCACGGAGGGCTAGAGACAGAGAAAATACAGTTCAAGGCAGGGGTGGGGAATGGGGGTGGGGGAGGGTGGCAGAGGAGAGTCAGAGAGGAGTGAGATGAAGAATAATGGATGGTGGGCAGAGAAAACAAAAGTGATGGAGAGGCCCTCAATAGGAGAGGAGAGAGCAGTGTGGGCTGTGAGAGAAACAGAGACACTGGCCTGGGGGCAGAGCATCCCTGGCAGTCTCTCACGGCCACAGTGACATCTTGACCTGTGCAAACTTCTCAGCTGAGGCAGTGGGTCTGATGTGCGGGCAAATGATCCAAACCTGGGGGCCAGGGCTTAGGAGGAAGGGCCACCGGATCTCCTCTGGCTTGCAGGTGGTGGGTAGGAATGGGTACTGAAGATGAGAAATCAAGAGGAAGCTGGGTCTGTTTGAAGGCCACAGGGCTGGCAGGCCTTTGCGCTAATTAGAGGTTAACTAATGACGCAGCGGAGATGGCGCCTGGACCCTGCATGATGCCTGCACAGAGGCTGGGCACCACACCAGCTCCAGAGGCGGCTCAGTAGGTGCCTGGCTCCACCCCCAGGGCTGAGAGCCTCATCCAGCCTGTTCCGCAGGCAGACTTGACCACGAGAAACTGGATCGTGCAACTTTACTTTCCACGTGCTGGGAGGCCCTCTACCTGGCATTTCCCCCTGACTATCAACGTCCAAAGTCCTCAGCTGGTACCCATCTGTTTGAGAGAAGAAAATTGAGCGGGTAAATGTGTTCGGTGGATACAAGATTGAGAGAGTTCGATGAGAGTCTCAGTGTCCACTGTGGCTTAGCTGAAGTGGGTGGATCATAGGCTTCTGAACCATCTGAGCCAAGCTGTGGGGTTCCCACCGGCTGCAGATCCAGCCACCTCTAAATGAGGATGCTGCTTTTGGTATCTCTGAGCATTCCATGGAGGGCATGGACCACACAGCAAAGCACAAGTGTGACCTGAGCAAATGCTACCTGGGGATTTGCATTTTCTAGTCATCTCCCGGGTGTCATCACTACCAGGTTCTCCCCAGGCTATCCACTCTGCCTGAGGACTTGATTTTCAATGACCATTGTGCCTCAAGGCATCTTGCACAGTTGATAGCCTGGCCTCCATCCTGGGTCTGCTGTGTGATACCCTGAAGCCCTCTGGATTACTCACCTTATCTGTTACCACAGGGAAGCAGACACCGCCTGCTCTCACACGCTGTCTCAAGACTTCACACTGGCCTCTGAATGCACTTGAAGGCTTTGAAGTGGAGCAGCGGCTGGGACTGGACTTTACTCTCTGTGGGACTTTCCTGGGTTGGAAAGGGTCCTCAGGGGCCAAGAGAACAAGGGCTTGCCTGTAAGGCAGAAGTGCCAGCCCACCCAGTGTCCTCTCCTGTCTCCACCTCCCCTTTCCTCTTCTTTCCCCTTCCTTCTCCAGTCTCCTCCCCTCCTGTCTCTCTCTCCTTCTCCTCACCATGCCTCTCCTTTACCTTCCCCTCTTCCTCTTTCTCCTTCGGGGCCCAGCATCTTTACAACATTTGACCCATGTCACTGGGAGCTGTAGGTAGGAGTTCTCTGTGGCTCAGATCTAGAGTTGGCTTACCACTGATGGTAGATGCTGCAGATCCTGGGATCCTGCCAAGTTCTCGGTGGTTCTTAGGACCACAAACCAGAACCCTGTCTTCCTCTTGTAACACACAGTACTGGGATGTGAACACAGAGTGAGCATGGTTCATTAAGCAGCTGTGAAGCCAAGCTGCCTGCTCGGCCTCATGACTTCCTCACCTTCTAACCCATTTCACCAGCCCCAGTTTGTCCAAACTCCTGTGTGCCCTGGATTCTATACAATACTATCATCTGTGTGAATTCATGGTGTCTACTACAGTCAGGACAATATAATGTCCCATTATCCACTCACAGACCTTCAAAACCAATGTCCTCCCTTCCGTCTCGTGGCCCCATCGTCCAGCTCGAGACTCACTGATTTGTTTCTAGAATGCCATGTAAATACAGTACCAATGTTTTGGTTTTAAGTTCATTAAACCAGTTCCCTTGAGACTCCCCCACTGTGTGTGGTAGCTTGTTTCCCTTCAGCAGTGAGTAGTATTTCACAGTGTGAATGTGTTGAGCTTACTTCACCATTCACCTGTTGAGGGCTATCTGGGTAGATCTGGATTGCTTCAAGTTTGCAGCAACGATAAACAAAGGTGCTATGCATATTCATGTTCGGGGTTTGTGTGGACACAGGTTTTTCATTCCTAATGATTTCTAGTGCATCTTTGTATGTGTGTGAGGGGGTGCATATATGTGCGGCTCTACGTGTGCAGATGTTCATGTGTGTGTGTGTGTGTGTGCTAGTATGCGTGGAGGCCGAAGGTCAGCCCTGGGTGTCATTCCTCAGGAGCTGTCCACCTTGTTTGCTGAGCTATTATTGGCCGGAAGCTTGAAATACAGGTAAACTGCCTGGCTAGAGAGCCCCGGGAACTCAGGCATCTCTGCCTCTCCAGGACTGGGGTTACAAACACGTTCTGCTCCGCCTGGCTTTTTGCTTCAGGTTCTGGGAATTCAACTTGGTTCCTTGAGCTTGCGAGGCAAGCACTCTGCTGACAGAGCCATCTTCTCAGCCTTCCTAACTATTTCTGCATCAAAGTTTGAGGTTTTGCCTGGTGGAAGGGAAATAAAGTGGGGAACGTGGGTCAAACCCTGCTTGGATATTCAAAGGCAAGCTTGGAAAATGAAACTGTGCATTTCTCCTATGAAACTGGCAGATAGAATTAAAGGTTTTGCACAAAAATCTTCTTACTTAGAAGCTTATAGAAAAGTACATTGGCCTCAGGATTGCATTTTGGAATATATCCAGAATTTTCTTTTGACCAGACATGAAGGAAGGCTGATAAAATATGTTATCACAAAGAAGTTTCTAACCTGAAGATGCTTCTAACAGAGCCAATGGGAAAGGCTCTGTTCCCCTACAGTGACTGTGTGGGGACAGCTGTTTGAGAACGGGGTAGGGGTGTTTGGCTAGAGAGATCAGGCAGGCTCCAGGTCTGACAAATTGAGAGCCATGTGACTGAGGCTCCATGACTGCCCTGCATCTCAGGGACACAAGGACACTGCCCTCTCAGAGGAGTGATTAAATGAGATAATATGGACACACTCCCATTGCGATGGAGGCTGCCACAGGGTGAATTTTTAATGCATTCAAATATTATCAGAAGCCTTGAAATAATTTTCTTTCTTTTGCCTCTGGCAATGATAAAGCTAAATATATGCCCTCAATAAATTATCCAAAATTAAGAGAAATTTTCTTTTTAAAGCAGTTGCAATGCTCATTCCCATGTTGGGTTACACCAATAAATACAGATGAGTAAGAGTAAGGCATAAAAAATGTCTTGAAATATAAAATATTTTGGTTTCGCTGACATAAGTAGGCTTCACATTTATGTACAACATGAAGTCATCTGAGTTCAAAAAAATGTTCAAAGATGAGAGAAAAATATACAAACGCTAGTTCTGGGTGTGAATGCATTGATTTTTACAACTATAACCTTTGGTTTTGTCTTTTCCACAGAATAACAATTTTTCAGCTTCCTGCCAGGCTCTAACCTTCATGGATATGGGATTGCATTGCTCATGACCACAGATAAATGATGATGGTGTCCTTTCTAGGACTATGAAGAGGACAGTGTACCCCCAGGACTCAGGTTCATAACCCCACCAAGCACAATGGTATCCCCTGGTTTCTGGCAGCTCAGGGGTACCAGTCCGTCATGTATAGTACTGGGTAGGAAAGAGTCCCTTCTCTTCACCAGTGGGCCCACAGCCTCAGTGTGCTTCACCCCAGCAGCAAGCCAATTATCCCCCACTAGCCTCTGAATGAAATGTTTTACAGAAATCTACCTGGGATGAAGGTTAGGTCTTGGCTATGAGCTCCCTAGTTTTGGTTCTTTTATATTCCCACACCCAAAGCCCTGGCTTATGAGAGTTTAAGGCTGGATGTGGTGGGTGTATGGGGTGACATCAGCAATCTTCACCACTGTGGGGGTCTCTAGGATCACAGGGTAGGGGTCTTTTCACATCAGCTCCAGGTTTGGGGTCAGGATTCTCTTTGCCTGTATAAAGTCACCAGGCTGGACCTTTTGGGCAGATTCAGACTCAGGCAAGGGCAGAGGCTCTCTCGAGCTGTCTGATGCATGGTCCTTTGGCTCTGTCGCAGGGCATGGAAGGCCCTGGGAAGGGAATGGTTAGCCAATTTTGTTTCCATATGGGGGTGTCCCTGGCCCTTAGAAGTACAAAAGGTAGAGGGTGTCCCAATTTTAACTGGTCTCAAGGATATTTAGTTTACCTGTCTTGAGCTTTGTGGTCTTGAGGTACAGTGCAGGTTCCAATAGCCAGATATCAGGGAATTTTGGCTGTGAAGGCTGAGCCATTATCAGACCTCAGGGAGGGAGCACCCAGATTTGTTGTAATATCTGGGCCTGAGTAACTCAGCAGTTTTAGTTGCCTTCAGATGGGGGGCCTGGTAGAGTCTGACATCCGTCGTCTGTCTACTGGTAATGGCAGGGTATTCTGGTCTCTCATTCGACAAGAACCGCCAGCTGTTTGACATCTTCCTTTCCTGTTCACTTGGCTTCTTTGTCTATAGGCTGGGCTCTGGGGTGGTTCAGCTTCAGGCAGGGTGATCAAGATCTGGAGAGGCCACTCTGGTTCCAGAGCCACCTTGAGCAAGCTGCTTCTCTACAGCTTTGTAAGACGGGCACAGACATCACAGCAGCAGGAAAGGGCTGTTGGTGGGTGGGAATAGATGCCATCCATGAAGAGCGCTTAGGCTCCTGCTGGCCCATGGTTAGAGCTCACACATGAGATGGTCTTGCTTATGTTAACAGAGTGTGTCCAATCGGCTGTGTCTGACTGATCTCTGCCTCCTCAGTGCTTCAGGATGTGATGGTAGTTAATGCATACTCATGAACATCACGGTACATGGTCACTTTTATGGACACAAGGAAGGAGGATAAAAATAAATAATAAAAGTATGAAGCCATGACATTGGGTGATTAAAAAAAAAACCAGGAGGGAGAGAGAAACGTGGAAAGGACATTAGAAATGAGAGTTCTCTAGAACCTTCACAAAGGTGTACTCATACCATATCCCTTTCCTAAAACTCAAGAAATCCTGAACACACACATCTAGCCATTCAAGTAAGGGGCCCAGGCAGAGGGACACGTAGGTCCCAGAAACATTTGTTTACTTTTGATGCTGTTACAGCGTATTGGGGTGGGAGCATGGGAGAGAGAAATGAAGGCTTAGGAACATGAAATTATTTTGTTCAAGGCAGCTCAGATACTGAAGAGCTGAGCCAGGCAGGGTCCAGGTCTTAATGTAGACTTGTTTTATGCTCCTTTCTGTACTCTGTGATGCCATTCTAGAACCTTCTCTCAGGGGCTAACCATTCATCCCACAACTCTCCATTGCCCCCTTTTGATCACTAGCCAGGGATAGAGCAGGATCCACACATGGGTCACTAAAAGCCCCTAAACTCAGACAGAGTGGCTTTTTATAACTTACTAGCACAAAGGAGTTGGGGTCAGTATTAAATATAATTGCCATGCGTTTGGCTAATAACTGACATTCTTCTCCTGTGTGCACTTGTGGGGGCAGGAGGCCCCGCCATGGCCCCTCAGGTCACCTAATCCTTCCTTGCTTTTATCCTGGGAGAGAGTCTGAGCAGATGGAGACTGCAGCTCTCAAATTACCTTTCTTTCCTGTCTCATGAGCAATCCATTCTGCGGCGGATGTGGCTTTCTCGTCTCTGTGTTCCCCGTGTCCTGCCCCTCCTCATCCCTTCCTCGTCCCTTTCCTCCATTCTTTTGGTCATCCCTATGGTCTCCAAGCTGGGATCCTTGCACTCTGTGCCATGGGGTTGTTCAGCCTGCAGCCTAGGGTGGGATAAACGTCTTTCACAATCGTATTATACTGAGATCATCAGCGCTGCCTTTCATACATGCTTCCCTTTGTTCCTGACAGCCGTGCTTTAGGTCAAGATCTTGAAGTGATTGCCAGGTACTGGAGAGAATGATTATTCCCCTGAATCTCACCATGTGTTGTCTTTCCTTGCCCATGACACCAAAGTTCACATAACCCTGTCCAGGACCCCATTGTTTTATCACATGACTGACTCTCCTTGAGCGCTCCATGTAAGGGGCACTAGGCCACGAGGGAGCAGACTGCAGACCTGGTATGTTTACTGTAGGATGCTTGGTCTGTCTTGGGTGAGTGACGGATACATACATTACAGTCACAGCACAGTCTTGTGGTATGCATAGGCCTCAGTGTCCATTTTCCTCTGATAGCCTCAAAGACTGAGTTTGGATCAACAAGAATGCCCGATTTGGGCTGGTCTCTGCTCTTCCCTGGGGAAGGTTTCCCTGAGGACATGGCTTTACATGTCTGAGGAGCAAACGAGGACATTAGATAGATGATCTCTAAGCCCTCTACACAGCACGAGTCTGAGATCTAACAATACATAATGAAGTTATTTGTGCCCTCAAATGAGTCCGCTGGGGACAGGAGGCCTCTCCTTCACTTTACTATAGGAGGCAATAATCCCTTAAGCTCTGCTTTTCCAGAGAGAGTTAATTAAGCTGGGTATAAGGAAAGGAAGTACAGTTGGCCCTGCTTCCAACACACAGTGAAAATCCTAACACTCCCATCACCTCACTGCTAATCTGCTTCTGCTGGACACCATCTTGTCCACCCGAGTCACAGCTCGGGCCACCAACCCTCTGCTTGTCTTCACTCTCCCAGAGCCCCAGCGAAGTCTTCTGACTCCAGTTTTGTACTATGGCTGCTGAGCCCAGCCCTGCACTGTCTTCCAGAGCTGGTCAGCCATGCTCCAGTCCTTGCATGGTGGACGATGCCGCTCCTCCTCTGCTCCAGATGTTCTTTCGGCAAGGGTCCCCCTTACACTAGCCCTGGTCGCCCAGTGCTCGGTGTCATCTACCAAGCACTTGGAGCCCTTGGTCTTTGGCAAGGAAACAGTCTTGACCATGAAGACTGCTCGTGAGGAGGCGATGACTTCTGAGAGACGAGTGTTTGGGAATGTGGTCCGTCTGTTCCTACAAACAAACTCGGACCAGAAAAAAAAAATGGGATGAGATTTCTGAATTTCACGATTCAAAATCCTTCCCCGCCTGCCTTGTCTGATGTCTGACATAGAGCTTAGCCTTGTTAGTGCCATCACGTCATGAGAAAAACCGAGGGACTCCATTTAGAATGTTCCCAATGGCACCAAGTGGGGAGAGGTCCTGGCCTCTGTCTGGGGACAGATGCAGATGAACAAACCTCTCACTGGGTGAGGCTTCTCTTAATCATGGGATGGGAGCTCAAGGCGGGGGTGGGGTGGGGTGGGGTGGGGTGGGGTGGGGGAGTGTCAGGTGGCCTCACCTCTGGCAGATGGACTGGGGATGCCTCTGGAGCCCATTTTGAAGCCAAGCCATCAAACTTCCAGAGTATTTAGTATTTACTCTCTCCCCCAAGCTCTTTCTGTCTGTCTCTCTCTTTGTCTTTGTATCTCTCTGTCTGTCTCTCATAATCAAACAGACACATGCCTGTGCATATGCAGACACACACACTTATTCACTCACACGCATATATCCCCAACAAATCCAAGTTCTAAAACCTGAAAGACAAAGTTTGGATCTGCCCTTTGTCACTTACACTTACTGCTGAGTGACAGTGACAGCGCTCTAAATTAGCCTCTTTTGGCACCAGTTTCCCTATCTCTAAATGGAGAGAAAGTACAGATCTTGCCTCGAATAAGTGTTCTGAAGTTGGAGGCAGGCGGGTGATGTGAGGCTTTGGGCGCATGGTCAAGGGAAGAAGTGGTTGGTTTTCCATCCCTGGTAACCTCCTGCCCGGTTGTGCAGTGGGCAGTAGGAATAGGAGCCGGAAGACACAATTTCTATAATGCAGCACAGGTCACATGGGCCCTGTGACCACACAGCCCTAGAGTGACACTTGATGCACTCCTGCTTCCCCAGCCATGCTATGTGCAGGCTGCCTGTTCTGCATGGGAGAGCATCTGCACAGCAGCACCACCCTCGGAGTCTGGCGGTGAAGGTTCTGTGGACTCATACACACAGACGTGAAGACAGGGCTTAGCAGACAGAGAGATTAGTCAATAGTACCAGCCAGTGCAGGGAAATCTTACAGGGATTCAGTCCTTGGAGATTCTACTGTTAATGTAGGAAATAGTCACGGGGAAGGGAATACAAACATACATATGGGGGAGAAAGGTAGAGAGGGAGGGAGGGAGAAAGGGAGGGGAAGGGAGGGAGGGAGAAAGGGAGGGGGAGGGAGGGGGAGGGAGGGAGAAAGGTAGAGAGGGAGGAAGGGAGAAAGGGAGGGGAGACACACAGACACACACACACACACAGAGAGAGAGAGAGAGAGAGAGAGAGAGAGAGAGAGAGAGAGAGAGAGAGAGAGAGAGAGTGAGAGAGAGAGAGATGCTGATTTGTGAAGCAATCCAAGAAGGCTTTGCAGGAACATGACATTGAAACTAGGCACTAGGCCTGACACTGAAATACTTCCATGGAGTCGGGAAGAGAGGGACAGCTGAGACTCTGATGTGAGCAGGCAGAAGCAGGTGCAAGCAGAGCCCGCTGTGCAGGAGCTGGAGCCTGGGGATGGTGAGGAAGGAGGCAGGGCTGCTCCCTCAGGGGGCTAGAATCTCAGACTCCTTCTTGAGGGCTGAAGGGCCCCAGGGCGTCCTGCAGACGAGGAGCAACACGCTCCGGTGCTCCAGTAATGCCTGCATGGTGTGTCACTGCAGACGGTCCTCTGTTCAATCATTCATACACCCCACAGCCCACATCTAGGTAGCGAGAAGGTCACGTTCTCATAGCAGGTGTGCTGTCGCCCTCTGAGTTCTCAGCTCACCAGGGAGAACAAGATGCAAACCATGTTATTTAGAAGCAGAAAAGCTCCGAGTCACTGACGAGCTAGGCAAAGCTCGGTGGCTAGAGGGAACAGGGGGTGACTTCAGTAGAGAGACTCAGTGGGTTTGAAAGGAGGTGGTGCTTCCGTGCGGAAGGAGCAGGATTCGGCAAGGGACAGCGGTGGAGATGGGGGCTCTGGGGAAGAAAGGAAGAAAGCAGGGGGAGCCGAGTCCCCAAAGGCAGTGCTGGAGACATTGTAGCAGCTACAGCAAGCAGAAAAGGAGGCTGGAGGTGTGAGATCAGACAGCAGGGCCACACCAAGGTCCTAGGAGGCTGAGGAAAGCAGGCAAAGGCATCTGCCCTGCTCCCTGGAGAACCCGCAGGAGTCTGGAAAGAGTAGTATGCACCGTTGCCTGGCTACAAAGGGACTCATCCCAATCACCATTTGAACCTTCCTGTTCACGTTTTTTAATTTTCTGATTCACTTTCTCAACTTTTAATCCAAAGCTCAGCTGGAGAAGCCTCTGTTTTCAATTTGTATTATCTACCCACCCTCCCCCCCCCACACTCCACATTTTTAATCCTCTTAGATCCCATTTCTGCTGGGTTAGTGAACCCACTAATCAGGTAAGCAATGAGCAGCAACTGGTCCAATTATGATGAAGAATGAGACAGGCAGAGATGGGTCAGAGCGTCAGGGGGGTTCTTGCTGCCATGGAAACCACCCTGGGGCATGTGGGGTCTCAACACAGAAACACCCACACACCCCTGAGGTTGGTGCCTGGGGGCTGCTCATCACCTGGTGAGGGGCCCTGTGCCACTCACTTGGATTGGTTTCCTTCTCGTCCCTACCACTTCACAGGTGGCATCATGACAAAGGCCCTCTTGCTCTTCAGGGCTCAACTCAATGCCTCTTCTTTTGGAGGGGATCCAGGCTGGGGTGAAAATCTTCACTCTTAGGGAGAAAAGATAGGCTCTCAGTTTTGCCACCTGCTGCCCCTGCGACCTGGGGAGGGGTGTGACTCCCTTGTAAGCCCCAGTCTCCCATTCCTTACCTGTTGTTAGAGGACCGGAGGCTGACAACCTAGCATCGGGTTGAAGCGATATATTAAATACAAAACGTGAGTGCATTTTTTGGGTTTGAGATGCTTTTTGTTCCCTCCACAGTTGACAGTGGCTTCATCTCCCCTGGTTCTCTCAACACCCCAAACAGCCGGGAGACTTCTCACACACCTGTCTTGATTACAATCTCCCTGATAGCAGAGCCATGTCTCCTTCGTCTCTTTGACCCTTGGACCTGGTCTCATGTCTGTCACACACTTCACCCAACTAGTATTGAATGAATAACTGAAAAAATAATGAGGAAAACACTCTGTCTTATGGAGCATTTAAAAACCTAGGGGACTTTCTAGCCCATGTCACGAGCTTTGGTTGCATGGACTTGTAGAATTGCTCATTTTATAACAAGTCGGAGAAATGATTCAGTTGGTGTGGGAATAAAGCCCACGTTCTCGAAGGAACATTTGGGGCCATGAGGATGAACAGAGTGAAGACATCTAAGCACTTAGGCCATGGTACGATGAGGACAGAGAGACAAGAGAGAGGACGCCTCTGCACTCAGCTTTGCTCCAAGTCCTCACCACGATCATCATGGGAAGTGGTCTCTGCTGGGGTGAGAGAGCTCTCTTATACTCCCAAGTACTGGCTTCCCGGGAAGAACACCCCTTCCCTCTTTGTCCTCCTTCAGCTTTAATAGCTCTTTCCTGTCTCTGAATGTGCCCCTAGTCACCTGATGACTCCTCCCTGAGGTGCTTCCCACAATGCCTCACTCACACTGTTGACTTCTCTAGAACTGATGGCTTATTTCAAAGGACAAGCATGTGCTTACAGTCAGCCAACCCCATTACAAAAGTGCTGTGCCTCAAAGAATGGGTTCAATAAGAGCTACTGCACATATTTTGGTGCCAGCTCAGCGGTGCCCTTCTTTGGATTTGAGAAGTCAGATACTTTTGTAGTGAGGGCTATTTCTCCTTTCATTGCCCCCACATTCCTTTCTTGTCTCCCACACATTAGCAAATGAAACTGAAGCTGGGTTCTGATGCCTTATTGGAGAACAAGCAGGGACAGGAGTCGCTGTCTGTGGTCCTGAAACCCCCCTGTTCATTCTAATGGTAGGAAAGGCTGTGGAAATCCCCACCGAACATTTTATAGTTCCATTTTGTTATAACCTTTCTTTCCCCAACAAATACAAACCTTGAAAATTTCACTGTCATAGAACAGACATACATGTGGCTGTTGCATTACAATCATCTCAAAAATAACATGCTTCTTGCAAGTTAAAAAGCATGGACAAAGAGCCACACCAGCCCCCTGAACTTTGCTTCTGTTGATGCCTCTGTGTGGGTATCATAAAAGAGACTAGGTTGGCATTAAAGAAAGTAATTTAACATTAGCTTTCCAAGGACTAGGGGGATGTGTTGGGTGGTAAAGTGCTTGGCACACAAGCATGAAGAACTGAGTTTGATTCCCAGAATGCAGGAAAACCAAGACATGTCAATGCTCACCTGTACTCCTCGCTCTGAGACTGTGGAAACAGGAAGGCTCCTGGGGTTTCTTGGCTGGTGAGTCTAGGTAAATTGGTAAGTTCTGGCTTCAGTAAGAGAGACTTTATCTTCAATAACTAAGGGGAGGCATAGAGGAAAACACTGGATATTGGCCTCTGGTTTCACATTCACATGTGTGCATAAGCACATGAAGTCACACATTGATGTACACAGATGTACACCACAAATGTACAAATATTAGTTCTTCAAAATTGACTTTGTATTTATTTCAGGGTCAAGCAACAAGTTTGAATGTGTGTAGGTAAGGAACATCTTGGAGTTTCCATGTTTTATTTCCCAGAACACAAAAGTAGGTGTTCAGTTTAAAGGCTTAAATCCTTTCTGCTTTGTATTTTAAGGCAAACAGGTTGTACCCCCTCCCCCTCTCCCCAGAAGCTGTTAGACTAGTGGGAATAAGTATTTGTAAATCAAAAAGATTAGTTGGAGTGATAGTGAGAAATAGAAGTGTTTATGAGGCACAAATAAAATGAGGGGGTGATTGGCTCTTTGCAGGAAGGCAAGACTCCCCCACAGAGATGTAATGAAGGAGGCTCAGTAGTGCTCCAGGCAAACATGTTGGAGTGGGTGTGCTAGGCAGTTTTTGTCAACCTGACACATCCTAGAAAGAAAGAACCTCAATTGAGAAACGCCTCCATCAAATCAGCCTATGGGCATATCTGTGGGGGCATTTTCTCAGTTAATGAGTTATGAAGGTGGTGCCAACGCTGGGCAGGTGTCCTGGCTTTTTTTTTTTTATAAGAAATCGAGTTAAGCAAACAATGGGGAGCAAGCAAGTAAGCGCTATTCCTCCATGACTTCTGCTTCAGTTCCTGTCTCCAGGTTCCTGTCTTGAGTTCTTGATTTCCCTTCATGATAGACTGTTAGCTTTAAGATGCAACAGACTCTTTCCTCACCATGTTGCTTTTGGTCATGGAGTTTATCACACCTGTAGAAATCAAATAAGGATGCCAGTGTAGGAAGATATTGTGTCGCTCATCTCTCTAGAACACACTAGCTTGCTAGAGCAAGAATTAATTAGCTCATGATATGTGGTTTTTCTGGCTACTCTAGAACTTGCTTTCCATCTGAAGATGAGCAAGCCTTCATAGCTCATCCTCCTGTGTCTGAGGTTACTGGCTCTGGATTGAGTAGCTTTGTCTGTAAAAACCAGGACAATTCTGCCCAGAGTGACTCATCTAGAGTGGTTGGGTAAACTGTTCTCATAGCAAATATGGTACAAGAGCATTGTGGGGATGCATGATCCCTTTTGAGGTCACTGCTGTGTCACTGATGATGATATCTCAACAAGCAGCCACAGGTCAAGCGAAATCTTGGCTGTCATGGAAAGAGATAAACAATGACATTGTGTGAGCTGAGGAGGACTCACTAACTACTAATGCAAAAGCATGAGGACCCAAGTTCAGAACCCTGACACCATGTAAGACCCTCATGTGACAGCCTGTTTCTGAAATCCCAAGCACTGGGAAAGCAGATGTATTCCCGAAGCTCCTTAGTTTACTAGCCAACCTGGTGGAATCAGTGAAAGACCTTGTCCTCCTTCCCCTCAAATAGGGTACAAAGTGACTATGGAAGACACCCAGTAGCCTCTATCCTCCAAATACATGTACACACACAAACGCATGTATTCCACACATACACACACACACACTCACACATACCCCTCCCCCCCACACACATCACATTGTGGAAAGATCTAGTACAACGGCTAGTGGCATTCCTTACAGATGCTTTTCTCAAGTGTCAGTGAGCTGTATGGCTTATGGAACTCAGTCCCAACTTACCAACAGACACAAGAGCATCAGCAATATCAAAGATAGACACAAACACACAAAAACATAAAAACCATAAAAACCCATAAAAACCAATTCCTGGTGGAAACAGCCATTAAAATTCACACATAGAAAAAACTCCCACAAGGAATGGGAACATAAAAGAAAAGTATTAAACAAAGAAAACAGCAACATGTCTTCCATGCCAATATCTATAATAAATATTCACTGCATTGATATTTAGGAAAGTAAGAATGGGGATTTAATCCTGTCAAAATGGATAACAGGAAGGAATTTTAACTTCAGGTTAGCTTTTAATTTACTTAAAACAGAGAACATGAAGAATTTGAAAAGGAAATATAAAATACATATACTAGATGAAAATAAATTTCATTTATAAAGAAATATTAACTTAACCTAAAATTTAGTGTGGAAGGTGGTTCGAAGGTGATTAAAGGACCACATACAGTAGCTCAAGCTATGAGATACAGTGTACCGGGAAGGCATATTACACACAAACCTTCATGCCGCTGACACTGGCGGCTTCCCAAATACAAAGCAAAATTATTGGGAATGCAAGGAGAAATTTGAAAAACAAATAGTTATATCAGGCAATGGATACATTCCTTTCAGAAATACAGGCAGAAATAAGTAGGATTAAAAGATTCCACGTGATAAAATGACACAAAATACTTATTATCAACAGATCATAAATATGCTTTAAAAATATTCACCTGATCTCCTAAATATTTGAACATGTGGTGGGAAATTAAAGAGACCGCATGATTTTGGGAGGGCAGATAAGGTACAGCTCCTACTCAATGATCATGATGACTGATCATCAACTTAAAAACATACAGGCACCTACTGTCTAATATAATGCTTGTGACACCTCCACCAACCTCAGATCTATCTAAGGACCATGAGCATCTTCTAACTCTGTAGCCCTTGACTTCTGTTTTGGACCAAATAGTGCTGTGATTCTAATCAGTACATCCAAACTTCTTTTTTAAAATTTTCCAATGAATGAATAATTGTGTTTTCAGAGAGTTTGAACATGTAGAGTGTGATTTCTCAGGACTTATTTTAACATTGTAAGGACTTTTTGATGATGTCTAGAATCTAGGTTGTGGTGCCTGGACCCTACAAAGGTGAGTTTTAACTTGGCTAGATTCTAATACCCAGCTGTTTAATCTCATACTTTAATCAAAGAGTTGGTGGGGAGGCATTTTGTAGTAGTGGTGAACATCTGTAGTCAGTCCCATTTAAGTAATGATGGCTACTCTTGGTACTGTGGATGTCCTCAACACAATCAGTTCAAGACCTTGAGGGCTCAACCTGATAATCTGGATAATGTTTGAGTTTCTTTTCTGCTGTCTTATCCTGTGGATATCAGACTTGATAGTCTTCTCTGCTGCATGAGCCAATTCCCTGGAATATGCACATACATAGATGGAAAACAACTTAATGTGTGAGTATGTGGTGTATATTTGTCTATGTATGTGTGTGTGAGTATATGGGCATAGGTGCATGTGTATTTTTATGTGTTTAATACTGGTTGAGCAGATAGAAAGTTATCTTGTTAAGATTTTTGTTTCTTTGTTTTGTCAATCTGACACAAGCTAGTTATTTAGAAAAGGTGAACTTCAACTGAGAAAATACCCCCCCACCAGATTGTTCTGTGAGCAAGTTTGTATGACATTTTCATGATTTAATGATTGATGTGGGAGAGCCCAACCAACTGTGAGTGGTGCCATCCTTGGACTGATGCTACAAGAAAGCAGGCTGAGCAAGCCATGATGAACAAGCCAGTAAGTAGCACTCCTTCATGGCCTCTGCATCAATTCTTGCCTCCAGGTTCTTGCCCTGACTTCCTTTGATTGTGGACTGGCATGTGGAAGTGTAAGGGTATTGTATAACAATTTCCTTTGAGATTGACATATTCCATCCTGCAGGGAAATTCTTTAAACAGGAAGATAAATAACTCAAAATAGCTTCAGGAAGTTCCTAAAACTGACCAGATTTATTAGGTTCCTCCCTTCCAGAGTAAGCAACAAAAGCTGAGATTCCCGCTGACAAACCAAGCTGCAAAGAAGACCTTTGAGACTAGACCAGCTGCCTGAAAGAAACAGAAACTAGCTGGGCTGGCTGGAAGAAGTCTAGATCAACTGAATCACTGGGAAGGACACTCTCCAACCTGTTGAGCTGCCTGTAGGTTGTGTAGTGTGCTCCCTGTTTCCAGCTTTTGTGAGCTGTCACCCGTGCTGGGGTGGGCTTTGGTGATGCAGCTGTCTTTGAATTTTGTCTGCTCCTTTAAGTGACCCCTCATGCATAGTCTTATACATAACCCCAGTAAAACTCACGGCTCACCATGTTGGACTTGGATAGCATGCACAATTTGATCTGTTGTGGGTTCCCTATCTGGTGCGAGTAGACAATTGTATTGCATCTCCTCAGGAAAAGTTTTGACACACAGCAAAGGGAAATAAACCCTTTTCCTCCCCAAGTTGCTTTTGGTCATGGTGTTTATCACAGCAATAGAAACCCTAGTTAAGACATGAAGATACACAGCTCCAACTTTCTTCATGTTATCTTTCATTTCAAGGCACTAAATAGAGTCAAACCCAACATCATCTCTGGAGTTTTGAGTGGCATTATTCTGGCTTTAAGTCCTGACCACATTATCAATAAACCATATGACTACCCATAAACCATGTAAACGTCCTAAGGCCCAGCTTCTACATGAAGAAAATGGTGGCATCTTCCCAGAGATGATTTTATATAAATAAAGAAATGAGCATAATGCAAACAGTAGTTGGTGTATTCAGAGTTCAAGAACGCGTTGTTTCCTAATTAGGGGACTTAAAATTTGCTCTGAACTTGAATTCAGTATGTAAAAATGTCTGTGTTTAGCTGCTTGGAAATTTAGGGCATGAGATCAAAATGACTTCACGTGGGCGGCTGATGATCTGCAGTCACATGACATAGAACTCTGGATCTGGCTGGTCACCATTCTCTGATATGGCAGGATTCATTTCCGGCATATGGAATTAAAAGAAAGCATGTGTTCAACTACTTTTCCTCAGAACCCTCAAAAATGTTTCTCATACAATGGAGTGAGATTGCTCTTAAAAAGTCACTGCCATTTATGGGGTAATTAATATGCATATTAAGCATTCTAAATATATATTTCATCAAACGGCAACATAAATCGCCTGGAGCACTGTATGAAATTGCACACACCACGCTGGAAAGGCGGTGGGAACTGCAAATGTCTCTGTGGCTGAGTTTGCTCAAATGCTCCGAAGCGGAGTGGGTCTGCAGAATCCAGGGGAACAAAGGAGATGCTCCTTCTGTTCCCGAAGAGGTGGAAGTGTCCCCAATGCCAGGTGGGAAGGAGATGGGATGACAGTTCTGTGTTTGCATTTGGCTTTGACTTTGATATTTGATAATGGGAAACGCAGAGACAGGGAGGGAGGTCTAACCAGAACTAGAGGCCAGCAGAGCCTGTGGGCAGGCTGGAGCTGGCTGTGGACACAAGGTCTTCTTGAGCTGCACCAAGGACTGTGTCCCAGTAAAGGCCACTGTCCTTCAGATCCCTAGATGTTACTCACCATTGGGTGGTGATGCTGGACTGTAGGGTAAGGACCTTGGCCAAAGATGCCAGTTTTGGGGATCAGGATACTAGAATATTATACAAGCTCCAAGGTGCCATTGCCTGGGCTAGCCAGTAGGACCTCTGGAGCAGGAGGGCTTTGATTCTGTGGGAAAGTGAACCCCTGGTGGATGTATCACTGGTTTGAAGGCATTAAAATAGAGTGATTGCAGACAGATGTAAGCAGGGAGATCTGGGAGGAAGAGCCCGAGTCCCAGTGTGGCTCTGAAAGAGTCTATTCCTGATGCCCACAATAGAGAAGGGAGCTGACAGGAGGCAGGTAGGCCTCAGCAGGAGGGGTTGCCTGAGTCATGACAGCCTTGATTGGTGTGCACTATGTCATCTTCCCATTCCCTGAACCTGGCAAGTGCCCCATCCACAGTGAAGTCAGATGAAGTAAAGAGAGTCCACATTTGGGTCCTGTAGGCAAGAGCTGGACATAGTGGGTGGAGGCAACGAGGCAGCTTGACTAACATGCTAGAGAGGAGGATCAGGAGGCATCAGAGACATTCATGATTGCTTTGGAGAATGAGCAGTGACAGGGGGTGTGGCTGCAGAAGTCTCCTCCCCAGCCATGGGGAGAGGAGTGCCCTGGACCAACATCATCCTGCCCTGTAGAGGATGGGTTCAATGGACTCTTCTCAACCTGAACACTGAAGGAGAGCTTCTGTCTATCGCAGGCCATGGTGGAAAGTGGATACTGTTCTTAGAAATGTCCTTAAAAATTAACTGCTGGGCCAGTTCTTTCAAATTAACAGCTTTCTGTTTCTGTATAGCTTTAGATGACCAGGTTACAGTGCATCAATATCTCATTCTATGACACTGGATTATTCAGAAAAAACTCATTGGTGTCAAGAGTTCAAAGAAATTGGTCCCAGTTTATAACCCACAGTGTCTTTTCCTTTTTTTAAAAGATTTATTTTCGTGTGTGTGTGTGTGTGTGTGTGTGTGTGTGTGTGTGTGTGTGTATGTGTGTGTGTGTGTGTGTATGTGTGTGTGTGTGTGTGTGTTAGGGATGGGGGTTATGAGTACATGAATGCAGGTGCCCATGGAGGCCAGAAGAAGACCCCCAAGAGCTGGTGTTATAAGTGGACTTAGTTATGTGCTGCCCAAAGCAGATCTCCTAGGACTGACACTCGGTTCTCTGTAAGAGCAGTGTGCACGCTAACCTCTGGGCCATCTCTCCAGTACCAACAATGTCTGTCTTTGAACTTATGGCCACAAGCCACCTCCAAACTCAATGGCTAGAAATGATACTTGCTATTGTTCTTTGGGGCAGCTGGGTGATTCTGAGTCTCAGGTGAGGTCACAGGAACTTGTGTCATCAGAGGCAGGCCAGGTTCAGCCAGCATCAGCTTGTTTCTGATGCCCTCAGCCTAAATCCCTGATGCCCTTGGCTCTGCCCCTGTGTCCACACAGACGGTGTAACTGAAAGGCAGGAAGGGAAGTGGCTACAGATATTGAATATACTGGATACAGACATTTGGGCTTCACTTTGTTCAGCATCTCACTGCTCAAAGTAAGGCACCAACCACTCATGCTGCTTAAGCCTCTGTTGGGCCAGAAGCCCCTCAACAATGGAAAGATGCCAGAGTTGCCCCATGGGGGTTCTGAGGGCCTAGAAGAATGATGTCTATTGTCACAGCGAAAGGCTGTCAGAGTCACAAGAAGCAGGTTTTCCCCTGCCGCACCTCACATCCCCTTGTCCTCTGAATTCCTGACAGCACACCAAACATCAGCTACTTGCTTTTGAGGATGCACGGTGTGTAAAGGGAGGGATGCTTACAGCATCATTTGTTTCCAGATTATGCTATGTGGACAACAGAGCCTCTGTCCCCTTTATTCTCCCCTTCCTTGGCTTTTGGCATGGAAATCAGCATCAGACTGAAACCCCAGTTGCTCTGATTTGTCAAGAACAGACATGGGAAGTAAAGGAGAACACAAAGAAGGCCATGACCGAGCTGGGGCCCTAGGGATGGGTGTGGTCTGGGATATGAGACCAAGTTTGTCCGCAGCTCATGTTTGTGGCCCTATCTGTGAGTATATGAGTGACTGTCTTACGTCACAAGGTCCTCATGCTGTTTCACTCCCCCTTTAGGAAGGTGGCTATAGCTTAATGCCCTTTGTGGAGCAGCAGTCAGCAGCACATTTGATGAACAAAGCCACAGTTGGAAGCTCTGGAATGATGTAACCAGAACACTATATGCACCAGCCCCCACACCCTTCTTCTGACTGTAACAGCTAGGCACTATTTACAAAATTAAAAACATAAATTGCATGAGCTACCACAGCAAGTTACAGTTAATATTAGTCTGTGGTGGATGCTAGAAATCTGTTACAGTGACCTAATATTGCTGAACTGGGGTGCTCCCGGGGTATGGAGTAGGGAATTTCTATCACACAAATGTCCTGGCTTCAGCAGACTTGGGGAGATAAAGAGAGGGGAGAATCTGACCATCTTCAGTTTTAAGAGAGGGGTGTGAACACTCCATGGGGTCATCAGAGTTTCTTGCAGGAATAAGGGTCTTGAGAGCTTGGGATTAGCCTGGACTGACAGCCGGGGACCTAGGTCAGATCTCAGATAATTACCTCTATCTTTAGGACATTATTGAGCTTCAAGTATGAATGAGGATAGAGTATTGTACTCAGTATCAGACATGCAGTGACTCACATCACTCAATGTCTTTTACCCACTTGCCATTCATTTCTTTGAGTTGTTTGAAAATACTCCAACTTTCTATGTCCCTTGCCATTCATATCCAACAACAAAGACTCAAGATACCAAGAATCACCCTCTGGCCTCCCTTACATAGATGCTCACCCCATTATGTTAACACAGCAGAGGGACATTTGGCAACACTGAAGGTTCTGGGAGTGAGGAGGAGTCTTCCTTGATAAAGGAGAGGGGCTTATGAGGGTGCTTCTTTCTCATGACCTTGATCATTACTTGCTTTCCATCTTGCTATTGTGAGGACATGCTACGTGCAGTTTGTGTAGCCATATTGGAACCACGAGGCAATGAGTCTAAGCGTGAAATGGCATCATGTTGAAACATGCAAGTGAGGATGTAAGGTTTTCTACCACTAAGGTGGTACACCCATTGTGAGACAGTCTGCCTTCAAAATGATTGATAAAGAGTATACTTCATTTGACTCAAACTATTGTTTGCTGCCTACTGACTGGTTAGTTACCAACCATTTATTACCTATATTACATACAGTGTTGTGGACTGTGCTAGGCTCATAGCAATATGCAGAGAGACTGCATCCACTGCCCTTGTGGGCACCTTCCAGGTCCATGAGAAGTACAGACATTATGGGAAATGAGATATATTTGCAGATGAGATTGGCAGAGCTTACAAGCTGTGGTACTTATTATCTGGAAATACCCTTAAGCTTGTGGAATAGGCCAGTAGCCCAAATGGCTTTTTTAGAAGAAGTCAGTTGGCATTACACAAAATCATGGTGACATGTGGACTTGAAGCAGAAACTGAACAATTATCTCTGTAAACAGTCCTAGAAAGAACGACACCTCCTGGAGGAAAGTCAGTGACATATAGTTGTAGGGATCTTCAGGCACTCTAGCATGCAACTGAGGATGCCGATCTGTGTGGGAGACAGTGTGACCACCGATAGACCCTGTTACACCTGGGGCATGAAATTCAATGTTGACTGGGAACATTGAAATGTTACCCTGCAACCTTGATGAGATGTAATGAAGATGGCACTTGATCTCCAAACTTCCCTTTCTAAGACCTTCAGTCTACTCTGGCTGAGAAAAACAGGAGCAGCAGACTGCTCCCAGTCAAAGGAAGGCCTCCAAAACCCATGTCCCCATCATCTAAATCAAAGAGTGTCTGAGACCCATCACAGCCAAATGTGTGCTCCAGTTAACAGCTACATCTCAGTTTCAGTTCATTTGTGACAATTTACTGCCTTAATATGAGGCAGTAATAAAACATGGAGGACCAGGTTGCAAGTGCTCTCTGTGCTGTGTAAAGAAGTTTATAAATTCAAAGCTTTTTTTAAACAAAAGGTTCATTTGATATCACCCCATCTCCCCAAGGCCCAGAGAATGTTGCAGAAGAGGGAGTGGAAATACCGTAAGATCCAGAAGTCAGGGTACATCAGAGCCCTCTGGGCAGGACAAGACCACTGCATTCATGAACTACTCAAAGCTGCATCTGCCTGCACAAGACCTGCACAAGATCCAGCCAGTCAACATTCCAGCATGGGGCAGATAAGGGACTCCCAAGCTTTCACTCCTAGCTGAGGAGCTATTGATGTTTTCTGGCTACCAGAAAATGGAAAATCAGTTTTCTTGAAGGGTCCTGGTGGGTCAACCATGCTCCATGGTGGTGGTCCTACACCCATGTGTTTATGGTCAGCATTAATTGTATTCAGTCGGTTATAACAGAAATTGATGTTAGGGAGAGGTAGGGTATAGATCTTGAATGAGTTAGGAGAGAAGTAGGAGTGAATATGATTAAAATACATTGTATGTAGGTCTGAGATTCTCAAAGAACTAATACCATTATGTATTACAAAAAAAGTGAAAATAGAGATAAAAGACACAAATTTAAAAGCAGTTGTGGGGCTTTTGTCAGGAGCTCTGCATACAACTGAAAGTGACATTTAAATGCCGAAAGGAAAAAACAAATCACCTAAAGGTCTAAACAACAGAAAACTGTGTTGGAAATGGAGGAGACAAAGGCAGGAATGAAAGCAGGAAGGAGGCACTCTGACACAGAGTGGACAGGCCGGAATGAGCTCACACACATTCTTCACACTGATCCCCGACGATGACCTCATGTGGGAAAGAATGGACTTCGTTAGGGTGATGCTCAAATGACTTTGGAATGAGGCAGAGGTGGGGGACATGGTGAGAAACACCATCGAGAAGCAACAATTACGTGACAAAATCTGTTACAGAAATCAATACAAGGTCCAAAGCCAGGAAACTTCTAGAAAGAACATTAAAAACTCTTTACAGACAGGGCAGACCAACATTTCTTTGAATAGACACAAAAAGCATAAAGCATAACATTTTGAAAAAGGGTAACTTGGGGGCTGTTGAGATGATTCTATGGGTCAAGAGCCTTGCTGTATAAACAGGGGGACCTGAGTTCAAATCCCCAGCACTCATGTAAAAACCAAGTGTGGCAGTCTATGCTTGTAACCCCAGTACTGGGTGACAGACACAGGCTAATCCCAACAGTTTGCTGGCCAACTGTCCTAGCTAAAATAGTGAGCTTCAGGTTAATGAGGGACCCTACTATCTCAAAACACGAGAGAGAATGATAGAGGAAGACATGCAATATATTCTACCCCTCACTTACATTCACACATCCACAAACAGACATGCACACATGTATTGATATACACCACACACACATCATTTTTAAAAAGAAAGGAAAGAAATAACATAAAGATACCTATTGTATTGAAGTAAATTATTAGGGAGATAAGAAGGCAATGATCTCGGGGAGGAAATATTACACACACACAACTCTGACTAAGAATTGCTGTGCAAACTATATAAAGAATCCTTACAAGTGAATTTTACACACACACACACACACACACACACACACAATTAATTTGCTTCAAAAATGCTAGAAGTTTCAAGTTCCTGCATAGGATGTGCAGAAGTTTAACTTGCTCAGAAATGAGCCACAAACAACACAATTTATCATGAAAATGCAAATTAAAGTTTCAAAGAGATGCCTCAACACATTCACTAGAACGTTTATGACTTAAAAGTCAGACACATACCAAGTACTGGTATGGCCAGGGGGCTGCTGACCTCTCCCTCATTCAGACATGGGAAATGCTCTCTAAGTTTCTCACAATTAAGCACCCACTCAGCAACACACCTTATGTTATTAATGTGTTGAAAAGAAAGGAAAACACTGTTTCAGGAGAGATTTATTTGGTATAGCCATAACATCTTTTTCTTTTAGTTAAAAAACATCCAGAAATAATCCATATGTCCAGAGACTGGAGGTCTGGCTGCCCAGGGCAGGGTGAGGACGTTGAAAAGTCATATTTTGAAGAAGTAAAAATATTCTTAGTATTTTGGTGGCAGATCATTTTTGTGCTTTTCTCAAACTTAACCAAATTGTGCTTACATGCATGCATTTTAAATGCAAATTGTCTTTCAAACAAAGTAATGAAAAGTTATACCGATCCATACTGTAGAATACCTCACAGGCCAGATTATCACATCCATAACTGCAGAACAGTTTGCTGTTTGTTTAAAACCTAGAGTCCTATCTGCCGCCAGGGAGATGCTGACTACGTATTTACTGAATGTGTAGGTAGCTGAATGCATAAATGGAGTGACCTATAGGGTGGAATTTTCATCAGTCCCTTGTTCTGCTTTTATGGGGTGACAGTCAATGCTCAGTAGAGTTGGTGATGTGGCAAGTGGAGGTTGGAGGCTTTGCAGTTATGGAATGTGACACAGGCTGTCCTATCCTGCGGGGCGTGGTGTTGCTTTCTCCTCAAAGGGGTACATGGAAAGATTAGCATTTATTCCAACAAGAGAAAAAAATGGGAATGTTAATTCTCCCATGTCCTGCCTGCATTCCTCCTGAATGAAATATGAGATGATGTGAGAGCAGTAAGGAGAGGGGCAAGGAAGGTGGCCCTGAGCATCCTAAATGAACCGTTAACCTGATCTCCATCCGGATGGATCATGAGTAATGTGGTCAGTGGAATGATGACTCTTGAGAAATACAACCCTTGAGGAGGATCTCTGTCTCTCTGTCTCCCCTCTGTCTCTCTGTCTCTCTCTCTCTCATTAAGCTGAGTGACACCTTGAAAACTTTCCTGCCAGATACAAATTCCAAACATTACAGATCTCAGCTTCACCTTTAAGAGAAACTGTGTTATTGCCTTCATAACTGTGAGCAGCAAATCAGAAATTAGAGAGAAGGCAACCTGACAGTGATTGATGCCTGGGGCTTTCTCCTGATTCGCTGATTAAACTCATCAATCTATATGCAGAAGATGTGTCCAAGGCAAAAGGAAGCAACGAGCCTGAACGGCTCTGGTTGTCAGAAGGAAGGGGAGAGAGAGGCTCTCGTCTTGGTGGTTCACAGAAGATGCAGGGGGAGAGCAGTGGACTTGGGGAATGTTTACCTCCAAATGGGAGAAGCCCAGGGGACTGAAGGTCTCCTGGGGGGTGTGTGTGTGCTCTCACTGAAGAGAGAAGTGAAGACAGGTCCCCCAGAGAGTCCAAAAATTGGCACATTTCTCCTTGAAAAAATGGAGGGTCCTGGGGGAATTTAAGGCCATGGAGAACTCTGTTCCTTCTTACAGGCAATCAACTCTTTCAGCCTTTCAGGTTCACACTTGCACTTGGCTTCTCAATGCATCTCTCTGCCCTTGTCTTCTCCCCTAGATTTGCTACCTGGTTCTCCCCAAGGCTGGCTTAGGAGACCATCCCTACCCTTGTACTGGGTTGTGTCCAAACCTCTCCTACACACTGTTGTAGTTCATTTGTTTGCTTGTTTCTTTAGTTGTTGGGTACTGATCCCTTCAAGGACAGGGCTTCATTGGTTCATTGCTCTATTGAGAGTGCCTGTTAACGTGATTGGCATAGTAGAGGTGCTGGTCACCTAGCTGGTGACTAGACAACTCTTAGCTGGTTCTCAGAAGTTTGCATCTATGGATGTGAACTCTCGAGTGCCTCCAGAGCTCTGCTCCAGTCCCAACATCCCACCCAACTATATAAGATTCCTAATGTTGCTGTAACAGTTGACGAAAAAACTCAGTCATTTAAGGAAATATAATACGACTCTCTTGTCTTTTTGGAAGCTCCATGTCTGAAATCCGAGTGTTACTGGGGCTGTGTCCCTACTGAAGTACTAATGAATACCCCCCCCCCCGTAATCTCTCTGTTGTTTGGCTTAGGCCTTTCCTTGGCCTGTGGCTGCCTCACTGGGTTCTCTTTCCCTCTTCATGGGACCTCAACCTCAATGTGTACTGTCTTCTGGTTCTTAACAGGACAGCTTGTCATTGGCTATAGAGACCTCCCTAATCGAAAATGACCTCATCTTATGAGGCTTACCTTAGTAACATTTAGAAAGGCTCTGATGAGTGATGAGGTCATACCCAAGATTTGAGAAACTCCACTGTTCAGCTGTACCCCTCTTCTCTACTCTAAGATTGTGGTGTATTTCTAAGCCATGTGGTTTGACCCAGGCCAGATTTGCCTCCAGTTCTGGTAGTGGGCTCACAGAGCCTTAAGACACCTTGGTGCATTTCCTGTGGTCACTGTAAATAGTCCAGACAAGAAAAAGCCTTATGCATTGCACGATGCTGTGCATTGCATGGTACAGAAGTGATGTGGATTCAGTTCCAGTTGGTCTTGAGGGGAAATGGATCTTTCTATTTTCACTGGAAACCCTGAGGAACACAGGAAGCCCTGAGAGCTGCAGCCAACTATACTGGGATCATAAAGAAGGAAACTTCAGAGGAGGATGTGGGAATGGGAGACTAGAACTTGATGAGGGAGGGAGAAAGCAAGAAGGCAAGAGAATAGATAAATGGGTGCTGGACATGACCATTTAAATCACAGCAAAGGAAAGGAAGAATTTGAGTTAGCGAGATATCAAATAATTCACCCAGGCAGGGCAGAGTGGCATTGAGAATCTGCTAAGTTATTGTTATTATTATGAGAATCATAAATAATGGAGATAGTGATTGTTAGCTATTAGTGATATTTCATATATAGTTATTTTGAATTTCTATTACATGTAAAATAAGAGTCTCCCAATCTATGCCTCATACATCATGGCTGAATCTTTTGCTGACATTCTTGATGACTTTTATATCTGTATTGTATGAAGGCTTCTGATGTCTTTGAAGATGATGGACAACAAATTTGGAGACAATAAAAAACACATCTCTAAGCAGATGTTCTGCACTGGGTATTAAATAAACACATTCAGTTTTCAGAACCACACTACATAGTGAAGATCATTGGTGATGATGCAGACACCAAGGAAGAACAGAAGTCTACTGAATCTGTAGGGATTCACTCCACTTTCCAAACCTGGGGAGCACCTCTTCATAACACGGGATGTTGTATGCTGGAGTCGAAGCCATTTCACACCTGCTTAATACACTATGTAACATGCAGAAAGAAAGGTAACATGCTTAATACATTCTATAACATGGGAGACTTGGTCCCAACTTCTGAGCCTACACTCAGTCCTGCTTTTTGCTGGGAATGGCCACTGGGCTCATCATTTCGTTGACTAAAGGCCTGCCCAAGGGTCATCCCAATGGCACAGGGTCTGTTGCTGTTTGGGTCTTCACTAATTTCAGATGTCAATTTTCTTCCTCCCCTTTCAGCCCCCATGGTGGCTCCCCTCCCCTCCAGGACTGCCAAGTTACTTGTCATTAAACATGTTCCCATGTGCACACACACCAGAAAGATGTAGAGGCTAAAATTCAGATTGCTTAGCAGGACAGTGGGGAATTTTCTCTGCTTTTATCTGCTGTATATTTAGGTCTATCTGGGTTATGATGACTGAGTTTGGAAGACGTTGGCTTGGAAGTTGTGGGAGGTGTATGGATTAAGATGAATGCTCTTTCAGGGTCCACAGAAGCCTGAAAACACAGACGCATGCACACACTTTCTCTTCCTCCTATTTCCACATTTGTGCACTTGCTTCTACAGTTTTAGGTAAGTTTCTTGTATACATATATTTATACACATAGGTCCTGGAGGTGGCAAGCTGCACCCTCATGAAGTTATACATTCCCATGTATAGAAACTATATCGATATAATTTATTTATACAGCTTTCTATAATGATGTATTCATCTGACTTACTTTACTCATCCACTGGGCCACCTATCTGATACCTTTTGAGCATCCTGCATATGTAAGATCCAGTGACATCCACAAACAGAATCCATAGTGTTTCTAAGCTGATGTGTTCATCAGTCACACACTCCTGTGAAGAGAAGGAGACATGCTTCTGTCTGTAAAATAAGTGTGTCTTTTTAATGTGTAGCTGCTGCTAATCTCCTAGAGGGAGGAAAGGTGTTCATAGGATGCAAGAAGTGGGCTGTCAAGATGGCTGGATGGGTTGAAATGCTTGTGTCTAGGCCTAAGATCCATCCCTGGATCTCACTAAGTGTAACTGGAGAGAAATGACTCCTGAGAGCTGTTCTCTGGCTTCCATATGTACACTGTAGTACATGTGCACCTGTCCGTACACTGTACACACACACACACACACACACACACACACACACACACACACACACACACATACACACTAAAATAAAATGAAAATAAAAATATTTTAAACGATTAGGAAGTAAATGAAAACTCACAAGGTTCAGGAAACCCCTGAAAGTTGCAAGATTCACAAGGCCCCTTCCCCAAGATCATGCAAGCAGTTACAATTGTTGGGAGGACACTATGATTGGCATGGTTAAGCTGCCTACGAGTTGTGCAGGAAGTTCCAAGATTGCAGTTTTCATAAGTTGTCACCCATGGTGGGAGGGCTTGTCAGTGACACAACCACCTCTGAGTCACACATGCTCCTTCAAGTGACCCAAGTGAACATGAACTCACTGGATCCCTAAGTAGGTTTGGGTGGAGTCATTTATTTCTTTGGTTTGTCATCAATGTCCAATCTAGAGTGATGAGAGATGTTTGTCTACATCTCCCCAAGAAAAGTCAGATAGTCTGCCACCAGTCAAGTGTGGCAAATGCTTAGCATGAATGTGATGATTCCTTCATGTCATAGTGGAGTTAGGGGTAAGGAGGTGTCATGGGCACAGAGTCACCTCATTTAGATGCAGTGGCACCACAGATGGGGAGGAGTCGCCTGGACCAGGAAGATACAGACTGTTTTCTAATCACTGGCAGCACTGGAGGGTCCACAAGGCGATCAGGAGAGGGCTAAGTGCCACATGGGTCTAGAGTAGGATGGGCAAAACATTAGAGATAGCAAGTATAGACATAATTGACAAATCTACTCAAGCACAACCATGGTCCAATGATGTACCTAGAAAAGTGTTGGGTGTTACCCCAACTACTGGAGGATCAGAGGAAGAGGAAGCCATTGGGTGGTTCCAGATCTGGGAAAGATATAATGGGATTTGGCCTCTGCTTCAAAGGTGTCACAGGTGTAGAAGGTGGCAAGAGAAAAATGCAGCGAGAAGACAGAGAGGGTGCAGTAGTATAGACAGAAGCAAGCTGGCTCAGGAGACAGGAAAGGTGGAAAAGATATGTGCATCTCTCAGGGCACAGGGATGGGGACTAGAAGAGGGACATCCTAGTAGCCTGCTGTAGGTCCACTGGGAGCCATTGGGGGAGGAACTGTTAATGACTAAGAGGGTAGTGGTATGTGCATGTTCATGTGCATGTGGAAGGACCAGAGGACAACTCTGTAGCTGTCTACCTGGTGTCCAGACAGCACCTGGCACTAGCTTGGCACTAACTGATTAGGCCATGCTGGCTGATCAGTGGGCCTTAAAAATCTGCCTGTCTCAGTCCCTCCAGTTCAAGGGTCATAAATGCTTAACACCACATCTGGCTTTTATACATGGATCTTGAGGATCCAGCTCAAGCCTTCATGCTGGCACAACACACACTTCACTGACTGAGTCAGCTCCTCAGCCCAAACAAGCTTTTAAAATAGAAAAAAAAGTGATAACAAGTCAGGGGCAGTGTGACCATTTTTCTTCCGGACCAGGCTTCATTGGCATGGAAATGGACAAAACTGGCATTCTATGATAGGCCCTTGAATTGACAGGACCCAAGCAGCCGCCCACGGCACCTTGTACATCACTGTCTATAATTTCTAGCATTGTGCTGGGCCTGACTCCCAGTTTCCTTTCATTCTGCATTCCATTTTTTGTCTTCCCTGCATTGTTTATATGAACCAGCGCCTAGCATGAAACACAACACAGTTTGCTATATTTGGGTCTTAAATCAATCACAGGCTGAGAAACTGCACATTAGTCTAAGCTGTTCATTTAATATTTTATCCAGACAATATAATTAGGATTTCTTCAAAACGGGTTTCTAGATAATCAAGAGAGACAGCTACTATCCATTTATAAGATTCCTAAGATCACATATAGGTTAAACTCTCTTGGGAAACTGGGCCATGACCTCCCACTTTCCTGATGTCACACAGTCTATCATGGTCTTCTATTGGCCAACACAGTGGAGAGACATGGTCTCTTGCCATAGGCAAAAGAGAACGGACAGCTAGCAAGAGAACATACACTTACTTTAGAACCCACTTCTAATTCAACTCCATCTGCAGAGCAATCTGATTATCAGATTAAGTAGAATGTATTCTAGACAGAGGGAGATCAAGGGACTGCCAGGTCAAGGTGTGCATTGCAAGAACATGGTAGGGAGTTCTAATGGTCAGCTCCTGGGAAAGGCCAGGAGCTGACCATTAGACCAAAGACTGCCCTTCGTCTTTAGGACTGGAAGTGTTAGTATTTGTGCTTAGTCAGTGTGCAGGTGTGTGTGTGTGTGTGTGTGTGTGTGTGTGTGTGTGTGTGTGTGTGTGTGTTGGGGTCAGGTACAGAGAGCATGAAGCATTTACAATGAGCCCATAGTTCTTCCTCAGCTCTAAGTATGACATGCTGCAAAGAGGGGACTATTTAAATAAGCCCCTGGTGTGAGGTCTGTTGTCTTTGTGGGCTCTGTTGCCCTTAAAAATCACCTGTGTAGTGACTGCAATGCTCAGAAGACAACTATTTCAATATTGTATATTAAACTGTTTCTTAAAAAAAATAAAAACTCTTTAAAATTCTGATTTTCAATTAAACAAAACCATAACATTTTAATACCCTCCTGAAGACATCATATGTGTATCAACACTTTGCCTCTGGGTCTTACAGAGACAATGGCTTTGACTATAGGTGAATGCGTATGCTTAAAATAATACTGACAAACTCATAAGTCAGATTCTATTGTATGCTGTCAGGGGTATCTGTTTGTCTGCCCGTTCATCTGTCTGTCCATCTGTCCATCCATTGTTCTATTTGTCTGCTCCATCCACCCACCAGCCCATCCATCCATCTATCCATCTATCTATCTATCTATCTATCTATCTATCTATCTATCTATCTATCTATCTATCTATCTATCTATCTATCTATCTATTTTGAGACGGGGTCTCTCTATGCAGCTGATGGCTTGTCTTGAACTTATGGTCCTGTCTTTACCTAATGGTGGGCCTTTTGATGAACATTTTCACCTCTTGTGTTTTGTTTCCTTTTTCTGGTTTAAAAATTCCATCAATACTGATATAATGGGTAAAAGAATAGATTTGCTTAGGAATAGGAATAGGTGTGATGTTACTAAGATGCTGTGAGATATCCAGCTTCCCTCCTCTTTTTTTGTGAGATGTTTCTCTCCTTGGGTATGATAAAGATTTTTCATTAAGACTGCTCAGCAGATGGGTTTAAACAGACAGACAGCACCCGAGTCTTTAGAATGGGGACTCAGGAGCTGGCAAGAGGGTTCTTTGGAGTTCTTACACATGGACAGAGAGTTAGAGCACATCTGGCCTTCCTGACAAAGCCCAAACCTGTTATCCTTCTGGTGAGGCTCTTTGAATACAGCCCGTCTCCTTTGGTCTGTATCCTGTATCCCCGAGGATTTATTTCCTTCTGTCTTCTCCCAGATTCAGTCACACAGTACCCAAGTTCTGTCAAACCACTAAGTAGACCTCACCGACCTGCATTTTAAACAGGGGATAAACTTAAATATTGCACTTAAAGGCCAGAAAAAAATTTTCACTCACTAGCACCTCACCATCACCGCCTCTTGTTCCTCAACTTCAGAAGAAGAAACCGATCTGAGATTACTCTGCACAAGGAACAGACTTTCCTTCTCCACAGTCGCTTCCCCACCCCCACATCTGCCTCGCTGATTTGTCGCAGAGGTCCTCATGTGTGTGCACACACGCTCACACAATCCGCCATGCCACTGAAACTTCTGGTATCCTTCCTTTTACCTGGAGGGCTGCTCCTTGCTCTCTTAGACTCAACTAGAATATCTTATTCTCTGAGTCACCCTCATATGTAACTTGGGCAGAGAACGGCTCCAAAGATTTCATTCTTTACCCCCCCTAGACACATCCATTTTAAAGGGAAACCCTATGCACAAGGTCATTGCAGAATGCAGTGCCGTACAAACAAAAGCTCAAGGCTGGCTCCGTGTCAGAAGGGAGTTTGACAGTGTGAGAGATGAAGGGGATGGGTGGCACTGAATGGGGCTTTCTCCTCTCACACACAATGATAAAGGAGCACAAATAAGACCACAGTGGCACTGTGCCATCATTGTTTATGTCAGCCAATTCATCACCAGCTGCCTCGTGAGAAATCCGTGTGCATTGAGGAAAGGCCATAGCTGGACTCACACTCTGGCTCTCCCAGCCTGAGGTCCCCGTTCCATCATCGAGTAAGTGGCAGTCAGACCACCAGCTTCACCCTTCCCGTTTGCTGCTCTTAGGGAGTTCTTGAGAATGCTTGTTCCATGGAACTTCCAGTAGCTAAACCAGGTGCTTCAGAAGTACATGTGTCCTGTGTTGATCACCCAGTGTTTGCCGTCAGGGGACAATACTAGAGGTTAGTGGTGGAGGCCAGAGATGCCAGACACCCTCAAATCGAGCACTGTTACCAAACAAGTGGTACATCCTCTTGGGAGTCTGAAGGTTCTCAGTATCGCCCAGATGCAGGCTCAAGCCAGTCACCTACTTAGCACATCCTGGGCTTAGAAACAAGTTCCCTTTTATATACCCACACAGTCTTCCTGCCTCCCCCTTTCTTTTCTCTTCATTCTATGTATTTATACACATTTTGGTATCTCTGTGTAAATTGTGCATGTGTGTTTGGCATCCAAAGGTCACTGTGAGATAGCTTCCTCAATTAATTTCCACATTATTTTGGGGAACAGGCTTTCTCCATGTAACTGGAGCTTGTCAAATGGCCGTTCATATTAGATAGCCAGGAATCCTCAAGTCTCTAACACCCCCATCACCCAGATTAAAGTCACAATACCATAACATCATGCTTGGCTTTTTATATGGGTGCCATGGATTTGAACTCAGGCCCTCATGGCTCTCTGGCAAGCACTTTTCCAGCTGAGCTATCTTCCCAGCCTCTCTTCACCACTTTTAAACAGCCTTCTTCCTTTGAAATAATTGTAGACTCACAAAAACTTTGTAAAGAATAGGACAGGGTTCCTGGCTTAGCTTTGCCTAGTTACCTCCCCCCACTCTTGAGCAATGACATCTTACAGAACAAAGTCAAGGAACAGAACTGGAACACTGACCCAAATGAAATCCTCCCTAGATCTTGGGGTGTATTTTTATTTCATGAGATTTGTCTTGGTGCCCACAAGAAGCCAGAAGAGGAAGCAGGATCCCCTGGAACTGGAGTTACAGATGGTTTTGAGCCACCATGTGGGTGCTGAAAACCGAACTTGGATCCTCTGTAAGAGAAGCAAGGGCTCTTAACTGCTGATCCACCTCTCCATCCCGAGAATTCTGAACACTCCTATTTATTCAATTTTAGTGCTTTATTCTAGCAGTGGATTATGGATCTCTCATCATAGTCAGGCTAGATGATTAAAATTCACTGTGTCTCCTAAGTAATGCACTTCAGAGAATTCTTTTAGCTCAGCAGACATTTGTTCAATGATTTAATAAAATACAGAATATATCTATAAACCAATTTATATTTATATATCTCTATCTCCATCCATCCATTATCTATCTATCTATCTATCTATCTATCTATCTATCTATCTATCTATCTATCTATCTATCTATCTATCTTATTTTAGTCATCTATCTACCTATCCATCATCTATCTATCTATCTATCTATCTATCTATCTATCTATCTATCTATCTATCTATCTATCTATCTATCTATGGGGTCCTTATTTCTTAGACTGTGAGGATAGATGACTTAGGGACATTGGAGTCTGAAAGAACAGCCCCCAATGACAGACTGCAAGATCTCAACCTCTGAGGATGGTGTTAACACCATAGTGAAAATTAATACCTCAGTATTGACAACTATTACTTCATGTAACATGCATAGCTCCCCAATGCCTAGCCCGAGTCAAATCAATTTAATTACCTAACAAAGGTAGTTGTTATGGCAACTATGGTACTAATTCATTTCAGCAAATACTCAGTATGATTGACGTGTTGCTAGGCAACAGCCAATAGATTGGACAGCCAATGAAGATAAATTTCACCTGGCTCAGATGTGACTACCTAGTCATAACTTCAGGCTCTGCGGAGGTGTTTCACAGAAAAATGTTGAGATATTGGAGATGGTCTTGAACAACAGAATCTTTATTGTTACCCACAAACAACCAGAGGCAAAGCCCACACTTATAAGAATCGAAAGGAAGACACATATAGCTAGTATGCCCTATTTTAAACTATATATACATATATATGTACAATTTTTCTAATTCTGAAAAAAACCTCATATTTATACCTCTCTGTAAAGATAGGCTGTGAACTTAACAACTGTGTCCCTCCCACACAGATAATAAGTCAGCTGAGGTAGGATGGGAGTGATGGGGAACTACTTCACTGGATGATTTTACATTCTTAGAGACCTCTGTGAGACCCTTCTCTTCACTGGCTCTCTCCCATCCATGATGCTGCCTATTTCACAGTCTCCACCCTTATTTTCACTTGGGGTTCCCAGCTCATTCTCTCACAATGCTGAGTGGCAGACCTCCATCTCATGGCCCACATCTGTTAAGCTGTAAGTAGTACTAGAGCCGGGAAGGAAACACAGATAACTGGGGAGAAGCTTGCAAGTCAATCCAGGGGCTCCTGCAAGGGACAACTCCAGTTCTTAGTAAGGGGTCACAATCCACATCCATGCTTGCAAACTCAGACATGCACAAGTGGCAGGTGGGTGAAGACTGAGTGTGATGTAGTCACATGTAGGATGAGGATGGAGTGGGGACCTGGGGAGCAGAGAGATGGTAACACCAAAAGGCATTAGAGAACAGTCTCTTCTAATCTCTGCCCTTTGCCCTACTTTTGTCCTGCAGAGCTTCTGTATTGGGTTCAGTAACTGGCTGGGGTGATTCCTTCTAGGGAACTAGGAATGCTCCTTTTGTAACAGGAGTCACATGGTGTTGTGGGGATAAAAGCTGAGACTCTGAAGATGATGTTCACTGTACATGCTCCTAAGTACACGGTCACAACTAAGTCTTTGCTTCTCCAGGTTCTGGTCCCTGTGTATGGCAGAACATGGTGTCATTGAGTGACTTCCAAATCCTTGGTACCTAACTGCAAAGATCCAATGAGAACCCTGATGCCTGGGTGGGGCTTAGTGAAGGGAGATTCCATTCCAGTCAGCCCAGGTGCTTTCCTTGTTTCTGGCTGCCAGGAGCCCTGGGGAAGCCCACGTAGGTGCTGTAAATGCCAAAGGTGGCTCAACACAGAAAGAGAGTGAAGAAAAGAGGAATGCTAAGAGTCATCAGATGTGAAGCGTCCCAGGAAGTAACTGTGCAGCATCCTGCCTGGGAGAGCAAACGTCTTCCTCTCTGATGGTTCAGGGATGGAAGGACGGACAGTGGTGGGGACAGGGTGCAGAAGTGAGGTGGAAGAGAAAGCGGGTGAAGAAGGAAGGAAAGAATGAAAGTGGAAGAAGGAGGAAGGAAGAATGGAGGAAATGAGAGAAAGAAAAAAGAAAAAAACTTTTGTTGTTCATTAAGAGTGTAACTCAGATATGTTGGAACATAAACCAACATATATGTTTAATGGGTCTTTGGCCTCATTGTCCAATGTTTGAATACACATGTACACATGGTCAAATACACACACACACACACACACACACTCATACATACATTCACCCACACACACACATGCACGCATACACACACAAACACACATGCACACAGTTTTTTTTTTCCTTTCCAGCAATTCAATGCCATCAACTAAAAATTATTGCATAAGGGGAAGTTAATTGGGGAGGAGCAATTTTCTCAGAACTGATTGCAGGAACAGCCATGCAATCATCTCAGCAGAGCATGGAATACAGTGCCAGTCAGGGGGTGGGGGTGGGGAGGCTGAGCCTGAAGATATGTCTCTACTTCTGCAACCTGCCTCAGTTTCTTTCTTTGGGAACAGGATAGACGAAAGCCTATCTCATGCAGGTGATCTTTGGGGGGCTTCCCAGTAGTTGGGCTCTAAAACCTATCCACACAGCTTCCCTCTCCTTGCAGACTGGTTTTTGAAACAGGTGCTTGGATGGTGGGAAGCAGACATCACATTGTGTTCTGTTCTGGAGAAGGGGCCCTTGAACACAGCATCTAATGCTGCATGATGCAGGTTTTCAGCGTCCCTGATGGAAACAATTTGCAAGCACACTTTGCAAACACTATATTGGGAGATGGGTGCCGGCAGAAATCGTCATAGGGTGTTCTGGCTTCATTTCTATTGTTATCATAAAATATCCTGAGAGAAAACAACTGAGTGGGAAAGGGTTTATTCTAGCTCACAGTTCTGCATGACAGTCCATTATTGGGGGGAAGTCACAGCGGAAAAAGCTGAAAACAGGCCTATCACATCCACAGCTAACAGCAGAGAGAAACTAATGGGCATGTGCCACCAGCTCAGCGCCTGCACTCATGAACAGTTCAGGACCTCCTGCCTAGGAAATGGTACTGCCCACAGTAGACTAAATCTTCACTTACCAGTTAACTTAGGACAATCCCCCACATGCATGCCCACACATCAACTCCCATGAAGACTCTTTTTTTCTTTTTCAAGTGATTGGAGGTAGTGTCAAACTGACAATTAAAGCCCTCCATCACACAGAATTAGTTGCAGTGACAGCTGGATGGGGTTTTTCTTGGCATCTACTTTGGAAATAAGTTGACGTATCAGTGCACCGCTCAACTTCCGCCAGAGAAGCTTCTTCGTGAAGTAGATGGTCATTGACAGAGAGACACAATAGGACAGTTAGTAGGGAGTGGGAGACTTTGGAGCACTCAGTCCTGAATAGGATGTCATTATTAAAACTCTCCTCAAGGCTCAGGGACCTATGCAAAAGAGGAGGTATAAAGACTGTAAGAGCTAGAGGTGGTGGAGGACTCCCAGGAAGCAGTGTCTTCCTGACCCATTGGGATTGATACTCATATGACATCACAGAAATTGTGACACTATGCACAGAACCTGTACAGATTCAAGCTGGACAAATCCCAGAACCGAGAGGAGGAGATGGACACAAAATCCTACCCTTAATCCAGAAGCTATTTGCAATTGATACCTGCTGGGGGAGGGAAAAGCATTTTTCTCTAGTGGAGTGTTACTGGGCATATTAATCACACTCTAGGGCAGGCCTCATGCCCAGCAGTAGTTGGCCAACACAAAACAGACCCTATTTTTTTTTGGTATATGTTTTTTGTTTTTTATTTTTCTGTCTTTTTTTTTTAATTTTCTTCCTGTTTTTGAGAGAGAACATGAATTTGGGTACGTAGGGAGGTAGGGAAGATCTGGGAGGGGTTGTAGGAAGGGAAAGAATATGATCAAAATACATTTTATGAAAGTTTTTTAGTATATATATTTTTTAAAAGAAATAAGTAGAGTATCTTACATGTGCATTCCAGGAACTGGAATTAGACAAGATGAAATAACACCTGAAACTACGCGCCAGGCTCCACTGCATGGGTCGTTAAGGTCAGCCCTCTGTCCATTCCTAGGGCATGTTGGGTAGAACACCTCAGTCCCTTCAACACGTGTTTACTCCTAAGCATGGTGATGAATTTCACAGCGTTTCCTCCTTTCTGTACATGTATAGAATTTGTGCATATACATGTTCCTGTGTGCATGCTGATGTAAGCATGCACTCATGAAGGCCAGAGGTCAAGGTTCAATGTCTCCATGAGTCACTCTCCTCCATAACTTTTGGAGACAGGCTGCTTTACGGAATCCGGAGCGCCTTGCTTTGTTTAGCCTGGATGGCCAGTAATCTCCAGGGATCCTCCCATCTCCACCTTCTCAGAGCTGAGAAACAGGTGTGTGCCAACTTGTTTGGATTTTCACATGGCTACTGGGGACCCAAGCTCAGACCTTTATACTTTATACATTGCCAACTAAGCCATCTCCCCAGCCCCCAAGTGCTTTCTTTATAGGGTCAAAACACTGACTCTCTGCTGCCATCTGGGTAAAGTGCCTGGTCAGAGTGCCTAGTCTTGAAAGAGTGCCCATTGTCTCTCGTGCCATTAAGCCTTTCTGGCAATAATCCCATGAGGCTGGCATCCTCCCTGCTTTTCTCAGATGAGGCTCGGAGACGGGACATGTCTGGCCCCGTGTCACTCCCCTGATAAGGCGGGGTGGGGCACAAACTCAGGCAGCTTCCAAAGCCCACCCTCCATCCACGTAGCTTAATGGGGGTTTGGGCTTCACGCTTCTCTTCCCTTGATTAGGTGTTAAATATTTACCATCTTCCCTTTATTCCTCTCTACCCTTTTTAAAAACGGGTTAATTAAAATCATTCCTTGAGCTCATGATAAAAATATGTAAATGTGATGATTTTTGTGAAATGAATCTATTGTTTTCCTTTCGTTCCCAACGGACTGTGGATAAGAAGGGATAGATAGCTGTGGGGCTTCCCATGAATTTGAACAAGCATTTGATAATATGCTGTATAACCGATTTCAAGGTCTGGTGGCCACAGGATCCAGCTGTGTGTGGATATGAGGCACAACCCAGTTCTCGGGCCTGGGGTTGGGTGTGAAAGGGGAGGTGTCTCAGCATTTCCGCAAAGAGCTGGTGGAATGAACTTGGAAGGACAGAGCTGGGAAGGCACCCACCCCGTGTCCCTGTGTGCATGAGTCATTCTGTGACGTTGTGACAAGATACCATGGCCCACTGCAACCCAAGGAAGAAAGAGTTTTCTGGGGGATTACTGTTCCAGAGGTGGGTTCCATAATGGTGGAGAAAGGAGCTGGTAGATCCCATCTCAGCTACACGGAGGAAGTAGTGAGATCAAACTAGAAGCAGGACAAGGCTGTAAAGTCTTAAAGTCCACCTCTGGTGACGTACTTCCTCCAGCAAGGCTTCATTTCCAACGTGACATGATCTGCCCAAACAGCACCACCAACTGAGGGCCAAGTATTCAAACACAGGAGCCCATGAGGGACAATCTTCATTCAAATCACAACACTGTGTCTGCTCTGTCTGTTTAACTCACGCAAACCCACCTCCTGTAGGCCACCTGCTCTCCTGGTTTTTGTTTTTGTTTTTGTGGTTTTTTTTTTTTTTGAACTGGGACCAAGTGCTCACACCTCCCTGGGGCCCTATCTGACTGTTGCTCAGGATAACTCTATATGTTTCCTGTTTCCCAAGTACTTCCTCGGTGTCATGTTCTGCAGATCCCTGTCCTTGGACGTGGCACATTGACATACAGGAGACCAGCCCGGGGATAAGTGATTATCTCCCTTTTTGAGTGTTCATGAAATCTCTGAGTGGCCATGACTTCCTTAAGAGCTGATAGCTATCTAGGTAAGGGCAGGAATAGCCTGTTAGCTCCCTTGATTCTACTTTGACCTATAGCCAGCCATAATAAAACACACCTCTGAGTGTATTCTCCAGGGTGAGTCTGGACAAGGATGCTGTTTTTAGTGGCAGTGCCCGAGTATCAGGTAGGGTGAATTGCTTAACAAAACAAAATAAAACAACTCAATGGTTTAGCACAAGGCTAAAGTACCCACATGTTAGGAGAGGGACTCTACTTTGTGTTGCTTTTGAGGACTCAGACATGACAACTCCTGTTCTTCCTAGCTCTTTGGATCTGGGAAGATTTTTTTCCTTAGTGGGTGTCTTAGTCTGTTTCTGGTGTTACAGTATAACGCTCTAGATTGATTGACTTAAGTTGGTCATAGTCATTGATGCTGGGAAGTCAAAGACCACAGCATTGCTCGGCTGTCTAGTGAGGACTCTGCCAGAAAGATGGTGCCCACTTGCTGTGCTCTGAATGAAGGTTCAAACATGTTCCCTCCAGGCTCCTTCATAAGGGCCCTTATCTCGCACATAAGGGTTGCATCCTCATGACGTAGACACCCTCTCCACACCTCTGCCTCCTAATACTTTTGCAGGAGATGTGAGGTTTTGATATTTTCATCAGAGGAAGCAAACATCGGACCATATTACCCAGCCACCACAGAGAGAGCCAGTGCCACGCCCCATATGATTTTTTTCCCCCAAATAGCAAGAAAGGCTAGGAATATAGCTGGTAGGTCACAGGACATGAAAGCTTCCTCCATCTCAAAAAAATCACTCTCAAGTTTAGGGTTTATTGTTTTACCTTTAAAATCTGTATTGTGAAGCTTGAGGTTGAGGTCTTCATTCTCCTGGTGGTGTTCCTCTGCAGACACACCACTGCTTCAATAATTAGCACTAAACAGGAACATTTACAGGAATGGGAAGCTGCTTTGAAACTTAGGATATAATGGTGCTAACAATAGTTTTAGTAAATAGAGAACGGGGACCACTTTCTCCTTCTCCCTGATATCTGCTCTCCAGATTCCACATTACAGGTCTCCAAAGAATCCCAAAGGTACCCTGAAATTCCACTTTAATACATCAATGTGATTGTCATGCAGTTCCCCGGTGTTTGGTGAAACATTATCCTTTGAGGTTGTTTTTTTGTATGAGAGTAACACGTAAGCCTGATGTGGCTGGACTCTACCTGATCAGCCAAAGGTGTACACAGAACAGGAGATGGTCGTTTCTGAGCCAGAGGGAATCCCACAGCATTCTCAGGCTTTATTAGCACTGCCAGCAATCCTGAGTGTTTAAGTGATGCCATGTCATGTGTTCTGTTGACTCACCAGTGTCCATAAACACAGGAATCACTTCTATAAACACCCCTCCCCCATCTCAATAGATACATTCATCACACAGGCTTGCTTTCTCTAGAGAATCCTGACTAATGGACACCCAGAAGGAAAGACAATTGCCCTCAGCGTCTACCTGCTACCAACTTTGTTTTTGGCTTCCTCCATCCAAGCAGGAGGTTTCATTGTCCAGGGCCTCAAGTCATGGGAGCCATTGGGAACATCTCAGCCATGCTCAGCTCTTTATTAGCAGGCTCAGGCACAGGTGACCTCCTTTGACCTCGTATGACAGTTAATTTAATGTTCCAACTTGGCTCGATAGGCTAGGGTATACCTGTGTTTGGCTAAAGGTAAATCTCTGAGGAGATGTTTAACAAATCATTAGATTTTTAGCAAAGTTGATGATCTCTATGACGTACGTGAGCTTCATCCAATCTATTAAAGGCTTTAAGAATACAGAAGTCCTGGGAAGATGCCTCAGTAGTTGAGTGCTTGTGACTCTTCTAGAGGGTCTGAGTTCAATTCCCAGCACCCGCAGGAGCTGGCCATCACCTGTAATACTAGCTGCAGGGGATCTGACACCCTCTTTTGACCTCTGCAGATGCATGCACCTATGTGCATTCACCTGCACATATACATATAATTAAAATAAAATAAATCTTAGAAAAGGAAATGGACAAAGGCCCAGAGAAAAGAAGTCTCTCTCTCTCTCCAGGCCTGTCTTCTGTAATATGAACTCTTCCTGAGTTCTTACCGTGTGGTAAGCCCTTCAAAATCTCTTTATTTCTCCCTTCCTTTTTCCTTTTTCCATCCAAAATGACTTCAAATGCCTCCTTTTTCTCAAATGAGAAGACCCAGAACTTTGAGAAATTTCAGTCAACTCAAGCATACAAACTTTAGGACTAAGGATGAAAACATTAAATGTGTATTTGTACTTATCTCATTAATATATTTATGCAAACATATTTAAAACACCCAGCAATACAGCATTTAGCTGGAAAGTGTGAGTACAACAGATCTTACAAATAGAAGCATTATACACAGACAACCGAGGATCTAATAATCACTTCGTCAGTTTAAGTGAGTTTGTTTCATTTTATTATTATTTTTTTTTTTGGTTTGGGTTTGATTTGAATTTTTCAAAATCAGGAATTTTAAAAAAGCTACCCTATCAACAGTACTCACTTTAGCAACCCGCCTCTAGAGTTATCCCCTTGAAAATTCCCAGGGAAAGTGGATGTTTTCAGAATCTCATTTAAGAGTTCTCCTCTACTCCCTTTAGTTTGGAGAAACACAATCTGCCAGATGATGAAAGTGATCACCAAGTGCCTGAGAACTCTTCATTTCTTCTTAGACCATCAGGAAGGGGTTTAGAAAGAAAAATTCAGATGAACACAGCCTCTTTGGTTTCAGGGAAGTTTGTCATTTCTTTAAGAAATCTGTCCAGCCTAGCGAATGAAGGGGCTTTGCTGTCAAGCCTGAAGACCTGGGAGCCACGGGATGGGAGGAGAGAACTAAATGTCTCCTGTACAGTGTCCTCCGACCTGCATAAGTGCACCCCCCACACACACACATAAATGAATGAATAATGTGATGATGTTAAGTGATTACTGTCAAATTTGGTATAATTTCACCCAAAACAAAAGAACCCTTTGGGACCGTCAAGACAGGTTAGAGTCCAGGCAAATAGCACATGGATATGTTTATGTGCATTGCACATGTAGGTCTGTAGTGGATGACAGAAGAGTTTTGTTATTGTTTGTATGGTTTTGTTTGTTTTGCTTTTGTTCTTTGTGACTGAGTCTCATGTAGCCTAGGTTGGCCCAAACACACTATAGAGCCAAGAGTCGCCTGGAGCTCCTAATCTTTCTGCCTCCACGCCCTGAATGCAGAGATTTGAGGCAAGCACCACCAGGTCTGCACAGAGGGCTTTCTCTAGCCCCCCCCCCCCCCCCCCCGATACACAGGTATAAAGTGATTCCTTCTTTTCTGAGAGATTCTTGGGTGGAGGAAAGACATCTTTTTATCTAAAATATACAGGAAGAGTTTTCTACCCAGAATTCAGGTGGCCTGGGAGGAGATCCTCTGACCTGGAAGCCACTTTAGAATATTTCTCTTCCCTCTGGGAGGAAGGTGGTCTTGATCCCACAAACATTGTTCTCCCTCTGTTGAGAGTGTCTCTGTGGCCTGAGACACACAGGGTTTCAGGTCTTCTTCTCACACTGTGTGTAGGCAGATAGAATTCACCGAAAGTGACTTTGATAGAGAGTGGGTTCAGAGGTTAGCACAGTCCTTGCCGTGTGGGAGAAATATAAGTGAGATATTTACACAGTTGTTCTTGGCCTCATGAGTATTAAAAGATGACCAGTGAGATGGCTTAGCTGATGAAGGCACTTGTGGCCAAGGGTAATGACCTGAGTTCAATTCCTGGGACTCACAGGGTGGAAGGAGGGACTCGACTCCTTAAAGTTGTTCTCTGACGAACACATGTGCACTGTGGTGTGTGAGCACCTCCCAACCCACACGAAAGAAAGAAGAGGAATTACTTGGCTGTAACTATTGAATCAGGTGTGATTTAGCTCTCACCATGCATCTCAGTTGGGACTTATTTGTTCCAAGCCCAGGCTGTAGAATACAGGGCGAATGTCCTAGACTGTGTGGCTTCACAGGAGGTCTAGAGAGAAAGTTATTGATTGATTATTATTTATTGTCCTGTACAGAGAAGGAAAATGCTGACCCTTCCAGGCAGCTCGGTGGTGAGTTGACAAAGTGGACAGTTCTCTTCTGTGCTCTGGTTTCCAAACTGAATCCTCATTGGTCCAGACTCTACCATTGACGCGGTGTCCGAAGGCCCAGGGCAAGGCTAGCTTCAGGCACAGCCTGCTCGCCACTCAGCTCCTTCTTCTGCCGTCACCCCGGGCGAGGGCCACAGGGTTGTGGCAAGCTCAGCTTTTGAAGTCCACTGTGCGGCAGTCTCTCAATGGCATCATCACTTTCAAAGGAAATGCATGACAGAACCCAAGTGTTTGCACACGAGACATCCCAGAAGAGATGCTGATCTGATCGCTGTTGGCCATCAGGAGCAAATGCCAGCCACAGCAAGCACTGTACTTCACTGGAGATGTCTACACTGCATGTTTCTGGTGCTCCTCAGTTTTATTTGAGCCTCTTAAAGAGACGAGGAGATAAAACTCTTACTCCTTAGTCGGTGAAATGGGCTAAAAGTGAAATGCTGTGTTCAGGAGCACAGTGTGGCAATGGATAAACGCACAAATGTAAGCACCCCCTCTTTGCCTCACAATGTCATATGAAGAGTTCCTTCCTTCCAAAAGGTGTTACCGGCGTCTTAGCTCATGTCACAGTCTCCCTTCTTCTTTTGTCACATAGTCTATGGCTTTGGGGAGACCATGCGTTTGACTCCCACCTCCTCGTCTGTGACCCAGACTTACAGATTCTCCCTCACAATTGGCTCACACAGCCCGGGTATCCAAAGGTGCCATAGCTCTCATTATGACCAAGACAGCCAGATACCCCTTGGTTGTTTACTATAGTGGGGCACACTAAACAAAATAAAAGTATGTTGATATATGAACAGGTGATAAGAAATTTAATTGTCATTTTATCTCAAGCTTTTGAGGAAAAGTTCATGCCTAGGCCTTGATTGTGATGTTAAGTAAATTTAAAAAATTTAATTTTTGTAAAATTAAATATGTAAAATATTTATATTTTACAAATATATGTAATATGTAAAAATATTATATGTAAATATGTAAAAATAATATATAATATACAGTGTAAAAGCAATATACAATATACAGCAAGCAATCCTAATTTGGCAATTCACAGACCTACCCTTAAGCCTTTAAGAAAAACAAAACAAAAACAAACAAACAAACAACCCAGCCATGTCAGAAACATGGGTGTTGGAGTTATCCTAGACTCAGGAGTTACACATAATTTTTTAAAATGGGGTGTGCGTATGATTTTATTGTGTTTTAAAGTCTCTATAATGAACACATGCTAACTAATTTTGCTCCCTTAATAAGAAGAAATATGTATTTTAAGCAGCATCTCTAGTTCTCATGATAGGCTCAGGTTTAGCGAATACCATTTGAGTCATCCAATTGCCTTTTCTACCTCCTGTGCTCCAAGGACTATTTTCAGACTCATCTTCCCATAGGCCCTGCTGCTCCTGTTAATTCCAGTAACACCATCAGCGCTCCTCAGAACACCCCAGAGGGGCTGTGGGAACAAGTCTCCAACAGGCATGAAGTGAGGTTGTGGGCAAAGGAAGGAGATATTTGTGACTTTCTAGCTCCCCTGTGACCAGAGTGGCTTTTTCCTGAATTAGGAGTGTCAGCGAGTAGCCGAGTATACATTCTCACAGTCCACAAAGCTGATCTTTTATAGAATAACTCTTCTATTTTAAAGGGGAAAAATCCTGGTGTATTTATAGGGAGGAATTGGAATTTCAACATCTAGAAAAACCCCAAGATCTCTGAAGCAGAGTGAAGTAGGGATTGAGGGAGGATTCCTGAAGAAGGGACATTGACTCTGTGTCTCCTTCACTGGCAAAGTTTGAAATAGTTGCTAAGGACTTGAATTGCCATGTCTGTGAAAGGGAGCTAGAATTTCTCTTCAAGGAACATGCAAGCCCTGAGTGTTCTGACAAATCTTTGTGATGGGAGGTCTGCTCAAGATTAGAATCATTGTTCCCTGATGCTGGTGAAGTTCTTGGCTTCTCTGACGCTGTATGGAAGCTAGTCCCTAAATTCCCCCTTTGAACTGAACTTGATTTTGCTTGAGCAATGTCTGAAAAGTCCTCTGGATTAACTGTATGTTGTTACTGTGACAAAATGCCTGACAGCCATGTAAGGAGAGGCTCACGTTAGCTCCCAGTTTCAGAGGTATTTCAACCTGAGACATGGCAGAGGAGCTCTATGGCAGCAGGGGCCTGTGGAGGAAGCTCCCCACATGTTGCTGGACCAAGCACGAGAGCCACCTCTAGTGGCCCACTTCTTATAGCCAGGCCCTGCCTCCTACAGGTCCCACAGCCTTCAAGATGGTGACCCAAGCTGCATTCAGAACATGAACCTGTTAAGGACATTTTGGATTAGAGCTATAATGTCCGTGGACCTACAGTGACACTAGAGGAGATCAGGAAGAATGACAGGACAGGGCCACAGCTGGGGCTGGGAATTCACTGTGGTCTGACTGACTTATTTGTTTGCTTTTAAGATTTATTTATTGTAGTTATGTGTGTATGAGTGTTCTGCCTGTATGTATGTATGTATGTATGTATGTATGTATGTATGTATGTACACCATCTGCATGCCTGGTACCCGAAGATGTCTGGAGAGGGTGTCAGGAGCCCAGCCATTGGAGTTAAAGACAGTTGTGAGCCACCATGTAGGTGCCTGGAACTGAACCCTGGTCTTCTCTAAGAACAGCAAGCCCCCTTAACTGCGGAGCCATCTCTCCAACCCCCGGGATTGCTTTTTCTATGGATGGCTTTGCATATGTTTCTGCTTGAGAAAATAATTAAGTTAAAAGTGGATTCCCAAAGGGGTGGGCTACTGTTATTTCTATAGGTTCTATAGGTTCCTATAGGTTCTATAGGAACCATGTGTGTAGGAGGAACAAGACACAGAACTGCAGTGATGGTGAGGTTGGGATCTATGTCTATTACATCAGGGAACCTATGTTGAGATAACAATCCTACAAACTTTTTTCACCTTGAGCCCAGAGAGAATGCCATCCATATCACAGTGCTGTGAGCCGTGGTGAACTGAGCTGATACACTGCATGGAAGCCACAGGCCTTGGCTGTGGACTAGTTAACAGGTAATATTATAGCCCCCGTACCCCCAGAAAGACTGGAGCAGTTAACAGTAATCTCCCTTTCTCAATTGGACAAAGAGAGCAGGGTTCCCGAGCAGCCTCTGAACACAGAATGAGTCTAGAAGTTGGCTTTAGGATTTCTCATTTACACCCACTGATGGATTGTCTTGTGATAAATCATGGATGTGGGACGCAGATGCAGCTCAGTGTTCCCCGAGAGTCCTGAGGACTGCCACATAGATGCTCTCTGACTTCTTGTTGGCAGGAGCAGATGGAAAAGATGGCAAGTTGAGACCTCTGCATTCGCTTCATTTTGAGACATCACTCCATACTTCAGATACCAGATGAGGGTTTACAGATGAACTGAGGAAAATCATTTTTGTGTCTTGAGAAAGTTTTTTTTCTCCTTTCCTCCTTTGGTCAGGAAGGACTTTAGAGGCCAATGTGAAATCCTAGGGAAAAAAAATAAAAAAGACACTTTTATGAAAGCTATCCATCAAATGTCAAGGATAATAATCAATTTTCTGTCACAATAGACTGATAAAAACTTTCAGTAATAATGTCATGGGGGGAAAAATTTGTGTCAGAACTCGAAACGCAGGGCCCCAATATCAAACGATTTCATAAAAGCCCAATACCGCTGTAGCCCTTGGAGGCATGACAAAATACAATTTCTCATCCACAGGATACGGAATAATTCCCCTTTTTTATTTTTACACTCAGAAAGGCAAAAGGAAATCTGACTTTCAAAAAAAAAAATATTACACAATCCGGCTCTTGCAGGCAGGTGAGAAGGAGTGATCATCCTGGCCAACGATATCAGACACCATTCTAGTAATTTTGCTAGCATCATGCAAATGGCTGCATAATGCCAGCTCCTCTCGCAATGTACAATCAAATCAGCATTCTAACACTACAAGCCGGTGATGAGCTTGCGAATAAATATGCAGGAGCACATAAAAAAATCAAGGCAATCAAGAGGAGCCCGCGTCCTCACTCGGACCTATAAATCTTTGTCTATTTCAATCCTAAGGCCGGCCGAATCAGTGTAAAAATCCAGCGGGGGTGTCATCAATTTCTGTTAACCTCTCTATTCCTCTTTGTGTCGGCTCTGGGGTGATGGATTGGTTTTGTCACTTCTGCTCCGTTCACAGTATGTTAACATGGAAGGGTGCAGGCAGGTTATGAGGAGAGGTGAGAGCTGCCCCAGCCTTGACCCTCCCTCCCACACATCTGTGGGATCACAGGGGAGTACTATATCTCTTTGTGCGTGGGGGATGCTCAAGGACCACACATGGACTTCACTGGCATCTAGGCATGGATTACTATTTTGGAGCCAAAACAGGGGTTCCTGGTTAGGTTTCCACTGCTGTGATAAACGTCACGACTGAAAGCGATTCAGGGAGTAGAGAGTTTATTTCATCCTACAGCTTACAGTTCATCATCCATGGAGGTCAGGGCAGGAACTCGAGGAAGGAACCTGGAGGCAGGAACTGAAGCAGAGGCCCTGGAGGAATGCTGCTTGCTGGCTTGCTCCTTCTGAGTGTTCAGTTTTCTTTCTTATAGAATCCAGGACCACCTGCCCAGGGGTGACATCATCCACAGCAAGGTGAGCTTTCCCATATCAATTGTCAATAAAGAGAATGCCCCACAGGCTTTCCTGCAGGTCAGTCTGATGGAGGCAGCTTCTCGGTTAAGGTTCCCTCTTCTCAGATGACTCTAACTCGATCTGGTTGACAAAAATCTAACCAGGACACAGGACAGTTGAATGAGCTTTCAGAAAAGTGGCTAGTCATAGAATGGGACAAAAGAAGAAAATGGTTGGAAACCCAGACTGACTCAGACCTGGGCCTCTCACTGGCCCAGAGCATAGCTGTGATTGTTTATGCTTCCTTTCCAAGGCCAGGACTGCTCTCCCATCCACAGTACTGGAGTTTCTCAACAGTCCTAATAAAGTGTGGAAGGACTTCATTCCCCTATGACTACATGGCAATGTCTAGAAAGGTTAGACTGGACAAGACACACGCCTACTGACCAACGAGCCAACAGTGAACTCTGTATTCCCAGAGCTCGTGCAGGTCGTCGTCCAATAGAACTAAAATAAGATTCTTGAAGCAATCCCATCTCCACCAAGTTAAACACAGCAAGGTTGACAATAGCCATCACGTAGGAACAACCCAGAAGTCCATAGATGGATGCGATGGATGCGTGGATAAAGGAAATGTGGTATATACACTGTGGAATATTATTGAGCACTACCAAAGGAAACGAGAACAGCTGTGGTGATAGGAATGAGCCTTAACAACACCACAGCAAGTGAGATAATCTAGACACAGAAGGAGAAATGCTATGTGAGCTTCTTTCATGGGAAGGATCCAAAAGGGTCACGGTAACAGGTGGGAAGTGGATGGTGATCATTGTGATGGCCTCCAGAAAGGGAAATAGAGAATTGGTGATTAATAAGCATCAAGATTCAGTTAAGCAAGATGAAGGAGTCTCAGAAATCTGTCAAGCACAATGGAGCCCGAGTTAGGCATACCATGTTTCACCTCTAAACCCTTGCTGGAAGGGTAGATCCATGTTAAATACTCTTACCATGGTATGGTATATATATTTACACAATAAAATTATACAACATAATAAATTTAATATATAACTACTTAATTATATATTATATGAATATGTAACATAATATAATAAATTTTTATATATGATATATTTATCTATAGCATAATAAAGAATACACACACACACACACACACACACACACACACACACACACACACATATAAACAAAGCCAAAATAAAATGAAGACAGAATGGGAAGCAGGAAGGTTTGATTTTATTCTTCTCTGCCAGCACATAACTCTAGTCTGAGTAGTCAAATTTTGAAGCTTCATGGTCCCTTGTTGCTGGTGGTGATTACACTGGGGTAGCATAGATGCTGAGCAACCACACTACTGTGGGGAGATGGATAGGCCAGCATTTGCTTCGGTCTCTATTTGTCTAAATGGCTCTGTGCCTTGAAAGGAGTCACTGAGAGAGGCCAGATATTCATTTCAATGAAGTTTCAGTATTGAAGCTGAGTGATCCAGCTGTCCTCATAAATGAGGCATGCTCACAGGGTGATGACTAGCTTAGCAATTGACTCCAATGGAACTCCAAAGACATTGCAAGCTTGTTCCATGGATAGAAAAGTGATTGAAATAGTGATGATGGAACCTACAGTTATGAATGGTCCATGGATCAGGATTCCAATTATGAAGCCCATCATTGCAAATGCTGAGACCTTGGGAGTTTCCTTGGACCTCCATGTACCTTTCTCTCTCTCTCATGCATGTATAGGATAATGCAATGAAGATGTTTCCACCTGAAGTTTAAGAGAGATTTGTAGGCTGGTGTACTGCCTAGACAGCAGGTGCTTGTGACACATTTGTTTGTTTGCCTCTAAAATTGACAGGCATAGCAGCATCTTCAGCAAGGACTCTGGCACAGTGCATAATAAAAAGCAGCCATGGAATGGTGGCTTTAATTACTAGAACAGGGAATAGAGCACAGACTATCCACCTCGGGAGAGGGACAATTATGTTCTTACTTGGGAGTAAGCTTGGGCTAGACATTTCCTTGTGTCTTACAGTTGCCCCTTATCCCCCAATGATTATATATGTTTTTCTGGATAGCCAGAATGCTCTTTAACAAGAGTGGTTCTCCTAACCCTGGGACATCAACCACTGGACCAGTAGAGATGAAGCGCCACACTCAGTATGAAGCAGTTGCCATGGTGCTGTCAATGAAGGACCATTCTCTAAGCCCAAGGTCCTGTGGGGGCACATAGATCATGTGATCAGTGTCTTTATCCATTGAAAGTTTGACTTCCTGCCAACTTGGAGTCTCTGAGCAAAGTATGTGGTTCTAAGCAAAGCCTTCCCCTTTGCTATGAAGCTTGAACTTACTCTCTGGTCCATGGACTCCGATCTCCTTCTACTGCTCAGAAGCCATGCCCCACACCAATCCCCAAAAGTCAGATCCTTTTCTGGACCATCAGATATGGCAGAGATGGGTACATCCTGTCAATGCAGAGGCTCAGCAGCTTGCCATGTCTCATACTCTAAGAATACTGTCATCCCTTGACAACCTGCTCAGGTTGTTTGTGTCATAGTTCTTTGTGATGCCATATCACACCATCTCTGCCAAATGTAATTCTTACTAATAAGAATGATCATTGTAATAATGGTTCCATATGTGACTGTGGCAGGTCAATACCAAGTAAAAGGGTGCATGTATGTGTCTGAGCTTCACGTACAACATCTTGTGGAAGAACCAGTCATCGAGAAGATATTATAGGCAGCATTGACTAAGCTCGTGCAAGTACCATGAGGCAAATCAAGAGTATACTCTGACCACACCTTCACTTTTCATCATGTAAATAAATACATATGGGAGGATAGCTGATTTTAGAGATGTAGAGCAAGATGACCCTAAGGTGGGAGGGTGTGGGCAAGATAAGGAAACAAAAGAGAGACAGTTGAATTTAAACACATAGCAGACTGACAGTGGTAGCCTCAGACAGCATGCAGTAAATGGCTACTGTGCTCCAATTTCTTGTGATCTGTGGCCCAAAGAATCAAGATTGAATGAAGAAATGCTTGGAGCCAGAAAGGGAGCCACATGAGAGAGCTCAGCAGTTAGCAGTAGAACATGATAGAACCTTGCAGAGGGACGTCTACAGCGTCTGGTCCTGAGCACATCAAAGACTGATAGCATCAGAATCTCTGGACAAGGAACTTTGTCAGGAGAAACTTTGAGGGTTTATACATGATTCTAGTGTTCATCAAAGATTGAGAATCAGTGAACCAGCATGGTCCTTGGACTTCACCCATGGGGAAACTGAGGCTCTCAGAAAAGACAGGGGACTTTGTCCAAGGTCCGCAGCTAGGGGTGCTGCTGAAGCCAGAGCTTTTGCTTTGAGTGTGTGTGTGTGTGTGTGTGTGTGTGTGTCTACAAAACATTTTGCTAAGAAGATATAGATCCTACATTACTGGAAATCTTGTGAGATAACAGAGTCTAGATCAAGCCTCTGGCTTCTTTTTTTTCCTTGTGTCAATGTGATAGATTGCTCTGACTGATTGATAGGAGCATATCTAGTCTAGAATGGCATATGGTTAGAAATGGGAAGTATATTATGGTAACTCTCTCAGATAGTTGAGGATTGTCTTTGATAGGACACTGGAAATCATCAGCTGTAGTTTCTTAAAGATGAGTTATAATGTGAGACATGAAGCCTTGTCCAGGAGCCTTTCTGCTCCATTAGGTGAAGATCTACCTTTCCATCCTGAATTTTGTAATCAGTCACTGACTCCTAGATGATTTACACACACACACACGCACGCACGCACGCACGCACGCACACGCACATGCACACACTCATTCATAACTATAAATTATTTATATAAGTTATATAAATTATTTATATAAATAATTTATTTATTTACTGAAATGTGACTCACTATGCAGCCCTGCTTGGCCTAGAACTCACGATGTAGACCAGACTGGCTTCAAACTCACAGATCTGCCTGTCTCTGGCTCTTGAGTGCTGGTTTTCAAGGAGTGCACTACCAAACCCTGTAGGAGTGATTTTATGACCTCATGCATTTGTCACTTGGGAAACAGGAGCTTGCCAAATTATTCCAGTCTTACAAATGCTGATGTATTCTTTAGGCATTACCCAATACCACTGTCATCAATGCTACTGTGGATCATAAGGAAGCACTTTAGATGCTGAGAAGTTGCTATGGTCACTGTAGTGGTGTGTTTTTGAAAGTCCAACTTTTAGCTTGAAAGATGTAATCTTATAATTAACAGAAAGTAAGATCATACCACATACACATGCACACCCCTCTCCAGGAACTGTGGGTCACACTTTCAAACAGATCACTGATACTTGTTATTCAACCATCTTTTGAGTCATGCTAAACATTTTATCTGCTCCTATGGCTCTCCTTACCACCAACTTCAATTCCTAAACTACTCTGAGAATTAAGGTCTCTAGATACGGTCATCAGTGGTGGGCCAAGGTGAGGCAGGAATTTTTGGACCTAGGATCCCTCTGTTGAGTTTCCTTCCCTAATAATCACTTAAGTGCAACTATTTTGCTGCAGAGTTTTCTGTGCAGCATTGGATTTGGGCACATCAATAACTTTCTTACATGAGTATTTTTCAGAGATCTAATTTTGGTTTATTGTACCTAATATAACCCAGTGTTTATCGATTGAAATAAAATGAGTAGCTAAATGCATACATCCTCGTATCTCAATACCTATTTTCATTTGTCTCAGTCAAGACTCTCACTTTCAGAGAAATGAAACAAGTTTGAAGTCTTCCCCAAGTGGGCAAACTGCTTTGTGGGGACCAGACTCAAGCCATCCAAACTGGAATACTGGGAGCTAAAAATGCGCACTGGTGGGTTTTCAGAACCTGGAGGTGTACCCTTAGAATGTCTCAAAGTGTTCTTATGAAAAACTCATCGTGTTCCTTTTTGATTGATTGATTTGGGAGAAAAAAAAACTGCTACTGAACTAATTTAGCAATAACTGAAAGTTAACAGTTATAAAGACAGCTGGGTTCTCTGCAAAGACATCCAAAAGGGCACACAGCATCCTACCCACAGCATTCTGTCCACAGAGTCCAACCCACAGCATTCCACCAATGCAGCTCTGTTGTGTTGAACCAGACAGCAGGAGTAGGATCCCTATTTCTGACCAAAGCAGGGACTAGATGCACATGTGGAGGTTTTAATGGAATCTTGCTTCAAACAGCAGAGCAAAGAAAGAAAAGAAAAAGAAAAGAAAGAAAAGAAAAGAAAAGAAAGAAAGAAAAAGAAAAGAAAGAAAGAAAGAAAGAAAAGAAAAAGAAAAGAAAGAAAGAAAAGAAGAAAGAAAGAAAAGAAAAAAGAAAGAAAGAAAGAAAAGAAGAAAAAAAAAGAAAAAGAAAAAGAAAAGAAAAGAAAGAAAAAGACAAAAGAAAAGAAAAAGAAAAAGAAAAGAAAAAGAAAAAAGAAAAGAAAAGAAAGAAAGAAAGAAAAGAAAGAAAAAGAAAGAAAAGAAAAAAGAAAAGAAAAGAAAAAAAGAAAAGAAAAAGAAAAAAGAAAGAAAAGAAAAAGAAAAGAAAGAAAAAGAAAAAGAAAAGAAAAGAAAGAAAGAAAACAAAGAAAGAAAAGAAAAGAAAGAAAAGAAAAAAGAAAAGAAAACAGGAAAAAAAGAAAAGAAAAAGAAAAAGAAAAGAAAGAAAAGAAAAGAAGAAAAGAAAAGAAAGAAAAGAAAAAGAAAAGAAAAAAGAAAAGAAAGAAAGAAAGAAAAGAAAAAAAGAAAGAAAAGAAAAGAAAAAAGGAAAGAAAGAAAGAAAGAAAGAAAGAAAAGAAAAAAAGAAAAAGAAAAAAGAAAAAAGAAAAGAAAAGAAAGAAAGAAAAGAAAAGAAAAAGAAAAGAAAAGAAAAAAGAAAAGAAAGAAAAGAAAAAGAAAAAGAAAAGAAAAGAAAGAAAGAAAAGAAAAGAAAAAGAGAAAAAGAAAAGAAAAGAAAGAAAGAAAAGAAAAGAAAGCCGGGCGGTGGTGGCGCACGCCTTTAATCCCAGCACTCGGGAGGCAGAGCCAGGTGGATCTCTGTGAGTTCGAGGCCAGCCTGGGCTACCAAGTGAGTCCCAGGAAAGGCGCAAAGCTACACAGAGAAACCCTGTCTCGAAAAACCAAAAAAAAAAAAAAGAAAAGAAAAGAAAAAGAGAAAAAGAAAAGAAAAAGAAAAGAGAGAAAGAAAGAAAAGAAAAAAGAAAGAAAGAAAAGAAAAGAAAATGTGACATTAAGAAAAGAAAAGAAAAGAAAGAAAGAAAAGAAAGAAAAGAAAAAGAAAAGAAAAGGGGCTTTTCAGCAGCCACTAAACTTTTACTGTTAGTCCATGTCCTATAAAGTAGGCTGTCTGTTTCCTATGGCAGAGCAGGGAGATGTAGGCATGCAGAGTGTGAGGTCAGCAGCAGAGGGCATGCTGGATTTTCACAGCGAGAGGGCCCCAATGAGGATTCCCAAGGAAAAGACGTAAGAGAAAGGAGCTGGCAGGAAGCAGGGTTGAGTAGAGTCTGGGAAGGGAAAGGGAGGGGAGTGCAGGAGAGCCCTTGTGTGGAGTGGTAGAGAAGAGGAGATTCTGGAGAACAAACCTATGTGGAGATTTTTAAGCTGATTGTTGGATGTAATGGCTTCAGCAAAGCCCTTATTTCCTATTAATGCCTGCCCTGGTTGGCTTTCTGTTGCTGTGATAAACACCATGACCAAAAGCAAGTTGGAAAGGAAAGGGTTTATTATATTACAGCCTACAGTCTATCATGAAAGGAAGTCAGGGCAAGAACTCAAGGCAGGAACCTGGAGGCAGGAACCGAAGCAGAGACCACATAAGAAAATTGCTTACTGGCTTGCCCTCCTTGGCTTGCTCAACTGCCATTCTTATACAACCCAGACCTGCATGCCCAGGGGTGGTGGCACCACAGTAGGCTGGGCCCTCCCACAATAACCATGAATTAAGACCAGCCCCACAGACTTGCCTACAAGCCAAACTGATGGAGGCATTTTTTCAATTGAGAGTTCTTATTCCCAGATGACGGAAGCATGTGGCAAGTTAACAAAAACTAACAAGCCATGCCTTAGGTACAGATGGAGCTGTTTGGTAGAACTTCAATCTGATTTCCATTGATTGGCATGGGCCAACAAGATGTTGGAAGAGCAGTAACTCAGCTGGGTTTCCTTTTGGTTGGGGTTTTAGTGAGGTTTATTCTGTTGTTGACGCCATTGTTTTAAAGACAGGCTCTTACCTTGTAAGTTCGGAGTGACTTGGACCTGTCATGCAGCCCCATTTGACTTTGCACTCATGGCAATCCTCCAGCCTCCGCTTCCCAAGTCATAAGGGTAAGCGATTACCATACTTGGCTAAAGAAGCCCAGTTCGGGGTCCAGCTGTGGGCAGGGCAAGAACGACTCTGAATCAGCAAGTCAGAATTCCTCCCTCATTCCATCCTGATCCACCAGCAAGGGGGAAGTGGGGTTCATTACCCACCAGCACCATCTTGGTCCGTTACATCTTCCCCTCTCACAGTAATTCTGTTTCACACATGAGAAAAGTAGTCATTGTTTCTAATAAACATTTCTCCCATCTCTTCTTAATATTTAACAATGACCCCGAAATGGCTTCCTGCATTGGAGAACCGCAGTGCCATATGGGGGTCAGAGGTGGACATGTTTCCAGTTCCTCCCACCCCTGAAGCATCCTAAGGAGCTTTCCATCTTCTGCCCACACAACAAGGGAGTGGTGCCCCAGAAATGGGGTTATCAAAAAGTCACCTTTTAGGAGAATGATTTAGGACTGAAATCTTTTTTATAGATTACTGAATAATGGCTTATTATTACTATTATTAGTAGTATTTGTATTTATAAATCCTATTTTTCTTTTTCTAAGCAACAGGTGGACTATATTTGCCAACCTCCCTTGTAGCTAGGGGTGAGCACATTACCGAGTTTTGGCCAATTCTATGTGAGCTGAATGGAAGAGCATCATTTCCAGGACTGGCCCTTGGCACTCTGGAAAGGCAGGAGTTGAGCCTTGGTCTCTGGATATCTGTGTGGAACAGGTTCCTCTCTCCCCCTAACCCTGCTGCCTACTGAAGCAGATAGAACTGATCTTGTGATAAACTAAATAGAGGTGGATTGAACTTGTTATACACATGCTTGCTGTTTCAGTAGAATTTAAAGTGTGTATTTGAGTAGCGTACACTGCTGTCACCTGCAGTGTAATGTCCTGCTGGGGTCCAGATGGGGATGACCTCACTTGGATTTTATCCACACTCTAGGCATAGGCACCATCCTCCTCACTTGGAAGTGGGGAAACTGAGTTTCCATTGTTAGGACTGACTGTGGCACAGCTGTTATGTGTGGAAGCAGGGTGAGGAGCTGTGCCTTCAGATCAGACTGCAGCCCATGCTCTGTCACACTGTGACGGGAAACTGTCCCGCCTTCTCAGCTAAAGCCCTCCCTCCTCTGCCATGTCCCCACAGAGCTTTGATTCCACCTGGGAATAGTTGTCAGTTAAGTGGAGAGGAAGCATCTGCTTATTCTTTCAGACTTTGCTGTGTACTCCACGCATGGGTCCAGGAGCTTGTGGAGGAATGTGTGTGTGTGTGTGTGTGTGTGTGTGTGTGTGTGTGTGTGTGTGTGTGTGATGCTGTTTCAGCGTGTGCCACGGTGGCACTGTCAACGGCAAGACATTGCAGCTTGGGGGTACTGTTGATAGTGACTAGGAGCCCTCACCTGAAAGAAACCCAGTGCAGACCACAGGCAGAGTGGCAACTTCTGTACACTGTGGGTGTCATCCACTTCCATGGCAGAATTGGCCACATTCATTTCCTCATGGTCTAGACAGATGCCACCCTCACACACACTGACTGCCAGTGTCCTAGCTGCACTCACTGAAACAGGCAGCTTTGGGGTAGTGTCCCCAGAGAAAGACAGCCCTGTTCTTTGTGTAGAGAAAGCCCCTGATTATCCAGATGACAGTTTGTGTCACTCTGTTCAGTCACTACCATCTTGACCAAAGACCCAGTAAACTCATCTCTCCCATGACGTCAGCACACGTCACCAGAGATTCAGCACTGGGCTCATTCTTAGAGAAGGAGGACAGTTGATTCAAAAGGATAAAAAGGCAAGTTTTTAAGAAGGAGTACAAAGCAGAGGCAAGAACAATGGCTTTGTGATCAAAGCGTGTGTCATAGAAGTATGGACATTTGAGTTTAAATTCCCAAAATCCACATGTCCTGGATAGTTTTTATTGCCAACTTGAAATAACCTAGTCACCTGGGAAGAGGGAGCTTCAACTGATGAGACTTTCCCATGGACATGAATGTAGGCCATAGACTTGAATGACATGGATGGGCCCAGCCCACTGTAGGTAGCACCATCTCTAGGCAGGTAGGCCTGGGATAGGAAAGAGAGCTACCTGAGTACAAAGAGCAAGCTGGTAATCGGCCTTCTTCCATGGTTCCTGCTTGAGTTCCTACCCTGACTTCCCTCAATGATGGACTGTGACCTGGAAGTGTAACATGGAAGAGACAATTTCCCCTCCTAGTTCAGGTAATGTGCATGTGTAATCCCCGAGCTTCTGCAGTGAGATGGGAGGGAAGACATGAGAACCTTCAGAAGCTCACAGGACAACTAGCCTGACATATACAGCAGAGAAGAACAAGACACCATCAGAAATAGATGGGGGTGAGAACTGATGACCAAGGTTTTCCTCTGATCTCCACACCTATTTGTGCAGTATACACACACACACACACACACACACACACACACACACACACACACACACACATGCTCACACATGCTCACACATGGAGGAAAGGGAAGTCTGGCTTGGTCCAGAGAATGACAGTTTTCTGCTGTAAACACGGTTAAGGTCTGTACTCATCCATGTGTGTACTCTTATCAATGGTGTGTCTGGCCAAGGCTTAGGTTTGTAAATTTGCTGAAAACAAAAGTCTCAGAACATCCCCTAGCCCCCAAGATCTGTGGAGCCCAGGGTTCTCACACACTACATACCACCCATGACCAAGCAATTAAAGGGATCACATTGGAATACAGATCCTACCTCTAACACAGAGGGCAGAATCCATTTGTGATCAGGCCAGTGATGACATGGGATCCCTGAATTCATGCAAGGCACATGCTCCATGCACGGTGAGTGATGCAGTCATTTATATTTTTGCTATGCATATTGTTAAATAGCATAGGTGTCCTGGAGGATGAGGTAGGTCTGAGAAAGCAGGAAGCCATGATTTGTATTATGGGAAAGAGGACAGTAGATGGATAATTAGCCTCAAGTTCAAAGTAAGAAAGCCCAGCATCCTTATTTATTGAGTAGAGTGCCTGTATATGATATACAAGGTGTGTGTAAGATGTACCATGAAGGGTGTCTCTCACAACAGACAGGCATTTTTGCATGTTTAGCTCATTTCATGCATGTGAGATCATGAACACACACTCCATCATCTGATCTTGATGTTTTCTTCTTTCTTCATGGCTTAAAGCCCATGCTGGGACCATTGGTAGGACCCTGGTGGCTTGGGCTTTCTGTCTGTAGCTAGGTCCCTGCTGCACACAGCTAGATGCCTTTGAGATGTTGTGTTCATCCAGTTTCTTCTCACTCACAGAGTTACCTGAAGGGCTCTGGATGGACTCTGCAGAATGAGTCCTGATCTTCATGGACAGTGGCCATCTCAGATGGGGCAGCATGGAGAACCACACAGTATGGTAGTATGGTTGCATGTGCCAGGAGAGAGGATGCTGCAGCCATGCTTGAGAAAGAAAGGCACTCTTGGGTTGGGACAAGAAAATTTCTGAACAGTTTGTGCACTGGGTTCAGGTGCCCTCCGTTGCTTCTTTGAGAGGTGCTTGTGGAGACCACTGTGCATCCCCCTGCCCTGCAGAATCTGGGTCTCCCTCATACTCTCACTCTCCATTCTCTTCTGTTTGCAACTTGAGGTTCATCATCTGTGAGTTCACTTGACTGTAGAATTCACTCTCCTTGGCTCAGACTCTTAGGATTCTGTAAGAATATTTTTTTCCTAACCCAATCATTTCCCATTCTTTACTAACCTCTAGATGTCTTGTTGCCACCCACAGGCACTGGGACTCCAGCTCTTACGTCAGTCTACCTGGGTGACAGGTGGGCAAGACTGAAGAGAGATGATCCAGGTAAAACAAATGTGGACATCCACTAATAGGCCCTTTATTTTCTTAGTCCCATCTCTCTATTTCTAGAACAATGCCTCATCATCATATGCAGGGGTTTTACAACTGAAAAAAAAATGGAAGAAAGGGCATGGAGATGGAGTGGGCTTACCTGAAGCTGAAACAAAAGACAGGTTCACGAGCAGTTACTCAGGAAAGTTCTGAGGTTGACAACTTGCTAACAGCGTGAAAACAAATTAAGCCAAAGAAACACCTCCCTTGAGATAGTTCATTACTTTCCCCATCTAGGTGTGGATGCCATTAAGGCAAATTATTGCCTCTCAAATATTTTTAGCTCGATGCCCATTTCTGTCTGCATTTGCCTCCGAGGTGCATGTTTTCAGCTAAGTAATAGGACACACAAATTAAATGCAATTTCAAATTTAAACCTGTACAAGTGTCACTTGCCAAGTCCCCCCCCCCCAATAGTCCCAGGGGGGTGCCCACAGCACTCTTGGAAACTATATTGCTGTATTTGGTTCCTATTATTTAGTCCAAGAGATTCTTATTAAAATAAAAGTCTGCAATAAGGTTAATATTTTATATTCTGTGCAACTCTCAACATGTGTTTGGGTCCTAGCAGATGGATTTATTTTCTATGCCCTTTTCTCATGTGTGTGGTTTTCAAATTTTATGATGCCTATGTTGACATACACATATAACCATCCACCTAGGACATTTAGAAATATCAGTTCTATAAAGGTAGCAGCTACTATAGTTTTTAAAATTTTGAAGTATTTGATGATAAAGGTTGATGAACTCAGGAATCCAGAATTATGTCTGGATGCTGAGGTATAGACCTGGTATTGCAGGGATTTTTCATTAGTTTTCAATTTTAATGTGCATTTATTGGTATGTGTATGTGTGTGTGTAGTGTGTGCATGGATCTGTGTGTGTGTACTCATGTGTGCACATTTGTATGTGTAAATGTTTATGTTGTGTGTGTGAATGTGTGTTGTGCGTGTGTGATATGTATGGATGCATATGTGTGTATACTCAGGTGTGGACGTGTGTGTGTGAATGTGTGTATGTGTGTGTGATATGCATGGATGTGTGTGTGTATATTCAGGTGTGCACATTTGTGTGTGTGAATGTGTGCGTTGTGCGTGTATATGTGTGTGTGGTGTGGTGTGCGTGGATGTGTGTGTATATATACTCAGGTGTGGACATGTGTATGTGTGTTGTTTGTGCATTTATGAATATATGTTGTGTGTATAAATATGTGTTGTGTGCATTGTGTGTGTGTGTGTGTGTGTGTGTGTGTGTGTGTGTGTGTGTGTATGTGTGTGTGGTGTGTAGCAGATGCCAGAGGCTGGCATTTGGTATCTTCCTCAGTCATTCTCCCCCTTATATACTGACACAGACTCTCTGAAGTGAACTCTGAGCTCACACAGTTTCAGTGCATTCGGGACCTTAATCCAGGTGCTACTGTAGGTCTGCATTCTAAACTTACATAAGCTTTATATGCTGAGCCTCGTCAGTAAAGGAGCAGCTGGGGTTGCCGCATGGCGTTTGTTGGGGTGTTTGACCACAGACACTCACTTTTGTGTTGTCTTACATTGCCTCTAGTCTGGATATCTGAGAGTTAGCCTGGGCCGCACACTCCACTTATCACAGGCCTCAGGTTTCATACCAGCATCACCTAGTGCAGCCAAGAGAGAGACCAAGTTGAATGGATTACTGGATCATGAAGGCCTCCTTAGGAGGATGGCCACTGCTCCCTGGTCTCCTGGAAGACACTCAGCAGCTGGTTTGTAGGGGCGGGGCGGGGGGTCCAGCGCTGTACATTGTGATCATTTTGGGTTCAGAATGTCCATGCTCAACTGGACCCTGGCCTTTTCTACCGAGCATTCTTCACTTTTCCATCATCATGTAACAGCCCATCTCAAACAGCTTCTGGTGATACCTGTGCCTGCTGCTGGGGACACACTTCCTTTCTACTGCTGTTGAACTGATTAGCTGCTAAGGACATCCCATTTTAAGGATCCCTCCCTCTACCGAACAAACATGACAAGAGCATTCGGAGCTTTACAAAATGAGCGCTCGACCCGCTGTCATAGTATGTAGGTTTAGGCACCCCATCTAACCTCCTCAGTCTCGTTACTACCTGGAAGCCGATGGGACCAGATTAAATGTCAGGGCTTGTCTCTCTCATATTCTTGAATGTCTATTTTTGATTTTCCAAGAAGTGGCATTCGTATCATCAGTGCAAATGAAATTAAAATAACAATCTCCCTGGAGTTCCAACCTGAGGTCTGTGATTGTGAAATTTAGTCTTATGTGTTTATATACTGTGCTTATGTACAATAGTATTTAGTATTGGTTAGAGAGTTCTGAGGTCATAAGGTGATTTCCCCAAAATAATTGTTCTGCAACTGGATATAACACATCAAAGTCGCTAAAGGGAAAACAAATCTTTATAAACAGGAGCTCAAAAAATGTTCACAGCAATATCATAAAGCAACTGGGCTCCATCCTTACCAAGCATACACATAAGAGGAATGACATAAAGGGGAAAATACCCAAGTTAACACCAGAAGTCCATTCCTTCAAAATGGATAATGGGAAATCTACTCTGGGCTGTGAGTGTCTCTGCCATCTGGCTCAGCCCAGAGGAAGAGAAACTGGAAAAAAAAAAGTACAGAGACGTTCAAGGCTGCCACTGGTGACTAGAGGTGTGTGTGTGTGTGTGTGTGTGTGTGTGTGTGTGTGTGTGTGTGTGTGTGTATGCATGTGTGCGTGCACTTTTCAAACATGTTCCTATGTGCACAACTTCCTCCTAGTTCCAAAGATGTGGGACCTGTCATTAGGAGTTCTATTTGCTCATTTTACATTAACATCGCTGTCATTTTCAGGTTGCAACCATTTCAATAATTATCATTTATACTCTAACAGAATTTAATTACTCTGTGCTCTGTGATTGACTGCTATGGGTTCCCCCTTTCCCTTTGTTTTATTACAAATAACCCTTCAATAAAAATCTGTGTGAACTTACCTTGTATCTGTTTTCAGGTTATTTCCTTTGGGTAAATCTCCTCAAATAGGAAAACGTTGGAGTCATGTTTTCCTTTTAGCGTCTTGTCAATTTTAGGCAGTATTGATTAACTCTTCCAACGGTGGCAACAACGATGGTCTCAAGCCTCCTCGCCCCTCTGTGTGCTCCACACTTTTGTTAGATGCATTGCTCTCTGTCGAGGCTGATGGAAAGAGCGTGCCCCTCTGCCACCATGAATTCCTAGCCTGTGGCTGAGAGATTTCTTTGGATGCAGCCCCTGTCCAGCTTTGGTCACTCAACCTCTTTTCTGAGTCTGCCATTTGGATTCTTTTTTCCTCCTCATCAGCTTCCATTTTACAAGAAATTCATGGGTTGAAAATTGGGAAACGCTGAATCTTTTTTCTTTGAGGTTATCTGTTTCTGAGCCATGATTGTAGCTAGTAGTGATGAGTAGGAATTGATATCAGGTTAGATTGACAAATATCAATGGGAGACACAAAGTATATGAGGTGGGCACCACAGTTAAGACCTGGGACTTTAGAGGCAAGGGTAGTCACCCTTCAGTCTTAACTCCATCTCTTTTCTGATCATGTAAGCTTGGCCCCAGAGTCCTCCACTGAGTAACAGGGCTAATAGTGGGGCCTGCTTGGCAAGGTGGTGCCAGAGTCCAGGTGAGATGACATGCGCACAGGCCTTTAGTGCTCCACCTGCTAAACAATGAATGGTAAGGGGTGTGGATTTGCGTTCCTAAATTCTATCTAAAAGTTATCGGGCTGATAAATGCTCCTAGACACCCAAGTCTTAGCCCAGGCACCCAGCACTAACCTGGACATCCAAACTAACCTAGGTGCCCAGTATTGGCCCAGGCACCCAACTCTGACCCAGAGACCCAGGGTGGGGTCAAGGACATCAGCCACCATAAGTTCCTACTAAAGACTGGTAGGTGGACAGGCGACAAGGACAGATGTCTGTCTCCTCCATGGGAAGGAGGCACTCTCCCAATAATCCTAGTCCTTGCTAAGGCAAGGACTAGTTTGGCTCCATCAACTCTTCCTTCCCCTTAGATCTAAGATTGCTCAGAGGCCCAACCACCTCCCTTCATCACTGGGAATAGAAAAGTTTGTAGAGAGCCTAGTATATACTGAATGGCTAAAAAAGTTTTGGTTTTGTTTGCTTTTGTTTGTTTATTTTTATAATAAAGAATGAGTAAACAAATCCGTGGAACTCACCCAGTCTTCAGCATTCACTGAGGTGTCTTTGTTCATTATCAATTGTCAGAGGCTCCAAAGTACAGATTGGTTGAGATCTACTATTGGTTCTGCGCCCCTAAAGCCCTCACCTACAATCAACAAAACACCACAGATTAGTTCTTAGCCCCCAGGAAGAACACAGGTGCTGTGAAATTACCATATGTGACCACGAACAGCTGTGGAGGGGCACAGTTACAGAGATACTGTCTGTGATCTTATGGGTGCAGAGCCACGTGCCTCTGTTGAGCCGATCTCTGCTTTAAGTGATGTCCTTGAAACGGAGGCACAATCAAGGAGCTTGATAAAGTCAAACACTTCACTGATCTAAACAAAAGGCAGTTTGAAGATGTCTCTTCAGCATCCAGGGCGGGGGAGGATCTGTGGAAAGACATGTCACATCCCTGCTCCCTTGGCTGAGGAAGCAGGCATGTGAGAGTTGGTAAGGGACATACTATTTCTTGATGATTTTTTTTTCTCAAGGACCAGGATCAGAAAGAATCCACCCAAGGGTGATTGGAAGGAAGACAAATAACAAGGCTCACTGGTGTCTGGGGACTAGCACATGGCACTCAGACTCTCTAACCATTAGAGAATGGCTGGGCTGTTTTGATAATTTACACAATACCTTCCTGATACCTTCTCTTCTGTGGTCCATCATCACTGTGTAACACAATATGTCACCATATCACTGCAATGGCAGTTTCTTTCCTGGTGAGTTCAATCTCCTCATCCTTCGTTTCCTCACTTCCTTCCTTCCCTTCTCCTCCTGTTCTTTTAACTTTCCTCTCTCTTGCTTGTAGGGCTGGGGGCATTGCATGTGTGGAACAAGGATGAGGTGGATTTCAACATCATCTCTGTCCTTCTTGGCCAAGTCACATGGTCTTGTCAAATGATGAAATATCAGGTCAGTCTGGGTGTAAATGGAGCCAAAGAGGAGAGTTCTCTTTGCATAGAATAAATAGGATCTTTGGGGTCTGGGAAGGGAGCTGCCATGATAGATTCATATACAAGCACTCTGGAGAAGTGAGGTTTTCTGTTTATCCACTCTGGTGAACATCAATCACTTCCTATTTTGTGTTGAACATAAATTTGCAAATAGAGGGAAAACTGGATGCTCAGTATTCAATTCATCTTTTTGTATAATCCATAAATAAATAAATGCAAGAATCACAGTGCCCAAGAAGAGCACCAAATCACAGAGCTGAGAATTTTCTAAGAATATTTAAGTTGACTATATTTGTTATGATTAGGAAAATACAAGAAAATAAGTTAATAAACTTGGGAAACAGTAGTTTGATTTCCTCATAGTACCGTTTAGAGGGAAACATTTTTAGGAGATGGCTAGGAAATTTATATAAATACACCCAGGAAACTTGTTGCACAGCATACATATACTTTGAGATTTTATTAATATATTCTTAGCATCATTATTAAATTTGTGACAAAGAGTTAAGAAAGTCAAGGTCACTAGGGAGAAAATGTTAGGAAATCATACTTTAATACATATCTGAGTTTTAAAGACAAAACTTATTTAATTGAATTGGCTCTCACGGCTTTCCACAAACTTAAGTCTTTCCTTTTCAAATTCCTATGGTATTATCCACTCATCTCATCTTTTTTTTTTATTAGAGAGCAGACAACACAGACAAAAGGGGAACACTGATAAATAGTACATGCTTTTAGCAATTGTTACTCAAAGGTCCAACATCTTACTTCTATTTGTAGAGCTTTGAATAAAGATCTTATGCTTTTGGCCCTCACCAAGACAAACAGAACCAAAGTTTTCAAATGAAGAACAACAGCCAAGAGCTCTGCATATATTGGAATAGTAGGCATTTGAATATTCACCACTTAGCTTTTCACTCAGATGTTTCCAGAACATTCAGGAATTCTTCTCTGCTGATAATGGAGGCCATTAAAGTAGTCTCCAATGCCTTATTCTTTTTTTAAATGAGAAAAGGCACATCATTAGCAAAGTACTTGCTCTGTGGAACATGCTTGCCAGGCGTTTCTATACATCCTAAGAGCAGCTGAATCCTCATGTGTAAGAGTTTGTGTTCACAGGTACCCTGGGCTGTGAATTTCATTTACATGATCACACATATCCTCACCCCAGGTCCCAATGTTCTCCTTTATACAGACAAATAAATGACAGCTCCCAGTGAGTGCAGTGGCCTGATCAAGTTGGCAGAGAAGATACAGAGCGAGCATCAGAGGCAGGTCACAGAAAGAAGTACGTCACACATGTCAAGAGACAATGGCTGCTTATAGGACATAGCTTTTTGTTAGTTTCAGAGTCTTGCTTTGGAGGAATTACTGATTGAGGAAAAAGTGCACCGCCAAGAGGCATCCTAGGTGAACTTGTTTGCAGTCATGCTCGAGCCAGCCTGGTGGCTTCTTCAAGTCAAGGCATTCAGTTGGTTTGCCTTGCATGTCCTCAATGTCTTGGAGGAAGTTGAAACAGCACCAATAAAGCTCAATAGATTTGTGCTCAAGTGTACCAAAAATCCAGAGATTTCAACTGATGGTTGGACTATTCAGAGGAAGGAGGCAGGTATACTTCTTGCAGTGAGTATCATCAGGTGGTACCCAGCCCTTGGGCCCTAGGAACCCAATGAGCCACCTGTTGGATATTTACATGTACAAATCCTCCTCATTTTCCCCCATTACCATTTGCTATTGGAACAGAAAGGGACCCACCCATTCTGTATCTCCCTAGCCCATTTGGCTGTTTCTCCTTCCAAAAAAAGGAATGAGACTGTACTAAAACCTGTAACCTCAGAATACTGAGATTGGGTGGTGGTGCCCTGTCTCTTCCAGGAGACAGTGTCATCCTATGGGCAGGAACTTTGTGTTGGTTTTGCGTTTCTCTGCTGGCAGAGTAGTCATGGGGCTGTGGACACTCATAGCCAAGGGCAGCAAGTTGCGTGCTTCCCTCTCCCCACCCCCTTGAAGCTCTGATTCTAGCACAGAGCCGGACACACAGGAGGATTCAGTTATTAGTTGTGGGCTAAGAGTATTGCCAGGTAGAATCATGGGATGAGTTAGCATTTTCTATGTGTGACCTCATCAGCAACATTCTCACTGCTTTCTTCTGCTCCAGCTCCCTTTAGGCAGGTGGGTGGATGCAGATACCCTTTGTCCCGTCTTTCCAAAGTACATGGTCTCACATTTCTGCTCGTACACTTAGATGACAGAGAAGGCAAGACAAGTTTATCATCTAAGAAGAGCAAACACGAGTCTGGAAGTCTAGAACAACTACAGGCCAGGCAGAAGAAGACTCTCAAAGCTCCATGTAAGATTCTGTGGGACTTCATTACTTTAACCCTCTTTCTAGAAGTTCCTCATCACTCCCAAACCAACAAATACTGTCCTGTCAGAGCTCTTGAATCATCCTTTCTTTTTATCGGGGTGGTGGTGGTTCTATCCCTGAGTTGATTTTGCATACATGAATTTGTTTACCTTCAGTGAGACCTTCCATATGGAGTCTGAGTGTCATACGTTCCATGTGATAGTAGACCCTATGGTTTGGAATAGAATGCAAAACCAGTGAGCACGGGCATCACGACCATGCCTTGTTCATCGAGTCCCTGCATCTCTACCAGCGTATCCCACCTGTCAGGTTCTCAGCGGACATATTGCTGAACCAGCACATTATTCACAAGTGGTACAGGTGTCATGGACACCAGAGAGGTAAAGGTGAGTTGGAAACAGCTCTTGTTCTAAAGGGGCACACACTCTGCAAGATAGCACTCTTTCCCTAAATCACAGTACACAGGAGACTTAGCAATGTGTCCAACATCAACAAAGAGACATGCTATATGTAACTGATGGTGTCTGTGACTTTTCTGCCTCAGAGCTAATAATTAGACCCATGGCAGTCAGCATCATGTCAAACTCATCTCAGCAACCCCTACAGCATCTTCCTTAGCATGTTCCCCGATTAGGCACAGCCCAAGTGCTGGGGAAAGTGACATTTGAATGGAGGCTTCTAGTCTACTCCTTGTCAGAGATTCCAGGGCTCAGTGTCACAGCTTTATTGACCGAAGACAGCAACTGGATGAGAGTCAGAAGATATCTGCCATTTAGTGACATTTTACCATGAAGCAGGCACATGCTGGATGCTGCTTGAACACATCATTTGATCCTGACAGTGACCCAAGCAGGGGGCGGGGCTTCTCAGGCCCTTGTTGTATAGTAGCAGTTGCTTGAGATGTTTGCAGGGTTCTACAGTTAGGTGCTGGCAGACCCAGGATCCTTCCCCCAACAGAAGCCAGTCTGTTTATGGACCACGTAGGATGGACTGCTGGCCCTGTTTACAGATGTGGGCATCTGGATAGATTGTTTCACCAGAAGGGGAGTGACTGCTGTTCAGTTTCTTTTTTTGACATAGGGCAACTCCAAAATTCAATAGTTGAAAGGGATTCAAACTTCTGCCGTGTCTCCATCTGTACACAGCAGCCAGGTAGTGCTTTTGAAAGTTCTGTTTTCTTATGTTAATTGGTACCTAGCATTTAAACATGCTTATAAGATTCCTGGGACAATTCAGACTCATACACAATGTGTGTTAAATGTGTCTTATTTTCTCGGTTGACTGACATTAGCTACAGTACTCCCAGTTCTTCTAAGAGTTTTTCATTGTGCTCCAAATGTTATTTTTTTTTTCCTAATAAGTTGAATCCTCAGCATCCAATGTTGCTTTTTTGTTGGTGATGAGAGCATAGTGTTCTATTTACACTTGATTAAAATGCATCATCCCAAACCATGCCAAAACACCAAGGAGAAAAATGACATTAAGAAACCAGAAAGCCTTCTTCGCCCTTCTGTGGCCTGCTCCTCCTTTTCCCACGAGCTTATGCCTGGATAGTGGTTTTCAAACCCACCATTTGCAAATGCAGAAAAATGTGAAGGCCCGAGACGTTTATTGTGGCTTTTTTTTTTTTGTTACCTGGGATGTTATGGAAGTTACTTTATTAGGATGGGAGTTTATGTTGTAAATTGAATTAAGGCACAAATATATACAGTTCATTTTGTCTTTTAGCATGGTCCTACTCTTACTTTCTCTTGTGATAAAGAAAACCATTAGCTCCTGTCAGAATTGCAAGGAGGGAGATCATTTTTATTGAAATAAGAAGGAAATGATGGTGTCAGGCAAGGAGTCCGAGAGATAAAATATTACATCTAATAAACACGCTACATATGGGATTCGACAAGGGGTCCTTGAATTACGGAACAACAGCAGCTTCAGAAAAACAATAACATTAATATTGAAAAATAATGACTTGCGCTTCCATCTCGAAGAAACCTGCATTTTAATAACAGGAGGGGAGTCAAGAGAAAGAAGAAAGAAGCTTCACGGAACCCGGCCCACTGAAAGAATTGGCAAAGGGGGACAACAGTGGCCAGGACAATGAAGGACTAGGGAAACAAAGCATCTGTTGAGAAGTGCAAGACTTTGAATACACTGAAGGAAATGAAGCACAGACAAGAGGATTCTAATGAAGATGGTTAAAAAAAAATTCAAAGCCGGGTGGTGGTGGTGCATGCCTTTAATCCCAGTACTCGGAAGGCAGAGCCAGGCAGATCTCTGTGAATTCGAGGCCAGCCTGGTCTACAGAGTGAGATCCAGGAAAGGCGCAAAGCTACACTGAGATACCTGTCTTGAAACCCCCCCCAAAAAAAAAAAATCAAAAGAACATATGGAAAATGACTCTGGCACAAACAGGGAGCAGCGCTTGTTAGTTTTCCATCGCTGTAAGACAATTCCCGGGGAGAGATGATTTAAAGGAGAAATTATTTATTTTGGCTCACGGGTTTATAGGTTCTTGTTGGGTTTGGGCTTGGGTGGGGCAGGAATGTGAGGTACAGTAGGATGGCTCAGCTCATGGGGAGGATGCAGAGAGAGAGAAGGAAGAAGGAGCCAGGGGCAGGACAAACTTGGCGAAGGCGTGCCCTTCCATGATGGTGGTGTTCTTCCTCCAACCCGCTCACATGTACTAATAGCCACCAAGCTCTGAATTCAGGAATCAGTTGCTTTCTTGAACATGGTTAGTGCTTCAAGACCCAACCACCTCTCTGGATTATCCAGCTGGTGAGCAAGCCTTCAACACACTTCATATCCAAGCCATGCATGATGGATGGATGGTATCTGCTTAAGGGATGATGGAAATGGATGGGGAGTGGTTGGCATATGACTATATTTGCACACACACACACACACACACACACACACACACACACACATATATATATATATATATATATATATATTCAGGCAGATAATTTCCTCCCTCATTTTGCTCCTTGGGGACATTAGGTAATGTGTGAAGACTCATTTTGAGGGTGTAAGGGAAACCACTGGCATTTGCCCACCTATAGACTCCAGGATTGGCTCCTGGCTATGACCAGAAATGTCTCTGAAGACCTGTGTTTTCACAATTGAGAGCCAAAGGTCTCTCTGTCTCCCCCCTCCTCCAGTAAGAGAGTCCACATTCAGACTCCCCTGGCTCACACCAGGCCCCCAGTCAGTCTATGTGTTGGACAGGGTCTGAGTCTTCGTGGGGTCCACAGATATTTTTCTAAAAGAAATTTCATGTTTTTTCATGACATCAACAATGGTAAGAATCAATGAGCAGTTGCAACAGGTGCGAGGTCCAACTTCATCATATCTCACAGAACATCTTTGATGCTGCAAAGACACCTGAGAGAAAGGCATCCCACCCAAACTGAGGAAAGGGTAGTTTGGGAGAGATTTTCAAGCCAGGAAGTAGTAAGCTTTAGGGCAGAATGGGTGGTGGGAGCTGAGGATGGTGTTGCCTTGCTGGAGGATGTGGGCTACTGGGGTGTCCCGTTTAGAGTCCATTCAAATCTGTCTTGCCTCAAACTCTGTTAAGTTCTGGGCTGGCCCAGGTGCTTCCACCACTGACAGCTGTGGCTTGGCATTTGCTTTAGTCACCTCTCTTGTGTCTTTACCAAAATGCCTGGCAAAAGCAACCTAAAGAACAACCCACCGTGGTGGGGAAGTCGTGGTTGTGGGGATAAGAAGCAGCTGGTCCCACAGCATTGCAGTCAGGAAGCAGGGAGGTGAATGCTGGTACTCAGATCACTTTCTCCTTTTTAATTCATTTGAGGACGCCAGCCCAGGGAATGGTGCCACCCACAGTTGGCATGGGTTTTCTCACCCCACTTAACCTAATTTAGCAACTCCTGCACAGACATGTCCAGAGGTTTGGCTTCTAGGTGATTTTTTCTGCACCTAGGAAGTTGACAGTCTTAATTACCACAGTAATTGTCTTCCTCATGTATTATAGGGTGTTTAGCAGGATTTTTGGCTTCCCCCCACTACATGCCAGTACCACTTCCCTCCCCCAACCCAACACACTTGTCATAACAACCAACCCTATTTCCAGCTATTTCCACGTGTCTCCTGGGGAGTAAAATTGGCCACCAGGGAATAGCAGAGATCGCCCTAGAGCTTCACTTTCAGCCCTTAAATGCCGCAGACTCCACTAAGATAGCAAACTGTTGGCTGGTAGCTATTAAATTAGTCAGAATGAAAAAAGACCCATTCCACACCATCTCCCCTCCCCTGCCACTGGAACGCAGCTACTGTATCTGCAGCACGGGTGACCTTGGCGTTTCTTGCCATTGATCACTCGTTTCCAAGAAAATATAGTGGGGAAATCCCACACATGAGAGACTAGGGCCTCTGCACCCCCTTGGGTTACAATTTCCTGCCTGTCTCCTGGGCTCTAGTTCCCACAAGATGAATTCGTTTGCACTTGACAGGACTACCGAGAAGCTCCCCATTTGCGGAACACCTGCTGCCTTCATGGGGAGAGACCTGTTTGGTTGGGACAGAATTCTGTGGTGTGGGCACACTCCTCCACGGCTCGCCAAGGGTGAACAAAGGTGGATTCTGATGTTAAGAAAGCTTGGCTTCCAGTTGCACCGTGCCAGACCCCGTGGAGCCAATGGCAGCAAAGCTCAGCATCTCTCCCCCACTCCATTTGACCTCCAACCTTCTGAGACCCGTCAGTTGTTTCCAATTTGTGTGCTTGTACTTGCCCTCCTCTCTAATTGCAAGTTAAAACAAAGCTAGCAAGGTGCCTCAGCACTTGCTGCCGAGGCCAAGGGCCTGAGTTTTATGCCCAGAACCCAAGTGAAGGCTGGAGGGAAGAAAGAGAGAACTGACTCCACAATGTTATCCTCTGACCTCTACACACAATCCATGGCATGCATGCACTCCTCCACCGTCACAACGACCCAACGTTTACAGATGAGCACACACCAGTAAGTATGTATTAATAGTAATCAAAGAAAGAGAGGCTCTCACCTCGAGAGCAGAGGAACTTGGGAAGGGCTGTGCGAGGGTAGTTGGAAAGTGCCGGAGAGTAAAAGGAGAGGGTGAAAGTGAAGCAATCCTATTTCAATTAAACAGGAAAATAAGTTCACAAAACCTAAAGAATAAAATAAAAAGTTCATCATCATCGTCGAGGTCAAATGATAAGCAAATGAGGAGTTTCACGTTTTTTCCTTTACTTTGGTGCTTAAGGACTGCCATGTGCATTGTGAATTCTCACTCTCAGCTTGCCTGGATTTGGAGGTACTCAGGAGACACACCTCTGGGCATGCCTGTGAGGGTATTTCTGGAGCGGGCTGTCAGAGGAGGCAAGATGCACTCGAATGTGGGAAGCGCCAACGTATGGGGTGAGGTCCTCAGCTTCTTCCATAGAGAATAAGCTGTCCATTTCATGACAAATTCCAGTCTATGATCAAATTCTATTTTCCAGCTGCTTAGCCTTTTTAGTTCAAACTGATACATTTCCTTTCCCCTCACTAAAAAGTCTGCATCACATGGGGGAGCCCTGAGAAGTGCCACTCAACATCCTGAAAGCACTTGTTGGAGAAGATGATCTTGTCGCTGACCTTTGGCCTCTGTCCTTTGCCTCCCTGGTGAGTTGGGCCAAGGCTCAGCAAGTCTAGGGCCCGTGTTCCCTGGTGCTCCATATTCCTCACTGTCAACAGTCCTAAGATGCCAGAGCGCTGCTAACGAAACACTCCAAAGGGTGTGAAGGAGTACCCAGTGTCTGACAAACCCCCGAGAGAAATGATTTCAAGGAAGAAAGATTTATTTTGATTGATGGTTTCTGAAATTTCAGGTTGTGGTTGCATGGCTTCGTCCCTTCAGAGTCCTTCCCTTTGGGCCGGTGGGGAGGAGGGCAGCAGAGATAGAGAGCATGGCTGAGTAAAGCTGCAGACGCCAGGGAAGCCGAGGGAGATGTCAGCTCCACAGCGGTTCACAGGGCATCTGCTCTGAAACAGTTTAGAGTCACATGATCAATAGAGGGCTGTGACTGCTTGGATAAAGCAATCCAAGAACTGCCCCAGCCTTCTTCATTCCTCAGTTTCCACAATGATCAAATTATTATTATTATTATTATTATTATTATTATTATTAGTAGTAGTAGTAGTAGTAGTAGTAGTAGTATTTTGTGTTCATATAAGTGTGTGTGAATACATAGGTCAGAAGACAACCTGTCTGTTGCTCCTTGGGTGTCATCTATCATTTTTTAAAATTCTTTGAGTTTTATAATCATCTATGATGTATCTTGGTCACATTTATCCCCTTCCGCCAGCAGCCTCCCACTGACCCATCTTGCCAGCCTTCCCTTCCTTGTTCTTTTGTGACAGTGTCGCACCACTCATCCTGGAGCTTACTGCCTCAGCTAGACGGCTGACCAATGTGACCCTGGGATGCCCCTATCTCCACACCCAGCATTGGGCTTACTGGTCAGCACCACCACACTCAGCTTTTTAATGTGGGTGCTGAGGGTCCTCACTCACATCTTCATGCTTCTACAGCAAGTACTTTGCCGACGGAGTCATCTCTCCACCCCTGTACCACCCTGGGACTCTGCCAGCAGGCAGGATATTAACAGATGCCATCCCCCAGTCTTGACTCTGAGCCGAAGTAAACCTCTGTCTTTGAAACTCATCCAGTAGGTAGTATTGTTTTCAGCAACAGAAAATGGACTTAGACAGGAAGTGTTTAACTTGGTGACAAACTGCCAAATAATTTCCCAAAGTAATTGAACCATTTCATGGTTCCCTCAGCAGTGACTGAGTGGGCTGGTTGTTCCAAATTTTCTATAACATTTGCTATAATCAGTCCTTTAGGTTTTAGCCACATGAATGTGATGGGGTATTTCTGGTGGTTTTGAAGGTTTTAAAAAGTTATTTTCTTAATTTATTTTAGTGGTGTGTGAGTGTTTGTGCGTCTATGTGGGGGCTTGTGTACATGAGTGTAGGCACCTGCAGAAGCCTAAGAGGGTGTCGGGTCCCCTGGAGCTAGAGTTCCGGGCAGTTGTGCACAGCCCGATGTGGGTCCTGGGAACTGAACTCAGGTTCTCTACAGGAGCAGCACATGCTCTTATTGACTGCTGAGTCATTTTTCCAGCCCCAAGATTTTATTTTTTAAAAGCTGGATTTAAGCAGTGTGCTTATGTGCATTTTCTCTTTAGATGTGTGGGTATATAATTTTCATCGAATCTGAATATTTTTCTTCTAGTATTTTTCTCTCTCCAAGTGGTAAACAGGTCCCCCTCACATAGCCTCAGTGGTAGCTTCCTCTTGCTATTCACACCCTCTTCAATGGTCTGCCCAGCTCAGTTGATGAGATCACTACAGTGTGGCAGATATGATGGCCTATCACTTCTGTTTTCTGTTTCATTATCTATCTATCTATCTATCTATCTATCTATCTATCTATCTATCTATCTATCTATCTATCTATCTATCTATCTATCTATTTACCTACCCACCTATCCATTTACCTCTCTCTCTCTATCTCTCTCTCCCTCCTTCTCTCTCTCTCTGTCTCTCAGTCTCCTTCTATGTGGCCCCGAAAGAAATCAGCTGCCCTGTTGTGAGAACACTCAGGTAGCCCTGAGGAAAGCCCTAGGTTGTGAGAGAGACCCTGATCAGAGAATTCTGCTGCCTGCAGCCCGGCACCAGCACTGGACATCCATTAGAAGCAGCGTCACGAACAAGGTAAAGGAGCCTGCCTCTGTCAGGATGACAGTCACTCCAACTCTCGGGAGCTGTACATGTCTTGAGCATTGTAAGCTATAAGGCTGACAAGTCTTGTTCATCTGCTGCTGGAGCATGACTGTGGCCTCCCCTCCTTCCCTTCCTTCCTCTCTATACCCACATGTTCGGTGGACTGAAGTCAACCCACAGCTCAGGGACACATGATTGTATCCCCACCCCAATCCTGTTTCCCTGCCCTTTATTTTGGCGACAACCTGTTGCTTAGACCTTAAGTTTGGTAATGTGTCTTCTGCACTATTAATTAATAGTCCATTAATCACATTTGGTATACTTCTAGGTTTAGACTTGTGGTTTTCATCTCTAGAACTCTGGTTTTTTTTTGTCTAGAATTCTATTCTGTGTTGATGGATCAAGCTTCTCACCATCACTGATATTTTACAGGCTTGTTACATTTTATCGTACTCCAGACATTATGAGTTCAACCTTACTGGGTCATATAATTTTTTTGGAATTAGGTAACTGTTCTGAAGTCTTGCTCCAGAACCTGGTTATGTGACTTGAAACATCTTGAGTCTCTCTCTTATTAGGAGCCTGCAGAAGAGTGTTTAGTCAGGTCATTCTGAATGTAGAGACAGGAGGGTTCTCTGCCGAAGCATGAGGCTTTTGTGGATGGTGGGGACTTGAGTCTCATTAGGACGTCATCTTGGGTATTTCCTATTGTGGGTGCAGTGACTGGCCCCTGTTGACCCATGCAGGAATTTTCAGAGTTTCCCCTTCTATCGCTCTTCCTTTTCTGCTATGAACTTCAACAGACTTGCCTTTCTGTCCTCCTAGATTGCTGGCCTCAGCTCAGGAAGATCCCCTGCTTCAGCATCCTCTTATGTGTTGCCTTTGTACTTAAGGACCCCTGTGTTGTGTTGTGTATTTGAGTTTGTTCTGATTTGTTGACTTTAGGTCAATGTCACTAATTTTAAATTGTTGCTTCACATAATCTGATTTTTCCCCAAGTTATCTCAGGTAAATGAATTAATGTGGTTCCTGCTACCCCAAGTTGGATGGGAAGGGGCGTCTTTTGTTTTTGTTCTCAGCAGTTTCTGGTTGGGACACAGGACACAGACTGGATAGTCAGGCTGGAGATTGGGGCTCATCCTAAAGACCCATGTGATTTTCCCAGGATGTGAGGTTTTCTTGAGCCTGTAGATGTGAAAACAGGCAAAAAAGAAATGGAGACATTGAGCAATTGGTTCTTTCGGACATGAACAGTGAGTGGGAGTGCTCTTCCCAAAGACAAGCTGTAGGTTCTACTCAGTCATCCCACCTTTCAGGGTTCACAGGAGCTCCCCAGGCTCTTCCTGGCACAAACCCTTGTGGGCTCCACTGCCCTTGGTGTCAATGGCTTCCTTTGGGATCTTGACACGGTGATGACACATTGCAATGTGAAAAAGCCACAGAATCTGACAAGGAAGATAGAAATGGTGAAGATTATCTCCAGTGGAAAAACTGCAGCCTTAACAATAGAAGCAATCAGTATCTTTTCTTCAAGGATTTCAGCCTGGGTCTTCCTGCTTCCAGATAGCTGTGTCCACCCGCTGCGGTGGGGTTTCTTTTATTCCATAATTCATGTTCTTCTGCAATTATTCTTTCCAAGACTTAACCTTATTTCAATTAAAAACACACACCTTATTAATTGAAACACCAGATGAGAGCAATTGATAATTCGTGCAAGGAAAAGCAAACATCTCCTCTATAAATATTTCCCTCTTGGTTCTTCAGGTGATTATTAGTTAAGCTTTGGGAAACTGCTTGGCGCTCCAAACCAAACCATAATTAATAATAACCACTTGCATGCGCACAATGTTCCCAACGTAGAGAGCTCTGAGAGTGTTCATTATTTAATTTCGTCTTCTTAACCAGCCTATGAAATGGCAAGGGCAAGAATTAGTCAGTTCCTGTGTCAGCTGAAGCTAGGGAGGATGATGACATGTGCCCAGTGTCGCACAGAATCTAGGGCTGTCGACGCAGCCGGCTTTCTGTGCTCTGTCTGCTTAGAGTTTTTTAAATCACACGTGAAGAAAGTTTATCTTCCAGATGGGATATGTCTGGTCATGTGATGCTCAGTGGCTGAGGTAAGTCTGGGTTTCTGCAGTCAATAGTAGAGGGGTAGGGAATGGGGGGGGGCGATGATCATTACACATCTTCAGGGTGGTGATCCCACAGCTCTATCTGTGCACTTCAAGAGATGGGAGAGTGCAACCCCACCACCACCACCAGCCAGGCAGAGTCCTGAGCAAGCTGCAGAGAGAACAAACCTCATCCTTGAAATGCGACAACTTTGAACAAGGAAGCCAGCTGGCCTGGCTCAAGTCTATAAAGATAGTTTCATCTGAAATAGCAAGTCGTGGTTTGTTTTCCCTTCTTGCCCTCATAGCTCATCTCCAAAGGAGCCTGGGCTGCCTCTGAAGTTGGTGCACTAGGAGGAGGTGTTTGGTTCAGATTCTGAGCCACCTGGAGCCTTGCCCCCTGCTTTCTTACATGCAGAGTTTTGTCAGCTCTGGGTCACCAAAGCTGGATTCACAGACTGGACCTAAACACATCTGCATTTTCTTTAGGAAGTTTCCCTGGGACCTATGCCAATTCGTTTTCTCTCACCGAGGGCCTGCAGGGTGGTGACCAAGGTGTGGATTTGGAGATTACCAAGTGGAGTCAAATTTTGAAACTGACAGTTGCCACCTGTACGTCTTTGGAGGTACTACTTAATCTCAAGCCCTGCCTTATCATTAGAACAGTTCAGTAACCATTGAGTTTCTACTGAGAGTCCAAGGCCACGGCACAGTGCTTGATGCGCCCCTGCCTCTGAGGTCACAGGTCTACTGATCGAGTTGTCTCCTCCTGGAGGAGGACTGAAGCAGCTTTCTGGAGTCTCTTTTACAAGGGCATTAATTCCATCCCTGAGGGTTCCCCCTCCCAACTTAATAACCTTCAGAGTCCCACCAACTAAGGCCACAATACCTGCAATTAAGTTACAATGTAAATTTCAGGAAGACACAGGTAGTTAAGCCAAGGCAATGAGAAATAATGTGTGCAACCCAGATAACTCCCAGGGCCTTGGATGCTACTATCTGGATGTAGAATTACATCCACACAGAACATTCCAGCAGCCAAAATGAAAGCTGAAAGTGTTTTGGGTCTTATCTGTTCTCTTAAGGAAATTTCAAAGGTTGAAGAATACCTAATTAATACACATCCAATGCCTAAAAATCCCACTTTCCCATCACTGTCATTTAAAAATTCCTCAGGAGCGAATTCTCAAAGTTTTCAGCCTCCTCCTTGCAATTCAAAGCACAGCCCACAGAACTTACCCTCTCTCTTCTTCTGCAATCCCTTTCTCAGCTCTGTATTAACTGGATCCTATAGTTTCTTTTAATTTTTCCTGTATTCCCCCTCTACCCAGCTAATTTAAAGACCCTTTGTAGCAGAGTTTTAAGTAATAAGACTGTGATGGCTCAAACTTCAACACTGGAGCACACACGTTTAACTACAGCCCCCTGACATGTGCTTGGTATGGTGTCTCACGTACAGTTAGAATCCATTCAGTACTGGCCATAGCCATGGTGGACAGGAAGCTTCCAGGAGTTCAGGACCATCGCTAGTGTGTATTTAAGCCTGAAAACTCAGAATCACCATCTCATGAACAAACACCATCCACGCAGGACAAACCAGTCTCATTTGGCAGTGACACGGTATTGTTTCTGTGTGCTCAGTAGACTCTCAGTTTTAACATGGAGAAGATAAATTACCTCTGAGGGACAAAGGCCAACAGCTAGGACCTGCATGAAAAATTACAACCAAAGCAATCATAATAGTCCACTTCATTGTTCCCTGACCGAGTAAACATGCCTCACCTGCCTAAGTGTGAACAGTGGGGCCCACAGCCTCATGTTTCTCCAGAGTTGTTGTGGCCAGTAGATCTGTCTTGCCGTGTGGCGTCCAGGGAGTAGTGGATGTCTGGAACCAGCTCAAGCTTCAGAGCTACCCAGGGCAGCAGGCAAATCTCTGTCTTCACCCCAGCGTTATCTTGCCAGACACAGTCTGAGTTGGCTAGTTTTGTGTCAACTTGACACATGTTAGAGTCATTTGGGAAGAGGGAACCTCAATTGAGAAAATGCCCCCACCAGGCTGACCTGTGCACAAGCTGATAGTATATTTTCTCGATTCATGATTGATGTGGGAGGGCCCAGCCCAGTGTGGGCAGTGTCATCCTTATGCAGGTAGTCCTGAGTTGTAATAGAAAGCAGTCTGAACAAGACGGTTAGCTGTGTTTCTCCCTGTGATCTGTGCTTCAGTTCCTGCCTTGAGTTCCTGCTCTGACTTCTATCAGTGATGGAGCTTGCTGAAATCAGCCCTTTCCTCCATAAGTTGCTTATGGTGCTTTATCACAGCTGTGGAAGCCCTAACTAAGATGCATTTCTTGTTACTTTCAACCAAAGCTCTCCGTCAATTATCGTCAAAAAAGAGGGAAAAATCTTTACTCAGATTCTGCAATGCGGGTCCTTGACTCAGATCCCAGTGTGATAATGCAGCTCAAGGTGTGGTAGGCAGGGAAGTTAGAGGACTGTCTCCAGACCTCTGGAGACTTCACTGCTGCATCCCACTCAGAAAGACACATTGATGGGGATGGTAGGAGAAGGCTGATGTACCTTCAAGGGCTGGCTACCTGTCAAGCTCATGCTTAATAGCTGTTCAACAAATAATGACCTACCGTCACTCCTTTCTCAATGTAGGCAAATAGGCTAGAGCAGTTAAAGGTCTTACAGTGAGAGAGGTGGAGGACCGTTCCAGAATATGAGCAACTACCTCTGGCCAGAGGCCAAGGAGTCTGGTGGATGCCAATGGGACACTCAGGTCCCTTCAGAGGGCCCTGGGCTGTGTTCTCTGCACACAGGAGAGGATCCAGCAATGTCAGACACCAGGTGGATGATCCAGGAAGTGCTTTGTGCAGGTAATTTTGGAGGTGTGGTAGGATGGATGGGTGAAGAGAGACAGTTTGTGTGTTGACAGTCATTGTCTGGCAGGCAGGCATTTTAACAGTCAAGACAAGACAGGCTTAAGAGACAGAGAAAGCCACTTACAAGGCCGAATTCTTAGAGCTGGGTGACACATTGAAGACATTAGTAAGAGAATTCTTGTTGCATGAAGTGACCCATTTAGGGGAGCAAAGAACCAGTGTTACCATGTGTGATGACACTTGGGCATCTCATAGTGACAAAATATTAAGCCAGAACAAGGCTAATGCCATTAACTCTATAAGTAAAAAGACAATTCTAATAAATGGGGTCACCCAAGCAAAGAACACATTACCCTCTTATTGGAAAACCCCGTGTAATCTGAGACATTGCCACTGTATTTAAGTGGGAGCTTTATCGCAGAGTCAGCAGAAGGTCAACATTTATTAGTGACACCACAATAATAGCCAACAAGTGTGAGGAACGAGGCTGTGACGGAAGGAAACAATTTCAGCCAGGAAACAGGCTCTCATCTCCATCCCTCGCAGGGTTATTATAGCAACGAGGAAATGAAAACACTTTTATTTCTCAAATTTATGAAAAGAACTTAACTACCACTTACTGTAGGCAGAACAGAACCCGAGAGTCAACACGGGCCCTTTCTTCTCTGTACTTAGAGACAACTGTGGAGCATGGGGACAACAGAGAGTCCTCTGCTGTCTTTATACAGAACATGGAATGCTTTGGGGGAAAGTTATTACTGAATATAGAAATGGGATTAGAGTCGTATTCATGACATTGGGGTGCTCGTGTGTGTGTGTGTGTGTGTGTGTGTGTGTGTGTGTGTGTGTGTGTACATGCATGTGTGTAGATTCCCAGATGACTGACATGCACAGACAAACTGCTGAATCATGGACATGGTAGGAGATAATGTGTCCTCTGAAGCCACACAGACCTGTGTTCAAATCCCACATGATCTACACTTAGACACTGTGTGACCTTGGAAAAGATTCTTGACCAGTATTGGTCTCAGTCTCCCCATGGCATCCACCCTGTGGGATCATTGTGAAGCTTAGCAGACATGGAGTGCCTAGAACGAATGGACTTAAAGTATCTAATAGTATTTTCCATTATTTCATGGAACAGCCTTAGATTAACTAATAAAATATCGGGCCCCTGGCTTCAATGTGTGGGTATGGTCTTAGTTTTTGTTGCCACTTTGACACAACCTAGAGTCAGCTGAGAGGAAAGTCTTGATTGAGGAATTGCCTGGATAAGATTGGCCTGTGGATATGTCTACAAAGAACTGCCTTGGGTTTTCCTGCCTTGGATAGGAGGGTGTTACCCACTGTGGGTGGCACCATCCCTACGTAAGTGGCCACAGGCTGCATAAGAAAGCAAACTAAGCAAGAGTTCCTGCCCTGATTTGCCTCAGTGTCTGCCTGATTCTAACCAGTAGCTGCAGTAAACCATTTCCTCCTTAAGTTGCTCGTGGTCATGGTCATTGTCACAGCAACATAAAGGGAGCTAGAACAGGGATCTAGAAAGAGTTTGTTAAACACAGCATGCAACCTGGAAGCAGTCGTCATCACAGGGGGGTATGGACCTAAGGCAGCATGCTCCCTCTGAGCCTGCAATGCACAGAACTGGTAATAAAAGCTAAGAGATTCAGGGCAGCCAAGTGACTTGTCCAAGGTCACCAACTATTACAGCCCTGTTAAAAGAAAGACTTGGGATTCTTCTCTCATTCTCTGGAGCAAATTCTTTTTCATAGTGGGCGTCATTAGACAGCCCTGGGAGCTGAGCAGAGTTCAGGGGATGGAGGGGGGAAGCCTGGCAGATGACTAGGCAACAGCACTTCCCTCTGCTCTGACAGCTCACATGGATGTAGCAGAGTCAGCCATCAGTCAGTCAGAGGGTGACAGTATAGGTTTCCAGCGCTCAGCTTTCTGGAAAGCACCATGTGGGCTGCAGAAGTTTCCAGGATGCCCTTAAGGGGTTCATAGCCAGACACAGGAAATAAATAATTCAAGTGCCCATTCACAGGGACAATAGAGTAGGTCACCTCAATGAAGCAGGAGACAAGGTGTCAGGGGTATCTATCACCTGCTGGTCACATGGTGGCAATTTCAAAGGCACTTCAGGCCCATGAACATGTTTTCTTTGGCTTCTTATAAATAATTAAAATGTAAAAGCAAAGAGCATGAAACATTCAGCTTAGTTGCCAAGATTCCAAACTCAGATTTCACATGAAGGCCTTTATTTCCTGAGGCCCTTGAGGGTTTCAACCCTACAAGGGCCTATAGACCAGGCTAGCCCTGTGTTTGCCTCAGCTTTTATTCTCTCTAGTCTCTCCTCCTTGGAGACCCCTTTTAATATCAACTATCATCCTAAGAGAAATGAGTAATAGATCATATGTCAGGAAAGCATGTCCAGGACTATAAGAGAATGTGTCATAGTACAAAACACAAGCTCATTCTCACATGACCACTGCAGACCAACAAGGACTTCCACACTGCTTACATATAGCCCAAGTTTTCACTATGAAGCAGGGCAGTCTAACCTCTGTAACAGGAATAAGGGGAATGTACACACTTAGGGTGCTACAGAATGGTGGAAAGGTCCATGCTGGCTATCAGTTCACTGGCTGCTGAGTCTTCTTTCTGTGTCTTGAATGGGATCATAGGCTTGAATGTGAATCCTGACTGCACCTCAATCGTGTTATATGGCACGGAGTTTCCTAAGACTGGCTTGTCATCTGCAAAGCCAGGCTGGTGGCATTGACCTCCCAAGATTTGGGACAGGATCCCAGGAAAGTGTGGGTGGTCGATAATCACGCCATGTTAGCCGGATGTGGACATAAAGGGGTGGGGTGTCAGTTGCTCACCACATTGCTGTGACAAACTGCCCATCAAAAGTGTCTTAAGGAAGAAGGAGTTTTTATATTGGCTCACAGTTGAAGGATACAGTCCACCATGCTGGGGAGCGGGAGGGCATGGCTGCAGGAGCTTGAGGCAGCTGGTTGCACTGCACCCACAGCCAGGAAGCAGAGATCAGTGCAATGCTCAGCTCACCTCCTCCTTTTGATTCAGCCCAGAGAGTCCCAGACTGTGGAATGGGGCTGCCACAGTCAAGGTGGGTCTTCCTCAATTCATTTAGTCTATAAAATCCCTCACAGACACACCCAGAGATGATCTGTCTCCAAGGTGATTCTAAATTCTGACAAGCTGGCAATCAACATAAATTGTCCCAGACAGGGAAAGGATGTGGAAGACTGTATCTATCACTGGGAACACTGGGACTTTTCTCAGAGGAAGAGGCAGACGGGAATAGGCATAGTCAGGGCAAGTACACAATGGGCTCCATGTCACCTGGCAGGTCAGACATGGGAATACATATGCAGTGAGAGCCTGCCCATCCTTTCTGCCATTCCTGCCCACTCTGTCCTCGATTCTGCTAGACTGAGAACCATATTGGTGAGCACCAACCCCCTGATATGGTGGCGGTGATCCCAGCCTGGGGTGGCTCAGCTTCTTCCCCCTTCTATCAGATTTTCATTCAAGGTTGTTCCTTAGTGGTCCTGGGCCTTCAATCAGCAAGGTCCTGGCAGCACATAAACCCCCAAAGACACACAACCTAGGTTTCAATGATGAAATAAATGTTGCAAGAACTACAACAGAAGTAGGGGTGAATACATCTGAAGGACACTACTGGAGTATCCATACCAGATGACCACTGAGTCTACCTGAAACAATACCGCCACCCTGTCACACTGATCTGCTGCCCAGGGTGCTTCCCTTAACCCACTTCTACCTGGGGTCCCCTTACTGAAACATAAAATTCCAGACAATGACAGCCTTATTTCACATGTAGGTGAAATGAGAACATCCTAGAAGAGGCAGGGTAAGGACCCTTAAAGGCAGGTGAACATCATTTTGCACCTTTACCCCACCCACCTTGTCCTCTGATGGATGGAAGCAGCCATCATTTTAACAGGCAGAATGATGTGGTGGTATATGTACTGATCTGTAATAGTAAGACAGACGCAGAGGGTCTGTGTCTGGTGACTTGACTTTCCATAAAGAAAGCCACGTGAGGTGTTAGCATGACCTGAGTAGCCAGGTGGAAGGTGTGGAGAGGAAGTAGAAGGTGACCCCAGATGCTCTGGACCTCAAAGACTGGCCGGTTGGAGATCTGGGAAGCAGGGAACAGGAATGGACACCCACATTGGCAGTGCATAGACTGTAATCAGAAGGCCCATAGCAATGAGACTCTTGCCGTATCCTAGGATAGCAGAGGACATGGCCCTGGTATAACTTAAACATAGAGTGATCTTATGAGATTTCAAGTGCCACTGTGTGGCATTTTCTAGGGAGATATGAAGAGGTATCTATTGACTCCAGATAAGGCTTCTGTGACAGACCAAATAAATGATCCACTCAAGTCCAGCTTTGTGAACAGGGAGCATATTGGGGTGACTCAGAGCATCGGTGACTCAAGGACAGCTGCATCACTGAGAAGCGCCCCCTGACATGGACGGTGACTCATGAAAGCGGCGTTGTATCTGGAGATCCCTGCAGGACCTGTGAGCAGCTTGGGTGATCAGAGTCTCTCCTCTGCCCAGCACCTGGTACTGGTCTTACAGTTTCCAGCCTCATGAGCTTCCATCCTTCCTCCAAAAGGACTTGTTTCTGACTGGAAGGGCTACCTCTACCACAGGTGAGTGTAAGTACCCCACTGCAGGTGGCAGGTGAGCTATCTCTTTGAGGGGGAAGAAGCTGGCCCTTGTATGTCACTTTTTGTTTGGACCTCTTTGGTGTCCTTTGAGCATTGGATATGACACACATACAGAAATAATGCCTTTCACATAGCCTTGGTTTTCATGAGGGTGTGGCAGCTGTTGCTTCAGTGAAGACTTCTTGAAGAGTGTCTGAGGCTTTCTCTGTGGAAAATAAGGCTTCAGTCACATGTAATGGTGTGGACATGGTGAGCAGAATTGGATATTGCCTAAAGAAGGGAGTTGGAGAGTGTAGATGAATTTCTAAATGGTCTTACTAAATTAAAAAAAAAAACGTGGAGGCAGATAGAGGGGTGAAAACCTGACAGATTAGGGAAGCAGGGAAAGTCATAGCTAACCTCACCTCACCAACTCTGCAGCTTCCAAATGCGAGATACTTCCTGTCTACCCACGCCTATATGCCTTGCTGTTCTGCCATCTGATTGGCTCTCTCTGTCCAGCTACACCACCTCCTCTTCCTGCCCAGCTCTGTCATTTCCTGTCTGTCTGTACAGACCTCCAGACCTTCATGATTAACTAGTGTTGGAATTTAGGGCGTGTGCCACCACACCTGGCTGTTTCCAATGTGGCTTTGAACTCACAGAGATCCAGACAGATACCTGCCTGCCAAGTGACAGGATTAAATGCATGTGCTACCATTGCCTGACTTCTTTGTTTACTTATAATGGCTGGCCTTTTTCTCTAATCTCCAGGCAAGCTTTATTTATTAAAGCACAAATAAAATATCACCACAGGGGAGCCTTACTTGGTAGACAGGTGCAAGGCAGATCCTATGGGTGCACCCCCAGAATAAAGGACCCCTAAGGGTAGAAGCATGATGTTAACTAGGTATGGATTCATTGAATGAATGCATGCATGAATGAATGAATAAATGAATGAATGAATGAATGAATGACTTCTACCTCAATGATAGAGAACTTGGGGGTTGTGGAAATGAAAATTTAAAACAAAAGTTTCTAAAATTAACATGACAATAATTTTCACATGTTCAATGTTAATACAATATATGAGTGGCTGGACAGATGGCTCAGTGGTTAAGAGTACTTGATGCTCTTGAAGAGGACCAGGATTTGGTTCTTAGAACCCACATAGGCTCACAGTCAGCCTTGAACTAAGTTCTAGGGGCTCCTGACACCTTTTTTTTTCTGGCTCTGTAGGCACCAGGCATATACATACACAGTACATGTATACAATACACAGACAAAATAAGCATGTACATAAAATATGTACAGAGAATACAGCTGTAGCTATAGACACATGCTGAGGAGAGTGTGGACAGGCCCTGCCTTGTTTTACTGATCTTTTGAGGGGCAGCTCTCTTCCCGCTCCAGGGCCCCTCTTTAATATTTCTCTGTGTTCAGATGTGTGTAGCTTGGACTTCTGGAAGATATCTGTACTTAAAGTTGTGTCTCAGTGAGCTTCCAAGGATCTGGGGAAACTGAGACTCTGACAATCCGTGCTGGAGTCAGTGGTCACTCAGAGTCAGGGTTTGAACCCAGTAGTGACCCCAGTCTCTCATGCTTTCAGACACCCCTAGGTGCCCCTGCTGAGTGTTCACCTTTGAATGAGCAGAGGGACAAGTCCTGGCCACACTTGAGAGGGACCCTTGAGGGGAACTCCCCTGCCACCCAGTCCAGGAGCCACTAAGCATAGCTTTTTGCACTTACATTCGAATGGGTTAAAAGGAAATCAGCCTGAACATCAGCTCTTCTGTTGCTTTGGCCACATTTCAGATACTCTGTTGCCACATGTGGCTGCCAGATCCAGTGGTGCATGTGTAGGCCACTTCTGTCACCATTCAAAGTTCACTGGGACAGTGGGACAGGAAGATTGCAAGACTCGGCACCCGAAAGGGGGCCTTAATATTACATATGCCTGTGTGTAGTTAATGTTAGAGATCAGCCTCAAAGCTGTCCCTCAGGCACTGTCTACTTGTTTATTAATACAAAGTCTCTCTTGATTCTGTACCTCATCGATTGGGCCAAGTTGACTGGCAGCCGGCTTCAGAAATCTTTCTGCCTCCATAGCAATGGGACCACAAGCACATGCTGCCGTATCCTGCTTTTTCCATGGTTTCTGGGGATCCAACTCAAGTCCTCATGGTCATGAGGATGCAGTTTTCTTGTTTGTTTTTGAGGTGTCTTATTCACTCAGCTTTCTCCCCAGACCTCACAGACATCCTGTTTATACATGAATGCCAGACTAAGAGGGGTCCTTGTGATGCTCTGAAAACTCTAGACACTAGCTTTTCTTTTTTTTTAATCTTTGTTTGTTTGTTTGTTTGTTTGTTTGTTTGTTTTTGGAGTCATGGTCTTTCAATGCTGATGCTGTCCTGGAGCTCCATAGACAAACCAGGCCGACTTCAAACTCATGGAGATCTGAACTGTGATCCTAATTAGTCTTATCAATAAATCCAGGAGTCAATTGTCAGGGTAAAAGCTGAAAGACCAGAGAAGCAGAGCAGTAGCCACCAGAGACTTCTTACCTCTACGAATCCTCAGACCAAAAAAGGCCAAGATCTTGTCTCTGCCCAGTCTTGTCATTTTCTGTCTCTGCTTTGGCTTGTTACTTCCTGTCTCCTCTCTGTACAGACCTCCAGACCTCTATAGCTAACTAGTGACTAGCTCTGCCCTGTGATCTCCAGTCAATCGTTATTTGTCAAAACACAAACAAAATATCACAGAACAGAAATCCTCTTGCCTCTGCCTCCTGAGTCCTGGAATTAAAGGTGTACCCACTTCCCAATCCTGTCATGAGATCAGCTTTTCTGTGAGTTGTGTGGACCCCAAACTTTTACAATATCAAACCAGAGCAGACAGTGCAGAACACCTAGGGTACTTTTAGTCCACACAGTTGCTTCAATGCTGCGGGGTGTCCCTTCATTGACCTTTGCTTGGCAAAATGTAAGAAATCCACTTTTGTTGAACTGTCCAGGATATTTGTGATTTCATCTCATAGCTCCTAGGTCTTTTTAGGAAGGCCTGTTACTTGAGGTCCTTTGAATAACTTACATGCTTTTCTGTTTTGTCAGTACAACAGATCTTGTTTCTTTCTTCTCCTTGGCTGCGAGGAAGCTCAGTGCTAAATTTTTAACTCAACTTGGACAGTTGTGGAAGACTGACCTTCTATTGTCCATTGCTGTGAGCTAAATGTTCCCTGTGTAAATTTACTGCCTGCCTCCTTTCCCTTGTTTCAAACCTATTCTTAAGCACACAATTTATCACACAGTCTCTCCCTCTCTCTCTCTCTCTCCCCTCTTTCTTTCCCTCCCTCTTCTCCATTCCTCCCTCTTTCTATACAGGAGGCAGCACACACAAATAAAGCAAAAAATTTAAGTGCAATACATATGATGGCTCATCTTTACATCATGGCCTGGGATGTAACATAAAATTCAGGACATACTCCAGAATCACATGGCCTCTGCCCCCAGGATCCGTCTTGACACGTGCCAGATTCTCACCAGGAAAGAGAGGATGGAAGGCTTGTCCAGGCAGAGCCAGGCTCTAAGCTAGGATGGCCCCACCTGTCCCTCTCTTGATGGTAATCGAGAACACCTAGGCTGAGTCACTTGAACCTTTGGCCTCTATCTCTGCTGGGAGTGGCTTTCCCAGAACACAGATGTCCCACTGGGCTGACCTCATGGTCAGAAGATGGTGTCATCTCTGCCTCTGCCTTCCCCATCTCCGAGCTGACTCACTCCTTGTCTGAATTACCCCACCTCTGAGAAGAGGTTGCTGTGAGGACTTGGTTGGTCCATAGCGTGGGGATGGCTGGAGGGTGTGTCCTGGTGGTACATAGAGCCACGCAGCCCTGGGCTTCTGGGAAAGCACTCTCCCCAGCCAAATGGAGATGCTGAGTTATAGAGTTGTATCTGTATGTGCTTCCATCATGCCTTACATTAGCACTTGATTTGATTTTTACCTGACGCCTCACCTATTACAATGAAACATAAAAAGAGAATTTGCAGCTGCTTGCTTATCAGAAAAAGATCAACTGCTTCTGTAATTAATATGGAAGATAACAATTTAAAATAATGAAACACCCATAACATGCTTAGGGGAAGCAGCTTGTTGCTATAATTAGAACGAGAATCAAATTGTTCTGATGGCAAACACATCATTTATTGAACTGAAGCTACTCTGTGAGTGGAAGTACATAGCATAGTAGTAAAATAATGAGAAACTGACAATTCATTAAATTCTGGGCTTGAGAAAGATCTTTGAGTCATCTTGGAGTTGGGCTGGCCAGAACCGGACACCCTGGCGCCAGTTGTAAATGTCGTTAAAGGTGGGTTACATGCCTTGGTAACTGACCCTGAGGCCCCTGAAGTTGTTCTTAAGGATGTGTTTGTTCCAAGTTCTCTGATAATGTTAAGTAGAATAGAACTGCATGGACATAACACGCTCGCTCACACACGCACATTCTGTGACATCACACAGAACATTCTAGAATGTTAACAGGCAACTGCTTCTTCTTAGACAAACGTATCTGATGGGTGAGATCAAGGAAGCACTTATAAGCACCATGAGTAGCTGTTATTTTATAATTAGGAAGTCCTTTTCCCATGACTCTCCCATCATGGGAAGGTTTGAGTCCAAATCCCCTGGGTGGCCTTCCCTAGCTTAGCAGGTCACTCTCCCCTTACACCATCTTCTTGCACCAGCTCCCTGGACTCAGCCCTGTGGACAGTGCATGGACTGGGTTTAAGAACCTCTGCTCCTGCTGACCTCATGGCCAGTGGTGTCCTGCCCTCATTCCTTGCTTAGGAGGCCCCTATGTTTCCACTAGGGCCTGAGGCAGATGTCACCTCCTCTTGGCAGCTTTCTCTTGCTCATATTCTACTCTGAGAACAAAATCAGCTTCCCTTTCCTCCAAGACCTCATGACACTCATGACATTTCCCAGAAATACATCTCCGTACCTCAGGTTTGTTATATATTCACTTCATCCACATAGCCTCCCTCAGTGTGTGTGTGTGTGTGTGTGTGTGTGTGTGTGTGTGTGTGTGTGTGTGTGTCTGGCACACAGTAGGTATAAATGTTTACCAAAATGGTGTTAGATTAATTTGGGTGAACAAGGACACATTTTGGGTTCATTAGACATGTTAAGATATTTTTAAAGTTTTGTGGTTTGAGTAAAATTTGAAATGCGTTTTGCCAAGTGTGTTTTTCCTATTTTGTAAAGCCCATATGTCAATTAAGCAGTAGAAGCCATATGGTTCTGATTTCTTCACTCGTGGTTCAGTGTTTCCTTTGCTAGGCTATCTGATGTTCAAGATGCTGCCTGAACTGTGTGTTAATCCCTTTTTGGAATATGTTTTCCTTTGAACCAAGGAGCTCAACTTTCCCAAAAATAGAAACTTAACTCTCCACAGCACAGAGGATATTTTCAGTCCTCAACGTGTGAGGTTTGGGAGACGGAGTTTCAGATGAAAACACTCTCTCCGCCTTTTCTTGCAAAGGAAGAGGTGGCCCTCATCGGATGGGTCTCTTGGTCAAGGTGGGTGAGAGCAGGTGGAGATTTCAGTGAGGTCTAAAAGTCACCCACGGGCACCAGGGAGACTGAGAAGATGAATCAGTGACTTGAAAGTCTCAGAAGTGAATGAACGACATCCAGAGAGGGTGATGTCATCACACCAAGACTAAAATTAGCAGCATGCATCTCATTCAGATCGCCCTTGACTTTGTGCCTTCATATCAAAGCAACCCTCACTCACTCTTGTCTCAGTGTGGTACCCTCATTAAAAGGCATGGTTAAGAAGGCCCTGTGTCCCGATTTTTATGAAGAATTAAAGAAGAACTGTTTGCACAAGGTTTGCCAAACTTAATTCTCCATCTAGTGACATTGTGATCTCGTCTTTTACTAATAGGTTTTCCCAATCGATGTTCCCTTATTTGAAAAAGTACTTAAACAAATGTATGTTCAAGGAACTGTGCCACTGTGCCTCACTTACTATACAGGGACTCCATACTATAGAAAAAGAGATACTAAATGTTTTGTTTAATATCCATGTACATGCCACCTCCAGCTATCTCTGTCTCCACCAGAAGTGTCCCTTCTCAGGGCAGCATCCATGGAATCCACTTGAAGGGACCATTGCTGCTGTGGCTGAGGTGATGGCTGGTGCTTAGGCTGTCGGAGACTGTGCTCACACCTCAGCAAGACCCCTTAACACATAAACAGTTATCAAGTCATGGCCGGACTTTCTTGAGCAATGATGTCCTTACCTGAACAGTGGGAAATGAGCGGTTGCCCAGATGTGAAGCAGTGGTTTCCCATCATTTGTGTTTTTTCATCTCCACCTCTGTGGCATGTCAACACCAGAAAGAGAAACAGTGTTGGTCCTGACAACATGACTAATGTACTCTACCACCATTGGGAGACTCTTCATGTATCCCCTGGCTAGAAGATGCTGGTGTCTCACAGTTAGCCTGTGATCAGGACACCTACCTTAGGAAATGAGGAAATCAGGACTTCAGGAAGGGACTTGCTGTTCCAGGACATCAGTGTTCAGAAAAGGCTTAACTAGTTCTAGAAGGAGCCAGAACCTTCTAGAAATGGCTGTTCATGGTTATTTGGTTTTGTGTCACTGAAACAACACATATGACATTGTGAAGCTCAGTGAGGCATAGCAGGAGGTGAAGACGTGTCAAAAAGTTTTGATATGTAAAAATCCACAAAAGACATGTTTGAATAGAGTGCTGAAGGGACGCAGGCAGGGAGCACTGGATTCAGCCAGTTTTAAAGTTGGGAAATTAATATTCTGCAGAACTAGAAGGTGCCCGGTGCTCATACAATTACTGGATAAATCAGAAATAACTCAACCTCATGTATCATGACAGTTCACAGGCTGATAGGGAGACCAGCTGATTGAAGTAAGTGTATGTCCCATGGCCCCGCACCAATAAACACGAATGCTCACAATGAAACCATGTGCAATTTATCCTGGGAGCACAGGGGAGGCAAAAATGATCTGCCTCAGAAACTACAAATGTGGGGCTCAGTGGGTAAGGTGTCTGCTGTGCAAACACAAGGACCCAGTTAGGGTCCCAGCATCCATACAAAACAATGCAGTATTCATTGTGTACCTATGATCCCAGTGCTAGGCTGGTTGACATAGGAGCATCCCTGAGATTGGCTGGACAGCTTGTCTGGCCTTATCAGTGAGCTTTAGTTTCAGTGAGAGACTCTTTATCAGCAAATAAGGTGGAGACTGACTTGGGAAAGATGTAACATGTTGACCTTTGAACTCTGTGAATGCATGTATACATGCACAGTGTACCTGCAGATGCACACACACCAAATGCTCTGGGTTGGGGCTATAGCTCAGCATATGATGGAGCTACCATGAACATATGGCCCTGCATTCCCTTTCTGCACTGATCATAAATACAAAAGCACGTATATAAGTGGGGTAGAATATGATGCTTTATGGATGCAGCTCATGGAATTAAAGCATCACGTTCTTTTGTTTTCATAGTGAAAGGTGATTTCGTTTGTTTTAAGAAAAATCATTTCCCCCTGGTCATAATAGCCTGGCCATTTTCTCGTCAAAATCTCTTTGAGTGGGCTTCTACAATGCCCACGGTTCTAACTATCCTGGAGTGCAGCTTGCCCTGAAAGCATCCAGGCTGCAAGTGAGAAGAGGCCCCCAGCATTCCCAGCAGATACTGGAAACACTCAGCAATCAGAGCCACTGTGAAATCAAATCTTCAACTTGGCAATGGGAAGCAGAGGAATTCATTTTTAGATTTTAAAAATAAAAATGTCCATCTTCAAGTCAACACATTTCCTTAGTTTGGCATCTTGAGCCATCTTCAGGAAAAAAGAGAGAGAGAGATTTCCAACTTACCTTTACGTTTAGAAAAAAAAAACAAACTTTAAAAAATTTTCTACATTACCAAGTCCTTGTATGAGTCACTTTGGAGACTTCACACTGATTCAGGCATCTGCAGACTCACAGACCTGCCCGGCCTGGAGGTCAGTCTGCCAAGGCCCAGTCAGAGAGTGGGGAAGATGAGGACTAGGCCATGCAGGAGGATGCAGAGTACCTCCTGTGAACGTGTCATTCTCCAGGGACAGACAAAGGGACAGGGAGCCCAGCTCTGGGCTGATGTCACTGCCCTATGTGAGAGGAAAGAGCCACTTTCAGTGCATCTGGAGCTTCTCACCAGCACCAGGGCTTGGTGTTGGCATCTGATTTCTGCAGCCTTCATCTTAGAGATTTTATTCCCCGGGCCCTGGAGATTGTCTCCCCTTCCATTGCAGAGCACTGAATGATGATCAGGAAACATGGAGGGAGTCAAAAGCCTTGCAGCTCAGTGTCCACCATCTGTGAAGCAGCATGAGAAACATACCTTTTCCCAGTATGCCTGAAGAGGTGCTTGCATGACCTTAGAGTACTTAACATGTGTCTGGTGAGCTGTGAAGATTCAGAGGAAAATGCCTGTTAGTGATGACTGTGTGATAACAGCTGTCCATCTCTGCCCATGTACACACACACACACACACAAAAAAAAAAAAAATTAAAATACTTCGTTGTTGAACCCATCATAAAGATGGAACTAACTGAGGCTCAAAGGCTAAGCTGACCTTTCCAGAAACACATCAGCATTTAAAATTGAAGTGGGGTGTGCTGACCTCTGAGGTCAGCTTGCCCACCAACTGATGCTGCACTATCTAGGACTTCCCATCCCTTTAGCTGTTTATAGGATTTTAGATTGAAACCTTAGTCATTCAACCAGTAGCTCTGGCTCAAAGACCTTTTATCTTGTTGTTGTTGACACTGAAATATTAAATTTAACAGGTACTGATGACCATTTGTGCAAGGCAGCTCGGGTGTGATCAATCCCGACAGCAGTATGTGTAGCAAGGCTTTAAATTTTTTTTGCTTTTTATTTATTCTTTGTGTTGTTCACATCAAGCATCTCCATCCCATTCATTTCCCCATCCCTTTGTATCCATCCTCTGCCCTTGCAACCTTCCTCCCAAAATAAAATCAAATAAAATTTAAGAGAAGAAAAAAGAGGGAAAAAAGAAGGAAATACATATCTTGTCATAGAAGCTGTAGTGTGACACAGTGAGTCACGCAGTGAACATTTTTATCCATATATCTTTACTTGCAAGTGTTCTGCAAAGAGTTGTTGGTCTAGTTCGAGGCCTCTGGTTTCTGCTACACTATCCCTGCTGAGCCCTCACTGGAACTCCTCTTGGATATTCTGCTGTTGTCCTGTGTCTTGGAGATCCTGCATCTTTGGGTCTGCAGAACTGGTCCCTTCACTGGTCCAGAAGATCACAGATAGGGTGGATGCTGGGGTGGGTGAACCCATAACCCTGGTTCTAAACCTGGGTAGTTGTAGGGTTGGTTGGTCCTCCCTTCTCTCTTGTTCTCACCACCAGGTTGAGCTCTCCTGCATTCCTCTGGCTAGTTCACTCCTTGTATCACCGAGCAAGGGCTGGGGCCAGGTCTCCTACTTTCAGGTCCTCAGGGTCAGCTCTCCCACACCTACACCTTCAGGGCCAGCTCTACTGTGTGGCCCAGGTGTGGTGTAGGGGCCACTCTCCTGAGTCTCCCGAGTGCTGCAGTTGGTGAGGGGCAGGAACAGTTTTCCTGCTGCCTTGATCTCAAGGCCAGCTCTCCCACCTACCTCAGACATTGATGAGGGGGTGCATTCCTACCCTGCCCATGCCACCAAGTAACAGATGAATAATGGGGACGGGACAGCTCTCTCATGCTCATAACTTCGGGGCTGGCTCACCCACACCTCTGCCTATGAGATAGGCTCTATCATGCTGCCCAATTGAGGTGCAGGGCCTGCTCTGGCGAGTTTTGCAACTGGTGGTGGGCTGGGGCAGCTCACCCACTCTTATGGCCTCAGGACCAGCTCTATCACCTACCTCAGGCATTGATGGGCAGGAAAGGGATAGGGCATCTCTCCCCCACCCATGCTGCCTTATGACAGATGATTAATGGGGACAGCTCGCCCATGCTCAAAACTTCAGGGCTGACTCACCCACACCTCCACCAATGGGGAGTGGGGTGGGCTCTATTGAGCTGCCCAGTCGAGTTGCAGGGCCTGAAGTAGCAAGCCTTTTTAACCACATAACCACCCTCTCACCATGACCGTGAGTATTTAGTGAGGAACACAGAAGCCTCTTTCTGTTCTGCCTCATTTCTAAAGCTTGGTGCCCTGGCTTGTTTTCCATTGCTGTGATAAACACAGTAACCAAAAGCAACTTGGAGAAGAAAGGGTTTATGTCCTGCTACAGTCTGTAGTCCACCATGGAGGGAAGTCAAGGCAGGAACTGAATCAGAGGCTGTGGAGGAGTGCTATTTACTGGCTTGCTCCCCATGTCTTACTCAGCCCACTTTCATCTACAACCACAATCCAGGGCCCCTAGCCCAGGGGTAGCACCACCCAGAGTTGCTGGGCCCTTCCACATTAATCATTAATCACTAATCAAGATAATGTCCCCACAGACCTGCCTATTGGCTGGTCTGATAGAGGCATTTTCTCCGTTGAGCTTTTCTCTTCCTGCATGACTCTAGCTTGTGCCAAATTGACAAAAAATAACCAACACACTCAGGTTCTTAAGATTACTGCCTCAGTAGAGTTGGTACAAGCCTCATAGCAAGAGGTCCAGAAATCCAATCCTCTCCTCTCCTCCCTCTCTCTCCCCGCCCCTCTCTCTCTGAAGAAGGGGAAGAGAGCTCTGGAACCAGCACTGTCAACATGAGGAAGGACTTTCCGGAAGGTCCCACATGCCTCTGAAACAGTGGGACCTTCTCTGCCGACGCCCGGGAAGCTGGTTTCATTATGAAGAGGCACAAGGCTTCGGCTCCCATTTCACCAGCCTTTGGGTCTAATTACTGTTGGCATTTCCCATCCCACTCTGAACTCTCTGGGGACAGAGAACTTGTCTCTGAGAAAATATGAACTAACCGAGTACAGGCTGGTTTCAGAAGCTCTCAAAGATAAACATTCATGAAGTGCAGTTGGAACATGAAACAAGAGATTGCAGGAATAAGTGTCATCAGAGCGAGTTCTGCTGGAGTGAGGGGATAGGCAGAAATGACCTTATTCTGGACTGAGTTCTGTGGTATTGATTCCTGGATTAGCTGGGAGGTGCTCCTGTGCTTAAGAACCTATTCCATTGTTCAAAATATTTCAATTGTAGAAAATTAGAAAAAGTGAAGAGAGGATGAGCCTGAATAATTCCACCTCAGAGAAAACCTTTTTACTTTTCCTTTATTTTCTTCTAAGCTTTTGTTCTATAAGCTTTAAAAAAAGAAGAGATTAAAATATATACATTTACTGGCATCCTGAGTTTAGTTATTTGAGGATGAAACTGGAAAAAAGAATCTCTACTAATATATGAAAAGAATTGTACATTCATAATCAGATAGAATTTATTAAGAATGGAAAACTTAGTCAATATTGGGAAATCTGTGCAAATAATGACTATGTTTATAGCCTATGGTGTCAAATTCTTATTATCTCAGTGGGCCACGGGAAGTATTTGAAACAGTGAGCTACAATTTTAAAGAAAAACGAACTGTAGCAGACTAGAGACAAACATTTTCTTTGCCATAGTTATCAGATGTCAGGAAACACTCATCTCACAGGTTAACCAAGGACGTCACTAGTGTTAGCAAGTGACATGATCACTTAGTGCTGGAACACTAGACCAGTTATGATAGGGAAAGTAATAGATGTTAAAATGACATAACAAGGGGCTGTTAACTGTGTTCTATCAAAAAGTATCTCAGCTGCACATCCATGTTCACATAGGAGACCCTGGTTAAACTCAGTGGGTCGCAAAATAGAAACAGTGCCAAACGTCATGATGGTCTTGTTGGGAGGGAGGGTGGGACCAGTAGGGCTGATGGAGGAAGAGAAGGGAAGAGAGAAGATGGAGGCTATGACCACAGTGTGGTACCTACATGTATGGAATTGTTAAAGAATAAATTAATATCAAAAAAGGGTCATGGTAGCCGGGCGGTGGTGGCTCACGCCTTTAATCCCAGCACTCGGGAGGCAGAGACAGGCGAATCTCTGTGAGTTCGAGGCTAGCCTGGTCTCCAAAGTGAGTTTCAGGAAAGGCGCAAAGCTATACAGAGAAACCCTGTCTCGAAAAACCAAAAAAAAAAAAAAAAAAAAAAAAAAAAAAGGGTCATGGTAAGGAAAAATAAAGTTGGGACAATTAACAGGAAATACATGGAGCAGGAGATTATGTTAAGTGAAATAGACCAGATTCAGAAATGGCAATACTGCACGTCTTGTCTTACATATTACACTAAACTCAGTTTTACATACACACACACACACACACACACACACACGCATGCACACGCATGCACACGTGCACACACACATGCACCATATATATGTGTATATATATATATAATACATATATATATAATATAAATGTCTGTTGGTCATGAAAGTATAAAGAAGACTATGAGAGGGGGTGTAATGGTCTAAAGGGAGGGGCGATGAGAGGACAGTGCAAAATCTCTCCTGAGAGCAGAAAGGAGACTATTTTGAGGGAGGAAAGGAAGCATCAGAACATAATGTCATACATATATCAAAATGCCATATGAAACCAGGATTTTTGTTATGCTAAATAACATATTAAATGATGATAATAATGACAAAATAGCAAATACCATCAATTCTGTCATCTTTGCTAATGATGATCTTACAGAGTCAGCAATGTACTAAAAACCACCAACAAAATGGATGCCCTGGACCACAATGGCACTGGATTTGTTTTTATTGATAGATCGCTGATCAATTAGGAAAGATAACCACAACATTTCCTGCCATATTGATCATGTGCAGAATGCTAAACCTAACTGGAAGTACGCTCACTCTTCTTGAAGGAATGCATAGACATTTTCTAGAGAAAACAATGATAATTTCAAAAAATTGAGGAGACACTGATTATAAGAACAGTAACTACCAATTTTCTCCAAAACAATCTATTATTTTAATAGAATCTGTTCAAGTCTGAATGCAAGGGTTTTTGTTTGTGGTTTGTCTTTTGGTCCAAGGACTCAATACGTTAGTTTTATATTTGGTGTGGTAAATGTGTGAAGATTCTAAAACAGTTTTTCAAAACTCAAAGAAGAGCAAATTTGTTTTAGAACAAATTTGGAGAAAAAAATTATACATATATATAAAATATGTTACCCACCCCACAAAGAGTCCAGAAGCATGTCCACACTGATGATAAAGGGGATTCACCATGAATGGAAATGTAGTACTGCAGATGGCTAGGAGGAAGAGGGACTCTATCATCTGAGTGCTAAGCCAAGGTTACACATTTTCTTTGTCCTCCCACATGTGGACGTGTCTATTTAACACATTCAGAGCTATCACGTAATAGTTCCAGTAAGTTAGTCAATGGTTCAGTGAATGTTTGAGTGACAGATTAGCTTTGAGGCCTTATCCACTGGTCCCTCAGTTCCATTGCACCTGCTGGAGAACATGCAGATCCAACCAACTGACCAACTACCTCTTCCTTCCTCTGAGCTTGTTACTCTCAGTCATGTGGACCACAGGACATTGTTACATGCCCACAGAGCCCCTGAAACCCACCATGTGTTATAGCAACCAACCATGACTGTGCATCCTGGTACTCCTCACTTCCCATCTTTAAAGGCTTGGTCCAGGCCTGGTAGTCCCAGTTATTAACTTAGCAAAAGGTTGACATGAAGACATCAACATTGAAAACTAGTTATTCTGAAAAGTTAAAAGAAGAATGATGTCTCAGGAATCAATACCCCCTGACCTGTGTAAACTATAAAGAAGAGATGGAAAGGGGGCTTGGACATATATGTTGAGAATTATAACACTGGGCAAGCTGTAGCATTACAAGGAAAAGTAAAGGTGATATTTCTGTAGGCATGGTCAGAGTACTGCAGGCATCCCACAATGAGGCCTCTCATAGTGGGACTGGCCATTTTGTAGCAGAGCACACACACACACACACACACACACACACACACACACACACACACACACACGTCCTTATTCATCATTATGGTCTTCTTTAGAATATGTATCCATTGCCTGGACTTGTCATTAGAATAGGCATACAGTTGGTGCTCAATATGTGCTAAATGAATGGAGCATTGCAACATCATCATCACAGCATCCAGTTATCTATGACCCACTTATTGCCAGACTACAAGACAGGACCTTCCCACAGATCACCCCATTTGTTCTGAGTTGCCTTTGTGGAGTGGCAGACTCTGAGATTTAGAAAGGCCATGCGGCTTATTAAACATGAAATAGCTGCTGAGTTTGAGAGCCAACACTTTATCTTAATGGAGTCTGGGTGTGTTTTGCCCCCTCAGCATCAGCTCCATCCTTGTGGACGTCAGATGCATCTAAATTATTAGTGTTGTGTTGGCTTTGTTCCCTTTTTATTTCTGTGGCTCTCAAGAAACCTGTTTCTTTAAAAAGAAATACCCCCCAAAAGATGAATCCTTTGAACACAGCAGCCAATGCCATGTTTTTAGTAAATATAATATTTATAAGGCTCTGCAATTAATTTACAAATTTTTTTTACATCAGAAGCTGCCCTGATGATCTTATTCTTTGGGGATAACAATCGTCTCCTTTGCGACGTTTCCCAACACTAAAGGCAATTATTGTTGCTTCTAGCTGTAATAAAAAAATAACCAAAACAGATAGACGTGTCTTGGTGGAAATTGAGCTGCAACTCCCACTGTGGAAATAATCAGAAAATTAAAAGCACCACAATCTTGCAAATAACATCACAACTTAATATTATTGGAACATAACATTATTATCTCTTTTTATAGGGAAAACAAACATAAATATATTTTCAAATGACACCATGATATTAGTTCTGTTTTATTGGATGGAGTGGGAGTATGTGTGTGTATGTGTGTGTGTGTGAGTGTGTGTGTGTGTGTGTGTGTGTGTGTGTGTGTGTGTGTGTGTGTTGGGGTGGGCAATTAGTTTTTAGGGTTGAACAAATGAAACAATGGGAGTTTGTGAGACATGATCAACAGTATAAGGGTGTCCACTGCAAATGTCAATGTTAAGCTGGTTCTTCAGAGCATAGAGCAGTCCTACCCGACCCTTCTGTGTGGTTTCTCTAGGGTAGCTTCATCTACAATTCCCCATGGTGACAGCCAGGCACAGGATATGCCACCAGCTAGGCACTGACTGGGGTTAAATGAATGTCTCATTAATATTAAAAGAACTCAAAGGCAGTCCTTCCCTTTTCAATACTTGAGTCTCTATCTCTACCTCCCTTCTGTCTTTCATTCTTCTTAGCTTTCTGCCTGCCTTCCTTTGTGTTAATTTCAGTTGTGAGGTGTAAGACATATTGTAAATGATGACAAAACCTATCGTTTGAACCCAGTAAGCTAAGCAAGCACCAGGCAAAAATGTATTTTTGTGGAATCCATACTTGAAATAGCAGACCCGTCCATTTTAATGCCTGGTTTCTAGAAATATCCAGGAGCCTCTGGCTTTGTCCTGTCTTGGGCAAGGAGGCAAGGATGGGGAACAATCCAAGACTGACTCAGAGATGTGACATAGGGTGTGTGGTCTTGAATAGACACAAATGAGTTGGGGGTCTATGTCTTAACAGATAGTGAGGCTGCTGTAGTAGCCTTGACTGGATGGATGGCGATGAGGGCCACCTAATACAAGCTACACACACATCCAGACTCTCCATCTCAGTTTAATGTGGCCAGTGAGAAGTTCTGGTGTGAGGCTGTGGTAGCTTCCTATTTCCTTAACCAGTACGGAGTGGACCTTCTTCACAGGTCCTGGCGCTCCCTGTGTCACTGGAGATGTTCTTTGGTCATATGGGAGGGCACTAGGGACAAGAAAGAACAAGTCGGAGTGCTTGGCTGCTTAGCTACTGCTGCACAAAGCTCTTCCTCCCAAGGGATTCAGAACTGAACCCACTCTGCAGCTCTCTCTGGGGAGCTACTCGGAGTGCTATTTTGGAATAGAAAACACTAACAGGGAGAGTAGAATGGATTGGAAAGAATGCACGATGGAGTCGGAGTTTGAATCCTAGAGAATGAAAATGAACTTTGGGTCAGGCCACATCATAGCTCGTACCTAGTGTGTGGTTTCAGGATCAGGCTGGGGCTGGCTAGCCTCAAGCAACCAAGCTTCTCTGTTCTCCAGATTTGGGCCAAAGCTCGAGTGATCCGTGGGCACTCTCTTCCATTCAGCTATAATCCCCTTTGCCTACTTCTTTCTCCCCAGAAACCTGTGTTCAAATATTTCTTGATTCTTCAAGCAAATTCATCTGTCACCTTCTTTTCAATAGAACAGTAGATGTGATCTAACCAGCTTATAGTAAGGTCAAAGACCCCACCAGTGTCTTGATTTCCAGGATTCCCTACCTCTGAGACAATGGCAGAAAATTGTTAGGAAGCACAGTCTATGGCTAGGGACGTAGCTCAATTGATGAACCACATGCTGTGCAAGCATGGGGATTTGAGTTTGATCCCAGAACCCATATAAAAACAGCTAAGTGTATCACTTGTAATCCCTGGGCAGGCAAGAGATAGGCAATTCCCTGGGGCTGGCTGGCCAGCCAGACTAGCCTAATTAGCAGACCCCAGGTCCCAGTGAGACAGTCTGACTCAAAACACAAGGTGGACAGTTCCTGAGGAATGACATGGGAAGTTGACCTCTGACCTGGATGCACACACAGACACACAGTGTGCAGACTGATTCTTGAGAACTGGGCGATGACTCAGTCCCAGGGCTTCCTTCCTTTGAGTTTTCTTTCTGATTTGGTCTTTGTCCAGCCTTGAAATGAATAATCTGGAAATGGAAGATATACTAAGCACTGGCAGCTTCCACATGGGATTGCTTTGTTTAAAGAGCCTTTGATGCTCAGATAAGTGCTGTGAGATATATATAATATATACGAAGGGTTTGAAAGTGGTTTAGATCCAATCCTCCGGAGTGAAAGAGAGCCGTTTCTCATTTGTCCAAAGTGTGCAATACATAAATTGTAAGTTAAAGATGGGCTCAACTTTGACTCTCTCAATCAAGGCATCTTTCTTCCATTTAATTCAATCCATTGCATCTCAAACAAATTCATACTTGTCAATCACCAACCGCATATGTAGTGCCATGCAAAGCCCCAGGTGCTCAGAGATAAATACCACTTGCTAAACATCCATGTTTTACAAATAGGCCGTGATGATACCCACTTCTATCTCCCCTGCTGTTTCCTACCCAGGCTCATCATTAGCATGGTTGTGGCTACTGATGTCCTAATGGTTCCTCTGCACTGGATGGTCTTGATTGTATTCTAACCAACTGTTGGGGTCAGAGCTTCATCTCTAAGATGCAAACAACTTAGACAGGAAAGAGTGATTTGGGGCTTATGGCTTCAGAATGCTCCATCTGTGGGTGTTTGGGCCCCGTGTACTTGGACAAAACATTCTGTAAGGGAGGGGGGAGCACTAGTTATGGACAGGAAGTGCAGAGATAATTGCAGGAAGTGGCCAGGATCTGCCTCCCATTTACCCATTTCTTCCAAATATATCATCTTTCCTAAAATCTCCAGATGCTCTCAATACCACCAACTGTGGCCTGAGTTCCTCACGCATGACCCTTTTAGAGGGACATATTCAAAGCATGAAACTAACAAACTCAGGAGTTTTTTCAAGCATGTTTGAGCTCATAGTGTTCTTTGTTTTAAAGTCTCCCATGGCTTCTACTGCATTTAAAATGATATTCAAACTATTTTTGTTTGCTTGAGATAAGGTCTCAGGGTGTAGCACAGATTGACATTCATCTCTTGATCTTCCCACTTCTGCCTCCTTTAGAGTTGGGATGACAAGGGTGCACAGTAGTACCTGGGATGACCCTCAAGCCACTCCTTCCTGGTTTTCAACCTCCCTGCTCATCTGCCCTCTGCAGTCTTTCTCTGAAGTCCTCTTAGGGCAGAGTCCCACTTGCCCACTGGTAATGGCTGCAATCTCTCTTCTCACTGTAGGTATATTTAATGCTTGTCTTCCAAGGCTGACTCTAGTGCTGGAGACCTGCAGTGTCTATGTGGCTCTTCCTATCACATCCTTTGAACTGTCTTCTCAGACAAGTCTTCTCCTTTCCCAAGCTCCAGGGAAGTCCCCCTCCCTGAGAGCTCATGCTTATTTATTTGTTCAGCAGCTTTTTCTCCACCAGCATCATCCTTTCTCACCGAAATAAAGCTCATCAAAGAGAACGCTTTGTCTGGCTTCACAAATCTGGGACTTTTGCAAGGCCATATCCACCTGACCTTTCTCCTAAAAAAGGCTTAAGACCCAGCCAAGGGGCAGTGCCAAATGAGAAGTATCTCTGTGGCTAATGAACGGGAGTGGATAAGAGGGACCTGGAAGAGGCATATTTTTAATGTCCAGGAAGGATGCTTGGGAGGTAATTTATAATTAGAAATTGACCTAGTTAAATTATAGGGATGTGTAATCAGTTTGGCATTTCAATGGAACTTCTGTGTCAAAAGCTGAGGGAATCCCCCATCCTCAGTCTATGGTCATTTTGGCCCCATGCAGTAAGTGGCTAGGATCTGTTCCTGGTTGCCTGCTTTTTTCAAATAACATGGACTGGGGGAGGGAGTACAGATAAAGAGTGAAAAACTGAGAACCCTCTTAGCATATGGAGCTGTAATACACCATATGATCCTCAAATATAAATATCAGGCTTCACTTGAACCCTAGCACTCAGTTTTGTAATGGTACTCTTTCTGCTGAAGTCAACTTGAACACATTCATTCTCTGCAACTGAACCTGCACTTACCTTGACAATAAGTCAACAAAACTTGAGATTTGAAGCTAGAATTCTGCAGCTCCATTATTAACCTATTTGGAGAAAAAGATGGTGTCCTTGGTGCTAACACACAGGTCTGGGCAGCTTAGCTTGCTCAGAGCTGGCCTAGCTGAGTACTACAGGTCCAGGATGGAGCCTGAGGAGACCACACATTACCCTGTACTGATCAACAAGCATGAGGCCCTAACTATGGACAGTGGCTGGAAGAAAACAGTGGATTGTTCTCCAAGGTTACTGCCCATGCTGTCATCTTCCTTGATTTAGCTGAAGGTCATTTCAATCTTGTCAAATGTCCTCATATTTATAAAATTCAAACTTGCACCAAACTCACTCCTCGCCACCTTTCTCCCCCTCCACTAAGTTGATTCCAGCTTTCTCTTATCTGCTCTTGTCTGTCGGTCCTAGTGTGAAGTTACTGTTAGACACTCCCCTGCCTCTTCACCCTGGGCCTTGCTGAGCCATGGGAGAAATTTTCTTTATTGCTTGTCAGTGTACATCTTACCCATGATTTACACCTGAACGAAGGCCAAGTCCTTCATTCTTGGTTACTAACTTCTTTCTTAGGGAATCCTGTTAGGTACCTATGATTTAACATTTTTCTTTCTTCCCCAATGGAATCACATAATAATCAGTGTCATCTAATGAATTCAGTGTGTGTGTGTGTGTGTGTGTGTGTGTGTGTGTGTGTGTGTGTGTGTCCCCAAGAGAATGAATATATGAATGGGGAGTGGATATGATACATAAGAGAGTGGGGCTATGATCTACAATCTCCACAGTCATTAGATAGAGGAATAGGATTTGACTAATGACTGGCTGTCTTCTCCCCAACCTCTACTCCCATATACACACCCTTCCAATTCAGGACCAACCAGAGAAAACCAAATTTGCCCTTCAAAAACCAGAGAAAGTGTCCTTTCATCACTAACTTGTTTCCAGTGCCCCCAAGTCTGCATTCTTTACCTATGCCTTTCCTGTCACCAAGCTCCATGCTTCCTGTCTACTTCTGAGTCTGTCAAGCACAGGGATTTGTTGGTGCTCCCTTGTTCTAGTGAGCACCCACTCAACATCCTCTACTCATTCTACTTTAAGGTCTTTGTGAACTGACACTCTTCCAAGAGCCTGAACAATGTTTATCTTCATGTTCTCAATTAATTGATGAGGAAACAGGCTAAGGGCAGGCAAGTTCTCACTGCTGGATGTCTGAAGCAGTATTTGAATTCTCCCCTCTCTGATTCCAGAGTTACTGCTTTTTCAGTTCTCTAAGGTGCTTTGAAATTACCTAATATGTGCTAGATGAAGTCAAGGACAGGCTCTTGTTTATCTTTCTTTCCCAGGTGCCCTGCCTAGGAACTATCACATGGCAAACTGGCTATGTCTGGGTCTAGTTCCTGTTCCCAGGACAGGGTTCACCCTCATGTGTCACAGCTGGTGACTCTTGAAGTTGACAGTGCTAAAACGTTCTGGTGAGCACAACTGCATTTGGAATAACTGTGTACCTGAACCATTATTGAGTGCAAAAATACTAATTTCTTATTATACTCCTTAGCATAATAATTCCTTGAGATGGTTCTCCCATAGTGAAATAATGAAGCATGGATGCAAAGAGGGCAAATGTGTCTTCTGAGCAAAATATTAGTTTCCAGAACCTTCTCCTTGGATATATCCCACAAGCTTGAATGATAGCATTTCTTGCTTGGCCAATGTTATAAATTACAAATCCAACCCATGTGTGCCCCCGGGCTTTATGGGTTTAGTGTGTGCCCATTGTGGGGTCCAGGCAAGGCACTCTTGGGAGAGGCTTTTTCACATCCTGTATTCTGCCAGGACCCCAAGGCCCTTGCTCATTAGCCAGGCTGTTTATAAAGTGGCCTTTAGAGCACTTTTGTTTTTTCTTAGATTTTACACTGTTCTGTGGTCATTTGGTAGATCTGGGAGCATTCTAAACCAGGAGCCCAACAAAGAAGGACGTTTCTTTTTTTTTTTCTTTTCTTTTTTCTTTTTTTTTTTAAACATAAACATTGCAATAGTTCTTCCACCAGAGCATAGGAAGGCAACATAGAGGCAACAGTCACATAGGGTATTTTGAAGAAATAAATTTTCTGGGGCTGGCGAGTGTCTCAGCTAGTAGAACATTTGTCTTCACATATCAGGTATGGTGGGGGCATGTCTGTGATTGATGAAGTAATGGTTAAAGCAGGAGAATCAGAAGTTCAAAGCCATACTTAATGACATAGATAGTTTGACTCTGGCCTAGGATATAAGCTTGGTCTATCTGTGGGACTCCCGGTGATGGAAGTAAGGTTGTCCCTGGTGCTTTGGCTGGCTCTTGGGAACTTATTCCTCATGCTGAATTGCCTTGCCCAGCCTGAATACAGCGGGGAGGGGTGCTTGGTCTTATGGCAGCTTGATATGCCATGTTTTGCTGATGTCCACCCCTTTCTGAGTGAGTAAGAAGGATGGGTAGATTTGGGGGGGGGAGCTGAGGGAGAGGGGAGGGAGGGGGAGGAGAGGAAGGAAGGGAATGTGTGGACCGGATATAAAATAAATAAATAAAATAAAATAGAAAGAAAGAAGGAAGGAAAAGTGAGAAGGATGAAAGACAGACAGATGGTAGGGATGAAAGGAGGAAGGAAGGAACAAATGAAATAAGGGGGAGAGAGAAAAGGGAGGGGGAGGAGAGAGAGGAAGAAAGACAGATTTCCTCAGGACAATCCAGGAATGAGATCTAAGACCCACTCTGGTCCAGATAGTTGAAACTGGGGTGAACTTCTCAGTTGAGAAGCCTCAGTGACTGGACTTGTAAACCAGGCACCATGCCTGCTTTACTTCAAAGGTTTACTGGGCCAGCAAGAGGATGAAAATAATTTATAAAGTGTGAAAGCCTAGACAGACCCCACCATTACCGCCACAGTTAGCTTCCCCGAAAGTTATCAAAATGTTTCTTTTCTACAGGCAAGCCCCAAAGATTGACTGTTTGTCCCAGAGACCCAAAGGATGTCACTGCCAATCAAAACATTTGCATGAGGAATCGTGTTTTTTTTTCTACTCTTTGTCAAGTTGCTCCAGAAAATGAGACAAATGAGACCTCAGCCTAGGTAGGACAGCAACAACAAACAAAAGGAACAATCCTGCCAATGTTCAACCTGAAGAATCAATGAGTTCACTGGGCGTGCCTACAGAGCAAGGGTGAGGGTCTATTTGCAGGAGTGTGGATAACTCAAAAGCAGTGGCATCACAGAGAAACCCACCACAGCATGGATGATGAATCCCACAAAACTGGATCACTAGAGAGGAGGTTGAGTTTCTCTGTGTTTTGGCAGCTGCTCCCAAATAACCATTAGAAACTTAGTAGTAATCATAAATGCTTGGCCAATAGCTCACGTTTGTTACTAGCTCACTCTTACGTTTTAAATTGACCCATATTTCTTATCTATGCTCTGCCACATAGCTTGGCCCCTTATCTTAGTACAAGTTCATCTCCTCCCGACCTTTGAAACTCCTCCTCTTCTTCACACTCTCTTTTTTGCAAGTCCTGCCTAACCTCTACCTGTCCAGCTATTGGCCAGTCAGCTTATTTATTAACCCAATCACAGTGACACACATTCACACCATGTAAAGGAATATCCCACACCAGAGCATCCTACACAACCTGAGAAAACCTGGAGCAGTTCATTCAGAGCCTTTTCTCCCTAGCAATTGTTACTGCTTGTATAACCTTGAGGAGAGACTTGGGAATTTTGTAGGTTTCAGGGCCTTCTTGAGACTTGTGAGTTTTGTGTATTTACTGGGCTCTCTAAATTTAATTTTCCCTTCAGAAAAGAATGTTTCAATTCTAGAAGATAACAACTTTTTCCTCAGTCTTTTCTCTGTTGAAGTCTAGACAAGACTTGCCCAGTGCCAGCCAAGGGACTATCATTCCCAGGAAAGCCAAATGGAAGGACCCTGGAGGAGTAGTCTGATTTGGAAAGCAGCATGAGAAGATTTGAGACTGGTGTGTGTATTTCAGTGTGTTTGTTTTTCTATGTGGAATATAGAGCTTCATTATGACACCATTTGAGAAACAAGAAGCAAGATGGCTGCTGGAAGCCATCTTGGGTGAAAGGTCAGGAAAATGAGAAAGACAACACATACCTTGTTCTCTTTTCTGTGCCAGCCCTTTGTAGGTGAAATAGAGATTTTTTCCCCCTCCTCCAGGTGAAATGGGCCATGTGTCTGTCCTTTTGTATATCACATAGAACACTAGTAATCTTGTGTCCATCCACCAGCCTTTGCTTGGTGCTAATTAGAATATTCTGCTATATCACAGTTGCATGAAAGGCATCCAGGGAAGATGGTATTTCTCCTCAGATGGGGCTTCCTCCTGACAGGGCAGAGTTCTGTCCTCTAAATGGTTGCTGTTCCTAGTGACAGAAAAATCACAGGTTGAGGATGAGTGACTAGTGGCCTTGTTTTCATCTGAAATCTTCCTTTGGTTCTGTTTTTTACCCTCGCCCTAGAGTCCTTTGCTTTGTTTGATCAAGGGGCTGAGAGGAGGGCTGGGCCCACTGCTCTCAGTTAACTTTGGAGGGGCCAATTCTGAAGGACCCGGCACAAACAATAACCTGTCCTTTGGCTGCCCGATGGGGCTCTCCGATAAGGGCTACCCGATACACCTTAATGGATGTGTGCCTCCTCCAAGGGGCACGCACATTCCTAGCTGTCTGGCTCTAGCCTGACAGCCTTTTGAACTTCCTATGTTCTGAAAGCCCATGGCTTGACTTAATAACTTGGGGGAGATTTGATGGTCTGCTCTTGCCAAAGCTTTTCAGACATTCCTCTAAGAGGGAAGATGTGGTTTGTAATAAACAACTTTTAGAAAATTATCTCTGTGGGTGATCAACATACTCAGATCTCCCCTTGACCCTGTGACCGCCCCACCCCCAGCATTCTTCTCTCCGAAGAAGGGTTCTGGTAAGGGCTTCCGCTCCCTTCTACTTCAATGACTTATCATATGTCTACCCCAGAGCTTGACTACTGGGCTTGCAAACCTGTGGTTTCCATGGGTCCCACAAGCTAAATGCTAGTTCCCCGAGTGACATCTGCCCTTGTCCTGACCTTTCTGCTACATTTGACCCTGATAATGGCTCCTACCTTCTTGGAATTCTTCTAGGAGCTTCTATTCCCATATCTATTCAGTTATCCTCAGTGCTGCTTCTCTTTCACAGGTTAGAGTCTCCAGATGTGGAGCCCAGGGTGCAGGGTGTTTACAGGGACCGAATCCTATGAGCAGAAGGGGAGGAGGATGGCTTTCTTTAGGAGCAATAGTGTCTCAGGGACTCCAGGCTGTCAGGAAGGAATGTTGGGCAAACACTCACCACAGTATCCTACTCAAGGCAAATTGGACGGGGATTTTCTGATGATCTCGATCAGTCGAAATACTCTGGCCCTGAGAAATTGCAGCTGCTGTTTACAAACACTCTGGGTCAGTTGAGCTCGAAGGAAGACTTTAGCAATTCATTCCAGGATTCTGGGACCACCTCATTCCCTGTACATGGCACTTCCCATCTGTCCTTCAGGTAATGAAAGCCATGGGCTCTCTCTCCAGAAGGACAACATATATATGCTCACTAATAAATACGTTTCTGATGGTTCCAAAGGGCTCATAAATGCTCTGCAACCCACCCCATGGTCTTCACAGTCAACTTCCCTAACTAAAATTAGCTTGTCCTGATTTGCATTTTTCTCAGTGTATTGAATTTCATAGCCAACTGTGTTTCAATGACAAGTCAAGAAACAAAATTCTTCTTCTTCTTCTTTTTCTTTTTCTTCTTCTTCTTCTTCTTCTTCTTCTTCTTCTTCTTCTTCTTCTTCTTCTTCTTCTTCTTCTTCTTCTTCTCTCTCTCTCTCATATCATTTCATTTAGACCTAGCTACCCATTTTTGAGTGGAGTGGTTTTGGTCTTGTGGATACATTGGGAAGCTGAGGTCCCGAAAGAGTAAATGGTTGTCCAAGTTCATATCAGCATGGAGTGGTAGATCTGAATGTGACAACAGTTCTCTTTGTTTGTATAGCTCATGTCTCTCTCATTCTATGTCCTTCCTTAAATGAGTTCTGAGCTCTCCAAGAACTTCTTGGAGAAGGGGTGTGGGATACAGAAATGGTTACAACTAATCAGAGGTCGAGGCTGTAGAGATTACTGTCATAACCCAGGCGGGGAACAAAATTGGTAAAAGGAACATCCCATTAGGTTCATTAAACCTGTGATAATTTCCTCCACAAGAGTCCATGTAAGAATAACTCAGATTAGTTTTATTAGTTGATGAAGATAATTAAATGATCTCTTTACTTATACCCTGTCAACATTTTCATAGGCTTCAGCTGGCCATTGTTAAAGAGAGTTATTAGCATTTATTCAGCCTGTGTGATATCATGAATTAGGACTGTGTAATAATAAATCCTAAATGTTGCACACACACCCATACTTAGCTTCTGAGAAGTTACAGGTTCAAGATGGAACTACAGTGAAGAGCACACTGTCCTCAGTGCTCTACAGTGAAGAGCACACTGCCCACAGTGCTCTACAGTGAAGAGCACACTGTCTGCAGAGTTCTGAGGGAAGTCACTGTGGTAGCACCAAAGGGACATGCCTTGTCTCTAATTTTTTTTGTAAAGATTTATTCTTTGCTGCATATGTATGTGTATGACTGTATAAATGTATGAACAAGTATATGTGTGTGCGCGTGCACGCGCGCATACACCTATGCATGCAGAGGCCTGCAGAGTGTACCTTTTCCATCAATCTCCACCTATTGCTTTGAGGCAAGATCTCTTCCTGAACCTGGAACTCATATATCAGCTATGCTGGAAGCCAGCAAACATCAGCAGTCCCCTGTCTGTGTCCTCAGAGATGGGATAACAGGCATTTGTGGGGAAGCTGATGTATTACCAGGTGGCCAGATTCTGAACTCTAGTATTGATGGTTGTAAAGCCAGTACTTCTTGACCACTGGGAAATCACCCTATCCCTGACCTTGTTTTTCTGACCATCTCTCATCATCCGATCTGCAAACTCTTATAAAATGGCTGTAATTATAAATTCATGTTAAGCAGGTAAGCCATGTATTCATTATACATAGTAGCATGCATAGAATTTTATATGTTCTTAATGAGTGCCAATATATTAAACTCCCTGTTATTTTAGCTGAAATCCACTGCAGGACTAGGACCACACACACTATCAAATGATTACCTTAGTACATAGTAACTTAGGGACAGATAAACTCTGAGGTCCCACCCACTAGTCCCTCTGTTCAAGTGTATTTGTTGGAAAACATGCAGGTCCACCAAGCTGCCTCTTCTCTCCTGAACTTGACTCTTTCAATTTTGTAGCCCACAGGAAACACTTATACACTCCCGAGAGCCTCTGAAACTTACCACCTGCAGCTCACTGTCATGGTAGTGAAGAGTGACTTTGGATCCTGACTTTGTATCCTGGTATCTGCCACCCTGGATCTACCTGCATCATCATCTTTGATCCATTTGCTTATCTGCACTCTTGCAACCAGAAAGTAACTAAGGCACCTGTGCCTCAGTTTCTCCATCTCTATAATTGGGTGCCAGTAATGATAAATCTTCTCCAGTTGTAGTGAGATTAAGTGAGTCAGCATATGAGAGTTCGTTCGGAAGCAGCCAGGCATAGAGAAAGCACATGTCTCCAGTCAGCTGCCAGCCCAGGCTCCCAGTACCCAGATGAAGAGGATCATGCAGAGTCCTTAGATGATCCATCATTTGGCATCTGTGGTCAGATTCTTGCTTGAATCTGTTTCTGCTGAAAGGTGGACACATCCACCTCTGGGCATATATGGCACACAGGGAGAGTGGCTGTGAGCTTAGAAATAAGCAGCTGGTTAAGGTGCTGCGACTAATCTGTCTTTCTGCAGAACTCTTCCTCCTTGGCCTCCTGCTAAAGGCTGACACTGTAAACTTGTCCTTTGAGGAACTCAAACGTAAGGCCTGGGTCATCTGTCCAATATGGGAGAACACAAGAAGGCCAGGGAAGAAATTCCAGAATCTCCCGCAAACACACAGTTGGCACAGAGAGCAAAGTTTTCAGAGGTAGGAGCTGAGAGCTCAGGGAGCTGATGGAAGTGGATGGCCCCTGGAGGCTCCCTGGCTCAGAAAGGGTGTGTGAGCCTCTTCCCGGAAGCAAGACCAGAGCCCTGGGCTGGCATGTGTGTTGGCATGTGGCTGGCAGAAGCAGGTGCCACGCCGCACCCTTTCTGTTCCAATGGCACTCCAAGCCAAGAGAGCGGATTAGGAGGATTTGAAACACAAAAGTAAAACAAGCTGTTTTCTTTCTTTCTTTCTTTTTTCCCACCTTAATCATCCCCAAAGACAGTGAGTGGGATCGGTGTCACTTTAAATAAGGGCCATGTCAGCTAGAAGAGCAAAGCAGAGGAAGGACCATTCTCAGGCCAGACTTGTCCTCATGGGACAGCCAACAGGGGCGGCCACTCCTGGGAGCCTGATGCACTCATGATTGTGGGATTCTTGTCATCTTCTGGTCACAATATCTTCTTGCTCCTTTGGAGGAATCTAGAGATCTCTGCTAGTGGCCCCTGTGTCCTATCACCCTCACGGGCCGTGGGTCTCAAATTCCTCAAATGTTCATATCGGTTTGAGCGGGAAGCACACAAGTCAGTTTAAAGGCAAGGGGTTGGGTTTGTTCTGTAGGAAAGTCTTATTTTGGGGATTGAGAGGACTCTTGAAAGGCATGGGGGAAGCAAGCATTAGCATATACAAATGACAACAGCGGGTGAGATTGGCTGGGGGATGCTCTGTAAGGAGGGTCTATACTCACTGCTGACATAGCACCACTCAAGGGAATTGAGTGAGCCAGCCCCTCTGCATGAAGATGGGAATGAAGTTCAGAGAAGAAGGGTAGGCCTTCCCTTCTCCCCTTTTCCCAGTGTCACGCAAATTTGCAAGGACAGAGAAAACTAGTTATGGGCAGAGCCACAAAAGGACAAGGTCACCTTTAGGGGTATCTTCTCTGACAGTCATACTTCAGCTGTCTGGAGAGCACCCCGTGAGCCTTTTGGTTTTGTTATGCTCAGCAATGCCTGTGGGGGCACAGAGATGTGTGTGTGTGTGTGTGTGTGTGTGTGTGTGTGTGTGTGTGTGATCAGCAGGAGTGCTTCCCTCATTTCAAAACCTGCGTTTTTAAGCTAAACCTGAGCCAAATCGATACCTCCATTCTCATCCTATGCAAGACAGAGTTGAGTGTCTCTTAACTCCCACTGAATTCCACTTATGCTTCAAAACTCACAGCTGTCTAACAGCTCTAGTTCCAACTGGCTTAATGAACAAAAATACCAATGAAAAGGAACAATGACTATTATTAAAGCTGATTTTGATTCCATATTTCCACCATGTATAATCAGTGTGTTGGATCGTTGCTGTTTTTTTTTTTTTTTTTTTTTTTTTTTTTTTTTTTTTACTTTTTATATTTGTTTTGCAGAGCTCGGAACAGAACCCAGGACCTTTATGCTCTACTACTAAGCTATGCCTCTGCCCTCCCCCACTTCTTGGCTCTTGTTTCTGTGTTCTGGCTTGATATTTGTCCTTACTGAAGTTTCTTCTACAGTGGCTCTTTCAAAGAGTATCTGTGGGTGGAATTATCTTTGCCTTTAAAAAGCCAGATTCTCCTCTCCTCTCCTCTCCTCTCCTCTCCTCTCCTCTCCTCTCCTCTCCTCTCCTCTCCTCTCCTCTCCTCTCCTCTCCTCCTCTCCCCTCCCTTCCCCTCTCCTCTCCTCCCCTCTCCTCCCCTCTTTTCCCTTCTCTCCTCTCCTCTTCTCTGTTCTCCCCTGCCCTTTGTTAAAGGTCATGTCAACCAGGAGTCACAATGTCCTTCAATCTGATCAGCATGCAGGGACCTGATAATGTGGTGGTATTGTGTCCAAAATATTGTGCACTCTAGTAAACTTATCTGGGGTCAGAGAACAGGACAGCCACAATATTAAACATAGAGGATAGGCAGTGGTAGCACATGCCTTTAACCCTAGCATTCCAGAGGTAGAAATCCATCTGGGATCCCTGTGAGTTGAAGGCCACATTGGAAACAGCCAGGCATGGTGACAAACACCTTTTCCGAAGAAGTGAGCCTTTAATCCCAGGGAGTGATGGTAGAAAGCAGAAAGGTATATAAGGTGTGAAGACCAGAAACTAGAAGCATTTGGCTGGTTAAGCTTTCAGGCTTTTGAGCAGTAGTTCAGCTGAGATTCATTCTGGATGAGGACTCAGAGGCTTCCAGTCTGAGGAAACAGGACCAGCTGAGGAACTGGCGAGGTGAGGTAACTGTGGCTTGTTCTGCTTCTCTGATCTTTCAGCATTCACCCCAATACCTGGCTCCAGGTTTGATTTTATTAATAAGACTCTTTAAGATTCATGCTACACCTGATGCCCTATTGTTCCTTTTCAATGGTCTCCAGGTTGCTTCCTGCACATGACTTGGTACCTGGAGCTCCACCCTTTGCTCTTAAATTCCAAGTAGAATCAGTTGGAAAAGGCAGAAAAAAACAGAAGATCTTTGGCTCAGATCTTCCAAGTTGATTAGTTGTGTCTTAGGTTGATTGGTTGTGTCTTAAGGGTTATTGTGTTCATTTTATATGAACCTCAGTTAGCCTTTCAACCCTGTAAAAATCATTTTCCTACAGCTCTTTATTCTCCCAATCGGTGTTTTCTAATAATGAACATAGGGTGTCTACATTTAAACAGGTATCTTTTCTGATTTTTTACAGCCCTCTGGAAAGGTACCCTTTAGCCTGCCTTCATCCTCACATTTATTAATTTTCTCACTTTCTATCAAATCTAGTGCTTTACTTAGCTATTGAAATCAAGAACTTTTTAAAGTAAAAATATTTAATCACATTTTTATTTATTCTTCAAAATTTTTATCCATGAATACAACGTGTCTTGTTCTGCCCTGTTCCAGTGCCCCCTGGGACCTCTTCATCTCCCTCCCAACTTCATGTCATTTACACAATTTATTATTACTATTTTTGACCCATTGAGTTAATTATTGCTCTCAATAAATGCAGTGGGGCATGGAAAACCTCCCATTAGCTGCTCCCCCATAAGAAGAGTGACAGTCTCCCAACAGTCATCAGCTAGCTGTCAATAGTTCTTCAGGGGCCAGGGCCAGGGTCTCAGGAGCCCCTCACACCTCCATGATGGAAGCTTTAACTGGCTTGATCTTCTGCAGGTCTTGTGAAGGTAAGGTCATGTGTGCAATGATTAGGTCATTCCTAGAAGGACAGCATTTTACAGCACCCCTCCGACCCTCTGGCTCTTACATTCATTCTGTCCCCTCTTATGCAAAAACCCAGGCTCTCTAATTGGTTGTTTTATTTCCTTTACTATATTTTTACTTTATGTATAATATTCCTTTTTGTCATTGAATGCAGTGTACTTATTACGCATGGTTTTCAAATTCTCTATTCACATAATTTCAAGGGTCTAAGTTTTCCCATTTCTATTGCTATTCACCGTCACATTGGGAAGAGCAACAAAGCCATCCAGTGACCCCTCTCCCTAAAGTTCTTCTTCAGAACCTTAACATGAGATTTAAGTTTAAATAGAAAGCAAGTTAAGCGCATAGCTAAGCAGCCTGGTCACACGTGGTCTTGCCCATCAACACCGTCTTAGTTTAGACCCTCCCCCAAGGCGCTCTGATAAATTGTCAGAACTCCTTGAAATGCCTCCCATGGAGACAAGCTTCCTCTCTGGCTGGTGCCCAGCTTTAGCCTCTTCCTTGTCCCAGCATGAGATTCCCAGACAAAGTCCAGTTTGGAGGTGTTGGTTGTCCTAATAATCGGAGAGCTGGAGGGAGGGGTACTGGTGTCTTTTTAAGAATATCTTCATTCCTTTCAGGGCCCACAATAAAACGAAAGTCCCAGTGTTCTCCAGGCAAGAAACCTCTTAAGAAAGACCTAGTGTCTTAGACAGGCAGCCACGTGGGCATGTTCTTCCTTGGTGGGCTTTCTGTGTCCAGCCCTCTGCTCTTCTTCTAGAACTTTCTGAGGCTCAAGTATAGAGACTGGAGCTAACTGTCCTATTATTACTGGGAATGGGAATTTATTAAAATATATTTTCCTCCTTTGAGTTCCAACATCCTATGAAGGAGATGGGCTAATATGTAGGAGAAGATATGCGAGGCACCCACTGATTGTGCCAGCACACATGTCCCTAACTCAGCCATGGCTTCATAGTTGGCATTCTGGGGCCAAAGTGGCAGGAACAGACAGCACCATGTGATTGTGATTTAAAGAGGGACAGAAAGAGGTCTATTGCCCTGGTTCTCAAAGGAGATCCTTGACAACTTTGGAAGATTCTGTAGTCCCCAGCTGCTGGGTCAGCAGGACAAAGGTTGAGTTTTGGAAGGGAAGCAAAGGGTAAACATGAAGCCTGTTGAAAAGATGGTTTTATGGATGATCTAGTGTGTGACACAGAGGTGAGGGAGGGTATGGAGTAGGAATGAATTAGAGGGCAGGAACATGGGGAGAGCGAAGAGTAGGCTTTGCTCATTGATCCGATCCGCCCCCGCCTCCCAGCTTGAGTACCACCTGGAATGTCTGAGGGCTTCTAAGAATTTCCCAGGATTCAGAGTTGGGCAGTTCAGGGATAGAAAAACATAAACAACAAAGCAAAACAAAACACACCAACACACCAGATTATGTTACTTCTAAGACTTCTTCTATCACCAGTAGTTCACAAGGCCCTGAATTAAATCTTAGGATGGCGACTGTTCCTTCTATAACTTATCAAGAACTTCCAGAGTGTATGGGCAATGCTTCTCAGAAATAACTACGGGCTCTGAGAGCAGATCCCCTTAGCTCTGGACTTTGTCCAAAGCTGCAAGGGAGACAGAAAGCGAGGTCCACCTGGATAGGATGTGGGCACTGTCATGGGGGGGTTGCTGACTCCATCCTGGAGTCTCATGTTATTTGTTAAATACACGAATAGTAGGTGCATTCTGACCCAAACCATAACTCTGGCTTTGTCTCTGAGCTCTTATTTTCTTTTTTCTTTCTTTGTACTTTTTAGACTCAGTTTCAACACAATTATTCTTAAAGAAAAACTTCATAAATTCACATGCCTTCTGTGAATATGGACCAGCCAATCCACTCTGGATTATTCCAGTTTTTGGTGTGTGTGTGTGTGTGTGTGTGTGTGTGTGTGTGTGTGTGTGTGTGTGTTGCTGAAGCAATCATGGGGTCTTACTTTCCTTGCCTATAGTTCAGAGATGGTGATACTGTCTTCATGGAACTTGTCAGAAGAATTTAATGATGACCCACTTACAAAATTCCTGGCTCATAGTAGACAGAGAACACACCAGTAGACAGAGCTGGCATCACCTTAATAAGCAAACTAGTCACTGGATCACACAATTGGGCCCAATTTAGTAAACCATGAGGTCACAGCAAATAAGAAGCAACAACCTCCTTAAGGGCCACTCTGCCTTTAGCAGACTGAGGACCGCTACATGGGCGGGGTCAGGCATCTCAGAAAGGAAGTGAGGTGGGCTGAGGAGATGGTCAGTGGATAAAACACTTTTCTTGCAAACATGAGAGACTGAGTTTGATGCTTAGAGCCCATGTGAAAAACCAGACCTTTGGCACTTGCTGAACAGCTAGCCTAGCCTAATTGGAAAATCTTAGGTCCCAGAGCGAGACCCTTTCTCAAAAAAAGAAAAAAAAAAGGAAAAAACCAAGGATGGCTCCTGAGGAACACCATCTGAGTTTGTCCTTTGATCACACACACACACACACACACACACACACACACACACACACACTCACACGCTCACGGAAGGGAGACATGTGCACATGATGTGGACAGAAGCTGTGACTTGGTCTGCTTGCCCAGCCTGTGCACAGCACATAGCATGAGGTGTTCACACATATCTCTTCCCAGATCCTAAAAATGCTTATTAACCTCAGCTTGCCCGACAGGCAATGCCTGTCAGAGCAGCTATTCTGTCTGGAGACAGCAGCATGCCTTTGGCTGCATTGTCTGTCTTGATTGCAGAGCATCCTTTGCAGGTGACTCTCCTGTGTCCTGGTCACAGTGGAGCCAGAGCCTGGGTCCTCCCCGTGTGCAGCGTGGCACTGAGACAGACTCATCTCTCTGTGAAGGGTGCCTCCTCCTGCCACGCTCCGCTCTGCCACCTCTGCTCTCATTGGTGTGGGAACCACTTGTTCATCTTGTTCAGATCGGAGGAGTCAGTTGTGACAAGAACATTAATTTCTTTGCACAGACATGTGTCCTTGTCACTCGTAAGGAACGTTGCCGTGTTGAACACTCCCCTGCACACAGAAACAGGTGACAATACTTGCTATCAGCACAAGTGATCCAAGAGAGGAGGAAATGACAAGCAGGTGATGATACCAGATCACCCCATTACAACCTTTTGTAATGCTCAAGTCGCTGTTGGTCGGTCAGTTAGATCCTTACCATGGCCATCTCCAAAAAGCCCTTCACAACTTAAAGAAGAGTGTCATAATGTCCTTTAATCCACCAAGATCCCCACAAGGCAAGAATGAGTTCCTGGATACAGAAGAGAAAACTGAGCTGTGGAGAGGGATGGGAATCTCACTGACACCCTGTTCTGACCTCTACAGGCTCATGTATGCCTGTGATAAACATATGTCTATGCAGACAAACACACATGCACATAAAATAAGTAAAAATGCATATGCTTAAAGTCAGATTCTTTCAAATAGCATCTTTTGGGAAAAAATACATTTAGATTAATTCCTGGCAAGGCTGAAAATAAGACCAGTTAGATGTGACCACAGGCTAAATACAATGTAAACAATACATTGACCTAATTAAAGAGAACCTTTTCTATCTAGACTAACCTTGTGGGGTCTAGTGTATAAAGGCAAAATTCTGCCAAAATCATTATCCTGAGCACAAACAGTAGAGTGGGTCTGGGCTCGTGGTTGTCAGTGGGACCCACAGTATGCAGATTTCTTCAATCGCCAAGGTCATGTCCCTTAATGGCAACTAACATAGGTCAAGGAAATTCAAAGTGAGAATTAATTAAATATTTGCCTCTACTGGCTTCCAGAAGGTAAACTCAAGAGCACACAGGATGTGTTTAACTAGCCACAGAGGGGAGACACAGGTATCAGTGCAGCTTATACTAAGAATTCTCTAACAGAGGCAGCTGTCTGACCGTGGAAGTTTGAGTTGCTAGGCACATGCCATCTCTGGTTGGCTTTAAACAGAAAAGCGACTTTGCTGGATCCTATTTCCTACCAGGACTCACGTATTAGTGTCCTCACAAACGTTGAGGGAGCTTTCCTATGCCACACAGACAACAGTGCCCGAAGCACATGAGTTCTTGGCATGCGGTCGGGAAGAAAGATGTGTGCTATTTCCCCCTACTCCACACCGTTCTTAGTCGGGACAGACCCGTGCTGAAAGAGGTAGGCTAACAAGAGAAAAACAGACAGAATTTTAATGTCATTGTCACCTACTTCCTGTACAGATGTGAGATAGTTCAGAGAAGAGCAGATCTCCAGAGAGATCTCAGTACATTATCTTAGACTCGAGGAGGCTTTAACACATCCTTCTCAGGAGAAAGAAAGCTGGGCGGGTGTGAGCAAAGTCCTGTTAAGATGAGCCTACCAGGGAGAGCACCATGAAACAAAGCACTGCTTATACTGCAGATTTAAGTAGAGCCAACTCCTGTGGTGTCTCTGGTCATTGAGGCTCTCTCTTGCTGGTGCAAAGGGGACTGCCCCTCATTTACTGTAAGTCACTCACAGATGTAAATGTCTCACTGAGGGGAAACTTGTGAAGTGACCCCTGTGTGTACAAAAACCAGTTCAAAATAACCCTCCTGCCAAAGAGGCATGCCTTGAGGTAAACAGTAACATCCTCATCTCTACAGCTGTGTCTCCTGGTAGTGTGTACTGCGTTCCGATCCCCATTGATACTAACAGTTAAATACTTTAGGACAGTCTTCTGGAAGGTCCAGTGTGGCATTAGTTTATGAGGCCTGCTGTAGTGAAGCTGCCACACTGGCAACGGAAACTCATCGCCTCACAGTTGAGAAAGTCAAGGTCATCAAGTTGGCTCCTTCTGCAGCCTTCTCTCCTTAGCCTTTTAATGGTATCTATCTTTCTGATGTGTCTTCACTCGATGCTTTCCTTTTTGTTTATCTATTCAGATTTTTCTCCTCTTATAAGGACAGCAGCCCCCGGGGACTGGGGCCCACTCTAATAATGGCCGTTTAACGAGATCACCTCTTCAGAGGTCCAGTCTCTATATTCTGGGTTCTAGACACGAGGGATTTAACATGAATGCAGAGGTCCCAACTCAACCCACAACAGGGAGCGCTTCACCTGCTGCACCAATGAGGAAACCTATGAACAGAAATTTGCCCAAGGTCACTCAGTGAGCAAGCACAGAGCTTGGTTGAGACCCTGGACAGGTCTGGGCTGTCCAGTCAGAGCTGGGCAGTGTTCTATGGACATCCAAACCTGCATCTTTGACAGGGAAGCTGAGATGGGTCCAAGAGACCAGCCAGGGGCAGGAAAGGAGGTAACTGACAGGGGCCCTATGTCAGGAAAGTCACGGGATTGGCACAGAGCTGGTGAAGTTGGGAATTGGCAACAGATGCTGCTGAGTGTCTGGGGCCAGCAAGGGCAGAATGAAAGGCTGTGTCACATTTCTTTAAGGTCCTGAGTGGAGACAGCAGTAGATGAGAGCTGCATCTGGTGCACACCAGCGAGAGCAAGCTCTTTGAGGCTAGAAACACAGAGACACAGAGAGCCCATGGGCCATTTCTTTTCCACATTACAGAGCTGCCACTAATATGAACAATGGGAGGTCCGCCTGCCGCTAATTGTTCTGGGAGAAGACAGCGATCCTTGTGTGAGTGTTCAGGCACACGAGAGACATCATCAACACAGTCTAAAGCATCACCAGCTCCTGTACAGGACTGATCTGCAATTGTAAATCCATTAGTGCCGTGCATGAATACTAAGAGCCTGCGCCTTTGCCAAGGAAGCTGACATTCTTTTCTGCAAGAGAAGCATATACCCTGTGGAAAAATGATTCTCTTCCTGTGCAATCAGGTCTGCCTCTCCATTTAAATCATGTTTAATAAACTTCTGATCAGTAGAATATTTTGAAGTGTGAATAATATAAGGCCATGTTTACACTGAACATGAATTGTTAGACCAAAGGAAGTGTTTCATACTCTGGTGCCCTTGCTCACTTAAAGAATGGTTTAATAAACAGGATGTTTCTTTTGTTTTGTGGACCATCCCACAGGCCCACTGTCTCCACAGAGTTGTTCCATTTAGCCTTGCACAGCAGGGGTCCACAACCTACAGCCCATGGGCCAACTCTAACCCTTGCCTTTGTAAATGGAGTTTTACATTTAGCTAGGCACTGTCCAATTTGGCATTGCACAGGTAGAATTGAGTAGATGTGGCACAGTAGGCCTGTGGAGGTGGAAGCACATGCAGACAGCCCGATGAGGTTTCTGGGGTCTCACAGAAACAAAGTTCCTTCTCTGTCGCAGAAAGCTCATCCCACAGAGACATGAGACCATGAACTGTCATGTCACCTTGCTTTGGGTCAGCTCAGAATAACCAGTGATAAACACTGCTAGGGGGCTGTGGTGGCTATTCATCACTGTTACCTTGACTAGAGGGAAATGAAGATTCCAAAGTTACTCATATTATATTCTGGCAGGAAAAATGAAGTCTGGCTACCTTCTACCCGTGTCCTGAGAACTTGAGCAAAGCTGAATTCTTGCTCAAGCAGTGGACTAATTTGTGTGGTGGAGAAAATTTTAAGACAGGACAACATTCAGGCTGTGCCATGGTTACCATACATTGCTATCGCCTGTATCCACAGTGAGAGAGACCAGTAAATGGAGACAAAGATATATAATATGTGCTATCTGGCAAGGAAAGGAACATGAGCTGTATTTAAAGATGCAGACACGGGGGATCTATTAATGAGAAGCCTCATTCTGCACTGGGACAGCAGGAAAGATGCCTGAGAGCCAAACACCAGCGATTGAGTTCTGCAACTTGTGAAGATGCTTATTCAGTGGAAAGGGTGGAGTTGAAGCCTAGGATGCCAGCACATTTTAGTGGCCTGCTAGAGAATGGCTGTTGAAGGGTCTGATTCCCCAGGGTCATCCTTGAAGGCACATAAAGACCCCTGCAGTTATGCTCCCATGGAGGCAGGCTGCATTAGAGCTGGCTACAAAACATGTCTGCATTGTCCATGTGTTACTGTTTGGGCAGGCATGGAAGATGTAAGAGTGGGGGAAGTCATAGAGGCTTAAGCCAGTGCTTCAGAGAGACAGGCAATGTGTGACCAGGCTGGATTCCCTGCAAGGAAGTCCTGAGAAAACCTTGTGTGAAGCTATGAAGAAATTGAGGTTGAAATAAAGATCTCACAATGTTTGGGATGCCATGATCATGTGATGTCTGTCTAGGCCAGCTGCAGGCAAGGTGTGGAGCCTTTTCAAAACATAGATCACATGTCTGTAGGGGGCAGACTTGGAAATGCAAAGCTCCCCAAGCACACCATACCGTGGTGATTCCATCCTGAACCCCAGATGTCAGATATGGAGCTGTGGGATTGAATCTATTCTCTGCTGTCTTTTGGTCTTGCTATAGTTTTTCCTTGACAAGACTCTGTTTCTGTCTGGACTTTTAAAGTGCTGGCACTATGAAAAATTATGGTTTTTTTTTAAGAGAGGGACCAAATGCATTATGAGATGAACATGATAATTTGGGGACCAGAGGTAAAATGTTATGAGTTACAGTGATGCGATTCAATGTCAAGTTGACCTGGGGTACAGTTGTGATGGTCAGATTCCATTGCCAGTGTGACTGGATTCGGAATCTGAGAGCCTATCCAAAGAAGTTTAACTCAGGATGCAAAACACCCTAAACATAGGCAGCACCATTCCATGGAGTGGAGTCTTGAATGAAATGAAAAGAATTCATTTCTCTCACCTGCTGACTGTGGACTCCGTGTGACCAGCTGCCTCACGCTCCTGCCAGTGTGCCTTCCTTACAATGTTGGACTGTATGTACCCTTAAACTGCGAGCCAAAATAAGCCCTTCTTTCCATGACTTGGTGTTACCAAGTCCACCAACAAGAAAAAGAATGAACCCAACCCTCAAATCTGTTTGTGGGCAGTGAATTTTACTCAGGCGGTAACAGCCATGTCTGACTTAGCAAGTTGAGAGAAGCACCGTGAAGGAAGGGAGATGTGGATTCTGAGTCTATCTGGATGCCCTCGGTTACTGGTGCTAGTCTGGGCTTTCCCTCTGATCCATTGCTCTCTCCAGCTTCCTTCCAGGTCTCTTCCAGGAAGGACTTACCTGTGAGGTTATTAATTACTTTCTCGGGCACCCGGAAGGTCAGCGTGTGAAGGTGGCAGTAGCAACGCGGGTCTTCCCGCTGTTGCTGTGGGGACCACGGCGGAGCACATGACCCCTGGAGGGGGGCGGAGGAGGGGGGCGGAGGAGGGCGGGGGAAGTGGCAACAAAACCACCAGGTGCATTGGCTGGCTTCTTCCCAGCAGGAGGAGCGGGCTACTCACATGCTGACTTGGCCGGCTGTTCTGCTAACTGGTATGAACCCCCTGTCTCTGTATTTAAATGTGGATCTACGCTATCTTGTTCAGGATGCCGATGAGTTCATTTTGCCAACTGGAGCTAACAAAACCCGAGGCAGATTTGAGCTAGCCTTCTCTACCATTGGAGGATGTTGTATGACAGAGGCTGCATTTGGAGCAGTGAACGGTCTGCGGTTAGGATGGAAGGAAACCCAGAGCATGGCCTGGTCCAAACCAAGAAACGTACCGATTTTGAATATGGTGACTAGGTAAGGGGCACTTTGGGCTAATACTCTAGGCTCCCTGGCTCTGCTCTAGAGTGCATTTGGTGTTATCATTGAGAAGACACGAGGTGCAGAAGATGATCTCAACACAGTAGCAGCCGGAACCATGACGGGAATGTTGTATAAATGTACAGGTGGTCTTCGAGGAATAGCACGTGGTGGCCTGGCAGGACTGACCCTCACCAGTCTCTATGCACTGTATAACAACTGAGAACACATGAAAGGTTCCCCTGCTCCAACAGTCACTCTGAAGATTTTGCCACCTCTGGACCTGGGGACATTTCATAGTCATCCAGATTGATTACCAAGTCAGTCTGGAATTGTTTTCTCACTTGTACCGACAATTACTTTGAACAATTGGAGACTCTGATTTGCTGTGACAAAGATCATGGATGGTTAACCACCTCTGAACCTCTTGCTTTAATTTTGGATGACCCTTGACCAAAGGCTATATCCAGATAAGCTGAAAATGTCCCAAGCCAAAAACCCATTCTCATCTGTCTAGGATATAGAACATGGAGCCTAGCAACACCATGCACTGGGGTTTTTTTTTGGGGGGGGTGCTTCCCTTTCATGACTTAGGAGTTACAGTTTCCAGTTTTCTGTCCTGCATCCACAGAGAGCATATTAATGGCCAGGGATAAGATCTGAGTTCAAAATCCAAAGGGTTGCTCCTATGGAATGAATGTGGCCTGTTGTGCCTTCATAAAGCAAGAGATGCATAAATGGAATTGTTAGGATTCAAGAAGCATGAGCACCCTCAGATAGGTCAGGCATTTAACAAAGAGTTTATATCTAGGGAGTCTAAACTTAGCTGAGGCTGTTGCAGAAGACTGTGCACCTCGATGAACCTGGCCATGATTCTGAGTGGAAACTATTTGATTTGTGCCTCCCCTCCCCCAGCATCAAATCCAGAGGGAGTAAAAAGAAAGAATCATTTACTTAAATTACCATGGAGTTATGGAACAGGACAGACCAGGGTAGCTCGTCCCAACTAGAGGTTGGGACACGGGTGGAGGTGAAGGTACTTTAGAGAGACTTCTGGGACAAAGCCTAATGACACACTACACGCAGGCACCTGTACTGTTACGTACTTTGTTCTTCTTTTTGTCTTCTTACCAAGGGTGACATCAAGGGATCCACAAGGCACGGAAGATGAGGGATCAGTTTTGCCCCGTAGGGGTGCATGGGAAGATACCTAGGATTGGGTGGCAGGCTGCTACTGACCTTAGTGGTTGGAGACCAGGAGCGCTGTTCAACAGTCGAAATGCATGGCGGCCTCTGCAGCTGAGAACCCAGCACATTTGAGTCCCAAATGTCAGCTGGGCTGAGGTTGAAAGCCTTCAAGTGAAGTGTGTTCACTTGAATACATAGTAAGTGTGGCCGAGCTAAAGTAGTGCAATGAACGCTCCCTGGCAGATCTCAGGAGACTATGTACCAGTAGAAGGTTCATCTCCTGCAAACTGACATCTCTCCCAGCCCCTCCTCCCTCACACATGCACATTATTTAACTCTGCTGTTTGTGTGTGTGTGTGTGTGTTTTTTTTCAGTGACTTCATGTGGCTAACCACATTCAGTACAATTTCAATACAGTTTACCTAGGAAAATGTTTTCCAGATCCATCAAGAGAAGAATAAGAAATACCACGTGCGGCGCCTCCCACCCCCATCCCCCCACCCCCGGTTTTTACATTTAAAGTCAGGTTGCAATGTACAAGAAGTAGATAGAATACTTTAGATTTTTCTTTTTTTTTTTTTTTTTGGTCAAATCCTGTTTGATTTGGTTAATCTCTGTTGAACAGGAGTTTAGCACCAGGTCTTTTAAGTGAGATCATTCCTCTATTAATGAGATCCAGACCTATTCAAGGAAGAAAAATGATTAAAAACTAAAACGTCCCCTTGCTGTTATTCAAATGAATGCCAGCAAAGGGGTGATATTTTTGAAGCTTGCACCCTCTCTCTCCCTCCATTTTTTTTTTTAAATCCGTCCTAATTGACTTGGATCTGGCTCATCCTGAGTGCGTTGTGTTTTCTTATTGTAACAGTCTTTCCCTGGCAAAATCATTTCCCTCACTAATGAGATCCATCCTCCTAGGATGGGGAGAGAATTTAAAACACACCCACTGTTCTCACCCCCGTTCATTTGAATAGAACCAAAGGGCCCCCTTTCCCAGCGTTCCGTCAGAGAGCTGGGGTTGAGCTCATTAATAAAGACGTGGTTTTACTCCAAAGAGCCCTTGGCATTGAGGCATAACCTAGATTTGAAAGTTGTCCAATGCTGAGCCCCTGCTGCCGAAGCCACCCCCCTGAGCTGTGCGTTCATGATGCCAAGGTCTCATGCGTGGGGCAGTGGTCGGCCAGGAGCCATCTGTACCTTCTGTTACTGACCTGTGGATCTTCCTGTATGAGACGCTCTGTCCGGGATGTGTCTCACCTCTGAGTAGTGGGGCCTTCGATGCACAGTGGCCATTTCAGACCTGACCCTCCAGACATAAGGGCCCTCTCTCCATCTTCTCCAGTTCCAGCAGTCCTTTACCTGGGGTCCCTGCTCAGCTCCGCCATCACTTCCACCCTATGCTGTCGTTTCTTCCTGGGCTCACTGCAGCAGGCCCTCTGCCCGCAGACAAGCCCATGGTAGACGCACTGATGATAGCCCCAGGTGGCCCGGCCACTTTGGGGTAATCTCCCTACACTCTCATCTTTCAGATATGTTTGTAGCTTTAAGAGGAAGCAAGGTGCAAGAGAGAATGTGTGTGATCTGAAATTCCCTATTTTGATTTCAAGCCACGCCCCACCGTCCCCCACTCACACACATAATGTCGGGCCAGTGCCTTCAGCTGGGTGGACGGTGTCCATGTGTTTCTCAAGTTCAGTGCTTCTCCATGATGTGCGGGCTGCTCTTCTTTGGGCCTGTCTGGGAGAGATGTTTGCAGTCATCTGTTTCCCTTCTGATGGAAGGGCTAAAGGCTCACAGCCTATGCTGCCGGTTCCCTACGTGAGGCTTCCTCTCTTGAGCCCACTGCGTGTTCAAGTGTCACCTGGCTTATTTGTGAAACTGTGTGGGAACTGGAGATCAGGAAGCAGGAACAGGAAATGAGGAAGCTCTGGCTATTGCTTTGGCTCCGCTGTAATATCTGCTCTTTGTGATCCAACAAGCCTATATATTCTACCAGAATACATGGTTGTGACAGGCTCACAGCTCCAGGAGCACCACAGTTCTTGAAAACTCTTGAGTGTCCCCTGTTTCAGGAATACTGTTCATATCTGCTCTCAGTTCAGAGGCTGAGAACCTAACCTCCTATGTGAAAGTATCAGGATGTTTGGGTGGAGGTGACAGAATTCTCATGAATGGAGTTAGTATGTTTATAAAAGAGACTCCAAAGACCCCTCACCCTTCCTGGATGTGAGGATGCAGTGAGAAGGACCATTTATGAAGAAGAAAATGAGCTCTTACTAGATACTACCAGCATCTGTATCTTGGACACTCCAGTCTCCAGGTGTGGAAGAGATGACTTCCTGTTCTGTGTAACTCATTTGGTTAGTGTTTCTCTGTCACAGTATCCTGATGTGACTAAACACTAGCATAGCTCTTGTAGAAACTTGATGTGAGCATCCGTGTGGATAGGGATAAGCTATAACCAAATGTCAGCAAGCATCTGTGAATGACAACTGTTTTCTACCATGTCCCCTTAGCCACCACCCCAGAGGGATGACTGACCACAGCCCCCACCTCCACTTTTGAGTGGTCAGTTACACCCACAGTGAACTCTGCTGTGTCTGACTTGCATTGTGTAAATAGCTCAGCAAATCCAGTTGTGTGAATCTGAGTTTAACACACACAGAAGGAAACATGTGAGAACCTGTGCCCGGGTTCCTCACAATAGACACCGTCGTTGTCCTTTACTGAAGTCCCTCCAGCTCTTTATTACCACCAGGATAAAAAAATATAAACACTTATTGTAGTTATAAACACCATGAGAAATGATCTATGACCCTTCATAGCATGCACACACATGCATCTGAATGTCTATGATTTATGCTGATAGTCTCCAGACATCCATATATGTAGCTGGTTCTTCTTAAAATATGACATGCCCTTTGCCCTCCATCTTAGTCTATTTTGTGTGATTATAAAAAAAGAACTCAACGCTGAGGAATTTGTAAAGAATACAAATTTATTTCTCGAACTTCTGAAGGCTGAAGCACAAGGCTAAGGGGCCGACAGGTTCTGTGTTCTGGTGTAGGTGGCTTCCAATAACACCATTCATCTGGATTCCATGTGTTCACTCCTATTCATATCTCAGATGTCAGATGAACATCATTTTCTAGAAAGTTCTTTCCCTGGCCACATGGTGTCCAGTACCCATAGTTGTACTGACCGGTTATGTGTGTCAACTTGACACAAGCTAGAGTCATCAGAGAGGAAGAAGCTTTAGTTGAGAAAATGTCTTCATGAGATCCAACTGTAAGGCATTTTCTCAATTAGTGATCAGTGGAGTAGGGCCCAGCCCATGGTGGATGGAGCCATTCCTGGATTGGTGGTCCTGGGTTCTGTAAGAAACCAGGTTGAGCAAGCTATGGGGAGAAGCCAATAAGCAGCTCCCTCCATGGCCTCTATAACAACTTCTGCCTCCAGGTTCCTGCCCTGGTTAATTTCCTGTCCTGACTTCCTTCAGTGATGAACAGTGCTGTGCAAGTGTGAGCTGAATAAACCTATTCTTCCCCAACTTGCTTTTTGGTCATGGTGTTTCATCATAGCAATAGAAACCCTAACTAGGACACTTGTGTAACACCAAAACTGAAAGGTTCTAGGAAAACCTACCAGAGTGATGTAAATGACCATAAATCAGGCTTTGCTTTAGTGTATGTAAAATGTGTCTACTAATGTTTATTAACACCAGCCCCACCCAGACATGGAAGTCCGCCCCCTAGTACAAGCTGAGCGGCTTGCTTCCTGTCCTATGTGAGCAGTACAAAGAAGGGTTTCCAGGCTGATGACTGAAGCTCATTCATACAAAGCCATGTCCATCAAGCACCTTAGTTCTAGAACCCAGCCACATGGGAGCAGGTATGTCACATGTCAAAGTTGTCTATATAGGTGCTGTCAGTGGCCACCTAATATGAGGTCCTGGCCACAGTTATCAATTACTTCAGTCACCAGGGAGGGAGATCTTGAGATGACTCTAGCCTGGATCCCTGGAGACACCCAAGTGAGGAGTACCCAGGAGACCCTGGTAGAGTCAGACCCATGGGAGATGAAAAAGATGATAATCACAGTGATAAATGAATGTTACTTGCGATTCTGAAGTTAGGGTAGTTATTGCTTCTGTTGTCAATACTCAGCATACTTACTATTGAATAGTTGTACACATGTTTTTTTTTTTTTTAGCCATTCATGCTAAAAATCCAACTCCACATTCTTCATAACATGTTTGTCTTCTAATCCCTGGTTTCTTGCTTTGAGATTATGTATTGATTACAAGTTTTATTTCCTATAAAATTTTAATATGGTGTTTATTTTATAGGAGATTTAGGTTTACAAGAACATGTCTTGGAGGGTCCTACACGCTCTACTCCAGGTCTCCCCTAGTATTGATAGGCTCCATTAGTAGGGTATATTAATCATAGTCAATATATCAGTGTTGATGCATAATTATTTTAATGAGGTCCAAGCTTTGTTCAGATCCCCTTGGTAATTAATGCAGTGTTGCTATGCCAGGATCCGACTCAGGTCACGTTACGTTTAGGTGCACTGTCTTGTTAGACTCCCTTGTCTATGACAGTTGCTGACACTCTTTGTTTGGGATGATCCTGGCAGTTTGGGTATTGCTTGGGAATTAGAAGGATGTTCCTCAGCAGGGGTGAGTGGTTTGGAAAGGAGGATCAGAGAAGCAAATGTCTTCTTTCATGTTGGACAAGGGGCAGGTCTGGCACAGGTCCTCATAGTTGCTGTGGCCTTGAGCAAGTTGGTGTTGGCTGAGGGCGTGCCTCCCAGCTTTCCCTTCAATCACTCTCTTCCCACCTTTCCCACTCTGCTCCATGGATGCCTCCCTGAGCATGCAGGGGAGGGGGGCTGTGCTCCCCTTGCTTATGGACAGAAAATTTACATAAAGCATTTGAAATTCATCTACTTGGGATATTTGTCTCTTCTCCAAATTCATCTGTTTATGTCATGTGATCCAATGTTAACTTGATTCAGTTTATTCCTCACACTGTTGCAGGTTTGTCCCTCTAGAGAACTTTCAGGGGGCTTCATGTCCCTTTCCCGTTTCTCCATCATCCCAGGACTCTGGGGAAAGCATGTTTTATGACTGAAATATCCTGGGTTTATGTTGTTGGAATATGATATTGCTTGCACATTATTTCCAAGGACCAGGAAACACTGAATACAGCTTTACACAGCTCCCTTTCTGCTTCAATTGCTCTAGATATTATTAAAAGAAGTATAATATCCTAATTATCTTCAGAAATGCATAATTCATTTGTTGACAAGTGATTAAAACTGTTAACCAAATTGACATATATCCACAAAACACAACATAGCAATCTCACTTACCTTAAACAAAGATGAGGTAAAGTCTACCCAGAAGCACGTTTGGTTGTATTTATCCTAAGAATGTAAATGGATTTTGTTATTTTGACACTCATTTTATTTATAGAAATAAGGGGCACACATGAAATGGCCATTTCAGTAAATACTGAAAGGAAGCTGAAAAATTAAAGTGTGCATCTTGTTAAAAATACCAATAAACTTAATAATTAAAAGACTAAAAGCCAAATAAAAATGTACAAAAAAAAAAACCAACAACTTGGGGCTGGAGAGATGGCTTAGCCATTAAGAGCATTTGCTGTTCTTGCAGAGAAGCCAGGTTTGGTTCTCAGCACCTACACAGTGTCTCACAATCATCTGTAGCTCCAGGTCTAGGGGATCTGACATGTTCTCTGACCTCCATGCCAAACAATTGCATGGTGCACATACATACATACATACATACATACATACATACATACATGCAAAACACACAGACGGTAAGATAAATAAAAATAAACTTTTAAAATGTGCAAAACATTGAGTCAACACTTCACCATAGGAGATGCACATACAGCAAACATATATGGGGAGAAATGGCATCATTATAAGCTATCAGGGGAATACAAAGTTGAGGTATAATGAGCCAAAACTCAACAGGGTAAAGCTGATGATTGACAGCCATGTGTTGGTGAGGCTGTGGAGAGCCTCTTACTCATTGCTGATGGGGATGTAGAACAGTGTAAGTATGTTGGAAAACGGTTCAGCAATTTTGTGGACCATCCATCCTCCACCGGCCTTATGACCCTGTCCTTGCACTCATGTGGATTTATCTAAGAGAAGGGGAAACATGCTGACACCAGGACATGTGCAGAAATGGCCTGAGCTATTTCATTGCAATAATCCCCAACTGGACAGGACTTTGTTCTTTATTGAGAGGTGGAAAAGACAGGGAGGTGGAGGGAAAATGGGGTAGCCGGAAGATCAACCAGAACTCAGGGTGTACAAAGTAATCCACAGGGAAATCTGAAACTTTGTAAGCTAATTAAACTATAAAAATAAAAAAGAAGAGGTGGATGGGTAAGTGAGTTGTGATATGTCTGTAACATGGACTCCTCCGCTGTAAAAAAGAATAGATGCAGTTATCTGTTTTTATCTGTAGGGCAGTTGCACCTTCTTGGATGTGCAGAGAGACATCAACAAACTCTTAGATGGGGATGGGCAGTTATGTGGTTACAGATATACTAGAAGTAAATGTATCTGTTTTCTCACCCACAAGTCAGCATCCTCTCAGTATGGGCATGCAAGGACCATATTCCTCATGTCTGGAAAAAGACAAAGGCATCCACTGTTGACAGAGTTGTTAAGAAATGAATAGTCTTAAAAAAATGAAAAAAAAATCACTCCCATCATCAATATTAACTATATCAAGAAAGGATTAAATGTCTGGGAATAAAGTTAATAAGAAATATGGAAACCCTTAACACCTACTAAGGGATGCCAAGATCCAGTGCAACAAGTTCAGACCCTCAGCTCTTGGGGTCACAATGTACAAGCATGTGTGATGAATACACGTGGAGAGTCACGTTCTTGGGTCAGAAGCTGGAAGAGCAGATGAAACACAGGGGCCTTCAGGATGTGTGCAGCTGCTCTACTGAAGACCACTTACACAGGGCATTTTTGTATTTCTTATTTCTTGCCTATTCTAGTCCCCTACAGGCAGTGAACACTTTGGTTATTGATTCCCAAGGAGAATTGTACAGTAAAGCATTAGCAGCCATCACAGCCTCTGTAGGTAGAAAAACACCCACATTCTGCTTCCTACTTCACGTCAGGTTCTGCCAACCCACCAGAAAATGGACCTCACTCACCCCAAGCTTCTGGCATCAGAATGACAGAGTCTAGAATAAGAGATACTTCTGAATGGTCAAAAGGATTTTTCCAAAGTCATAACTGCTGGCATGGTAATGCCTACCCCCAGATATGAAGTACTCTGTGTTCCTGGAAGATTTTAACTAGAAGCCAGGAGTAATAACCTTGGAAAGCCATTGAGAAGGATCTGGCAGAAAGAACAGAATGCTGGACCAAATCACCTACACTACCTCTTCTAACCTAGACTTGGGGTTCTAGGCCAAGTTCTTTGTTTCTTCCCCTCCCATCCTCTCATCCATCCTATACTGTGACATGGAGGGAAGGGGTACCTGCAGACTCATCAATCCACCCCACACCGAGTCATTGGCTCTCCCCGATCCCACTTCCCCCTGTGTGCTGTGCATGTTCTACAGTCACATGACATTCTACCATGTCATACTGTGTGTAAATATCTGTGTATGTCTCTCACTACAGACTACAGGTCTGATTTAAAGACTTTCCATTAGGACATCTGGTACCCCAATGCAGGGTCCTATGCAGGGGATAGAGGGCATCCCTTCTAAACTGACACTTAGCCCTAGACCAAACTTGACTGAGTTGACAGTGTTGCTAAGTGATTCTGCCTCATTTTTAACAGGCATCCTTTATTTCTTACCAGACTTTCTCTTCAAATTGACTCACCACTCTCTCGTCACTCAGTAGTGCATATTTTCCTCTGCATATTAAATTCCTTGGGTAATAATGTTTGTTTGTTTTCTAAATCGCATGCTTCCTCCTCTTGGCAAACAGGAAATGACAGAGTATGGACTCAACTTCTCCCCCTGGGAGATTCCCTTTCAACTTCTAGTCAGGAACCAATCGGTATTATTCATTTAGCGGAGGTAAATTACAGATCATGTTTCTGAGATATTGATAAAAATAGTGATTAGCAATTGCTTGCTTAATAGAGAAGAAAAGGTCTGGCTGGGGTCTAATGGGAGTTGACAGGGTTGTTTTATTAGTGTTCGTAATTGATCCTTGATTTAAGTGGCAGCCATCTTAGTTTAAAAGATGGCCCCTAACAGGAATGGACAACGGGTAATAAAGACCCTTCAATTAACATGGCTGAGCCTTTCGTGTATAAATCTGCCTTGGATCTGGACATTTATTTTTCAAAATACAATATTGGTCTGGACAGATCAACGTCAGATAGCCAGGAAACGAAAAGGAAAGAAGCAGCTGTGTCCAGTGTGTTCCTTCCACTCAGGTTTCTCTTCAATGCGTTTTTTCATCCTTGGTTACATTGTTACCTTCTGTGTATTGTTCCAACGCGTCTACAAAACAGAGCAACAGAAGAAACAGCCTTTTGATAGCCCGTAACTCCAGCACCTTCCATTTTAAAGGAGACTTTACCTGAGGAGCTAAAGACTTGAATTTTTTGCCTCTGAATCAACCACAAAGCCATGTAGTTATTTATTAAATAGGTGCATGGTGTTTGTGGTGTGGTAAATGCTTTGTGAATGTTGGCTGAATTAATCCCCCAAACACTGCGTGGTCTGAGTACAGTTAGTTACCTCAATGTGGATTATGTAGCTGAAGCTCAGAGAAGCCAGTCATTTGCCTAAGGCAGCACAGCCAGGGAGCCACCACAACCAGGGGGCCACCACAGCCAGGGAGCCACCACAGCCAGGGGGCCACCACGGTGAGATTCATGCCCAGCATTCCCAGAATTCCCAGCAAGTCCGTCTTACCACTTCCTGATTTAGCATCTCATACCTGCATAAAGATTTTCCATGCACATCACCACCCATTTCTCTTTGTACATGAGGAACACATCTTAGTGTGGGGGTCTTGCTGATTAGATGTGAACTGTCAAAATTATCATCTGTGTGGTTTGAATATAACTGACAGTCATTCAAACTAATGCTGTCTATAGGAACATTTCAAATTCTGGCTTTTCTGATTTTCCTTTTTATCCCCCACTCCCCACACCTTCTCTTCTCCTTTCTGATACAAGGTCTCTCTTTGTAGCCTTCTAGGCTGGCCTAGAACATTCTTTATAGAGCAGGCTGGCTTTGAATTCACCAAGCTCCATCTGCCTTTGCCTCTGGAGTGCTGGGATTAAAGGCCTGTGCCACCATGCCCAGCTATATTTTCCCTTTCTTGTTTATTGATTATAAAGTGAATGTATATTTATGCTGCAAATGGAGCATGAAGAAAAAAATGGAAAGTAAATTCACTTGACATTCTACAATCTAAAACACAGGTGCTTAACCCTGTAAAAACTATTTTAGTAGTACTGTATAAGTATGTTTATAAAGATGAAATCACACTGTCTTTGAACATGGCTTTGTAACCTGTTCTATTTGTCAACAATTGGTTATTGAAATATGCAATGGCCTTGGAGAATTCAGGTTGCCATTTCATTGACTGCATATCTGTCCATTGAATAGATGTACCACAATTTATTGAACCAAAATACTCATTAAATATTTACATCATCCCCTTAGTCTAAGTCATCGAGGCAATCCCAAGACTTCATATTTTACCAGACACAGGGAACTATTCTGTATTATATGGGCAGCCCTTGAGAAACCACTCTGTAAGGGGCCTAGTGACTTTTTCAGGAGTAAAGAAAAATGAATCTTCTACCTGTGCCTTCTGAGGTTAAATCACATCTCAAGGCTGTATTAGGCCTTCCTGTTTCCCAGAAGGCTGGCTTTTGGTCCCTGAAAGGAATGAGCAAGGAGAACAGGGCAGAAGCCAGATGTTGTCAATGGCCCCGAGTCTCTTCCAGGGCTGTTTCCATCTCCCTGGTCCTGTACACCATTGTCACTTGCTGGCCCTCTGAGGCTGGACCATTTCTACCCTTCAGTGAAGTCTGCAGGTTACACTCATCCCTAGAGTTAAAAGGAAGTGTTCTACAGCTCTCAGCTAAGAGAAACGCCAAAATGAGTTTCCTCATGGGAACACAAGATGATTGTGGCTGCTGTCCACACTGGGGAAATATCCTGCCCAGAAATGTAAATAAAACGCTAGGTGGTTATTATGCCAGACTGAATCTCTTTATTAAAGGACCCTTGCAACACAGTTTTCTAATGAAATTGGGTCACCTGCAGACCTTTCATACGCCAAGAGAAAACCGGGTGAGAAATTGGGGAAGAGAGAATTCTTTTTGACTAGCGAATAAAATGGAAGTTTCCTTATTTTCAATGCATTTAAAATTTGTGCTCTATATCTATGCATCATTTTCATTTTATTTCTATATTTTGCATTTTGTATGTGTGTGGAAAGAGAGAGGGAGAGACAGATGCCTACTTAAAGTGCACACCAATATGAGGATTGTTAATGCCATATTCTTTAAGATGTTCCAACTGTATGGAAGCTCACTGAGATGTAAGAAGTTGGGTCTAGGCAGTGCTTCATGCAGGGACTGTGCTAACTAGCTACATGATTGTCTCTTAACTGTAAGGTTGTTTTTTTTTTTTTTTAAACAATAAAGCAAATTTTAGAAATTAAAAAATAAAATATCAGAATGCCCAGATTTTGGTTGGGGATTCTATTACTTCTAATCAAGTGAAAGTTCTGAATCAGTCACCCATTAAAACAGCAATACTGGTTTCCTATGAGCTCAGTGGCTTAGAGAGGCAGTGTCTTTGGGAGAACTTGCTAGAAGCTCCTTCCCATGTGAGCTCAAAGAACTGTTCAAGTGGACTCAGCAAAGTGTTAGTGTAGTGTTAGTGCCAAGGGGACAGAGAGAGGCTGCAGCAGGGGCAGCGGCTTAGATGGAGGCTGCACCTCAGTCCTTGGGAGTCACCCCCTTACCAGGCAGCTTCAGTTGCCAAAACATAACACTTGGCAAGAATCCAGCTGCTGTTAAGAGGCCTCTTGAACCTGCCCAATCCACTGGCCGCATTTTCACACTATCTTGAGTATGTGTGATAAAATAAGAAATATCATATTGCCACATATAAAAAAGGATATTTGAGCCGTAATAAACTTACTTCATATTGCCCTTAAATCGAACAGCAGGAAAGTGCTGTCCTGAAAGTGTGATTTGGGCATTTCCTTTTGTAAAACACAGTTATAAATAAAAATGCAAACACACATTAAGACATTTTGATGGGTCATCTTGATTGGCAATTGATTAGACATGGATTCAACTAAGACATGGTTCTGGGCCAATCTGTGAGGGCATTTCCAGAATTAGGGGAGGAGATGGGCCCTCCTCCAGAGTAGACATCCATTTCTGGTGATGGCCAAGACATGAGGAAGCCCAGGGGAAAGTGATGCTCTTTTGCCTGCCTGCCTTCTCTCCCTGTTGGTGAGGGCATCTACTCTGTTGCTATTGCTCCTTCTGATGTGGAAACCCAGCTTCTTTGCCATCATGTGTGTAAAGAACAGAGCTTCCCAGAAATCTCCCAGGCTTTCATCACCAGATTGGGACTACTGGAGCAAATAGTCTCATGGGCTGAGCAGCTCCAGGGTTCTCGGCCTCTCCAACATCCAGACAGCCATCGTTGGATGGTATCTGGCAAGTCAATCTAATAAACACTCTTTTATTTTATATTCATTGTATTGGTTCTGTCCCTCCAGAGAGCACTAATACAGATTCACATGCACATAGGTACCTGGGTGGGTATGTATTTGTATGAAGATAGGCAGGTGGCCAGGAAGATAAATAGAGGAGATAAAACACACATACATATTCACTGCTTTGTCAGTCACATCAGCCTGGAGTGAACCTGTTTATAAGAACTCAAGTCCGATGATAGGTGGGATACATTCATAAATTCAGCACCTTTAACTTCGTGCAGTAAAAAAGATTATTATTTTCAGGACTAATCCCACTCTTTGCAATTGACTACCAAGCTTATTGTTTGGGACTGTCTTTGTAATAACTATTTATTTAATCCTTCCACGATCAAAGATGCACAGTTGAGGGTGTAGAGCGCTTATTAGTGAGTTTGGTTTAAATGTGGCAGATCAAAAACAGCCACCCCTGTTTCCTGAAAACCAAGAAAATGAAAGAAAGCATAAAGAAAAAATGCCAAAAGTCAGTCAAAGGGGGAGGAGTAAGTGGAGCCGTGTGGAAGGTGTGAGGTGTGCAAGGTGGGGGGCATGGAAGGTGGGGGCGTGCAAGGTGGGGACATGGAAGGTGGGGGACATGGAAGGTGGGGGGCACGGAAGGTGGGGGGCATGGAAGGTGGGGGCATGGAAGGTGGAGACATGGAAGGTGGGGACATGGAAGGTGGGGACATGGAAGGTGGAGGGTATGGAAAGTGGGGGACATGGAAGGTGGGGGACGTGGAAGATGGGGGATGTGGAAGGTGGGGGACGTGGAAGGTGGGGACATGGAAGGTGGAGGCATGGAATGTGGGGGACATGGAAGGTGGAGTACATGGAAGGTGGGGGACATGGAATGTGGGGGACATGGAAGGTGGAGTACATGGAAGGTGGGGGACATGGAAGGTGGGGGACGTGGAAGGTGGGGGACATGGAAGGTGGGGTATGGAAGGTGGGGGCACGGAAGGTGGGGGGCATGGAAGGTGGGGGACATGGAATGTGGGGGACATGGAAGGTGGGGTACATGGAAGGTGGGGACATGGAAGGTGGAGGGTATGGAAAGTGGGAGGCATGGAAGGTGGGGAACATGGAAGGTGGGGGACATGGAAGATGGAGGACATGGAAGGTGGGGGGCATGAAAGGTGGGGAACATGGAAGGTGGGGACATGGAAGGTGGGGGGCATGGAAGGTGGGGGACATGAAAGGTGGGGACATGGAAGGTGGGGGGCATGGAAGGTGGGGAACATGGAAGGTGGGGGACATGGAAGATGGGGACATGGAAGGTGGTGACATGGAAGGTGGGGGGCATGGAAGGTGGGGGACATGAAAGGTGGGGACATGGAAGGTGGGGGACATGAAATGTGGGGAACATGGAAGGTGGGGGACATGGAAGATGGGGACATGGAAGGTGGGGTATGGAAGGTGGGGGACATGAAAGGTGGGGACATGGAAGGTGGGGGACATGGAAGATGGGGACATGGAAGGTGGGGACATAGAAGGTGCGGGCATGGAAGGTGGGGACATGGAAGGTGGGGGCATGGAATGTGGGGGACATGGAAAATGGGAGGCATGGAAGGTGGGGGGGCACAGGACTTTAAGTAGCCTCATGTCAACTTTGTTTTATCATTATAGTGGGATGCCAGCTATGGAATGGACCGGCTTCAGCTACAGTATGGTTGAAAATACGGGCATCAGAAGAGTGTGTAAACTCAACACATAGGAGAGAGGATGAAAAGGGATGAAACAGCATTTTAAGAAATGGCAAACATAGAGTACATCATTTCAGCTATGGGTATGAAATACCAACTAGGTATTTATTTATTCATGTGTTTATATTTTAAGCATAACTTTTGCTTATTTAATATTTACTTTAGGTATGTGTGTGTCTGTGTGTCTGTGTGCCTGTGTGTGTGGTTTGTATGTGAGTGGAGGTTAGGGGACAACTTGAGTCCTTCTTTTTATAACATGGGCCTTTATCTTCTGGGTCATCCCTCCTGCTCCTGGGCAGGTGCTTGAAATGGATGTTCTGAGCTGATTATACACTGGAGAAAACACAGTGCTTTGTTATTGGGCCTAAATCTAACCTTAGGAAATTATCTCTGTGACATAATTTGCCTGAAACATTGGATAAAGGAAACTGAGCTGTTCTTCAGTAGTAACATTTACACAGCAAGAGTCCAGATGTAGAGTCTGGAACCTTTGTTCTGTGTTTCACTTCTTCCGCTCTACCCACCAAGGGCCCAGCCTGGTGGTTCTGGACTTATCCTGGGCAGGTGTCTGTCCCCTGGCTTCACACACTCACACTATTGCCGGGACGCACTCCAAAAGTGATGCCCATGGGAGTTTTTTCTAGCCTCTATAAGTATGATTGAGAATTACTAAAAATCGCCAGAGTTTATTTGTCCTGTGTATTTCTGAAATGTGAAATGCTTATGACAAGGCTGGATAGAGTCTTTGATTGTAGCTAGTTTGGTATAGACTGTAAACATGACACTCCACGGGCTGTTGCCAGGAGATGCAAGAACACACAGCAGCAAGCTGAATTGATCAGCTCCTTGGGTTTCATGTAGAGAAACTGCAGCATCACTCAGAACAGAGGGATTGCCTGACAGGTCTTTTTTTTTTTTTACCTTCCTTCCTTCCTTCCTTCCTTCCTTCCTTCCTTCCTTCCTTCCTTCCTTCCTTCCTTCTTTCTTTCTTTCTTTCTTTCTTTCTTTCTTTCTTTCTTTCTTTCTTTCTTTCTTTCTTTCTTACATCTATTTACTTTTATTTATATGTATGTGTGTGTGCCTGCCTGAGTTTATGGGCACCATGTATGTGCAGGCGTCTGAGGAGGCCAAAGAACATTGAATGCCCTGGAATTAGAACTTTGGGACATTGTGAGCTACCTGATATGGGTGTTAGGACTAAACCTGAGTGCTTTGGAAAAGGGGTAAGAGCTCTTAACCATGGAGTAGCTCTCTTTGCCCTGGTTTTCAGTTTTTATGGGTGCCCCTAATCAGGGACCCACAATCACTGGAGAATACCACCTGTTGTCTGGAAAGACTTTTCCATGCTGGGAACTGAACTTCCTCAAGGACAAAATGGCAAAGGAAGAGAGAAGAGAACACTAGTAGGGTCCCAGTAAAGCATAAAAGGGCATATACTTTCTCTGTGTATGGTGCGTTTTGGGTAGGCAGCTGAATTGGTTGTTTTTTGTTTGGTTGTCTGTTCTTTGTCAAGTTGACATGAGCTAGAGTTCTCTGGGAAGAGGATCCTCAATTGAGAAAATGCCTCCATCAGACTGGTCTGTAAACAAGCCTGTAGGGGCATTTTATTGGCTGGCAATTGATGTGGGAGGACCTATCCACGGTGGGAAGTTCTGTCCATGGGCAGGTGGTTCTGGGAGTCGTAAGAAAGCAGGCTATGAAAGCCCCAGGGAACAAGACAGTAAGCAGCATCCCTCCATGGCCTCTGCATCAGCTCCTGCCTCCAGGTTGCTGCCCTGCTGGAGTTCCTTCTCTGACTTCCCCTTATAATGGGCTGCTACTGGAAGTGTAAGATAAAATCAACTCTTTGCTCCCTAAGTTGCTGTTGGTCATTGCCTTTATCACAGCAATAGACTCATAACTAAGAAACTTGCCATTGGTATAATTGGAAAACCCACGATCTTATCAAATTCTTTCATGCTGGAGCCATTGGTAAGTGCTCTGGTGGATGACCCTGGGCCCATATACATATAGGCAGCATTATTTCAGCCCACTGGGCTATAAGCAAATAAATAAGAAAAAGAGGATGTGAAGATGGGAGGGAGGGGTGTTGGGGAGTCCTGGGGAGAGTTGATGGATAGGAGGGGCATCTACGATCAGAATACATTATATACATGTACAAAAATTTCTAATAATGAATAAAATAGTTACTCAAAAATTCCATTCTCCTATGGGCAAGAAAGTGGAGACTCGGTGAGGTTCTCTGTGTGTTTTGATTAATATCATTTAAATTTCTGTGTGAGTGTGCACTTTAGTAGGAATGTGAATATTATTTTTGGAAGACTATGTTTTCCAACATTAGCCTGCGAACAACAATAAAAGAATAGCTGCTGCTTAGAATCAGTATTGACTGTGGATGCTAATTAGGTGTGCTAAATGCTTCATGCACCGGACTCTCAAAGCCCCAGTGGGTAGGGACTATTAACCTTTGCTTCCAGAATTTCACTGGCTTTGGGTGAAGGTCACAGGTTGAGGGGATTTGGGCAACTTTCCCCTAGTGCAAGCAATTTAGCCCAGCAAAATGAAAACTGAGTTGTTGAGAGCATTGCTAAAAATCTACTAACCAGGGCTCATACACTGTGGTGGTATGAGGTCACATTACATTCACCTTCAATGTATATGATGGCATGATGTCACATTACACTCACATGCAATGTATATGATGGCATGATGTCACATTACACTCACATGCAATGTATATGATGGCATGATGTCACAGGACACTCACATGTGATGTGAACATTTAACCTCAGTTCCTGGCCGTATAGATGCTTCTCCTACCTTCCTGTCTTACAGTTGGCCATGAAGATGTTCTCTGATCTACCTTAATATGATAGTAGGTCTTCTGTACACTCATTCTAGAGGGTCCTGCCCAGGCCCTGGAGGAAGGAATGTTGCTCTCGGAGGCCAGAAAAATCTCTAAATAGAGGAGCTTTTCAGGGGCACCCCTCCCAGCTTACCATCACCCGTACTATACAGGCTCATGAAATCCCAAATAGTTTGGGTGCTGAGGGGGCTGGACAACTAGGCACGAGGAGGTTCCTAGGGATGGGATGCCAGGAGGGAGTGGGGGAACTCCACACTCCTCCAGCCTGCCCTGTGTTCTCTCCTGTGTGTTCTTTGTGATCATAAAGCCGAAAATATAAAAGAGTGTTTCCTTAAGTGACTCAAGTAAATTAATTGAGCCCTAGGACTGGCCGATGGAAACCATAATTTACAACCTGTCAATCAGAAAAGGACCTGAATGCTTGTGACCAGCATCTAAGGTCCTGGGCCCAGATGTCCACCTGTGGGATCAGATGCTGTTGGCCACCATTTGTAGCAGTGACAGCAAACTGGAAAATTCCTTTAAAGAGTCCCCTCTTATTTTTTTTTTTTACAATTCCAGGGAAGGGGCTGGGGAAATTCTCAGTGATTAAGAGCACTTACCACTCTTCTGGAGGACTGGAGTTCAGTTTCAAGCATCCAGGATAGTTGGCTCACAGCCATCTGCCACTCAAGGTTCAGGGGATCCAATGCCTCTGGCCATTCCAGGCACTTGTACTCATGTGCACCTACCCACGTACACATCTTCACACCTACACATAAGTAAAAATAATAAAAACAAGTGACTAAAAATATTCCAAGAGGGTGTGGGGAGCTGGAACAACAAGAAAGAGAACTCCCAGAGGATCTGCCCTCTTCTGGCCTCTGAGACACAGGCATGCAAGTGGTGCATGGACATACCTGGAGACAAAACACTGGTACACATGATAGATGGATAGATAGATAGATAGATAGATAGATAGATAGATAGATAGATGATAGATAGATAGATAGATAGATAGATAGGTAGACAGATGATAGATAGTCAGATGATAGATAGATGATAGATATATAGATGATATATATATATATATATATATATAGATAGATAGATAGATAGATAGATAGATAGATAGATAGACAGATAGATAGTCAGATGATAGATGATAGATAGATAGATAGATAGATAGATGATAGATAGATAGATAGATAGATAGATAGATAGATAGATAGATAGATAGATAGATAGATGATAGACAGACAGACATAAAATCCAGGTAACCTGGTTTCCCTATGAACAGTGACGACAACAACCATAATAATAGACATTTAATCACATTTTATCACATGTCCTGTCACATTGCACTGTGATAGGTAAGTTAACCAGACCCTGCCATGTGTCTGTGCTACACTATTGCCCCTACACATCCATTTGCTCACCTTTGTCCCAAGCCTTCATTTGATTTTCCCTCCTTCCACCATCAGCGCACACAGAACTATTTCTTACAGCAAGAAATACTGGTTTCCATTCCTGGGTTTCCATTTGCACAAAGGATGCAGTTTAGGTCTGGGGCATGGCTTGTCTCACAACTGTGAGGGCTTGATTGGGTCTCCAGAACCCATATAAAGAGTTGGGTGTGGGGGCTCACGCCCACCTACAGTCCCAGAGGTGTTGAGTGGGTGAGGTGGAGATGGACAGATTTCTGGAGTCACTTGGTTAGTCCCAGGCCAATATGAGATGCTATTTTGAACAAAGGTTTTGTATGCACATGGGAGAACGGAGACCTGAGGCTGCCCTCTGCCCTCTTCATACATGTGCACACGCGAGCACACAAGTATACCCATACCCTCTTGAACTTGAACACACACACAAATGTATTTACAATCATATTCTACGTTGATACTTTTCACTAGTGTTTTCATTTTAAAAATTTTTTTGTGTGTGAATGTTTTGCCTGCCTGCATGTCTGTGCACCACGTGAGCATACCTAGTACCCATGGATAGCAGAGGAGGACATCATGGAACTGGAGTGACATACAGTTGTTGCCTGGTGTGTGGGTGCTGGGAACTGAACACCAGTCTGAAAGATCAGCCATTGCTTTTAACCATAGAGCAATCTCTCTAGGCTCTCACCAATGTTTTCAAATGTGCTACACTGTGAAGTCTAACGTGGTCTTACTTCTGGTCTACCCCACTTCTGCCCACACTGACCATTTTATCAGCAGTGGCTCTAGGTTACCTGCTGTCATTTTCTGTCACAAACAATGCTGTATTGAAGGTCCTTGTCTTCATGGGAAACAACATTGATTCAGTTCCGTATGCTCTAAAATGCCCGGCTAAGCACTTAGACCCTAGGCCCTCTGACATCACCACATATCTCTTTTAAGCCTTTATTTTTCCCAGCTCCACTTAGCATACAGGTGACCAAGAGGCAGAGAGCTTCACAAGGCAAAAACACTCTTAGCAAGAAGTAAATGGAAGCCCCAGACCAACTGTCCCTGGAGCAGAAGATGATCTCTACTCACCGAACTTTCAGGATGAGACACAATTATTTGAGTCCCCAACACTCTGGGTCCAGCAGGTCTGCTTGTTAATGATTGGCTCATAGCAGTTTCCTAACTTTTAAGCATGCAACATAGCCTTTGTACAGAAAATAACTATATAGTAACTCATGAAGTCTCATCTAGTTCAGGAAAAGGTGGAGGAGAGGTAAGGGATATATGGAGAGATCTACAGTTGACCATGGGATTAAAACCCAAGGTCAAAATTTTCAAGGGATGGGAGAAAAAGCATGTTCCTCTCTGGAGATTTTGTTAAATTTTGAATGATGAAGAGGAAGTATTACCTGTGGTTGACAGTCGCTAACATTTCACATTTGAAGGGCAGGCCACTAAATGAACCCAGCTCTACTCGAGGCTAGCCATCTACTCCGTTACCTCTCTGACAACAGGGATAATGTCTTCTCTGGACAGTGTCTTCCACATATGGCTTCTTATACAAACCCAGCGAGACACCATGACTGTGCATTCTTTTATGAGAATGAGAATGTTGCCCAAGAACATGGGAGATTCATAGACTCCATGGCTGCACTCAACAAATTAGCTGTGCAAACACTTTCCTGAGGAAAGACTCCTGAAGAGCACACACAGTGTTCAAGCATCCTCAAGCACTGCCGAGCACCCTTCGCCAGACAAACACACGATGGACTAATTATAGCCATTCTTATCTGTTCATTAATCCCCGTCCTCGAAGGGCCACTGCTAAACTACGCTGGCCTACTTCTGGGTAACGCCTGTCCTTGAAGGAAACAAAATTGGATTTCTTTTAAAAAAATATTTTCTAGATCCAATTTCTCACCATTCAGTCAGAAGACCCTCCAGATAATTAGTGTGAATTAGCGAGGTTTTTGTGGTCACAGCACTTCAATGTCTTACTCACCCTGCCCAGAACTTAAAACTGACGAAATGGAAGGCCCGATGGTGGTTCCCTAAATTGTACATGACTTGGGGATTTTTTTGGAAGAACTTAAATTGTAGCCTTTAGCGAGGTTTCATTTACAAGTAAGTAGAACGAGGCGGGCATGGGGGTGGTGGTGGCCAGATACTCAGCAAGGAAAATACCAAGGTGCAGTTTGCATTTCCATGGCTTAGGGGCTGTCGGCTTCTCAGATGGTCTACCAACAAGTTACCCCACCATGACTTCCCCTCAGCCAACAAAGCCAGGCAGAGTCAAATTTGTGGCTCTGCCAGGTACTCCCTGCCTGTGGAATCAGGCCAGTGTGAGCTCAACCCATCACCATGGTCCTCATCTTGAGTCCCGGGACATGAACTTGGGACTGGGCCTGTCTGCGCTCCACTTTCCATCCAATATCAGGTCTCTTCTCACCACCCCTTGTTGTTTTTCCTGGCACTGGGGACCAGCTGGGAAAACCACCATGGAGCTCTACAGTCTTAGCTAGACACCCCTCATCTTACCCTGCCAGGGCCAAATCACTCCTGCCTTGGCTTCATGGGTAAGGCTCATCAGGACATAGGTCATCCTTGATCAACAAGGTGGGTTCTTGGAAAGTGTTCAAATTTCAAGTCTATGTCTATAACTTGGTGTCTAAAGACAACAGAAATTCATTTACTGTCCATTCTAGGAGCTGAGTCCAAAGTCAAGGTGTGGGCATAACCTTCCCAACATCCTCCACTTCAGGTTCTAGGGGAGGGATTGCTAATGTCTTCTTTGCTGTTTATGATTTTCGGGATCTTCAGTGTTCCTTGGCTCTGGATTCTACCTCCCAAGTCTTTTCTCCTCTTATAAAATTTTAGCACCCAGGGCCCAGCATGGGCTCGTTAGACTTGGCTAATCATTTTCACAAAGATGCTATTGCAAAATAATGTCATTCTGTGAGGTTCTGGATGGCATGAATTTGGACACGTTCTTGTCCATCTAAAACAAACAGATAATAACATCTGTATCAGATAAGGTTTTCATTTTAGAGTGTGTGTGTGTGTGTGTGTGTGTGTGTGTGTGTGTGTATGCATGTGTAGGATGACAATGGATAAATGGTTTTATTTATCTGTTTGTTCAATCACATGCATCTATGTAATCAATGAAAATTTGATAGCTATATAGAGAGTCAAGAATAATGCTATAACAAAATTAAGAGAAAACAAACCTCAAGACCTATCTTTCGAGAGACTTGCCATTTAAAGCAAGTTGTGAAAAAATGAAAACTAGTAAGAATTCTTCAAGGAAAAGTGATGATGGCCAGCGAAGTGGCTCAGTGGGTAAAGATACTCGCTGCCAAGCCTGCAAACTGGGTTTGATACCCTGGACCCTGGACCTACAAGTAACAGACACCCTCAAGCTATCCTCTGACTTCCATAAGGGTGCATGCCACATTCATGTATTGACCTAAATAAATGGAAATATAAAAATGTAAGAATTAAAATGACTAGAGAGTTGATGCTGTTGCTCACGGTGGTAGACTGCTTACCTGACATGGTTCTATCCCAAGCCCCATGAAGGTGATGGAGAGAGAGAGAGAGAGAGAGAGAGAGAGAGAGAGAGAGAGAGAGAGAGAGAGAGAGAGAAAGCCACAAGTCAAATGAAGGAAGACACTATATTCAGAAAAATGAGCCTGACCTGACTTTGTGGAACACAGTGTTCAAATAGATCTTGAGATTTATAAGCATATGAAAAGGGGCTCAACAGGAAATAACTCCATGTATGATGTCTATACAATAGGGCTAAAAATACCTCACTCTTTTATCTGAGTGAATATCTCAACCAAGCTGTGTTTCTTAAGGGGTCCTTCATGCAGTTGAGCATTTCTGCTTCCCTTTGTCAGCATGGTAGAGTATGTCCCAGCCATGGATTATGAAGGGTGACATGTCTGCTGTCATAATAAGATTGAGTGCCATCGAAAATATTTCCTTAAGCACAATAAAAACCCAGGTCAGAGTTCACTGCTGAGAACAGCTCAGGGTACAAGTGCCTCCTTAACTGTCATCAATTAAGATGATAGTGCAGGAAGATGGCTAAGAATGTTTGTCAATCTCACAGGATCTGGAATCACTGAAGGGACAATTATGTCTGGGTGTGTCTATGAAAGAAGACCAACCTTAACTGTGGGCAACCCCATTCCAGGGGTTGGGGTTCCAGGTTGAATAAAAAGAGTTGAGTTGAGTACCAGCGTTGGTTGTTCTCTGTGGTCAGAGTGTGCATTCAATGTGACCATCTGCCTCCTTTTCCTGGAAAGTCCATCACGCTTTCCCTGCTGGGATGGACTGTGTGGATGGATCAGTGGAGCAGGATAAACACTTCCTTACTTAAGTTGCCTTTGTCAGGAATTTTATCCCAGCAAGGAGATGAGTCATTAATACACACTGTTTATTGGATTTCCCAGAGGTTGTGATGTCAATAAAAACCACCAGAAAATCCTGTAGTGGGTAGCCATTCCAGCTTTGATCTGGAAGTTCCAACCCCCATTGAGGCTTCGGTAACTGTCATGCCTACAAGGCAGGGCCAAGAGAGGACCCCGAAGACCTGAGATCTGGATGGGCCAGCTCTCTCTTTTGCTGGACCCTGAATGGTGGAGGTGGACCAAGCAGAGCTCCAGAGAACACCGTTGGACTGCGCTACACCTTCCCCATACCCCGCGACCTACCTATGCCTTCATTTGTAAGTTACCCACTAAATAAATCTTCCTTTTAACTACGTGGAGTGGCCTTAATAAAATCCAGCACAGGGGACTTCTATCCATGAGCCATTAGCAATGCAGCTTGGACACTAAGTAATTAGAAACAACCATTTTTTATGGAGGACTCAAAGAGATTCAGAGATCCCCAAATGCAGCTTGCTTCCACACACAAGCACACCCACAGAGGATGCCTCTGGATCCCTGCCAGGTAGGCTGCGCATCCACCGACCTCTCTAAGCAGAACGCCCTCCATCCTCTCTAAGCAAAATGCTCCAGTAGGGAGCTAAACACCTCACTGTTGGGAGGAACTCAGATGGATTATCTATGAGCTTACAGCTTAAGTTCCAGTCCAGTCTTGTAAACAAATAAATAATTAAAGCCCATTAGCACACTTGGGGCCCTCGTCTCATGCTTCTTGGGCTCCCATCAAAGCCGAGATCCCTGTCTGCCGCACTGCACAGGGTCTCAGAGACACTGCTGATTAATTGCTTTTACATTTTGGAAGTCCGTCCAAAAATGTTGTAAAACAGTGTTTGGTTGTGCTCTTGCCAAAGCATGTTTAGGAGGGCTCCAGAGGGTGACGTGGGCACACTTAAGACAGTGAGGGAGGCAGGAGTAATCTGCCCAGGTGTGGCTACCATCTCTGCTCTGGAGTAGCTTCAAAGACAGGTACAGTCCAGCTTGAGACGGCACAGAGGGATCCAGACTTGCTCTGACCAGAACAGCCTTAGCAACAAACTACTTAGCCACTGAGAGTAAATAGAGAGAACCAATTAGGGTTCTGAAAACTCTTTGATTTACTGGCAATCAGGAGGCAGAAATAGAAAACCAAGGAGAGGCTCGTCTTCCTCAGCATCTTGGGTGCCAAAGCCCTCGATGAAATTCAGTACCGAGGGACTGGGGCATGCTCTCATCCTTGCCGGCCAATCCTGCCAGCATCAGTAGCATGGGCAGGCCTCACACTGAGAGCCGCCTCTCTGCCTCTCCTCTATCAACTCCACATGTTGCCCCTGTGGCCGTCTTTGTACTTAATAGAACTTGTCAAAACATATCTATCAGCTGTACGGAGACCAGCTCTGGGTGGTCAGGGAGGGCTGGCTGGAAGCACTCTGCCATTCCTGGCAGCGACATGTTCCCCCTACTCTGTCCTCCTCAGACTGAGGGAGATGAACACATACTGTGAAGTCATTGGGTTTTAAATATTTTTCTCACCAGCAGCTGGTGCTTTATCTGTAGTCTCCCATCTCCACATTCAGGGGGACTTTTCCCTTCAGAACTGTGAGAAACAAATGTTTCCATGTTCTCAGTGGAACTACTACCTTGAATATATGTAAAAAATGACTATACATAGATATGCATTATTCTATATATCTCTATAAATGTACACTGAAGGGTGTACTTATGATACAGATGTGTGCACATATATTATATGATGTTTATATACAAGCTGATAAGTATGTATTTGCACATGCATATACATACATTCACATACATGATGGTGTTTATTTTATATGTGTGCATAAATATGTATAACTATTTCTGTCCCTGGAATTATAACACAGTATGTTCATCCAAGAACTTGGTCTCTATGGTTCTTGGTGACATCTCCTTGCCAGGCGTTCGACTTTCCCTGAGCCATATCCAAGGCCACCGGAATTTTTTGTGGCTAACATCCAGATGGGACTCACTCATCCACTACTGGCCTGAGACTAGGGAAAAGTATCCCTTGTTATGTTTTTAAATCATCCCTGAGAAAATTGGGATTCAACAACTCTGACCTCATTCTCTTCACTGTGGGTGACCCTCCGAGTGCCAGGACACCCAGAGGGCAAGGCACGGCCTGCTTTCCTGGTACCTTGTATCACAAGTTCTGCGGCATACAGGCTGGGGGTGGTGGCGGAGGGCACGAGTTGGCTGGGCTTGGATGAGCAGTGCACACAGCTCATCAGGCCAGGCTCTGTGTTCCCACTTTTGAGGTCTGAATTGATTTTTAATAGCAAAATAAAGCTAATGACATTGTGTCATCCTGGGAATGTTGTTCAGTAGCGTATACACACCACTGCGTACCACACCTGTCTTACAACCCAACGGTAAGGGAGCAGAGCAGTCGGGGTGAAGCTTCATGGAGCAGCTGATCGGTGACCCAGGCTCCATCCTTCAGGGCTCTCTCTGTCTCTCTCTCTGTCTCTGTCTCTGTCTCTCTTTCTCTACCTGACAAGCAAAGAGAGAGAACACAGAAGGTCACAGGGTATGAAGGTGTGTTTAGAGGTATTTAGAGATAGGACAAGAGGTGACCAGGGTCACTTTGGACCACAATCCAATGTCCAGACATGAATCCAGTGAAGTTAATCGAATCCAATAGAAGAAACTGAGAAATGGAATCTATTCCCAGATGAAGGCCTAAGGAGCTCATTAAGATGGCTGTCTCTCAAGATTGGAAGACTGTATGGGGTTATGCATCTAAGGACTACACGATCCCAGCATTTTCCTTCGTCATTATTTTACTGTTATTATTTACCGATCAGAGAAATGTTTTGCATCCATCTTCCTTTCTTTCTCCATCCCTCCCTTCCATTCTTTCTTCAGCTCTTTTTTGTGGGGGGGAGTATCATTGTATGTGCGAGGCAAGCACTCTACCACTGAACTATATAACCAAGTATTCTTTTTATTTTTTCTTGTGAAGCAAGTTCTCACTAAGTAGGCAGTGTGGGGTTGAGCCTACTTCATAACCCAGACACTAATCCTCCTGCCTCAGCCCCTTGAGTAGCTGGGAATCCATTTTTCTGTCACAAGGCCTGGCTTGTGGCATCCTTTTAACATCACATTTTAAAATGAACTTTATACACACAAATAAACATTATATTAAGCTTCTCTGGCTATATTGTAATTTATTATAATTGAGAATTATATTTTATAACCAATACACATATTTAAATTCTGTTAAATACTGAAACTATAAATGAAGTAGGTGATAGACTTTATCTTTTAAAATAAATTGTGACATGTATGTATTAGTGTATTGTGTATATATGTGTTCCATAGGTCAATGTTGAAATGTGACATCATATGCTTCAAAGTTAGTTATTGATATTCCCACATAAATGCATGCATACACATCTCTGTGACTCTCTACCACATATCCACTGTTGTCCAGTGGAAACACATTCACCACCCTGCTTCCTGTGACCATTAGGTCAGGGCTCTGCTCTGTACCTACAAGCTGAGTCTTCATGTTCTGTTCTTCGGGAAGGTTACTTCCTGGTGTTCACAATGGCCAGAACACAGTAGGTGGACCCACTGTGTGCCACAACTTTGTCACTGGAACAGAGCACCAAGAATTGAGACCATCAGCACCGATGTTGAGCAGTGACGTGTGCTGGCTGCCAGATCCAGACTCAGTGTCTGACTGTGATATTCAGCGGCTGTGGGACCTTGGGCCAGTCACTTTCTCCCCCTAACTTAGTTTTTCTGTCTGTAAAATTGAAAGTGGACAAGCCTTTACAAGAATATTCTTGAGGGTTAAATGGGAAAATATAAACAAAACCAACAAAAGTCCGTGACAAAGATTTTTTTTTAAATTATGAGAAAGTAAAGAAACCATGACTAGCCGGGCGGTGGTGGCGCACGCCTTTAATCCCAGCACTCGGGAGGCAGAGCCAGGCGGATCTCTGTGAGTTCGAGGCCAGCCTGGGCTACCAAGTGAGCTCCAGGAAAGGCGCAAAGCTACGCAGAGAAACCCTGTCTCGAAAAACCAAAAAAAAAAAAAAAAAAAAAAAAAAAAAAAAAAAAAAAGAAACCATGACTATGAAGCTTGGTGGGTGTTTAGTGTTATTCATCAACTTGACTACCTAGGAGACGGGTTCCTGAGAGTGCCTGGGAGAAGGTGCATGTGGGGGTGTCTATCCTAACGGCATTAACTAGTTGATGTGAGAAGACCTTTCTTAATTGTGGGTGGGACCATTTTCTGGGAGGAGACCCCGGTCTGTATAAAATAGAGAGAGCAAGCTAAGTCCTAGCACAGACTGTGTTAGCTGCTTCCTTTCCTGTGGGTACAGTGTGGTCCACTGCTTTAGGCTTCTGCTGCCCTGGTTTTCCCACCATGACGGGTTGTACTTTGAACTGTGAGCTCAAGAAAACACCTTCCTCCTCAAGTGCTTTGTTTTGTCTTGTTTTCCAGAGCATTTTATCACAACAAACAGGAAGATAAACTAAGACATTGTTGAGGGCTTCTGATTTTAAGGAGGCACATAGAGTGGCCGGAGCACACCCAGATCCTGACAGCACTCTCATATTTCAATTTCCATCTCAGTAACCAACAGACTTCTCCAGGAATAGCCTAAGTCTTCAGCTGCTGTTCTCTCCCACTCTCCAGGGTGAACTCTATTGGCACAGAATGGGGATTATGGAAGAAAAAGAGCAAGACTGAGGCAGCCCTTCTGCTCCCCGCTCCCTTCAGTGGTTACACTCCAGCCCAAACAGTCCCCTTCCTTCCTGTGGCTAATGGTTATGTCTCCCCAAGTCAACACCCTTAATACTGTTCTTACAGATCCTAGTTGAATCTTCAACACTACCTGGTCTAGTGGGACTTCAGACTCTCCCCATCATGATAACTCCCTAGCATGCAGAGCCAGAGCTCTAGGATGCCTGCAGCTGGATCATGTTCCCTGGGTACAACAGGAAAAATGCACCCACAGACTCTCAGTAATGCAGTCACCTGAACAAGGCTGACAGTTGACATGTCAACATGGAAGGGACAGGACCATAAGTTCTCACCCCTAGAAGAACTGTGGTTGCTAAGAGAGGGAGACTTAGTTTCCTCCAGGGGAGAATTCCCACATAGGTTGTTCAGTCCCAAGTATTCAGCCCTGAACATATATACACACAAGCAATAATAAATGGACTCAGTAGGTTGAATGTACATGTGTTTGTATGTGTATAGATCTGTGCATATTTTGTGTGTGTGGGGGGGGAGATGTGTGTTTAACAGTAATAATTACAGAAGAAGAGGTCATGAATTTGGGAAGGAGGGGGGAAATATGGGAGGAATTGAAGGGAGGAGTGGGTATGTATATATGAAGTACTTATGTATTAATTTCTCAAAAAACAACCTATAGGAGAAGTCTGCTCTCTCCTTCTCTGGTGAGGGCTCTTCACACCTGTCTTGGCTAAGAAGCCAAGCCCTCATCTTTCTTTTCTTCTTAACATTATGCCCACTTCACAGGTACCAGGGTATTATTATTTAGTAGAGGTTGCATGTGCTTGGGGAAGTGAATTACCCTAGGGCTGTCACACGTTCCATCTTCAACGTTCCACGATCTCTCTGGCTTGCAGGCACCATTTCCCCATCACCAGGAGCAGGAGCTCACTGAGTTTCTTTGAACCTTTTTCTCTCATAGAAGCCTGTGCCTTTCTGATACCCGTGCGCATGAATTTTTCTTTGCCTGCTCACTTCTCAGTCTCCCATACTAAATCACACTGAAACATCTCTCCATCCCTGTGTGTGTGTGTAAAGGGGCACTCTAAGGAATAGTTGGGCATGCTTGCTGTTGAGAGTAGAGATGCATGGGCACAACCTTGGGTGATGACTTTTATACAACATTTCCATCCGGGATTCTGGATGTTGGATCACTTTCTCCCATTGGCACTTTGTAATTATGTATCTGTTACCGGTTCTTAAGAAACATCCCCTCCATTTGCCTGGAGAAAGGAGAATGAGACTGCACATCAGCCTGAGCAACCGTGGAGAAGACGTCATCCGAGTTTGCAGGTTCTAGAGAGGGGTCCTGGATATCCCATTAAGCACACAAAACTTCAGTGAATTACCAAGTCTCTGAGCCTCAGTGTCCTTATTTGCGTGACAAGATTTGACTTGACTGTCTTTGAAGATGGGTTGCTAGAACATGCTTTCCAAGGCCACCTGACCTCCATGCAGGTTCTGGGCATGCCACAGGCATCCTATGTAAGAAACTTGGCAGTGGAGTCCAGGAATGTTTATTGTTTTTGTGTGTGTCTGAGTGAGGGCTGTGAATGCACATGTGTATACATGTTCACATGAATGGGCCACATGAGTTTGCCCATGCTTGTCCACATGGGTCATTCCTGGGGAAGCCTAACACTGCTGTCAAGTGTCTCCCCAGTGCTCTCTACTTTTCTGAGGCAGGTTCTTCCCATTGAACCCGGAGCTCTCAGTTGGCTGATATATCTAGTCTGCTTGCTCTGAGGAACCCATTTCCACCTTCCCCACTTTGGAATTTACAGGCAGCCACTCTGCCTGCCCAGTTTTTATGTAGGTTCTGGGTCCAGAACTCCAGTCCTCATGCTTGTATATCAAGTTCTTTATCCAGTTCCCCAGCAGCTTAAACAGGCAACCGGAGTGAATGGCAGGCGTACTCTTTTTAAGTTCCTGTGTGCTGATCCTGCTGTGGGCTGAGGGTTCTGCAGATGTTGACTTGCGATGTGATCCCTTGGAGGAGGGAGACCAGCTTATTTCCTCATACTCAGGGTGGTTTGCCCAGCCCCCTTTCCCCCGTACCCCATTGGTCTGGCTTGAACGATTTATTTATTTTTATTCCCTTGCCATGTTGACGCTTTATAACCCTTGATCAGTAAATAATTGGTTGAACAAGCAAATGATCTAATCTCTGCTGAGCACACCGAAGAGAATCTCGTTAGAGGAGAGTACCACCATCAGCTTCTACTCTAGAAAGCCACAGCACTGTGTCCTGATGGACCTCGGAAAAAAAGCAGCATCCGTTTCTACTCGGTTCTGTCATTAAGCTCTTCCACACTCATAATAGTGATCCTCTTCATCTTCAACTGTCTTAGTGGGAGGGACACGTGGTAACAAAGCAGCTTTTGTTATGTCCGTCTTGGATGAGCTGGCCTCTGAGGGAGACGGAGACCCAGGCAGCAAAGGGAAATTCAGATGATTGAGTGTGACATGCTGAGAAGGCAGAGCATGGAGACCCTACCCCCTCTACCTAAGTGTCTTGGAAGGCTACCCAGTTGAAGCAACAAGTAGACTGGAACTTCCAGGCTGGAGAAAGCAGGGGGAGAGTAGGCTGTGTGGAGTGAGAGAAGTCAGGTCAAAGGCATTTGCAAGCTGAACTTGAACTTGGGTGTGGCTTTTGTCAGTCTTTAATTTACTCTGTAGGTCTTTTGTATATGGAAATTTGCTTTGGGGGCCTGAACTGTGAAACACACCCATGCCTGGCTTGAGGGCAGAGACACTGAGTCTTCAACTCTCTCTCTCTCTCTCTCTCTCTCTCTCTCTCTCTCTCTCTCTCTCTCTCTCTCTCTCTCTCTCTCACACACACACACACACACACACACACACACACACATCTCTCACACACACTAGGTGCTATCACGGGCTTCTTCACACCACACTCTCCCTTCCTCCTGAACAACCTTTGCTTCCTTCTCTGTGAACATTCTCCAGACCAGCACCACGGACTCATTCATGTCCCTGGACCAGCACAGTGATTTTCAAGTGTCATCAATCAAGTGTGACAGGAGAGATTGGTGGGGCCTGGGAGCCTCTAGACAGAACACGCCCTGCTAATGGAAACCAGCCACTGTCTTGTTTTTCCAAAACATGGAACCAGCCAAACAAGCTCTCTGTTTGGGAGATCTAGTCCTGTTGTTGCCCACGGTGACCTTTAAGGTCCCTGAGGGCGGGTTGATAGATTATTTGCTTTTCCAGTCTCCAGATCTTGGAGCAGATTGGAGGGGAATCCGAATGAACGTCAGAGAGCACTTCATGTGCGGGTTTTGATCTAGCCAGAATGGCTATTGGCACGGTGTGGTAAAAGTAGATTGGAGAGTAAGAAAAAAAATTCATTGACCAATAAGAGAGCAAAAGGTTCTAAGAGATCAAAGGCGGCTCTGAACCATTCCCCTGCGAAGTCGGAGGGTTAAGCGTCCTCACTGGCAACGCTGGAAGCAGACACTGTGGAGTGCAGAACGCAACCCCAGGAAGATCCAGTGTTGCAGATCCTGACTGATAAGAGCTGAGGGTGTTTGGTTTTCTTCAGTTGGCCAACACACTCATTAGAGGCCATTCTTCTCATGCCATCCCTCATGTGACACGTTTGTGATTGGGCTTGGGAGGTGTCTCGGCAGGGAAAGCACCTGCCGAACAAATCTGAGAACGTGAATTTGGAATCTCAGAGTCCAAGTGAAGCTGAGTACGGTAACATATACCCACAATCCCAGCGCTCCTCCTGCAAGGTAGGAGGCAGTGAGTGACAAGAGAACCCCTGGAAACTCACAGGCCAGCCTGGTATCCCAAATTATGACTAATAAAAGACCCTTTCTCAAGCAAAGGGAAGGTGATGCCTCTGACCTCCAAGTGCATACCATGTGCATGGACACCCACATGCACATTCACATGCACATTCACACTCACAGGCACACACGCACACACACACACACACACACACACACACACACACACACACACACACACAGACAATTTTTAAAAGCCCTGTCATTTTTCTGAGTAAAGGACCAGGACTATCAGTGTGGCCCATAAATCCAGAAGGACCCCACAGGACCCAGCTAACAGCTCTCCTGCTAACTCCTGTTAACTCAGCCATGCTGGCCTGGAATCCCTCAAGTTCCTGCACTCCTCTGAGTTTCCACTCACATCTCTTCTGCTGCACACCTCCACCCACCCATCATCACCTTCGCTCAACTCCTCCGACTCTTCGCATCTGAACCTCTCCTTGTACGCAGCCTCCTCACGACTCAGGCCCCTCTGCTCACACTGCACCCCTGTCCTCACACTTCACTCACACTGTTGCTTCAACGCACGTCCAGCATTTGTGATCTCACAACCTTGGGAGGAACCGGCCAGACACGGCTTGGACGACATCTATTTTGATCTCTTCCTATGCCAACACCTAAGGCAGAGTTTGGCACGGAATCAGTGATCAATAAATATGTGTTGAGTGGATGAATGGAGGAAGCAGGAAGTGGTCCATTATCAGGGGTGCGTGGGTGGCAGCCAGCTGGCCACTCTTCCAGGACACAGCGGCTGAATGATGCACAGAGACAGTGGAAAGGGGTGGAGGTTAGGACGGTGGACACTGAAAGTCTCCTCTTAGAATCTATGCTGTCTCCTTCCAGACATCCTAAGGACATTTATGGGTTTTGTGCTGCTTTCACCGAAGCCTGAGACCTGTACAAAGTAGGTCAGGTCCCATAATATAACTCGACAAGTCACTCACGAGAGACCTGGCTGTCCCAAGCAATTCAAGTCAGAGAACCAGGCCACGGCTGAATAAGCAGAGGACGAGGGCATTTATTAAGGTGATAGGGCATAATGAACCCAGGGCAACAGAGGGATGTCTGACTCTCTATTAGATCAGTTATCAAACACTGAGGCTGTGTGCTCTCTTCATGGCGGAGGACACGCTAGTCTGTGACATGTTAGGTCAGTCGAGGCAGGCAGCCATGGCTTCTGTACAAACAAGCCTTGTAGCCTCTCTTCACGTCTAATTTAGTGCTTTGGGTTGTATGGGACCTTTCCCATCACCTTGTACAGGATCTAATGACAAGGTCGCTCTGGGACATCTCTTCCCCCGGCTTTGGGTTAACTATCCAGGGACTATGTCAACTTCTCCTAGTGTGTGGCAAGTCGCTTCAAAACCTATTAAAAGTTGATAGGGATTAAACATGAAATAATTTCAGCACAACAGACAAATCTCAGAGTCACCAAGGAGGTTCTGGGCAAGTGACAAATAAAGAACCTTGAGAAGGTGGGTTGTTCAAAAAGAAATGGATTATGGTGGTGCTCCTCTAGGCAGGTTTTCATCGGATGACTTTTACCATAAGAAAACATGGAAGCTTCTACCAAGATACTTGGTACCTTCATCTGGCACAACCTGTCTCTCAATGAGTCTCCAAACCATTGTCACCCCCTCTAACATGGCAAAGATGTAAGCATACACTACAAATGTTCTTTTTTTATTTTATTTTATTTATTTTTATTTTTTTGGTTTTTCGAGACAGGATTTCTCTGTGTAGCTTTGCGCCTTTCCTGGAACTCACTTGGTAGCCCAGGCTGGCCTCAAACTCACAGAGATCCACCTGCCTCTGCCTCCCGAGTGCTGGGATTAAAGGCATGAGCCACCACCGCCCGGCTTACACTGTAAATGTTCTTACAGTCGGTCCCTTCATGCCTGGGCCTCTCATACGTCAACATCAAGAGCAGAAACTATGTGCCTAGTTCTCATATCAGCCTTAGTGTCTTATATAGTTTCTTGTAGATAGTCAATATCACATACATACTGTTTGAGCTTGAGAGGGGATGGATGAATAACCCTATCAGAAGGCAAGAAAATTGATCATAAAACATGCACTTTCTCCAAAGGCAGAGTGAAGCCACAAGTCTGTGCCCCTTTAAGGACCAAGTGATAGACTGCCCTGGGAAGATCAACGGAGTGATGCCTTGGTTTGCTTGTGACGTGTCCCTCAGAGGCTCACATGTTTGAACACTTGGTCCCCATCTGATGGCAGTGTTTGAGACAGCTGTGGAACCCTTAACAGGTAGAGCCCAGCAGGAAGGAACAGGTCACTAGAGCCCTTGAGATTTCATAGCTGGCCTCACTTCCTGCTCATCCTCTGCTTTTGAGCATGGATGCAATTTGCCCATCGAGTTTCTGACTCCTGTCGCCATACCTTCCTTGTCTACTGCCATGCTTCCTGTTATGGTGGACTCTCTCTCTCTCTCTCTCTCTCTCTCTCTCTCTCTCTCTCTGGGATTGGAATGAAAACAAACCCTTTTCCCTTAATTGCTTTTGTCCGGGTATTTTGTTACAACAACAGAGAAGTTACTGACTTGGTGGTCATGTGGAGTGTGAAGAGACACCCCAGGCGAAGGAGTCAGTGGACCAACAGCTGCATGGTTCCCCCAAAGACACAGTGGTGGCCAGATGAGGAATCATCTTGGGGTGAGAACAAGATAGATAGGAGAACAATTAGCAGTCGGTACAGGGAGGAAGATGTGGTGGCTATCTAGATACAGGTGAGCCAATGATGTCCAGATTTGGGTTTTAAGTAGAGATAACATTTAAATGAGTTAGGGGATTATTTAAAGTTACATAACCCCCTTTTCAGGGTGACTTTTGGTATGTATGTCGAATTCCGTAGTTATATTAATAAATTACTAGTTGATTCACATGGAAATAAAGGTGCATGAATTAGATTCATTCAGAGAGTTTCCCTGGGAGTTTCAGTGTTAATTGGTTAGTCAATCTGTTTGTTACAATCCATCCATCAGGATTTTTTTCTTTGTTTTTTTTTTTTTTTTTTTGACTAGGTCAAAGGTTTACTTTCTCGAAGATTTTATCTGTCTATGTGAACTAATTTGGACTATATGGAAGTCCCTCCCAGCTCCTGTCCCTTCTGCCAACCCATTTGGTGAAAGTGAGGAGATGCATTTGAGCAGATGTGTGTTTATGGAAGGTAATAAATGATATATTTTAGTGTAAAATAGTTCCTCTTTAATACGCATTTCTTTATTATGTGCTGTATTTTCATTGCATTTTATAAACATTTCATCATCAGATGTTTTATGATCTGAGAAATAGAAAAGGGATGAGCTTATAACTTATCAATACATAAATTTTAACCACTTTTGTGTGTGCCACAAAGCACTGTACATTAAATCCCACTGGGTCGTATTTTCAATCACTTCTATCAGCTACTCCTGATATGGGAACCACAGAGATGGGCTGAGTCCAGCTCTTACCTTTAAGGACCTCCCACTCTAGGGTGGATACAGCCACACAGTGATCAGCTGTGGACCTCCCACTCTAGGATGGATACAGCCTCACAGTGATCAGCTGTGGACCTCCCACTCTAGGATGGATACAGCCACACAGTGATCAGATCTCCCACTCTAGGATGGATACAGCCACACAGTGATCAGCTGTGGCAAGACCTCCCACTCTAGGGTGGATACAGCCACACAGTGATCAGCTGTAGCAGCCCAGAACGAAGGCTACACAGGGCAGGGGGTGATTCATGCTCCTGTGAGTGCCTGAACAAGCTATGTAGTCTCCTTCAGTTCAGTTTCTGAACTGAAATGTCACAGGGGCACACGTTTTAAGATGTGTGCATATGACAGTGCCTGGTTTCTTATCCCTGGGTCATAATGTTCAAGGAGGGAGCACTGTGAGGGGAGACTGGGTCAGAAGCACCATGAGCCACAGGAAGTCCTCGAGGGTGCTTTCGGAGCTCCAGGGAGAGGACTGATGGACAGGGAAACAGCAGCAAGATCCAAAGCAGCTCCTGCCTCCTCCATCCTCTTTAGTGCAGATCCAGCTTGCAGGTTTCAATGATATGGCGCCAAGGTGAGATTTCAGATCTCTGTTTACGTGAGAAGTTAAAGGAAAAAAACAAACAAATAAAACAAAACAAAAACTTTTTCATGCACTGCTTCTGGACCCTGAGTCACTGCCAGGGGCACATGTCCCCACACCGGAACACATCCGCCTCTAGGCTAGGAGGATGGTTATGCAGGCGTGCTCTGGACTCTTTCTTCCCAACCTCAGGCTTTTCTTTTTACAGAAACAATGTGATTCCGAGTGAATTGGCCAGGAAGTGAGGAAGCCGCCTGTCTTTTCAGGCTGTGGCCCTGAACACCCTGGCCTTCACAATGCCTTGACTGATAGCAACAGGCCGTTGAAGACTTATTGTTGCTCTCTGAATTTGGTTTTGTGCACTTTTTCTTCTCTGTGAGAAAGAATAGGAAGCATTCTTCCCAGAACCCAGCACATTTGTCTCGTCCACAGAGTCCCTCAGCAACCTTGAAGTTGGAGGCAGTCATAGAAACAACTCTGCCTCCGCCTCACTCTGCCCTTTCGAGGACAAGGCAGGCTTTCTCAGGGACAATGGGTTACACTGAGAACACCCCCAGCCAGCCGTTCTCTCCATTGAAAGTAATAATAAATAAATGTTATTTCCCGAGTATCTTTTTATGCACCGAGTACTAAGCCAGTTTGCCTTCCTATTTAATTAAAAATGTTTAACTTTTTCATTTTGAACTTTTTTTTTAGACTTATAAAAGAGTTGCAAAAGGAGATGAAAAATTTCATGATATACCCTCCACTCAGCTTCTCCAAGTGGGAACATTCAGAGAACACAGAACAAGGCTAAACAACCTCTCACCAACCTTCAGAGACTGAACATCACAGGCCTGCAGAACTTCTTCATCTCTGCCAGCTACCTTACTGCTCTGGTATGGGATTGAATTCCAGATTACAGCTGCTTTTAGCTTCTGAGACTGCTTCCTTCTCTTTTAAAATCTGAAACAGCCCTTCTGTCTGTCCCTGTGGGTGTAGCCATGACCTTGACACTACTGAAGAGGACAGAGGACGGGTCAATTGTTTGGGAAAGAAGCCCTTCATTTGGGCTGGTCCCCTGTTTCCTCATGATGAAACCCCAGGTCCTGCAGGGACTTCAGAGGCGACCTGTGTCCTTTCCCATATCTGGATATAGATGTATCCCATGATTAGTGGTATCTTCCCTGGTGACAATCACCTGGAGTCCCCGTCATAAACTCAGCTTTATACTAACCAAGTGTCTCCTGCTACCGGGTTTTGAGACTTCAAACAGGCCCCTCTCATAATGCCTTCTTCTGTCAGTTTTAGCAAGAATGGATGACTCTTGACCTGGACAAATTTTTTAACAATGGTAATTGCCAAAAAGTGACCTACACTTATATTTCTTCATATTTTTATAAATTAAGATTATACTATAAGGAAGACTTTTCTCCATCCTGTTATTATTGAATTTTATCATGTCTCATCTTAATGATTTTTCCACTTTACAGTGGTATGAAAGCTGTTAGTATTCCCTAGGAGTCATGGCTTGAGTTTTGACTTGGGGGTCGGGGTGCCTGTGAGATGAGATCCAATGCTCTCGAGTGAGTTCTAGCATGGTACTCTCTGATGATGTTGAGGATTAGCAATGTTGTTTCCAGACATCATTAACGTGACAGAGTAACAGAACAATTGACACTCTGCTGTGACCTCTGTTGCTGAGAGCTGTGATGTGTTATAGACCACTATACTCACTGAACCTTGGCTCACTGTATTTTCACTTTGTGTTACATTCACTAGTGGATGTTTAACTTTGATTGTCAGCTTGTCACAACCTAGAATTACCTGACAAGAGAATCTCAGGGAAAGATTGTTTGCCTAGTCTTGGCCTGGGAACATGTCTGTGGGGAGCTAACTTAATCAATGTGGTAAGACCCAGCCCACTGTGGGTGACACCATTCCCTAGGCAGGGGGTATGGCCAAAGACTGTGCCATTGTTGTTGGGGAAGCAGCTGGGGTTGGTGCATGTGACTGAATTTGAGAGAGAGGGTTTGCTTCTAAAACCATTCAGAGCCCAGGAAGAGAGGAAGAAGGCTTGAGGAAATGGAGGACAAAAGACAAAAAGGGGGTCAGTTTAGAGACATTGGAGGGGAAGAACCAACACCATTGGGCTAGGGTCCATCATAACCCGAGAACTTGGTATTACCCTATCAAGTGGTATCATTTACAGGCTTACCGGTCATTTACAGATTCTGGGAGGATGCTCTTGTGTGTTTCTATGCTTGAAGGAAACATTTTTCTTCTCTTATTTCTTCTCACTCTGAGCAAGGTTCTTCCTCTGCAGCCAGGAGGATTTCCTCAGTTCACATAGTTTAAATAAGTCTTCCTAGCCAATTGGATGAATCCATGCTTCCTAAGGGACATCTACCTCAGAGTACATCTTGGCTCTCTGACATCTTCCATGTCACCTCTGGAGAGAGGATCTGCATGTTACAATGTAAAATGTAAAAGCAGCATCCAAGGGTCTTTTAGGGGAGCTAGTGAAGTAAGAACAATTACTTTCTCTCCAGGACAGCAGCGAGGCCCCAGATCCCTGACCATGTCCCCAGCTTCTCTCCAGCACTCTGGATTGGAATGCCACATTCACACCCACAGCCAGGTGGAGATGGAAGGTGGACAGAACACCCCAAGACATGGAAAGGATGCTATTAGAGTGGCTTTGACCTCTGGCCTTTACTTCTCATCTTCTCCTGACAAGTCAGCTGCATAAACACCCCCTTTAATCCCCTAAGGCCTTAGTCAAGTCTAAACTACATTGTTGACATTGCCTAGGCAGTGGATGACTTTGAACAAACAGTGTAGCCACTGGGCCTTCACCTTTCCTGGGAGAGCAGCCTCACACATCAGGCCTTCTTGTTGATACTGGATTCCACTCTCGCCCAGGGTGCTTGCATTCATCCTCTGGCCACTGCCTATGTGTATGTTAGGATATAACTAATCATCCATGAATCGAGAGGTTTTTGTTTTTTTTTTTAATTACAGTTTTCTCCTGGGAGCCACCTACAGGGATGGCATGGAGGAGGGGCTCACTGACTGCTTAGTGAGCAAATGATGTTCAGGCCTGCTATTGCAATGCACACACAAACACACACACATGGAGGTGGCTTTTCATCTAGACTCACTCACACTGGGAATGGCTTAACCGCCATCTTTTTGTAGCCTCACAGGTGATGTTTACAACCCTGGCAACCTCAGACAGACTGCATGTATAGCAGCAGAAAGAGACTTTCTGCAGAGGTAAGCCGAAGGCCTCTGTGACTCTGACAGTTCTGTTTGTCCCAGAGCGTCGGGTGATAGAAGACAGAACCCATAGATTGCAATTGAATTTTTATTCTTGACAGTATCAGTTACCAGCTTTGTGACTGGAGGGTTGTCATCCTCTCTGGGTCTCCTTTCTTTCTAGTGTTCAATGGTGCTTGGCAAGCCTGGTTCAGAAGTGGCTGTGAATATATCAAGAGCTGGTGAGTAAGGTTGCGTGGGATGATACAGGCTCAGTAAACATGTCTTATCACCCAGCCCTTTGTTTGTTCAATGGTGAAGTGGCGTAAACGACCAGGATAGGGTCCTATCTGCACCCTCAATTTCCCAAACGTCCATTTCCCAGGCCATCCCACCCAGCATGCCTGTTGCTGTCCTGATTGCTCACACACACACACACTCACACATGCATGTACGGCACACACACAATTATTCTTTGCTAGGACTGCTTTCCTCATTTGGAGTTTGAAAATGCCATGAAAATCCATCACTTGAATGACTCGCTTTACAACTGAGACTCGAGAGAGAAAGTTATTTTTATGAAATCAGAGGAGGCAACACAGCAGGAGACTTCCTGGCCTCCATTTCCAGTTTCCTCTGCCAACACGTGCCATTTGGCATCAGTGGACCTCCGACCCTGCCCGAAAGCACAGCGACATGGCCACTTCCCACAGGGTAAGAGTGTTGAACTTGGAGAAGAGATGGGTGGATTTCTGTTCAAAGGCGCCAGAACCTTCCTGGCATGGCTTGAGAGTTACCTGGGCTATTTGTAAGGTGATCCAGCCCTGGAGACCTCTTAAGAGAGTTACTTCCAGGGTTAAAACACATAAAAATTTCAGAAGAGAAAAAAGTAGCTTTTGATATTTCCCCCCTCTTTTTTTTTCTGGCTTGCACTGTGACTTGCTGAACACAACACCTATTCCAGGAGAACACAAATGATGGTTAATGAGCCTGGTGTCAGCATAAAGCCATGCTACCAAAGGATGATGATTGGGGACAAACATGGCCCGGCTAGACCTGTCCTCTGTGTCCTTAGGGCTTTGTGTTGTTTGCTGCAGCCAGAGGCCTCTGAAGATGAAGAGCCTGGTGTGAACCCGCTCCTGTCTCAGACAACATGGAGGGTCACTTAATGCCAGGGATGTGTGCATTCTGAGGAGCACTGTGTTGAGAGAGATGGTTACCGTGCCAACCTCACCACATGCGCTTACCAGAACGAGAAGGTGATGACCGGAGTCTGATAGTGTGGAACACCGTCTCCTAGATGACTCACTGTACAGCCAGTGGCTGCTTCTAGAAAAAGACACTTGGCAAAGCTAGCTACATACTTTGTGCTGTGATTTTCCAGATGAATGATACGAAGGGGACACACGTAGACACGCACACACATCCCATCAGTACTTTTCAGCATTTATTGTAACTCGGTCTCTGAAACTTCAGCAAACCAAAGAATTGATAGTCTATTGCTCACTATTAGATTTTAAAAAAATTTTAAAAATAACTATTGACCATCTGTGTGTCCCAGTAGCCACTGATGTTACCTGTTTCTTAAAAAGAATTTTGCCTATGTGAATGGGTTTGTGCTTCTTGGTGTGGATGTGTGCATGTGAGTACAGGCATTCCAGGAGATCAGAAATACTGTATTCCCCTGAGGTTGGAGGTGGAATGAGGTGTTGAATGTGAGTGTCCATAATTAAACTTGGGTCCTCTGTAAGAGCAGTATGGACACTTAATCAGTGAGTCATGTCTCCAGCTACCATCAAAGTCACCTCTATGCTGTGTGATTAATATCTTAAAAGGAATAAGTGAGTTTTGGAGGACCTAAATAATTTGTCTAGGTGAAGAATTATGGAAAGTCTAAAGCAAAAACTCCAATAAGATACTTAGATGCTCCGGACACTAGGTCATATTTTTGTAGCTATCACAAAATGACTTTCGTACTAAAAAACAAACTTTTACATCTTTTATGCTAGTGTTTCAAAATATGAACACTTGCATTTGAGACAATCCTGCCAGAGAAAGCCTGACCATCTCCCAAGATAATAGGCAGGCAGCTGAGTTCTGCAGTTCTCTACATCTGAATAGAGACCAGAAGACCACAACATTGTGAGGACCCCAATGACACAGCATCACAAAGACTCCAAAATGCTTTATCTTGTAGCTGATAGCTAGGGAGGTGGCTAGAAGGTCGGACCCTCTCCATCAGATTCCGCATCTTGTCACATCCACCTCCTAACACCTTGGCAGGGATGGAATGTCAGGAGGTGTGTGCTCAGGAGAAGCCTCAGGCTTGTCCCCTGGAGAGCCATCTGTGACGTTGCAGTGACTGCAGATGCCATAGTCATGTCTTACTCATCTTTATTCAAAAGCATTCTATTAGCTCTGACACATGACCAGAGGTCGGTGAGGTACCAAGACAATGCAGTTGTGCACAGCCATGCACATCACTGGAGATCATTTGAGGATAATACAATGATCCTCTTCCCTATTGGTTTTTTTGTGTGTGCATGAATGTGTATGTGTGTGTGTGTGTGTGTGTGTGTGTGTGTGTGTGTGTGTGTATGTGTGTGTGTGTGTGTGTGTGTGCATGTGCGTGTGCATGTGTGGGGGCACATGTGTGAGTGCGTGCATGCATGAGTGTGGTGCATATGTATGTATGCACGTATGTGTGTATTCAAGTGCCTACAATAGCTAAGGAGCTGACATATCCATCACCTCTGTTCTCCCTTCCTGCTTTTCTTTCTCATGGCAAGAGTAACCACATCTTTTCTATCTGTGAGTTCCTGAGTATAGGTAAGCCTTGTTCATGGTTCTCACTTTGTGCTCTACATCTATACACTGGTAAAGGTTGGTATTCTTGACCTAAATCTTCCCATTTTCCAAGCCCGTTTCCATTGTGTTGGTTACTGTTCTAATCTACTCCTATGCTTTCTGTCTTTTTAGAGTCCACGACAATTGAGAGCATGCCATATTTATTCTTTAGTGTAATGTCCTCAAGCTCCACCTATGGTATTTCAGATGGCAGGCTCTCCTTTTCAAGGTTGGATAATATTCTACAGAATGTGTGTTCCAAAGTTTCTTTATCCATTTATTCACTGATAGACATATTGGTGGCTTTCAGGCCCTAACTACCGAGAATAAAGTTGCAGGCAACGGGGCAGGAAATGTAGTCCTTTGAGAACGTATCCAGAAAAGGTCACTAGGCCACGTGTAGTTTTAGTCCTCATTTCTTCCTCCTCTTCTTTCTTTTTATTTTTCTTGTGTGTGTGTGTGTGTGTGTGTGTGTGTGTGTGTGTATATGTGAGTGTGTGTGTAAATGTGAGTGTGTGTGTATGTGTGTGTATGTGTGTGTACATTATAACACAATACACGTAAAGAGGTCAGAAGACAGTCTTGGGTGTTTGTCCTCGCCTTCTATCTTGTGAGAGGCAGGCTTTCTGCTGTTCACTGCTGTGTATACTAAGCTAGCTGACCCCAAGTGTCTAGGGATCTCCTGTGTCAGCCTCTGGCCTGCTGGAAGGGGTCTGGGATTACAGCCACTTGTGCTGGAGTTGGGCTGTTACGTGGGTTATGGAGATCCAAACCCAGGCATTGGTTTGGGCAAATGTTTCACTGCTCAGCCATCTCCCGGGACATGCCCTGGTTTTCATCTCTTTAGGAAGATCTGAATTGTTTTCTACAGATGCCATTGCCTCAGTCTGCCTCCATTCCCGTGGACAATGTGTGTGTTCCCTTGGCTTCACACTCTTGCAACACTTGTGGTTCTTATCTTCTCGATCAATCGAGGCCCTCCAAAGAGGTGGAAGGTGATACTTCACTGCCATTTTCATTTTGTGCCCCTCATGATTATTTGGCATCGAGTAGCTTTTCATCACCCATCAGCCATTTTCAGTGTTCGGTGAAGAAATCTTTCATATGATCCTATACCTATTTTTAATTAGGTCATTTTTGAACTTATTCCTTTGCTATAACAGTGTGTGAGTTCCTTGTTTATTTTGCGTGTGAACACCTTAGTCTGTGCATGGGTCACAGCTATTTTCCCCCAATCCATGGGCTGTACTTTTTATCATTCCACTTGCTGTACTAAACATGTTATTTTGGTGTCTCATCTTGCACATTTATTTTTGTTTTTTGTTTTTAATTGGCTGTGCCAATTAAATGTCCCAGGTTTCATTTCTGTAGCCTTTGACTCTTCTTTGAAAAATGACACTTAAAAGTTTATCTCAGCTCTCAGGAGACAGAGGCAGGAGGATCCCTATGAAATCAAGGCCAGCCTGGTCTACATAGTGAGTTCTAGGTCAGCCAGGGCTAAAAAGTGAGTCGTTGTCTCAAAAAAGTGTCTGTCTTTCCAATACATATTGAGACCTAGAAGTACTTTTACACAGTAAAAATCTCAGTTCCCATGTACCGCACAGGCAGGGTACATGCTTATTATCCTCATTTAGTACCGAGTTGTCTAAGACTAACAGCTCCAAGGTAGCGGGCACCAAGACCACATGACTGCTATCAAGTCCAGGTTTCCTACGAATCCTAGTCTGCTGAACCTCAGTCCGGAGCTACTTTCTCGGACACACATTTGCACATTCAGCTCCTGAGAGATGCATGTTTTATTAGTGCTCTGCTTCTGCAGAGGCCCTAGCTCTGTGACAGACAGGATGCTAATGTATTTCTGCATTGTCATCAAATAGAACTCTGCCTCTGGGTCACACTGGGGCAGAACCATTTTAACAGCCAAGTCCGGGACCTCAGAGGAACTGAGCCAAGGCCAGGGGAAGCTGATTGCTTCAACAACTTGAGAGCAGTTTTAAGCATGGAAATGAGGATGGGGACTGTGTGGCCACCATCATGGGCCAGTTGCAAGTTTAGCAAATCAGCCGATGTTTCTCACTTGTTTGCCTTCTTTTGCTTTAATGAGTTGATAAAAATCTAAATCAAAAGTTTCACCTTCAAACAGTTCCCCAAACATAAAAGTTAGGGCTTGAGTCCATCTTAGAAAAAGTTAGAACAGTAACAGCCGAAGTGCACAAATCCAAATGACATCATTGCAACTGTTTGGTCTTCAGAATGTGATTTTACCCCATGCCGAGTTTCTTTCTACTACAGAAACCTGACATTTCCATGTGAGTTTATACTCACTAAAACTTAATGGACTCCCAAGGCTATACCATAATCCTGGGAGGAAAAGGAGGTGTGATGTCCTGCTGGGATGGCTTCCAGACAGGGAGAGAACAACAGCTGAGCAATAAAGTCACAGGAACCAAAGCATGCCTCAAGCAGCGATAGGAATCTCCAGGCTCTGCCCACAAATTATGTCACTTAAACTTCCCAAGTTAGGAGGTCATGATGGTGAATTTTAACTTTCAATTTGACACAATCACCTGGCAAACAGTCTCAGTAAGGAATTACCTAGATCATGTTGGCTGGTGGGCATGTCTGCAGGGGGTCATCTTGATTCTTGACTGATGTAGGAAAGTCACAGCCCACTGTGAGCAGCACCATTCCTTAGACAGGGATCCTAATACATGTAAGAGAGGAGAAATCCAGCTGTGTATAAGTAAGCAAGTGAGCAGCATGAGTGTGTCCATTTCTCTTTGCTCTTGATTGGAAGTTCAAATTTCTACCTTCACTTCTCCCAAATGGTGGAATGTAATATGGAATCATAAATTAAAATAAACCATTCTTCCCCTAAGTTGCTTGTTGACTGGATCTTGTATTGTGATAATAGATCTGCAACTAGAACAGAGACCCAGGAAAGATGACTTTATCATTTTTTTTCTAGATTGATTATTGTTGCTGTAATTATATTGGATAAAATCAACATGGGGAGGAACGGGACTTTTTGGCTTACTTCTCTATCATCAGGAGAAGTTGAGGAAGTTGAAGAAGCTGAGGAACTAAAGGCTGGAACTGATGCAGAGACCATGGAGGAGTGCTGCTTACTGACTTGTTCCCCTTGGTTTGCTCAGCCTGCTTTCTTACAGCATGCAGGACCACCAGCCCAGGAGTAGCATTGCCACAGTGAGCTGGGCCTAACTCAAATCAGTCATCCATCAAGAAAATGTCCCATTAACTTGCCCACAGGTCAGTCTGGTGGGGATGAGTCCTCAGATGATTTCTGTCCCCTCAGCTGATTCTAGTCTATGCCAATTTACAAAATAAAAAAATTAAAAAAAAGCAAAACAAAAAACTAACCAGCATACTAATATTCCAAAACTATGTCTAAATAACTATGGAAAATTGTGGTGATGATCGATTTGGTGTGAGTTTGTAAAGACAAACTTTCATTTTAACTGCAACTCACAGGGACTGATATCAGGGCGGCATACACCCTAAGCAAACACTACCACTGAGCCATGTGCCCAGGTTTGAAGTGGGAATACTCTATTGAGAATTATGGCTAGGTTTAGATAAATAATGGACTTAATTATAATAGCTAATAAGAATGGGAGGGCAGGCAGTGGAATACTCAACTGAAATACCAATCATTTAAGAGTCTTATTTAGTTTTTAGAATATTTTTAAACTTGTTTTTTGAACTACTTTATACATGTATGTGATGTCCAAAATACCACCTCCTACTCCCCTAGAGTTCCTTCATTATTTCCCCTTTCATCTTCAAGTCATGTGAATTCTCTCTTTCTCTCCCCCCTCCCTCTCTCTCTCTCTCTCACACACACACACACATACCACTTTATAATGTACTAAATCCAATTAGTGCTTCTTGCAAGTGTATGAGTGAGGAGCCATCCATCAGCTCATGGGCAACTTACCAGTGGCCACACCCCCAAAGAAAAATAACTTCTCCTCCTCTAGTAGCCATCAACTGCCAATAGTTCCTCAGCTATGTGTGGGGCCTTGTGAACTTCGTCCCATTCATGCTGGAATGTTGACTGTCTGGATCTTACGTAGGTCACCATAGCTGAAGTGACTTCATACACCCGCCATATCATGTCTAGAAGGCAGCATTTCATAGCCCTTCTGCTACTCTTCCATCTCTTATGCTCCTCTGGCCTGCTCTTCCACAATGGTCCTTGGGTTGAGCCTTGGGTGGAGGGGCTGTGATATAGACATAATGTTTAGGACTGAACACTTCACAGTCACTTAGTCCCAGCACTCTGACCAGTGAAGAGTCTCTGAATGAACCATCACCCACTACAAAAAGAAGATTCTTTACCCAACACTGAGAACAGAACTGATTTGCATCTCTAAACAAAAATATTTAGAAGGCCCTTAGACAGCATGTCAACTTAGCAAAACAACGGTAGTAGTTTCCACCACAGGGTCTGTGACTCCCCTAGCCATGGGCTTTGGGCCATGTTTACAGTAACAGGCTTGAACTCCCCGCAGTGGTTCATTCCTCAAATCCAAGCAGGTAGTGGATAGTTACCCCCATAACTGCTATACCACGATTATACCTGTGGGCCTGCTTGTAGGTTGATATTGCAGCACAGGGTTTTATTTTCTATACGAACATTTTTAAATGACACAAATTTAATAAAAACTCATATATGCAGATATTTTTGCTATCTTACTACAAATTGTGTACATTTTTACATTTATATCATAAATATGTATTAAGTACTGCTGTTGTTTGAGTGTGGCTGTCTCCATTAAGAACATGTTGGAAGTTTAAGCCTGAAATCAAGTGTTGGAAATGGAGGCTACATAGAGGCATTTGGGACAAGAATAGATTAATTCAAATTACAAAGGGCCCTGAGCCTGAGAATTTGATCTTTTTTTCTCTCTTGCCTGGAATGTCTTCTGCCATCAGACAAGAAGATCATGACTAAGTCTGACCCTTTGACCTTGACTTCTAGCCTTCAGAACTCTGAACCAAGGGAGCATTTGTTCATCTTTAGTTACCCACTGGGTGGATGACCTTCTGTTACAGCAGCATGAAAGGAACAAAGCATGATGATACCCCATGTTAGTCTTTCAGTTTTAATCCCCAAGTGTACATATTCCACATAGGAAAACTCCTCAACCCATGGTGGGGGTGTGTCTCAATAAATCCACCACGATTTGGTAATATCTCAAATTGACAATGTCATAAGTCAAGATTGCATTCAATGCACCTAATATAGCAAACACCATAGCTTAGCATCTCATACCTGAAACATGCTCAGAAAGCTAACATTACCCTACAGTTGGGTAAATCACCTAACACAAAGGCTATTTCATAATAAAGACATAGTGCATGTAATTCATTGAATGTTTTATGAACATTTATGTTGCGTCAAATAAATGTGCATTAAAAATAAAATAGTTAAATGATTGGCATCTCTGTTGGGTGTTTCATTATCTTTCTCCCATTTTATGGATTGAATTTATAGAAAGCAAAAAACAAGGAGTCAGTCGACAGGTCTGTAAACTTGAAAAATCCCAAGTCAACTTACCATAGATTGGAGATTGTAATTGCTTTTATTATATACTTTAATAATTTAATATTATTGTAACTACTGGGTTATATTTCTACAGCAATTTATGTGTTGTAATATTGCTATTATCTACTTCAGTTTGGTTTTGTTTTTTGAGAAAGATCTCACTGTGTACCCGAGGTGGCTGGAGCTCACTATGGAGCCCACATGACTGCTCTAGAACTCATAGCAATCCCCCTGTTTAGGACTCCTGAGAGCTAAGATTACAGGCATGATCCATGCAGGTTCATTCATTATATTTCAAATGTGGCCTGGTATTCATTGGGATCTTTTGAACCTTAGCATTGGCTGTTTAGTTGAGTTTTTCCTGAACTGGGCATACATGTCTGTAATCACCAAACTAGAGTATTTCTCAAGAAATTAACACGAACCTCCCTCTTGGTTCCCTTGTAAGACATTCATTTGATTCCACTAGTGTTCCTAGAAGAGTGGTCATACACGGGTGGGGAGGGGGGACAAGGGTGTTGATGGGCATTATAGGGAGATTCAGTATTTAATCCTACAAGTGCAGGGGAAAAACCACCTTCTCGGGTGCTGTCAAGCCCATGGTGCAGAGCAGGAGGCATGTGTGTCCCTAAGAAAGTGAATTTGGGAGAAATTGGCTCTTTGGATACTGGATCCTACTTCTTTGAGTTAATTCAAGACAGACTAAAGGGGGTGACATCACTTGTTATTTCTAGGTCTGCAGTGGTCCTTGTCAGAGCTCCCTTCCGTCTGGTTCTATGAGGCATCATGAGGCTCATTTCTGTTTTCAAGCCTTCATTCTTTTACTCTACAAGGCTGCTTCAAAGCACAATTGGTGGGGGACTTTATTGGCTGAGTTAACACAACAAATATCATCAATCCAGCCGTCACTAATTGTCTCCTCATTATCAAGGAAGAAATGAATCATAAACCTTTTATTACCGTAACAGTGGACTAAAGGAAGGATTAATTTCCCAGGCAGGCATTTTTTTTCATCTTTACCTGGTGCCAGCTCCTGCTTTGCACTGATCCTACCTTTCTGTGTCCTGTTTCCTGTGCTGTGGTAGCCGCTGTTGGGATCATGACATCTTGAACTTATCAGCAAGCTTCGGCAACTTGTGATAAATCTCTGTTGCCTTTGGTGGCTTAGCAATTACTCTCTTTGGAGGAGGATGAACGAGAGATGTGGGAACACAGAGGCCTTCTGCCATGTGCCTGGCCTCTCTGTAAGTGAGTGGAGCAGGCTATTTCTCTGGGCACTCGAGGGCAAGAATGGGGCTTTAGAGACACGACTCTGTTGCTAGCAAACTGTGCTTGAAAGAATAGCTCTTCCCTGGCAAGTGAAAGCTCTGACCTGAGTATTGATTTTTTTCACATGTGATGTCTTTGGTTTATTATCTCCCACAGTTTAACTAAGAGCAAAAAGACCAAGGGCTGGTGCCCAGAGCCTGGGATGAAAGGAGCAGGCTGAAGCAGCGAGGGCAAGCTGCTTTAACAGATTCGCTCCCAGCCCAGAGGTGGGTCTCTGTCACTGTCTGCGCTTACTCTTCTCTTTCACAACTACTCAGCATCTGCCAACACTCAGCATGACACAGCACAGCCAGGCCAGTCAAGCATGGGGCTGGGTTAAGGCTCTCAGGGGAGACCTGGGCATGCTACTTCACCTCTGGGTTTCCAGAGGTCCTCAGCCTTATTGCAAGCCCAACTGTGCCTCCTTTATAGTGCTAGGATAGAAGAGTGTGGCTAGCCCTTCCTGAGGGTTGTGGAAGCTCACACCCTTTCCTCCCCCCAAGTCCTCCCATGTACCCCCCTCTGTCAAATTCATGGCCTCCAGCCTCCTTTTCCTTAATCGTTAAATGGACACACACACACACACACACACACACACACACACACACACACTTCTAAATTTGCTCAGTTTATATTACTTGTGTATGTATGATCTCAGGACTGACCACTTTGTATTGGACAGGGCAAGGCTATTTTCATGAATTCTTAGCACTCCTTAGTTGGCTATAGTTTTAAGAGTTCCTTGTTTAGGGTTGGGAACCCCTGAGATTTCCCCTTCCATGTGGTGCACACCTTTAATCCCAGCACTTGGGAGGCAGAGGCAGGCAGATCTCTGTGAGTTCAAGGCCAGCCTGGTCTACACAGTGAGTTCCAGGAAAGGTGCAAAACTACACAGAGAAACCCTGTCTCGAAAAACAACAACAACTAAAACAAACAAACAAAAAACAAAACATGTAAGCTCTATGCTGATGCTTACTTAGGCAGCCTTGCTGTGGAAATCACATGGGTGAATCTTCCCCACCATGTCTGGGAGGTGAGATCTCACAGCACACCTCTTATTCCTTTGGCTTTTACCATCTTTCTGTCCCCTCTTCCATGATGTTACCCGAGGTACAGGAGTTGTACTGTAGATGTATCCACTGGGGCTGGGTACCACATGCTCACTCATTCCCTGCATTTTGATTGGCTGTGGTTTTCTATAATGCTCTCTGTCGGGTGCAAAGAGAAGTGACTTCATGGAGGGGTGAGGACTGTACTTATCTTTGGGTGCAAAAGTAAGTACTAAGCATGTAGTTAGAAATTGTGCTGGTTTAGGGAAATGGCATTAGTGGCTTTCCTCCGAGATCTATGGCCTCACTAGTCCTGGTGGGCAGCTAGGTTTCCAGTAACAGGTGTGATTTCTCCCTTGAATGGGCCTGAACTCTAGTTAGACAGCTGTTGGTTACCACAAGGATGTGAGTGCCATTATTGCACCCTGGGGGTAATTTGTGAAGCACATGCTATTCCTGTGTGATGAGTAACTGCTTTTAGGACATGTTGATTCAAGCTCATGTTTCGAGCACCTCCTGTGCGTGTGGCCTCATCTTGGTCCATGGAGGACAGCAGTGAGTAGACAGAGGTCCCTTGCTCTTAGAGCTGACAAGCTGTTATCAGTCACTTTTCTCCTAGCATGCGCTCAAAGCTCTTCCAGCCTCTATCATTACTGGGTCCAAGGCCTCCTCCGCCACTTAAGGCATTGGTTGTAGTGGTACCCCCACTTCTCAGTACCATCCTGCCTTGGTCTTTTTGAGCTGCTGGAATGAGCTGTCACTGTCTGGGTGGCTTATACACAACAGTTATGAAGTCCAGCAGATCTGGCGTGGTGTGGGGCTCAGTTCCTGTCCAGAGATGTTTGCTCACTGTGTCCTCCTGTGGCTATGGCTGACTGGGAAGGGATGTTTCTACAGTCTTAACTATAAAGATGCTATCCCTAGTCACAAGACTCCCAATATCTTTCCAAATGTCCTATATCCAAATCACATTGCACCAGAAGTCGGGTTTCAACATGAGTTTGGAAGCTAGGCAATCTCTCTGTGGCCCCCACTCCCCACACTTATCTCTCCTCCTTCCTCCAAATTCTCCACCAGGTCCAGCCTGCTGGGACCTGTCTCCTTATCTTACCCACCCCTCCATGGGACCTGTCCTGCACAATGAGAGATGAGACATAAGGGCCAGGGTAAGGTCATAATCCAAGATCCAGCATGTCCCTCCCATGCACCTTGAGAAACGGACACAGGCTCTCTAAGCTTCAGCATCTACAGCTGTGACAATGAGAGGAGCATCAGCAGCTTCTACCAGGGCATGGCAAGAGAACAGAGATGTCAGACTCCTGGCCTGCTCTGGGTCCAGGGAAAGGAGTAGGTTCCTCCGTCTTCAAGTGGCCGTTGCATTCTTGGTCTAGGGATTTGAGCTGGAAAGAAGAACGGTTTCCCTTCCTGATGTTCAGAAACAATCAAGAAGGGAGCCATCTTCCAGTGAGGCACGTGCACCGCTGAGGGCTGGTGGCTGGATAGGGTGGCAGGGCCGAGAGAGAAGGGGACAGGACTTCATGAACCAATGGTGATAAAGGTCTGTCAGCTGTCACCGATGCAGCCCCACCCCCAAAACAGTTGATGTAGAAATGTTAATGAAGGGCTGTTTGTTTGTTTATTATTTATTTTTGCTTTGGAATCAAGTGGAGCATGGATAAAGAAATCTGTAGAAATTATCTACGGCAGCCTCGACCTTACCATTCATTATTCAACACCTCACTCAATGCCCTGATTATAAATATTTAATCATTTGACAACTGTAAGTGCTGGAGTCTTTGAGGAAGGCTTGTGAGGATTCGTGGGGGTGGGAAGGCGGAAGGCAGGGGCATCGGGACAGCACGGGAGGGATGTGAAGGCGTGGTGGGGTCACAAAGTTGTGTCCTGGTCTTAGAGGGTCAAGTAGGCCTACGTGACAGACACAGCTGAGTCGGAACCCCAAAGGCAGGTGGCTGTGTGTTAGACCTTGTTTCATCTCGCATTTATTCAATGAGGTTCAAAAGCCACTCCTGTTTTGCTAAAGGCTCCACAGCGCTGTAGGTGGGTGTGCTGGAGAACAGGCTGGGCATGTTCTAATAAAAGCAGGGGCCTGAGCAACCAGAGGGGCAGTCATTGCAAAGGCTTTTTGTCTGCCCCTTTCCTTCTGTGGAACACCACACACACACACACACACACACACACACACACACACACACACACACACACAAAACCAGAGGCACAGGCACAGAGCTGGCGGCTTGGCAAGCTTGGGGGTCCATCAATAATGCATGGACAGGGCTGCACCAGCCCCCAAGCTGGGAGAAGGAACAGGGAGAAGAGGCTGAATTACTTCCCAGTCTCTCAGAGGTGGGGTCTGTGACTGGCTTGGTGAGAGCAATGAATGTGTACACCTAGGTATTGTAGGTGTCCCATACTCAGAAGCAAAGGACACTTACTGCCTTGGGATGAACTGTGCACTTAATACTTGAGTTCATTTATTGGAGTCTTGACTGCTGGGTCTTCTGAATGTGGCATCATGTGGAAATAAGGTCCTTGAAAATGTCATTGATGAGCCATAGTGGAGAGAGGTGGGTGCCTCACCCAGTGGGACTGGCACCCCTATAAAAGGGAGGCATTAGGATGCTCAGCATACAAAGATGCTGATGGAAGACAGGCAGAGGCTGAGACGCTGATGCTACCAAGTGTACAGTGCCAGAGGCACCAGGGGAGAGCCCTGAAGGAGGACCCCCTCACACCTCAGGACCAGGCCTGCTCATGCCTGGACCTCTGCCCTCTGGTCTTTTGAGCCTTGAAATGAAATGTACAACATTTAAACTCCTCATCTCTGTCGTTTTGTTGGGGTCACCCTAGGAAAGGAATCCACCAGACTTTCAGGGAGAGAGAGACCTGTGAGAACTTCAGAAATGCCACTGTACATGTACAGGAAGAAAGGCTCTTCCTGGTGACTTGTCCCTGACCCACCACCTCAGTGCCTCTTTATGTCAGGGATTTATAGAAGTGCTTTGAGTGTGCTCCACAAAGGGTACCATATGGGTCGAAGCTCTCTAGAGATGCAGAATTAAGAAAGCATGTGTGTGTGTGTGTGTGTGTGTGTGTGTGTGTGTGTGTGTGTGTTCACATGCATGCATGCAGAGAGAATGAGAGAGAGATAGACAGAGATAGAAAGATGATAGATAGATAGATAGATAGATAGATAGATAGATAGATAGATAGATAGATAGATAGATAGATAGAGTCAGAAACAAGAGACAGGAACAGTGATTAACAGTGTGAAAATTGCTTCACATGCCTAAGGAAAGGAGCAAGTCCCAGAGTGAGTGGAGCCGACTCTAGGTCCCCCCCCACCACCACCACTGTCACTTAGAGGCTAGTAACTCCATAGCCAGGAGTAGTGGACATTCAGTTTGAGTCCACAGGCAAGGGGATTTCTGGTATTTAAATCAACAGGCTAAGGAAAGTAGAACTCTCTTCCTAACATGGGGGAGTCTATAAAAGCAGCTGAAGTCCAGCATGCAACAGAAAAAGACTTCTAAGACAGATGGAGAGGTGGAAACATAGAGAGAGAGAGAGAGAGAGAGAGAGAGAGAGAGAGAGAGAGAGAGAAATAGAACATCTGGAGAGAGAGGCAAACTGAGTGTGTATCCATAGATAGACACATAAGTACAGTCCACACAGAGTGGAGTAATATCCAGTCTTTAAAGGGCAGGGTGGCTTGCTGCCTGGGAGGTCCTTAAGGATGTTATGTTGTGTCTCCACCATTACTCTGTGCATGTTATATCAAATACATCTATTTATTTTTATTTTACTATGTTTTTAGTTGAAATAGAATTACACCCCTTTCCCCATTCCTCCCCTCCCAGAAACCTTTCCATGTACCCACTCACTCTTAAGTTGATAGATTCTCTGTTTTGATTATGATTGTTTCATATGCACACACACGTACACACACACACACACACACACACACACATACACACATGTAATAACAAGTATAACGGTACAACCTTCTGAGTCTATTTTTGTTGTGTGTGTGTGTATGTGGTTCCAAGGCTGACCATTCTGCATGAGGCAACCAATAATGGACAGAGTAATTCTCTTTTCCCAGCAGTCATTGTCGCCTGTAGTTCTGTGTCTAGGGGTGGGACCCCTTGAAATTCCCCCTTCCATGTTAACACGTCCTTTGATATTTCCATTGTTCTGGTTTTGCTCCTGCAGCCATTTCTAGGAGAGACTGTTTCACAGCGGACTTCCTGATATTCTAACTCTTCCCATATTCCCCTTCTTTCTTCCACAGATGTCCCCAAAGCTTCAGCGGTGTCCACTGTGACTGTCTTCCCTACAGTCCATCGATCTCTGCACTGTGTCCAGTGTGCTTTTGTGTGATAGTCTCCATTTGCCATGAAGAGAATCGTCTTTGCTGAGCGGTGGTAGTGACACTTGTCTGTGTGTTTAAGGATAAGATGTAGTAAGGAATTGTGCCAGGTCTAGCAAAGGGGTGGTAGTAGACTATTTTCAAAGGTCCATAACCTCACTGGCTCTGGAAAGCTGATGAGGTTTTCAGTACCAGCCATGTTTTCCCTCCTGTTGAGTGGGTCTCAAGTCCAATTCGATCATTGTTGGTTGCCACCAACATGTGAGTACCACTTACTACACGTTTACACATAGCTTATCATGTTGATAGTTTTAGTTCATGGACATTGCAACTGGGTAGGACTATTCATTCTCTCCCCTCTTTTGGAGCTTGGGGAGTATTTTCTGGAACCATGGAAGCTAAGACCTCAAAAAAGAGGCTTTCAGGTTAGATCCAGCTTGAAGCCTCTGAGCCCTGTGTTCTAAGTATGTGGTGTCTTCAGCCAGAGGGGCTCACCCTCAAGCCCTAAAAGGCAACCAGGGGTTACATGGGCAATCTATATTATCTTAGGAGTCACCTGGATTGCCCTGACCAAGCATGTAAAAGGTAATTCCTATTCAGTCTTTTGAGGGGAAGGCATCCATGACACACTACTGCCTGGTGGGACCTTAAGGATATTATACCAGCCAGGTGAAATGAGCCGTCCATCAACACTGCATGACTCCACTTTCATGAGGTCCCCAGGGCAGTCAGAGAGATAAAATAAGAATGGAGGCTACCACAGCTGGGGAGGGAGGGCTGAGGCTACCCCAGCTGGGGAGGGAGGGCTGTTGATGAGCTTCTCCTTATCTAGAGCAGAGTCCCTTTGGAAGACAGGACTGAGGTGTTGAGATAACAGTCACAGTTGAGCACATGCAATCTGTGTTTCAGGAACCTATGACCTCCACGCTGGTGAAGAGGCTCACTTTTATGGCCTGTGTATCTTGCTTTTTAAGATGCAAGCCAATCAAAAGGCTGCTAGAAACCTTGCAGAGTGGGTGGTTCAACCAAGTTCAACTTTCCTTCCAGAACTGGCCTGTTGGGCATCAGTTTCCATTGTTGGTGATGCATGGCAGCCAGACAGCTGTCCATGCCCCATTTGCTGGGACAACACCTAAGAACCACTTTCCCTTGGAACAGAGTCCCTGAGAACACCAAGGAGTCAGCTTGCAGTCTAGCTAGGAAATGCACCTAGTAGGGTACTGTCTTCTGCATTTAGAACATTTCCTTTAAGGACTCTAGTGGCCTAGGCAAACACACAGCAAAGCTGGGCCCCAGCTGCCTGGGGGCAGGGAGGGAACATGTGGGATTTTTTTTTTTTTGAAACAGGCTATCCGAAGACTCCAGAGAGTGGAGCATCCAGAAAGGCTGAGTAAACAGGGCCAGGGGAGCTGTCCCAAGCATAGACCTCCCTGGCACGCCCATTGACTGCAGGAATAACAAAACCTTGTGCAGTAGGTGGCCATCCGGGGCTCGACTCTGAAAACCCTGCAATGAATGAAAGCAATTGTTTTTACTGCTGTTTCCGTAATGTTATGATCCCTTTTATTACTGGTGTAATACACTCTATTCTAGTAGGTCTTTAAGGTTGTTAATAAAATATTAATGCCTTTTATTTATTTTTTCATATATTTCACTGCACGCATGCTCGGGTTCTCGTCATGTGGGATCGTTAGCGTAATGACTGACCTCCCGAGGGAGTCACCTTTAGTCTATGATTAAATACAGGCTTAAGGAGGCTGAGGCAGGAGCCGAGAAAAGTCCTGCCACTGGGGCTTGTTGGAGATAACTAGAGAGATAAACACTGTAAGCCTGTTTCCGTTGCATGCTGGGTAGCGTCTTCATGGTGGGCTGGTCAGGAGCAGCCTGGTTGTGCCCGGAGCTCAGGACTTCTCTCTCCATCCTCAGCATGCCCCGCTGATGGCTGGAGCCAGTGCTCCTCTGGGCTGGACATGGTAGTCTGCTGCCCTCCTCTCTCCCATTGCACCGTCCTTCCTGCCCTCAATCATTCCTGCAGTGTCTCTGTTATGCTCTGCTCCTAGCTCCCTGTGGTCCTTGAAGGGTGACGATGTACAGTTCAGCCCTTCCTATGCGTTCCAAACCCTTATGCACACCAAGTCACAAAGGCTGTCATCTCAGGCCACAGTCTTACCACCCGGACCTCCTTGTTTCCTGCCTCCTTTGATATCTATACATTAACCAGCTTTTCTCACACATCGGCTCAAAGCATCAGAGCATCAGTTGCTGGGAGTGGGGCGTAGCACTGACAGCCTAAAAGAACTTCATCCTCCGGGCAAGAAGAAGTCACCTATAGTCTGAAAGAGGAGGAGGAGGAGACAGAGGGAAAGAAAGGGAGAAGAGGTAGAGAAAGGAGAGAAGAAAATAAAAACAAACGGAAACACTTGCAGTTGTCTACAGTTGTTAACGGTTAATTTTAGAGTTTACTAAACGTTCTGGCAACATTCTAATTTTCCTTAGTATTTTAGGACAAATCACGATGTTGTAATAATATATCTCAAAGCTGCTTCTTCATATAAAAGAGAAATTCCAGATCTCCAAATTCCCATACTCATGGAGAATGAAATCAGGCCAAGAAAGAGGTTTAGATTGGCTCCCCCACCTCCATAAGTGAAAGAGGGCACTGTTAATGTGGCCAGTTTCCCATCACTGTAATAAGAGTTCCCTAGACGACCAACTTATAAAGAAGAAAGATTTATTTTGGCTTATGAGTTTGGACATTTTAGACCAGCTATATCACTTAGGGCCTAGGCTGAGGCAGCACATCCAAGCAGGAGCCTGGAGCAGAGCAGGACTGATGGATGACCTTGCAACCAGGAAGCAGAAGAGGGAGCGCCTGGCACCCCATATTCCTCTGAGTCAGGGACTTGCCCTTCACCAACATTTCCCATGATGCCACGCTGGGAACCAAGTCTTCAACATGTGGACACTGTGGTATGGCTTTGCGCTCACAGTGGTAATAGTGGCCATTCTTCTCCTCCCTCCCTTTGACCCCTCCCCTCTTCTTTCCCGTCCTCTTATTCTTTAAATTCTTTTGGGGGTAAAAATCAGGCTGTATCACCCAAATGGAGACTTCCTGAAGGAAATCTAGGGTTCTGGAGAGCTTCCCTTGGACACTCCATAGGACTCCTCAATGGTGAATATCCCCTGAAATACCTGCCCCCTGCAAAGGGCACATGTCAAAACCAAAGATAATGGGATGACAGTCTTTTCTAGACTTTGTGCCCCTGAATTCCAGGGTTGTGAACCTTGTACACACATGCTTGTGTTCTTGCACACTCATACTTGTGAGATTGCTTATACACATATGCACAGTAACAGTCCCCATGCCTGTGAGGTTGTTGGGAAAGTGACATTTGCAATGAATGACCAACGCTTGACTAGTGAAGTGACTACTGAACACAGTTGAATATCATCATGTAGGACCTTGGTAATGGCTGGCCACTGTCCCTGTCAGTCAGTCTCCTACTAACTCACTGATGTCGAGATTCAAGAAGAATACATCAGAATGAAGCAAAAAAAGCTATGCGTGTCATTTGTAAAGCGAGTTTTCAAGTCTTGCAAACAATACAGGGCTTTGTAGAATTGATGTGGCTTGGGGGATTCCTCAAAGCCAATGTAAAGACACTGACATGTATCTGGGAGGGGCCTTCTGTGTTCTACATGCCCCCAGCAGTCATCAGCATGCACTGGACTGTACCTGTGGTATGACTGGGCTGTGCTAAAATGAATATTCCAGGACAGCAGAGATCTTTGTATATTTTATTCTCTGAAACATTATAAGCACCCAGAATTTCAACCAGATCACAGCTATGGTATTGATATGTATTCAATAACTAAATGCCATTATTTCCTGCCTAGGATACTAATGAAGAGGGGCTCGGTCTGTTTATTGATGGTATTGTTGCTGTTTATTCCTCATCATAGAAAAAGGCCAGTTTCCTGTTTTATCATAAGCCTTCAACAGAGATCTGTTGAATGAATAAATCATAACACATGCTTCCAATGAACACGGCTGAAATAAAAGAGGCATAAGCGAAGCCCTGGTGAAAATTGATACAAATGTGGACCACTTTTTGCCTCAAATGGACCCCTTTATGAAAGCCTTACAAATGTTAAATGCCATATTAAACTTCCCATGTGGCTGCCAATCAGTTCTGTTCTCCCACACTTGTGAAGCCAGCACGCTGTGCGTCAGTCTCTGTCCACTTATAGCTAAGCGTGTTTCATAGTTATAAAGGAGGTACGTATATAAATATACCAAATGGATAAATTCTCTTCATAATGACATCTTGCTCTCACAAAACAAACTGTATGTTGAGCTTTGTGTGTTCTGTTGCTGGCTGGGGACTGTTTAGCCCTCTTTCCAAATAGATCATTTTTTAATAATTCATCTGCATTGCCGTATCCTCTCACGGAACCCTTTCTCTATTAAAACTAAATAGGAAATTTTTGGTTTAGGGGCATGAGAGGCTTTCTTGGAGTGTGTGCCACTGGAAAATGTTTAGATTCTGACTCTCCTCTGAGCTGTGTGGCAGTGAGCCTTTTATGATCAAGATGGTGCCCGCCCCTTACCTCGGGTGGCTTTTTTGAGAGTTAGGGGACAAATGCATTTCCACCTCTTGGTGCTTTGGCAAATTGCTTCCTGGGGGGCTCCTGGTGCACTGCCATTACGGATGGTCAAGAAGGCTTGTTTCATCGAACCCTGTCATTTCCTGCTTTAATTTGACAGACCTAAACTCATTGCTCATTGTTTAAATTCCTATATTGCTGTTGATGGAAGAGTCTACTCTCTTCCCTTCTTCCACTCAACGCTTCCCCGGTCGTATTTAATCTTTTGAATGAGGTTCTGCCTACCTAATCTCTCCCATTTGAGGTAATCCATACTCAAATCCCAGCTTTTGCACTTAATATCAACTTGACATTAGAAGTCATTTATTTCTCTGACTTTCCATTTTCTCATCTATTAAATGGGGGGACCCACTCAAAATGGAAAACCTGGTTCTTTCCCCTGTTGTACAGATCCATTGCGTGAACTGTAAGAAGGAGCAGGACTTGGGAGCCTGTCAGAGGCAGAAGACAGGATGAAGGACTCTGTGCTGTTATCCTCTAGACTTGATAGAAGCTCTGTGATCATGAACTCACAGTGACACTGAACATCTGCCCTGGGCCAGCACAAGACTGGCGAGTGGCTCTTGGGACCTTAGCCTTTACCACTGAACTATTGGCTATGGATAGATTCTAGAAGCGGGTAAACCATGGTGTTTAATTGAGTCCTCATTTCTGAGCCCACCAAACTCCAGGATATAGCTCCCAACCCATGGTCATACAGACAACCCTGGGTAAACACAGTGTGTCACAGAACAAAACGATTACACATGAGGAAGACCATTGTGGGAAACAGGAGGTGTGGGCAGGGATGGGGGAAGGAGGGGGAAAAGTGGGCAGTATGTATTATGCATACTTAGGAAATTGTCAAGGAACAATTTTAATTAATAAACAAAGGAGAAACAAATTTAGTGTAGGTTTAGTGTCCCTTATCTCAAATGTTTGTTTTGCAATTTAGATACATTTTAAATTGTAATATTTGCATATATATGAGACCTTTGGATGAGACTCAAGTCTAAACACAAAACTCACTCTTATTTCGTGTATGTTTTTATTTATTTGTATTGGTTTTATATTCCTATGGAAACTAGGGCCCTGGAATGCCAGGTGCCTCCTAGCTCCACCACTAAGATATCACCTTAGCCCTGTACTTAATTTTAGAGGTCTGAGACAGTCTCACTAAGTGGCCCACACTGGCTTTGAACTCACTCTGTGGTCTAGCTGGCCTTGAAATTTTGATTCTTGTGCCTCATTTTCCTGAGTAGCCAGAATGACAGGCCTGCCCCACCAGGGCCAGCTTCCTTCATTCTTTATCAAGACCTTCTTTTCATAGCCTGAAGGCCACTGTAGGCTGTAAGTTTTCTTGTACCTTCTTTTAACCACGGCCCATCACAAGAGGTGAGGAAGGAAAGGCTCCCTTTGGAATCATGACAGTGTTAGAATGCTCTCCAAATTTGATTTTGAGTGTTGGATCAGAACTGAGCCCATATGAGATAGAAAGTTCTTGTGTAAGTACCCCATTGTAGTTACTTTCCTATTGTTGTGATGAGACAACCATGACCAAGGCAACTTATGGAAGACAGAGTTTATTGGGGGTTTTGGAGGGTGGTCCCTGACGATTATGGCAGGGAGTACAGCAAGCAGGCAGGCATGGTGCTGGAGCAGTAGCTGAGAGTTTGCATCTGGAGACACACGTATGAGATACACACACACACACACACACACACACACACACACACACACACACACACGGCGAGTGGGGAGCACTCACTGGGAATGGCTTGGGTTTTTTAAATGTTAAAGCCCACTCCCAGGAAGTGACACACCTCCTCTAACAAGGCCACTCCTCCTAATCCTTCTCAAACTGTTCCACCAACTGGGGACCAAGCATTCAAACCTATGGGGATTGTTATCATTCAGACCAACACATACCCTCACCTCTCACTCACTTCCCATCTCCAGTGAGCTTCTGAAAGTCCCTCTGCATATGCTCCATTGACCAGCTACTAAGGAGTAGATGTGGGACTGCTCCATCTATCACTGTCTCCACATAAGCTTTGTCCTCTGCTGAGCAGCCCTACCATTCCCTCCAGTCTTTATCAAATTTATCTTTCTATCTGAAACGTGAGGGCTGGGGAAATGGTTCCTTGAGGAAAAAGCACCTGCTGTGCAAGAATAAGGGCTGAGATCGAGTCCCCAGAACCTGTGTGAAAGCCGGATCAGAAGTGCTAATGTCGGCAACCCCAGCATTCCTACAGGGAAACAGGAGGGGGAAGCTCTTGGCCCATCTAGCCTGGGACACAACAAAGAGGATTTATCTCAAATAGAGGTACAAGCTGAGAACTGACATTGGGAACTCTCCTCCACTCTGAAATGCTTAGAGCGACACAAGCATGCGTGTGTTCACACACATACACACATATATGTCCGAACACACACATGCATTAATCACAACTTTTAAAAATATGCCTGGTAGCTCTTCCTCCAGTGGCACTGCCCTGTCTCTCATTCTGAGTGACACATTCTTCATTTCTGCTCCCAAGGACCTTCTGCAGAAGTACACCCGTAGAGATGATGGTTTCTGTCACTTGCCACCAAATGGTGGTTCTGGGTGGGTAATACATCATGTCATTCTCTTCAGCCTATTTTTTTCCCAAAAAGATACACAACACTTTCTGAAGTAAATAAATAGATTAGCGAGAACCACTTGTGCATTTAGTCCAAAACAATGAGGAGATAAGGAAATCCAGTGTTTGAATCCCTGAGAAGCAGGAGAGTACAGCCATTCGGAGGCTTGAAGGATTTATCCAAAGGCTGGGAAGACGTCTTGTCAGTCAAATGCTTTCCTTGCAAGCATGAGAACTTGAGTTCAATTCCCAGCACTCATCTAAAACAGCTGGATGCAGTGGCAGGTGCTCAGAATCAGAGGAGGAGGAGACAAGGGGCTCCTTGGGCCTCCTTGGCCAGCCAGCTTAACCTGATTGGCAGCGAAACTCCAGGCCAAGGAGAGGCACTGTCTCAACAGACTAAGGTAGATGTCTCCTGAGAAACAACACTAGCTTCCATAGACATTACATGTGTGTGCACGCACGCGCGTGTGCGCGTGTACACACACACACACACACACACACACACACACACACACACACACACACACACGCGCGCGCGCGCGAGAGAGAGAGAGAGCGCACACACATCATGTAAAAGAATTCACCCTATCTCCCACCCATGGGTGCAAACTCCTTTCTGGTTGGCTGAGGTTTTGTGATGCACATCTCTTGGTCTCCCCTGCTCCTTTCTAACCTCAGGTAGCTCCAGCTGGCAAGAGTAGGCAAGCACAGAAGCCCAGGACACAGGCTAACAGAACTAACTGAACAGCCACATTCCTTGGCAGTCTCCCAAAGCACATCAGGACCGTCAAAGGGATAGATGGAGGTTCTTCTGCCTACGTGCCTGCCTAGGTGTGGGGGTTCAGACCCTGGGGATGCCAGGAGGCTCAGAGCTGGTAGGAGGGAGGTACTTTTGCTGGATTTTCTTCTTGCACTGGCCTGAGGACAAAAGACTTCCTCAACCACGAGGCCTCCACCTGAGCATTTACTCTGGGCTGCAAGGGGACTTTGAAGAGTCACCCCAACAGCCATTCCTCCAGGGCACATTCCTGTGTCAGCTTGAGCTTGGACCTCGCCACATGATAAATGTACTCTGTTCTTTGGAAGAAAGTCCTTTTAGGCACGGCATCCAACCCTGCGGGCTTGAAACCTGGAAAAGAGCCTGTAGAAGGGAGTGGTGTGGAGGAGGAGCCTTACCTGCTCACTAGGTGATAACAGACAGGGAACCAGAGCCCCTCAGAGCACCTAAGTCCAGCATGCTGCTAAGGACCTGCTGTGTGTAGTTGTAAGGCTACCGGGAAGCAGACTGTCACCATTGCCTCCTGGACCTATGCCAAATGCAGTAAAGACACAGCTATTATGTCCTGGGCACTGTCACATGCATGCCTCATCTTGACTTCACAGCAACCCCACCATGTATGTACTACCATGCCAGAACTGTCAGTTCAAAGGGAGATCTGAAGGGCAGTGAACAACAGCCCTTTCTCTGCTGTCACTCTGTGAATGGATTCTTGAGCCTGACGTCACTCACAAGTACACCATTCAAACGCTGTACCTTCCAATACATATGACACTTGAGCTGGCCTAGGTGTTCTTCTAGGAGACCCAGGTGACCAGGGAGTCCCAACTCAAGGCAGGTCAGTCAAAACTTGCAGTTTTCAGGTCCAAGACAATAAATTCTTATGTATTGTGCCAAAATAGTAATGATGATTCAATGTGTGGACTTCACATGTTGCTCCAAATGCAAAGAAATTTTAAGTTATACACACACATACACTGTGTGTGTGTACGTGTGTGTGCACGTATGCGTGCGTGTGCATATGTGTGCACATGAGTGCACACAGGTGCCACAGTGTGAGTGTGGAGTTAGCAACTATGTTGGCTGTTCTGATTTGCATCCCCACTCTCTGGGACCCACACTTATGTGGAGTCCCACTGAACCTCTTGCTAAGGAGCTATAGTCATCTCTTGTATTTGGTGGGGCCTTAGTCTGGCTTCTTATGTGGGGAAGAAACACAGACCTAACTGGCTGCTGAACTCTATTCTGAATCCATTAAAGGAAGTTGAAGACTTTCCTGCCAATAAATACCCAGAGTTCTCTGCATGAACTATCTCATGCAATTAAGGAGATAGAATCATACAAGATATTTACTACAGATTTTTTGTCATACACAGACATAATGAATTAAAACCCCAAACAATAGAATAACCAGAACAGATATCTATAAATCTGTTCTAGAGAAATAAAAGTACAAGCCATACAATTTAATCCTAAGTGCTTTTTTATTAATGAAATGAAGCATGCTAAAATATTCGTGTACATTAAATTCCTTATAATTAAAATACTGACATATATTTAAAATAACAATATTCAAAAGAAGTGGAAATCTGATGGAAATTCAAAAAGATTACCTTCTTCCTGGTTTTCTTGGAGCCACTGATTTGAGTGAAAATAGAGGGGTTTTGAAAGACCGGAGCTGAGAAGATTTTTGTGAATTAGTTCAAATGCATTGAGCAAATGTGTGCTGATGCCTCCTTGACACCCAGGAATATAAGACATGGGGGAAGATATTTAATTGCCACCAAAAATGTACATGGATGCTGCCTTCTTGAGGAAACGCTCCCACCTATTGCAACCACCCTGAGAGTCCACCGGAGCCTAAAAGGGTTAGTCCATCCTGGGAGGGGTTGCCGTGGGGCCATGAGGAAAGCAGGCATTATAGATCCACAGAGGGAAAGTTGTCGCCTCCTAGTTAAAAGAATGGAATCCACCTCTGGTGCAGCATTTCAGCTGAGATCCATTCGGATGCAGAACAAGCCACAGCTACCTCACCTTGCCAGTTCCTCAGCTGATCCTGTTTCCTCAGACTGGAAACCTCTGTGTCCTCATAGAAAGACATCATCTCAGATCAATACAAGATGGGCTGGAGGGTGAAGTGGCTGACTAATCAGACCTGAAGTTGGTCATGGTTAACAGACTCTAAGATCAACCAGGCTTGCAATGGGAACCATTGTAGGTACACACTTCCCAAACCAGTAAAGTCTAACTAAACCCCAGTTTATCACTGCAGTGAGGCAAAATAAAAATGTGCCTAACAAAGGGAGCCATGGATATGTGTGTAGTGAACCTTTAAGCCCTTGAACTGAACACCCACACTATTTCTGCTCTGTCCATCACAAGTGGTTCAGGCAGTTTCCAATGGAGAAATGTGAGTAGGGACACTGCCCTCTCTATGCAACATGTCATAGTAGCTGTCTCAGGAATCCTCCCCCCCCCAGCTCCAGAGGCAAAAGCCAATCACACGTCATCTTGTCTCAGTTTAATATTTAAGATACAGGATGTGATTGGAACCGTGCTGAGAGGCACAGAACAAGTGTCTGTGGGCTGTGGGGAAACACTCATGGGTGTGATCTCAACACAGATAGCAGGCTGTCCGCCTTTGTTTTCTGTTGCTGTGATAAACACCAAGGCCAAAAGCAACTTGGAGCAGAAACAGGTCGTCTGGCTTATGCGTCCCTATCACATTCCGTCACTGAAGGGAAGTCAGGACAGAAACTGGAGCAGGAACCTGGAGGCAGGAACTGAAGCAGAGGCCATGGAGGAGCACTGCTTCCTGGCTGGCTCCTCAACAGCTTTCCAGCTTGCTTTTTATAGCATCAGTCACCAATCAAGGACATTTCCTACAGATATACCTACAGGCCACTTGGATGGTGGCATTTTCTCAGGGGAGGTTCCTTCTTCTCAGATGGCCTGAGCTTGTGTCAAGTAGATAAAAAACTAACCAGCACACAGGCCATTCTAGAAAATGAAGACAGATAGCATCTTTGGGTAAAATTCGAGTCATCTTGACCCTGAGCAAGTTATAATGACTCACGAAAACCTAAGAAGCAGCTGGAGATCCCCCAAGCCACTAGGTCTTGTAAGTAGTTCAGGGGGCCATTAAAGGAGTTCACTGTAAGCAGCGGTCATTTCTTACTCTCATTTTGGGTTTTAAGGAAGGCAGCAAAAGATTTGTATTTTTTTCCTTGTGATAAGATGCATCTCTATTTAGCGACTTTGTCCAAAAGGCTCGCCCAGCGGGTGCTGGTTGACTAGTTCTGGAGGAGGGGGACATATCTGACTCCCTTGGGTCAGTTAATTCATCATCTAGAGGAAGCACCAAACATACACCCAGTCTGATTTTATTCACAAATTGCAAGACATCCTATAAAAACCCTTTTAACATATATTATTGAAAATATCTATTATGGTCTCCCAACTTAGTGAATTTGATTAAATCTCCAAGACAGAAAATAAAGCATTGTAACATACGCACCCATCTGGCGAAGGTCTTATTATCACACGCCTTATTATGTTAAAAATGAATGGTCCTGGAAAATAATTTAGTGAGAGATGAACTTAGAGGAACTAAAAGCGCTGAGCGCTGAGCAAATTACCAAGTGAAATTGCTTTGCTATGAAACTTTGGGTTCATTGTTAGAGAGGTTTAGTCTGCTCAAAATGTTTGCTCCAAGAGAATGCTTGTGTTCAGAGCGAAATTCAATTTCCACGACATGGGGCTGGACAGCCTCCACCAGACGATCATGTGTTGGCTGGGAGAGGAGCTGGCTCAAGAAAAGGGTCCCCTCTGCAACTCCACAGCTCTGCCTCTTGGTCCAGCAAACCAGGAAACAGGTGCACACGTGGACTGAGAGGTAGTGTGATGCACACTGCCGACCTGGAGGGGATCTATTGTCATTCACGCTGAGGGAGTTTTTGTCTTTGCTGGTGAAGGAACAGTAGGTCCACAGAACTCTGTGCCTCTCTCTGTGAGAGATCACCCAGGGCCTCAGGAGTCAAGTCTGCTGGGTGTGGAGAGAAGAAATCAGGACAGGAAGGGAGACAAGGAGCAGAGGTTTTCAACCTTCCAGATGCTGCAGCCCTTTAATACAGTTCCTCATGTTGTGGTGAGCCCCAACCATAAATGATTTTCGTTGCTACTTCATAACTGTAATTTTGCTACTGTTATGAGTCATGATGTAAATATCTGTGTTTTCCAATGGTCTTGGGTGACCCCTGTGAAAGGGTTGTTCGACTCCCCGAAAGGGTCGCAACTCACACACAGGTTGAGAACTGCTGACTTAGAGCTTCCAGCAGATCTCCTCCTGCCTCCTGCTCCGCAGTTCAGGCCAGAGCCCAGCAATGAGCCCTCTTCACCTCCACACAAGGAACTGTGAGCTCAGGCCAGCATGTCACTAGTCCAGCTTCCATGCCACGGAGGAGGGGCTAACTCAAGAAATAAAGGCTACCAAAGCTGTGTGTGGCAGGACCACATCTTGATCCAGGGTCTTTGGACTTACTCATTTCCAGGGCTCACACTCATGAACCCCACGGATGTAAACACACATGGACGAGTGCTTCATTTTGACTGACAGGAGTTTTAGAATGTGTGCCACTCTGTACCTCAGACAGCTGAGGAGGCCTCCATGTTTTGGACCTAGATGGATTAGTCCAAGTTGAAAAGGCCAACAAGCTTGCAGGCTGAGACACAACCTCACTCCTCAGACTGTGATGGACCCCAGAATACTATGGAGGAGTCAGGTGACTTGATCCATGGTTGAATCAGACAGCTAGTGGACTTGACCATCACATACCTTGGGAGAGGTTTTGATTAGAATGTGAAACGTGCCCTCTGACTCTTGCACTGAACACTTGGTCCTCAGCTGATGGTACTATTTTAGAATGTTCTGGAAACTTCAGGAGATCAAGTGAGTCACTGGGGACTTGTCTTTTGATGTTGCTATCTAATCCTTGGTCCCTTCCTCTATTTCTGCTTCTTTTCCACCACAAGGTGAGTGTGAGGCTAAAAGGCCTTAGGCACCAGGGAAGACAGTAAGAAGGCTTCCAGTTGACTAAAGAAAGGATGGACAGGGCTGCAGGAAAGCCAGACTTAGCAGGCTCAGGCCAGAGCCCAGTGCCTGTGACACTTATGGAAGAGTCATTGGACTTTTCTTAGTAAACTTCTCAACTTTGCAGGCAGCTATGCCTTTACATGAAGCCCTGCATCTGATTGCAACTAACCAAGTTGTAGATAAAGATGGCTTCTAAGAAAACCTCTGTCAATTCCAGGAAGGCAGACCTGCCAGGAGGTGGGGAAGGAGGGAGGGGCATGCTCACGTTCTTATTCTGGACGCTTTTTCTGTCTTTTGCTTTCTCACCTGCTGAAAACAAACACTGACCGCTGCTTGCTTTACCTATGTGACCCTATGTGAATTGAATTCTTCTCTCTGGAGCACGAGAGCTCAGATTGTGGCTACAGTCGGGATTTGAAGAATTCCTGCATCCTCAGGAGTGAAGGAGTGAAGACTCTCTTTCTCCATCAGCTCCTACCGCTTGCTATGACATACCGAAGTGCATGGAGCCACACAACAGGAAGTGCATGGGGCCACACAACAGGAAGTGCATGAGGCCACACAACAGGAAGTGCATGGGGCCACACAACCCAGGCTCACTCCCGTGAAAATGCAAGCCAAAGGAATTATTCTCTTCCCATTGAAGTTGTTCCTGCCTGTTCCTGTCAGTGTGTTGGTTGCAGTGAGGAAAAAGCTATTGGGTACAGGATTCAGAGGGGTTTAACCAGATGTGTTTCTCCACTGGGGTTCAATTCTAGGTCAAGAAGCTGGAGACTTCAAATGGCCTTGCATCTTGAGGTGGTCACGGGCTACTTGTGCTCCATGGTCCTACACATCTGTCAAGATTGACCTGGGGGTGCCTCTTAGCGATTTCTCTGAAGCACAGTGTCAGGGGTCCGTGACGTCATACATTACATTGCCCCAGCCCTTAGCTTCACCTGGCATCATCCCACATCAAAACACACAGTTCTTGGTTGTGTCATAGTGCTCGTGTCTCAGACACCCCTGAGTGCCTCCAGGCAGGGCTCCACGATCTCCAGCTCTCCTTCCAGAGCCAAGACCCTGGCCTCCACCCATGTTTGTTGAGGGAAGGAAGGAGAAACATGAGGCCTCCCCATTTTGGTCTCTGTAAATATTGACAAGCTTGCTTTCTCTCCTCACAGTCTGGTGTCACCATGTCTGCTGTTGCTGTGTAAATGTGTGCAGAGCTGGCGAAGGTTCATTTGCTGCTATTGTGTAGAATGTGTGTGTATGTTTCCCTCTTTAGCTGCATAAAAAGCAAGCGTCTCCATAAATCTCCATACTGATCATATGCAAAAGAAAGAAAGGAAAAAAAAACCCTCAATGACTGTCCAAATTCTGAAGTGAGCGGGTACAGGCAATTGTGGTGTGGAAGGAACTGGAGAGGTGGGCCAGCTCCTGCAGCTAACTGAATGTGTAACTCTTTGGGGACCCCCAGTATCCTTTATCCCAGCCTCTATTGTCCCTTTAGGGGCTCTCAGGACAATTGATTTAATTTATCACTGAGGTTTCATACTTAGAATGAGACCAAAACCTGAGACCAGCCATGTCTGTGGCAAGGAGGAATAATTAACAAATTCAAGTCCTGTGATTTCATGTCAGGGCCAACTCTCATTGTGGACCACAGGCTGGCTTGGTGCTATTCATCTCCCTGTGTCAGTCTCCTGGGGAATGGAATGGTAGATGTCCACTGGCTCATCTAAAAGGACCAATGATCCTGTAAAACCATAAGGTGTATGAAGGATGACAAATGTAAGGTGACTTTTACAAAATCTAAGAAGGTGGAGCTTGTACTCATCCTTGGAAGGGGGCTAGGAAAACAAGAAGACATTGGAGTTTGATGACATCTTTCCTCATTTCACTCTGCTTCATCTTTCTTTCTCGTACATGGGATGTATTGTTTACAGGCTTCTTGTGTTATGAAGCATGAAATCCTATTTTCCTACTTCAATTGTTTCTGTCAGGTGTTGAGGGGTTTCAATCAACCAATTAGAAAGTTCTGGAAGAGTCTGGGTTACAATGCAGGTTACAATGCAGGTCAAAAAGCCATAGAAATCAAATAGTCCTGCAGCTTGAAATGTCCACAAGGCTTCTCACAGTACTGCAGGCTGCACTGTGTAGCTCCAAAACATATGCACGTGTCTTGAACTTTGGTATCTGTGAATGTGACCTTATTCATAAATAGATCTTGTGGATATAATCAAGATAAATATCTTCAGATCCCTTATGGCCAATGATGACTGTCCTTAAAAGAGATAGAGACATGGAAAGCTATTAGAGACAGAGATACAGAAGGACATTTGACAATGAAAGCAAAATTCAGAGTAGTAAGTCTACAAGCTGGGAATGTCAAGGGCCTTCTGCAGCCAACAGAATCTAGAAAAGAGGTTGGCATGGACAGTCGGGTCCTCTTAAGGGACTGAGGGAGGCCATTCCAGGTCTTTCTCATGACTTCTGATAGCTGTGGCCATTTTTTGGCTTGTACATGACCTTCTCTCTGTACAGTACAGGACTCCCCTCTGAGAAGATCACTTCTGTGCCCAAACTTCTCTTTCTCAGAAGGGTACAGTCATGTTGGGTTAGAGCCCACTCTAATTGTTTCATTTTACCATCTCCTAAAAGTCTTACTTTCAAATAAGGTCATGTGTGTGTTTCTGAGGGCCATGACTTCAATGCCTTCTGGAAAGATGCTACTCAATACAGTAGGAGGTACAGTATAGCTTCTCTTTCCCCTATAGCCTTCACAAAGACTCAGCCTCACTGTACCTTGGTGCTGTGGGATGTCTTTCTGTGCTGTGATGTCATATGCTATGAATACATGTTGCTCTGATTTGTTGATAAATAAAGCCATTTGGCCTATGGTAAGTCAGGTTATAGCTAAGTGAGAAATTGAAGAGAGAGACAGGAAGAAGAAAGACAGAGGGGAGAGAGATGCTGGCATGGCCGGAAGAAGCAAGATGTGAAAATAAAAATAAGCCACAGCCATGTGGCAATTTAGAGATTAATAGAAAAGGGCCAAGTTGTAAGAGCTAGCTAGGTAGAAGCCTGCCATAGACTATACAGCTTGTAAATAATATTAAGCTTCTGAGTGATTATTTTGTAAGCGGGCCATGGGACTGTGGAGGCCCGGCGGGACATGGGAAAACTTCTGACTACACCCCTGGATTTAAGTGATCTTGGCTTCCAGAACAGGAAAGAGTAAAATCTGATTTTAAGATCTGTGTGGCAAATTATTTTATGAACTCCAGGAAGGGGAGACATACACCTTGACAAGGGTAGGCCATGCTAGTGTGTGTCTGTCCTTCCTCTCACTGAGTGCACAGCCAGTCACCGTTTTAACTGGCCAACATTCCATCTTGCAATTAAATTTACTTCATTTTAGTATAAGTTATCCAGAAATGTACATTTTGTAATATGATGGCTACTTATGGTTATTATAGAGGCAGCATTCCTTGGTATAATGATAGATTTAATGATAGTTTTTTTTTTTTAACATTAATAAGAACTACAGATGCCAGGCTTAGTGGCTCATGGGGCAATGAGAAGGATGCAGGAAGACTCTGTTCCAAAAATGAAAAAGATAATAGATCTCTAACCAGACCAGCACCACGCAGCACTTGGTGACATTGCTATTCTGGGCTGGTGTCCCTGCAGTCTTCTTGATTGTAACATCTTGATGACAAGAGGCAGCTGACTTCAACACACTATATTCAAAACCAGGAGCAAAGGTTGGCAGTGCTGTGGAGGTTTTCCTTCTGTGCCCTTTTCTGATCAGGAAAGAGGTATTTCCTAAGGTCTCTGGTGGACTTTCCATACATTTCATAGATGAGAACCCAATATCAAGGTCACCACTATCTGCTAGACTAGGAAAGAGAACCTCCCATGTTCTAAGACTGTAGTCTGGGGTTACAGGTGAGGGGTAAAAAAACAATAAAACATACTGAGCAGCCAATCAACTACACCTGTCAGTCACAGTCTACCAGGCTGTGATGACTGGTTTTTGTCAACTTGACACAAACCTAGAGAGATCTGGGAAGAGGGGATATTAACTGAGGCAAGGCTTCCATAAGACTGGCCTGTAGGCAAGTCTGTGGGGCATTTTCTTGATTGATGATTGTTGTAGGAGAGCCCAGCCCACTGTGCTTATACATCCATGGCAGGAGTTCCTGAGGTGTATAAGAAAGCCTGCAGAGCCAGCCATAAGGAGCAAGCTAGTAAGCATTGTTCCTCCATGGTCTCTGCTTTAGTTACCACTTCCAATTTCCTGCCTTGAGTTATGGACTAAAAGATGCAAAATGAAATAAAGACTTTCCTTTCCAAGTTGCTTTTGGTCGTGGTGCTTTTTCATAGCAATAGAAAACAAACTGAGACATAGGCCATTTAGAGATATGGCTTGCCTAGACATTTATGCAGCTGTGGTCATGGTCATGAGCCATCGTTTTCTGTTGTGGTTTGAATTAGAAAGGTCCCCCATAGTCTTGAGCATTTGTACACTTGGTCTCCAGTTTGTGACACTGTTTGGTAAGGCTTAGGAGGTATGGTCTTGTTGGAAGAAGTGTGTCCCTGGAGGCAGGCTTTGAAAGTTTAAAGATTCACACCATTTGGTAGTTTATTCTCTCTGCTTCCTGCTTGCAGTGTGAGCCCTCAGCCTCCTGTTCCTGCCACTGCACCTGCCTCTGCTTTGCCCTCATGGACTCTATGTAACCCTGTGGAACTGTAAACCCAAACAAATGCTTGATTTCAGAAGTTGCTTTGCTCATGGTGTTTAATCAGAGCAATAGAAAAGTAATTAACATGTCTTCAAACCTTAGTGCAAATCAAAATTGCCTGGATAACTTGCTGGAACTAGATTAGGTTTGCCTGTGGGCATGTCTGTGAGTTGTCTTGATTATCTTAATGGAGGTGGGAAGACTTGCCCACCATGGGTGACACCATTTCCTAGGCAGGGGATTCTGGATTGTATAGAGTAGAAAGAGAAGAGTGGTCAGCCCAGATGCATTAATTATCAATTAATTAAATTAATTAATGTCTCTCTCCTGACTGTGGATATGATGTGCCTCACTGCTTCAGGTTCCTGCCTTGATTTCCCTGCAATGATCTTACCAGCCAAATAAGCCCTATTCCCCTGAGATTGCTTTGGTCAGGGCATTTTATCACAGTCACAGGCAACGAAAGTAAGACAGCAGAGATGGGGAAGCCACATGGCCCTTACAAGTGTGCATTGTCATCATGGGTGTGACCAGCCAACAGAGTGTAAGACAGAGTGCTACCTTTGCAGGGCCATCTTCTGATGCTCTTATGAAAAATGATGTAGATGGAGGACAAACGGATTTTCAGATGTCTTTTCCTTAGCCACAACGTTGTCCATTGGTCTGTAGCTGGAAGGCTTCAACCCAGGAGTGTGGACCTGTGTGGTTGTTGCTCTGTAGCTGTGGCTATCTGATCTCAGTGGTGGCCCCTTACTGTTCCTGGAGGGCTTTGTGCAAACCCTCTCTGAGCTGGATTCATTCCTACTTCTTCCTTTACTTCCTCTTCTGCCATTCATTGTTTTGTCCACTTAGCAAACCTCTCTGCGTTAGCAAGTGCCTTTTGAGCATACGTGCCGGGTCAACCCCTGCCTGGGGAAAATCCCGTTCTGCTGTGTTTGCCTTGTGAATGGAATCTTGCAGTCCTCACTTGAAGATGAAGGAATCAAGGCTGAGTGATCAGCCCCTGCATGTTCACCAACAGGAGAATGACCGAAAAGAATTGTGTGGACAATGAGCTATCCTTTTTACCTTGAAAATGAATTAGATCACCCTTCGGCTTGACATACCTCGAAGGACCTGAATGGAAAGACACTTCATTCCTGTACTCAGAAGCAAGAAAAGACTTGTTTTCTTTGCTCACAGAATGCCTGTTGGCTTTTGCAAATCAAAGTAGGAATTGTTTAATGGAATTGGCTTTGAGTCCTAGTGTCTTAAGAGAGGGAGGGGCGAGGCAGGGAGAAAGGGAATCACAAACACACTACGTTTAGTCGCTGCTGTTCCTTGCTTGTCTCTGGAGTGTATGTGAGGGATTCCAGAGATGTGCATCGCTGTCTGATTTCAAATGCAACCCCAGGAAATCACTCTTCTTTTCGGGACCTTTGGCCCTTCCTACCGCTCCAGGTAGGGTGGTGTCCTGTGTAACAAGGACAAAGTTGACTTGCTGTGGCCCAGTTCAGAGCCCAATGCCAGTCCTCCACATTCCAGAAGAATTAAGTAATTACAGGGGTGGGGCACCGCTGTCCCAAACAATAGCCAATGCAGTCTACATTAGAAAGCAGAGGACTCCCAATGGCATCAGATCAGGGTGCAGGAAGGACACCCAGACAGCCTCAGACACAGATGCCACACCAGGGTGGGCTGCTCTGTGGGGGGCTTCCTGGAGCAGAGACAGCCTGGAAATCCCCAGGCTTCTACCATGCAGGGATGGTCCTTTCACCCGCTTTCATCAGCCTCTGCGTGCTTGCACTTGACCAGGGTTTAAGCTGAGAACTGGGGCCCGAGCCAAGTCAGAGGGGAGGAGAGACACAGCCTGTGAACACCAAGAAGGCCAGGCTGTCTTGGGTCAGGGCTGAAGGGTAAAGCTGTGCCCATGAGACAGCTCATCTACTTATTTATTCATTTTTTTAGCTAAGTCCTAAGTCTGAAGCTATGCCCACCCACCAGCACTTCTGCCACTGGTCCTTTTAGTGTGTGTGTGTGTGTGTGTGTGTGTGTGTGTGTGTGTGTGTGTGAGAGAGAGAGAGAGAGAGAGAGAGAGAGAGAGAGAGAGAGAGAGAGAGAGAGAGAGAGAGTCTGTCTTTTGTCTAGATAATGTATGAATGTGCATTATGTCCATGCATTGGCTCTGGAGGCAGAAGAGAGGATGCTGCATCCCCTGGAAGTGGAGTGATGCAAGCTGCCCCGTGGGTGCTAAGAATTAAACCCAAGTCCTTTGGAAGCACAGCAAGTGCTCTGAACTGATGATCCAGGTCTTCAGCCCTTCTTGGAACGTTTGGCCACTCGACTCTGGCACACTTATAATTGTCTGTTTGTTCGTGTTAGCTGGTGGAGAGTTTCGAGGAAACCTTTCTTGCTCCCATAATGTGGCCCAGAGTTGGGGTCAGAGTTAGAGATAATTAAGAGAATTATAGGTCAAGAGAGGTTGTGCAGGCCCAGCGTGGGGACTCAGTGAATACAGGTACTTGTTGTCAAGTCTGAGGATCTGAGTTTGAATGCGAGGTCCCACAGGATGGAGGAAGAGAACCGGATCCCACAAGTTGTGCTCTGTGCACTATGGCACACATGCATATGTGTCCCCATGCAGACACTTACAATAAATAAATGAATAAAATGTAAGATAAGGGAGCGCGGAACTCCTAGACTATCAACGTAGAGGTCCCTGCCACTGGTGTGGCCTCAGTTACGCTCACTGTTTGCTGCCTCTGATGCTTTTGGTATTGCCACAATGGAGCTGTGGCCGTTCCTACCTCCATTGCCACCACCCCTGTCACTGCTGTCAATCTCTGCTGTTACCCTGGTGACCACAGCTACTATACTTCTCTGATGGTGACTATCCCAGCACAACGCTGGGTAAGTGGCATGACAGGTGGCTGACAGCCCAGGCTCCTTTGCCACAGCACCCTGTCTCATGGATGAGGACTGGGAAGTTACATAACGAATGACCTCACTGGTTAATGCTGACGTAGGGGGACTTTAAAGCAGCCGTTCCAGTTGGACATCGCTAAATTGAAAACATAAAACCTGAAACGCTGTAAGACCCAGAGCCTTTTTTTTGGCACCTCTGTCCTGTGGCAGATAGAAGGTTCCACATGTGGCTTCACCTGGCAGCTTGCAGTCACAATGTAGATTCAGTAAACAGGATGTGCAAAGGCCCCTTAGGCTAAGCGTTTAAAATGTCCTGAAGCGTGATGAATACTGAGTCGAAACATGGATCCCACCCCCAACATAGCTTATTGTGTATTCAAATATTTTCAACTCCTAAATCATTCCCAGTAAGAAACTCTTCTGGATGCAACTAGTTTAGGAAAGGCATAGGAAGCCTGTACTCGATGTTAGTTAGATACTGTGTCTTAGTGACATCACTCTATTGCCTTTTCATTTGGCTATGTTGTCAGGTGACTAAAATAACAAAGAATAAGAGGGTCCAGCTTGGCTTAAAAATCACCTATGAATTCTGTGATTATCAAAATTATTCATGTAATTAATTGGGGAAATTATTCATAAGGTAGAGCCCTATGCTAGGCACTAGGCTGGGACCAGGGTGATGAAGGTCTCCTTTTCCCCGCCGTAAATGAGGTCCTAAAAGTTGGGTCCTTAGCCCTGCCTCAGGCTGTGCAGGTGGAGACACAGCAAGGATGTAGGTGGCTGCTCTAGTCCTGAGACTAGAATTGCAGCTTCCAGACCTATGGCAAATAAGTGCCTGTTACTCAGGCCATCCAGTCCACGGCACTTTGCTATGGCTGCAGATCATACACAGCCACAACCCAAGTGAGGGACAGATAGCTAACTGTCCTAGAAGCCTTTCAAGACACGTCAAGGAACAAATATGAGCTGAGCTGTGTCCATGTGTATTGGTGAAATTATTAAGGCCACTCCACGTAGTAGTTAAAAGGGAGGTTTATTTTGTGGGGTAACTTACAAATGAAGGGATAGGTTGCAGGGTCTGGGAAAGGTGTGGCGCATCCCGGCTGTTTTCTCTGTAGAACTCTGCTCAGTCTACCTCCAGCATCCAGGGTCCAGGAACCAAGAGAGCCGGCCCATCCAGATCTCGGGTCTTCAGGGTCCTCTCTCAGCCCTGCCTTGTAGGTGTGACAGTTGCCGAAGCCCCAGTGGGGGTTGGAACTTCCAGATCAAAGCTGGAATGGTTACCCACTATACACATGGCTTTGCAGAGGACTTCCACACACCATCTCTTCCAGGACAGCAGCTAGCCAGCCTGCCAGCTGTCCTCTCATTCCGCAATCAAGCTACCGTTGACACAGGGACCCCAAGACAGGGCTAGTGAGGACACGGGCTGGGAAGGACACTTGATAAGCCTGTAGTGGTCTCTCCACCAATCCTGCCCATCTTCACTTTCCGTCAAGCCTAGCCTCTTCAGTGGTAACCTGGGCTGCTTCTTTCAATTGGGCAGAGCTGCGTCCCGTTTGGTTTTGTGCTTTAGAAGGAGCTGATTTTATCCTCTATAGCCAAGTGTGAGTTCCATCTGGATAGAGGTCATAAGCATGAGGTCATCTAAGGCCACTTTGATTCTGCCAGAGGACCAAGCACAGGGGCCGGACTGTTCAAGAAGAGTTGACTGAGGAGCTGGCCAGCAGCAAACCGGGAGCTGAACCCATGTTGAAGGAGATGCTCAGGGTTGAGGGTTCCTGCCCACTCAGCCTTTCTATTGCAGGCCTGCTTAGCCAGGCAGCCTCCTTCCATTCTCCCTGTGGTTCTCAGCTGGGCTTCCTTCCTCCACTGGGTACAGGCCAGGCTCTGCCCTACTAACACATCCTAACACAGGGAGGGGGTGGTAGCATGGCCTAAGGGTGCTCACACTTTATTATAACTGCCCTGCAACATGATGGCTAAGACACAGAAGGTTCTAGATAAATCTTTTTTTGACCCAATAGACAAATTCTTGAAAACTGTTCTCCAAAATGTAACCTATCAGTATCATGGAGCACAGGCTTAGGAACTGTTCTCCAAGCAAAGTGAAACACTACATTTGCTTGTGTAATATTATTGGAGAAATATTTTAGGAATAAGTAAGAACTGGTTTACATCCTCTATTTAAATGCCATGGGTGTTGAACAAATCTATGTAACCACCTCACATTAATCGCTCTTTGAATTACTTATTTTTAATTAAGAGCTTGATTATTAAATGATAGAAATCTATTCAGGACACGCTAATAATATGAGACTGTCTGCTGTGCCAGTGCTCAGGAACTGGTCAGGAAGAAGGCTTTGCTCCATGCAAATGATCCTACATCCCAGGCCAGGAGTTGATCATCTTTCCACAGACATGGCACAGTATAGGTATCTTATATTCGGTGATGAGATATGAGCTACTGGAGGGTCTTGGAGCCAACAAAGCTTTTTGGCTTCATATTTCCTTAAATAATTTTGAGATGAAACACTTTGATCTATCTAACACCTTGCTATGTGAGGAATGGTCAGACCCAGGAGCTGGAGCATGTTGAATGCCAGGTTCTGTCCCAGATGCAGTGAATCAGGATGTGGACTTCAGAAACCTGGTTGCCTCAGATGTGCAAGAAGGTGCCAGGGGCTGTGTGCACATGTGTGTCAGAGACTTGACTTGTTGCTGTAGCAAAATGCCTGAACAAGCAAGGGTTTCTTTTGACTCGTAGTTTAAAGGTACGGTCCCTCATGTTGGTGGGGAAGGCATGGCTGCTGGGTGTGAGGCCACTTGGCACGGCTGGGAAGCAGAGAGAGTTGGGTGCTTGTGCTTAGCGGACCCCCTTTTTATTCATTCTGGTACATCAGCCCATGGGAAGGCAAGATCCACATTCAGGATGAGTCTTTTAGCTTCAGTTAAATCTCTCTGGGAATACCCTCCTGGACACCCACAGACTGTGCTTACCCATGGTGATTGTAGACCCAGTCAAGTTCACAGTAGAGGTGAGCCATTGCAATATGTCATTCAGGTTCAGAGTGGTGCAGGCTTATTGACTACACTCAGAAGATACAGGTTTCATACTTCCTCCCAGTGCCTTGGTCCTGCTTGTCCACCTGTTTCCTACTGGAACTCTGACAATTGTCCTCCCCTGGGAGTCTACTTGTTACAGGCCTCCATTTTTGATGGGAAACCGATACAAATAACTTGTGTGTACCTCAAGTCTGTGAACAAAGGAAACTGTCCCAGGTAGAGTCTGGGACATTCTTTCTTCCTTAAGTATTTTTATTGTATTAAGCTTGATACTTGTTTAACTGGTTCAGTATTCTACGCTATAAAATACCATTTTTATTTTGCTGTTCTCACATTCATGGCCTTTAAAGTTGTCTCGTGTCCCTCGCTCCTGTAAACTGTGACATCATGACACCCCGGCATGGCTTTGTAAGTGCGTATGTTAGAGTTGCCCTGGGGAAACCTCTTACTTGGTCTATCGGGGTAGTTGAGACCTATTGGACTCTCCCACAAAATGCTAAGCTGTGTTCTGTGACACCTGCAAACCAATGCCCCTTCCTTTTTGTCACGGTAGAGTTTAACCCTTGGAATTATCAAGCAATTTAGTCTTTCCCAGTGTGTCGCGTGATAAGTGGCATCGTATTCTTGCATCTTTCTGTGAGCTTATGGACCATTTGGATTTCTCTTCTTGTAAACTTCACCCGTTTTAGTAAACTTCACATGTTTTGAATCGTGGTACTTCTTCCCGTGTCCTGAACACTTTCTTTCCTGGTATGAAATGATAGTCTATTCAATCCACTGAGTTTTTGATATTAGGCTTCACTTGAGGACTTCAGCATAATAAAAATGATTAACCTTTTGTTGAATAGTGTTGTCTTATTCTGGTGGACATTTTGTGTGAAAAAATAAATAGATTGACAAATAAATAAAAACTCTTAACTCCAAAGTCGGAGAGCATTCTCTTGTATCACTTTTTTGCACTTTTAAGTGTTCTTTAGTAGTGGGGAAACATTTTTTTTCCTTGCATTTACATTTTTGGAAGGAAGAGATTGAGACCTAACAAGATGGCTCAGCTGCTGAGGGCGCTCGAGGCCAAGACCGTGGACCTGAGTTTAAACTCCAGAACCCACGTGGTAGGAGAGAGCTGACTTTCTTGAGCTGTCTTCTGACCCCAGCATGCAGGACACACACACACACACACACACACACACACACACACACACACACACACACACACACACACACACACACCATGTTGAAGAAGGAGCTGAGTGCTAATTATGTTGTATTTTTGTCTTTGTTATGGATGCCTGGCTTCCCTAAGCCATGCATTAGGTCTTCATTGTGTCTCTGGCTGTATTAATTAGGGGTTTGGTGCTAAGTGCTAAAACAGTCTTTGTTCCTCTTTGACTTAAACATTTTTGTTTCTTTCACACTTCAGTGAGAACAAACTGTCCGTTCTCCTCCATCTCTCTCTCTTGCCTGGGAGGGTGGGGACACCCACCTTATCCCACTTTGAACCCTCATCATCTTTCTATTTCATTTCTAATCAGTCAAAGTAAAGAAAAGGTGACGAGTCAGAACATTTTAATCACTAGATCCGAAAATGCCACAGACCACTTTCCTCGTATCCCATCCTTCACTTCTAGATATGAGATGTGGAGGCATTAGCCTCCTGTGTGCCCGGGAAAGAAAGAGAGGACCTGGGAAATGGTGGCAGGCCTATCCCTTCACCCACAGTCGCTCCTTCAAAGCGACTGGCAGAGATGGACACTGGCATGTCTTGGATTTGCTGTGTAGCCAAGGATAACCTTGAACTCCTGATCCTTCTGCCTCCACCTCCCTAGTGCCAGGACTACAGACATACACCACCTTGCCTGTTTTTGTTTGTTTATTTGTTTATGTTTCCAGTGCAGGAGATTGATGGAACCGGTGCTCTTAACTGCTGAGCCACCTGGCCAACCCCTTCTATTGGCACAATGTTTCTCAAGCTGTGGGTTACGACCCACTTGAGGGTGTGTGTGAATAATCCTTTCACAGGGCTTGCCTAAGACTATCAGAAAACACAGATATTTATATTATGATTCATAACAGAAGCAAAATTACAGTCATGAAATAGCAACAAAAATAATTTTATGGCTGGGGATCACCACAACATGAGATAAGGGTCTCAGCATTGGGAAGGTTGAGAACCACTGCCTTCGTGTTTTGTAAAGAATATTCTCATAAGCCCTGGCACTGGAGCCAAACATGGAAAACCTGTTGCCAGGAGAGTGATTGGTACCTTCAGAGGGATTACCAATTTGTTAATTTGTAACTGTTACGTTGTTCATTTTCTTCTCTGCCAGCCTGAGACTTTCCCAAATATTTCTATGATCCAACTGGTCAGTCACTAGCCTTTTCAATCCTGAGTGTTTTAGTTGTAGGAAAGCTTGGTCTGGATTATTCAAACTTCATTTCCCATCTTTCTCTGTGTTCTTTCCAGATAGTCTTTCACATGGACTCTAGAGTTCTGGAAGTCTATCTTTTCCACTTATTTACTCATTAAAATGGCATTCTGGATTTTTCTCACTCAGCCTAGACTCACAAGAAATACCTGACACTCTCCTTCCAAGCTGCTGCTCACACCACCCATAGAGGACATTTCTGCATTAGTCAGCTTTTTACTTAAAAGAATAACTCTGGTTGGCTCTTTTTGGCACCCTTGTGCCTGTGTCCTTCTCTCTCTGTGTTATTTTTCCTCCCATCCAGTTCTGAAGGTAAAATCTAACATTACATCTCCTCTAGTCCCTGCCTTTGCTTCTTGACATTGGCTCCTTGTCACATGACTGTGGCCTCCCTTTATCTCCCAGAGGATATCTGCTGTGTGTCTTTATCTGTCTTCTGTTCTCAGTTGTGAAATCATAACTCATCGCTTATCAAAAATGAGTAAGATCTGGTGGTATTTGTTTGGTTTTAGTATAGTATGGCCTGCATGCTATACAAGAAAGAGAGGTCTGATATCCTGGCTATTTGACTGGAAGATTCTTCAGGACACAGAACCATCAGTATGGAGCAGGAGGAGACTGGTAACTCTACAGTGTGAGAGTTAAGCATGCCAGAGGCTACTCCCAACCACCCCATGGCTTCAAGTCTGGACTCACAGACTCTTATCCTACATCAGCTTAGAAATCTGTTGTATCTCCTTGGTATGGTAATTCCTCTTGTGGCTTGATTGACAACCATCCTGTGCATCTTCACTGTGTGTCTACAAGTAGCTGCAGCACAAGGCTCTTGCTCCATTCTTATCCCTGGTCCTGCCTTTGTGGACTGGCACATTCTTCTGATGCCTGGAGGATGGGCCATCACAGATATAAACTCCAAACTGGCTTGCACACATTCTGTATCATCCTTCCCATCAAACCAGAAATCACGGACAAGGTCATCAGGGTCTAACCATGAATTCCATATGGACAAGTGACAGAGTCTAGACTCTGACTTGAGCTTGGTGGTCAAAGCTGAGCACTCATGCTCCATTTATGTCTCTTATGAATTACATTTCTCATTAGCTGGCTGCTTATTAAAGATGCAATCTGTCACTTCATGGCTGATACCTGGCTCCATCCCTGTCTCTGCCTCGCTTTATCCAGATGTTGTTTACCAAGATAGCCTTCTTCAAAATTTGACCTTGACATCCTGTTCCTGAAGTCACTTGTCCATAAACAGCCCAAGGAGTTGATGGCCACTCAGTGAGTGACAGAGTACAAGGGACCCTTTCAGGCTTGAGTTAGAAGAGCTTGTCTCTCTAGGCTAAATGAGCCAACTGTTGTTCACCTGGAGGACTGGAAAGATTACTCCTTATTTCAATTGATTATCTGCTTTCTATTTGAACAGAGACAAATGAGAAATTGCTGGCCTTGAAGGAGAAGCTTCCCATCCCAAGGAGCAAGAGAGAATGCATAGTAAGTGTAACAAGACACATCCATGATCCATGCCAGGAAGACAAGGGTGATGGCCACAGTTCTCATCTGGAATGTGGACAGTCACTCATTATGAAGCAGTGTTGTGCCCCAAAGGTTAGAAAGAGCAAACAATCCAGAGCATTTCCATTCTCCACTCCATTGTTTTAATTCTTTTGAAAGAGATCTGAGTCCCCAGGTATGGTGGTGCACACCTTTAAATCCCAGCATGACAGAAGCAGAAGCAGGAAGATCTCTGTGAGTTTAAGGATAGTTTAGTCTACAAGAGTTTCAGGATATCCAGGACTATGTAGTGAGACCTTATTGCAACAACAATAACAACCAAAAAAAAAAAAAACAAAAAAAAAACACATCCAAATTCAGCCCAGGGAAGCATGGACCAGCCTAATTGCTCCTGGTCTTCTATTCTCCACCTTCAGCCCTTGTCAGTCCTGTAGTACTTGGCCCTTCCTAAGCTCATCTCCGCCCACTAAAGGGGATGATTTCCCTATAGTCTCCATCCATGGGGATCTTTTAAGACCTTCTCCTCTGTCTCTAATCTCTCAGTCCTTGGAATGCAGACTTCATTCCTATCTGTTAGAAGCTCTCATACCCCAAAACACACACACACACACACACACACACACACACACACACACACACACACACACACACACACGTTGAGAGAGCACCACCTGACCAAAGCACTGTTAGTAAATCAAATCTGCTCCCCTGAGCTGCCTGGTTCCTTGGTTAGAAAGCATCAAGTTTAAAAGAGGTCTCAGTGCATTTCCAAGGAGTTGCTTTTATCCCCACCATGCAAATATTTCTGAAAGCTTTCCAGGCACCTTGCCATGCTCTCCTTTGTGAGCTAGGCTTAGACACTAGAGAGAATTCTATCAGGTGGATTGGAGTAGGGGTTGATGGTAGACAGCCCTGGGCTCCCCTCCCCTTTATAGTACTGGACATTTAGTACTCTACACCTCTTCCAGCATTGAGGGACAGGTGCCACCTTTACAAGCAGCAGATAACAGTAACCCTGGGGATGTGAAAATGCCTTGGGTCCCTAGAAACTCAGATTATATGCAAAGGGTTTAGTTAGTCTCAGGTACTGAGTTCAAGTTGTTCTGGTCCCCTTACGTTTTGTCTTTGGGAGTTTTTGAAGCTTTCTGATCACAGACTACCTTTCATATCCATAATGGCAGTAAGCTGTGGTCCCAAGAACTGAGTCATGGAACTTATCATTCATCGTCCTGAATTTGTGCTCCGATAGCAAACCGATGACTGGCAAGCAGTCACGGCACTTGTCACAGGACCGAGCTTTTGTTTTCTTTCTTTCCTCTCCCTTTGCCTATCAGTTTCTTTTCCCAAGCAGAGGAGATGATTTTCCAACCCTCAGAGTGAGATGTTTCTGGCTCAAATCAGCTCCTTGTACACTAAGTGACTTTCTGAGGACTGAGTAGTGTGCTGAGCATTGGCATTTTTGACAACAGTGCTCCAGAAGGGAGTTTTTTTTTTTTTTTCAGGGGAGGCAGAAGGGCTCTGTGAGAGGCAGGTTAAGTGTTTAGAGAACCTCCCAGCTCACACACAGTCTCTGTGGACCCAGAACAGTCTCTTGGCCACATGCCCACGTCCAGCCCCAACCTACGTTCCTCCAGGATCCATGGAAACTTCTCAGCAGTAAGAGTTGGGCGTTTGTCTACATTGAGGTCAAAATGGGGAAAGATGGGTGACAAGGCTGAGTACAGGGCTTAGGAAAGAGCTTGCAAAGGGAGGGGCCCCATTAGAATTCCCGGGGCCTGTGACAGTCTCAAATTCATGGTCAAATGCATGTTTACAGTTAAATTCAGAGTCTAGGGCAGTTTTTCAACCTCTGGGTCATGATCCCTTTGGGGGTCAAATGACCCTTTCATAGGGGTCACTGAAGACCATTAGAAAGCACAGATACTTACATTGTGATTCATAATAGTAGCAAAAATTACAGTTATGAAGTAGCAATGAAAATATTATGACTGGAGGTCACCATAAGAGTGGCAGCATTAGGAGGGTTGAGAACCACCGGTCTAGGGCATGGGGAGATGGCTCTGTGGGTAAAGGAGTTGGATTCAAGCATAAGGACTAGACTTTGAATCTCCAGCACTTAATATAATCCTAGTACTTGGGAGACAGGTGAGTTCCCTGGAGCAAGCCAGCTAGCACTGGCTGAATTGCTGATGTGTAGGTTCAACTAGGGACCTTGTCTTAATATATAAAGTAGAGAATAGCTGAAGGACACCAAGCCAGTATCAACCTCTGACCTCCATATATTTATCTATGTATATGTATATATGTCCCACACATACACATGCCCAACTACACACATGTGCACATATGCAAACACCTATATACCTATGGGTACACACTCATATATATATGCCATAAAAGTAAAACAAGAAACTACTTAATAGTCTAGTCAAGGAGACAAAATTAACTTCAGGAATCTCAGAATGGTGGTGATTAATATAGGAATTAAATGTAAATGGTGGAAGGTGGAGAAAGGTGTTTACACCAACAGGATCTCCAACAGGGGTTCTCAGGTGATGGGGCCAGGATGACCCTTCTATCCACTCTCTGCATGCCCAGGGAGAGGAACAGTGTGCTGTAGGGAGTTGCACACACTGCCATCCTCTTCCCACTGCTTTTAGTGATATAGATTCTTGAAACTGTAGACAGAATGTCCTTTTACTTTTAGTGAAATGGAGAGGGCCTGGATGAATGCTGCTTCTCTTAGTTGCTTTTCTGTTGTTGTGATAAAAGGCCCTGACAGAAGCAGCCAGAAGTGATGGTTTATTACAGCTCACAGTTCAAGGATACGGACCATCATGGCAGGGAGATGCAGTAGCTGTTGAATTTTATCTGTTGTCAGGAACCAGAGATCAGTGAATGCCTATGTCCCTCTCATTTTCTCCCCTTTTTTTTTAACAGTCTAGGTTCCCAGCTCAAGGAAGGGTGCCACCAACAGTGGGTAGATCTTTTCACCTCAGGTAAAGTTTGGATTCTGGAAAGTTGATGGTAGAGATTCATCATCTCAGAGACAGGACGGGTCTCTTCAGTGGCTTGAAAAACATGCTTTGTGCATTTCTCATTCATCAGCTTGTCTATAATGGGAAGTCCACCTTTTGGCCTCCATTTTTCCTAGAATGGAAAAATAGAGGCTTCTCTGAGAAGACACAGCAGAGTTGAAATCTCCCTGAGTCTAGAGCTCACATCAACCAACAAAGTCCATGAAACCATGTGCAAAGGTCTAGGGAGATGACTCAGTGGGTAATATACTTGTCTCTTGAGTGTGATGACCCGAGTTCAGACCCCACAACCCACATGAAAACTCACAATTATAATCCCCAAGGGGGAGATAGTGGTGAATCTGTGGAGCTTGCTGATGAGCTAGCCTAGCCTGCTTGAAAATATTCAAGGCCAATGACAGACCCTGTCCCAAAGAAAAGATGGGGGATGCCTAAGAAATACCACCTCATATGCCCTCTGACCTTAACATACATCTGAATGTACTAGCACGCATGTACCAACACTCATAAATGGGCCAACACACACAGAAAGAGATACACACACACACACACACACACACACACACACACACACACACACACACACTCAGAAGAGAGAGAGGAAGGAGGAGGAGGAAGAGCAGAAGGAGGAGAGAGAGGGGAAAAGGGATAGAGAAGGGGGAGGAGCGAAAGTGAGCAGTCACAGCAATACACCTGTCTGGCTTTCTTGTATTATAAAGACTAGTTTCAGTCAAGATTTCAAAGAGCAGATGTGGATTTAGATTCCACACCAGGACTTTTCTCCTGTATTTCCCTGACTGTCTCAGTCTGAGTTTGGTTTCCCTCTTCTCTTCCTTGGGAAGCTGGGTCTCCTCTTCAAACATCCCCTGGCTGTGGCTGCAGAGAACAAAGGAAGTCCAGTATCATGTCCAAGTCATAATTACCAAAATGAAATGGAAACAAAAAAAAATAAAATAAAAAAATAAAATAAAATAAAAAAAACCAACCAACAATCCACATGAGGTACCCTAGTGGCTCAGGATTCCTTTTTTTCAGAATACTTCAGCAGCTTCTACCATGTGGGAGCCAAAGGTTATCTCCAAATCACCCCCAAGCAGGAATGTTGGAGGGGAGTGAGGCCTCAAGACTTCTGGTGCCCCTGACCCTGCCAGGACAGACTGGGAAGGAGAGGGTTCATTGATCTTTTGTTCTTATTTCACTTTCAAAATGTATTCCTGAGGCAGCCAGGACATTTCCCGAGTATGACTGAGTGGCTCTTTGGGAGGCAGGTGGTGGCAGATGGGCAAGTGTGAAAATGTGATCTATCTGGGAGCTCACGCTAAGCAACGCGAACACAGCACCGCTGGAATCACAGCCTTCTAGGGGGGTTGCTCTCAATTGACGGCCAGAGAATTGGGACTAGCATTTGGTTTTGGGGAGGGAATGGACAGGGTGTCCAAGAAATTGGGGGCTGAGCCTCCTCTGAAGGATGCCCCTGCCTAAATCTCTTCATTTATAGTATCATGAAAAACATATGCAGTTGGTAATGTCATCCCTATTTGTTGTTAAATTTTATACACGTGTCAGTATTTGCATTGAAAATGGTGGAGGGTGGAGTTGGAGCTCCCCCCAGCTCCCCCCTTCCCTGTCCCCCACCCACCCAATTCTGTAATATCTGTAATTTGATACCAGGGCCAGTCAGTCTTAGATAAACAAAACCAGACAAAGGAGATATACAGACAGACAGAAGCAAAGCCAACTTGGTCATCCGAGGACACAGAACTGGTCTGAAAACAAGCAGCTATGGTCATTGTTTCCATAGATGTGAAAAGTGCAGGTCAGAGACAGGCACTGTGTGGACCCCAAAGGGAAAAGAAGGGGACAGGATTCCCATGGAAAGGAGCAAGGAGAATTCCAGGGGAAGCTTTGGCTTCTCCTGGGCGACTCACTGAAGGGTCCCTAGGAAGACGAGGCAACTCTATTCAAAGGAGAGGCTGTTGACGCCTGGTCCGGGAGCGTAGGCTTCAGTTTGCCAAGTGTAGAAAGTTGAAAGTCTTTGAGTGGGAGACAGTTCTGCACAGACACGGTCTGGGTCAAGTGCAGGGTGTGGGTCAAGAGAAGGTAGAGCAGCAAGGTCAACCGATCCTCAGTACCCAGTACTCATCGTCAGTACTCAGCGTCTTGGCAGCTGGAGTAAGGTGTGGATCCCTTTGTTGTTTGTTTGTCAAGGGCACATGTCATGGAGTGATTGAGAGGCCAGTTGGCCTCTCACTCTTGCAGAAGCCACAGATGACCTTGAACCTTGGACCCTCCAGCCTCCACTGCACCAGTGCTGGGATTACACTCACACACCACTATGCCTGACTTCAGATTTGGGACTTAACCTAAAATATTCTATAGGTGCGTGATTGAAATCCAGGTTTCGAGCATCCTTCCAAGCCAATTCAAGATCCCACACAAAGTCAGAACAGCACAAACAGGACCTGGATACTCATCGATTGTTCTATTTTAAAATTAAAGCAATAATGCTTTCTGTAGTGTTTGTCTAAGTTGTTTGGGTTGGGGCATATTTATGTTCTAATCAAGCTGATCCCACAGCCTACCACTTCACATTGACACATAAACTACCCCTGGATTTCTAGAATATACGATATTTTCAAACACAATCTCCCTGAGAACATTTTAATAGCCCTGTTACCGTTTCCTCAGTGTTAAAACTCAATTTGCAATTTTTTCCCTAGCTTATTCAAAACTCCGATATTTCTTCTTCCTAGCAGTGAGGGTTTTCCAACTGCTAGATGTCAGAGTGCCTGGTGAATCAAAACAGGAAAATCTATGTGGCCTGGTGGTGCCTGCCTGTGATCTGAGCTCTCTGGGAAACTGAGGCAGGAGGGTCACAGTTCAAGACCAGCCTCAGCTACAGAGAGAGGTAGAGATGAGTGTTAGAAGATTACACAGGAAGAACAGGCAAAGGCCTTTTCTGTTTGTTTATTCCTGGACCAAGTCATCTCACTTTCCTTTTGACTCTCAGGCTCTGGGTTGGTAAAGGATCAGCCATCAGTACAGAGAGGAAGCAGGGGCCCTGGGCAGGTTCTCTCCTTGCTGCCTACAGCTGTGAACTTGGATAGATATTTTTGTCTGGTGCTAGAGACTGAACCCAGGTATTTGTCCAAATTCACAACTGTAGGCAGAAGGGACAGGGATTGTCCTCCAGTTCTTAACTTGCATTTCCACACCCTCTCTGGGACCAGGAAGGAACATAGACACACTCCTCATCTGAGCCTACTGCATGAAGCTGAACTTGGAGACCTGGCTCCTCCACTCTGATTTGTGGGAACAGACGATCATTGATTCTGTCCCCGCTGCTTCCAATCTTTCTGAAGGGTTAGCTCACACAGAATGCTGAAAGCCGTGACCACAGACCTGCAGCTCTTCCAGACCTGGTCCGGTGCCCAGTTCCTGCAGGACGAGTCATCCAGGACCAATTAATAATGAAAATGGCTGATTTATAACCGGGGCCCATCCCAGAGGAGAGAGAGACTGTGTGTGGAAGGATTGGGTCATAGTGATTCTTCTCATCAATAATATAATAAGCTCCGGTGACTCACGGGCAACATGGACAGGCTCTTCAGACAGTCAGCAAAGCCACCACTGTACACTGGAGCACAGGTCACCTTTCAGGACAACCTGTCACCTGTGCTCATCAGCATCTACCTGCCACCAGGCCACCCGGTTTCCACCTAGCTCAACATAGCTCAGTGAGCACACTCCCATCCCCCGCCTCCGCCTTGTTCTCTTCCTGCTTTCTCCCACTGTTTCTCTTTCCCTTTCTCTGCCCCACCCTCTCCTTTCCCCTTCTTCTTTAGATCTGCTTTAAGTTGCTCTTCTGCCTTTCCAGTGTCCCTGATTTCTGTCTCTCTCCTCCCTGCTTCTCAGCTCCCTGCGTTTTTCCTTTCTTGTCGCCTTTAGTTCATTTTGTGAAGCTATCATAGTGTACCTGAGGCTGGACGGTTTATAAAGAACATGGACTTGGCCGGGTGGTGGCGCACACCTTTAATCCCAGCACTTGGGAGGCAGAGCCAGGAGGATCCCTGTGAGTTCGAGGCCAGCCCGGTCTACACAAGATCCAGGACAGGTACTAAAACTACACAGAGAAACCCTGTCTCAAAACAACAACAACAACAAAAAGAACCTAGCCTCATAGTTCTGGAGCCCACACAAAGCCCAAGCTTGGAGTGTGCAAGCAGCTGGTCTGGTGAGGTTTTCTTGATGCATGAAGACAGGACAAGTCAGCAAGCTGCCCCAAGTGATATTAAGGAAGTGACTCTCACAGCTTGGTTACCCATTATAAGTCCTTCTGTTCATATGACCACATTGGGAACATGCAAATGTCTGAGAGGATTACACTGTAATATGAATCAAAGATACAAACCACAGCTCCATCCTTCACCTTCCTTTGAACAGTAGTCTCTGTTGCTCTGTCAGGCTGCAGGCAGAGTCAAGCCTAAGAACACTGAAGGTGGAAAGGCCCTTAGCAGAGAGCTTCTGTGGCTTGGGTGTGCATGTGATCAACCAAGGATACTGTGCATGGTCAGGTCCTGTTCAGTGAGATAGAGCTGGGGCCTGGGATGCTGAAGTTCTCACAAGCCACTGGGTGATGCAGATGCTGTGGGGTCTGGGTACCACACTATGTGAGTACCAAGCCTTTACCAACGTGTCTGTTTCAAGCCCACTCATGGCATCAGGACTTTAGATTCTGTCTGGGAAGGAACACTGTTGCCTGGGTACTCTGAAGAGGCAGCAGAATGGGAATTGGACTATTCTCAGGAGTAGATCAGAAATTAGAAAGCAAATGCCTCTTTCCTTTTTTTGAAGCCAAATATTCCACAATGACCTTCTGTTTTCATATCTATTTCTTAGGGTCTAGAAACCCCAGTTTTCCCACTGGAGGCAAGGTTACAGTTACAGCCTAGGAGTCATATAATCTGCAGAAATGAGTTCCCCTCTGTCTTCAGCTTTGCTGCTTTTAGTGACTGGCATTTTTTCTTTAAGGGGATCATGACAATTAACTTGTGATCAAAGCACCTCTCTCTGAGCTGGTACTCAACAGTCACCTCACCTCAGCCCTACCAGTGTTAAGGATGCTAGCACTGGCCACTCTTTAGTGTAAAGTGTGGGAAAGCAAGGTGGAGGATGGGCTGAGAGTCCATCCCTCTTGCTTCTCAATGTCCCTTCTTCCTCCTATGAGCCACAACACATGTCCTGGTTAGTTTTATTGTCAGCTTCATACAACCTGGAGTTTTCTGGGAAGAAGGGAACTTATTTGAATAAGTGCTTTAATTAGATTGTCATAGAAGGCATCTTGATGGACCATTGTCTTGATTGCTGAATAATGTTGGAGGGCACAGCCCAGTGTGGGCGGCACCATCCCAAGGCAGGCAGGCCTGGGCTGTATACAAAGCTTGTTGAGCATAAGTCTGTGAGGGAGCCAGGAAGCAGCATTCCTCCACGGCTGCTACATGAGTTCCTGCCCTGTCGAGGCTCAGTGAGAAACTGTGATCCTCAAGTGGAAGCTGAAATCAACTCTTTCGCCCCTCATTTGTTTGGGGTCATATTATTTTATCACAGCTTTAGGAAACAAACTAGAACAGCAGACAGGAGCCTGGAGCCCGGAGAGCAGGATTTCCCACCCTGCTCCTGGGCATTTAAGGTAGGTGAGACGAATGCTCAAGTCCCAGAATTCTCATCTTGGCAACCTCTAGCTGCTGCTCACTGGCTTTAAACTTCCTTTCATCTTCTAATCATCCTTTTTGGTTGTTATTGTTGCCACCATCTCCCATAGCAGAAAGGAAATTTCCAGACCTCGGCAACAACATGATGAATACATAACCACATCCCTTTGGTCCTACTGAGCAAGTTATGGAGCTCAAATCCAAAGTCAGGGGATCAACCCCACACTTGGGATGCTGAAGCCAGAGGATTGAGAGTTCCAGGCTGAGCTGGCTACACAGAGATATCTTGCCCTTGCAACTAAGAGAAAGGAAATCAGAAGATAAATTCTTAATGGAAATGATTGATGAGACAAAAGCTGCATTGGTCTCAGTCATGAATGTCAAAGCTGTTACAATAGCTTCCAGTTGACTATCAGCTCCCTCTTGCCCTTTAACTGACCTCCTTTTCCTCAGAATGCACTTGGCTTCTTTTCCTCACGTGCCCACACTGCTCATTGCATCGGGGAATCTGAGGTGGTCCACACTTTATTTTTGCACCCAGCTTTCTACGTCATGTGGATTCTGAGTGTGAAGCCCCCAGGGTCCTTTCAACACAATGTAACCAATGGGAGCCCTGATTCTGTTTCCTAGGGAAGAATTTTCCTTCAATAGCCTGAGAAGCAGTGTGAGGCTGGAAGGCGCTGAAGGATTCCATGGAGAAACAGGTGTAGGAGGTGGGCTCAGCTCTAGGCTGGGGGTGTGGGGGCATCTCTGGCTGTGGCATGGTGAACTCATTCCTCTGGAAGTCCTCATTATTCTCCTTTGGAAAATGTCAATGACAACTCTTACTCCTACATCCCAGGACAGGACTGTCTGGTCCTGTGTCCCACATGGCCATGGTGAGGTCCAGCAGAGGAGACACACAAGACACACTCATTCAATTCCTCTGTGTATCTCACTCCCTGCTACCACTCAGACCATTCCTCTCATTCCATAGTCTTGCTTCTCTTGGTCCATTTGTCTTGTTTTCTGAGCTGGTGAGGCCGGGGTGGGACAAAATGCCCTTGTCTGTGAGACCACATCCTTTGTGTTTTGTTGGCTTCCTGGTTTCATTTTCATCACGTGTACCATGGGCTGAATACATTTACATTCTGATTTCAGAAAACAGGAAAGGTAAAATATTCACTTAAATTTAATTACAGACCAAGAGTATGATTAAAGCAGAGGGTTTTTAGCAAATACATTGGGTGGTGTTTTTTTTTTAATTTCTTTTTTTCATAGAGAAAAATCAACAATACATTTCACTAGCCTTTTTTTCCCCCTGGGTGTCTTCCTTCCATGTGGGCTTGTCATCCCTCGACTCCTTTCTTAATTCTCCTTCTGCCTTTCTTTCTTGTTTTCTCAAAGGCTCTGGATCACAGCCAGCGATGGCTTCCGGCCAAGGTGCCCACAGTGAAACGCCAAGTAAAAATGGGTGGCTTCTCTGCTGTCCCCATACAGTCTGTCTGTGGTCTGGCTGGAGGCAGGGGGGGTCAGATGCTCTGTAGTCCAGATCTGATGGAAGGAAAAGGTCATCTTAGGGTAGGAAAGTCAAGGTCAGGAGGGACATGTGAAGGCGAGATCCTGCTTAGTTTTTTTTTTAAAGATTTATTTTTGTAAGATTTATTTTTAATTATGTATCTATGTGTGTGTGAACACTCATGTGTTCATACATGAGTGGCACCGGGTCTCCCAGAGTTGGAGTTACAGGTGGTTGTGAGCCACCTAATGTAGATGCTGGGAAGCAAACTCAGATCCTCTGCAAGAGCACTGAGCCGTTCCCCAGCCCCTTGTTAGTTACTCTGGAGACCTGAGTTGCTCCTCTTCACCTCTGGGTGTGAGTCTGCTGTGGGACGCTGTCCTTGTGGTTGGTACAGAAGCACACAGGGGCTCAGCGTGAGAGCTGACACTTGAAGACCAGGCAGTCGGGAAGAGGAGGTCTGAGAATTCAAGGACAAAGTGACCAGTGCCTTTTCACTCACTGACTCTTTCATACCTCCTGCCTGAACCTGATGCAACTCTTTGAGTCTCTTGTTGGTGACACAACACCTAGGAACGTGGGCCTTCACCCCACCTAGAGCTAGCATTGTTGGGTCAAAAGCTTGAAACCCTATAATCGACATTTTGACACTGGGTCATGTTTCCAAGCCACAGTTGGCCACCTCCAACTCCTGAGGCCACCCACACTCCTTGGCTAGTGGCCCTTTTGGCAGCACCTCTCCTCATCTCCTCCCTGCCTTCTCCTTCAGCACCACAAGATGGATCTTTCCTCTGACCCCACTGCTGCTGTGAAAGGAATTTCCCTTAGGCCCATTTGGATAATCAACCTTCCCTCATCGAGAGATTTATAACTTGATCATGTCTGATATGACCTTTCTGCCCGTCAGTCACACGTACGCAGGTTCCAAGAATTACAGCCACTTTGAAGGGGTGGTGTTAGTATGTCTACCTAAGGGACTTACTGGTTCCTCTGTATCCCCACTGGTGACTCTCACTAGTCCTGGAAATACAGGACTTGAGATAGTCACAGGGCTGGACCAGACACATCTATCTGATTCGGCTAAACATTGTCACTATGCCCAGCACAGTGAAGATGTGGCTTCTTGAGGGCATGTCCTGCCCCTGAGGTATGAACTGCAGTTCAGTGTATAGAAACACAGCCCATGAGGACCTAGGAAGAGGACACTGATCTGACCCTGACCTCCAAGACTCACAGTAAGCTATATAAGCTGGGTGGTCAAGTTCACTCCATCCCCTTCTGTTTCTTCCAGATTTCACTCTTCTGTCAATTGCTTCACCTCCACCTTCTCCAACAAGAACTCCTATTTCCCTGATGCCCACCCATATCAGCCTGTGGGATGGGTGGATAGAGTCTAATGTGAGCACATAGAGAGACCTCAGCAACAAGAGTAAGGATGGCCTGAGAGCTACACCTTAACCACATCAGATCATCTTGAGATAACGACAGGGAGACAGAGAAGAATCACCACTGTAGCCATCTCCAGACTAGATTCTTCATACCCTTCCCTCCCTCGTGACTTATGTGCTTCTGTCAATGGTTCCTACAGAACAGGTTGAAGGTAGTAGTATCCCTGTAATCAAAGTACTCAGGAGGTTGAAGCAGGAGAACCATCACAAGTTTAAAGCCAGCCAGGGTGACATAGCAAGTCCTTGTCTTAAAAAGCAAGCAGGGCTGGATGTGTCGAGGCCATTTGTGAGAGGGCCTGCTTATCATGCAGGAGGTTCTGGGTTCAGTCTCTCCGGCACCACTTAAAACCAAGCATGGCTCACACCTGTCTTCACAGCACTTACAAAGGTTGGCATGAGGATCAGAAGTTCAAGGTCATCTTCAGTTACAAAGAGAAGACAGGGCCAGACTGGGTTACATCAGATCCTGTGTCAAAAAACAAACAAGTAAATAAAAAATAGAAACAATGAAAACCAGCAACAACAAAATCTCCGAAGTATGAAAAACGAAATACCAGTTTCAATAGAGACAGACTTTTTAAACCTGGTTGCTTTTAGCAGATGGATTTATGAAGTCTCAAAATGCAGTTGAATGGAAGGCATGTCTTATGTGTGGGATGTTCATATCTTCATGCTGTCCAAAGAAAAGAATGAAGGATGGGGGACACTGGTGAAACCCACTCACTTCATATTTCTAAGTAACTTTTTTCTAAAGGAATCAAATTAATATATAAGCAATTCAGAGACAAATCATCAAACCGTTTTTTTTTTTTTTTTTTTTTTTTTTTTTTTTTTTTTTTTTTTAGCAGCCTCCAGTCTTAAAGGAGAGAGTGGCTTAGGCTGTGGGTGTTTAGGAATTGAGTGTGTTGTTTCATATCTACACTCCATATTATGCAATGTAATAACCTTTGCTTGGTGCAGATATTAAAACTTCATGCTTTGATCATGTTTTTGTACAACTGAGTAAACAAAAGAATATTATTTATTATGCTCCCAGAGGAAAAGCTTAATATCTCTTCATCATTAAGGGTGCAGGGATGCGTGACTGAAATGATTGTCTCAAATCTCTAACTGAGCAGGATTGCTACAGGACTTTCTGCAATTGTTTGTGAAGACTAGGCCAGGGCAGGAGCCAGAAGCTGCAGCTGGGTCCCTGGAAGACAGCAGTAACTTTTTCTGCCAGCTTGTGTTTGTGGTGAAGGTTATCAATTGTAGCTTTGTGACATCCTGCTGTCTGCCATCTTGGCTTGCTGACCTGTCTTCAGAGTGAGCAAACACAGCAGGAGGTACTAGTTGAGGACAAGAAAGGAAGAAAGGATGGGGTGGGAGGCATTGGTTTATTCAGGGCAATGGCAGCCTCTGGAAAAACAAACTGTGAAATTTGGGGCAGCCGGAGGGAGGATGGGGGGGGCAGAAATGTAGAAACTAGAGGTGCTGATCTGGAGCCAGGACCTGGCATTTAGTAAAGGAGGTACTTGTAGGGAAATAGAGGCAGGGGAATTGCAATGAATTTGAGGGTAGCTTGGAAAACATAGTGAGTATCAGGCTATATGGGCCTATCTATATGCCCGGACCCTATATCAGAAAAAAAGGGGAAAAAATGGGTGTTTCATAAATATTCTACACATGCTGTTAGTTTATCTCAACTTGACACAAACCTGGGAAGAAAAATATCTCAGTTGAAGAATTACTTCCATCAGACTGACCTGAGGGAAAGTCCATGAAGTGTTTTTCAGCTGCTAATTGTTGAAGGAGGGCCCAGCCTACCATGGGCGGGCCCATTCCTAGGCAGGTGGGCCTGGGCTATGTAAGAAAGGGAGCTGAGCAAACCAGTGGAACCAAGTGAGTGAGCAGAGTTCCTCTGTAGTCTTTGATTCAGGTCCTCCCTCCAGGTTTGTGCCCTGGCTTCCACTGATGATGGACTGTATAACCTGTGAGCTAAAATATCCCATTTCCTCTCTAAGTTGCCTTTGGTCATGGTGTTTATCTTAACAACAGGGAAGCTAACAGGAACACTATTCATGCCATTTGTCTCTCCTGTGTGTTGTGTGTTTTCCTGAGAGATATGCATAAATGTCTATTTACCCCTAGATAGGGAATGGATGTCAAATTAAAGAAAGGACTCCATCCAAGTCTAGTTTAGAGCCCCAGTGAGTTTACTGAGGTAAGTTACCCCAGAATGGGTGACTCAAGGCATCTGCATCCCTGTAAAGTCCAATCCTCTGCCTCCAGCAGTAAGAATTGCTTCTTACAACCTCTTAAATCTTATAAGTTTCAGGAGCTTCCTGAGCCTTGTGAGTTTTCCTTCTTCCTGAGTACTGTATGTTCCATTTAGTCTTTGAGTTTTAGGAGCCTCCCTTCTCACTCTAAATGAATATTTCAATTTGAAGCTATAGAAGTTGCATCATGAATCCTTTTTCTGACTTCACTAGCCTGTCCCTTGTGGACCATGCAAGCCTAGAGAATGCTAAAGTTGTTCTGAGGTCTCTCCAATATGGTGGATGTAATTATGTCCTGTAGAGATGAATAGATGAAAGAGAATGTCTTGCCCTTATGAGATTTCATTGTCTGAAATATGACTTGAAACAGGTAGTAAATACTAGCTACTGGTAGACACTCCACTGTCTGCACAAAGTTTATCTCTCTAAACAGGAAAGAGAGCACATTGCTAACTTTACAAGTCAATGAGACAGTTCATTAGAAACACTAATAGAATCTAGGACATTTTTAGAATGATGCACTGAACTGACCATTTGGGCCTTAATTACAATCCCAAGTTCTCAGCCAAGATCAAAGCTTCAAAATGTCAATTGCTCATGATTGATCTAAAACTATTCAGTCAGTGATAAAGGCATCCATTTAATCTCCAATAGGTATAATCTATATCTTACATAGTTTTGGTCCTTAAAAGTAGAGGTATATCCAATATCTTTAATAAAATATGCATCATCAAAGAATTCACTCCCAGCCCCTGTTAGGGCTGAGTCTTTCTCTTCCCCCTCACCCTCAGATCTTCTGTCTGTTCACACATGGGTAGTGTAATCTCAGATTCACTCTAGCAGGAGTCCACACTTCCATTCCTGGTATACCCCTTCTCCAGACTCTCGTTCTGCTCCTTCTCTTTCTCCTTCTATGAGTCCCTAGTCCATCAACCTTTGGTCTTCACTTGCAGCTCCTTCTTTAACAAAAGAAAAAAGCTGGCAAGGATCCCTGACCACAGGGAAAGATGCCACTTTGTAAGACAGCAGACCTTCTCTCTGTGCCTTCTCCAACTCCTTCCTTCTGCTCTCTGATGTGGCCTGCCCTCTACAAGAAGGCCAGGGTAGCGCACATGCAGGAAGCCCTTATACTTGTCTTTTGTGATGTTTCTACTTTGGAAGATTCTGCCGAATCTTGGGCCTGTTTATTCCACGCGTGCCCTATACAATCCTCTCACAACTGAATCTTTGTTGTGTCTTCCTTGACACAAGGCTGAGGTGCAGACACAAAACCATCTTTCTTGGCCGTCAAGGAGAGCAACTCCCACACACCCCTAACAACTTTGCCATCACACTGGGATGATAATGGTTGGGCCTTGTCAGAAGATCTTTTTGTTTTTTAAAATAACAAATATTTACTTACTTGCAATGGAGAATTGCCCTAGATAGAAATTCTAGAAACATGTTAAACATACATAGTCAATGTTTCCATTTTGATCTATGGAGAAATCACATGATCTTAAGTTAATGAAGGTTAATTGAGCAAAAGTGCTATATAGTAAGTGAATATTTAATTCATACTTATAAATGCACATAAGAAGATCTTATGTTATCACTTTCCAACCGTGGACAAGCACTGTAGCCTCCAACACTTCATTTTCCTTGTCTCAAACTGGAGAAATCACACATATTCCAATTCCAGTTCCTGGCTGACTTCAGAGGGATTTCTAAGAAATCTCAAAAGATGATGTGTGTGAAAGTGTTTGGCACCCAAAAGGCCACAGGTAATGAAGTTGGTGGTGACACACTTCTACAATCCAGCCACCACCCAGTTACCAGTTTTGTAAGAAAATCACTCACTTACACATGCATCCCACCCCTTACCTCACCGCACATGCGCGCGCGCGCGCGCGCGCACACACACACACACACACACACACACACACACACACACATATACACACACGGAGGCACATTCAAGGTATGCTGGTAACTTCTTCCCTTTCTTGTCCAGCCTCATCTCCCATCTTCCATCTCCCCACAAGAAACATGTCTGCTGCTTCTTGGCACCATGGATCTTGATGGGATAGCCCCTTCTACACATCATGGACCTCAGTACACTTTGCCACATGTCATCTTTATGAGTTTGTGTGTGTGTGTGTGTGCAAGTGTGTGCTCATGTTTGCAGGTGCATGTGTACATGTGTTCATGTGTATGTGGACCCCACAGGTTAACCCTGAGTGCCATTCCTCAGACATCACTTACCTTTATTTTTGTGGCCCGACTCAGTAAAGGCTAGCAGCTGTTTTGTTGGTATCACAAACTGCGTGACCACTGAACGCAAGTTCATATGTGACCCTCAGACACCTTGGTTCTGCCATTTTCCTCAGTCTTGATGAAGAAGTGTCCCTCACAGGCTTTGCTGTATGAACACTTGGCCCTCAGTTGATGGTGGTGTTTGTGATGCAGCCTTGATAGAGGAAGTAGCTCACTAGGGTCAGGCTTGGAGACCAATAGGCTTTGCCCACTTCCAGTTTGTTCTCTGGGCTTCATGCTTGTGGGTCAAAATGGGAGCGTTCAGCTTCCTGTTCCCGCCACCCAGGCCACCGGCTCCCAACTGCGGTGGACTCCTATTCCTCTGGAACCACAAGCCCAAATGAGCCCTTCCTTCTGCAAGCTGCCTTGCTCACTGTGTCTTGTCACAGCAATTAAAAGGTGACTAATATATGCAGAGTTTCAAATTTTATGCCTGGAATTTCTCACTCTTATAATTTATACAGATTCTTTGTTAAAACTCTGACTCTCCCAGAATTTATAGCTTTCTTTGTTTTCAAGCGTTAGTTTTACAACTTAAATACTATTATTTGTTGTTTCTGAGATTGTTTCTTTTTTTTTTTTTTGTAACTCAGCTTCTTTGATCAGTCATCTGTCCTGTGACAAAGATGTCACTTCCCAGCAACACCAAATTAATTAGTCGTATTCTTGACCTCACACCGCATGTGCCCTGCTCTCTCCTTGCAAGGATCACACCACCAGCAGCATAATTACTAGAAGTTTAAGGTTTTTTCCTAAAGACATGTTTAACCCTTAGCCTCCCCGCTGTTTCAAGCTTGCCTCTATCCTTGGGAAAGCATCTAGGCAACATTACAGTGTCTGCGTCCAATGTTCATTCATATTTTAACTAATCAAATGAATAAAACACTGGGTTTCCGTTTTTTCTTCATCTATCTCCATTTCTTCAGTTCTGTTTCTTTCTGATGTTATTTTTCCTTCATTTTTAAGCAATTTCCTTTAGCAACTTTAAAAGGCCTGTCTTTGGATAATTGTGTGGTGGTGTTGTGTTCCCCAAAATGTTGTGCACCCTAATAAACTTATCTGGGGTCAGAAACAGAACAGCCACTAGATACAAAGGCTAGAAAATGGTGGCACTCACACCTTTAATCCTAGTATTCCAGAGGTAGAAATCCCTCTGGATCTCTGTGAGTTCAAGGCCACATTGGAAACAGCCAGGCATGGTGACACATGCCTTAAATCCCAAGAAGTGAGCCTTTAATTCCAGGGAGTGATGGCAAAAACAGGAAGATATATAAGGCGTGAAGACCAGAAACTAGAAGCATTTGGCTGGTTAAGCTTTTAGGCTTTTGAGAATCAGTTCAGCTGAGATTCATTCTGGATGAGGACTCAGAAGCTTCCAGTCTGAGGAAACAGGATCAGCTGAGGAACTGACGAGGTGAGGTAGCTGTGGCTTGTTTTGCTTCTCTGATCTTCCAGCATTCACCCCAATACCTGGCCTTGGGTTTGATTTCTTTAATACGTTCCTTTAAAATTCCTGCTACATAATTGATTTCTTTACTTACATTTATATGAGACTGTATCCATTTTCCCTTTATTGCTAATGAGGGCTCTTGCCAGGTATAGCAATTTTGGCCAGGTGTAGTGGCACACACCTGGAGTCTTCGTGTGCAGAAGCCGGAGTACAAAGGCTGTGTCAGCGATGGCAAGAGTGTCACATCTATGTTAGCAGAGTAGCCTGGGCTTTGTGGGATTCCTGTCTCAAAACAAAGAAACATTAGCAACAAAAATAAAGATAGAAGTTCACATAGCAAATTCTTTTCTTTCAATAATTTAAAAAAGCTTAATACCTACCATCATCAGTCTTCTTATAGTTTCAGATGAAAAAGAAATTCATATTTGTCTGAAATATTTTTCCTGGGTATATAATTTTTTTCCTTGAAGATATTTTGAAAAAAAAAAAGGACTTTAGCAGTTTTAGTAGCATATTTCTGTGCCCGGCTTTCTTTCTGTTTGCCATGTTGGGGTTTCCCAAATTTCCTGAATCCACAAACTCAAGAACTTTAGGGAGGCAAACCAATTATTTTTCCACTTGTCACCCCTCCCACCCTAAATGAAACATCTATATCATGCCCCTTCTCCCAGGGTTTAGGGCTCATTGCTGAAGAGGGGGCGGAAAGACTGTAAGAGCCGGAGGTGATGGATGTGTGCAAGGAAAAGTGTCCTTGGGACACAACAGGGCAGCAGCATAAGTGAGCTTGCAGTGGCTGTGACCACAGTACAAGCCAAGGCAGACCAGATCCTATCATGGAGAGGGCAGGTGGGCAGTAATCTTATCCCTAGTCAAGGAGCCATAGGCATTGATGGCTGCTGGGAGCAAGAGACTCTGTTTTATTTAAGAGTTTTGCCCTTGGTAGGTTAATCATGTTCCAGTGCAAGGTCACACAACCATGAATATATGCGCAGCACAAGTTGGACTGGATGGATGGAAGAATAACAAGAGAACACAAAGTTAAGTGGTTCAGGGAAGGTGGGGCTGGAAGGCACCATTGGGTCGATTGGTCATGGTCGAAATGTATTGTACAAAATTCTCCGAGCACTAATAACAAAAAGAAAAAGTTTGTTTCTTCCCAGCTGTGCTTCCCATTTACTCCTCTTGAATTAAAAAGACATGAAGTGAAACTTTTAACAACTGCCCGCCCCCCACAGCATCCCTTCTCTCTTCAGAGATGTCTCATCATCTCTGTTTAAGAACACAGAGTCTGTCCTGTTGTGTCTCCTTTCTTCTCATGAGTTCATTCACAGAATTATTTTTATTTTCAAGAATAATGTGTTAATCCCAGACCTTCCACAAACACACGTTTCAAACACATGGCACATCTTCCTTTGCTAAGAAGGGGATTTCAGCTGTGTCCAAATTCATCACAGAAAGTGGGGAAGGCCTTTTCTCACTATTTCCTTTCTGTCTGGAATCTCCTTAATGCTGGAATGTCTTCTCCATTCATTTGTTAATAAACAAGGTTCCTTTGGCATTTTAGGTCCCTACACTTGAATTAATTCTACAGAACTGGGACAGCTTCTTCTAACGGGTCATTTATGCCACAAACCTGGGGCTGCTTTTAGGACAAAGTGGTCCCATATGGGCATGAGAGTGTCCACGTCCCGTGTGTCCGCGTGTCCGCGTGCGTGCGTGCGTGCGTGCGTGCGTGCGTGCGTGCGTGTGTGTGTGTGTGTGTGTGTGTGTGTGTGTGTGTTCAGGTATTTCCCCCACACCCGAATAGCATGCACCTGTGCAAGCTTCCTATGCCCTGAGGCACACCGTGGGTGGGGGCGGGGGTCCAGTCTGCTGAAGCTGCCAACAGAACACATCTGAAAGAATGAGCAGAAAGCAGAGCATTCCCATGGGCTTACCAGCACAAGGGGCTGAAGGAACTGGACAGAAACTCCCCCTGGGGGCTTTCTTTCCATGCCCTTGGATTTCAACCATTTCACCTGGTCTTTCATCAGAGCAGAGAGAGAGCCGATGAGGACAGCACCCTCTCACGCCCTCCACAGGTGGCACTCGTGGAGTAGAGAGGTGGTTGAGTTTTCCTTTCTGTTTATGGCGTTCCTGTCATTATGCAGCTCTCAGAACTCTCCAGTGGGTTCGTTTTGTATTCTGCTCGAAGATTTTTATTCAGAATTAGACTGTCGTCCACAAACTCCATCTAGCTGACAATGGAAACTCATTTTTATATTTTATGTGGAAGAATTGGTTTGGGAAGTTCTGGTTTAATTTTGCTTTTGAAAATATAAAGTGTTTATGTGTCTCCTGGGGAGGAGGGAACCACAGTACAGGGCTGTCAGGGGGAGGTTGTTCCCCTCTCAGATTCACAGCCTGAAACCCTCATGCCTTGCCTGGTCCCTGGGACCATGTTCATAGCTGAGGATGGGCCTTGAACTTCCTGTTAAGTCCACCTAATTAACTTAAAGTGGGGCCAGTTGAGCAAGCTGCACTCTAATCTGTGTGGCAGGCAAACCATTCCTATAGGCGAATGGACACTGGGGGTTGGGGTCGGTATGAAAGGCCATGGAGAGACAGCAAAGCCACCTTCAAGCCAAGTGGGGAGGCCACGGGAAGCCAAGGTTTGTCAAACACATTGGCCTCCTAGCTACTGCATGTCTGTCATGGAAGCCCCAGCACATTACCAGATGAAGAGCTAACCCTACTCAGTCACTTCCAGCTCTTCTGCCCAGCCTCCCTTTGTTCCGGAGGTGATGTTTATTTTCTGGGAGATTCCTCTTTAAGTTGGTACTTCTGCATCTATTTTTATAGATAAAGAGTTATTACAGCTGGTGGGGGGATTACCCACTGTTAAAGATTAGATATTAGTGTGGCCCCTTAAGATTCAAATGGTGAAATCTTAATCCTCCCAGGTCTATCAGGAAGGAGGAGTTCAGTGGGAGGGGAGACGATAAGAGAATAATGGAAGCAGGAATGTGATCAGTGCACACATACACACACACACACACACACACACACACACACATACACGAACATGAACACAAAAGCACATACATGCACACACACAGGCGCACACACAGGTGCACACACAGGCACACACGTGCACATATGCACACGATCATGAAAAGAAAAATAAAAGAAACTCTGTCCCCACATGGATGGTATCAGTATTCAAAGAGAGTACCTTCACCCTTCTGTCCCATGTGGAGACAGACTGACCAGACTCAGCTGTCTATGAGTCAGTTAAGAGTCCCGCCAGACACCCAAGCACCTGCTCTCGAACTCCCCAGGCCCTAGCCTGTGAGACTTCATCTCCACTGTCCAGACACCTGTTGGGCTGTGTTTCTCTACTGTAGCTGTCTGGCCAGGTAAGGCAGCTGCCTTGCAGCTAAGCTACACTGTCCCCATGCTTCCTGTTGCCCTGTGAGCTGGTAAACTGTACCCAGAGCAGGTGACATACAGGCCTGAGTTCCCCCAGGCTCCCATCAGGCTTCAGCTCAGAGGCTGGAGAGTAATGGAAAAGATGCCATTTTATGCACCAATCTTAGTTTTTTTTTTTTTTGTTTTTTTTTTTTAAACTATTGTTCATGTTTCACGCAGTCTGGGCGGCACAGATCCCTTCCTGAAATTTTTTGACAAACTCCAAGCACCATTCAGAAGCCTGAAGGACTCTCAGTGGGACCTTGTTATTTCCAACGTTAGCATAAAGCCGTTTTACACAATACAATGCAACTTGATTTTGTATGGCGCCTCATTCAAGCTGGGACCCCAATGGAAGCTCACGCATCCTATTTTTAATCATCTTTTGAGTGATTTAATTTCAAACACACAACCACTTTCGCCTAATGCAACCTGCTCTCAGATCAAGGCTCCTCCTTGACGACGGAGGGAGAGGGTGACAAGGGTTTTATTCCGACTCTGACTCAATAGACCACCTTGTGCCACTGATGAGGGGGTATGAGTACCACCCAGGGGAGCGTGAGTGATAGGTGGCACGGGATTTTCCATTTTCCCCCTGAATGAAGTGCTTATGTGCTAAAAATCATAGTATTGAATAACAACAAAAACTATCAAAATGCCTTCACTCCCCCTCCCTTTCCTTGACAACAAAAATTATTTACCCGCTGAGGAAAGAAAGGGAGTTTGGTAAAGGAGACAGCAAGGACTTGGGATTCTTGGTGCCTAGCTCCACATTCTGGGGCACATTGGCCATCTCTGTCACTTCCTGTGGCTTGGGTTTACTCCCACCCCCTAGAGAAGCTAAGGGTCTACCCAGACAGACCTTGCTTATCTCCTGTTCATTAGCACAAACATATTCCTGTGAGGTCCCTTCTTAGGCCTGGCATTTGGGTGCGTAACATCTTTAGAGCTGCAAGCCTGGAACCTCAGATCTGCATTGTCTGCAGGGTAGGGTGGCCAGTATTGCCTTTGGCCTTTCCAGGGTTATCTAGGGTGTAGAGGCCTTATCCAAGCTCCTAGTTAGTGACAGGAAGGGATGGTGGAGTTGGGAAGTAGCTTCACCCATGCTTATCCTGGGTGGTTTGGGAAATATCCTAGGAGAACAATCTGTTTGAATTGGTCTGTCAGGAGTCTGAGCTTGCACCTGGATATACTGACAGTTGGATTGTGCTTAGAACTGACATGGACACTGGAATCCAGAAGAGAGCTCCTGGCCTTGATTGTCTAGTGCTGTTTAGCAAAGACCGAGTGAACGGTGGGAAGGCAGCTCACAATGGGAGGGAGGCGGCTCTCTCCTGCTCATCCCTCTGATTATGCGAGGTGAAGGCTTTGGAATTGTAGAGCATCATAGGCAGTTTGTGACCTTGGCTGTGTCTGGCTGTAATCACTCATCACCCTGCTCAGCGTTACAATCCAAGATGGGCTCTCTCTTCATATCCAGGTCAGCTTCTTTGGCTGTTAGCAGCTCTGGGTTCCTGCAGTAGCACCATGTCACAGAAGGTAGATGTGACAGGCTGCCTGCTCCTTCAGCAGCCAGGGAAGCTGGCCTTAGAAGTGGGCAGGGAGCCCATATAATGTCTGCAGGGCACTTGGCCAGTTCAGTGAACAAGAATTGTTTGGATTTGTCTGGCAAGAGATGAAGTTTCTGTTTGACCTCCTCTGTGGTCTGTGTTCCCATGTCTGTATTGTCTCCCTGCTCTGGAAGAGGACAGTAGGTATCTCAGGCCCAGTTTCCTCATGGGAAGATGCTGGCCACTTGGATTAATGCACTGATATAAGGGAGATGCAGAATCTCTGAGCCACTCAGAGCCCCTGCTCTGGTTAACTTCTCACCAATTCCCAGTCTGTGTTTCCTTGCTGAGTCCTTGCTGAGATTCTGACCCTTCAATTAGGCAACCACTAAAGGCCTCTGGCCATGCGTGTTGGTTCCTGTGTCCAAGGGCTTTGATCTTTAGCAAGCTCTATGGCCTCTGGCTCCAGCTTAATTCTGGTTCAGTTCACTCCTGGATAAAACTCAAGCTTTCAAGCCAGGCTCAGCCTCTCAGACCCTAACCCTGGCCATGGTCCATAAAGCTCTGTCTGTGATCCTGGGAGGTACTTTTTAAGGAAATTCTCATTTTCTCTTTCTACCAGAGACTTATGAGTTAGTGCTAAATCCTAAGTAGAGAGTTTAAGAATATTAAACTAGCAGTCTACCCTTTACAAACTATGTGGTTAATCCCCAGCATTAACCAAGTGTAGTGTTTGAATAAAGGTGGCACCCATAGGAGGTGTGGCCTTGTTGGAGGAAGTATGTCACTTGGGGATAGGCTTTGAGGTTTCAGGTGCTCATCTAGGACCTGTGTCACTCTCTCTTCCTGCTGTCTGCCAACAAGGTTGTAGAATCCTCAGCTACCTCTCCAGCACCATGTCTGCCTGTACACTGCCATGCTACCCGCCATGATGATAGTGGATTAAACCTCTGAACTGTAAGCCAGCCCCAATTAAATGTTTTCCTTTATAAGAGTAGCCATGGTCATGGTGTCTCTTCACAGCAATAGCTGCAGATCTTAACTCCAGCAAGGAACATAGGAGTCCAGCCCAAACCTATTCTGAGTTTCTGTACTTCTGCTAAATCAGCTAGCCCTTCAGGGGGTACCTCTTTCTCTTCTCAGACTGGGCCATTGCTGGAACCACTCACAGCAACAGACTTCTGGCACAGCGACTGCCTTCTGGTCAATGATGCAGCTCAAGAAGGGGGAGATGCCCAGGATATGGGCTTGTGGGACACAGCGTGCTCCAGACAGGGAACCTCAGAGTTCTTTCTCCACCACTCTTCTCTCACTCTCTCTTCTTACACTACTACAGCCACATTCATCTGTGAGATGCTTTAGTCACAAGCCAAGCTCAGTCAAAGCCAAGGCATTTGTGCCAGAGGGTCCCTTGTCCTAGAACACTTGCCTTCAATATGCAAGGGGCCCACTTTTTCTGTTTTAGGTTTGTACCCAAGCCAAGTCCACCACGGCTTTTCTCCAGCACTCTTTAAAAGTTGATCCCCTTTCTTGCTTCTTGAGCAACACCCATACCCTGCCTATATACACATCGATAGAAATCCAGGCAATACAAATAAGAGAGAATACCAGACAGGAGATCAATATCCACAATATACCAAAAATTGCAAGTGAGATGGTGTGGTGGCTCAGTGGATGAAGGCATCGGCCTCTAAGCCTGAAGACCTGAGGGTGATCCCTAGAACCCTCAGATAGTAGAAGGAGAAAATTGACTCTCAGGAGTCATCCTCTGGCATATGTACACACACCTGCCATGGCACACACATATGAATAAGTAAGTTTAATACAAAATTTTAAAAATAAAGTACCATGACAACTAAACACCCTTATTGCCACCAAAATGGATAGAAACATCCTCAATGAGGGAAACTCACTCACAGCTCACTTCGGTTGCTGACACTTGCTATCTATGGCAGATGTCACTTAGATTTCACAGAAATACCTTCTGCAGAATTCTAAAGGAGCCTCAGCATGGCTCAGAGTTCCTCATGAGCCTCTGAATCAGCCTTTCTTACCTCCAATAAAACCAACTTCCTATGCATGCTTCGTCAGCCCCTCCACGGGCCAGAAAATAGACAGTTGTATGTGTTTGATACGGAACAATCATAGATACCCAAGAAATACCTGATGATGGTAAGGACAGTGGGAAGATGGTGTGCTTTGCAATTAGGGAATTATTTGAATTATCTCATATCCAAACTCTGCTTCCTGCAGTGCTGGGGTGTTCAAACAAACACAGGGCCTCTTGCATGCAAAACAAGCTCTGTACCACTCAGCCACATCTATTGTTCTCCATCCAAACTCTGAAGCTTTGTGTAAGTCCAGGAAATAACAGCTCATTTTCTCATAAAATAGCAATAAACTACTGCCCAGCTTTGGAAACGATGGGTCTTAAGCAATAATTTTTTACTAGACATTTGGTCCCTGGTTGGCTCTGACCACACATCAGACCTTCTTTACCACAGATGCCTCTTCTGTCTTGTCTGTGGGCTGAGTTTAGGTTCCTGAGAAACAACCAAGCAAAAAATATTTAGACTAAATTTAGAGAAAGCAAATTGCACAGAACTCCCTCAAAGCTCAATATTTTATGAGAGTTGAATTTCTGGTCACAACAGAATGATGTGTTGGTCTTATACTAGTGACAATAAAAGTGATGATTCTGAAAAAAATGAAATATAGAATACGTTTCCAGTTATGTATTTACACACATTTGCATGTATATTCAAATGAGGGAAGGTGGGCAAAGATGTCAGTGTGATGTCCAAAACAAGACCATCAAATTAGGTAAGGCCTATATCCAACCATTTCTCACTAAGAGGGGTGACCTCAGTTAGCAGAAGGCTCAAAGAAAAGAGAACTGCAAAATAAACAAGCAGGCTCATGAACAGAAGGAAAAGTGTGAATTTTAGTCTAGAAGCAGATGAGATATAGAATAGAATGGAAGATCCCAGAGCATGAAACTGCCAGGTATGTATGGTAATGATTTGCAAATTTTTGGCTGATACCTAAATATCATATTCATGGGAGAGACAACAGAGGGCCACAGGGGAGTGTTAGCAAGCTCTCATAATCTGGTAGAGGCCATGTGGAATGGAGAACCAGAAAAATCACAAACATTTGGAAAAAGAAAACAACACTTTGGACTTCTCATAAAGATATGGATGTGATAATGTTCTAAGAACCAAGTTTTGATCTTGGCACTAAATTGAAAAGAAAAAAAATCTGGTAGCACAAAGATATGAATACAACATGAACTTCAGCAAATTTACCACCTCCCATAGGAAAAACACAAACAAATAAAACAAAAATCTCATTGTCACAGTGAGGAAGCTCACACAATCAAGAGTGTCTACATAAATCCTAAAATCAGGTTTGTAATGAAGATCCCAGTTTATATTAAGACATCATGTGACATGCCCAGAGAAAGGAAAGGGTAGTTCACAATCAAGAGAAAGCACAGATAAGAGAAGCAGACCAGTGGGTGACTTGGATGTTTGTAGAGAAGGCTTGAGTGAAACTACTGTAACTCTTTCCAAAAAACAAAAAGAATCGTAAACTGTTGAGTGTTCTCAATAGAAATGGGAAAATGGTAAGAAAAAGCCTGATGGAAAAATTTGAGCTTAAGAATATAATTTATGATATGGACAGTGCAAGAGAGGATCATAATCAGCCTGAATGCAGTAGAAGACAAGAAGTAGATACATGCTATATAAATTATCTGACAAAGCCCAGGGGAGAGAGAAAAAGTTGGACAAATTTAAACAGAGTCACAGTTGCATAAATATGCATGCTATTAGAATTCCAGAGGGAGAGAAGAGGGAAAGTGGAGTTGAATAATAAAAGGTTTTTAGTTTCTGCACTGCAGAATAAATACAGAAACTTGCAAATGCAAAATGAACCATCTACTCCTAGCTACACACACTCAAAACTTGGAGTGGAAAAATAGATGAAAACACAGAAACCAGAAATATCTACATATATAGGAAAATATTCATAATGGGTCCATGAATCCCAAGAAATCACGAGCAGATAATATTCTGGATCTTTCATATGTAAAATGACACAGCCAGCAAATAAACTTGACAAGTATCCAGACAAAAATCTGCACCAGCAGAAAAAGATAATTGTGATGTTTATATACAACTTTTGGTTAGATAAAAAGGAGCCCAGAAATCAAGAATGTTGTATCTTTAAATCACTGGGCAAGACCAACTAACCACAGCAAAAATACTCCTTGAAATAAAATAACTATAATATTTTCACATTTTAAGAATTTGAGAGAGTCCATCCCCAGAAAGTTCAGAATATAAGAAGTACTCAGATTGTCCACAGCCAGAGTGTCAGGTGAATAGGGGAGCTGAATGCCAGCATGTGATGAAGCAAAACCTACATTTATTTCAAGCTTTAATCTAGTCAATAGACATTCGAATGAAATGTTTATTGAAGCATGAGATGGAGGCGGAGCAAAACAGAGTGTGTGTTTATAACACAGAGGTAAAATATGTGTCGACATCACAGAAGACATGAACGGGACTTGGCAGGGTTTGGCATTCCACCAAATGGTTCTTCATATTTAGTATCATATACAACTAGAAAAATATAAGCTAATTGTAAGAAGGAACACAGTAAAATCATAAAATAGGGAGGTGGGCCTGGCAAGGTCAACCCTAGATAAACACACACACACACACACACACACACACACACACACACACACACTCGAGCACACACAATATCACAACAAACACATTTGTATTTGTACAGGTCACATCCACGTGGCCACTTGGTCACATCACTTGGGTGACTGATAAGGTGAACACACAGTCGCTTTCTCTCCTGGTTGTCTGTGTGAGTAGGGAATGTCTGTGAACACGGCGGACAAATGGACACCTCACTCACCAAGAGGCAGAGTGAATGGTGCACAACTGTAACACACTCCTACTTTCAGATTGTTTCCAGAACATACAGTGGGCCACTGTCATGTAGTGACCCCCCAAGGACTAGTTCTCAGAACCGGTTACACCCAAAGATTACAAAGGGAACATTTGTTTATGTGGACATACACTGCATACTAAATAACATGTTAATTTAAGAAATATTTAAGGCAAAGGTTAAAACTGGCAATGTGACATTTTTATTAATTATTTAAAAGTTAACAGCAAGCTCCCGTAGCAGTATGCTAATAAAAGTAATATTGTAATGAAAAATATTTTGTTTCTTCTTTGTTTTTTGAGATGGTTTTAATTATCCAAGACTAACCTTGAATGTGCTAAGTAGCTTAGGCTGGCCCAAACTCTGATTTCCGGCCTTAGCCTCCCAAGTATTAGGATTATAGGTGTGGACACCACACCAGTCAAAACAGCCACTCTTTTTTTAAATTATTTTTTTTTAATTAAGAAAGTAGTGAGACATGACACTGTCCCTTGTTTTTACAAGTCTCCTTAATATCTGGCCAACTAGAACATTCTGACTTTTCGATATAAGCTGCAGGGGTGTGTATGGTATGTGAGGAAAGGAAAAGACTTTGTGCCTTTTCAAGTAATGTGACATTTTTTTTCTAAGACTCCCAAACTCGATAAACACTAGTTTTTTAGTGTTAGGCTGCCAGGTGCTGATTCTCTGTATCCTGATGCTTAATGGAATTTGGGGGACCCCTGTGTGGCCACCAGATGATACTGGGGAAATTGGCAGAGTCCCCTCTTGGGATTCTCAGTCTCATTAATAAAATAATTTAAGAATAGACACAAAGGGAAGCTGGAAGATAATTTATTAGAACTTAAAAGAAAAACTCCCAGGGCGAGCAAACAGGATGGAGGAGGGAAGGAAAACAGCCATGTTGTCAGAGTTTAGACATGGCAGCCAAACCATGGAGGGCAGTGGGCTGTGAGAGAGAGAGAGGGAATAAGGAAGCACAAAGAACTGGAAGAACACATTTGGGCCCTGGCGTGTCAGAGAGAAACAGGCAGAAAAGAAGGAGGAAAAGTTGCACCTTTCCCAATCAAGACAGAAGGTTGCAGAGACACAGCCCAACTGGCAGCCCGATGTCCTGGCAGCTTGGCTTGTGGGGACTACCCAGGGGGTGGGGATTCTGGGAAAGAAAGTATAACATCTCATTAAAGAAGTAATTATTCTAGCATGGCTAAAGGGTGAGCCCTACTTTCTGAGAGATGCTCCCTTGGTTAGGGGATTGATTCCTCTAACTTGTCACCAACCAGGCCAGAGGTTCTGGTCTCTTGACCTGGAACTTTCCCTCCATGGGTCTTTATTGCCAATCTAACAGCAAACTGAATAGATATCTAACCCATGTACCATTTTATAGCCTCATGTATTGGTTGGTGGGTTGGAAAATGTTAGGCAACTGAGTTATGTGTAACTTTCAAACACAAACACATTTAATTGCATGAGCAATTATATCATTAAAAACAAATCACCAACCATTTCATCAGCCTACACTGGAATCCTACAAGGTTGTAGTAGAAGATACAAATTTTCAAAAATTATATTTTTTTTCCTTAAAACTTCAAATTTTGTCCATAACAACAGCATTTGAAGTCACCGTCACTGCGCTAATTGTCACAAAAACTGACTGCTCCCTCCCCCAAGTTTCTTAAAGATCCTGTTAGGCATGAAGGTGGCCCATGGTGAAAAATTCTGCATTATCACCACCTACACACTAGCTCTCCAGAGGGTTAGGCATGCCATACAGAGACACTACCCAGGGATCCCATTTTGTGACAGAATATTCCACCAATGCGCCCTTGAGGGAAGAGAGTGATCCATGATTTTTTTCTCTGCTTTTATCCAGCACACTTGTAATACTCGGTTTTTCTTTTGTTTTAAAGTTTTCCCTGTTTTGCAGCAGGGTGTGGCAGCAGACATGGTCACTGCTTGGCCCACTTTGGTGGTGGCACCCTGATGGCCATAGGAAACCAGTGGCTTGGACTGTTGTGGGTTTTGTGCCATCGCTGACAAAACACAGTCCCTAAGTGGTCTTAGGGACTGTCTTCTTGCCATCTTGAGTCCAGGAAGAGTTGTCTCTTGAAAGCCCCTTCTGTGTTGTAACAAGAAAGAAAATTGAAGGATTAAATATCATTAAAGCATATTCTTGCTGATTGTGTTAGCTTTAGGGAAGATACTTGACTAAAAACGTAATAATCAGTGTCCTTTACATAGCTAAGCACGCATGATTTCATATTTTAGAAATTTTGATCCACAAAAATAGATAGAAGGACATGTAATGAGTTACCTATATGGGGATAAATCCTGTTCATATATTAAAGAACATCTTTTGATTCTTTTTCTCTGCATTCACACTATTTTATAGTCTGCCCTCCTTTTTTTTTAACTTAACATTGTCTCATGAACAGTTTTTCATATCATTAAATATTGATGGAGGACATCACTCTAAATTATTCAGCTCCTTTTCTGACAGGACAGCACATCATGCCTGCAATGCGGTCTGGCGGGTTGGTGAGATGGCTTCAGAAGAGATGAGCAAGTGTTTTGGGGCATCTTCCTCAGGATGGTGCTGTTTAGGGGGGAGATTGAAACTGAGATTCTGTGGCCATGGGTGCCTGTTAAGTTACTCACTCGCATCCTGGGTCCCAATCCCACACCCTCATCTTTTCTCTTCATCCTTTCTGCCTTAGCAATTTTCCTTCTAGGTCCTCTAGCCCCATAGGTCCTCTTAGACCTGTTGACTGGGCAGCACATCCTCATAATTCCTGTACCGCAGCCTTTTCCCTCCTCAATTCTCCTTGGGATGAATCTGCTCCTTTGAAGATGATGTCTTCTCCTCATCACGCGGTGGCTCTAAGTGTGTCAACTTACACTGAAGTGTTCTGCAACCTGGAGCTTACTTCCTTCTGTAGTCTGACTCCACCTCCATCTTGTCCAACTGCCAGAGTGCATCAGTGCATCAGAAGCCACAGCAAATGTCCAGTCATGCATATTTTTTTTCCCTAGAGATTGACTATTTCCCCATCAAAAGGCAAAGCCGATCTACCATCTTCCTGCACCAGCCAGCTTTTGCTACAGACTTGAAGAAGGGAATGTTGCAGAAGTGATGCAAGTTTCTCTCTAGGGAGGTCTCTGAGGGCCTCTCTTGACAGACTGAATAGAGGCAGAAGAGAAAAATGCCTCCAAAGCAACAGCTGGTTTTGTCTCCCCTATCTCAGGCCACACCCACACTCAGCTCCCCCATCACCACTGCCTCTTTTCCAGTTCTGGGAGCCCTGCCCACAAACACTGCTCTGCTTTCTCATACCTTTCCATTGAAGTTTAGTGAAATTTGGCTCATAAAAGAGAAGATATTTAATATGTACATGCTAATAATAGCAATAATAAACACTTTGAGACACAGATCTTTGCAGATGCTGTGATGGACACCCCAACATTGCCCTGTGAATGCCCTTTCCAGCGAATTCCTGGCTTATCACCCTCCACTTTAGAAGGTTACATTAGATACATGTGGATTCCTGAAACAAGTGGATTTTTAAAAAAATAATTGTTATGGGTTTCATAAAAATAGAACCACACTGTATGTACTAGCTAGAGGTTTTTTTCTCAACTTGAGCACAAGCAAGGGTCATCTGGGAGCAGGGACTCTCAGTGGTGAAAATGTTTTCGCCACACTAGGAAACTAACTAGGAGAGTACATTGGTTTCTTTGCTGCTGCTGTGATGAAACACCCTGACTGAGGCAACTTCCAGAAGGAAAGGTTTATCTGGGCTTTTATCTCCTAAGGGATGAGTTCATGATAATGGGGAGGAGTGACAGCAGGCTGCCAGAACAGGAAGCTGAGAGATCATATCTTCAACCTCAAACATGAAGCTGGGAGAGTGAATCTGGGAGGGAATAGGTAATAAACTTGCAAAGCTGGAGCCCCCAGTGACATAGTTCTTCCAGTGAAGGTGTACTTTCCTATAACTAGGAAAGTTTTATATATATATATATATATATAAAGTTCCTATAACTAATTTCCCCAAATTAGTATCACTAACTAGGTACCAAGTACTCAAATGCCTGAGCCTTTGGGGAACAATCTCATTAAAATCACCACACATGCCTGTATCATAATCTCTACCTGTTTGTGGATCCTGGACACACTTCTAGATGAGTCCACAGCTAACTTGTGGTAGCAGCTCATTTTCTGATAATGCATGGCATTTTATTACATGAGCTTACTTTAATGCCACTTATGTATTATCCTAGGAGTGGACTGGGTTTTTGCTATTATGACCAATCTTTTAATTCTCTTAGTATTTTCATTCACAGATAATTTTTATTTTGTTAAAATTTGATGTTTTTCTCTGGATTTTGTGATTGTATCTGATATTACATAATTTCCCCTTTAGTTTCTTGGGATGGTTTTACAGTTTGAACTTGGTATAGCTGACTTCTGTAAATGGATAAGGCCTAGCTTGAAACTCACTTTGCATATGTAGCTCAATGCTTCTAAAGCCATTTACAGAACATACTTAATTTTATAAATTAGATATTGTACACTATTGTTAATAAGGGCAGAATTTTTTATATACCTTTAGATTTTCTGCAAAAACAAAAACAAGACACCACCAACAACAGCAAAACCCCACTTCATTTCCATGTTGCATGCTCTTTATTGCTTTTTCTTGCTTTATTGCATTGGCCAGATTCCCATCATGCTGCTGACTCAGAGCACTGTGTAGACGTCCTTACTTTGTTCCTCATTTGTTGGAAAATAACTAAGTCTCACTATTAAATACCACACTGACTGAAGGTTTTTATGCAGTTTGTTTCTATAGTAGCTCTGTGTTATTCCCAGTTCTTCCAGCATCTTGATTTGCCTTTTTCATAAATAATTGGAAGTATTTCAAAATCTGTTTCCTGTATAAATGTCAGATCTGTATGTTTTCTTCTTTGCTGTTTTTAAGTGATATGTTTAATCATGATGCATTACTATTTGCAAATATTTCTGAATCTTACTTGTTTGAGCTAGAGGTATGGGATCTGTGCGTATATGTGATGGGGAGGTGCTAGGAGTTGAAAGCAGGGGCATAGGACACACACACACACACACACACACACACACACACACACACACACACCATTGATCTGCTAGAATTTTAGAATTTTATTGAGGCTTTTGTGTCTGTATTCATGAAAGTATTGCTTTATAGATGTCTTTTCCTGGCTGACATGAGGATAATTCTGGACTCATAAAAATGAACCTAGAAGCAAACACCCATCTCTACTTTCTGAACAAGACCACAGACAACTTTTTATTTCTTCAAGTATTTTGTAGGATTGGCCAGTGAAGCCCTATATTCCTGAACTTTTCTTTTAAGTTTGTACTTTACTTGATACAGAACTATTCAGGCTGTCCATTTTCTTTTGGGTGACTGTTTGTGATTTGTGGCTAAAAGGGTTAATCCATTTCATCTCTGCTGACAAACTCCTGCATGTGCAGAATTGTTCATAGAAATTGTTATGATTGTGTGAACACCCATGAGATCTGCCAGGAAACCTCTTCTTTTTACTCCTGAAGTGGGAAATTTACATATTCTCTCTCTTTGCCCTGCTCATGTTCAGAAAAGAACCCCATTAGAGTTTTTCAGATTTTTCTCTAATGCTTTTCCATTTTCAGTTAACATTTTTTTATTGATGCACATTCTTGGTACACAGTAGTGGGTTTTAGAGCAACATTTTCATACAAGATATAATAGAATTTTTCACATATTTTGGAGCTATGTTGTGAGGTATATACATTCTGAGAATTTGCTATAGTCTGGCAAATTGGCCCCTTTCTTGTTATGAATGACTTCCTCGGTACTTAGCAGTTTTTCTTGCTTTTCACTTTATATTATATTAATATAATTACCCCTTATTTGTTTTCAGTACTTTTCATTTTAATTTTCTACTTTAATCTATGTATATAATGATGTTTATTATTATGTTGTATTACCATGTAATGAATAAGAAACTTGGGCAGCCTATAGTGGGTTGGGTTTTAGTATTCTTTATTGCTTGTTTAACAGGATTTGTTTCTGTCTTTTTGATGTTAGGCACCAAGCTCTGGGCCTTGCACATGCTAAACAATAGCTGTACTCATATCCCAACAATCTCTGCCTATTGACAATATAAGTTATTTACATTTAATATAATTATTGGGTGCATTTTTCAGAAAGGTAAAACAATTTACTATTTATTGTTTCTTAGCTTTTTTATTCTTTTTTCCCCCAACACATTTTATTTCAGAGCATTTAAGTGATTTCCAATCACCTAATGGGGTCTTGATTGTACCCAACTTACAGCTTTCTAGTGGTTCCCCCAGAAGATTGCCATATGCACACTCCATGCCTCATCCTCTGCTACAGAGAACTCTATACCCCAAAGACTCTTGATCATTTCCCTTTCTCTATCTTTCTTTTAATTCACATGCATAGTATACCTAGTATATCTCAAACCACAGTGGAATCCCTACCAAGTAACAGAACTTTGTTTGTCTTCAATTACCACATATGTTTTAAAGTCTTAACATGAAATTTCAGTGTCATATTTTCAATAATTTCAGCATATATGTTGTTTTTCTCCCTTCACATGGATGCTTCTGGCTTTCTAGAAGGACTCTTTGCTTTGAATCAATATCCATTTCTTAGCATTGGTTTTACAGAGACAGCTCATGACAAGCTTCTGAGTTTTTTCCTATAAAAAATGATCTTTTTGCTTTTATTCCTAAAGATAATCTCGTCAGGGAGAATTCTGGTTGTTCTCTGTCAGTACTTCACAGCGTGTCCACCTCCTTCTGGACTCCATGGTTTGGACTGAAAAATCTCTTTCAACAGTTTGATCATGAAGTGTCTGAGTTAATCTTGCCTGGTGTTCACTTAGGAATGCAAGCATGAAAATGACTGAGGGGAGGCAGGAGTCAATAGAGACAGCTGTCTGACCTCCATGTAGAAATCACCCTCTGAAGAGAGGAAAGAGGAAATTGTACTGATCAGAGAAGCGTCGTCAGACTTTTCTGAACTTTAAGAATGGTTCTGCAATGTTAATGTCCTTCCTTTAGCCACAGCCAGTGATTGTCCAAGTTCAATGTGTTGCAAATAATGGGCTTGTGCTTGTCTCTCCTATGGCCTAGTCAGCCTCCATCAACATTTCTGAGTAGCATCATCCAGAAGTGGACAGAGGTGGATCCAGAGCTTGGACCACTAGTATCATCACTCAACTTTACTCCTTGGACCACCAGCATCATCACTCAACCTACTTGGACCACCAGCATCATCACTCAACCTACTTGGACCACCAGCATCATCACTCAACCTACTTGGACCACCAGCATCATCACTCAACCCTACTCTTTGCAGCAGACCAACTGAGTGGCACATTGACATGACTGCTGTGATAGCTTAATATTGATTGTCAACATGGCAGGATCTAGAGTCACTAGAGACAGAAACAGACAGGAGACAAACTTCCAGACAGGCCTGTGAGAGAATTTCCAGACTAAGTTAACTGGGGTGGGAAAACTCATGCTGTATGTGAGCAACAGCATCTCGTGGACTGGAGTCCCAAGCTGAATTAAAAAGGAAAAAAGTGAGCTGGGCACCATCATTCATCTCTCTCTGCTTTCTGAGTGTGGATGTAATGTGGCCAGCTGCATCTAGCTTAGGCTAGTCTTCCCTGCCATGATGAGCTATGTGTCCTCTTGAACCATAAACCAAAATGAACTCTTCCTCCATGAGGCTACTTATTATCTGACATTTTATCATCTGACATTTTATCACAGAAATTAGGCAAGGAACTATACAAATGTCTTAGCTGAGCTGCTCTTAGCTGTCACCCTGGCATCAGGGTCTACGAGGGAGACCAGGGGAGGAGCTGTGTGACAGGTGGGCCACAGTAGCTACAGTAAGAGACAACAGTGACAATGTTCGATTTGCTGCAAAGAACTCAGATTTGGGTTGTATTTTTTCCCCACACGGGGCTAAATGAATCTCACGTAAATTTGGTGTGGGCCTTAAGTCAGGGATAATTCATGGTCTTAGTTTGTGTGAAAAGCTCAAACCAGGTCAGAAAATGGAAGGCTCTTTTGTGAGAAAGGAAGGAATGGAGAAGAGCCAAATGGCAGGTGTTGAGTTTGGAGCTCAGCATTTGTGTGTGTGTGTGTGTGTGTGTGTGTGTGTGTGTGTGTGTGTGTGAGAGAGAGAGAGAGAGAGAGAGAGAGAGAGAGAGAGAGCCAGAAGAACACAGTTTTGAAGAAATGACAGAGGGAAATTAAAGGTTTCTATGCACAAGAAAGAACAAACCCAAGAGAATGAGGACCCTGACAATTAGCTGGTGGACCTTTATCACAGGCAGATGTGTCCCCGTGTCCCCTGGTCTGGGTCAGTAAGGTGACCTCATCCGCATGTGTGACATAACACTTAATTGGCAGCCGGAATGAAGGCCGGCATTGGAGTCGTTCATGAAAATGAGTCCTCGGCAGTTGAGCCTCGGCGGAATAGAGATGGTCCTGAGAGATTCTCACTTCTTCCTCGCAATGCATGAGCATGGAAATTGAGGCCAGGTGGTGATGTGGGGGACACAATCCACGTCACGACGTCCTTTACTCTCAGTAACAGCAACAATCCCAGCTCCAGTGTGGATCTTGGCCCCTTGCTGGTGAATCCAAGCCAGGCCTTTGAATCCCTGTCAGATGAACACTACCAATGCTACTCCACTCACAGCAACTTATCCCAGGGAGTACCAGGTCTGTTATTATCAGACTTCTTAAATTCTTCCATCGATTATAGCTCCCCAGGGTCAGCATGGTCCTAAAGGTTCTTCAAGATACCGTGGAAGAAACCTGCTCTTCTCCAATCTCTGGGTCTGCTGTCTTTGCCTTCACCACCTGCCCAGCCCTGGGTGGTGGATGCATCACCCACACCTTCCTCATCTGGCTCGCATGCCAGTCTGTGAGACTGTATTAGCAGAAGCAACCTATTTCTTTTTATCAACTTATGAAAATTGTGTTTGCATTTCTCAGAACCTATCAGTTTCTGCGGGTCCTAACATTGGTCTTTGTAGTTTCCATAGTTTCTCCACTTGCCAATCTTCCTTTTGATATATATCTGCCCCCTTCTGTGACATGCAAACCTTTCTGCTCAAAATGCTCTTCTGTGCTCATGGGAGAGTCTCTGGACTCCTAATCACAGCCTCGTACTGCCGGAGAATGACCTGAACTCTTTTCTTTGAGTCTGAACTCCTGGCTTGGGGAAGAATTCCCAGGAATGCTGGGAAAGCTACGGGGACCCTGGTGGCCCTCTGTCTTTTTCCTGGCTTTGGATCTAGTTCAAGGCTGCTGGGGCAGTCTGTTCTCAGACTGCAGGTTCTGACAGGTCATGTGATACCCTGTCATGGAAAGGCCACACACCCTTGAAGACAGCATGGTCTGCTGTGTGATGAGGCTGAGGACCAGTCCAGGGCCAGTTTATGAGGATTCAGAGGGGACATTTTTCTCCTAGACTACCGCAAACCACTCTGAAGATGGAGCTGGAGGGAGGCCAAATCATGAGAGGAGAAGGGAAAGATGGGACAAGTGCTTATGATCTTGAGACTTAGACCGTGAACAGAAGAGAACTCATCCCTCTCGTGTACATCAAGGGTAATAGCACATGTATATGAGTGCGTGAGAGGATTCAGATCTGGAGCTATAATATGGCTGGCAGCTCCTAACATGACCCCACAGCTTCTTCCTCATGTTTGTGCCTCAGGAAACCCTCTCACTTTGGATATGAGCAAAACCTACCAATTCCCATCCAATAATGAGCAGAAGAAAGCTCACGGGATGTCACGTGACTGTACTAAGAAGATTACAGCTGAATCCCACCAACAGTTCCAGGAACGTTGGAAAGTATTGTCCTGGGTTTGTGCTTACAACTATATGGCAACCTAGAGATACCCTGGGCTCACATCCTGTGCTTGACTCCAGACTCTGAAGAGACCCCCAAGGCAGAGGACCCAGCTGAACCAGGCTCAGATTATCTAGGCATAGAAACTACAAGGCACTCAGTGCATATAGACTTAAGCTGTTAAACATTGGTGATCTGTAACTGATACGGGCAAGATATACATGTTACTATACTGTATGCTGCCCGGAACATCCCAAATAAAACCCATTAATATTTCCATCCTCAAGCCCATGCTTGCTCTCAATCTGAGGGATTAAAGGAAGATTATAAATATCATGCTATTTGCTCAACTCTGATTTTGCTGCCCCAGGGGTTTGTACCAGATGTATGGATGAACATCCGGTTTTCAGAACCTTCTGGATTTCAGGATTTCAGATAAATGGCTTCAGACTTCTTGCACATTCTCCCAGGATGTCACTAGGATCAGATGAGAGTGTGTTGGGGGAGTAGCAAGCTGGGAAGCCCTGGTGGCATCTGTGAAGTATCAACACAGAATGAAACCAGGGTCTTAGGTTAAACTTTCTACCTGGAAGAAGAATCCAGAAACCCAGAGACCCATCTGACTAACCAGGGCCCATGACACAACTCAGAAAGCCACTTGAGAGTCTTCCCCCAGAAAACATTTGCTGGACACTTGTCATACAGCGTTGTTTTGACCTAAAAGGCAATGGGAATGATTCACTGAACTAGGAAGGTAGCCAAATGCTTTTGTAAGCTTCTCCCTGTTCTGGGGCCCAATTTCCAAGAACAAAATTTTATCCTTTCAGAATGTCCTGAGGAACAAAATTAGGAACTTAGAAGACCACATAGTACTTGGGAAGATGGGGGAGGGGCACACCAAGCAAGCTCTTACTTAATCCTAGACTGAGCTCAGTGGAGCTAAGAGGCCCTTCTAGCTGTGTCTGGGTGCTGTCACTCTAGAGATAGCTGAGACCAACCAGGGTCTATGTGAGTGATGTCATAGAGGATCGTCCTCTGTACAGACTCCTGGAAACCACCTGCTTCAAGGGCTTATATTCAAGATGTGTATGTGCCTATGAGTTTGATATTTATGATGGAAAAAAGGCAAGTTTACTTCCTGCAAGGCCCTGTTTATTTTACTTAGGCACTTCTTAACAAAATTAGATCTTTGCTTTTCATTCTTTTCTGTTTTTTAAAGATTTACCTATTTTTATTTTATGCATATGAGTGTTTTGCCTGCGTGTATGTCTGCAAACCACATGCCTATGGTGCCTGCAGAGATAAGAATAGAACATTAAGTCCCCTGGAATGGAATTACAGAAGATTGTGAGCTGCCATGTGGGTGCTGGGAGCAGAACTGAGGTCCTCTGCAAGAACAGCCTGTACTCTTAACCCCTCTCCCCAGCCCTTCTTTATTAAAAAAAAAAAAAGTGCTCAATAAGATCTTATAGTCCTTTTTCCTATCCTTACGGACTGATACAGGAAAAGGCCCATGCTTTCCTGAAGTCACCTGCACAATTCACACCTACTGAAAGCTGATGGGTGTTTCAGCCTGGAGCAGGACAGAAGAACCGCGGGGCTGAGGAACTGCGGGGCTGGGGGACTGCAGGGCTGGGGAACTGCAGGGCTGGGGGACTGCAGGGCTGGGGAACTGCAGGGCTGAGGAACTGTGGGGGTGGGGAACTGCAGGGCTGAGGAACTGCAGGGCTGAGGAACTGTGGGGCTGAGGAACTGCAGGGCTGGGGAAGTACAGGGCTGGAGAAGTACAGGGCTGAGGAAGTACAGGGCTGAGGAAGTACAGGGCTGAGGAAGTACAGGGCTGAGGAAGTACAGGGCTGAGGAAGTACAGGGCTGAGGAACTACAGGGCTGAGGAACTGCGGGGCTGGGGAACTGCAGGGCTGGGGAACTGCAGGGCTGGGGAACTGAGGGGCTGGGAACTGCAGGGCTGGGGAAGTACAGGGCTGGGGAACTGCAGGGCTGAGGAAGTACAGGGCTGGCTTTGGCAGTGTCTTTAACTGTAATGCTCTAACATCCCTGCAGGCAATTTTCTTTGGTTTAATTAGATGAACTGTGTAACTTTTTTTCCTTTTGTAAAAAGGCTTTATTATGTAGAAATGAAGTATGTACAAATTTAATTTTTAATCTTGTCACTGCAGTGTGGGAAGAAACAGGCTGATTCTTTTAATATACCCCTTTGTTTAAGGAAAATTAAATTAATCACATCATAAATGTTTATGAGTAATTGATTTGAATTTTTCTGCTCTAGTCCAAAGTGAGAGAAGTAAGATTGTACAATTAGCCCTGAAACTCAGACAAAATTGTATGCTACTCCTTAGATGAGAGCCAGTCTATACCAGCAGTAGAGCATATAACCTACACTTAGGAATGAGGCAGGAGGATTGCCGGGTTTAGACCAGTTTGCATTGCATAGTAAGTTCAAGGTCAGCTAGTACTAAGTATTGAAATTCCATTCCCCAAATTAAGAATAGAGTAAATAAAGAGGGAAAGGGGGAAGAAGAAGAATGGGAGGAGGGAGGGGAAATGAGAGAGCAGGAGAGGAGAGAAGGAAGGGGAGGTGAAGGGGGAGAGATGGGTGAAGGAGGATTGGAGGAAGAGGAGAAGGAGGGAATGGAGGTGAGAGAGAAAAGGAAGAGGAAGAAGAGAGGAAGAGGAAAGAATGGGATGAGGGCGAAGTGGAAGTGGAGAATGAGGGGAGAGGAATGGGGAGGAGGAAGAGGAGGAGATAAAAAGAGGAAGTGGAGCCTGAGAAGGAAGAAGAGGAGCTAGAGGAGGAGGAAGAGCTGGAGGAGGAGGAAAAGGAGCTAGAGGAGGAAGAGCTGGAGAAGGAGGAAAAGGAGCTGGAGGAGGAAGAGCTGGAGAAGGAGGAAAAGGAGCTGGAGGAAGAGGAGCTGGAGGAGAAAGAGGAACTGGAGGAGGAGGAAGAGGAGCTGGGGGGGAGGGGAGACTGCAGCCAGTCATGCCGGTGGAGGGAGCTATGTAAAAATAAGCTCCGGTGTGTGTGACTTGCTGTACTTGTCTGTTTCCCAGCTTCCCCATGGTGCAGATGCAGTATGCAGTCCACAGAAAGCACACCTCAGGTTCTGAGTTGAGCCCTTGGCTGGGCTGATGCTCTGTTGTACCATCTTCCCGGTGTGCAGCAAGCAGCAGCAGTGAGCACACTTCTGGGAGTCTTGGCATCAGCTCGGGAGGGCAACGAGCTCACCCTTCACAGGGTGCTCATTGATAAGCTGGGATGTGCTGAAGACCCAGACTGATCAATGCTCATCCATGCTCTGGAGTTTCTTTGACTCTATCACAATTCTAGACATGTCTATATGGCCTCACAGTGACTTGGGGCAGAAGGGAAACAAGGATGGGAGTGGAGCCTTGCTCAAACAGTCACAGCACGCTGCTTGTCCTATCCTTCTCAGACTTTCCTTTGCATTGCAGGAAGCTCAACCTGACACCAGGTGGGTTCAAAATGGGGCCATACTGGGCCTTGAGCTTCCAAGGGCTTAGAGTTCAATGAGGTACAGACAGTCTCAGAGCCGAATTCCTGGGGAGGATGCTAGTGGCTGCCAACAGGAGAGCAGACACCTGGAAAATCTTCAAGATGCTACCCAGCATGTCTGGCATACAGCCAAGCATCTTCCTATAAGTGACCAGACAGGAAGGTCTCTGGTCCCTCACCCCAGGTGTTACCTGCAGAGCCACCCACCCTTCCGTTTCTGCAGGCCCTCATCCTCTCTTCCCAGCCATGACTTCCTCACTCTCTCTTGTTGGGTATGCAATCATTTTGTAAGTGTATATATTTATGCAAAATGCATATTTATAATATAGAAAGCATATATTATTAAATATGCATTCTATTTAAACACATACTTATAATATTGAAAATATGTAATTATGTTCAATGTGTATTCTGTGAAAAAGAACGTAGGACACAGAGAGTTCAGATGAGAAAAACATCACCTTACAACCATTCTGGGTAGATTTTCTTTGGTTGGTAAAATATATTTTAAGCATTTACCAAAAGTATCCAATGAGTCTGAGTTTTTCTCCTCCTGGACAATGCAGGCATTTGGGTCTAGATCATTCTCATGTGTGTGTGTGTGTGTGTGTGTGTGTGTGTGTGTGTGTGTGTGTGTGTGTGCCTGTGTATACAGCACATATATGTGCAGGTATGAGAGCACATTGGGGGCAGGGGAGGACAAACTTGTCATTCCCCTGGTGCTATCCACCTTGTATTTTGAGATAGAGTTGAAAGTTCCCAACTAGGCTATCTGACGCACACGCTCCAGGGATCCACCTGTCCCCTTCTGCCTCTCCAGGAGTAGGATGACATGTGTATGACACCAGATGCCACTTTTTTGTATGTGCTCTGGGGATTGGACAGAGGTCCTCATGCTTGGGAAGTTATGGTACCATTTATCCATGTCTCCACCCCTTTGAGTCTAAAGAATGTTCTAGTCCCAGGGGGCTCTTTTGTTCCCTGGAGGATGCTTGGCAGCCTCCCTGCTCTCCGTTTAGTTGATGCTGGTGGCACCTTTCTCCCCCACCCCCAGTCAATGTTTTCACAATGAAAGAAGGCTCTAGATGTTGCTAAATGTCTCTGGGTGTAAATTTGCCCACCAGGCTGGCCTGTGTCTGGCCAGAACTGGCCACCATTGCCCACCCACGGGTCTTCATGTTGTAACTGGGTATGGTGGGCCAGGAAACTGAGACCTGAAGAGACTTCCTCTGTCAAAGAAGATATTGCTGGTGGATGATGACAATGGACTTCAAGACAAAATGACATTGCAGGTAAGTTTAAAAGAAAAAAGAAAAAAAAAAAACTCTAAAAACATCATTTCCATGACAACAGGCATCCTGTAAGGTAGGGAGATACGGTAAAGTTTGCCCTGGATCTAAACTCTGGAACCAAGATGTGAAACTCAGTGAGGTCAGAGTGGAGTTCTCAAGAATGAACGAGGAATGGAGAAAAGGAAAGCCTTTTCCATCCCCAGAGACTTGGCCATTGTATCTTGCTACGGTTCAAGGAAGGCAGAAGCTGCTTCACCCTGGGTACAGACTTGGTCACCAGGGCTTAAGCCAGAGCATAGATGTGTATCAGAAGAAACTGGCCAGGCATTCACGAACAAGAAGGTAGAAGCAGGAAGGTACTGGGATCGTGACCCTGTAGCTCCATTGGACACATGTATTATGTTTCCTCTCAGCCCCGTTGTATGTGCAGGAGACTTTTCTGAGACACAGGCACCAAGTGATGGATGATGTGTATGCAGCCTACTGCCTACACTTTCCATTTGTCTACTGGTATCCTTTGGGAATGCTTTCATTCAACAATAAAAAAAAATCTATAACTTTGCCCCACTACTTGGAAGGTACTACATGGAATGTAGTACTACCAGGATGTTCACTGGCCCTGGAGGGTGGACCAAATGGGTTTGTCAAAGGCACACCACATTGCGCCCACTGAGGAGTTCTCAGCAAGCAGCAGATACTGGTTCAGGATACAGAGGATAAAGGACACACGAGAAAATGAGCAATCACTTCATGGATAAGGCTGCCCTGTTCATCAGTAACAAGGCTCATGAACAGTTAGATGGATACCAGGTCTCAAGTTCCTAGTCACTCAACCTCCTCCAAGAACTTACAAACCACCTCCTATTTCCCCGGAGTCAACAGCCTAGGAGAGACACTCCTGAAGGGGAGGTTAAGAGCTGTGCCACCCTCACCCACCCTACCCAGGCATGAAACTCCCCTCTCTCTGTAACCACTGAGGGCCTCCCTTATGTAGGTGGCCACATTTAGTCATTTCACTTAAAACGTTGTTCCCATACATAACATTTATCATCTTAAGACATGGTTGGGTGGCCACACACATGATATTTCCTGACTAATGTGTTTTATTTTCCCACTGTCTGAAAAATGTTATTACGGGATTTTGCTGTATTTCATTAGAAATTGGGTTTATTAAGATTCATCCTGTATTACTGGCAGTCTGATGGCTCTGGGAGCTGATTGGACTATTTTACCACATTGCAAATTTGCGTGATTTACTTATGGGTTGGAAGGGGAATTCTCACACATCAGAGGCAGAAGCTGGATGGGCATTGGGAACCACCATCTCATGGTTTCATGGAGCCACATGACCATGTGATTGGTATGCTTTTCATCCTCTTCATTTGGATTTTAATACTTGGAATAAACAACTTGAGATTATGTTATTTTTTAATGTTATTAACAATTAGTTAAACTGTTGGTTTATGTTTAACTGGTTATTACTTTGTTTAGGTTAGGTAGTTAACTAGTTAATTATGTTTAACTAGTTAACTGTTAGTTTTGCCTTTAGATTGCCAAGAGCCAATCTGAAGTACTGTCAAATGACCCATTTTCCAGACATGTTTGGTTGTCCTAGTTTGCACTCTGTTGCTGTGATAAGACGATCAAAAGTAACTTGGAGAGGAAAGGCTTTGTTTGGCTTACAGGTCATAGACCATCAAGGGAAGTGAAGACAGGAAGCAGAGGCAGGAGCCTGGAGGCAAGAACCTAGAGGCAGGAACCTGGAGGCAAGAACCTAGAGGCAGGAACCTGGAGGCAGGAACTGAAGCAGAGATAGTGGATGAATAATGCTGCTTACTGGTTTGCTCTCCACCACAAACACAGCTTCTTTTTTACACCAACCAAGACCATGTGCCCAGGGATGGCATCCTTCCACATCAATCATTCCTCAGTGAGCCCCCCACTGCCACCCCAGTGTGCTCACAGGTCAATCTGACTGAGGGAACTCAACTGAGGTTTCCTCTTCCTAGGGTGTTCTAATTTATATGAAGTTGACCAGAACTTACCAACCCAGGGGGATAGCTATCTGTTGATAGAAATCAGGCTGAAGGCTTTTTTTCTCAGCATGAAATCTAAGACATCAGGGGAGACTGACAAAGACCGTGTTATCATTGATTCTCTATGCTGCCTAAGACATCGAGAGACTACTCAGCCACAAAGGAATAGTAAGAAGAGGGAAGCCACCCTTCCTTTAAAAACATCCCCTTCCTCGCGGAGGACTCAAAACTGAGGAGGTGGCCATGAGGAGTAGAAAAGCACAAACAGTTGGGCAGAAGACCCCGAGATGCAGAATCTGGGCCTATCTTCACTGGTCACCACCAGGCCTTTGTGAGTCATCTCATTCTGTTTCTTCCATTAACAAAATGGTCCCAGGCTAAACTTCCACTGGACATTCCCAATAGGAAGAGCACAGACTGCCAGAGGGCAGTGTGACCTGAGGTCTCCTCGTTATGAGGTGTCTGTCTTGAGTGGATTATGTCATCCTGAGCCATGCCCCTGAACCTACAAGTAGAGATTAAAATTCTTGCCCTTCATAGTGCTGGAGTGATGGCTCAGTGATTAAGAACACTTGCTGCTTTTTCAGAGGACACAGGTTCAGTTCCTAGCACCCATAAACTGTGAGGCAGGTTCTTCATAGCTGCCTATAATTCCCTTCTCAAAGGGATCCAACCCTTTCTTCCAGCCTCTATGGACATCCACACATGTGGCACACATACATATAAATGGAAAACAAAAATAAATCATTAAAAGGAAATCTCTACCTTGCTAGGTTAGCATACGAACTAAATAATTCCAAAGCTCAAAAACTTGAAACCCAAGGCCACGTGTCCTTGTATCTAGTTGAGGGGAATTCCTGGGACACCTTCAATGACTACTCACCCTGGCATACCCCTTTCCCAGGACTCAGCGATGACTCTGTACCTGTGAGAATTCACATGTATGCATTTTACCAATGGTAAAAATCATGGCAGCTCCCAAACTACAAAATCACATGTCCTCACACAGGGACTGACCTTGGAGGCCAAGAAAGGATGGGGTTACATCATAGATGGCCCATTTAGAAGTCTGTGGGACATGCTTCTAGAATAGAATGCCTAGACCTGGTTGGATGTGTGCCTTGCCTTTGCTCCGCTTTCATCCAGTGTAGACCACAATTCAGCCCTGCTCAGCCTGGCTGTCTTCCAAGCTGATTTTTTCCACGCTGAGAGATGTTTACCACCTCTGAAAAACCATTTCTCCCCACATCTGCCTGTCCTGCTCCTTCTCATGGGAAATCCTTACCACATACAACCTCATGTTCAGGTTTCTCAACTCACCATGGCTGTGCGTCTGTGGTGATACAGAATTTACAGTGCTGCAGTCATCTACAGGAAGGGTTTGCTTTCGGTTTTTGTTTTTAATTCATATTGCTTCAGCATTAGTCACATTAAATCCAAAGCACTTACTTTCCATGGTGCCCCATGAACTTCCTGAATATGGATGGAGATCTCTTTGGTGGACTGGTAGGCTAGCCTAGAAATCTAGCTATCATTTTCAGTAAGCTTTCCCTTGGGAAGAAGACAAATTAGATTCCAGACCTTAACTTACTGTATCAGTAATCCTGAAACCCACCTCTTCTCTTATCTGAGCCCAGGAGTGTACACCTGTCTGTCTGCTGGACACTCTCATTCTCGGGAGGCATAGACTTGGGCCCTGCAGGTGCATAGGACAGAGTCCAGGGGCAAGAGGGAAGGCACAGAAAGCCCAGTCTTTGGGCTCCACTTTTCTCCCTGCAGCCAAGCTGGAAGATGGACCTTGTTTATTTAAGACTTTCTTCCAGTGTTTTACAGAAGAGCAGCCATCACAAGGTGAGGGGTGGGAGGCCACTGGTTATCAGCTTTGACCAAGCCTAGGCTGGAATCTTGTGTGGAAGCCTTGGATACCGTAGGAAGGAACAAGGCTGGCACCACTTTTCTTTATAGCACAGAAAAGGAAGGCCTCACAGGGCTTGGTGCTCAATTTTGTTGGGCTTTGCTGAGTCTCACTTAGGGAGAAATACCCAGAGTTAATTTGTGAAGCAACAGCCTCCAGCCACACAGCACATTGTTGCCTTGAGTAAGAAGTATAAGGAGGGTGTGGGGCAAAGGGATGATGGGAGTAAGCATGGGCTTCTGGGAAATGAATGATGGTTTTGATTGAGCAAAAATAGCAGATTCTGTATACCACACATGTGTATGTGATAAGGTCAGGAATCAAAAGCCAAACAATGATATCTTGTTTTTCACATTCTCTTGACTTACATTGCTTTGTAAAGGACACTCATTCCTCTGTGGGTGAAAAGTCCCCAATTAATTATAAAACCTTGAGATCCTCAACGAGAAAACAATAGTTAAATGTTTTCTGGTCCAAAATTCCATCATCAAAGTCAACATTTTCACCTCCAGTGCTGGTGCTGCAATCCCCAGAGTCATCACTGCTATGCCTGGTAATACCACCATCACCACCATAGTCAGCACTGCCTCCCCAGCAGCATGACTCCTACCACCAAAGCCCACCACTGGCATTGCCACCAGGACCACTAAATCCAGCATCACCTATCTCAGCACCATTGCCACCACCATCATGGATACCCTCACCATCTCCATCACCACCACCACCATCGTGAATACTCATACCATCACCATCACTATCATGGATATTCTTACCATCTCCATCACCACCACCACCATCATCATAAACAACCCTACCATTACCATCACCATCATGGATATCCTCTCTATCTCCATCACCACCATCATGAACACCCCCACCATCACCATCACTACCATGGATACCCTCTCCATCTTTATCTCCATCATCACTACCACCATCATAAACATCCCCACCATCACCATCACCATCATGGATACCCTCTCAATCTCTATCACCATCATCATGAACACCCCACCATCATAAACATCCCCACCATCACCATCACCATCACCATCACCATCATGGATACCCTCTCCATCTTTATCTCCATCATCACTACCACCATCATAAACATCCCCACCATCACCATCACCATCATGGATACCCTCTCAATCTCTATCACCATCATCATGAACACCCCACCATCATAAACATCCCCACCATCACCATCACCATCACCATCACCATCATGGATACCCTCTCCATCTCCATCACCACCATCATGAACACTCCCACCATTACCATCACCATCATGGATACCCTCTCCATCTCCATCACTGTCACCATCACCATGAAAACACCCACTATTACCATCACCATCATCACCATCACCATCATGGGTACCCTCACTGTCTCCATCACCACTTCCATCACTGCCACCATAGCCACCTTCATTACTGTCACCATTAATATTGCCATCAGTACACCAAATCTAACCGCTCTTCCCAGCACCATCACTAACACCCATACCTCCACTATAGTCACATCACTGCCACCACCACCACCACCAGTAATTACCATCATTAATACTGCCAACACACCAGACCCAGTATCATTTTTCCCTGTACCATCACCACCACAACCATCACACCAGCATACATGACCCAACCAACACCAACTCCGTGAACATAAGCATCCCCTACGCTCCTCAATAATGCCATGATTGCCTTCCTCCCCAAAGGCTGCCAATCTGGTGCTGTTTCAGCAAAGGCTGATAAACCCCACAGCTGTCCTCCAGAGGTTCTCAAGAGGTTACAGAGACCCACTGACTTGTGTTAAAGATAACCACTTTCATCTTGGTGTCCTTGGGATTAGGACATTTCTTGGCACAAGTAGATGCTTGGTGAATGCTTGATGAGGAGCACAATGAAGGAGCCAGCATGTGTGAGCCACAAGTGCTGCCAAACCGCCACTATGACCTCAGAACCACAGGCTGTGCAGAGAGATGGAGCTAATTTTCAAAGCTCTGGAGACGCCATTTTCTTTTCATTAAAGTCCACATCTGGTGCCTTTGTAGCTTCTGCTAAGTGCCATTTGTCATGCTAAGGTCTCTGAAAGGACCCTGGACCTTGGTCCCACCGAACAAGCTGTGTCCCACATGTCCACCTGATCACATGACAGGCCAGTGCTCTACTCCAAATCCTTCGTTTTATATGTGGGGAAACTAAGGCAGGTAACAAAGACATGGCTTGTGCAAGGTTGTGATGGTTTCTTTTCCACTGCTGTGACACAGTATCCATTCTGTTCTTGTGTTTGCTTTCCAATCATGCCAGAGAACACAGGGGTTCCTGTTGAGAAAGGGAGATAAACTAAGACCTGGGGCTGGAGGGATGGCACAGTGGTTAAGAGTACTGGCTGCTCTTGAAGGGAGCCAGAACCCAAGTGGAGGCTCACAACCCCAGTTCCAGGAGATCCAAAACCATCCTCTGGTTCTGTTGGCATCAGGCACTCACGTGGTGCACACATACCCATGCAGCTAAAATGCCATTCATATACATAAAATAAGAATAAGTATTTATCAGAGAGGTGAGCTATTTTCCACTGTACAGATGAAGAACATAAGACACACTGGTGTTTAAGGGCTGGAAAGTCAATCAGCTGCTGAGGGTTCAAGCTGAGACGTCTCCAGCTCCCTGATCCATTCTCTCCCCTTTGTGTTCTCTTTGTAGAAGGGAGCTATCATGGGCTGGAAATGCGGTTCAGGTGGTAGAATTTTTGTCTTGCATACACGGAGCCCTAGGTTCAGTCTTCACCAGTGCATAAACCAGGCACGGGGACACATATCAGCAACCTGAGCACTCAAAATCGGGGGACAGGAAGATCAGAAGTGCAAGGTCTCAGCTGCATATTGGGTTCTAGGCCAGTCCATGATACAGGAAACTCTACTCTGTCTCAACAATAAACAAACAAACAGAGGGGATATCCATCCTCCACTTCAATACCCTAATAGCTCCCACCATCAGGGGAGAGGATCTATGTGTGCTTTTCAGAATGGACTCCAATGCCTTAGGATGTGGGCTTTTGTCCAGTTTTCTTCTTCGGATGTACCTACAATCGGGTGCCACAAGCAGTATTACATGTCCTCAGCTTAGAATACATACCCAACACCCCGAGCTTGTACAAACACCAGCTGGCCTCCCCGCACCTCTGTTCCCACTGTTCTCCACTCAGTAGCATCCCTGGTGTGTCTCTGGTCCCATCTGATGTTCATCTTTTCAAGTCCACAAGCAGCCCTCCATTTTGGAGCCCCATCTCAGCAGCATCAACACTGTGGCACCATTTCTTTCGTGGGATGGCAGGCTGTCTGCGTGCACCTCCAGGGTTGCACTCTCTTCCTGGACTGCAGGTGTTGTGGGAGCTGCTTGGCTGTCGGCCAGCCCTGAGAAAGTCACCTGTGGCCACCTTGGGAGCTCCTGCCCTCTGGTCTGGTGGACACACCAAATGTTTACCCAACAGCATCTTCCCCAGTTGATTTTTCCTTGTTTACTGTGATGGAAACAGCAATGTATGCTAACATCTGGAGATAACACAGTTTATATGACTGTCGTCCTCAGGGAACACGGATGAGATGGAGGAGTGCATCACTCCCACTTTGCAGATGGGAAAAGAGAGGCACAGAGAAATGTCTCCATATCTGGGTTGACAAGGTAGAAGGAGATGCTCTAGATCCAGGCTCAGATCTCTTAGGTCTCTTTCCGGAAGTGCTGGGCCACAGAAGTGATGCCACTCTCCAGTGACATTTTTTGAGAGATGACAAATTATATTCACCATTGTCCTAAAGTGGTTTTCATTCCTGATTACTTAATTTGCCCAGTGTTTGCTTTAAATGGTTTTCCACGGCAGGCTGCAATGTTTGCGGTTGACTTTTGACATTATAACACTTTAGTACAAAGGAGGCTACAGAAAGCAACAATGAAAACATTTACTAAGTGTGTTTATAATCAAATATATCCTCCGTAATTTAATTTGGAGGAAGCGGAGAGCCCAGCATTACAAACAGAGGGCTCGTTAATAATTCATAAGTCATGAGGCGGCAAAGCTGGAGCGGAGATACAGAACTGTGTCCTGGTGGCGGCCGCTCAGCCCTCACTTCTTACCACGGCAGATGAGCTGCTCAGGGAACAAGGACCTCTGCTTGGTTCCAGGTGGTGGCTTTTAAACTGGGAGTCTAGAAGGTTCGGATCCTGATCTGTCGAGATCTGGGTGAAGAATGCCCAGCGTGGGATGGGGAACATGGACTAGGCCTGCCTTGCTGTTCTAACCGAAACCGCAATGTCTGTGGATGGCATTTGAAGATGCAAGCAGGCCCTGGCCAGCAGCCATGCCAGTGTCCCTGATACCGGGCTTCTTGGTAGGGGCTGCATAGTACATCTGGGCACAGGAATGAAAATACACAGGGCACACTCTTTTCCGTCGCATCCTATGATGGAGCAGCTGCAGCTGGAGACATGGGCGATAGAATCTGCAAAGGGCCTTCTCAATCCTCCTTGTTAAAGGCTTGTCACCCTGAGGAGGAAACGCACCCACACAGCTAAAATGCCATTCACATACATAAAATAAGGTCCTCAGTCAGGTGGGAGTGATGACTCCTATTAGCAGAGGCTTGATCAAGGCCTCGAGTAGTTCTCTGGTGCAGAGTAAACATCACCCCACTCCTCTTCCGTGGCGTCCATGCAGAATAGGGAGATGGGCCTTCTCTCATACCTGCCTCATTCCTGCGTGAATAGAAGACCCGAGAGGTGAGACAGAGGCATGGCCATTTCTTGGGATCTAGCTCTGAGAACTATTACTGGGAATTTGGGGACAACCAAACAAAAAGGGAGGCGGAAAGTTCATGGAATAAGAACATAGGTGACATTTCTACACGTGGAATTCATGCAGAGATGCTCGTCAAAGCTAATGTGATCCGATCACTTTCACTTATGAGGTTGGTGGAGACCAAAGAATTGAATTACCCTCCCCCTCAAGCACCCGAGCAGGGAGGAGCCTTGGGAGCTGAGTGTGGAGGGAGGTTTGCTTGCTATGCAAATCCCAGCTGCCCCCAGTGCCTTGCACAAAGACTCCTGGGTGCCTTGACCCTGCAGTTTCATGGTGAATATCATGTAAAGACAATTGCTCACTACTTTCATAGGAACAAGAAGCAGAAAACAATCTAGCTGCACATTGATAGAGAATTGTTTAGGCAAATTGTGTTACACACAGAGGAGCAGGAGAGATGTGTATCAAGCCGGACACATGTTCCAACACACATTTGTGTCCCTCATGTGTGCAAAAACAAGAATAACAGGTTCCTTTGCTGATAAATGTATTACACACTGATTCAAGGATGAAAAGCTATAGCAACCTTCTCCCCCTCCACCCCATTACACATACACACACACACACACACACACACACACACACACACACACACACACACACACACACAGAGGGCTGTGTACACACATGCCTGGAGCCTATAGTAACATCATGAAAATGGGAAACTGGGAACCTCTGAGTACCCAAAAACATACATACACTATCCCTATGCAATTTTCCACTTATAATGTAATATTAAACAACTCTTCATTTATAACTTCATGCTAAAAATATCAGAGAGGTCCATAGGAAAATAAGTTGGAGACTAAGAAACGTGTGGCAGGAGTGCCTGTCTGTTCAGTGGCCCTGCTTACCCTGCTCTGGCTCACCCACATAAATCCCCATACATTTGGTAGAAGGCAGCACTCGGTCCTGGTCTAGGGGCAAGCATGGTGGCTGGTGTCGGGGAGAGAAGCCAGTTTTTGCTGTGTCATGCCCAGGCATTTAGGACCTCCAAGTCCATCTCTATTCCTGCAAGTAACATATGTCGTTCTTGTTTATGGCTGACTAAAGTGCCATGCCATTGTGGACACAGACTACATTTTCTCTATTCATCCATCTGGTGCTGGCATCTAGGCTGGTTCCATTTCTAAGCTATGGCAAATGGAGTGGCAGTGAGCATGGATAGGTACACATCTCTATGGGGTGCTGACTTAGGTTCCTTTGGGTCTAACCCCGGGACTGGCATAACTTGTTCACATGGTGGATGTGTTTTCATTTTGAGGAAGATCCTCTCTGATTTCCATGGTGGCTGGACCAGCTTATGCTCCAGCCGAGGGTGCCCGTCTTTCCCTGTATCCTCCACAGCATTCACTGTCATTTGCTTTCTTGATGATGGTCATTCCATCTGGAGTGAGATGGGATCCCAACGTCATTTTCATTAGCATTCCACTGAGGGCTGAGGATGATGCTAAATGGTTTGTTATCCTGCAAAGTTCTTTTCCCCCCAAAGCTCCTCTCTGCTCCTTCTTCTCAAAGGGCCCAGGAGTTAGGTCCTCAGCCATGCCTGTGAGTTTTCCACATATCCCCATGTCCTTGGACTCACTGTCAGAGAGTTACCCACAGTGAGCTGAGGGCTTGAGGAAAACATATTCTATATGCACCAATATAGTTCTTTACTTTATTTTTATTTTTTAAGCTATGTAAAGGTAGCTCATACTCTTGGCAGGGTCTTTGGTACATCTCCCAGACTTTTTTTTTAACGCTGTTTATTTTTCATTCGCTAGTTCTTGCCTGGTGATTTTTTTTCCTACACACGCTCAACATCCATGTTCAGAGTTAAAAACAAAATGTCTCGGGCAGAGGACTGTCACTTCCAATCCCTGTGATGCTACCACCACTGTTCATGCACCCCTAGAACATGAAGCATCCTGGGTGGTTATATGAACATGTGGATGAAGTTTGGGCATGAAGTAAAACCCCGAGTCCTGTTCCACCATCTGGGTACAGCACAGGTGGCCCCAGGACCCAAGAGCAGTCTTCCTCAGCTTGGATCTGATTTCAGCCTCTTCATGTTCAGCCATTTTCTCTCCACATTCCTTGGCTTCTCCCCAGCCCCTCCCTCTCCACCCCTTCCTCATTTACAAAGCAGATGTTCCCAGCCAGGCTTTGACTGTGGAATGTACATACACACTTGTCCGCCCCATGTCACCAAGGCACAGCCCGGGCCCCTCTTTCACTGAGACGCTGATTGGTTGAAAATGGCTTCCAGTAACTTAGCCTTTGTTTTGTAAAAACATTATTACAACATTGTATAACACTTGAGAAATGTTTCAAATTTAGGCTGGCTGGTGGCTTAGCAGACTAGGGTGCTAGCATATGGAGCCTGCTCTGCGGGAGAGGCTGTGGTTTATTGCTGGCACCACCAGGCAAGTCAGGATTAGCAACCAGGGGACCCTTCCCAGCATAGAAGCCACAGGCCCCCCAGGTATGGCTTCTTTCTTGGATGAGATCTAAAGTATTATGGGTGGATGTGAGGGATCAGATTTGCAGATCTCAAGACAGGCTGCATCTTCTTAAGACATATCCAACAAGTTGGGTGTCTGTCACTCTGTTTTTCACACTTCGTGCAAATTCACCTTCTCATCCATAGTGTCCCACCCCCAAGGACAGGGAGTTGAAATACAGAAAACCAGGTTCTGGGGCTGGAGACATACATGGCTTAGAGGTTAAGAGCACTTCCATGGGACCCAGTACCAGCACTAGATCTGATGCCTTCTTCTGGTATCTGTGGCAATCTGCACACATATAGAATACACACATGTACACTAAAAATAAGTATTTAAACATAAAAAACAAATACAGGTCCTGTCTTCACATTATTATGGTCTAACAAGCTTTTGAAGCAGGGCAGTGTGGGGATGTTGATAAAAATTATATAGTAGTAGTCTGGTATTTGTAGAGGATGGGCATTGGGGGGGGGCACTTGTGGCTCAGATAAGACGGTAGCCTGTGTGTATTCTCTCAGTATCCCGCCCAGGCTGGCCTCTGCTCACTATACAGACAAAGATGATCTTGGACTTCTGGTCCTCCTGCCTCCACTTCCCAAGTGCTGGGATTACTGGTGTGCAATGCACAGCCAGTTTACTGGTGTGCACCTCACAGCCAGTTAGTTGGTTTGATGCTAAGGAAACCAGTCAAGGCTTCCAGCGCATTAGGCATGAACTCTGCCAACTACAACACTCTCTGGCCCTGAGAGTATCTACTGAGTTGCTTAGTTAATAGTCTTCAGGAGTCTTAGAAGGTGGAAGAAGAGGACGACACTTCAGGCAGAAAGGAGTTCAAATGTCAGTCCTTGGTTGGCATCACAGTAGAGATGGATATCACTGGTGTCTCAGGGCTGCCTTCCTGTGATCTAGATGATCAGAAACTGACCTGGGGAGTCCTTGAGGGATGGCCCCAGCTCTACTCTGAGCTCTGTACATGGTTGGGGCCTTGTAGAGAAGCACCTCCAGCATGGCCCACTGATCCTTTGGCAATGGTTTCAGAGCAGGAAGGCAGGTGCTTTGAACATTCTGTGACATTCTTTGCGACTACAGACATGTCCTGCTGTACCCTGAACAGCATCTGCATCCTGTGTCTTTGTGGTATGTATGTGATACCTGCCTCCTGTGGATGGGTTTGGGGTCAGTTTTGCCCATGGACATAAGAGCTCAGAGCTCTGCCATGACCATGGCAGCTCAAATAATTTAGGGTCCTCATGGTGCAGCTGCTGTTACATTTGGGCAGCTCGGAGGTTCAAGGAAGGAGTTCTAGCATGGAGCCCTCCTATCTCTCCAGGGTCTGTAGCTGCTCTCCTGCTCCCACTTTCTCCGTGTTCTTAGTCTGTCATCTGGGTCTTTGAAAGTGGAGTTGGTGGTTTCACTATGGCAATGTACGTGCCCTACCCACCAACTCCACTTTTCGAGAGTTCCACTTCTCTCCAGTGAGGTGGAGGAAGGCCTGAGAAAGGGAAGCAATGCGTTCTGGAAGGTTTCACCGTGTCTAGCCTCCACTCCATGAATTTTCTTGGTTCTCTAAAGCTATCCACAGATGAAATTCCCTAGAGGGGGTCTGGAGCTGTTAGTGGAGGGTGAGGCCCTGTTGCTCCAGGGGAGCTGGCAGACAGTGGATGGTTCCCTATAAACTCTATGATATAAACTAGGAACTGGGTGTCATTTCTCTGCTTCAGTCCAAGGGAGCTGAAGACATCAGGAGATATAAACTAAGAGACTGTACACAACATAGACCTTGGGATGATCCTGTATCCCCCATGGCCATTAAATGTCCCCTGTTCCTTGAGCACCATTTGAGAGCCTTAAACCATTATTTATTTCCTTGGTTCTCACTCTGACATTCAAATGGAATGGATAGGGCAAAAAGCAGTACACCCCAGGGTCTTCCTTCCTGTTACAAGCAAACTACAGTGTCAACAGAGCTAGGGGTGCTACTGGGAGAACCCCCAAGGGATGGAAACAGCTAATGGTGTGGATGGGGCAAAGAAAGCATTGTGGGGCTCAGTGGCCCTAGGGACTGTGTCTCTCACTTTTCTGACTCTGGAGGAGATGGACCAGTAGAGGCTTCCAAGAGACATTTCTAGGTTTAGGGCTATGGAGCAAGTCGCTGGGGGTGGCATCCTGTACCAGTGCTGGAATGAGAGTTACAACTGCCCAGAAGTGTCAGGGAAGGTAAGGTAAGAGGGAATGGCTGGAGACAAGCTTCTGCAGAAACTGTAGTCTCCAGATCTGGAACTCAAAAACACCCAGACTGAAGGGAGAGCCATCGGCATCCCCCAGATAGGCACTTACACCCATCCCCCCAGGAGCCTCAGTTGCTGGTGATTCCTTTGCTAGCTACTTCAGCAGAACATAACCTCCAGGAGAAAAGTAACCCAACCAATGCCTCTCCATTTTCTTGGACCTCAGAATGATTGAACATTTGTTTGACAAGGGAGTGAATGATGGATGGGCTCATGCATGCATGCATGCATGCATGCATGGATAGATGAGTGTATGAATTGACATGTCTGGAGCAAGATTGAAGCATAAGGAGGGAAAATAGACAGGCTAGGCTTTGGACACATAGAGAGCAGCACCTAGCCGAAGGTGAATGTGAGTGTCCTCGTGTCTTGCAGACAGACAGGCTTGGGAAAGTTCCAGAGTAAATCTGGCCAGGTGAACCCTCGGCCAGGTGAGCGAGTGTGACTCCATGAGGGTCTCAGGTCTCATCGGAAGAGAGATCTGTGGGTATGGAGAGACGTGGGCTTTTAAGCTGTTCAGGTAACAGCTCTGCTGCCTGGGCTGAGGCCTTGCTGGAAGGTGTGCTAAATGACGCTGTCGAAAGGGCAGGGCATGAGCTGCTTTAGTGCCCCCAGCCAGTCCAGCCAATACCAGCTCTATTCTGCTCCCATTAGTAGGTTTGGCAGGCAGCTTGCCATGGACTTCAGAAGACCACAGCGCAGATTAAGGGAGGCTGGATGCTAATTTGCACATATGGAAATGTTTCTCCCGCCATGGATGGCTCTGTTGTGGACAGATGGAATTAGCGAGCACTTCGAAGTCGTGAAGACAAACACATCAGAAAAAAATGAGAAAGAGACAGAGTTAGAGAGAGAAAGAGAGAGAGAGAGAGCTCCCTTTTCTCTTTCATACTCTTTCTGTTGATGGCAGCTCTCTTTTCTTTTTTTCTTCCCCACTCTACCATTGCCCCGTCCCTCTCTGCTTTTCTTCTCCCTTCCCTTGTGAGACCTCTCAGATTGCACAAGAGTAAATAAATTTTGCCCCCAGTGGCTCCTGACATCAATAATGCATCGGTCCCATTTCCATTGCAAATCACACTTCAGCATCGAGCCCATCGCATCAGCTGGGAGTGGGATCCAGGTGCCAGGGGACCCCAGAGGAAGGAGGGCAGGTCTTCTCAGGTTCTGAAAAAGCAGACACCTTGGATTCCAGCATCCAACCTTGAAAGGTTCTCAGCCTATTGTGACCCATCTTCTGCCTGTCTCACTGCCAGTTCTCTTTCCAACAGACTCAAGAAAGTTCCTCAGATGCACAGGGCTTGCTCCAGGGCTCAAACGATAAGTCCTATGGGATTGCCTTTTATTGTGGCTTTTCTTTCTTACACCTTGTGCCTTTGAGTGGGAAGGTCTGTAATATTTTATTTATTTGTCAGACATTTGGGGTTAGCATCTCTTCAGAACTCGGCACATGAAGGCTGAGACACCTACTTGGGTAATAGTTCCACTTCAGGGGATAGCCAACTTTTTCTGTAAGATGACAGCAAATATTTTTATCTTTCTAGGCCACAAATTTCTCTTGCAGTTGGGGAAGTTGCAACAGTGAATATGACAGCGAATGAGATTGGGGGGGATCTGTTTCAAGGCATTCTTTATATTGACAACTGGCTGACCAGGAGTTGTCACCATGTCACCATGCCAGGTCCCACAAATTCTCATTTGCAGGAGGTGTGCACTCTCTCAGCCCAGAGCCACTGTTTTCTGACTTATCTGAGGTGGATGGATACCTTTGACCCAGAGAAGAATGCCCTTTTTCTGACTTACCTCTATGACATCACCTTGTCTTAAGCTATGGGCTGTAAGTAGCTCAGAGGACCCGGCACAGCAGTCCCATGGATGTTGCTGGCTCCTGCCACCTTGACTTTGTGATCATCTGGTCCCTAGTATGGCTACATTGCTGTAAGTGTTCTGATAGTTCCTTCTATTAACACCAAGTGTTAAGTAAACATGGCTTGGGAGTGGTGGTTAGGGTATGGGAAAGGTGGGTGCAGGGATTCCTGGGGTGGTACTGTGTCATTGATCGCTATACATTCCTTTCAGTTCCAGTCTGGGCCTGTGGTTTCCCAGGGGATCTGAGTGGAAAGCAAATGATCCCATCAGCCTCCTGGTGGTGTAACAACTGCCTAATACAAAAGCCATTCCAAGTTTTGGAAGGTGGGTGTAGAGCTGGAAATGGGGAGAAAACATGCTTCAACAGTGGTATTTACCTACATTCTGACAAGATGGTCAGCCTTGTGCCTGTGGCTTCCAGCTTGGGCACACACCTAGCAGCTCCTGGTTACCCTGGGTTGGGTGATCTTCCTGCGTGGGACTGTGTGGATTTCTTTCCTCTTCCTCGACTTCATATTTGATTCAACAGCACCGTGAGTTTAGGAGAGGAGCTTTGTTTGATGGACACGTGACTGTGGTTAGCTGCTGTTCAGTGAGAGTAGCATTATGACAGGGATTTAAATTTAAAAACAAGACTCAGCGCCATTAAGCAACTTCCATTAGGGGCTGATATCTGGACATTTTATGAAGATAAGATTTGAATGACATTATCTGGTCCCCAACCCAAATTGAGGCAGTTTCTATTGAAAAGAAATGCCAAGCGTCAGTACTGTCAGGGTCATCATTTTCTACCCACACCCTAGTTCTGTGGTCCCAGTCCATGGATGGAACCTGCCCTTCTGCAGTCTGCCCCCCTCAGGGGATGCACTCTCTCAACACTGTGGGTGATCTTGCTCAACCATGCTCCCAGGTGCCCAGTGGCAGATATGGCCCCAATGACCACTCTGATGATGACCTTAGAACTGTCTTGTGACAGACACTTTGACTGCACTCTCTGTCATTCCTGTGGTGTGTATGTGTGTGTGTGTGTGTGTGTGTGTGTGTGTGTGTGTTCTGAATTCATTTCTGAAGTATTCTCATTTTACACAATAACCTCATAAACAAGTGACCCAGTGACTGACTAACCAAATGATCCAGGGTCAGAAAAGTATTTGGGAAAGTGCTGAATATGCAAAAATCTAAGGCACTGATTTTATACATGTGCATGCTTTGACCTCAAAACAAAACATAAACACATGGAAACCATACACACACCACATGTACCACATACATACATATACACTATACACACTACACACAAACATACCCTTCATACACCCATTACCCCCACACAAACACAGACACACATAACACACACACACACACACACACACACACACACACACACACACACCACACCACATCTGTTCTTCCATCTTTCTCACCTAGTCACTGATATCGGCCCATGTTCCCCTCCCTCCATATCGTGCCACATTCTCAGCATTAATGACACCGAGTCGAACGTATTTTCCCAGATCCACAGCATGAACAGAGACCTGGAATTTGGAGTTGAATAACACAGTGAGACCCACATTCAGGTTTAATTGATGTATGGTCACTGGGTCACTGGACAATGTTCTATGATGGGATGGACTCGCTGGTCCATTATAATACACAGTGTCTCTATGCAACCATCACAGAGATGTGCTACCAGGATCCCAGATGGATACTAAAATAGGTAGCATCTCACATCCACTGTATAAAATGGCTTCAGATTTTTACAACCCACCTACACCCTACAGTGTACTCTAAACCACATGTAGATTGCTCACAATCCAATCCAATCAATGTGGCATAAGCGCTGCATCAATAGTGATTATAATGTATGGTTTGGGGATAACAACAAGGAAAATAAATCTGTACACATTCAACACATGCACGGACATTTTTACCCTTGAATATTTTTGATTTAAGAGTAGGTCACGTCACAGGCACATAGCCTATGGTTATAGTGGACTGGCTTTATGCCCATGTTCATAAGTCTCCCAAACATGTATGTACACACATGAACAGCAGCTTCTGTATGGAGAAAAAGGAGCTATACAGACACCCATGTATGATAATTAGAATGACAAGTGGGTGCACAGACAGATGAGCACAGGGGTAAAGGATGGAAAGGGGGGCACCTTGGGAGTATTCCACATTTCACCTTTCCCCTACTTGTTATAGAACCCGTGTTCCTTCTGATTACCCAAGAATCTAAAAAGGATTTCATGCCCACTCCTGTTTTCATTTGAAGGAAAAATTAATTTACAAATTCTGGAGCACGTGGATAGTTGTAATTCGTGATGTGAGCATGCGATATGTTGTTCTTCACCTTGGTCCTCCTGACTGCCACGTGAAAATTCCCCAGAAATTTAATATCACCATCAAGACCAAATTGCTACGATTACGGTTCATGTAATTTGGAATTCATACAAATTGAAAATGGAGGTAAAATAAAAGGAAATATAATATTGAATTATCTTTGTGCTTTGACATTTGTTCTCATAGTAGCGGATGGGAGGCATGCCTCCCTGCTAGGCTCAGGCCTTTCATGTCTGCTGACACTGTAGCACTGGTTCAAAATTACAGTGGTATAATGTGTTTTTTTTTCTTTAATCCTCTTGTGACTTTTGACTATAAAGCTGAATTTTATGTTGCCAGGTGCTCTCTGTTTGTTTTAACACCAAATTCTCTTCTGTAGGGGTGTTTCCAGGTATTGGGTGGGATTCTCCATTTAGCCTTCCCAGCCTGGGCAGGAGCTGGTCTCAGATAAGTCCGTGTTGTGCGCATGGCCTCCTTTCTATTTAATTGGAAAAACAGACCCAGGAAAGGGTTTCCCACTCATTAATCAGAAAGCCCCACATTGGTGGGCAAAAGAGTCCCGTGGGAAGCAGGAGAGGGGCTCAGAGTCTGCCCCCTCCCACACTCTGGAAGGGAATGGTTTGCAAAGGAAAGACAGAAGTGTGGGTTACAGAAATGGGCTTTGTGGGGTGGCAGAGGGTGTGGGGAGTTCAGGGTGCAAGCTGCCTCTAGGCATCTGGACCAATCTCTGGCCAGCCAAAAACATCTTCCAGAGTAAGCGAGCAGGTGGGGCGTGGCAGAGAGAGTAGAGAGAGGAAGCTCCTTTCAGGAGACCCCCCCCCACCCTAGCAGCCTAGTAGCCATGGAGCCCACAACCGTCCCATCCTTTCTGGTGCCCCCACAGCTGGTTCTGTGTGTGAATAACCACTGTCCCGGTTAAATTCCAACACCTCATCTCGTTGCCTCCATCCTGACACATTGCAGGCCGTTTGTGTCCCATAGTTTCGAGACCACCTTGTTCCTGGGTAGTAAAGGTAAAGAGCCCAAGAAATGGTGACAGAATCCAAGGTCCTTTAGGTTTTCACTGAATTTATTCAGTACCCTTTGAGATTGTACTTTTTTATTAGTTTTTCGTGAATTTTGTACAATGCATTTTGATCATATTCACCCCGCTTCAACTCCTCCCATACCTACCTCCCTTCCCTATCTATTAAACTCTGTGTCACCATCCCTCCATTTTTTTTAACCCACCAAGTCCAGTTTGCACTGTCTATGTATTCTTGCAATGGAGTGTGCTCCACGCATCGGGGCTACACTTGGAAAGAAAACGAATCTCCCTTTCCCAGCAGCTCCCAGTTGCCTATAACATCTTGGCTAGTGTGGACACTTCATGGCCCCTTTTCTTTCCATGCTGAAATTTGGTCTGCCTGGAGCTGCCATGGGGTGTGTGCTGTTGCCATGGCTGCTGTAAATTCATGTGTGCATCTGTCCTGCTGTGCCTGCGAGAAATGTTTCCTTGTGGTCACCCACTGCTGCTGTCTCTTATAACCTTTCTGTTCCCTCTTCCACCAAGGTCTCCCTGAGTTGTATTTTTTTTCCTTCGGTGGAGGGAGAAGCTGTGATGTCGATGTCCATCCTGCTATTTCGTATTCTCTGCACCATGGCCAGTTGTGAGCTCACCAGCATTTACTACAGCGGCTCCTCTGAACTCTATGTGTAGAAGTCATCAGGGGTCAGGTTAGGATTATATCCATTTAGCAGAACAGTAGCAGCCAATTCTCCCCTCGCGCCTATGACCTGCCTAGCCTCAGGTGCTTAGCCAGACAGCCGGTGCCAGATCTGTGTTTCATTTTGTGGAGAAGGGCTGGGTTGTAAACAAAATACCCGAGCACTGAGGGGAAAATGAAACTCATAATATAGAATAATAAAGAGATAAACAAAGAAATCACCTGTAAAGTCATGATAAAAAATACCCCTGTCATCTCTTAGAACTTGCCGTGCGTGCCACTGTCTATTTGTGTTATGGTGATCATCCTGGGCGCAGAGTCTTATCTCGTCCCCCTTTTCAGTCAGCTTCATATTACACACATTTCTGCAAGTGTCGGAGTTATTCTGAAAGCAATTTTTGCTGCACATTGTGTGAACACATATGAATTTATTTTCCTTCACTTACCCTCCTGCCTCTAGGCTTCTATCTTGTGTTCTCATAGAAACACCACAATGCCCTCTCTTGGCATCCTCTGTTTCCTATTCTTCCTTACAGGGACATTCTCCTCTACCCAGTCCACTCCCCTCCCAGTTTCCTCTTCAGCAAAAGCCTTCTTCCAGCCTTCAAACTAATATCCATGTGGTGTCTCTCATGTGATGGCTTAGATGTGTAGCTTTATATATGATATTTATATATTATGATGCTCCTAGCACTTTATGCTCTACTTCAGCTAATACAGCTACTGTCTGGGTAATCACAGGTGACCATGGGTGACCACTGTGCCCTCTCTGATCTCAAATCTGCACTTTAAAAGTACAATTAACAGCACTTTCTCTTAGGATTGACATGGGGATTAAATCAGGGACTATAGGCTCTCATCTCCTAACCCCAAAACCTACCATCTGAAAGGCTCTGAAATCTCAGCCTTCTGAAGCTCTGTCATGCCACTGCAGGTGACAGTTCTAGCCCAATGTCATGTGACCAGCCTCAGTCAAAATGTTGGCCTGATAAAAATACCATATAAAATCTCCTCCAGGCTACGTGCATCATTTGTACTTGAAATTTATATGAATTTTTGACTTAGACTTGAGTTTTATTCACAAGACATCATAATCTATGTGCAAATATTCCAGAATCTGGAAATCAACCAAACCAGATTCTAAATAGCATTTTAGATACAAGATTCCCCACCCATGATTGCAAAATGCTCAGAATACAACAGGCTATGCACAAACTTGTCTGTCCACTATAGTTTTAAAATTATACTGATTTACTTCTAAAGAAATGTCTAGGGGCTGAATGTTTTTGTTTTTTTTTGTTTTTTTTTTTTTAAAAAAAGCATACTGCTACTATAGAGGGCCAGCGTTCTGTTCCCAGAAGTGTTGTTGGTGGCTCACAAATGCCTGGCATGCTAGTTCCAGAGGATCTGACACCTCTAGCCTCTGTGAGGCTCTGTACTCACATGCACAGACACACACTCATACACACAATTAAAAATGTAACAAACATAAGAGAGAAATTTCCCATGACTTTTTCTATTCTCTCTGTGTCTCTGTCTTTGCTTCTCTCTCCGTTTCTCTGTCTCTCAGTCACACACACAGACAACACACACACACACACACACACACACACACACACACACAGAGAGAGAGAGAGAGAGAGAGAGAGAGGGAGAGAGAGAGAGAGAGAGAGAGAGAGAGAGAGAGAGAGAGAGCCTTCCTGCAGAGCACACTGCCCGCTCCTTAGAGCATAGGAAATATGAGCTGACGAATGGCTGGAGTTCAATTCTGTTGACATTACCATCATACAGCATTCTGCTCAATGGAAATGCTAATAAAATCGTTCCTCGTAATGAGATTTTGCATCTACTATCATGTTTATTTATAGACATCATACTCACATGCATTTTGGAATTCTATAAATCAAACCTTATTTTATCTAAGGGATGCTCATATCGACCAAAAAAAGAAAGAGCGATTGCAGAGGCATCTTAATAATTGCCGTATGTTCAGCTGTAGAAGCCCTTTCATCAGACAGAAACGATGTTCGCTAATTGGATGGTTAGGAGGGCCGCAGAAGGCCTTCATAGAAGTCACAATTACAAGAACCCACTGTAGAGAGGGAAAAAACAACTTTGTTAGTCTCCCATAAGCCACATTTTCAACACACAGACTTAAGAAAATTCCCTTTCAAATCCTCTTTGGCCCCACACGAAAGAGTTGATGACTTTTATGCAGCAGACTGGGGGCTTTAAAAAAACGAAGAAGAAATACAAGGAATGTTTACTCTAAGCAGAACATCATGGCTCCAGCACATCAGCTTGGGGACATTCTCCCTGCAGCTGTTTTGATTTAATCCCCAAACTTCCAATAAAACTGAAGTTTTATTTCAAGGGGCAATCCATAATTAACTTCTCAACTGGTGGCACTGGTGTCTTGCAATGCCACCAAGAGTGTCTAGTCTAGCCTCATGATTAATAATAATAATAACAATAATAATAATAATGTAAAATATCTATAATAATAATAATAATAATAAACCTAGGGAAATACTTTCCTCATTCCACCTGAGTGTGTGCCCTGAAGGGCTGTGCAAAGGTGGATGATATGAACCCAGACTGATGTGTACAAAGAGGGACAGAAGGGACAGAGTTGGAGGTTCAATTATTCTGTTCTCTTTTGAAGCTCCAGAGAGGTAAAGGCATATCCTAATTCCACTAGACAGACAGACACAAATAGTTGAATGTATGGATGGCAGATAGGTAGGTAGGTAGGTAGGTAGGTAGGTAGGTAGGTAGGTAGATAGATAGATAGGTAGATAGATAGATAGATAGATAGATAGATAGATAGATAGATAGTATGGATAGATAAAAGATAAATAAATAAACAGAAATATAAATAATAGATACAAAGATAGATGAACAGAGAGATGAACATATGGATATCTTATGTATGAACAAAGAAATGACTCATTTTTCACACATATTGTATGTCTATTAATCATCCATCTATCTCAACCTATTGTCTATTTATTAATAATCCATGTATCTGTCATTTATATATCTACCTACCTATTATCAATCTACTTAGCTCTTTATTATCTATCTAGCTGTTCATCTGTCTGTCTTTCTGACACTTGACAGGTCAACATGAAGCCAAGTTGCCAGTGGTTTTATTACCCAAAGTCTTTGACAGCCTTTGTAAAGAGCAATGAGGAGACAAATTAGAAAAAAACCACAATATTTATACCGGGAACCTATGAGTGTGGAGACAAGAGCAAAAGGAAGGTCATTCTTCTTACTAGGGGACATCCAATGGGATCAGATGTCATCAACATTTGTCGATTCCCCTGACTCTACCAACTCAAAGCTCTGCGTCCTTCTACAAGAAGCCCAATTTCTTCTCATAAGGCACAGCGTATTGTCCTTCATTGCTGCTGCATTAATTTTTAGAAGTTCAAGGTTTTTCATACAGTTTTCAACTCTTTGGCCTAAACTCTTCACCACTCCCAGACTCTCAGATCCTTCTATGAGAAATACAATGTTCTGCCTCCTTAGGCCAACCCTCTCCATCCTTCAAGGCCTGCCTGGAAAGAAGTCTCACCACAGCCACCCCTTTCTCTGGGCCCCACTTTGGCTTGCCTGCTTACCCCACACCCCATTTATGTCTCAGTCTAGCATACTCATCTCACCCCTAGGGGCTAAGCTATGTGCTCCTTCATGAAGGCTAGGACAATTTCTCTGTTTTCCATGGTCTAGAGAACCATTTTAGGTCTTTGGCTTCCACAGGTTGCTGCTTCTCCACCTTCATGGTAATCAGCCTCTCCACAACACCTCCATTTCTCATCCACTGCCATGGTTTTTGTTTGTTTGTTTGTCTTTGTTTTGTTAACTTAACAGAAAGCCTGGGAAAAGACAGAGAGTCTGGCAAAAGAGAATCTTAGTTGAGAAAGTGTTCCCATAAGATTGGCGTTTTGGTAAGTCTGTGGCATATTGTCATGATTTAATGATTGATGTGGGAAGGCCTAGCCTACTGTGGGCGGTGCTACTCCTGGGCTACTAATCCTAAATGGTACAAAAAATGCAGGCTGCCACGCTGTGATGGTGTACGCCTTTAATCCCAGCACTAGGGAGGCAGAGGCAGGTGGATCTTTGTGAGTTTAAGGCCAGCCAGGTCTACAGAACGAGATCCAGGAAAGACGCAAAGGTACACAGAGAAACCCTGTCTCGAAAAACCAAAAAACCAAAAAAAAAAAAAAAAAAAAAAAGCAGGCTGAGCAGGCCAGGAGGAGCAAGCCAGTAAGCAGTGTGCCTCCATGGCCTCTGTGGATCAGTTCCTGCTTCTACGTTCCTGCCTCAAATTCTTGTTTTGACCTCCTTCAGTGATTTATAAGATAAAATAAGCTACAAAGTGCTACTGTGGCAGGTTCACAGGGAGTCCTGAGGACCATGTGGGAGACAAAGAAACCAGGAAGAGCTGGGAGTTACCTGAGAAGCACTTCAGAATCCTGGGACTGACCACACACCTGATGCCTTCTGTGGTCCTTATTGGATCCTAGATGATGACATTTTGGCCTTTGCAAATGAGGAAGAAGCCAATTTCCCAGTGACACAGAGCTTGTAAGTGACAGAGTCAAGGATCAGATTGGCTCTCTGCTGCTACTTCATTGCTCTGAATGAATCCCTGATGTAGTTCAGATGTATTTCCTGTCCAAAACTTGTTGAAACTTAAATTGTGATTGTGCTGGGATGTGTATCTTTAAGAGGTGCTTCGATCTGGAAGCTTCTGTAGTCATGAATCTTTACAATACAGGAGTGTGCTTGTGTTCCCCACTCTGCTCTTGGATTTTACTGCCTCAATAAGTGTGTGTGCAGGGGGGTCTCTATTTATTACACACTCCCCAGGCTCACGATGGATGTCCAAGACACGAGGGAGCCTTTTGCTTGCCTACATTGTTGGAATTTTGCTCGGTTTTTACAGGTCTGCCGAACACTGCTGGGAACAAGGCTAGGTATTAAGCAGCAAGCCTGCAGTACGACTTGGATTTCTCTTCCTGCCAAGCTGGACTACTGGGAACTCACAAGGGTGCAGAAACTAGATACACAGAGAAGGTTCCCTGAGTGTGTCCACTGAGTTTATTCAGGCAGCTGTCTTCTGGACTCAGCCCCAGAGCTACATTGTAGCCACTGCTGTAAGCACAGAGGGTCACCGGAGTGCCAGCAGGAGTCCTTGGTGTTTCCTAACTAAGATGTTTGGCGACATTCCTGTCTCCCCTTCTTGATGAAAGTGGTGGCAGCTGGCCCCCTGGCTCCTTCTTCTTAGTTTGAGAATTTTGCTAGTTTATCAGGCAAGGGTGCTGTGTGGCCTGGGAGGAACTGGACCAACCCCCTGGTTGCAGGCTCTGCCCTCCAAGAGAAAGAAGTATAACTCAGTACACACCACAGGAGGGGCTGAGGCAGGATCGCTGAAGACAGGGAACTAATGGAGTGAGGGGAACCAGCTCTGCCAGGTTCTCAGGCAGGAGAACGTGCTTTCCATCTCCAGTAAAAACAAAACACACAGAAAGACCAGAGTGTGGTGGTATTGTGTATGCATGATCCCAGAGCTGGGGAGGTAGAGACAGAGCCATCCCTGGGGCTTGCTGATTGGCCAGCCTAATCTACATGGTGAGTTCTAGGCTACCGAGAGAGCACGTCTCACAAAGCAAGGACAGCGCCTAAAGAATGACACCTGGGTCATCCTCTGGCCCCACACACATGCACATAAATGTGCACATGCACCTTCACACACACACACACACACACACACACACACACACACACACACACTCTCTCTCTCTCTCTCTCTCGAACTGAGTAAGAATTTGCCAGTTTGTGTCCAGTCTCTGAGTCACTGTATGAATACTACCTGGGCACTAGATTAGTGAGAGGCATTCCTCTTCGTCACCATCTGCTTTTTGTCTTATTGACACAGTCTCACTGTGTAACCCAGTCTAGACATGCACTCGTGATCCTCCTGTCTCCTGAGTGCTGGGGATGACAGGCACATGCCACCATATTCAGCTGTATTTGCTTTGCTAAATTTCTTGCAGATAATACCCATTTGTTCATGATTGTTCATTATTTTTATTTTCTTTCTTTTTCATTATACTTAGTGATGGAGTTCATAAAGACATTTTCATGCAAGTTTTTTATTTTTTTTTTAGGTTTACAGGCATTCATATGAGCACAAAAATAGCAACAGAAGCAACTTTTACATGTTCATATGTTCCATGAGGGCAAGAAGCATTATTGTACTGCATCTACCCTGGAACTCTAGACAGCAGTGACCCAGAACATCTAAATGCACAGACCAATAGTTGCATAGTGTATGCAGACTGCTATGCCACCACAGTGGACTGTGACCCTAGCCTGTTAAAAATAAACATGAAGACAGAAGCACAGCTGACAGCTAGCAACCTGAGAGAGGATGCTGACTGCACACTGGAGTGGGGATTACCTAACCTGAGTGGGTGGGGACATCGCCGATAATCTAATAGTTCAGTTAACTGAGTTCTCTACGAACTCACCACTCCCGGGAAGGGGTCCTCACACAGCAGCTGCTGGCAGTGGAGGTGAGCAAAGCCCTTGCCTCCAAGGGACTCAGGATCCTGTGAACTTGGAAAGAATGAAATAACTTAAATGCATTGATGGATGAGTAGTGGAGAACAAGGCAAGGCGAATGGGACACAGGAGGGGACGCTATTCTTTATACAGAGGTGGAATGTGGCATCTCCTTCAAGAAACATCTATATAGGGGACATTGGTTATCAAGGGTTCATGTTCCAGGTAGGCATAAGAACAAACCCCAACCCATGGACAGAAATGTTCTTATTTGAGACACAGCACCCATGTCACCAAGGATGGAGAGAAGTGAGAGAGAAGGATATGCTACCAGAGAGGAAGACACAGCCTGCAGCTAGCTATCAGCTTCCAGGATTGGCTTAAAGGAGAGAGAGGTTGAGAGATCTGGGGAGGGGGACGGGTGTTGAGCTTGACCTCAAGTGAATTTGCAACTAGTCGCCTTGGCTACCCTTTAGCATATAGACTCGGCTTGTGTAGGAGCATGGAGGCTAGTTAGAAAGTGTACATTGCCACAGAGCAGCAGGGATGGTGGTTTCTTGAACCAAGCCGTAAGCAGTGGCGTCAGGTAAAGTAGTCATTGGTTTCTGAATATTCTGAAGGAAAACACCCACAAGGACTTGGGACTTTGAATTAGAGAAGAGCACCAAGGAGGGAGCCGTGGAGGCTGGAAGCATTCAGTGGGTGCTGTGGACTTCTCAAGGCCATGTGGACTTGAGGCTCAGACAGAACCTGGGAGACACAGGCAGGAAAGGGCAGAGCAGGGAGTTAGAGCCTGGCTGCCTCCTCCGGGGTCCATTTGCAGCAGTGGATTCTCAGTGTCTTAGCTGCTTGCTTGTTATCTTGATAAAACACCCAACAAAAGCAACCTGAGGTTGGAGGGTTTATCTTGGTTCACACTTCAAGGGCAGAGTCCAACATGGAAGAGCCCTGAGATTGAGGCAGATGGTTACATTTGTATCAGTAAGGAAACAGCAAGCCATGAATTTTGGAGTATAGCTCCTTTTCTTTTTCTCTTCAAGTCTTGGACCCTGGCTCATGGGATGATGGCCACAGTGCTTCCTCTGAGTCCTGTGTGGCCTCGAACATGATCTGACGGCCGTGGCCTTCAAAGCGCTTCTGCTTCAGTTGACAAGCACACAAGCCACCAGAAGATAGAGTACCAGCAGGCATGTATATAGGCCCACAAATGCTGCCACCCAGAAGTGCTGTTGACATTACATCTTCCTTAGACCAACAAGCGCTGGACTTCCGTTTCTCCATGCAGCATGCTGGGTTCAGGTCAGACAAACATCAGCCCATTTCCCTGTTTGTCTTGGGTCACACAGAGCCTAGGGAAAGAGGTTTGAATTCCTTTCTATAGAAACCCTGACTTGGGTGTTGGCTGATGTATGCTCATGGGTATGTTTTTTGTTTTTGTTTTTTTTTTTTTGTTTTGTTTTGTTTTGTTTTTTCGAGACAGGGTTTCTCTGTGTAGCTTTGCACCTTTCCTGGAACTCACTTGGTAGCCCAGGCTGGCCTCGAACTCACAAAGATCCGCCTGCCTCTGCCTCCCGAGTGCTGGAATTAAAGGTGTGTGCCACCACCGCCCGGCTAATGGTGGTGTCTTTTTAAAGATAGACTTCCATTTTAAAAAGATGAATGTCTGTGTCTCTGTGTGTATGCCACACATGTGCAGGTACCCATAGGCAGCAGAAGAGGGCGTAGAATGCCCTGAGTTGGAATCACAGGCAAAGGCTAGCTGACTGGTGAGGATGCTGGGAACTGAACTCGGGTCCAGTGCAAGAACAGCAAATACCCTTGGCTGCTGAGCAAACTCTCTAACTCTTGCTCTTGTAATCTAACAGGAAAGCCTGAAATGTTTAGGGAACTCGAAATTAGTCACATAGATGGAATTGCTGTGGGGGATCATGGGTGGTGTTGGAAGAAGGTTCACTGGAAGAGTCAGAGGAACCAGGCTAAAATTCTTGCCCCGGCACAGTGCCGTGTCTTTTATTCTTGACCCTCAGTGGCATTTTGCTGGGCGTTTGTGCTGGGATTTTTGTTTCGCCGCTGCTCCTAATGTGGAGGATGCAGAGCGAGGGTGGACAGACATCCTTCCTGTATCCTCAGCTCCCCCCACCCCCAGCCTCAGGATTTCTGACACTGCATGATACATTCCTCTGATCACTCACGGTGCAGGTGCGTCTGGCTGATGGAGAGTCTGGAGGGTGTGTCCTCTGCCAATTCCTTGCCACAGTCTTCACATACAACACCTTGCTTCCACATCCTCTGCACACATCCAGCCCGCCCTGAAGTCTCAGAAAGCCACTTCTCTCTGATTCTTTTCTACAAGGCATCATAATAGGTGGTGTGGGCTACTGTGAGCAAGGACCACAAGCCAGAGGGTTTGCAACATGGTGACTTTATTCTCACCTTTCTGGAATCTAACCAAGTTTAAAAGGTTGGCAGGATTGGTTCCTTGCCTAGGCCATGAAGGACACACCCTGCCTTAGGTCCTGTGGCCTCTGGTTGTTTTCTGATCATCTCTAACACTCCTTGGCTTATGGAAGCACTGTCATGACCTGCCTTCATGTTGCTATGGCCTTATCCAAGGTGCCTTTTCATAAGGACACCGATCTTATTGTGTCATTCTAATGGCTTTATCTTGACCTGATCATGTGCACAACCCTATTTTATGGTAAGTTCACACTCACTGGTTCTGGAGGCTAGTAATTCAATATCTTTTTGCCAGAACCAATGGTGTCTACTCTCTGGTTCAGGGCCAGTGACCTACCCCTGCCTAAGCCTAATACAATGAATGAATGAATGAATGAATGCTATAACCCTGTGTGTCACATGCCTGGCTCACAGTGCTGTCTTAGTGAGGTTTGCTTTGAACATTCGAAGATCTTTTTATTGATACCTCACACCATCATTTCCTTACTGCTCTGTTCTGAACAGGGCACCAGGTACCATGTGCACCAGCTTAGAGGCTGCCGAAGGTCCCGGTCCCATAAGCTTTGCACATGGTTGACAGCAGGAATTCTCACCACACACTTAGACTTAGCTTCATGTTCCAGGCTTAGGAAGTGCTAGCTTCGAATAAGACCACTTTGGCATTTTCTGTGCAATGTACATGGCAGAAGTGCCATCCATTGCCCGATGAATTCATTTCAAGCAAGGAGACATGGAGGGCATGCCGACCCACTGGGCATAGATCTGAGGGGTATCTCTAAACAGTGTCTCCCCAGTTGGCTAGACTGGACCTCAAAAGGAAGGAAGGAACAAGTTGAGCCCCGTAGAGTGTTCTCCTGAAAGGGGTGTAACTTTAAAGTAGGAGTGAAAAAGTCTCCTCTTTTCCAAGCATGGTTCTTTTGGCTGCTGGTCAAATTTAAGCACAAACTGGGAGCTGGGTTGGCTATGCGTTTCTGAACTCTAGACTCAGCACAGGCAGACTTGGGCCTCTGGGTCTCCCTCTTCATCAATGCTTTAAAGAAAGATCTACGCAAAATTACTTAGCCTTCCAGTTCCTGCAAAAGGATATCCTGCTCACAGAAAGAAAGGGGGGAGAAATATGCTCAAGTGACTAAATGTAGGACCTGGGGAGACTCAGAGACCTACTGGGGCCTCTCTCTTCCTTTAAACAGGATAGATGGGAAAAGTGTTGCATGTGCTTTATAATACAGGGTTATAAAGATCATGACAAGGGGTGTGAAAGACCCGGCCCTGTCACTCAGGAAGGTATGTCCCTTGTCCTTGAAGGAATAGAATGTGGGTCTAAGGCCCTTTGTTCACATGACTAGGTTCATGGCCTGTGTGTGTGTGTGTGTGTGTGTGTGTGTGTGTGTGTGTGTGTGTGTGAGAGAGAGAGAGAGACAGAGACAGAGACAGAGACAGAGACAGAGACAGACAGACAGAAACAGAGAGATTGAGAAACAGAGACAGAGACAAACAGACATGCACAAACACACAGAGAAAGAGAGAGACAGAGATAGATAGACAGTTACACACACACACAGAGGAGAGAGAGAGAGAGAGAGAGAGAGAGAGAGAGAGAGAAGAGAGAGCTAGCCAATAAATAGCCTTATTCTCTCCACACAGTTCTGCTGTCCACCCTGTAATTCTCAGTAGTCCTTTGTGTATTCTGCACATGCCCCTAAGCCCTACAAATATATGAAATTGCTACTTAAATTATAGAGACACAAGTGCAAAAACCAGAACAGCGGAAGAGTTTTTAAAAGCAACTCTACCTGGTCCTGATACAGAAGTGTACATCAAAGGATGCAGGAGTTTTTAAAACAACTCTGCTTAGTCCCTATATAGAGAGGTATACATCAATGTATGCACACCACTGAACAGACCAAAGGTCCACAGGACTAGGTATATAATGCGTGGGACTAGAACAGACTAAATCTTTCAAAAGTGTTGAGAATTTCAAGGTTGAGGTCACGGAGCACCAAGCCACGGAGCTGGAGAGGTGGTTTAGGTGCCAGCCTGTGAAGATGGAAGTTGGCTGTTCAGCATCATTTGCTGGGAAGAGTGTGCTGGTCCTCTACTATAGGGCAGTTCTAAAGGCTGGAGGAAGACCTGGGACTAAGCCCAAGAGAATTCTGGGATTTCTTCTCTATGACCCAGCTACGGACCTACGTTACTCTACTGGGCAGGCAAGGAAGGCTTCCCCAGCATAGCAGAGGACCCAGGCTCACCCTTAGGAAACACAACATTTCTGTCTTTCCCTGCCTCAGGCTTGCCACTGACTTGCATTTCCCCAGAGCCTCTCCCCACCCTGGGCCAATAGCTATGGGTTTACAGTCCCACCGTATTCTTCTCCTGACAGACTGTGTCATCTCAAGGTAAGGAAGGGGTCCTTTATCATATGAGCATTCCCTTGTCACACATTTGATGAGAAGCACATAGTAGGACTTTGTACTTGTTAGAAGACAAGGATGGAAATCACCCATGACTTGAGATGGAAAGACCATTGTTGCCCATGGAAAAATATAATGCTGCTACTCCAACTGGCAAGTCACTCTCCTCCCATCACAAGACCTCACCATTTAGAGAGCATCTCCAGGATGTCCCTGCACACCTGGCCTGAAGCAGGTTGAGAGCTGGGGTGGTGTCTGGGCATATGTGCTGGGTCAGCTCTGGAGCAGATGAGCATCCTTGCTGTGTGCATCCCATGAGCAGGCCCCCAGGCCTGGCTGTACCTGGCTGTAGAGTCTAGGGAGCAGTGTGCATGTGCAGGAAGAAGAGGGCACAGAGAACAGCTGGACACTGGCACATCAGGAAGGATGTAGAAACTGGGGAGGAGTGGCTGGGGACCATTCTGGAGTTCTGAAAGCTTCTTAACTGGTGTTTTCCTATCTGGAGTCCACCCTGGTCTGAAACCTACTCATTGAAACACATAGAGACCCCAGAGACACAGGAGGGCCAGGGAGTCTTTTTCACAGCTGGTGGAAATAGAACAAACTGAGTGCATGGAGCTTGACCTGAGCACCTGTCTAGGGTCAGATGCGAGACCCTGCCCTGGCCCTTGACCCCTGGATCCAGGCCTTTCTGATCCTGAACTTGTGCAGAGGTGTCAGAATGCCTGACTAGCTGGAATGTTAAGATTTTGAGACCCAAGCTGCTCAAGCCTCACACTACCTCTTGTCTTTGCCCTACCCCCAAAATAGAGTAGGCAAACTAAAATCAAGTTAAAATTTGCAGTATGGTTACATGTGGCCCACGTGGCAGTGGAACCAGGACTGAGTTGGGGCTCAGGGCTGCTTGCTTCCATACGGTTTTCCCCCCAGCATGCAACTCTGCCCAGATGCACCCTGAGATGGCTCAAACAGTGCATAGTGAGGCCACTGGATCCCACTGTGGGGCGTGTGGATCCTCTTCAACTTCCTTTGGGTTGCCTCAAGCTTCAGAAAGCTTCTGGTTGGAGCCCACATGCATGTCTACCTCTAACATCTTTCTGACAACTCTCGTCACTCTTCTGAAGAGAGAGGTGAAAAGCAGAGGCTCGAGCCTCAGCAGGCAATAGGGTCTAGCCTAAGTTTCATGGCAATGTTCTCTTCCGATTGTCTTTATTTTGCTCTCATCTGTGATGACACGTGAAATTGGAGATCCTTTGAAAATGTAATCTAGACACAAAAGCAGAGGAGGAAAAAAGAAAGAGTTTGATGAGAGTGGATAGAAGATGAGAGAGAATAAGTGGGATGTGGCAGTGTAATTAAAGTACTTTATTTGTGTAGAAAAATTGTGAAAGATCAAATAATAAAAATAATGTATTAAATTCATAAAATTATCAATTAAAATGTAATATGGAGTGTGAACAAAAGCAAGCATATAAAATATGATTTAGTGAAATGAAAAGTAAGAAAATAACATGTGACAGATTAGGTAGAGCAAAGGTCATGGAGGAACATCTATCTTAGTGATGGAGGTTTGGAAGTCACTGTTTTTGACCAAATATTCCTCCCCTAATAACCAGAAAGATCCTACCTTCTTGGATACAGATGGAAGGTGGATCTTCTGTCTGCAGGAAGTACACCTAGCCAATGCAGAGGCTAGTTCAGGGTGTTCATTAGGTGCTATGCCTACTGATTAATCTTCATAATGAACTTGACTGGATTTAGAGTGACCTATAAGCTCCCGAGTGTGTCTATGAGGCTGTTTTCAGAGAAGTGTAAACCCAATTGAGCACCTTCTCTTCTCTCTCTCTCTCTCTCTCTCTCTCTCTCTCTCTCTCTCTCTCTCTCTCTCTCTCTCCTTCCTGACCGTGTATGGAATATGGCCATCTGTTCAACTCTCCTGTTACTATGACTTACCCACCATTGTGGACTGTACCCTTGGATTATGAGCCAAAACAAATTCTCTTTCTATAAGTTGCCTCTGCCAGGCATTTTAGCACAACCGTGAAAATATTAACTAATACATTAAGTTAATGGTCTTCAGAACCACTTCCTCCATGATGACATTAAAGATGTCCTCCACTAGGGCAGGCCCTCTTGTCTTTTAAGTATCCATAATTATTCATTTACATCATTCTGAGGGTTACTGGGCCATTTGATATTTTCAACTTAATGTCTTCTGGCAGCTCTCTGGAGAAAAGCCCCATCCCTGGCACCTGCGCTTGTGAACTGAGTCAGTTCTGTTCCAACATAGAGAGTCTCCTCCATGTAGCCTTAGGGAGGGGAACACTAGCTTCCCAGGTGTAGGGAACTAAAGCTGTTTTTGACCTGTAGGGGGCAAGTAAAAATGACTAAGTCTTTGAGTGACTAACATGAATCTAAAATCCACTGGGCCAAGCTGGGGGTTGGGGTCTTCTCCTGAGACAATTCCAAGAGTGCTAAGAACTTCTTACTCTCTAGGGGTCACTGGACCCTTACATGTAGGCCTGCTCTGAGAAGTATCCTCTCACTAGCATGCTAACCATGACCATAGCAATGTCAGGTCCTACAGGACAGATGGAGATCCACTGAAGGAAGAAGGGCCTTCCCAAACAAAGGGATTTTATGTACAGTGGCCTGGAGGCATGAAGTGGTTTGGTTCATTGACTTGGGTATAATGGGTTCAAAGTGATGGACCAAAGTGAGAATGCAGAGGTAATGCTGGGGTGCTGGGAATGGAGTGGGGTGCATCCTTACAAGATCTAAGAGGTTGAACTAAGGAATAGCAGTGGTGTAGTGGGGAGGAGGAACTCTCTCCTGAGAGTGGCAGAAAACCCTGGCATGTTTAAGGGGTTGGAAGACATAGCCACACCATGTTACTTAGGTAAGTTTATCTCAGCAGTGTGGAATAATAGGTGGTGGGTTTACGGAGGTGACCCTGGAGATGCCTTCAGTCTTGGGAAGAGATGGTGGTCAGGATGTGTGCAGAGAGATGTTGAAGGGGGCACGGGCATCCTTTTAACATCTATTCACACCAAAACCACTGCAATATTCTGGAAGCCAACCTCCAAGACACATTATCCATTGAATAAATTGCTTTGAATGGTTAAAATGTGCAGTTTCCAGCCCGTTGCAATCGAGTTTATTTATAATTGGAGCCACAGTTTGCATGCACTTTAAATGCAAAGAAGAGCTTTAACTGTCAAGTTATTATATTACTCAAGAGTTTAATTAATAACACACTAATCGTGGAAGCCAACATCAAGAGTCGCACCATATTGTTCATATTACGTTCGGAAACGTTTGAAGTGATTTAGTCATTTGAAAAATGAACCTCAAAACATAGCCTTATCCTCTTACAGATATGGGAGACCCTTCATCATATGTGCTCTAGTACTTTTTAAGACACACAGAGAGGGGTCTCCCTTGGGGGGCAATGATGAAGAGACTCAGGTTCTTAGAATGGAGATATGCTTATATCTTAAAATAAGTCAATGGGGAAAGGCTTGTAATCAGTGGGACTGCTTTGAAAGATGACTATCAAAAGGTTATAGAAAATAATAAATGAAAAAAAAGCCATAGAATCCGATGAGAACAGGACTCAGGGCTTGATCTGTTTTATCCTCTAAGCCCATTTTCCCCAAATGTGGACACTGAGGTTCATGAAGTCAAATGATTTTTCTGAAAATGGTCCAAGAAGAGAACTGCCACTCTTGGTCTGAAAAATTCCTTTGACTTCTAAAATTCATTGTGTGTATGCATGTGTTCCTGAGTGTGCCCATGTGTGGATATGTGCACGTGGCCTCTACAGGACAACCTCAAATGTCATTCTTTGGGGGCCATCCACCTTGTTTCTGAGAAGAGCTTCTCACTGGCTTGCAGTTAGTCAAGTGGGATAGGCTGGCTGGCCAGAGAGACCCAGAGACCTGCCTGTCTCTGCCTTGCCACCTCTGGAAATGCAAATATGTGCTGCCATGCCCAGCTCTATTTGAAACCAGGTTCTGAGGATCAAAACTCTGGTCTTCACACTTGCAAGGTAAGTGTTTGACCAACTGAGCCATCTCCCCAGCTCTATTGCTCTAAACACTGTTTATTCCTGGCTGGAAAACCTTGCCTTCCCTCCTTTCAAAGTCCAGACCTAACTAAAAGCATGCTCAATTGACCCCCTCCCACGTGCCTTGTTCCCAAAGGACAAGTTTCTTGCAGGAAGATCTGTATCATTTTCTCTACTTGTCATTATGAGCACAGCACTCCCAAACCAGGATTCACCAGACTTAACTAGGGGCACTCCATGCCCTAGTGACAGCCTCTTACCTGTAGCACAGGTCTGCAGACCACCTCTGCACAGATTCAATAACCATCATTTAGTCAAAACAAGAGGTACTGACTTTGCACTGTGGACCCAGGGCAGCTTATCGACCACTGAATTGAGTGGGTCCAGGCATCAGCAGCTGTGTTATAGGTTGAACTGATGGTACCTGGGGCAAACACAGTCAACACAAAAATTTTAAATCTTGGGATAAGATAATGCACACATACATCAGCACACATGTACATATGCATTAAGGTTCTATATCTATAGATTCAACCAGATAAAAAATAATTCTCATGAAAAATTGCTGTGCGGAACATGTATAGACTTTACCATTTTGTCATTATTCCCTGAATTCAGTATTACAATCATTCCCTTTATATTCCATATTATAATGGAAATCTGTTGTCTACTAATGACACATCAGTATGTGTCAGGGAGTTGAACACCCTCAGGATATCATGGGTCCAAAGCCTGACAGTTATTCGGGATGCCCATGTTGATCAGAGGTGTGCAGATGCCCTCTAAGGACAGTTAGAAGATATTTTCTGCTTTACCTACCACATTGTGTTTCTCACAGCCAGGCAGCTCTGTGTCGAAATGGCCACAAGCAACACATACAGGTGGGCACAGCTGTGCTCCAAGAAGACCTACTGCAATTGAAGTTTTGAATTTTATATAATTTTTCTGTTCTGTGAACTATCTTTGGGGGGTGGTATCAAGCATGTAAATATGCAAGAAATGTTCTTAGGTCATGGACATCTCAAGCAGGCAGTGGGCTGGGCCTGGCATCACTGCTAACAAAGTTTGCTTATCTTTTTATAAGCTGAGCTATGTGGTGATACATTGTGAACCCTAATAAACTAGCCTGAGGATCAGAAGACATAGCCAGCCACTAGATTAAACACAGAGGTCAGACAGTGGTGGCACACACCTTTAATCCCAGCACTTGGAATCTCATGCCTTTGCTTGGGAAGTACACAGGCCTTTAATCCCAGGAAGTAATATGGCAGGGCAGAAAAAGGTGTATAAGGTGTGAGGAAACAGGAATTCACTCTCTTGAGGCTGAGGATTTCATAGAGGTAAGAACTAGTGGCTGGCTGTTCTGCTTCTCTGAGCCTCAGGCAAGTTTATAGGGTACACAATATAAGACTACATTCCTTAAAAACATACCTGACCTGACTACAGAGCAACATCCCTCTTCCTACTCTCTGGGAAAGGCCTTTATAGAGGAAGCATCTAGAGTTGAGATGCAGGCAGGGGGTGGACAGAATAGAAAGCTTCTTTAAGACCAGACATAGTGTTCAAAAGGTGGGTCAGACCACATTGTTAAGGGATGTAAATGCTATACAATGTAATGTAAAGACTATCCAATTGAAACCTGGTATATAGAGGCAAATGCTCCTTAGGTGACTGACATGGGCAAGTTACCTTGTAGAGAGATGGCCTTGGTGACCACTGTGTAGTCTACAGAGAAGAATCTAGAAGGGCTAGTTCTTACCACCAGCAAGGGCATGGTCACACAGTTAGGGAAATGAACTTCCCAAGGAGAATTAGGTGAATGGGAACCTGAGTATGTAACTAGATAGATCTGAGTCAATTCCTCCACTTTAAAGAGAATCTGGGAAAATTAAACATATATAGCTTTTTGGTGGTGGTAGAGGTATCTTTATTTCTTCCTACAAGACAGCAAGCCTGGAAGTGTCATTTCCAATGGGTTCTAGAAAGGAGTCCACTAAGTGATCAGTGGGGCCCTAGTCAGAGAAGGTAAGGGGGCACATATTCTCTTAATCTCATACTACTTAACTACAATGGATATGAAGTAAGACCTTCTGTGACCTTGCAGCCTTTGATCCTTTGCATATCATTGTCCATATCACCATGAAGATACCTATCTGTCTATCTATCTATCTATCTATCTATCTATCTATCTATCTATCTATCTATCTATCTATCTATCTATCTAGTGTGTGCATATAGATATATAGATATGTGTGTGTGCTTGTGTGTGTGTAAAGAACAATCCAATGACAAACACTTTCAATGTTTTCTTCATTACCATAAAGTCTATTGACAGTATGCCTTTGAGGTTATTTATTTTGACTATCAAACTTCTAATTCATAAAATGAATGCCAACACAGTCAGATCTGTGGCTGAAGTTTCATTAGGGTCTAAGCAACTCTCTTTCTCTCTTGATTGTTTTTCCTCAAGACAGAGTCTTAGTGCAGACACCCAGGACTTAGATGCCTGTGTGATAAGATGCCCTTTCTGGACCTGGAGCCTTAGGCTCGGCTGTGCCCAGTCACATCCATAGCATTGAGTACTTTCTCCATGTACCTGGCAGTGGGGCCTCCCAGTTTCTTATTCTCCTCTACACACCAGAGGGTGATGGGTCCTGTCCTTCATTCCCAGGTGTCATGTAGGCTCCTTGTTTCCTAACTGTTGCTTTATCTGATGAGCAGAATTATTAATCCCTGCCTTCCTTGAGAGAACACATGAGATGACAGATGTAAAATCTTTTCCATCTCCCAAGATGTATATGTCTGTATGGCAGAATCCTCATGATGAAGAATTGTGTTTACCTGTTCACAGATCTCGAGCTCTGCAAGGGAGACTCTGGGTCCCCTTCTTTGGTGCCAGTGGGAAGCCCACAGCCCACTGCCTGGGACGATGGGGGCTGTCGGATAACAAGTCTCCAGATAAACAAGGTGTTTGTATTATCATAGACTGTCAGTGCTGTATGAAGGAACAGCGCAGGAGAACAATCCCAGAATTCCCCAGCCCTTATAAATTCTCCACATGTTTTCACTGAGTTTTACAATATGTGCCCCGGATGTCAAGATGTGTATTAGGAACTGTAAACAGTAATAAATGACGACACGGCGATAACCATGGAAAATCGATGATAAAACGGGAAAACAATATCTCATTACTGGCTTGAGTGAAATAGAAATCAGGGCACATTTCCAAGATTAGGAATTAGATTAGAAATTTGACAACATGATAACTTTTAACAAAAATGGGATTCAGCAACAATGCAGAATGTAAGAGGCATGACGGTAATCAGCACGATATACTATGGCATTCAGCGGTGTCGCGGATGCTATCTGAACCGTTTCAGCTGTGGGAGGATCTCCCACAGGCTGGAATAAGAAAGTGTATTTTATCCCCTATTTTAAGCATTACCTGATGGTGTCCCTTTCAAAATTTGTAAGTATAAAAGATGCCTTCTTTTCTAGTTTGTGGATTTCCAAGTCACATGTGTCCAGTTCTTCAATTCCAAGGGATTTGCAAATTCCTGCACTCTTATTCTGTGTGGCTGCAGCATGGAGAGCTGGGGGGTAGAGGCAGAAGGAACAGCAAGGTGGGACTCGTCTCCTCTCTGTGTTAGCAAAATATATAGGAACATGGAGATGAGCTTGAAGATGAGCCATTCCTCTCACTGTGGTCCACATCGTGCATGGTATGGGTCAGGATGGTTTACTCATCCTGTGTCAAGGTTGGTTTTGCCATCACATGTTCAAAAAATAAATAAATAATTCAGCCTCAAAGCGCAAAATTTTGAAATCCCTTTCCACCGTGGGCCTCTGAATGGACAGCAAACCCAATGAAAGTTTCACGGGTGGAATTTAAAATTTATCCCCTATGGTGTGAGTCCAATAAGATTTACAGCAATGACAATAAAGACTGCGAAACTGTTTCCGATTTCATATGGAGCCATTAGTGCTTATGGAAGGTGTCAGCCTGATGTCATCCTCAGGAGGTCTTCTAGCCACAGAGTGTATGAAGTGGAAGAGGTTTGTCAGAATCAAGACTGAGGACTCGAAGGTGGGTCAGCACGAAGCCCTTGCCTGTCTCTTAGAAGGCAGAACTGAGATTCGCGATACTTTGCCACATCTGAAAGTGAGGATGAGAGAACTGTGACGTCTGTGCATCCAAATCTCAGCCCTCCTACAAAAGAATCAAAGCTCCTCAAGATTTCTTTTTTTAATGGAATTTTATTTTATTAACATTTTTCATTTATTCTGCATACTGACCACATTCCTGCCCCCTCCTCTCCTTCCAGCCTCCCCTCAAATCCCATCCCATCCACTCCTCCTCAGTCTCCATTCAGAAAGAAGCAGGCTGCCCATGGGCTTGACCCAAGCATGGCACATCAAGTGGAGGCAGAATCAAGCTTCTCCCCCTACTCAGGATGATATTTTTTAGTTCAATCTATTTGCCTGCAAATTTTGTGAGGTCATTGTTTTTCATAGCTGAGTAATACTCCATTATGTAAATGTAGCACATTTTCCTTACCTATTCTTTGGTTGAGGGGCATCTAGGTTATTTCCAGGTTCTGGCTATTATGAATAATACTGCTATGAACATAGTTGAGGAAGTGTCCTTGTGATATGATTGAGCATCCTTTGGGTATATGCCCAGGATTGGTATAGCTGGGTCTTGAGGTAGATTGATTCCCATTTTTCTGAGAAACCGACACATTATTTCCAAAGTGGCTGTGCAAATTTGCACTCCCACAAGCAGTGGAGGAGTGCTCCCCTTATTTTGCATCCTCTCCAATATAAGCTGTCATTAGTGTTTTTAATCTTAGCCTTTCTGACAGGTGTTAGATGGTATCTCAGAGATAAGCTGTGTCCAACAGACCCGTCATGGGTTTAGAAAAATTTGTCTGATGTATATCCTTCACTGAATATTCCGGCTTAACAACACAATGTGCTGTAGAGTGAGGACTGTGCCTTCAGGTGATCAGGAGCCATGATCACTGCTGAGCCCAGCAACCAGGAGAGCCCACTGGACAGAGCACAGCACTGTTTGGGCAGAAATCGAAATCCAATGTGCCAAGTGTAGAGTCGACTGAAAGTGTGTTGCTTTCACACCAATGTGGGGATTAAAAAGTCATCTGTGGCCCCAAGGGAAACCCTTGGGAAGGAGCAGGGCAATGATGTGAATAGAGTCAGGTCAACAGAGGTAAGCCAGAATCGGCCTAAGCATGCTACATGTGTGTGTGTCCCTGTTGCTGGAAACCAGCATCGGTCACAGGGGCACAGACACACCTCTGCAATGGAAGAAACGGTAGGGCCCGAAGGACCCTTGAATCCAGAGTCACCACCACCAGAACTCGCAATATGCAATCAGTCACTCATGGCTGCTGGCCCTCAGGCACATAAGGCAAAGTAGAGGGTGTAGGCTGGCTGCCCACAAGTAGTCCCTACAGCCAACCTTGGTGTCTCTTTCTATTTAGGGACCTAGCCTGTTCCTCCCAGCTTCAGCCTTGTGAATGGAAAAGGAGGCATCTGTCAATCACAGGAGGGTCAACCCTCATTTTCCTACCCATCCTCACACACTTTCCTGAATGTTCTGCCTGTGAGCCCATCAGGACAAGTAAGTTATGGGCCTTCCTTGGGATTTCTTGTCTGAAGTTGGAACGCAACTGTTTGACATCCGGGAGAGAGGTCAGGGGAGTGAGGGGCGGCAGAGGGCCAGAGCTCTTTCTAAGAAGTCTCAGCTCCAGCTTCCCCAGGTAAAAGAGTCAGCTCTCCCTGCTTCTTTCCCATGCTGGCAATGTGGAGAGGTCTGTCAGCTGAGTCCGCTCAACATCACCTGGCTGCCACAAGATAATGTGAGGTTAGGGCAGCAGAAAGATAGGCCGGGGGCTGGCAAATTATCATACTTTGGCAGCGTGGAAATTGCCATGACTCTGCGGTTCACCAGACACTAGTGTTACTGTCACCTGGGACCCAAGCAGGTCGTAGAACCCTGAATCTCGTGAATGGGCATCTGCATTTCTTCAGTATTTCCTGGATGTCCATGCAGCATTACCTTTAGAGAATCATTTGTCAAAAAGACAAAAAACAAAACAAAACAAAACAAAAAAACGTCCTCTGCTGGTGGATGCGCATGGATCAATCCAACCAGTGGGCCGAGAGCAAAAGAGAATGCAATGGAGAGAAAGCAGTGTGGATACAGGCTGCATGGACACCAAGGCTCCATCCTTCCCACTTACAGTAGGATGCTGAGGCTGAAGGAGACCCTGGATTCTCAAGAGGAGTTTGTATGTGTTGAGCCCTCATGAGCCAGGTTGAATGTTTCCCTCTTCTTCCTGATTCACTGATCCTCCTGGCTCAGGTTTGTGTGCTGGGGAAAGGGCATCCTAGGATCATTTCTGGGCATCTTTGTGACTAGAGCATCATGTCTTTGTTTGAGAAGCTGAACTAGGGTTGAGATGTCATCCCCAGAAACCCATTCTTCAACAAAATCTAGTAGCTTTTATAAATCTGGAAAGCAGTGAGGTCATCAGCTTTTCCTACGCTTCAGTGAAATACAGACTCAGGTCCTAGGAATGGAGACACTTTCCATTGGTTCCACGTTTGTCCATGGGCATCTGTGAGCTCTCCCAGCTTTCTCCTATCACTCCATCAGCACCTCTCCAAACCTGATTGATATTTATGCAGAAATTCTGTTTGCAAAGTCCTTTTACACATATGGCTTCATTTTGTCCAATTAAGTAATAAATATGAAAAGCTTTTTCACAGAGGGGCAGATATAGCAAAGATGACAGTCAATGCGAAGAGTGTCATATTTTTGGAGAGAGTGACAAGCCGTGTAGTGTAGGTTTGTTCAGTCAATGAACATATCATGTTTCCCGATTGATGCACAGGGGTCAAGAGCTTGCTCTGTCCTGCCACCATCAGGCTTTGCTCTCACCCCAGGCCTCTGAAGGCATGAACCAAGATCAATCCTTCCTCCTTTGAGTTGTTTCTCTGGGGCATTTTCGAAGTTCTCACAGAATCTATAACACAGTGCAACTATCAGTCTGCCAAAGTGGCTATATTTAACCCACAATTGGTGCTGACAGGATTATGAAACAAGCAGACCCCCCAAGTACTTCAATGACCACAAGAAATAGAAATTATACTGGAAATACCACTGAGAACAGGCTCTATAGATACTATATGTTCTCTGTCCCATGTTCTACGGAGTCCACTCCCACATATTCACTCAGTTGGAAATTACAGATACATGTTATGGTGATTCTAATAAGAAATGTCTCCCATTGGCTCATGTATTTAAACATTCCATCCCCTGTTAGTGGTACTTCTTGGACAGGTTATGGAACCCTTGGGAGGTGGAGCCTTCTGGAGGAAGTACATCACTGGAGGTGGGCTTGGGGAATTTGTAGCCGCATCCCACCCCCAGTGCACTCTCTGCTTCTGTGTCTGCCTGACATCCGAATACTCAGCTTCCCGGCACAGCTGTCCACTGCTGTGCCCACTCTGTGGACTCCCCATGCTTTCTTCTGCATCTCGCATCATCTGCTATCTGGTGGTGTCAGACATTTTCTTTCAGTTCTTATTCCCATTTGTGTCTATCCCTTTATGAGACAAGTGTTGCTGTTCCTATTATTCTCTTCATCTTCCTGTTATCTGCTCCATACGTATCTCATAATTTGGGGATATATCTGTGTGTGTGTGTGTGTGTGTGTGTGTGTGTGTGTGTGTGTGTGTGTGTACTGAATTAGTTGTTTTTGCACACTGTGTTTTTGTACTTCCTCTTAAGAGGAAGAAGGATTCATGATGGCTTCTGGATTCAGAGGGATCAGCCCCACAGGGTAGGGACAGTGTGGTCACCCACAGCCATTCACACTGTGGTAGGCACCCTCCTGGCCTTCTCTTCCACCACTTACTTCTTTGGAGACCTCTATCCCACAAGGATGGTATCCCAAAACTTTAGAGATTTCTCCCTGCTCCCTAGTTAATCTTTTCTGAAGGATTTCCCCACTGACATCACTCAGAGGCCTGTCAGTCTCCTTGATGATTCTGGATCATCAAGCTGACGAAGATTAGCCATTTTATAACACACACCTATAATTTATTATATTGCCTATACATTATGTATGTATGTATGTATGTGTAAGATATATTAAAGTGCATATATATTTGTAAGAAAGTGCATATGTATGTAGCCCTAGCTGTCCTAGAACTCATTATGTAGAATAAACTGGCCTTGAACTCACAGAGATCTGCCTGCCTCTGCCTCTTGACTGCTGGGATTTAAGGTGTGCTACCATGCCTAGCTTTATTAAAGTATATTCTGCGTCTCTAGCATATGTGAAATACATATGTAATGCTATATATAATTTATACAGTTAATTGATAACATATTTTAGAAAATTTTAATTATACTAAACATAACAAAGTTTACCATATTAACTATTTTTAATAATACAGTCCAGCCGTGTTAAGTTTTAACCTGTTTTTAATCCCCTGAAGAGTTTTTCTTCTGCTCCAAATGTTTTCTTTTAACGAGTCTTGCTTGTTTTCAGTAGAGGCAATGTCTTCTTTTATCTCTGCATTACATAACTGCCTTCTGTTCCTTGCATTGTCCCCTGTTCCAGTCTGGCTTAGAACGTACTTCCCATGCCTTTCTCAGATACCCATGATCCTTTGCTGCTCTTCACAGGACAGTGTGGTGCCAAAGCCTGTGGAGACTGTGTGGGACAGGCAGTTTTGTCAGATGGAGAGAGATGATTCTGCTTAAGGCCACATTTTGATGCCACTAGGGACAATGATCACTGGTTAACACCTGTCTTTCTGGACCAGACGCCTGTGCCGATGCTAGGGAGTGAGCCTAGGCAGTGTGATATAAAGACCTCACCCTGTGGTCAGCAGACTATTACAGAACCTTTCCACCTTCTGCAACTTTCCTGCTCAAATTTCCCAGAAACTGAAGCCCAATTTTCTTGTGGCTAGCAGAAAACAATAAAGGAAAACACTGGACCATGACAGGGTGAACTAAACTTTTCAAGCTATCTTCTGTGTTCCGTCTGAACTCGATGCCAAACTGCAGAGGTTCCTGGTGACGTACTGTCAGCCCCACTTCTGGGTGCCACGCACACAGCTCAGAACTCTTTGTAGCCTAATCTACACGCAGTCCTTTGGCTCCCCCGAGATGTATGTCTCTTCCATCTATATTGAAAGGACTATGACTGGTGCCCTTTGCTTGTGGTTCCTGCCGCTATGCCTGTCCTCCTTGCCACTAGGCTTGTTTCAATGATGATATTAGAGAAAGTGCAGGAGACCATTGCCCATCGTGCTGTCTGCGTCATAGTGCATGGGAAGCTGAGTCCTTGCAGGATCGCAGATAGGATGTCTTCCACTTCCTGGTACTGGGTAGGTGTCTCGAAAACATTTCCTGAGCTGAGTCAAGTTATACTCTGCTTGGAAGGACCAGGCCCCATGCTACACTGTCTTTGATGAAGAATTTGTTTCTAGAAATGTTGAACCTCAGTCTGCTGAAGTAGAGATGTTGCAAGACAGGGTCACCAATGCCGCTGAGAATGCTCTCCTGCTGGGATACTGTCCTGGTTTTGGTCTCAGGGTCATCTCACCTATACTTTGTCATAGGTCATAGGCAGATATCTTGGTCATCTCAGCTCTGCTCCTATCCCAATGTTCCTGTTCTAATAATGGCTGCTACTGTATTCTCATGAGGCAAATTGTCCCCAACTCTCTTTAAAAAAAAATGGTTTCTCCTGGTACTTCAAAACAAATTATCTCCTAAAGGGCAGGAGGCAGGCTGTGCACTGACAGTGGTGGATGATAGTGTGGCTGGTGTAGAGGATCCAGAAAATGAAAAACATCTGCTTATGGAATCATGGTTGGTCACAGACCTTGGAGCTCACAGCAAACACATAGGGCCTTGCCTGTGAGTGCTGTGCATGGCCAAGGCCACAGTTGAGAGCAAATGTTGAGACAACAACAGTGGCTTATGAGGGACCTGGTCTGAGATGGGTGAAGTAAACCCCTTCCTGGATCAGCATCTCCACTCGCCAGAGTCTAGCTGGGAGACAGAAAGCGGAGCTATCCTCCGATCCTGAGCAAGTGGTGAAGCTGTGAATCAAACCCAAGGAGATGTGACTCAGAACAGGGCTCTTTCAACATTCCCAGGCTGTTTCTAATGCTGACCAACCAGGCACGTGCAGAAACGAGTGTTCCCAGCGTATCCTCCAGGGGGATGGGGCCACTGGATACAGAACCATCTCCCTCTACTTAGTGCAACTCAGTCCTGCTGCTGGAGCCCGACCAGAGCCATGCTTTCATCATCACAGCTGATCCCAGGCTTGCTTCTTGGTGACTTCTGCAGATACAGAGGGACCATGAACCTCGTCAGCGCTGACTCTTCATCTGTACCCTCTGATGCTCAGAGATAACAGTAGGGGAACGGCTGCTGCCTGCCTCGTGTGTGTGTGTGTGTGTGTGTGTGTGTGTGTGTGGTTGGGTTTCTTCTGTCTTTCTTTTTTCAGGGCTAGAGAAATTGGCAGCTTGCCCTCAATTTGTTTCAAGCAGGCTCCCTTTGAGTGCTAAAAAGGGAGAGTCAAGAACAAAGAACACATGCACCCAGTGCTGAATGTATCCAAGACAATGTAAAACATTGTTCAGACAATCCACAAGGAGACAGGAGCGATAGCTTCACCTACTGCTGCCCTGGAGACAAGGGATGGCAGGCCACACTGGTTTCACGGACCTTTGCCGTAGGTCCCCAGTAGAAGGGTTCTGGGGTGTTCGTCCAGGTCTTAGGGAGAAGCATCTCTTGTTACCATGCCAGTTTTACATCTTGGACTATCTCTTTGGCTCTTTCAAAGACTTGGAAGAGGATGGTGGAGGGGTGCTTTTTCAACTCTTCTTATCCAAGTCACCCAGCTGTTAGTGCCTTATGGAGATGTGTATTAACTCAAGCAAGATGTACCCCAGCTCTCAGGGGCGTTGGGGGGGGGGCGCTCAGATGTGCTTTGCCCCCTTCACCATGGAATGTAGGATAGGGACTCAGAACTGAGGAGAAGATCCCATGTACTGTCTTCACTTGTCTTACAAACTCTCAGGGACCCCTCTCTGTCAGGTGCAGGTTCACACGATCCCTGATCGTGTTCACACTCTGGTGAGGGGCTGGCAGAGAAGAGGCCAAGGCACAAATCCTACTGAAGATTCAGGGGGAGATGTGTGCTTTGAGAGGGCCTGGGAATCACCCAGCCACACACAGCCTGCTCAGAAGGGCCCTGAGGAGGCTGTGCTTCATTGGAGGCCAGGAACGAAAGGAGAATCCAGCCGCATGGGAAGAGGGATGAGCCCTGTGGAAGGGAACGTAGTCAAGGCAGGTAGGCAGAGGGGGGCTCAGAGGACTGGAATGTTTGTCACTCATTTAGTCTCAGCATCGGAAACCTTCAAGTCAAGACCCAGAGAACATCACAGAAGAGAAGGAAGACAGAATTTAAGGGCAGGAGGGTGAGGGAAGAGTGCCATGAAATGCTGCTGTCTAACTATGTATGACATACTCTTTGCAACCAGGAGCGCACAGCAGCTATGGACACCTGTATGAGTTGGGTCCCCCAACTTTGCACCCAGAAGTACTATCCGCTCCCGAGAAGCTGATGACTGTTGACGGGGGCTGGAGGAGGGGCTGTCAATTCTCTAACGGTGTAGCCCCTGCAGAAGTAGATGAGAAGAAGGGGTCCAGAGGGACAGGACAGGGCCTTCGAGAGGATAATGGGGTTACACAGAATCACAATGTATTGTCTGTATGTATGGACTTGTCAAAAGTAAAGGAAAAAAAAGCAGAAGTAGCAAGTGGATAGCATCTTGTTGCCTGGAGGTCGTCTGAGTCTGGGCGGAGTCATGGGCTTTCACTGCAAATGCTTAGGGCACGCAAAAGTGGCCCATTGTGGCCCATTAAACTCATGTCTCCATGATCTTTTGGAAATAAAGTTTTATTGATACACACACACACACACACACACACACACACACACACACACACACACGTCCACCTGTTGTCTCACAAGGAAAGTCAAGTTGGTGAGCTGTATGCCTATGATGAAGATGTATGACCCTGATGACAGACATTTCCTCATCCCTGAGGCCCAGCATGGGATCTTAGCCTCTCTCTGCATCTGCTTTCCTCCCTAAAAACTGAAATGAACACACTTGTAATAGTGAGTCTTAGGACCTGTGAAATATCTCAGTAGAGACTTTGAAAAATTAAAGATACCAAACTGGCCATGGCGGTACACACCTGTAACCCCAGTGCCCAGAAGGCTGAGTCAGAAGGATTACAAGTTCCATGCAAACCTGAGCTACCTAGGGAGATCCTGTCTCCAAAACCAAACAGTAAGAGGCAAAATGAAAGAAGAAAAAGGACGTGTATTGCAATGTTAGTATTGTACAAAGTGTTAAAAAGTGACCCGGAAGAAAAGCTGCCGTCTGCCTGGCATGCAGAGAGGGCTCAGCCACTCTCTCACATGCCAACATTCTGACCAGCAGCCTTGTAGAGAAAGTCATTTATTTTTACTTAAGCTGAGGCTGCAGCTTAGAGAAGTTAAATCACTAGCCCAAAGATGTAACCAAAGGCTGGCTCTGGAATTCTAGCCAGGTGTCTAGGAACCTAGTGTGGCATCCCATGCTCCTTTCTGTTTTGCAGACCATGGTGGCTTCTGGAGTCCAGGGAAGCTGGAGGCTGCTAGCAAATGGCAGGCAAAACCGGCAGGGTTGGGGCGCGGGGCGGGGGGGGGGGGGGGAGCTGAAGGGCATGCAGTTGGCGTCTTTGTTTCCCCGTTTGGTTTCAGGCTGTGTGAATCTCTCTGCCTGCTGTTTCGCTTTGAGCTGGGTGTTCACGCACTTCTCATGAAATCCAGCCTGCGCTTTGTTGGTTCAGACGTGAGCTGTCAGGAACCGCTGAGCCAGGCCCGTGGCTGGCCCCATCAAAGGCGCTGGCCAGGCTAGAAAGCCCTGAGTCTCAAGCCAGCTGCCCACGGCTTCCTCCAGGCCAGGACGCAGCAGTCACTTCACCTTGTTTCGAGTTTCTCTTCGGTCTCCTTTCAAGTTTCGCTCTGGAGTCCTTCACACAGCCTGCCCCCTCCTTCTGCTGTTGGGCAGCTCTGTGACTCCGAGACAGCCTCAGCCCATCGAGTAACTTCAGTCTACAAGGATTAGGCTGTGCAAGACCAGTCCTGGGCAGCTGTAACTCTGGCCCCAAGGATGTGTTCTGGGTTTTGGCCTTCATCAAAGGCAAGCCTCAGTTTACCCTTTGTAAATGGACAGATGGGATGAACTAGGAGGCTGGTCCAAGACCATATTCAGGATGGGATTGACTCCTTCACATTTTTTAAGAGTGTAGACAGGCTCCATAGACTGACTGGCCTTCTTTGTGAAACAACAATAACAAAACAAAACAAAAAAAAAACAAAAAAAAAAAAAACAGACTCAGAGAGGCTAAAGAATTATTCCCGGTCCCCTAAAGGTCAGCAGTGAAAGGAGGGCTGGTAACTCCAGGGTGGTGCCCAGGGGCACTTCACAGGGCCACTTCCCTCCCAAGTCACCTATGATCTGAGACTTTTTTGTAAACTAAACAAAGCGCTGAGGATGGAGCTTCATTAATGCTTATTACACCTTAGTTAAATGAATGGCAGTTTTCTGCACGCATCCTGGCAACCTGCCCAAACATCTGGACAGGGATGGGCAGGCCTGGCCCTCCAGCCCCACGAGGAGCCGTTGCGACAGCTAATGCTCGGAGCCTCGGGGGTCCCCGGGGATGGACGCTGCCAAACCGGCTGTCTTCCAGGCTCGATTTACTTCCACAACACCTGCCTCCCAGAAGCAAGCTGCCTCTCCAGCCCAGGCCAGTGGAGCGTGGGAAGTCACAACATGGAAGATGTCACGGTCACTGAGAGGAAATGACAAACATGGCAGGTGGCCCCATGAGCCCCTGTGAGATTGCCACTTGAGGACAGCGACTTCCAGGGCTGAGTGATGGTATTGAACATGCAGAGCACTTGGGGTCAGCATGAGGGATGGCAGTCCAGTGGTTAAACCAAGCTGGGGTGTCCCCAGAGCCCTCCAGCCCTGTGTGAGCCAACCTGGCTTAGGTCTAGACACCTGGGTGGACCCCCCCTCCTCCCTGAACACCTGAGTATTGATAAAGCCAAATTCTGCAGCAGACAGGACATTCTTTCATGTGGACTCTGGTACAGACCTCTTAGAATCTTAGGCAAGCCGCTTGAAGCAATGTAAGGGGCATGGGCCAAGGCTCGGATGTCTTGCTGAGGTGACTTCTGAGAGATCCAAAGAAGATGAGTCCCTCTCGTCTATCCAGTCATTATCTCACTAGGCAGGCAAATGGAGTATAAGAGGAATTGCTAAAGGGTCTTATCAATAAAAAACATGGAGCCAGCTATTTGGGTGAAGGCTGAAAGATCATAAAAGCAGAAAGAAGTCAGCCATGTTGGAAATCCTCAGCCAAAGAGACCTACCTCCTGTATACTCACGCCTATATGCCTTTCTGTTCCGCATCTCACTTCCTCTCTCTGCCCAGTTACATCACTTCCTCTTCCTGCCCAGCTCTGTCACTTCCTGTCTGTACAGACCTCCAGGCCTTTATGGTTAACTAGTGTCAGAATTCAAGGCATGTGCCACCATGCCTGGCTCTGTTCCCAGTGTGGCCTTGAACTCTCTGGATCTCTGCCTCCAAATCTAGGACAAAAGGGATGTGCCACCACTGCCTGACTTCTATGTTTAATATAGTGGATGGCTTTTTCCTCTGATCCTTAGATAAGCTTTATTAGGGTACACAATATTTTGGGAGACACACTATAGCACCACAAGGGAGAATGCAGAGAGAAGAACGTGGTATTTTTAAAAGATTGGGGCTGAGAAAGAGAGATGACCAGAGAAGAAGGAAGGAGGATAAGAAGAGGAGAAACAGCCGGGCGGTGGTGGCGCACGCCTTTAATCCTAGCACTCGGGAGGCAGAGGCAGGCGGATCTCTGTGAGTTCGAGGCCAGCCTGGACTTCCAAGTGAGTCCCAGGAAAGGCGCAAAGCTACACACAGAAACCCTGTCTTGAAAAACCAAAAAAAAAAAAAAAAAAAAAAAAAAAACCAAAAAAAAAAAAACCCAAAAAAAAAAAAAAAAAAAAGAAGGGGAGAAACTAGGGCCATGGAACCAAAGAAGGGCTATCTAGTGCACTAGTGCAGTCCCTGAGATGAATGCTATAAGAGTTGGTTCAGTGGTAGCCTAGCTGTGCAAGCTGAGTCTGTGAGGGTGAAGCCAGTCGGCAGAAGAGAGAGGCAGCTGGTCACACCTGATGAGTCAGTTTAGAGATGAACAAGAGATGTCCAGATAAGTTCAATGGATGCCTGCTCCAAGTATCAGCAAGTTACCGAGGAAGAGGAGCCCTGTACAGGGCAGCCCCCATCTCATTCCTCCTACCTTGTGGGTTAAAGTCATTCTTACATAGAATCTATCTCTTGTCTCTTGCCAAGTTCTGTGCCAAGAGTTGGGGAATGAAAAGACCATGGCGAGGCCACCAGTGGAAGTCTCGGACAGTCCTTAATCTGCTCAGGACACAGCAGTTCACCTCTTGTGGGTAAAGGTCCCTGATCCTCAAACAGCTGGATCCTGAGTCTTGGAGACACACCCTGGTTGACAGTAGGCCACATGGACCCTTCTCTTTCTCCTCCCTCACCAAAGGCAAGCTTTGCTTTCCTGGCTTCCTCTATGTTGGCATGACCTAGGTGTTAAGATTCTGGGAAAATGCTTCCTGACCAAGAAACAGTGGCAACTGTAGACATCCCAACAGCCCAGCATCCTCCCTGGTCCCCAGGGGAGTCCTGACATTTTAACAGACTTCGGCGGTGATGACATCCTGGATTCCAGTCCTCACACCAGGAGACGTGTGCCAGTGATGTGATGCTGTCAATGGAACCTTAAAGCCCCTTGGCAGGAATCTGAATGTCACAGAGGCTGCACTTCAGGACTGGCAGGCCACAGCCATACCCAGGTCCACTACACAGGTCTGGTGTAGGAGTTGCTGGGCCATTTCATGAGGAAGTTCGTGTGTAAATGCTGCACCTCTTTTCCAAATCCGCCAATCTTTCTGATACAGTAAGATTCACTTGTCTGTTCATGCTAATTGTTATAATTATCATTTTTAATTTTCCCCCATTAATTGTATTTCTCTTACATTGATGACTAGCAAGCCATATTAGGTTGTTACCAAACCCCAGACTTGTCTAATAACTTTTCAAAATTATCTCGTCTTTTTCATAATATTTGTGAAGTAAGATGTGGCTGTGGTTGGCAACACCTTTTTCATCAGTTTTCACCAACTGTGTTAATTTTCTTGTTTTATAAATCTCATGTGATATTGTAATCCCTTTATCCTGTGATGTCTTTGGTAGAGATAATATGAATGAACATAACTTAACATCTAAGAAATAAATATAATTTTACTGAAGTTTTATAGACATAGATATATCTCAGACGCTAGCACATTGTCTTTTAATAACATCAACCTGGCCACTACTAGATTTTATTTATGTAGTTTTATCTGTATGTATGTGTGTGACCACGCTTGAGTTTATGTGCATCATGTGCATGCAGGAGACAGTGGAGACTGAAGAAGATGGGCGAATCCCCTAGAACTAGAGATCCAGGCAACTGGGAGGAGCCATGTGGGTGCTGGAAACTGAACCCAGGTCCTGTCCAAAAGCAGTCATTTCTCTTAATGGCTGAGCCATCTCTCCATCCCCTAACACCAGATGTTAGGAAGAGCCTGAGCTAAGGTGTTGCCACAGATGTGTAAATTTTCTCAATGAAAGTGTTCAGTGTGAAACACCAAAGTGTCTATTCCATTTGTTTAAATATTCTGTTCCACCAGAGTGGAAGAAGTTAGACCACATGCTCTATCAGATAAGAGATCAGAGGGATTGAGTGTGAGCTAGCTCCCCCATTGAGAGAGAACATTTCTCATGCCTGAGGTGACAAATATTCCCAAGTCACCAACCTCAAGGGCACACAGTGAATGCAAACAGTAAGACAGCTGATGGAACCTGGGGTCAGAAATGCCGTAGGGAAGGAAGATCTTGATGTCCTTGCAACTCTGCATGCTTCCAGGAGAAGGTATCATGATGCCATGGAGAGGGCATGCCCCGAGGAAACAAACAACACACACACACACACACACACACACACACACACACACACACACACACACATTTTCCCTGTCATCTATAGCTACCCTAAGTGTTCCTGGAACAGGAAACCAAGCCTCAAATACACCACAGCCCAACCCAAAGAAATTCCTGCAGGTCTCATCTGAGCCCAACATTTACCCCCTCTCTGCCCAGAAGTGAGAATTTCCTTTCCTTTCTTTCTTCAGATTATCAGCTGTCTCTCTTTAGCTTTTGATTCTTGAGGAATTTGATAATTTGATACATGTATACAGTGCATTATGGTCATACTCATTCCCCATTTCCTCCCCCAACTTGCCTTAATTTTCACCATCTACATCTTCCAATTCCATGTCCTTTTTGTCTTCAGACACCATTGTGTCTGTCATTTACCCAGGGGTGTGAGGTCACGCCCTGGAGCATGGACAATATACCTGTGGCCCTAACTCCAAAGAAAATAGACTATCCCTTCTAGCCACCATCAACTGCCAACAGCTCCCCAGCTAGGGGTGGGACCTCAGGAAGCCCTCCCCTCCCCATGATGGAGACTTGACTGGCCTGACCTCGGATCGGCTTTGCACAGGTAACCGTAGCTTCTGTGAATTCCTGTGTGTAAGATGCATGGCATGTCTAGAAGTCATCATTTTGCAGCACACCTTCCCTTTTGCTGGCTCTTATATTTTTTCTGACCTCCTTTTTTTCCTTTATTATCTCCCTGTTTTCATATCTATCACTCAGTGCTCTCTTCAGCTGGGTGAGACAGATGTCTCTCTTACCTGTCACTGTGTGTTCAGAATTGGAAGGGAATAGATGTGTGCCCCTTTCTGGGCCTGGGAGCCTCTCCTGCCCCAAAGTTCTTGGTTAATCTCACCACCCCTAAGCTACTCAGGGCTCCTCCAGAGCAGGATCTACCCACACCACAGCCTCCAGGTTTCACTCCCATTCCCAAGGTGATGTGTGACTAAGTCAAAGTGTGACTAAGTCAATCTGTAATCCAACATTTGTAGAATATGTTTCTCTCTGTGTGATGACTTTGTGTTGTATATGAAGGAAGTTGTCCCACTTGAAAGATACCTGGATATTATCCCAACATTTTGGGAGGTTAGAGCCCCCAAGGTTGACATACCCATCCTTCTTTTGGGGTATCCTTCAAAGCATCCATTTGATATGAGAAGTAAGTTCAGGGCACTGGGATGGGGGCATCCACAGTGGTGATGGGTTCCTTGAACCAACTTGATTCCCACCAGAGAAAAACCTGGGCAGCAATCCGATACCCATTTGACAGTGAATGCTACAAATAGTCAACAATGTTATTAAGAAAAGCAGTGGCAGTCTTCTATAACAAATATATAGGGCAGCCGTGGGAAGAGATGCAACAGGGAGATGATGCTGGGCAGAGCCTGAGTCAGTGACAGAAGTTTGGAAAGATTCACAACTTAAGCTAAGTGTGGTGGTTTGAGAGAGAAATGTCATCCATGGGCTCAGATACCTGAACACTGGGTCCTTAGTTGGTGATGCTGCTTGGGGAGATTTGGGAGGTGCAGCCTTGCTGGAGGACATATGTCACTGGGAGCTGGCTTTGAGAGTTCATAGCCTAGGCCTACTTCCATTCTGTCTGCCTGGTGTTTGCTGTTGCAGATGTGATCTCTCAGCTTCCTGCTTCAGCTCCTGATTCCCTCATCATAATAGACTCTCCCTCTAGAACCATAAGTCCAAATAAACTCTTCTATAAGTTGCCGTGGTCATGGTAAAAGGGACACTAAGTTAGCTTGTCCCCCTTCTCAGTGGCCAGACAATGGCAAGCTAGGGAAAAGGAAGGAGGCCATTGTACCACTTTCCTTCTCCATTTAATTTCTTTTTGAGGTGGTTAGTGGGGACGGGAGTGGGGATGAGAAAAAGAGAGCTGACTCAATTGGGTTTTGTTTAACATTAAGATGGAATGTCTTCCCACCACAGTAAGACATGCTGACTGTCACACTTAATTGCAGGAATCTTCTTTAAGTTTTGCTTTCAACATGCCGTCCCCATTTCACAACTGTGTACTGTGTAATTCAAATCATTTATTCAAAGATGGAGGGCAGATTTGTAAAGGTAAGAAAACTCATACTAGGACTCCAGAGGTCCTTAGGGGAGATCTGGAGACATCATTTCTCCAGCTTCAACCCATGAGAAGAGCATCTGTCAGTGAAGAGCCACGGATGACCATTAGCACGCAGCAGACTCAGGCTCTGTCTGGAAAGGCTGGTCTTCTGATCTGTTCAGTCCATGATCCTCCATGCTGTCTGGATGAGTTCCATTTTCCCCACCACACAGAGGAATAGTGGCTTCCACTGTGAGGTGTTTGCCAAGCCCTGTATAAACACACCCATATAAAGCAAAGTTGTAGCCCTAACATGGGTTGAGACACCAGAGCTCAGTCACAGAAATCATAGCAGGAACTGAGTTCAAATTTTCCTAAATTTCTAGTGAGCTGTGGTGGCATTTATTTCCCATTTCATGTGTTGTTTATTTACTATAATTTTATTCTTCAAAACCAATATATCTCAATTACATAAATGTGTGGGGGGTACAATATACTCTTCCCATGTATGTGTACATTGTAGATGGCCATGTCAATATGATGAACATGTTGATCACATCTGATTTTAATCATTTCCATTCTTTCTCTAATATTTATCAAGTGCCTAATATCTAAAATGGGTGCATCACAGAGTCAGTCAAATCACTAGCTGGAAGTTTTAAAAGGTGTGAGTCACTTTTCCACACCTAAGACTTTAGATTTCACAGGGCACCACCTGAGAAAATCAGCCATGGGGATGGGCAGGTAGCTCAGTGGATAAGATCATTTGCTCTCAAAATGGGAAGGACCAAGTGCAGATCCCTAGCATCCACATAAAAGCTTGGCAAGGCTGCATATGCCTTTAACTACAGCATTAGGGGTGGAGTCATACAGATCCTGAGAGCTCCCTGGCCAGCCAGCCAAAGCAATGAGCTCCCAGTAGAGCGAGAGACCCTGCCTCAAGGAAGAAGGTGAGTCACAATAAGTAAAGATACATGATAATTTGCTGTAGCCTCCACATGTGTGTGAATAGGTGTACACCCATTTACTCTTGTGCATATAACACACACACACAAACTAACACACACAACACACAACAAACACACACAAAGAGAAAGGGGGAAGAAGCCACTCACACAAACTCCCTGATTCTAAAAATATGGTCCGTGTCAGTCCTCCACACTTGTTTAACTGGAAAGGCCTATGTATAAGCACCAACATCTCAATATTTGAGCTGTCTTCCCTTCTGGTCAAGTTCAATGGTATAGCAGAGGGAGATACAGTACCCCAAAAGTATGTTACTGAGCCTGACTCAATTGTCAATCAGCCTACTGTACCACCAATGGGAGCATCCCATCTTTCTGAAGGTCTGGACTATCACCCCTAAGAGGAAAAAACAATAATTGTTAATAAAATAATATTGTCAATGATAATGACAACTGTTAGTAATTAGTCATCACACACTGTTTTGAGGATGAAGATTCTGGTGTCACAATGCTTTGCCATTGCTGGGCCCTCTGTGAATTAGGCAAAGGCAGATCTCAGCCTTGTCACAGTGGTTAAATCAACTTATTAACATAAAACAAAACCAGACCCACAATGCTGTTGGAAATTGCCGTATATATTTACTTCGCATCATAGCCAATTCCATCTGTCGAGTGGGAAGCCAGTTATCTATCTCACATCTCATAGAGAAATAATTTAATGTGATCTATTTAATATTAGTATCTTGTTTTATGATTCATTTTCTAGTCAACTCTATTCAGACACATTATTTTCTAGAAGTAATAATTACAATGATTTGAATATAAAATACAGTATACGTGTATTGCGGGTTTCCTTCTAAGAGGCTGTCTTCCACTTGCGGGTTTAATTGCTGTCACTGGCTTGAATTTATAAGGCTACAATACTGGAAGGTGAAATCTCTGTGCATCCGCAGCCTCATACTTCAAAGGATTTAGAGTCTCGAGAAAGTCTACCTCTAAAAACAAATCATCGGGAGTTAATATACTGCCTCCCATCCGAACTTCCATCATGTCCCTGGATACAAAGGCCCATGTTCAAGGTAGAGGCTTCATATTAGATTCTGCTCTGAGGAAATCAACAGAGCAGGGATTACTATGCCAAAAGCTATGGGGTTTCCACAGCGCTGAAGGGGATTGTCTCTGTAATCCAGCTGCCTTCCCTCATCAAAGCAAGGCTGCCTTTCAGAGCATCCTTACCAGGCAAATCTCCAGAATCCGCTTGACTGCTCAGAGGAGCAGGGAACTCATTACTTAATGTGGAAAGTCAGCCCACGACTGCTCAGGTCCCACTGTGATGCCCTGTGACCTGGAGGGGGTATGACTTGGCAGTTGGGATCTGTGTGGGACCTGCCCTTGGACACTTACCTGGCTGCGCCATATTCGGCAATCATCTTGTTTTTCCAAACTGTGCCAAAGCTTCCTTAACGGTAATATGAGGGGAATTTATTTCTCTAAGAAGGCTGGGACAGTGAGACGAAAAGGTGAACATGAAACTCTAGGACAGCTTCACATGTACCAAGCCAGTGTTACTGCCCCCTCTCTATTCCCCCTTCAGGTCCTTATGCTTGCCTAGCACGTACTTCATGGACTGAGCTACATCCCCAGCTCCAGTGACCTCTATTTTAATTTAGGAAGCAGGCCATTCATATGTCTGGCTCACTTCTCCAAATTCCAGCTTTAGACCCACAATCTACAGCTAGTATTGCAGGACAGCGTTTTTCAGAGGTGTCAGTGGGCACACTATGCATCCTGGGGTGGTTGGAACCACAGTATAGCACATCCTCTGCTGGCTGAACAGGATGCCATGCCTGTTCTTCTTCCTACAGCAGCTACCAACAGCCAATAGCTGCTCACTTGGGGGTGGGGCTTCATTAGAACCTCCTCACTCCATGATGAAAAGTCAGCTGGCTAGATCTTGTGTTGGTCTTGTGCAGTCAACCACAGTTATTGTGAATTCATGAATGCAATAGCCCCCCTCCCCATCATGCCCAGAAGACATTATTTTCTATCTGCCCTGCTTGACAGCTCCAAGAACTTCATGACTTAGTGAGGATGGTTAGCTTCGGACTGAACAAGTTCTATTGTTCAGAAACAGCCACAGTGAGTTGGAAGGAATGCAACTTGGACATCAGGAGATAGAGGTTTGAACTTGCTGCTTATCTGGCCATGTCATTTGGGACAAGTTGTCATAGGACTCTATGTGATATTGGCATTCTTGCATTTTGGGTTTTGATCATAGACCTTCTTGTCTGAAGACCATGGACATGTGACTTAGTGCCATTCAGTGTCCTCATCTTACCATAAAGATTACAGTGGGACCTTCCTCACACAGCATGCACCAGTGCTTGACAGCTTCCAATCCATCATTGCTAATTTCCTTGTCTTAATGTGTCCATTTGCTGAGACCAAACACCAGAGACGAGCTGCTTCAATGAGGAAAGATGTGTTTTGTTGAGCAGTTTCCATTGCTGTGGATCTGAAATGGTGGCTCCTATGCTCCATTAGAACTAGGTGCTGAGGAGACAAAGTAAGAGCACATGGCAGGAAAGAAGCAAGCACAAGAGGAGGCGATATGTTCTGACAGCAAAGGATGGGGAAGGACACACAGAGGAAGGTGCAGGAAGAGCTGATGTCACACAGTCCACATAGCCCAGCAGGACGCATGAAGAAGAGAGGTGGAACCTCACGGACAGAGCTTCACTAATGGGAAACTGGGCAGGATCTGTGGTAGGAGATCAGATAGAGACAGAAAGTGGATAGGAAGGAAGAGGAAGTACTTGGGTTCTGCTGTGAAGCCAAAAGAGGTAATGAGGGTTACATGGGAAAGATACAAGGAACGTGGGGACCGTATTTTGTGGAAATTTCTCTGGCAAAGCTGTGGATGATGGATCAGAAGGGAATACAAATCTTACAGACCACTATTATAAACCTGGAGGTGAAGAGTACCAGCATCAAGGAGAGTGTCAGTCTGGATGGGAAAAGAAGGCTCCACAGAAATGGCCATGGTAGACTCCGTAGAATGGACTCTGTATCAGCCAGTTGAAGCTATGCAAGAGTAACAAGCAATCCCCAAGTCACAGTTTTGCCAGGAACTTACGTTTTGTGGTCATCTCAGGAGTCACAGAGAGTTAGTGGTTCTGCAGCGCTGCCTCATAGGGGTGTTGTTGAAGAGGAATGAGAAACTGCAGAGCCAAGCCAGGATTCTAGCATTTCCATGTAGTACACATCACCTCTGCTGACACGTGACTAGCCAAAGCAAGTCACATGATGAACAGTGACATCACTGTGGCAGGAGCTGTTGGAGAAAAACATTCCCACAATGATTCATTCTGTGGTCGCCTGCCTGCTTGGTTCCAAGTAACCTTTTTACTCATACAGGCACATGCACCCTTTCACAAGGGAAGAATGTTCCAACGCCCTACTCAATCTCAAGATCCACCACCCCATAATAATCACAGGACCCAACCTATAGCTCTCCCTGACTCATATCCAGTGAGATAAAGTCCAGGTTCATTGTAATTCAATGATCCTATGCAAAAGCAGTGAGGTCCCTATTGAGAAGAGACAGTCAATGTCCCAGGCACTCAGTGGCCATAGGGATTTAGAAATCTTCTGAACAGAAGTGATGACCTTCTTTCTACCCTGGAGCCTGGTGTATGGTTTTGTGTCCATGTGTCTCCTCTGTGGGAACATCTAAGCCCATCTTTACTTACAGCTCCCAAGAGGGTGAAGTCATAGCCAAAGTATAGAATGAGATGTTGTTGGAGAGTGTGTAGGATGAGTCTTAAAAGGTCTTATTAATAAAAACAAACTCAGAAGCCAGGTATTGGGGTGAACTCTGGAAGATGAGAGAAGCAGAACAAGCCACAGCCACCTCACCTTGCCAGTTCCTCAGCTGATCCTGTTTCCACAGACTGGAAGCTCCTGAGTCCTCATCCAAATGTATCTCAGCTGAACTGCTTCTTGAAAGCCAGAAAGCTTAACCAGGCTCTAGTTCCTGGTCCTCACGCCTTATATACCTTTCTGCTTTCTGCCATCACTTCCTGGGATTAGAGGCTCACTTCCTGGGATTAAAGGCATGAGTCACCATGCCTGACTGTTTCCAGCATTGCTTTAAACTCACAGAGATCCAGGCGGCTCTCTGCCTCCCAAGTGATAGGATTAAAGGTGTGTGTGCCACCATTTTCTGGCCTCTATATCTAGTGGCTGTTCTGTTCTCTGACCCCAGATAAGTTTATTAGAGTACACAATATTTTGGGGAACACAATATCACCACAAGAATGCACTTCCCTGAAACAGTCATCTATGTCTGAGGGCTAGGGATATACCCTTCCCTCTGATGCTGCATTGAATTCTGTTTGTGACTCTGAGCTTTCATTTGGGCATTGAGTTGACTCAAGAGCTCCATCCCATATCATTGTGGGTGCCGAGGGGAATTTTGGGTGATGGGAATGGGATGCCAGTTTGGGAAGAGTTGTAAATCCACAGAAGGAACGGATAGGCTGGTGTTGGGAGCTGGATGTATCATGTCCATTAGCAGCCAGTTAATTTAAAGCTTGAAAACTGGATGTATAGCAGCCAGTATGTGCCGGCTTTAATAGCCTGACTCCCCCTCCCCCGCCACCCTCTCTCTCCCTCCCTAGTCTGCCCAACTTTGACTGGACCTGTTGCTGAGTGATATGATTACCACGGTGTGTACCCTCTGGCATTATTTTAAAAAAAGCGAATCCCTAATCCCTGCTTAATTTTATGAACTGTCAAAATGATTCTAAATATCTGCTCTGTTTGCATTTTCACCTCGGGACAGGAGTCCAGAGGTACAGATTGGGTGTACAAGAGTGGACTGGAGGCAATTTTCATCTCTTAATGCCTGTAGCGGGAGAGGCTGGGTTGTCATAATCACCAGATCATCTCTAAAGATCACTGTGTTGTACCTGCAAATGGTTCTGCGGGAAAATGCAAAAGATACAGGAACTGAATTGATGAGAGGTGGGGATTGATTGCTCTTCTTAATCCCCGGTGGGGGTGGGGCATCTTACCAAGACAAAGGCTGGTTGCTTCTGTTCAGTGCTGTTTGGAATGTAGGGTAGGAGAGGCCCACTTGCCAGCCCCTGGTGTTCTGCAACCTCTGAGGGAGGCACACCATGCTGGGACACCAGAGCCGCGGGTCTTCTCAAAGCAGGTCCTGAAGAGGTGGGACTCCAGCCCAGCAAGGGTTTACAGAGCATTGTCCCTTCAAAACGGTGGGATGAGACAATGCAGGGGGAGGGGCTGCAGCCATGTCTAGGCAGAACTCTCCTCTCCTCCTACACTCACCCCCTACCCCCTTCTCCCTGCAGTGGACTGGGAAGGAAGATCAAGTGGAGATGAGGATGTGAATGGTCCAAATGGCATGCTGTCCCTGGCCTGACTTCCATGTATACATCTGAGGGAGGATGAAAGTCCACTGATGCCAAGAGAAAATGCCTCCAGCAGCTCTAGAGACAGAAGGACTGAGCTTGCCTGGCTACTGGGAGCCTGCTGTCTCTGCCTCTGCCTCTGCCTCTGCCTCTGCCTCTGCCTCTGCCTCTGCCTCTGCCTCTGCCTCTGCCTCTGCCTCTGCCTCTGCCTCTGCCTCTGCCTCTGCCTCTCTCTCTCTCTCTCTCTCTCTCTCTCTCTCTCTCTCTCTCTCTCTCTCTCTCTCTCTCCCCTTCCCTCATTTCGCTCCTTTCATGTGTGTGCTTGCTTGTGTGCACATGTGCATTTGTGCATGCATGGAGGCCAGAGATCCACTTAGGTGTCTTCTCCAATCACTCCCCACACACTGAACCTGGCATTTACCAATCTGTCTATACTGACTGCAGACAGACCGAAGGATCCTTCTGTCTCTAGATTTCTGAGATTACAGCCGTGCAACTCTGCACCCATTTTTTTACATCAGTGCTGGGGATCACACTTTACTGACTGAACAATCTCTGCCTTCCTCTTAGTCCTCATTATCGGTCAAAGATGGCGTGAGAGAGGGGAGGGTGGCAGGGCCACTCTGGCTTCTTCATTGTCCTCCTTCTCCCAGCTCCTGGGAAGGGAAGGTGTGCAATCGGGTAAGGGAAGGTTGTGTATCTGGGGAGAATTCCGCCTTCTCCCCCAAAACAAAGCCTGTGATTTAAGAGTGAAAGAGTATCGTGAAACCTTCTAGACATGAAAATTGTTGATGACAGGGAAAACCGAGAAGTGATTAGAAATCCTACCTATCCTTTGTGCTCACTGGCTTACAGGGCCACAATGTAAACTTTCTTCTCTTTAATCCTTAGAATGCTAAACATCAGGATTTGAAGGTCAATTATTCTTTCTAAAGACTAATAGTGAGGTCCAATGTACTCAGACTTTAGTTTATGTACTTAGAAAATATTGCAGTAGGGCTGGAGAGATGCATCAGCAGGTATGAGCACTGGTTGCTCTCTTCCAGAGCATCTGGGTTCAATTCCCAGCATTTTCAACTCCATTTCACAGGACCTGACACCCTCTTTCTGGCCTCTGCTGACACCTAGCATATACAGATATAGATGTGAACAAGGCGAAAAAATTAAATATTACAGTAAGTTTCTAAAGAGTCATCTTTCATCCTCCTCCTTAAAGAAAATCTGGGCCACCTGCAGTCCTGATGAGCTGAGTAACTCGTCCACCTCACAGGATCCCCTGAAGGGTGGTCATCCTTGGGCAGACACCATGGCGGGGTGGGCTCACCAGAGCCACAACCAAAAGAGCACATTCTCAGACTTGTGTTGATCGATCCCTCAGGTCTCTCCCCATCATTCCGTTTGGTGTTTTTGTTTGCTTCATTTTGTTTTCATTTAAAATATCATTACATCATTTCCCCCCCTCCCTTTCCTCCCTCCAACCTCTCCCATGTCTCCCCTCTTTGGAATGCTTTGAATATGTAACAATCTCTGACTGTTCACCAGCACTCTGTGGAGTGATTTTTGAGAGTAAAATTTCCCTGGGTGGAGGTAATGTTGGCTCCAAACAATCAGAAGTTAAGGATTTTCAGAGAAAGTTGGTGGAATAAATATTCTCACACTTTGTGTTTTTAGGCCCTGCAATTTGTTGATTGCAGACCAGACCTTCTTCTGTGGATGTACTTTTACAGGAAGGAATTTTTTGCGTCACTTCAACATGAGTACAAACGTACAGCCACTGTTTTAAAGGCTGGATAATATCCATGGTGGTTACTTATAGCTGTTTTAAAATCTCGTCATTTACAAAATGCTTTTAATACGCAGTACTTTGCGCCAACAGTGTGGTTTAATGTTTTTTATTGACTAATAAAACATCTTAAATAACATTTAATATTTAGTCATGCTAATAACAGTTAACAGCTTACACATATTAAAGGAATAAATGACGTGAGTGTTCCCATAAACCAGATACCTGTAGTTGCCTTACAGAACCCAGCTCTATTCTGAACAATACCTAAGGGGTAGATTTTGTCTCCATGCAATAGATTAAGAAGAAACCTCAGAGAGAGGAGAGAGTGATTAGGCTGAGGTTATACACCTAGTCAATGACGGAGGCGGAGCACATACCCTGGGTCTCCAGTAATATTTACAGTGCTCATCTTAGCCAGACAAAAGGAAATACCAGTCACTTGAGATTGATAGGACCCTTCTAAGACAGGGCTTGCAAACACTTGCTCTTGTTTCACAGAGCAGATTGCTGCTTTGAGGTCCAAACAGGTATTCGGGATCATGAACAATTAGGCCTTCTATGAAATCCAAAGAGGGAAGATTAAAAACCCAAACAAGTCTGTAGCATGAGAAGAACATGAATTCTCTTTAGAAGAAGCCAAACTCTTTATTCTCAAAGAAGGCATTTTGTACATCATCACGTGGAAACACGTGTGTGAATTGGGGACTGAGGGAGATGCAGGGGAACATATGGGCCCATTAATCATGAAATATTGATCACGGATTGAAACAGTGAAACAGGTTTCCTGACACATGGGTTTGGTTGGTTGGTCCACAGTGTTGAGTGAAGTACCATGGAGCCCTGTTAGCATTCATCTCCTTCCTTCCTTTTGTTAGCGGGTTGGTGCTCACCCAATTCACATATCCTCAGACTCATGAATTATTAATCAAAGGAACTAAAAAGTCAATCCAATCTGGTTAGATAGAGTAGTTCTTGTGACTCCCAAACTTTTAAATAATGAATGGTTTGTCACCTCTCCAGTGGATGCCAAGCAAGGAGGCTGTCTAGAATCAAAACTCCCCCAGGGAACGGAGGCAACATGGTCATGAAAAAAGCCATTCTTAACAATAGCAAGTCCACACTATTGTATCTCGGTGGCCACTCTCAAGAGAGATCATTTTGTGATGAGAAGTTGAGGCGCCTTGAAAAACTGAAGGTCTCTATGGGATCAAACAGGGCCAGAAAAGTTGTCTCGACGAGAGGACTACACTCCCACCAACACACTGTTAAAAACAGTAATTAATACAGAAAACTCTGTACTATTTCTTGCGAAGAAAATCACACTTTTAAATACTTTTTGCATTGGGGAATTCTCTGATCCATATTCATCATGGGCAGAAACTTCAGCACAGGAACTTACAAAGGGCGGAAATAAATGGTACACTAGGTATTGCCCTGATTATAGTGAACATGGGGACTCCAAGCCAAGAGAAACTTGTTTGGTAAAGACAGAAAGACAAACCTTGGAGTCACTGGCTGTATCAGGATAGGAAAACAGTAGAGAAAATGGTGGAAATAGGATTAAAGAAATAAATGGAATTATCAAGCACAAATGAGTAGCAGGTTCTTTGTCAAGACACACTGGTTCCTAGTCAAAACCTGTTTGTAGTTTTATCACTATTTTATTATTTTACATGTATAAGTGACTTGCATGTATGTCTGTATACCACATGTGTGTCAGGTGCCTGAGGAAACCAAAAGAGGCCATTGGATCCCTTGGAACTGGAGTTATAGATGGTTGTGAGCTACCAAACAGGTGTGGGATTGAATCCAGGCCCTCTAGACAAGCAGTCAGTGTTCTTAACTGCTGAGCCATCTCTCCAGTCCCCTACAAGATGGTTTGAGAAATCTCTCTGGTCTGCAATGAGTCAGAAGAGCCTCCTGTGCCTCTATGTGGGAGCCCAAGTGAGGATGAGAACCAGGTGGGACTGGGACGCTCATCACTTGCTGATGCTCACGATGATTGATGTGTTTGTTCCATTCTGACACCTGTCCAACAGAGTTCCACGTCCTTCCACAATCTCCAAGTCACCGGGGTTAGGAATCACTGGCTGTCTTTGGGGGTCTGTCCTGTCTATTTGGCTTAGTGACTGTGCCATCCTTGGGGTAGATGTCTGTAGAGGTAGCGGTGGAAAACAGCAAGCAGAGTGGACCTTTCATGTTACCACATGTCTGCTCTAAATCTAATTGAGTAACTCAGTTAAACTGCTCACATGCACACAGATTAATAATGAGCCCAAAGGCCAGTTATTTCTTACTGCTTCCTATATAAGCACTGCTAAAGAAAACACTAGTTACCTGGTGATGCTGTATTCCAGACAAGCAACATATTTTTATGTACCACTACATTCCAAACATTATGTGAGATACACTTTAAAAAAAAAAGTTACTTGGTTTTTAGAAATTTTGACTAAACAAGACATCTTAAGTGTTTCTTTTGCAATCTTAACCAGAAATGCAAACTGAAATCGCCGGCCATTACCCTGCTGGGAAATTGTCCCCGGTAGACAAAAATCTTAATGAGAGCGCACTGCACACTACCTCTTTACATTCTCCTCTTCCCTCCCTGGCCCCTGACCTTCCTTTCTAGTTTCCTGGGCAGCTACTTCTGCAGATATGCTACCCATGTGGGTATAAACTGAACCAGACCCTTCCCAGCTAACTTGAAACGCGCCCTAAACACCGGTCTCTTATTAGAATATTATGTATACTGCATTCCTGCTATTGGTAAGTCTAGAACTAATTGTAGGGCAGAGCAGGATATGTGTAGGTTATATGCAAATGTTTCATTTTGTATGAGGGGCCTGAGGACTTCCTGGAATCAGTCCCCATGGGTACTGAGAAAATACCGCACACCCACTGGACAGCATTGAGTTTCTATCCACCCATTCCTCCTTCTGAAACACAATTCCCAGAAGAACAATTCATTGATTCTGGCAAAGGCAGCATCTTGCTAGGAGTCTTTCTACCAAATGTCCTGTTTTGAGGAAGGTGAACCTGCACCTCAGAGAGGCTGTAGGGCAACCTCCCGAGCTGTAGGGTGTGTACACACATCACAGACCAGACGCTGGGCCCTGTGATGTATAACAAGAGCCCTGTAGATTAGAAGTGCTGTCTAGACTCTCTCCTTTTGCCGTTTTCCGTTTCACTTCTCACAGAACATAGACCCCCTCTTGTGCCAGCTCACACTCTTCTCTCCGCTGGCATCGAAGGTGTGGGCCCTGTCACCTGTACAAAGCCTGGGTGGCCTCCTCCTCCTCTCTCTCTCCCTCCCGGCCCGCCTTGCCTTCCTCCTCCCCTTGGGTCTGTGACCGCAGGGGTGAGCTGCTGGCCTCTGAGTGCCACTTTCTCAGCGGGGCACTTCCTCCCCTGAAAGCTGCTTTGGCGAATTGTTTATCTTTCACAAGGATAGCAAGAAAGATCCTATCAGTGAAACTCTATCTGTCTGGGCACAGATGTCTGCCTCCCTGGCAGCCTCCCCTTAGCCCCGCTGTGCCCTACCAGCCTCGGGTCTTCCTCCTCCCCCGCCTCTCCCCCTCCTCACCCCAGCATTCTGCAGCCAGGCTCAAGGGAACCAGTGGGGCCAAGCATGAGCTGCCTCTGGGAGACTAGGAACTGCCGGAGAAGACAAGCTTCACGTCTTCCAGCAACGGTTACCATGGGTCATGTTAGGAGGGAACAGGAGGCAGGACACAGGAACCCAGATGGCAATCTAGATAGCAACTTTTTTGCAGGATGCAAAGGCAAAGGCTAATCTAAAATGCCCAGAGCAGGCAGCTTTTGTGCTGTCCTCTAGAACTTTCTGCAGTGAAGGAAATGTGCATTTGGTTGGGCTATGCCATTCGCTAGCTCACAGCCGTGTGGGGACAGTGACCTTGAGAGATACAACAAAAAAGAAGGCTGCAACATTTAACTTCATTTATTTTAGTTAATTGATATTTGAATGAGCTGGCCAATTAGCACAGTTTCAGACACTGGCTGATGACCATAGGTCACGCCTCTGACACACTTACTTCTTTCAGACTGCTACTGCGGCCAAAAGCCTTAGTTGGCTTGCTACTTCTGAATCCTCTTGTTGGCTTTGCTGTCCTCAGATGCAATGAATAACCTTCACCATGCCTTCTCTTTTAGAGTCTCCATGGCATGGACTGAGCTTGCTGAAGCCTAACAGTGCCTTGGCAGGATGGAGCTGGCGAGAGGTGTCTGTGAGCTCATTTCTCCTAGGGGAGATCTTTGCCCACATGCAAGGCTCCAAAGAGATGCAAGAATCCCTGATGCTGTTGGGTGGCAATGGCTGTTTTACGACTATACGTGAAGAGGTGTCCCAGTACCATGTGTGGGGACATTTTGATGTCTGAAGAACCCAAATTTCAACATCTAAGTCATCAAATGACTCCGTCTAGTGACACCCCTCTTTATATCTCACTTCCTTACCTGAAGTGTTATCAGCTGGGAATCATAGGAAGTTCTGTGTTTACGGTGCCAGGCATCATGCCCAGGGTACCAATAATGCCTGTCCCTACCCTTCCCCTTAGACCACAACCACTGCTTTGGATACAAAATTTAGGAGGAATCACATCCTTCCGTGCCTGGTGGAGGGCTATTTTGTCTGATTCGGGCTCCTGTGGTGTTTGATGAAATTTTAACTGTTTCTAAACCCCTGTCAAATGCTGTGACATTTCTAGACTTAAATCACTCAGTTCCACTGGGTTTCTTTACATGTAGCAAGCAAAGTTTCCATCTTTTAAGGAAAAAGCCTTTTAAAATCATATTTAAAAGACCTTAAAAGGCTTCCTAGACATCAAAAAGCCCTAAAAATAGTATTTTGATGATCTAGTTGTTAGCAAATCAGGAACATGTGGGTACAATTTTAATCAGTCAGCCTGACTCTTTCGATCCCATGATGGGACAAGGGCTTTAGCCGAACACATTTGAGGTTTTACCGAACTTGGAGCATTTGAGAAATGCTTTGTGACATGGGACAGGGTTCAGATGGAGTGGAGCTTACCCAGCCTGATCCTTTGTAAATGCAGAAGGGACTTTGAGTCAAGAAGGGACTGGTCGCTGTCCCCAAGTCTTATTTGGAACAATCTACTCCCAGCGATGCCAAGGCCCTAGTATCCCTGCCTGGTCCCTGGAAGCTGGGTGGGGATCACTGATGCCAACAAGATGGAACTTCACAGGTCACTTGGTGGCTTCAGTTCTACGGAGAAGACAGAGCAACGTGACAGCTGCCCCCATCCACAGGTATTGAGAATGATTTCCTCAGGCTGGGCCAAGGGACGCAGTCAGGAGGGATTCAGGGACCAGAGACTCTTCACACACCCAGAAGCAGGAACACACAGAGAGGTAGTGCACACATACACAGAGGCATGCATATGCATGCACACGCGCGCGCGCGCGCACACACACACACACACACACACACACACACACACACACACAGAGGCATGCACACGCATACACACACACACACACACACACACACACACACACACACACACACACACACACACACACAGATATGTCCTGAGGAGAAAGAAGAATCAGGGAATGTGTTGGCATATGGCCAGCACTAACTCATCCTCCTTTCCTTGTGCTTCAGGCTTTGCTCTCCCATTCTTCCAGGGAATTCAAGTCAGCAAGTTAAGCTCCCCATTCTCCCCTTCCCTTCCCTCCCCTCCTGTCCTCTCTTCTCCTCTGCCCCTGCTTCTCCTCTCCTTATTCTTTAAATCACTGGCTCTTCTCTCCCTCCCCTCTCCTTTCTGATGCTCTTCCCCCTCTTCTCTCCACTGTTTTCTTCCTTCTCTACTCCTCTTTCCCCTGGTTCAAGTGTCTTGTTCTCTTCCTGCTCACTCCCCCCTCTTCTCCCTCTTCCTGGCATCTTGAGGGTACACCAAAGCTCCTCAGCACTTCCCGTTCAAATAAAGCACCAATGTCCTCTATCTGCCTACTCACATGAAGCTACCATCCCCCAGAGTCGACTTGCTCTGGACCCCGGTGGTTGGAAGCAGGCTGCTCCATTAGCAACTGATCCCTGACCCCCTCCCCCCCCCAATGCTGTGCACAATGGGAAGCCAAGAGTTCTGGGAGGGTGAAACCACCTCTGCAGCTCCTGCTGTGAGGCCAAACAACTGGACATGCTGCTTGAGGTGAAACTTCCTGTGCCTGGCTTGAGGCCCAAGGATGGTGCACCAGGGTGGGGCTGAGCTCAGAATGGTCCCTCTGGGCTTGTGCATGCCTTGTCCATCATACATTGATCCCAGGGCTGTGCTGGCCGCAAGAGCATCTCAGACCTCCACTGACATCCGGGGCCTCACAGACTCAGTAACTGCCAGTAAGAACAGGTTTTTCAGGGACTTCAAGGGAATTCATTTCCTGAAGGGGAATTCGCTTTTACCTTTAAACTTTGTTTTATTTTTAATAAGTTATTTTAAATGGATTCTTAAAAACAATACTATGCAATAGTTCCACATGTGTACAAAGTAAGTAAAGTTTAAACTGGGTTAAATTGTGCTTCTTTGAATATTTTTCATTTTTATGAACACGTTCAAATTAGTTTTTCAGCTTCTCAGCTTCTCTCTCTCTCTCTCTCTCTCTCTCTCTCTCTCTCTCTCTCTCTCTCTCTCTCTGTGTGTGTGTGTGTCTGGGGGGGAGGGACTTAGTCCAGTACAGCCTTTAAATTGTTAGCCAGTGAATGCTATACTTGAGCCCTTGATCCTCTTGCCTCTCTTTCCAGTGTTCTGAGATCGCAGGCCTAGCTTAAGCTCTATACAATTTACAGTACGAGCCAGGAGAGACGGGTCAGTGGTTAAGAGCACTGGCTGCTCTTCCAAAGGAACTGTGTTCTGAGTACCCACGAGGCAGCTCACAACTGCCTGTAAATCCATTTCCAGAGGGTCCCATGCCCTCTTCTGGCCTTTGTGGGGACCAGGCATGAGCATGGTGCATAGACATACATGCAGGCAAACAGTCATGCGCATAAAATAAAAATAAATACAATCTTAAAACTAACGGTATATCACAGTTTGGTGCTTCTTACCCCCAACTAGGTGTGAGTTAGCTCCCATTGACCCAGCTCTCCTCATCTGCCCCTACTTCCACAGCTCCTAACCCCTGAGAAAGGCCACTCCCCTCTCTGCTTCTGTGAGATCAATCCTTTTAGATCCTGCATGTGGGTGAGGTCACAGGGTGGTAACTGTCTTCTTAAGGCTGCCTCATTTCCTACAGGTCTGTCCTTGTGGCCCTTACAATGGGGTAGATTTACAGAGAACTGGTCCCCTCAGTTCTCTGTAATGTTCCCCTCAGTTCCTGGATGGGTTGAAAAAGCCCCTGACTGCATAACGCGCCACATGCGCACACCACCACTGTCAAGTGTGGGATGGGCAACGTCTCTCTTGGATGATCATTGTAGGGGTACTAGTGTGGGAACCAACACAGGATACTGGGTTTGGCCCTACCCTCAGAGTATCCCTGGCAACCATGAGAAAGATTAGGGGAATTATGGGTGTAGTTTGCCAAAGCCCATCCTGCTGGAGGTGACCTGTGAGCCCTGGACTCCTGATAGTGTGGCGGAATGACACATGGGAGGTCCAAGGACAGAAGCAGGTGCTTGCTGCTGAGTTCTCCTTCACAGTAAGTAGTGTGCTCAGTGCTCTGCTGCCTCCCCACTTCTCCTGGAGACTGTGTGGTTCAGGCTGGGGCGCCAACACTTCCTCTTCACAGAGGAGACAATGGAGCTCCCCAGGGGGTGCTGACCCTGAGGACTTGGGGCAGGAGGATTAGGAGGAGGCAGTGGCCACAGGACCCCAAACAGCAGCTCCTCCTGAGAGTCAGATGGGGAGAAAGGTACGAAATGACTGGCCATCTCTAATTAACGATACAGACTATTTTTTTAAGACTAGTGCCATCAAAAGCAGAACCGTGACTTGACATCAATAATTATTGCTGCTAATAATAATGATCATAGGGTGAGCAGTTAGCACAGTTCATTTTGGCCTCATTTATTTGTCTTCATCTATATTTATTTTATTTATTTATTTATTTATTTATTTATTTATTTATTTATTTATTTATTTTGGTTTTTTGAGACAGGGTTTCTCTGTGTAGCTTTGCGCCTTTCCTGGAACTTGCTTTGGAGACCAGGCTGGCCTCAAACTCACAGAGATCCGCCTGCCTCTGCCTCCCAAGTGCTGGGATTAAAGGCGTGCGCCACCACCGCCCGGCTATATTTATTTATTTATTTCGTGTGTGGTGTTATATTTGTGTGTGGTGCATGTATCTGTTACTGAAGGTGTGTGCAGGGGACTGAGCCTGTGTGCGGAGGCCTGAGATTGATGTCAAATGTTTTTTCCCCTCAGTGGCTCTCCACCTTTTTCTTTTATTGTTTGAGACATTCTCCCACTGAGCCTGAAGCTGGTCTAGTTGACTAGTGTTCTTGTTATCCTGAGAAGCCTCGGTGGGTCCCTTAAGCCGACAGTGCCTCCGTCTCTGGTTCTGTGGTCTGGGTATGAGACACCATCCTATACGAGCAAACTGATTAGCTGAGAAAGGGGATTTGTTCCAAAGAAATCCATGGTTACAGTCCAGCCTCCTGACTCCGTTCAAGGTTCCTCCCTCTGCATCCCACCCCAGGCTGATGTGGAGAACCCCAGGAGACACTCAGCCGTCTCATAGTTCCCAATTTTATCCATGGAGAGTTCTTGATGACGTTCATGTGTTTAGAATCAAGACCACAGTCACTGGGAAGTTGTCATGTCCAGTTCATGATGTACGTCAATGACAGACTGACTGATGACCCCTTCTATCTGCAGGTTGTCCTCAGACATTGAAAGGAAAATCCACCCACCCTCTTCCATACCATTCAGGCTGTGGTTTTGGGCTGCAGTGTCCACAGGAGTGGTTAACCTCCTCCCTCTTGGGGTGGAGCAAGCACAGCAGAGGAGGAAGCTCCCACGCTTGCACTCAGGCCTCAGTTCTTCATTCTCACCAGGGCATCCTTGCTTACCCCTGTGATTCTATACCAGCCTCCCAGCCTCTCTCCAAGGGACCTAGGCTCCTCCTTTAGGGCCATGGAAAGCATTTTTCTTAATGGTTTTACAACTTCAAATCAGACCCTGCAAAGGGCTCTGCCTGGACTCTGCTGTACGGGGCCAGGCACAGATTATGTCCTCTAATCCCCCACTTCCAGTCTCTTACCCAGCTGGACCCCGACATCTGACCTGGGCTCAACCCCTCAGCTCCCTCTGACCACCCACCCAACTTCAGCAATTTGCTGACGTCTTCCTAACTTGCTTCTTCTGCAGGACTGAGCCAAGTAGCCCAGCCGCAAGACAATCCACATACCGCATGTCATAGCACATGGGTGAGATCCTGCACAAACAGCCTAGGACAGGACATAGGCACACAGCCTCTAACCAGTGTAACCACACAGGTGAACTTATATATAAACAGTGCAAACTGAGTAAGTGTGTATATGACAGTGCACAATAATATACAGCAAGCAAGCACACAGACGACATCCAGTCACAATTGTAACAAAACGAAAGCAGGAAGTTCCAATAGCGCACAGGTGAATGAGTGCAGAGCCTGCACTGAACCACACTCAGGGACGTGTGCACAGATGGCCTATGACAGTACACAGCAAGTCTGTGGGTGGGTAGCACATTATCCCACATGGGCGACTAGTGCAGAAGTAGGCCGTAACAGTTCACAGGTGCCGGGCTGAGGGCTGACTGTTTCCTCCTCTCTAACAGGACTGCATGTACAAATGTCCCTGTAGAGGGGGTTGGGGACGGTGTCTGCACTTGGACTTATCTTCAGCTCTTATGCGATGTGAGGCAAGAATGTTCCTTGGACACAGCAACCAGGTAGCACCATCGATGGAGAGGCTGCATTTGCCAGTGCTTGATCTTGGACTTCCAGCCATTAGAAGCATGAAGAATGAATCCATGCTGTTTGTCTCCTGCACTCTGCTGCCCCAGCACAGGACAGATTGATACAGCAAAGGGAATGCATGGTATTACCAAAGGAGATCCCCAAGCAAGGGTCTGCATAACACATACTGTACATACATAAACATGTTCGTTAACAACTGATGGAAAGCCCAGACACCAGTCAGGTGGCTTCTCACAGTGGGAAGATACGTGGTAAGGGTGGGTGGGGTAAAGAAGAAATACTAATCAGAGAGAGGGTGGTGAAGGTTCTGGATGAGGGAGCCAGGAAAGACATCACATCCCTAGAAAGACCCCAGAAAATCTGAAACCATGGGGGTGACAGTCAGCCAGGATTAGGGCTCTCCTTCAGGAAAGGATCAGCAGGTTGATTCTCATCCTGGCAGGACAAGGACAGCACTGTCCAAGACAGCGAGGTCAGAGCCAGGAGGATCCCTGGCGTCACTGGGCAGAAAGCCTCTCCCACAGTCAGAAACTTCCTGTTTAAAATATAGAAAAGGACGGGGGCCTGAGAAGCAACAGCTGAAGCTATCTTCTGGCCTCTACATTCATATACACACATGCACATGTGCACAAGCACATGCAATCAGACACAATTCCATGTCTGCATATGAGCGTGCAGACACACAAAGACACACACAAAAAAAGAGTGAATCTAATGGGCTATACATGATGGAATGACACCCCCCCCATGGAAGAAAGTGAGGAGAGGCCACAAGAGTACATACAATTCACATGAGTGCAAGAGGGATTTGTATGCTAGGTTCGGCCCAAGTGGCTTGTGCTGAAATTTCATCCATACCTATATCAACGTGTTGTTTTCCAGAAGCATCTGCAGCCCCATTCACTGGCACACCCGACCAGCTGTACCTTGCACCACTGAGGAATGGCTAGGTGGAGAAGGGCAGTGCAAACATCAGCCTAGGAGGGGTCGGGGACTCAGCACCATGGATACGGGAAATGGGCAAGGCTGTGCGCCTGGCTTGTTAGAATTGGATACCAAAGGCAATCACGCAGCTTTCCACACTGACTGCCAAAGCCCAGAACTAAGCAAGTAAATAAATATATCCATAAATTTAAAGGAGCCTCTGTTAGCCTGTCATTATTGTTCACTGATGATAGGAAACTGGAATATGAATGCAGTTGGAAAGACAGCAGCGTCTCTTTGGTACATCAAAAAGCCCTCCCTGCTAGCTCAGGACTTTGGAAAGATGCTGGCATCAAAGCTACTGTTAATCTATTCTCCTGATGTCAGATTGCAATGACAGAGGCCCCGATATATCAATTCCATCTCCGTTCAGAAACTCTCAGTTCTACACCAGGGAAGTCAAATGGACTTTTATCACCATTCACAACAAAGTGCTCAGTTTTCTCGATGAAAAAATAAAAATGCAGAATGTGGTTAAAATGTAATCATATTTGGGAGGAAAGAGTCAACCTCACTCAATACTGGAGATCTTGAGACGACTCTGCCACCAACAAAGTGGATACCACCAGCTGTAGAACTTCTGGAGCCCTGGAGTGACATGTGGAAAATGCATGGAGTTTAAGTCATACCAACCCCCTGGGATAGCTCACCTTTATTGACAACTTGACAGGATCTGGATCATCTAGGAATGAAGCCTCTGAATGTGCCTGTGAGGGAGTTGCTAGGTTAGGTAAACTAAACTGCAAAGACCCACCACACAGCATATTCCCAGACTTGATGTAGATTTCCAGACTTAACTAAAAAGAGAAAGTGGATTGAGCACCAACCAGCATTCATTTTCTCTCCACTTCCCAAGTGTAGATACAGTGTGACTCCCTCCCGTGACTTCCCTACCATGAGGGATTATACCTTGAACCAATCATGAGCCCGAACAAGCTCTTCCTTTGTTGTGTTGCTTTGATCAGGTATTTTGACCAAGCAATGGGAAAAGTGACTAAGACACCCTACGTTCTCCAGGGACCCCATGCGTTTGCTCCACTCTCCTGTGTTGGATGCATCGGCATCTACACAATTGATCTCTGCGTTAGAGAGCATGGCACGGCTCTGGAGTGCCTATGCTTCTAATCCCTAGAACGCTGACAGGCTGGTTGCCACTCTCAGAGAGAAAACATAGGAATACAGGAAGGCCTTTCATGGATCCTTCTCATGAATGTCAAGTCCTAACTTCTGGAATGCTACAGGCCCACTCGCCCTTAGTGGGGACATGTGTGCCTGCATCCTCTACGCATCATATGTGTTCATGCCTGTGTCCACATGTGCATGCATACACACAGGTAGATGTGTTTGTACAGGCTGGATATCAGTGTCAAGTATCTTCCTCAGGAATTCTCCACCTTATTTTTGAGACAGGGTCTCTCAGTGAAGCCAAAGCTCACCTATTCAGCAAGACCCATTGGTCAGCCAGACCTAGGCCTCCTCCTGGCTCCTCATGCTCAGGGCAAAGACTATAGCTGTACTTCATTGCCCTCACCTTTTGACGTGGGCACTGGCTAAGTACATGGCCCACTCCTCACGTTCATGCACCAAGCATTTGCCTTGCTGAGCTGTATCCTCAGATGACTCAGTGGAGACTCTGGGTCCTAGAAAAAAAGAGTCTGACGAAAGGCTCACCAAAGCCTGCTGGCAGAGTTTTGCTGTATTGTCAACAACCTTGACTCTAGTGTTAAAATCTTCCCAGGGCCTGGGAAGTGTGTATCTACTTGGCAAACATGGGCTCACTGGATGCCAGCTTCCAGGCTTGGACACCATAATTGTCCCTAAGAGCCATCTGTGAAATATCTGAGGGATCATGAGTTCTAACCTGGCCTCTTGGAATCTACCCACCATGCCAGGTGAACCCTATCCTTTGCTGACCTGTCTGAGGAAATCCTCATCCATCTGTTGAGTCCTGGGAACCTCTGGTCCCCACTGTCTCAAGCTGTCCCAGGAGAGGCAACTTGGGTAATAATGATGCTAATGACAAAGCGCTAACTGAAGACCCCGTAACCCTTGGTTTCCTCCTTTCCCATGGCCATGGTGATGAAGCGGGGCAGGCGCTGGGGGAGTTATTAGAACTGGCTGGGGATTAGCTAAGAGGTGGTTTGTGGTCAGGTGCCCAGCAGATGGGTTCAAATTGCCTGGCTTTAATTTCACCTAATTGGTGGGCTGGATTACCTCAAACTCGTGGGACTGGGAAGTGTGGCTCTGGCTATTAGTGCATAAGAAAAGGGTGACTCAGCCCCGTGGGGAAGAGGAGGGTAGAGGAGGAAAGGGTCTGACCACGGAGACCAGATGAGTAAGAGGTGGGTTACGCTCTCCAGCCACCAAGGTGGGTATCCTGTGAGAATCCGCCAGGAGTTCTCCACAGGGGATGGAAGAGAGTTGGAATTTGGAAGGGTGAAATTGGGTCAGCCTTGTATCTCTCCTATTGTTTGGTGTGGGGTTTTATTTCAGCTACAAATGCAAAAATGCACTTGTACAACTTCCAAATACTTGCCAGACTGCTAGATTGTGGTACTCCTCTAGCCTGAACTTAAATCCACATGCACGACATTATATAACATCTAAATGACCTTCCCCTCCAACTAGGTGTTGATTTTAAGCCATTAGCTTGTGGTGGTGATTACTGGTATAACGAGATGAATGAAGCTGCTTGGTATGAACCAGTACTGTCTTACCTCATATCCATTGGTATAACAGAATCCATGAGAGGGGATAATTTATAAAGAAAATATGTTGTCTAGGTTCATGCTTCTGGAGGGTGAGAAGTCCAAAATGAGGCATCTGGTGAGAGCCTCATGCTATTTCAACTGACAGCAGAAACGAAGAGTGAGTGGACATGAATACTGTGGAAGAGAGAAAAGGGGACTGAACGTCTAGAGGTGATGTAGACCCGCAGAAAAGCGCTGCTCCATTGTTAACTCTGCTAAACACCTCCCACTAGGTCCCACCTCCAGTTGCTGTCACATTGGGGAATTAATGTTGGAACATGGGAAGTTTGAGGAGACAGATTCAAATCTGAGCGCAGGGCCCCTCATGGGAAACAGGACTCTGCTCTCAGCCCCTGCACCCAATTATATTATTTGTTCTATATTTCCTTGTGCCAAACTCACAAAATCCTCTTCTCTGGGGACTATGTCAAATGCCTCCACCTTAATACACCCACCCATCCCTTCCTAGTTCACTTGTCATTCATTCATTCATTCATCACTTATAATCAGATCCTTAAGTCTGTGCTTAACCTGAGTGTGCTATATACCAAGCATCCACTAGACACTCCACAAACATTTGCTGAATGACTCAGTGAGCAGTGTTGCAATGATTGACAGTGGAGGTCGGAGGGTCTTCCACTGAGGGTAGTGGATAGCCTAGAGAGGCAGATGAGATGATGAGGGCTTTAGCAAGAGCTGATAGAGATGGGGATTTCTGTGAGCATAAATTAAGGCATATGTACAAAAAAGTAATGTCTGTGTGTTTTTGTTGATATGTGTGCTTGTGTTTAAACAGATGAATTTGTATGGATATATATGTATGTACATGTTTGTGTATACATGTGCACATATATGTCCTAATTGCCTTCATTCCTGGTTGCTAATCTATGCCTAGTCATCTCCTTTTACCCAGATTATGATGGAGGCTTCTAGAAAGAAAAACAAGGGATTGAGACCAAGAGAAAAGGCTATTAAAACGTCCTCTCAAAGCTTCCCAAGGGCTCTGATAAGGCATTTAGAGTTACTCTGTAATCTGCTTTTAATCTAAGAAGTGCTCTATGGCAGATCATCCAGAAAAAGACCAAAAGATAGATAGCTCTGTACCCCCTACCTGCTTGAGGGCTTCAAGACCCAGAAAGGCTGTCTGTCCCTGGTTGGACTCAGGGTTGCTGGTCTCAGTGCCAGCAGAATAAAAAGACTCTTGGGTCATGGGGTCAATGATGAACAGTTTCACCCAGCTCCCCAAATGCTCTTTAACAGTTGAACCCTCAACAGCCTGTTTCTGCATCTGCAAAATGTGAATGCTCTACCCAAGGGGCTGGTGTTGACTTCCAAAAGAGGACAGTTTCTACAGATCCAGTACGGTCCGTCAAGGGCCCAGGAGACTGGCGAATGCACTCTTTTATCACCCATGAATTTGTGCTGACTCTTGCCCCTTCCCTGTGTTATATAATCGTCACCATCACCAACTGAACGGCTCTCACCCTCAGGCCCCAGCTCAGGTGGCCACTGATCGAGCTTGGCCCCCAGACAGTTTAACCTCACTGGGGCCACCTGGTACTTGAAGTACCTCAAGGGCCTTCATAAAACTGCTGGGTGACCACAAAAGCAACCACCAGTTCCTCTGGCGCCCGGCCCAGCAGCATGCACCCGCCCTGGGGTGGGGTGGGGGGGTGAGTTGGGGGATGATGTAGCACTTTGTCGCTCTATCCTTAGCAGTCAGGGGGCAGGGGCCTCCGGGCAACTTGTCACTTCTTCATAGAAACCTGCTCAGGTCAGCCTGTGGAAAGCCCCACAGGGATGAGGGCGCTGGGGCTCTGTCCCCTCTCTATGTATGCACAAAAAGGGGGCTGCCTGCCTGCCGGGGCCTCAGATTAAATCTTTGAAGTTAGAATAGCAGTGACTTGCAAGGAACGAGGATGGCCTCCCAGACAAAAGCCTCCGACTGACTCTAATTGGGCAGACTTAAAGGGATAAAGCACAAGCCTGAAAGCTTAGCCCCTGGGAGGGGGGCGGTGGTCTCCTTAGAAGGGTCTTGATCCTTGCAGGGCTTGGACATTGGGGGACAACCATGAGCCTACATCGATACTTTTGTCTCCTACCTAAATGTTAAGTCACCCCAAATCTGACTCTATTTATCTCAGTCTCCTTCATCAACCATCTATCTCTTTCTTCAAAACCCAGAGAGCTCCGATTACTAGGCTCGCCCCAGTACCACCAGACTCTGCGGTCAGGGCAGCTGCCCTGTCCTTCGAGTATTAGCCCATCTTGCTCCCGTGGATACAAAGCTGGGAATAAACATTCGAGCAAACCCACAGGAGCACAGCAGCGGTTGCCAAGGGCGGCATGGAGAAGCTCCAATTGGAAGGAGGGGGCTCTGGGGCTCTGAGCATCACTGATCCCTGGTAATGGTAAGAAAGGCATACAGATGGCCTTGTGTGTGTGTGTGCCAGGGCAAGAAAGGAGACTGGAGTGCCACACAGTCTGGAAAGGATACTCGACCACCAAACCGTTCAGAGCCTGAAAGTCAAAATGAGAGGCCACAGAGGACTGGGCATGGCTGTGGTGCTCAGTACCCGCCTTCCTCAGAGAACATGGTACCCCATGTCTTCTTGTAGGAGGATGACGTGGGGAAGATGAAAAGATCTGTTTACATCTCTGAAGGTCCGGCACTGAGGGTTAATGGCAAACTTCCCATGTGATAACACTCTTGAAGAAGGAAGAGAGTGGGCCAGGCTATGGGACTTCCCGTGCCCGGCTGATTGGCACCATGGCTCTGACTGCTGCTCCTGGGTCCAGAGGGAGAGGTAAGAAAGAAGAATGATCAGATGAAAAGGAGCTAGGGCCTCACAGACAAGGCAGGAACTTGAGATGGTCTGGGAAAGATGGCAACAGGCAGGCTACTGTTCGCAGCAAGCAGGATGAAAAGGCTCGGTTCCAGGAATGAACACACAGAGCTCCCGAAACTCCCCAGCGCAAGGGACTTCAGTGGTGCTCTGTCTGGTGGAACGAAATGGCCCCTGAAGCCTTCCCACGTGATCCAGAAACCTCTGCTGGCCTTCACCCTGACAGTTTCACTGGAGGTCTTTCTTTCTGTCCTATCACAGCTTGCAAGTCAGATCCAGCCCCACGCCTTGGTTGTTTATCTGAAGGGAGAACATTTCAGAGAACCTCATCTTGGCTAATCTTTCAGACAGGGTGAAGAAGGACAGACAGACAGCAGGTTTGTGCCATGACATGTTTGTGGCACATACCACTTTCAGCAGCCCGGACTGTCGTGTTCTCTGTCCTGCTTGCCTCACCTCCCTCCTGGTGCTGGAGGAGATGAGGGCCAGCAGGGAAAAGGTAGAGAGAACTATCCCTACCCCTAGTGGGTTTACCGACCACTGATTGTGTGCTCTACTCGATAGACAATCTAAAGAAAGGAGGTTGCAGGTCCAGAGCCCAGCTCCTAGCATTCCCAGCCCCAGGAGTGTCTGCTTCTCTCTACAGATGGGGTACATCCATGGCAAGTCATCAAGATACTCTGAGCCTCAGTTTCTCATCCTTGAGAAGAGGGATGATCTCACCCTGCACTCTTTTCACAGCCTGCAGGCTGGAGGTAAAAAATACAGTAAACACAGGAAGTAGGCTTGGGTACTGAATCTACTGAAGCCTGAGCAAGATGCACACACTGGCCTTCCGGCAGCCCCGCAGCATTCTTGGGATCCTCATCTTCCTTGCCTTCCCAAGCACCTGCTGTATTAAAAGCATAACATTTGATTTGCTGTTATTATTACTAAAACTCTTATTACTATTTGAGACAGCATCTTGTGTATTTCAGGCTAATTCTGAACTCCCTGTGAGGACAAGGATGACCTTGTTTTTCTTATTCTTCTGCCTCTACTCACCAAGTGCCGGTATTATAAGCATTCACCACCATGCCTGGTTTATGCATACAGAACTGGTGACTAGACCAGGAGGTTTATGTATATTAGGTACACAGTCTACTGACTGAGCTACATCCCCAGCCCTTTTTATCTGAGTAAGGAAGCCAGCAGCCACTCCTCAAAGCAGAATGAGCTTTGCTATGCAAGTGGATCCATGACCCCATATGAGAAACCTCAAGGCCATGTGGCCTTTGGCATTCAGAATGCTTCCCATTTAGAACGGTAAGCAGTTGCATGCATCAGTATTATTTAACATCCCCAGTGGGACCTGGGGCAATGCCTTGCAATAAAGCACAGTGATATTTCTGCAGAAAAATGTATGAACATGTGCACGAAGTGAAATAAACAAGGGCTATAAATAGCCTAGTGTCAGTCTGGGTCAATTTTTGCTGCCTAATAAGTTCAGGTCAGGCCAGTTGTGACAGCCAAATAAGTTATCAATTGTAGACTTTCCAAGTGCTTGGGCCTTTAGGATTACAGAGGGGACTTCCATGACAGATGAGAGTCTACTGCCCTCCATTCTCTGTGCTAAGGGCACCTAGGTGATACGTTACCAAGGCCACAGGTACAAGTACTCCTTCTACCCTTGGTACTAGAAGAGAAGCTGAGTCCCGAACAGGAAGCTGCAGGAGGATGCACTCCGCCAAACTTCAAGATGCAGGTTCTGAACCTCAGTGTCTGACTAACGCCTATGGCTACCAAGCAGGGAGTTGTAAGAGTCGAAGAGTGGAGTAGAAAAAGGAGAAAATCCTCCTTCTGTTGGGTTAAAGTCACAGGAACAAGGAGAGCAGCCCGTTCTGGATTTCTATCCACACTTCCTTCTAACCTGGAAGAGCCACAGTCCCAACACATGAGATGTCAGGAAACAAGACACCCTGATTTCTCCAGCTCGGTGCCAGGGGATCGAGAGTCGAGGCTTCACTAGACTGGTGTCCTCATCAAAGATTTTAGCTCCCTGCCTTGTCCCCAGACTGGCTCTATCAGTGTCCCTGACTCCATAGTCAGGTTTACCTTCTAATGGAGTCAACTAAACATGTTACTCCTTTCAAAAAAAAAAAAAGTCCTCTAGAGTTTTTGCTGAGGACCTGAACACTCTGCCTTCGGCTGCTAGACAGCATCAGTGTACTGCATAGCCCCCCCAGGTCAACTAAAGCCAGTGACGTCATTCCACAGGCTCAGGCTCAGTGCCCGATTTCACCACCACCTCTGTCTCCCACTGCCACTCTCCTCCCTTCCTTCCTTAGGTTAAAGTCTGCTAAAATTGAAGAGTTTCATCTGGTCCTCTCCCCAAGGAACATTGGTTGATGCTCCCCAAGACAAAAGCGAACCCGAGTGTTCTTCTCTTGGAGAATGTCCCACTTCTCTTCTCTAGAGTTCTTGGCGCCTCCAGGATTCTACCATCTAGTGGGCCCACTTTATTCAAGAGGGCAAATTGGACCCCATTTTACTCAGAATTACGATTGTTTGCCGTGGGGTGTGTGGAGTTGGACAAGATGATGCTGAATAAATGAGTGTCACAGAACGAGGGCCTAGAGCTCAGGCTAGGGCCTAGCTTCGTTCTGGAACGAGGCGCCATGCAGTTCACCACTTTCAAAAAGCTCTCAGCCCGGGGAAGTTCTCAAATGACAGCCAGAGTGTTGGGGTGTTTCCTAACAACTCCCATGGGTGACAAGTAAGGAAGGAACCACACCATAAATCTACTGTTTCTTTGGTCTCTGAACTGTTCAAGGTCTCCTCTTCCTCCCTCCTCCCGTCACAGTATGTACTCACCACAGCATCAGTAGCCTGTGGCCACCAGTCTAAGAATGTAGAGCTTTGCCAAAGAAGCTTCAATGGGATCAATCAGTGTTGATGGGTCTATAAGTAGGTTTCTAGGGCTATTTTCTTGACACTGAGTGACAAGCAATGGTTTTCTTGATTTGATCTTGATAATTGAGTCGCTGGGGCAGGGCGGGGGTGGAGAAGAGCTACAACTCTTTGGTAGAAGAGGCTTCCCATGGGACGTCCAGACTCTCTATGATTCTTCAAATTAGTAGCAGAGGTAGCAGAGGAAAGCTCTGCATTGCATCACAAGGCAGCACTGATCCCTCTCACCCTCTGGGCACTCAGCAGATCTCTTAGCCTCACAGTCCACGGGCAGCTGTGGACCAGGAGATCCTGTTGACAAAGGGCTCCCCTAAGCATTCTACACCATTCCTGTAGACACAGTCCCCCTGTCTCAGCTTACCACAGCCCATGATGTAACAGGTTGTGGCCTGGATCTAATTAAGAAGACACCCTAGGATTGAAAAGTGTTCCCCAGGAACCCCATATGAACATAGATATCATCTATTGATTTGGTAACTTAGCAACTTTTACTAGCCTTGGCTGGACACCATGGCACAGCCATGGTGGCTTTGTGGGTACATATAGATCATTCTGGTGCTTGCAGTAGGACCTGTGTCTGTCTGTCCTATACCAGTTGTAGTTCCTATATTTTCAGGCTCTTTTCCCATGGGCTACCATGGGCTTGAACTCGAAGCTTCTTTTATTTGCTGATTTGCTTTCTTTGATATATTTGTGTGCACATACACTGTGTATGTGTGTGTGTGCGCACATAGTATGTGTATATGATGTATGTATATATTATGAACGTGTGTGTGACCATGGTGTGTATATGATGTGTGTATGTGTTGTGAATATGTGTGTGAGTGTGGTGTGTAGACGATGCGTGACTTGGTATGTGTATATTTACACGTAAGTATGCATGTGTCTGTGATGTGTGTCTGTGGTGTGTCTGTGGTATGCATTTGTGATATGTATATGCATGGGACGTGTGCATTTTATATCTATATGTGTATGTGTGTTTGTGTGACATGTGTATAAGATATGTATATGTGTGTATTGACATGTGTATATGATATCTATATGTGTATGTGATTTTGTATATGAGTGAGTTTGCATATATATGTAGTGTGTATATATGATGTGTGTGCATGTGGCATATATATATAAGGTGTATATGTATATGATATTTATATGCATATGTGTGTACAGTGTGTGTGCATTTATGTATGTGGCATGCATATATGATACATATGAATACATGTGTGTGAGTACATGTGCCATCTAGCACATGTGCATTCCATGACATATGTGTGGAGGCCAGAGGACATACTTTTGGAGTTGCTTCTTGTTTGGTTGCAGGGTTTCTCTGGTTTCTACCACTTCATCACACAGCCCAGGTTAGCTGGCCTCTGAGCTTCTGCACGGGTCCCCCTTCTCTACCCCATGTTGCTGCGGGATCACTAGGGTTACAAATGCATAGCGCTACATCCAGCCTTGAAAACATGGCTCCTTTAGATCCGAGCTGAGGTCATGGGCTTGTGTGGCAAGTGCTTTCACTACTGAGTGTCTCCAGGTCCCTTTGATGCATTTTGACATTCATTAGAGCTTTGATAATGTACACGAGTCGATGCCATTGAACCAAAGCCGGTCTAAAATAAAGTCCCCTTCTCTCTGAGTCTGTCTCCCCTGCAGTCACCGAGAGTCAAGTTCAATGCAGCATGCCCACAGCTTTGCAGTTCTTACATTTATACTAAAGTCCTGCTGGGGGACAGGCCGTAGGTCTCCTGGTACTACACAGATGACTAAGCCCGAGCCAACGCTGGCTTCCAGGTCCTCGCCATCTAGAAGGAAAAGTGGATATAGATATAGTGTCGTTTCTGGCATGGGACCTCTTCTTCCCTCACTCCCTGTGCCACTGACCATTTCCCAAGCTGTTCTTGAGTGTGGGCAGCTTAGACACGCCTTGCCTTCTGGAGTTTGGGCCACTCCAAGTAGGCGTCCTTCTGCCTGTCACTAAGCAGAGATGACATGAGTGGGTACAACTGACATGTTTCTTCCTTTTGGAAGTGTGGGTGCCTGCAACATTTTCTTCTCTTCCTCCTTCCAGAAGTGCAGTGGGTAGTGTGCCAGTGAGGAGTGGGTGGATCCAACCAGCATGGTCCAAATGGCCACCCTGACTTCCCCACTTCTTAAGCGTCTATGCTGCTGCTTTGGGGCTAGTGAGGTCCCTCAATATGCTGCTGACATTCTCACCCACACTGGGAAGGGCTCAGAGTACTGCCAGAGCAGGAAGCAGGAAGATTCTTCCTAGCCATAGAATGTCAACACCATCTAAGGCTAATACCAGCACACACAGGAAGACAGCTAAAAGCTCCTACATTGGAATAGCTCAGTCTTATTTCCACTGCCGTGCACTCCTCCTGGGAATGTTCCAGGATCTCCGTCCCAGTGTCATTCATGGCCACCATGCCTTTCAGTCTTACCTTCTTTTGCTGTGATACAACATGAAAAGTTGTGCTTCTGGTCTTCATTGGCCTTCAGTCCCTGATCTTTGTTAGGTGGAAGACTGAGTGATCTCATCTTGCTCAGTGCCCAGAAAAACTGGAAGCACATAGTGGCTGCTTCACAAATACTGTACAATTAAAATGCACACGGTTTCATAAATATTGTGCAATTAAAATAAGATGTGGTGTTTTGTTGAAGGAGCAAAGATATTTTAAATTTCATTAATTCAAAACTGAGGGTTTAGGTTAAGCCAGGCCCCTAAAATCTCTTTTCCAGCTCATAATACCATTTGAAAGCAAATGATGTATGATCTTAGTCAAGACTAGAGATGTGTTTCTTGTTCATTGTCTGTAGAATGAAGATCAGATAATCCTAAGGATCTGTGGAAGAAACCATCAACCACAGCAGGGGATGGGTGGGGAAGAAGGGCGGGGCCTCAGTGCCCTTTCTTTGCAGTGAAGTCAAATGTGTTTATTGTATCTGGTTCTTCACGTCGATCTCAGGAGCAACTATCACATAATGAGTGCAGGATGTAGGGAGGGGTTTCTCTCTGTCCTAGATGGTGTGAGCTTACCAACTGACATCCCACTCTGATGGCTTATTTTTAAGGCATCATGGTGAGGGTGCATCATCTATGGCTTTCCTCAGGATGCTCTGTTTCCAGAGGATTCAGTCTGAGCATTGCATTTCAAGGGAATCATTTTCTCTTTGGGATTTCCTGGCAAGCAGATAGACAAGGAGAGAAGACCCTGAGAGAAAGGATGTTGGAGCATGCTTGCTGGGTAAATTATGTGCAGAGATGAACATGGCACTGTGCGGCTCCAGCACCCCGGAGCTGGGAGGTGGCAGACCTACTCCCTGGCCAGCTTTGTGCTTTGATGTGGAGACTCTTGGGTGAAGTTAAGCTCTGCTTACCTGCATCTGTTACCTTACAGCCCACATGAAAGAGCTTGAAGCGACATGCCTCACCCTAAGGTGACTCGCCCTGAAGTTATTTGAGGTGGGCTTGGTGACTGGTTGGCACCTCAGGCAAGATCTATGCTCTCAGGAAGCTTCATCAGATATTGTAATTTTCACCCCTGAACCATACGGGATTCTCAACTGAACCTCCCTTTCCAGAAATGTACTGCATATCATATAACACCAAGACTGGTCATAACATAAATGCATTTTATTTAGTTTTTAAATTCATTTCTGAGTAAGCCTAGGGATCAAACCCAGGGTTTCGCCCATGCTAGGTGAGCACTCACTAATGTGGTGTTATCTCCACCCCTATACGTGAATTTCGAAAACAAATGCCTATTAAGTGCACAAACCAGACCTTCCTCTTCCTGTGAAAGCAGTGAGATAATCAGGGACCCCTACTGGATGCATAGATCAGACCCTGGGTGACACACACTCCCAGCTTACACTTTGCTTTTTCTGTGACTCATGTTTCATCAGGAACCTCAGTGTACAACTCTCTCTGCAGCATCTTCCCAGCCCCAATTCTGTGCCTCAGAGAGCTCCTGGGGATGATTGACAAGTCCATCTCACCCATTCTTTGCTTGCTGGAATCTCAGAGTGGGCTCTAATACCAAGCTGAGGAGCATATTCTAGTTAGGGCATGACTGGTTTAGGAATAACTTGTTGAATTAAATGCACAGAACTCGGCGCCCCTAACAAGCCAGAAGGCTAGGTCAGCGTTGCACCACTCTCATGGGAAGACATGGCTGCCTCTGTTATAGAACCTTGGGAAATGGGAATTCCTTAGTCAACAGGCTTTAATATTCATGACCACAAGCCACCTGGTAAAATTTACTCTCACTTTTAGTTGCAGTTGGCCATCTCTGCAAACAGCAAAGATCCACCTGGAAACACTAAAAGAATCCACTGTAGACATCTGGAAAGCAGACCACTCAATCTTTGTGTATCTACCTCTTAATCCATACCTTCAGTCACTGTGAGTACCTCAGATTGCTGAGCACCGCTCTGCTCCCAGCACACTAACTTGGCACTGAAGATGCAGAATTGAGAAAAATAGTATTTTTATCTCCAAATAACCTAAACATAAACCAAACTTCTAGGTTATTATCAAGACTAAGGAGCAATGATCTCTGTCCTCATGCATTCTCTTCCTCAGTTCTCAAATGTCTTAGACTCAAATCCTTCTACTACTCAACGACACTGAAGATGATCTTTTGCTCCTCTGCCCATAGAGACAAAAGAAGTAGATAGGAAGGCCCTAGACTAGTCATCCTCAGGTGCAAAGGGTGGTCTCTGGTCTCTACCTGCCACGTGTGGGTCTGTGAGCCAAGCAAGCTCTGTACTGACCTTCACTTCCTGGTATGACAAGGGCCTTCTGGTTACTGCTCCTGCCACCAAGTCAGAGTATATATTGATATGTGAGAGAGTTCTGCAAGGTTCCAAAATAATGCAGATGTGGAACAATGATACCAGACTGTACCCTGGAGCCCCGTAGAAGCCAATTGGATGTCAGGGTGGAAGATCCTAGGAGGTGATAGCCATGGCTATAGGTCCTTTGGCCAATCTTGAGAAAAAATGCAGAAGACTCTGCAGGACAATCAGGAAAACATGTCAACATGGAAGGGAGCTGCCAACTCCCCCCCATGACCCATTTCTGGGAGATGAGAGAGCTCATGAGCCCATGAGAACTGTGAATCAAAGGGAGAAGCTGTAGACCTCAGCAGGTGGGGCCACAGCCCAAAGAAGAAAGCTTGCCACAAGCCCAGAAGCCGCCGGGCACAGACGCTCTTCTTCAGCCTGCCCTTCTGAAGATGGCCATGCATATTTACATCTTATCGTTTCTTCTAGAGAAACGAAAGAGCACCCATCTGCCCAACCACACTCCGCTTCCAGGAAACCGAAATGAGAGCGGATGTTGTCTCTCATGGCTTGCTTTCGTTTTTTGTGCTTTCCTTTCATGCGGGACTCTATTTTTGTTATTGCATTCTTACAAGATACTCTTGGAGATATTTTCTTTTCTTTTTTTCTCCCTACGTTCCCCCCTGAACTGTCCAAAGTCTTGCCCCACAGCAGGAGAGGCAGATACTGAGGAGACCATTTAGTCAAACTCAAGTCGCCCTGCACGTTCCCTCACAACCCTTCAGGATGATGCCCAGAAGGCTGCTGTGGGGCTGAGGCCTTGTACCATAGGTGCTGTTCCACAGTTGCCAAGCCTGCTGTGGGACACACGGCCTCAAGAGCTTTCCATTCTGAGTCTAAAGAGAAGAGAAGCGAGATAATGCACTTCCCAGTGCCTGCTCCCATACCTTCAGCTACCTTTTCATAGCCCTTGTCTGATCCAACTCTAATTGTCTTTACAGACTTGTTATGGGGTCATTCCTCCTTTTGGAGGTGAGAGGAGATTGGTAAGCAGACACGGGGACCCAGAAAGAGAAGCAGGATAGGGCCATAGAACTTCCTAGCTGCAAAGATCACACTCCCACCCGTCTTAGAGAGAAGCCTTAAGGACATGAGCTGTGAAGGTTTCCTGCACTTCTTCAGGATCCTGCACTCAAGAAGTAGACGTTAATTTCAAGGTGTTTCCAGGCTCTGGGATGCTGCTGTGTCCTGCTGGACACATGAAATCTAAGTCATTTGTGCCCCCCATCCTGGGATTATTTTAAATATGTTAACTCTTGACTTGCCAAAGCCCTGTAGGACTCTTCAGTGTGCATGGTAACTTGTTCCTCCAAGGAGACCCAGCCCCAGCCTCTTGTCAAAGATGCACAGGTCTGCAAATGCAAACACATAGGGGCATGACAAGGAGGCCATTCCCAGCGCAGTCCTGGGAAAGCCCTCCAGAGCTGATCCTTGCTCACAAACACAGCTCTGGGAGATAGGAAGCTGTTTGGGACATTCCAGCCAGGGCTAAGGAGCATCCCTTGAATGCAAGGAGAGGGTCAATACCAGGTAAAAATGGGTATGAGAAATCTTGCAATCCATGATTTCAATGCATAGAATCACAGAACATTCTAGAACATTCACAGGACAAGAGTCAGTACCTTAGAATGTTCTCTCACACATTGTTCATACATTGACCCAGAGTGCCAGGTCAAACATCCTATCCCTCTATTTCCTGTTCATACAAATCTGTAACCCATTCACTCTGTCAACTCCTTGCTTATATGGACTGTAGGAAGCTATATCCTGGAATCTTCATCCTCAAGGTCAATGTAGGTCATCTGTTTCAGGACAGAGGGACTGAACTTGTCACCTTGTAAAGAAAAGCTTATGGAGAGTGATCAAACTCCTAGACTCCAGCTTCTGTCTTTAAACCACTCTACTACACTGATAGTCACCACTGGCAAGGTGGCCTAACTCATTTGCTGGAGTTTCATTTCTGTTGCTGTGATAAAATACTCCAACCCAAAGCAAATTAAGGGAGAGAGGGTTTTATTTCAGTGTCCAATTCTAGGTTATAGTCCATCACTGTAAGTCAAGGTAAGAACTTCAGAAAGTTAGTCACATCAAATCAACCGTCACAAGCAGAAAGAAGCAAATATGCATGCCTTCTTATTTGCTTGCTTGTGCTCAGCTCACAGTCTCTACTCTTACATAGTTCAGGACCCCCTGCCTGGGGAATGGTGTTGCCCACACTGGACTGGATCTTCCCACACATCAACTTAGTTAAAACAGATCCTCACAGGAATGCCTGTAGGGCAACCCAGCATTGACAGTTCCTCAAGGAACCTCTCTTTCAGGTAATGCTGAGCTGTTTCCAGTTGAAAATTAAAGCTAAACATTGTGTCATCATCATAGAATTTGTGCAACGGTCTCTCCTGACAAAAACATAAGATCCCTTCCTTCTTTCTTCCTTCCTTTCCTTCTTCCTTCTATCTTTCCTTCTTTTTTTCCTCCCTTCTTTCCTTTTGCCTGTGAACAAGTACTAAGCCACTTGGCTCAATAATAACACTGGGATCACAGTGTGAGCAGGATGGACCTGTGTTTAGCCGTTAGGGGCCAAGGTTGGCAATCAGCACAAAGAGAGCAAGGGAAGCTCCCATCTATCAGGCAGTGGCATCAGGAGGCTGAGGGGGCACCATTCAACTCCAAAAAGGTGGGCAAAAAGAAGCTCAGCCTTGCCATGCACAGTTTTAATCTTGTGAAAAATTCCCACCAAAGTGCATCTCCTCTCTCAAAAACTGCTATAAACTTAACCACCCAGGGTTATAGGCTAGCCCTTCAGAAACACCATCAAAAGTTAAAATGAGGGTCTGTGAGGTGGCTCAGTGGACAGAAGCACTTGCTGCCTAGCCTGTTGACCTAAGTTGGATCCCTGGAACTACAAGGTACAAGGAGAGAACCAACCGCCACAAGCTGTCCTCTGAGATCCACAAGTGCACTATGCATACATGTGCTCTCTTTCTCTCTCTCTCTCTCTCTCTCTCTCTCTCTCTCTCTATATATATATATATATATATATATATATATATATATATATATATATTAGATAGATAGATAGATAGATAGATAGATAGATAGATAGATAGATATAGATATAGATATAGATATAGATCTCACACACACACACATGCAGGCACACACACAGACACACACAAATAAATACATTTTAATAATTATGCTAATCTAAGGTCTGGGTTGGCTTTTAAATGGTCATTCACATCTTACAGCATGGGAATTGTCTTGCTGACTGAGGATACTCCTCACTATTGGGTCCTCAGGTCCTGATGAGTAAACTAACTTTCTGTCCCCATGCTGCTCTGAGCTCCTAGAACAGGTCTGGGCCTGTGTCCTGGGCTTTCTGACATCAGGATATGGGAAGGCTGAATTTTTTTGCTGGCTTCATGTTAAACCTGCTTCAAGAATCTTTCAAATATTTAGTCTACTCCTTCCCTAACGGTTGGGAAGCCACAGCAAAAGGCAGGAAAAGCAAGAATAGAAAAGTGTGGATACACATTTTCACTCTCCCTGTCACCAAATAAAGAGGAAAAACAAACAAACAAAGTAAAAAAGAACCTCTCAACACCTCAGGGACTGTATTCCAGTATCCTCTGGAAGAATAGAGGGGCCACTCTGCTGACCTTGGGCTTGGCTGAGCATTGGTCACAACTGTGTGCTTGTGATGGTTTGACTTCAGGGTGCAATAGAAAACAGAAGACATTTTTGAAGACAGAGAAAACTTTTTTTGTGTGTGTGGCAAGGGAGAAGAGAAAAGAAAGGTTTGTTTTAATGCCAGACAACAAGGAATTGATCTTTATTAAACAGCCAAACGATAGTGATGCTCATCCCTTGACTTACTGTCTTAGACTCCTCCCTGTGTGTCAACTCATTTGCTCCTCATGGCATGTCTGGATCTCCACTGATGATGCTTCTATGGCAGTGGACCAGTGGGCAGGCATGTCCATCTCTGGCATCCATGACTGTACATTGGTGTGGAGGCTCCTAAGAGGAACTTCCCCCTGAGACTTTTATTTCTTCTTCTGTTGTGTGTAAATGCATCTCAGGTGGAGGAGGAGAACAGAGCCCAGAGGCAGGTCTGGTTTTGTGACTCCAAGTTATTGACACCCTACTTCTCTTCTGATGAGGGGAAGGCACAGAATGAAGGAATTCACTCACCGTGCTGAAGATCTACAAGAGAGGATTCCATAAACAATCGAACCCCAAAACACAAGCAGCTAATGAACCCCAAACCACCCACAATATCTTCGTTGAACAGAGAATACTCCCACTTCCAGCATAGACATCACCATTCTCTGAAGGGAAGGTGCTTAGAATGTATTTTGAATCAGTTTTTAAAGTATCTATGTTTCCTCACACAGAGAAATGGATGGGAGCAGAGGCCCTGGCTTGGCATCTTCTTCCTCGGGAGCAAGTTGTCCCCTATCAGTGTATTCTCAAAGGAGTCAGCTGGGGAGTGGTTTCTTATGTCAGATTTCACTCTTATGTTCTTATCCCACAAAAAAGCCCTTCTCAGCTCTCAGTGCTCAAGCAACTGCTCATTTTAACACCTTACATGTAAGGAAGCCAGCATGGTTTGAGAAATTAACACCCGGTCCAGCAAGCGAGCCCTCAAACCAGTTCCCATTTGCCAGCCTGTAATAGATGAAGCATTTCGTATCTATGCTGAAGATGTGGAGGGCTCCCCTGCTCAGGAAGGTACAGTAGGTAGTTTGGGGTTCAATTGCCCTTGAAATCCTTTCTTGTGTACCTTTAGCACCATGAGTGAACTCCTTCAATCTGTGCCTTCCCCCATCAACTCATGAGGTGCTTTGAGAGCAACATGCAACTTCTCAAGCTGCTGTGCTTTGTGACAAAGTGCCAAGAGAAGACTTCATCATTACTCATGACTGGTGTGTGTGTGTGTGTGTGTGTGTGTGTGTGTGTGTGTGTGTGTGTGCATGTGAAGGTAGATATCATATAAGTTCCCCATAGAAGTTCCTCAGTTGGTCTCCACCTTATTTCTATTCAGTATCTATCTATCTATCTATCTATCTATCTATCTATCTATCTATCTATCATCTATCTATCTATCTTTTATTTTTTTTTGAGACAGAGTTGGTCACCTAACATGGAGTTCAGTACTTGCTTGACCAGTTGGCCATTGAGCTGCAGGGATCTGCTTGACCCCCACCAGAGCTTCAGTGATGGAGGCAAGACATCATCTTCAGCTTCTGATGGGATGCTGGGATCCAAACTCAAGTCCTCACATTTATGCAAGCAAGCACCCTGTCAGCTGAGCCATCTCCTCACCCTATGATCTGCTTTCTACGTAGATCCAAACACAGCCTCAGGCAGGGTTTAAATGGTTTCCCTCCCTCATGGGGTGGGCCTTAGACAAATCTGAGCATATGCGGTTTGAAGCAGATTCATCTGAACAGTTCAGTCCCATATTCCAGGCACCACTTTAACTCCAAGGAGCTGTGCTGCCGGGGCCACCAGCTTTCCAGCTCTGTTTGAGGAAGAAGAAGGCAGCCAAGCCCTTCACAACCACCTCTGCACTGCAGCATCAGAGCTTTGGAGAATCCTCATATTAAATACTTTTCTAGCCACTGCAACACCAAGCACCCTGTGTGACCACAGTGAATAAAAACATTGATCACCCAGGAGGCCAAAGACAAGCCTGTGAGGATGAGATGGATGCCACAGGCAAATCAGAACATGTTTCCAGACCCACACAGTCCATTGGAAGTCAGTCTGAAACCTGCTTACTTTTCCCTCTTACACAGATATCACACACACACACACACACACACAAACACACACACACACACACACACATCCATTTACACATGCACATGCAGACACCTGTATACACACACACACATTTTCACAAAAATACACAAGCACATACCTACGTACATATGGAGACATAGACATACATGGACAATTGTACATATACATACATGTATACTCATATATACATAGACACACACATGTATATACATGCACACAGACATACAACCATATATATACAGAAATACATATATAGATGTATACATGTGTACACATAGACATACATGTGTACATACACACAGAGACACAAATGGATACACACACAGATATAGGCACACACAAAAAGACACACATAGATTCATAAATACACACACATATAGACATACACAGAGATATATGCATACACACCAGCATACATATACACATATACAAATACACAGATATACACATAGACACAGATGGGCATGCACACACACACACATATATATGTATAATGCATAAGACATACACACACAGAAACACACCTGTATGCATGTACACATACATACAGACACATAGGCACAAACACAGATATATGTGCATGCATACATATATACACACAGACATACGTACACACGTAGACTCACACAGATACATACAAACACAGATAAACATATCCACACAGAGAGACAGACACCCCTCAAGCAGCACAAGGTTCTGTGATCTTGGAGAATTAAAGGTGAGGTGACATTTTCTCATCAGAAGGGACGTCCCCTGGCTTCTGCCACAAAGGGAGCCAAGACCTTAAACTATACCAGTGTTTTCCTTCTGTCTTTATTCAAATTACATAATCAAAGCTGCCTTTGGCTCTCGGTGTCTGGGGGGAAGCAGACTTGAGTCTACACAGCTGCGTGTTCAGCTCCTCGAGGCTGTGGAGCCATCAATGGGGCACCTCACATGAAGTTCAGAGCTGTGTTCCCTCCTCCTTCGTGAGGCACGAATGACCCTGATCACCTGGTGTGTTCAAGTTTGAGTCCTGACTCTTTGGCCCTACGGAATGCCCATGACTGTGTTTCTGCGCCTCCCATACCCACTGTCCTCTGGGATTCGGTACGAAGTGAGGGAGGACACAATTAAGAAATCACTTGGAGTGTGGATGTCCACCAGGAATGAGAGCTGCTGCAGGGCCCACTTCTCACTGAACTGGAGGACGGTGGCACCAGAATATGTGCCCCCATTAAAGTACACACTACATCAAAATATAAGTAACTCAGCTAAAGGACGGCGACCTCATTAAAACATGTCACCTGATCAAGCCTGTCTCACTGTTGCATCCTCCTGGAAGGTTTCTCAGACTCCCAGTGGGAAGAAGTCTGCCCTACATTGTGGAACCTCTCAAGCCACCTCTCTTCAAGGGTCCTGACCACCACCAATGCCAGAGAGGGCGTCCCTGTCCACGGGTCCTGTCTGGTCCTCTGGGTACACACCCTCAGCTCTGGTACAGTGCCGGGCACACAGAGGCTCCCTGCTCATATACCTGTCAACTGCTCAGGAATCTGGAGTCAAGGCTGACCCTGGGTGATGGACAGGGCCCAGATCAGTCATCTGGTCAGACTGTCTGTCATTTCTGCAACTGATCTCCTTCTGAGAGTCCAGGTTCTGGCAGCAAAGCCCGTGGCTGAGGCCTGCAGGGTATTCATCTTTTCGACACAGAGCATTCTGTAGATCTTTCCAAGAGATGGGCCACTTAAGGTACCCATAACCAACTGGAACTTCACCCTTTCCCTCTGAAAGCATTACAAAGGAAAAGAAAAAAAATTATCACCTGCCATGAATATCATCCAAAAGAAATATTGGTAGGCACAGGGTGGTGATGGTGGTGGGGAAATCCTTACACAACAATCCCAAAAAGAAATTCCAGCTTCTAGTATAGACATGATTTAAATTTTCATGAACAAATCATCTGGTTCACACAAAAGCAGCAGTGATACGGGTAAAAAAAAAAAAAAAGAAAGAAAATAGAAAACACACCATAAGCCACAGGGGACTGTGTGACCCGACAGGGTCCCCCCCAGGACCCTTCTGACCAGACTGCAGTGTGCACCCCTTGTCATGGAATACACCTTCTGCTCTGGCTAATTACTTTTTAAAATTCATATCTAGAGCCATGGGCTGCCTCGTGGGATTAAGCACAGTATGCTGTGCAAATTGAAAATAAGATAGCTGTTAGGAATATATGCTTGCCTCTATGATTACCGCAGCAAACAAAGGCAAAACATTAATTTACATCTATTATAATAGAGAAACAAAGCCAGAGACACTCCTGGCATCTCAGGCAAGAGATGGATTGGCGAAGGTGATGTTCTCCAGAGATGGGGTAGGTGATGGGCTGCAGGGGTAAAGGGCTCCTGGGATGAGGCTGAGGGAGTGAGGACTGCTTTGGAGGCTTCCACATTCCTCACCTACTTGATGGACAAGGAGAGGAATGAGGGTGTGGAAGGTAGGACCATGTCCACCAAGCAAGCTAGGAGCAAAAGGGACTTGGTTTCTCTCAAATTCACACCTGAGTTTCTGACAGGACATGTTTCAGACACGGGGTTTTGCTTTTAATCAAAAGGCTGTGAGAATCACAGAGAAATTCATGACAACATGCTCTTTCCCTTTCCCTTTATATTTCCGGTGGTCAACGCGCCCGCGCGCTGCACAATTTCTACGGTGACAGACACTTGGATTGTTTTTCCCGGTCACGGCTGCAGACCTTGGCCTTGAAGAGATCCGGAAACCAGACCCAAGGATGTCACTTAGATTGTCACTGTGACACCAGACTGGACACAGAGGCTTTGTGGTTCCTGGATGGCCATTCCTCGCCATTCTCCACTCTCATCTGGATGCTTTTCACTCAGGTCAAGCTGTCTGGCCTTCGAGTCTCTCTGACCTATGAGCAAAGGCAGAGCCTTGCCTGCTTGGGGTCTTGCCATTTTGCTTTTCCCTAACCCCCCACATGGAGGCAGGGAACAAGGTGTTAGGTGTTGACCGGTTGTTGCTCCAATGGAGAGCAGGAGTCAACTTATCTGTTCCTATGAGAAGTGCCAGGTCCGCCTTCCTTGGCACATGGACCTTATCTCATAGCCTGGAGCTCTCTACTGTCCTTTCAGAGAATTGCCTGTCTTGAACCAGCTGGGACCCAGACATTTCTGCCTCTTGCCTATGTCATAGATTGTACGCCTCCTCCCATGTCAGAGCCCGGTCCCCAACACCTGCTGACGGGACAGTGATAATCCTGTTCTTGCAGGGACAGTGCCAATCTCTGCAGAGCTTTAGTCGACCTGGGGCATTGGTGAGGTTTTGGAGTCCACTTGAAGCCAAGTCTTAGAAGACAATTCCCTGGCAGGGATTGAAGGGGACTGAGAAGTTATAAAGTTCTTTGCTATGTTTAATTCTTCCCAGACAAAGAAAAATCCAGCCATGCTAATGTTCCACTCAAATATTTGAAGCAGACAGTTTTGCCTCTCAACCATGCGTGTGTGCCCTTCATTAAGTCCTATGGTGGTGAACACATGGCTGTCCTCCCTCATGCAAATGTCGTAAGGCTTAGGAGGCACCTAGCTGGATTCCGGTTCACAGTGTCACCTACTCATTGCAGGACCTGGATGAATCACCAGCTCTCTCTGACCCTTTGTTTCCTCTTCTGCCCCATGGGCTTGAGGCAAAAGTCTCCATTGCATTGTACCCCGTTACCGCCAAGGTGAAGGCTTTGAGCAGTGACAATAATTTGTAGCAGAAACAGGAAGGAGAAAGGAGGACTCCTGGGATAGGAGGGGCTGAGGAGGCCGAGGGTGGGGAAGGTCTCTATCCTGGGGTCCTGGGTTTTCAAGTGCTTTATCTGGTAGAAATGCAGAGAGCATTTACACATTGGAAATAACTCTGTAAACACAGATAAGATTGTGCCGGCAATACTGTAGCCAGAAACAGCTCACCACAGCTTCCTTTCAATTAACCATTTAAATCACAGCCCATACAAACCCCGACCCCTGCTGCTTTGTGATACAGAAAGGAGAGTTCTGCCTGAGCCAAGGAGTTTTGATGTGAGCTGCCGAGTGTGGAAGACACACCGTCTTTCTTTGCAGCCCGAGGTCCAGGGCTTTCTTTGAAAGAACTTTCTTTCGGCTGTTGTGGGAGATACGTTTGCCCCCTGCCCTGCGGCGATTCATTATAGATAACCCCTCCTGATTAATTTTGCTTTGACTTTAACTTTGACATTAAAGAAAGAAAAAGATAGCACCAGAGAGGTAAAATCTTCCCTCTAACACTCCATACTCAGCTATTTTTAGCTAGCTCTCGGGGGTTTGATGCAGAAAAGGGGGTGGGGTACCTAAATTTAGAAAGAAATGACATTGTTGATTGTCATTACAAGTCCTGGCTGTCAGATTGGAAAGTCATCCTGGTAGACCCCCTGTGATAAATAACAAATCAGTGATTTCCTTGAAACCAGTTTTAAGGTCCATCAACTGAGATTGTCAGAAGATGGTTGGGTTTGGCAGGTAGGAGCTGGCTAGTCAGCAGGAGACTTTCTTAAGCCAATTATCCATACATAGGGTTGGGGGGACCACGCTCCAGCAGAGTGGTCACACCCAGTTACCTACCGCAGCTACAGGACAGGCACAAATGATGCTGTTACTGGATTCTGTAGCCAGTCAGGGTGGGCACCCAGGTCCCTGCCTCTTTCTATGATCCTTGGTGTTCAGATCTGTGAAACAGTTTGAGTACTACATACAACACAGAGATGTCACCAGAGTTGAGAGGATGCGTGGGGATTGGGGGCACAGAGGGCAGCTCTCAGAGGGGTCTTTACATGGTGACAAGGTGTCATGAGTAGAGTTAGCAGACAGCCACAGTAACTTCTTAACGCAGAATCCACAGGGGAATCCAGTAAGGGACTTTCCAGAGAGTTTTGTCCACTGTTACTCCAGGTTAATGAGTATATTGCTCTAACCACCCACCTCACCCCTGTTTACAAATGCTGTGCTGCACATGTACCATCCACAGTCAGGGTTTCACTCCATCAGTGAGTGACTGGAGGTGCAGCTCTACTCCGCTTAATTCTCAAACCCTGGGACAATGGCTAAAATCCATAGGGATGGGGGTGTGTAATCTAGCCCTGTGAGGGGTGATCAGGGGACTGAGAATAAAGCCAGTGTGAACTTAGACATTAAAATCAATCAGGACCCCGCTCCTGGCACACCTCTTCCCCTGCCTTCTCTTTAGGCACAGGCATACTTCGGTACTTCATTTTTCTCTCCAAAGTCCTACAGAGACTAGAGTGCCTGGATGAAGGTATGTTGGAAGAAACGAAGACTGAATGGGGGGGAGGGGTACTAAGGAGAGAGGGAAGAGAAGAAAAGTGAAAAGGGTGAACAAAGTTGGGTGACATAGCCACTTCATAGACACATGGATTCATTTCATCGTTTTGAAAATTACTTACGTATTTATATATTCATGCAGATGTAATATGAGAGTCTATGGCCAGAGGACATCCTCCAGGGGCCTGTTCTCTTTCCTTCTGCTATGTGAGTCCCAGGGATGGACCTCGGGTCTGCAAGCTTGGCAGCAAGGGTCCTCACCCACCAGCTGTCCTGCCAGCCCTATTTTTTTTTAACCATTTTAAGTCCTAGAGTGTTGAGTTTCCCATTCTCTTCACCGTGAATCATCTAATAAATATTTGCATGATTGCAAGGGAATCTTAAGGTTTCACCTGCATTGGCAGTGGTGAATTTTATCATGACAAACAAACAAACTTTATTCTGCATGCATCGTGTTCTCTGCCATTTTTATTCAGGCACATTTCAAAGATATCTGGATTAGTTTAGTAAATAGTAAGTAGAAGTAAGATACGTTGGCTTTTAAAAATGTAATATTTAAAGTATAGGACTTGATTTGGTATGTACATACATAAACATGCATTGTACATCACACAGACAAAGCCAATTAACATAATAGTCATGTCACCTAGTTACCAGTGTGTGTGTATGTGTTGTGTGTGTGTGCATGATGTTTATGAATTTGAATATACATGAGCATATATTTGAATATGCACGAGTGAGTATGAATATGTGTAAGTGTATGCATGGATGTGTATATGTGTACGAGAGAGAAAGTGTGTGTGTGTGTGTGTGTGTGTGTGTGTGTGTGTGTGTGTGTGTATAACACAGATGGATCCAGAGAACATTATGCTAAAAGGACTAAGCAGAACTAGAACATAGGACTCTCACAGCGGTGTGAAGTGTAGTTATACAGGCCTTCTAGTGCGACCTGATGGGCCTTCCGTTTGTGTCTCTTTGACTGTGCTCAGTTACAGGTTTGCTAGGAGCCCACACACATCCTCCTCGACTCTGAGGTGCATCCCAGCCCAGGTAGGAACCTTACACTCCTAGAGAATTCCTTGGGAAGCCTGGCCTAGGACTTGGTCTGGGTCTAAGGCCTCAGATTCAGGGAGGGCTTCCTGAGGTGAGGACCCTGTGGAGTACAGTATCAGAACTTCTCTCTAGGGCTTCACAGGGTTCTGACCTGAGAAGGAAATAATGCACTGGGGTCTCTGAGCAAATTAGAGCAAAGACTGGGCTCAGCAGGGAACTTTCCAGAACCTCAGTGTATGCTCTTTGATCAGGCCTCTCCTGCTGGTTATAAAAGAGGCTGCTGGCAACAGGATATCTGAGAGGAGTTTTGGTGAGGGTCCAGTATTCATGGTGTACCAGAAGCCAGGGGTTTTGAACCAGGCCAGTAACTCACGGCAATGAACATTTGCAAGTAAACCTGAGTGGGCAAAAGGGTACACTGTGTAACACACTGCAGCTCCCAATGCCACTAAGATAAATGAAGAGGTGTTGAGAGGCAGGAAAGACAGGAGAAAAGCCTTTTTTTTTCTTTGTTTGGTTTTGTTTTTAATTATTATTTTTTAAATTTCTTTGGGGGTCTCTGTGGGGGTGAGGGGTGAATATGGAGGGACTTGGAAATGAGTGAGACTGGTGCATGATGTGAAATTCCCAAAGATCAATAAAAAAAATATATGTTAAAAGAAAATAAAGAAAAAAGTAGCTGTTGGCACTGTCTCTGTTCAGTCTGTCTGTATGTGGGTGTCATGTTTCCAGAAGCCCTAGAAGTATATCCACCAAGACCCTTGCCCCTCGAAGCTAGTGTAGAGCTCCAGACTCTAGGCTTATGGCCTTTCCTAAGAGGACAGAGTCCTGCAAAGAAGTCCCCTTAAGGTTGATGTAGAAACTGAGTTTCCAAGGATGAGGGCTACAAACAGTCAGCACACAATCCCTGTGGGACATACAGACGGAGCAGACTGTCTTGATTTGCTTTGTGCTGCTATCATAAAACACTGGGACCTGGTTGTGTAATGAAGTAAAAAGGTTTATCACCGGTTCTGGAGATGCAAGAGCATGCTGCCAGCATCTATTCAGCCCTCCAAGGGCTGTGTGGGGCTAGTATCAGAGAGATGGCAGGCTGCTCCACGAGGTTGGAACAGGAAGCAAGAGAACTAGCTGAGAAATGCTGCGCCTTTGCAGTTAGCTCTTGTGGGAGCCAGTGCACTTTGTCTGATCAGAGTACACCCCTTCTAAGGGTGGCACACTGTTCCTTGCATACATCCCACTGGGCTCCACCTCTTAAAGACCTACCACCTATTAATACCACCTCCCTCTAGGGACCAAGCTCCCAGCATTTGAGGAGACACATGCAAGGCCCGTTTAGACCTCAACAGGAGTCTCACCGCCCGATGGAGGCGGAAACAAAGTATTTCATCAGGGAAGCCATAAGGCCATGGATCACATCTCCTTGTCATAGGCAACTGAGTGTCACTTATTTAGAATACAATGCACCCCTACTTTCAGTGTTAGTGTAAGCCATTTGGTTACGGATAGGGTAAGCCTAGATTTGTCACCATCATCCCGGCTCACTTAGGTCCCCTTCATTAGCCAGGCTCTCTGCACCTGACTGATGTCCGAGAATGAGGTCCCTTATACATATTTAGACAGATTTGTATCAACATTGCATTGTTATACTTGACTTCCCTCCCTTTTTTTTTAATTATGTAAAAAAAAATCACATTAAGCCGAATCTAATTACTGCAATGTATATTAGAAGCAGGGCACCATCAAAATTTTATTTAAATTAATCAGGTTTTGATTTAAGATATTAAATTCAAATTAATCATGTAAAAATGGAAATGATCCTTGACGTGCTTCCAGCTGTGACTTCAGTCTGTTTTCTCGTGAGTCACTTTCGGGATGTCTTGGGGGGACCATTACAAAAATTCACGCCGGAGCTATTTCAATTACAGTTATTTAGCAGGACAGATGTAAAGAATATGGTATAATTAAGAAGGAGCTGATGACATGGCCACAGATTTTCAGGATTAAAAGTGAAGAAAAAAAAATTCAACCTATGTGGACTAGAATGGAAATTGACTACTGGCCTTGATGCCCCGGTTCAAATGTAGTGGGGCTAAGCATTCGTTACAGACAGGAAGATGGTACGAGTGTGGGACTTGTTCTCTGAAGCTATCTGCACCTTCCGACTTAGCTTTCAACTTTGAAGTTTCATTAGCAGGTTGCTTCTAACTCATATTGCAATTCTTATCACTCCTCAAATTATCTTTCCCCATGGCTATCATAGCCGTGGACTAATTTGATTCTAGGGCTATCAAAAACCTCTGAGACTTAAAATAACACTTCCAGACCCATCGGAAATCAAATTGCACACATTGGCGTATGTAATATTGCATACAGAGGTAATTTATTATTTATACTCACATGCGATTCTATCAATATCTTCTTTTAAATTAATGCTAATTTCTCATGTTCATAAGACATTGGACAGGGTCGTAGAATGCTTGTCCGTACCTTGGTCCTATTTTAGATGGAGTGGGCCATGATTCTTTGTTCTTAGATAGTACGGTTGGTCTAAAGAGTTTGTGAACGTTGTGTGGTTTGCCCTAAGCCTTGCAGCTAACTGGAGGCTGGGGACAGCAGTGGCCTGTTCTTGTTTCTCCCAACAGTCTCTAGTCATGCCCCTGTCTCTGTAGTGGCTCTGCTCTGGAGAAGGCTGGCTTTCAAGGCTAACTTAAGGAGCCCTGACACTGAGACTACAACTTTAAGGGCCTAGCGGCAGGCTTGGTCAGAACAGAAATCTTTGCTGGGTGACTGGGTGGCTGAGAGGCTGGGCCCCCAGTCTGTTTCCAGTGTTTTGGCTGAACCCTTGAGAAGGCCTGGGGTGGGGGCTTTCCAGCCCCAGGACGTGACTCACTCTGGGTTTCAGAGTCTTCAGCAATCACTATTTCCATGCAATGAGCAACGTGTGTGTCCTTTCTCGAATCCTCTCGGACAAACAACTCTGCTCTGACTCCTGTGTCCTCTGCCATCCTCTGTCCCCACAGGAGCACAGTGACTGTGGCTGCATGACCTTCTAAGCCAGCATCATTCCCAAGCTTGGGGCAAGCAAAGTATCTTCTCTCTGTCCTCAGTGCCAGTCTACGCTGTTTCCACCCAGCCTCCGCAGTTCCTTCTGGAAGGCTGAGATCTGATGTCCCTCCTATTGCCTTTTCCTCTGGAAAGATGACCTCATGGTCATAGCACAGACCTCGGCCTTGTGTCTCACAAGTAGCCTTGGCTTGGGCAACTGTGAGGACCAGTGTTTGTTGGTTATTAAAACATGGCGCAGCCAATGTGAGATTCGAAACCCAATAGGGACTCAGAAAAATTTTTGCTCAATAAAGAAGGGAAAGTGAGAGAAAATCAAAAAGCGTAGGCCAATGAGTGAATTTTCTGCCTCAAAATTCATCCCTAATGCTCAGTACGGAAGCTCTCCTTTTTACGTAGTCCTAAACTTTTTCATGGGACTGTCTACTGGGTGAGACTGTTCACTCCATTAGTGGTCTCATATTAGACGTGTGTGTGTGTGTGTGTGTGTGTGTGTGTGTGTGTGTGCAAGTTCTAAAGAGTAGATGGCTCATTGATGAAGTCAGAAGTCCCGTGTAACAAAAATACATGTAATGAGTCTTTCAAAAATCCCATTTTTACAATCAACACATTGAATCGGGTTCAAGGGTAAAATATGTCTTGCCCTTTGTGGAAAACAAGCTTTGTCTGCCTATTCTTGTACTACCTGGTCACACATCCTGTCCTGTCCTTCTATTTAAAAGGCCTCAAAGGTCTCAAGTACTAGGTCAAAAGAGTCATTTTCCCTGATCTCCATTTCCTTTAGTTTCCTAATAGTACCTTACATTTCTACCCCAGCCTCATGTACCATGGCAGATGGGAAGACTTTGATTTAGATTCACTGTTTCCATGCTACGGCCACTGAAGAAGAAACGTCTCCCCTCTGATCTCATTCCCTCACTACAAGTGGATGATTGCTTTGGTGCCCACAGAAGGGCGCCTGGACCACTAGACCACAGCTGTAGTGCTTGCTTCTGTCTTCAGAGGCCTGTGGGAGCTTTCCCTAGACAGACTTAAGAGCTACTTGTAGCTCAGAGCCTGTTCTATATTCTCTGTGTAGCCCTGGCTGTCCTGGAACCCATTCTGTAGACCAGGCTAGCCTTGAACTCTGAGATTCACCTGCCTCTGCCTCCTGAATGCTGGGATTAAAGGTGTGCACCACCACCACCTGGCTCCATCTGAGATGTTCTCTAGTCTTGCCTACTAAGACAGTGTGGGACAGCATGTACTTCTTACAGATTCTAGTTAGAATCTCAGCTCAGTAACTCTCTTAAAATTTCTATGAAATTGTGTGACTGTACTCTGTCCCTTTGCAGAGATCCAATAGAAAAGCCAGAACCCTTTCCTGTCATGTTATCACTCTCTAACTGCTCTTTGCTGGTCTTTAAATGCACCCAGTCTCTTTTTACCACAGGGCCTTTGCTCTGTCTGTTACCCCTGGCTGGCATGTTCCCCTCGGGATGTCTCTAATTCCCCTTGTCCATCAGTCCTCCCCATGTAGCTCTCTATTGCTCCCTACAGGGTCTATTTCGGTGCCTTAGTTTATTTTTTTTTTTCATGATATTTATTTCCTGAAACAGCACTTTTCCCTTATTAACGTCTCTGCTGTCATCTCCAACTCCATTACTGCATTAACTTTCTTGCTCTGCCTGCAGTGCTGGGGCAGGTCATAGGTGATCCACCAAACATTCACTGAATAGAGGCCCATGTTGAACTGTGCTGCGAGCCGCCTTCTCTTTGGAGAGATCCCAGGCTTTTCTGGGAAGCAGGAAGCCCCAGCTGCTGTGCCTCCACTGGTATTCGTGGAGGGCAGCTCAGCAGCCTTGAGTGTGCATCTGACAAGAATGGAAGAAAAATCCACCACGTCACGGATGAAGAAAACCTGAGGGGGGAAGCTAAAGAGAGTCCCAAAGCAGAAGAGACACCAAGATGAAGGCAGAGAGCGAAAGAGGAGGAGAAAAGTGTGCCCAGCTGTGAGTATAGAAGTGGACGTCTGACGCCAGGGCTCAGTGCCTCAGGCACTGCTTCTCCGACATGCCTGCCACCTGCACACAGGGAGTCCTTCTTACATCATCCCCTCACCCTTTGGAGGCCAAGTGCCATCTTATTTACTTAGTGCTCCTGGTCAGCCCTGAGTCCTTTGTGAATGGCGACGTCCCTGAGTGCTCCCCTAGAGGCCAGAGTGTCCCCTGTAGCACCAGGCCAGGGACAGCCAATTACCACAGCAAAAAGGTCTTGGTGGCTTGTGCTAATTGCTGTGGCCTCAGCAGGTCTTAATTCCCTCTTACCTCCTCCCCAGCCCCAGTTCCCAGGGGCCAATCCTCCTCCAAGCACACAACTACAAACTCTGGAGAGTTGAAACATTCTTAGCCGCTTTGCACAGGGGTCATCCAAAAATGTCTAGAAAGTGGGGAACCCCCCCAGAGTACCCCTTACTCAAGAATCTTCACTGTATGCCCACACCCACAGCAGCCTCAGGCTAGGCTTGCCAGGAGGAGGAGGCTTCTGCTTTCTCCTGACACTGGGCAACATCGATCTCCCAGGAGTTCTCAGTCGGCTGAGGACATCACAGACCACAGTTGCATGGACCTGAACTGCTGTCAAAAGCCACTCTATTTGTCAAATTGCCATGAGTGCCACTGCCCAAAGCTGCTGAAGGGACATAGCTCTGAACTGGGACTACAGATTTGATCTATGACCCCCTACCCTTGGTCTCTTTCATGGAACCCTAAAGCTGGATGTATTTTATAAGTCAGAACTGTGTCTCATAACTACACTGTGTAATGACTGCTGGGTCAAAGAAGTACCTAGGGACAGACTATGTTTCCACCTGTGCAGCAGTGAACATGTCTGTTCTGACCATGAGGGGAAAGGGAGGTTTAGCCATCAACTTAAAGGAGTTTTAACTATTCAGGCCAGCTTTGACCCACAGAGGAATGATAAGGAACTCTGAAAACCACTTGGCTCTGAGATCATAGGCCTGGCACAGACTGAGAGGCATCAGAACAACGCTCTTTGCTCCTATTGCATAGACGAGAACCCAGGGGCATGGCACGGGCAGCTTCTGTTTATAGACCAGCCCTTCAGAATTGGAAGGTGTGTACAGAGCAGAGACAGCCCTTGTTCACAGCAGGGGGAGGCAGACCCTCCACTGGCCTAGCTGACTTTATTTCAAGTATTGTTGTCTTAGGGATCATCTGGCCTTGGTCTGCACTGGTCACCCTGATCTCCTTCAGTAGAAGGCAGCTGGGATGAAATCAGACATCAACCCAGGGACTGAGGGACAGACAGTGTCTAGTAATGGTAGATTGTGGTGACCTGGAAGACCCTTATGCCTGCCTATTGCGTTAGATTTACATTAAATAAGTAGGACTATATACCCTGGACACTCAATAATTGCTAACTCTAATTGCTCAAGCCAGGCCCCACCCAGGTCTAGTGAATAATGCATGATCACGCTGAGTGTCTTAGAGCTGTGCCTTCCGTCTGCATGGAGCCCGCTGTCAAAACTAACACATTAAGCTAGGAACAGGGAGGGGGGTGCTCTGGAGGTGACAGGACTGAGATTTCCCCAAGACATTAACTCAGAACGTCTCTCCGAGATTCATCCCCCTCCAGGCAGTTCCCAGGACAGAAGGAGTACCTTCACATTGGGACATAGGACCTTGGAGCAGGTGCCCAACTCTGCCCTTGTGGGAGGGCAGTTAATTTCTCAAGGCCTAACAAGACCTGTCACACCTCCCATCTGATAGAGTTTCGACTTCCTTCACCCTTCACTGTGTGGAGATCAGAGGTGCAGCTCCCATCCCCCACCCACGTGGCAGAAGAAAGGGCAGAACACAGGCTGGTTGTCACCAAGGGAGGCCAGAGGCTGTGATTCTGCAGAGAGGTATGGTGCTTGCAAGTTCAGGGGCAGGCAGGAAGGAAGATTGTCGTTGCTGGGCTTTGAGGAGCCACCTGCTTGCTACACTCTGATCCTGACAGTTAGAATTTTAAAAAGACAAAACCAAACAAAAACACAATGAAACAACAACAAAAGACAGGCCCCCTGTGCAGTGAGGGTCCTGGTAATCTCCCTGACAGACTGGTTTGGACTGCCTCAGTTTCCCCATCTGTGGAGTGAGCTGCTGATATCCTCTTCACGGGACTGCTAGGTGGTAAGATCAAAACTGTGGGCAAGACTACCACAAAGCACCAGAGAGACTGAGTTTCCAGTTCTCGGGATCATGACTTGGCAAATATGGATCTGTTTGAGCCCTTGCTGGCTTACAGTGTTGGTCCCTCTTGGCCTGATAATCTGCAGGATCACAAATATGTGGGGTGCTCACAGGATTTGCTCAGGACCACAGAAATGTCCAGTGGGGAGACTCTGGTAGAAATTCATGGTTTTTGTTTTTTTTTTTTTTCAGTTTTGTTTGACTAAATTCCATCAGTAAAATCACCTTAACACATGGCTGGAGAAATGGCCACTTTGGTAAAGTGTTTGCTTTCCAAACAAAAGGACTTGAGTTCAATCCCCAGAAACTGTGCTAAATAAAACAAACAAAAACAAACAAAAAGCCAAGTATAGTGTGTGGGTTTGTAATCCCAGGCCCAGAGAGGAGGCAGGGACAGGTGGGTCTTTGAGGCTTTCTAGTTGACCAGCCTAGACTGATGAGTTCTTGATCAATGAGAGATCCCATCTCAAAAGGAAGGTTATACCCAAGGAATGACACCTAAGGTTGTCCTCTGGCCTGCATTTGTGCATATACAAGAGTATGTGTACATGCACATGAAGGATTACATGCGCGTGCTCACGCGTGCGCGCGAGCACACACACACACACACACACACACACATACACCATACACACCACACAGAGGCATGTGCAATGGCCCCCACACACATACACACAGACTCCATATAGTTAATAACAACAAAGCAGATAGCTGATCATCAGCATAACATCTAGGAAAAAATGGTTCTAATCAGGGTCCTGCTCCAAAGAGACAATTACTGTAAAAATATAATAAGTGTTGAGAACATGCTTAGTTCTCTGACCTGGGCAGAAGGTCAAGGGATCCCTTTGCCTTCACACAGCAATCTTTCATGCAGGCTCCATGCCCTAAAGGGCAAAGATGATATTGCCTCATCGAGGCTCTGAAACACATCAGATTCTTTGCCTGGCTAAGCCTCTGGACCTGCAGGGGAGAAGATGAAGCTTTGAGACAGTGAATGGGGAGCTGTGTCTTTAACAGCGAGCCAGTCCTTGCCTTCCCAGGGCAGAGGATAGCAGCTGGGCTGCCCCCCAGGCCCAGGCCTCCTGTTTTGCACAGCTTCTGAAGCCAGCCTGACTGCTGCCCTGGGAGTCTCCTGGCCACAGGTGAGGTTCCATGGCCCCAGCAATGCCCAGGGGGCCAATCAGGCTGGGCCTGCATGAGGTAAGAAGGAGAGTCACCCCGTGTGCTCTGGGCTCTTTCAGAAATCTCAGCAGATCAATGTCACTGTGGCTTTTAATTACCCCTCCTAGGCTTCATCATTATTTCATGGCCTCTAATACGCCCAGCAGGCAGCCCTGGGCATGCAGATAAACAGCCACCCAGCATGGCCTGGCCCCTGAGGTGGTGCCCACTGTGGCTGCCCAGCCCAAGGGACAGTAGCCTGACAGGGGCCTGGCTTTGCTGACTAGAGATAGAATGTGCACTTGGGAAGAGTATGTTTGTCTCTCTCACTTTACCAAGGACCTACTGTGTGCCGGGCATTGGCCCAGAGTCTGAAGACACTGTAGTGGTCCCTGTATGACTTCCATAGGCAATCCTCAGTGAGGTCCCTCTGTCCCCGAGTGCCTGTGCACATTGCCATTTCTTAGAATAGTAGGCACAATCCAGGATGATTTTTGCCTTCTGGGGACACTTGACAGTGCCCGGAGACACATTCCGTTGTCACAGCTGGAGGAGGACTGCTACTGGCATCTAGTGGGTAGAGGCCAGGGCTGCTCAACCTCCTTCAGGGCATAGGCTGGCCACACCTAAAAGATGACTCACACGAGGTGTCACCAGGGCCATGGGCAAGCGGGTTTGAGATGACAGATGCCTCTCTGCCTGGCCTGCCCAAAGCTATGATACCGGACTTCCCCTTTTGCCTTTAGTGGCAAAAATCCCTCAGGGTTTTCCTAGTCACACCATTTTGGTCATCTTGTTCTCTCCATCTGAAAGTCCTTCCCAGCTCTGGTCACAGGACACGTCCTGTTTCTTAAAGTCACCCCTACCCATGAAGCCCTACCAGGGTAACTGAACACCCTTCTTCTTGGGTGTGCAGAGGTTGGTTTAGATTCTTCCCCAAACCTCCACCCCATGAGCCCAGCAGGTCACATGCTGAGTTCTATGAATGGAATTTGTCCTCACAGGGCTTCTGATTTGGGATGGTTTGTGATTAAAAAACAAAGAGATCTTGGGTCACCCTTTCACATGAACTCTTCAGCACATAAACAGAGACACTGGCAGCTGAGGGAAGAGGGCTACTCCATAGCCCATCTCTCCAGCACCTTCGCACAGGGCTATGCATAGGGTCAGTGCTTAGAAGTTAGTAGGTGTGGCCATGAAGAAGAAGCCATCCTGTGTTCTGTGTGGAAAGGAGGTGTTAGGTAGGTCAGGGATAGCCCTTCTTCTCCTTCCATGGCCAAGGCGAGGTGAGCTTCACCACTGGCACCTTCTCAGCACTGCCCACCCTGCCAGCACACTGGCAGCAACTCAGCCCTCAGAGTGGTCAGTTTCATAAATGCCCATCATGCAGTGTTCTGTCCAGAGTCAGGGTCCCAGCCAGCCAGACTTACTCTCTCTTCTTCCTATGTCATCCAGACTAGCTTCCAAGTTCCGGTGGGGGAGACCTGAGGCCGAGAGACAGGCCACCACATCTGTCTTACCTTGTTCCATAATCCGAGAATCTGAAGACAGCAGTATCATGGGAGTTGGCTCCTGAGTTGCCAGTCACAAAACTTGCTAACATGTGAATTAGTGGATGAATGTGTGGAAGTTGTGGTGTGACCATTGAACCTCCACCATGTCCAGATTAAGATCCCCACCTCCCCTCACTGGTTCTCTTTATTCATGAAGCCCACCTGCTTCCCAGTGAGGTTGTATCATTTTGCCTCTTCCCTCAGTTCCTCTGTAGGCTCTAACTTAACCATCTTTCACAGCATGGGCCCCAACCCTCCACTCTTTGGACCAGTCCCACAGAACTACCCTTTAGGTTAAGCTTCTCTTCTTCTTCAAGTTCTTACTAAAAAGAGCAAAAGGGGGTGGGACGGGAGGAACCACCTCCAGGCTTCAAGTGATGTGATATTATTGTTACCGAACATGGGGGTCAGAGCATCTCCTTCCGGGAAGTCAAGCTCAGCCACATCTGCTTTCCAGAAGCCAATGAAAACAGCTGAATTAATACTACTCAAAGGCAGAAAGGGGAGATTTCCTCTATGTGGCCACATTGGGAAAGAAAAAGAGGTCAATTTCTCCCAAAGTCAATCTTGGGATCCTGAAGTGAGATTTAAGTTTAACTAGAAGTCCAGGGATATGATCAGCACATCTAAGCAGTCCTGAGCTAGGCATGGTCCCATCCTTATTTAGGCTGTAGTCTCATCCTGCTTGGTGATCTGACAAGTTCTAAATATTTTTATTCCTAGAGTTAAGTTCCCCCTCTGGCTGACACCTTTTCCTTCTCTCAGGATAAGATTTCAGGGAAAATTCTCATTTATTTTGTGTTGATTGTTTCAGTGATCTGATAGGTTGAGAGACACAAGAATATCTTTAGACTATCTTCATTTCTGCCAGGCTGGTGTGGTTGTGGCCAACTCAGTTTGTGTGGGTATAGTGCTAGACAGGCCACAGACGATTCTCTAGTAATCTGGAAGCTGAGTCCTGCTTCCAGGATTCCCATACACTGCTCCCTCTGGCTGAGCTCTGTCGGGTAAAGAAGGTAACAGTCGGCAGGAAACTTTCTAGGGCACACTCTCTGTGCTCCGGGATGTCCAAGGGTTAAGCCAAGTCCATGAGGTAAATGAGGGGCTTCCATGGTTCCTGGTAAGGAGCTGAGCTGGGCTCAACAGCACTGACCTACCTGGCTACACCACCAACCTTGGTGACTCAGAGTGTCTGCCCATACCCATCGTGTCGGGCTCCAGTTATAAAGCCTGGGGTTAGCTCTGAGCAGGACCATCATGCGGCTGTTGTACTTTGGTCTGTTTTTGGATATGAGTCCACGTCATTTTTATAAGTCAGCAAACCCATCGGTTAGCTAGCCAACTTTTGATTGGACAGACTGATAAAGACAAGAAAACTGTTTCAGTTGTATTTGTTTGGAAGACATTTTGAACATAGTAGTTTGACATAAATTCAACTTTCATTTTATTTTTTGATTTGGCTTTTCAAGACAAGGTTTCTCTGTGTAGCCCTGGCTGTCCTGAAACTTGCTCTGTAGACCAGGCTGGCCTTAAACTCACCAGAGATCTGTCTGCCTCTGCCTCTCTAGCGCTGGGATTAAAGGTGTGCACCACTGCACTGGCTATAAATTCAGTTTTTAAAATGGAGGAATTCAAAGAAAACTCTGGACAAAAAATTATAGCAACTTAGAAGCAAAATTTAAATATATTTACGAAGTTTTCATCCCTCATTCCTTCCATCCCTTTCTGCTTTTCTTCTTTTCTTTAGTGTCTTCTTACCATATATATTCTGGAATCCAATGGGTAACTGAACAAATGCAAAAGGTCAGAACGTATGACCTTTGATGAAGAATGGATTAACAGTTGTTCAGGACTCAGGTTGTGCCAACACCTCTTCAAGAACCCTTATGTGCCCCCAACAGTCGTCTTTGTGACAGGCCTTCAAGGGAAATAACTCGTTAACAGTTTGTGATTTTCTTGGGTTCACAGACTCTTTGTGCGGGCTGGAGGATAATCTGACAGCTCTGCTTTCAGTTTTGAATGAGTGAGCTTATTAAGCACGGAGCAGGCAAAAGTAAACGAATACATCGCTAGTAGCAGATAGAAGCGCAAGGCAGACAGCAGAGCACTGTCAAATCAGGCATTCACTACATGCAGGGGGGGCAACTGGGGAAGCCGAGGCAGTCCGAGTGGGTTGGGATTCAGCTTTCTCTCCACGGGTGAGCTTCTGGCTTCTCTCTCCCACTGCAGGCATTTTTCTTTGGTGGGATAAACAACAGCCATGTCTGTCGGCGATGGTTCGCCCTCCATCCACTCTCTAGGATACGATGTTTTAAACTTCAGCTGTTCTGCTCTCCTCTCTCCACTGTCACTCAGCAAGGGGACCAGCTTATTCCCCGGCAAGGAGCCTTGAGGACACTTTGAGACGAGCATGCTTGGGTCTGAAGTGGAGGAACAGGCGCCCCCACTCCCAGGGCCAGCTTCTCAGTGTGCTCAAATGGTGCATGAAAGTTTACTCAAGTAATACACATTACAACAGGTGTTACATGTTTTGACCAGGACAGTCCGACTGCAAAGCTAGTGCCCTCTCCTGCTCAAGAGGGGACCTTCCTTGCTTACTGGATGCACCCACCCCCTTTGTGGGCAGCTGCACCAATGGAGTATTTTGAACTTCATCCTTGATTTGGAGTTTGCATTTTTTTTCTGGATTATGGAAGAGGATCTTGAGTGGTTTTCCCACAACCTAGCATTTGAAACTAGATGGGCAAATGTACTATTTCTTGTGCTTCCTGGAGAGAGAGAAAGAGAGAGAGAGAGAGAGAGAGAGAGAGAGAGAGAGAGAGAGAGAGAGAGAGATTCTTCCTCACACAGAAGATTGAACTTGACACCATTGACTGACCTCTGGGTCTCTCACTGAAATCTGTCTCTGAACTCTGAGCATCTCTAGCTCAATGCTGGATGTCTATGACTGAACTCCAGGCATCTCGAACTAAATGCTGGTGTCTCTGACTGAACTCTCATTTCTCTGACTGGACTATGGTGTTTTTCTGAACTCTCATTTCTCTGACTGAATTTTGGGGTCTGTGACTAAACTATGGCCATTATTAAAATCTGTTGTCTCTCTGACTGAATTTCGGCATCTCTGATTGAATTCCTGGGCCTCTGACTGAATTCTAACTTTGTTGACTGAACAGTGGTATCTTTGACTCAAACCTGGTGTCTCTGACTCAACTCTAGTGTGTCTGACTGTGCTCTTGTGTCTGAGTGAACCTTGGTGTCTCTGGCTGAACCCTGGTGTCTCTGACTGAACCCTGGTGTCTCTGGCTGAACCTTGGTGTCTCTGACTGAACCTTGACATCTCTGTTTGTACTCTGGTGTCTGACTAAACTCTGGGCACCTTTGTTTCCTCTCCCATATGTGGTAAGTACAGTGTGGGGCCGTTGACATGTACTGAACTCCTGTCTATGACCTCCCGACAGTCTTCTCTGCTTTCTGTATCTGTTAAATGTGGACCCCTCACACCATCCTAGAAACTAATGTTTGGTGAAGTCCATGCCTAGCTCTCACATCTGAGCTTTCCCCTGAGAGCAGTAGTTATTTCTCCCACTGACCAGCAAGTAACAGCCCCTGAGACCATGGTTCATTTAAGAACATTCTTCTTTGCCAATGGCGTTCTCTCTTCCATCTTCTAGGGAGTATTTGCTTTCTTTCCTTTGCATTTTTGTTCTTAACAAAAAACAAAAACAATAACAAAACAAAACAAAAAACACGCCGGAAGAGGTAGTAGTTAAAAGAAAAAAGAAAGAAAAGAAAAAGAAAAGACAACTCACAAAGAAACTGCAGGAAAACATGCCCCCACTCCTTTCCTTCCCATCTAGAAGTCCTGCCCTGTTTTAACGCTCTTAGTTAGTGGCACTCCTCACCAGCAGAGTCTGAGCTCTCGGCTTGGTCAAGTTCGTGGCCTCGCAGAAGAGTGCCCCATTTTGGCAGGTGCTTCATTCAGTTCAGTTAACCACAAGCCATGGTGTCAACTGGCTAACCACCCACTCAAGTGAGATGGGACAAAGCTTAGGGCAACCATGGACATGTCTTCTCACAGCAGGGGTGAGGAGAAAGTAGGGCTAAGTCAGGAGGAAAGCGGGAACTGGAAGCTGTAAGGTCCTGACCATAGAACCCATGCCAATGGCCTGGGACAACTATTGATAAGGATATATTTTTTAAAATTCTTCTGATGATAGATTCAGAGGGCAGAGGCACACAGCCACAGTGGCATTGTTCTGAGCTTGTGTTTTAAACGTGAATCACCCTGAAAGCAGTTCCGTAGAGAGCCTGGCTAAAGAGGCCCATATTAGGGACTTGATACAGAAAAAGGAAAAAAGCAATGTACTGATCTCTGCCATGGAGAAGGAGGGCCGAATGCACACAGCACAGTGACCCTGGCCCTTGTGCGGCCAGCTTGATTCTTGGTTTGCCCACTTTAGCAGGTCAATGCTCCTGTCTAGAAATGCCAAGGTCAACGTGAAGAAGGGAGAATCATGTAGGGATACTGTGGCATCCATGATGCAGAACAAGTGGTCTGGAAGGGAGTGAGCAGAAAGGGGAAGACACCAGCAGAGTCTCCTTCTGTGGGACTGGGTGCATCAGGCATGGCTGAATTGTCCAAAGAATGTGCTTTCCATTGAAGACGAATACACGGAAGACTCATGGAACTCCTCTAAAGGCTCACTATGAGGTGAGGCACCAGGGCCAGAGGATGGACTCATGGGTCATCCTCTGCCCATGCCAACCTACCCTCACCCCGCTGTGGAAGCCCTGAGCCCTGCCTTCTCTGGATAAGGGGTGCCCCCTGCCTTCTCTTAGTTGTTAGCACATAACCCCATCATTGCCAGAGGTCTTGTTGAATATTTGCTGTAGAAACTCAGGGCAGCAGGGGCAACTTATTTTCTCCAAAATACTTAGGGACTTGTTGAAATACCTCAACTTCTAGAAACCAGAATGTGGTGGGTTTTTTGTTGTTGTTTTGCTTTGTTTTGTTTTGAGAAAGACAATGTTAGTCTCTAGAAGTACCAGAGCTTGGTGCAGAGTGTCGGAGGCTCAAAGGCAGCCTGAGGCAGCCTAAGAGTCTCAGAGTACTCAGGGGATATCTAAAAGGAAGGTAGCCATCAGAAACATGTACAAGTGAATCCAAAGTACTCCATCCAAGCAGGTCCCACCCCTTCTAAAGAATTAAACTGATTGTCTGGAAATGATTTATAACCATTATGAAGACCACTGAGGCCAACATGTGATTGTGATATTGCTAAGCACCTATAAATCACATTCCGTGCCCTTGTGAAGGATTATAGATGAACATCCTCACATGGCAATTATTTTGGACTCTAAAATCAGTATTATTAAATGCTCATGTGGGAAGAAATATCACACAAGACAAAATTTTAAGACGTGGGTAGAGATACAAGAACCTAATCATGGACCCATGTCTCCGTGGATGTGTACTATCTTCTGGAAGGGAGTGAAGCCCAAAGGCACAGGACATGTTTACAGGAATAATGCTAGCAAGGTTTCATCCAGCATTCCCTATGTGCCAGACCAGAGGCTGGCTGCTTCAAACAGGATTGGTAGCATATTGCAGACAGCTAAAGCAGAAAAAAGGTAACATAATCATCCCGAGTCCTCAGTTCCACAGTGGTGGGGGAGATGAGCCTTACATCTAGGCGGGGGGGGGGTCTAGGAACCCCACATGCTGGTCTCCCTGTTCAAGTTGAGGGAGAATAGGTGCTAGAGGAGGGAGCTTAGGCCAGTTGTAGCTACTTGCCTCATACATGGCCTTGATCAAATATCTAACAAGAAGCAGCTTGAGGAAGGAAGAGCTTAATTGTCTCACAGTTCAATGGTACAAGCTATCATTGTTGGAGAGTCATGTAGGAAGGTGCATGAGGCAGCTGGCCACATTGCATCCACAGTGAGAAAGACAAGAGAGATGAATGATGATGCTCAGCTCTCTGTCTCCTTATTCAGTCTGAGATCCCAGTCTATGCAGTGGTCCCACCAATGTTTAGAGTGGGTCTTCCTTTCTCAATGAACTTAAACTAAAAAATACCTCCCAGATACCCTGGAGAGTTCTTTCTGTGGTTATTCTAAATCTTGTCACTCTGGCAGTCAAACCCACCATCATGGAAATCCACACCCTATCAGCCCACCACCTCCCTGCTGGGTGTCAGTGTTTGGTACCTGTAGAGTGGGCATAAAGATGCTTCTTGGACAGAGTTGACTTCGAATGCTGTTCAGTATAACCCGATGAAAAAATTAATCTGCCATAGAAGTTGGGGACATCTAGGATGTCCAGGATTTGTGGCTTCTTTTCCCTTTCTTGTCTTCTTTTCATACAAAGTGAACTGAATTGCGTGTGACTTTGTGACCAATCAATCACACTTGACTTGCAAAGTGGTTTGCTATCAGCAATATATAGAATTAGATACACGTTACATGGCTACTAGGAAATGGTCCAGGTCATGGAATAATTACTCCCTAGACAGTGGGTGGATGGTGAAGAGTAATATTCAGACATTAGGGCAACCCAGGCCAAGACCAATAACTTTAATTCTAGAAGGCAAGTGACTCTGGGACCACCCAAGTTATTCGCAATGGTCCTCTCAACTGGCCCATTCATCTGATCAGAAAGTGGATTAAGTGAGCAGTGAAAATGAGCCTAGGGCATTTGCTCAATGCCCAACTGGCAGGAGATCATGGCCAGGGATGTTTTAGTCCAGGCTGGCTCCACTTGGGTATGGGAGTTCTGACTTATGTTCCTGGCCTGGGTTGGAACTGCCCTATCTCAGGAATCCTTGTTTGGGCATGCTTACTCTGCTGATGTCTGTGGATTGTAGGATGACTATCAAGTGTCACAGAACATTTAAAATTGAATGAGCTCAGGTGTATTGCAAATAGTACCTGCGCCTTACTAAGAACTCACACCAACAAGATGTATTCAAGGAAATTTTCTTTGTATCTGCAATAAGCATGCGCCATGTTTTCTATTCATTCCTTGAGGGGTGGTCTTCTGTCATGAGTGTGCACTTGTTTGTCCTCTTTTGTCAATCTATTTTTAAATTAATTAACAACAGTTTGTTGACTGTTAGGTATCTGTTCATTTAGAGTGACCTCATTTTGTGCTTTCTCTCTCTTTCTGTCTCTGTCTCTCTGTCTCTGTCTCTGTCTCTGTCTTTGTCTCTGTGTGTGTGTGTACATGTTCACCTGTATATGTGGGTACACTCTCACTTGTATATTTGTATAGAGGTCAGAGGTCACACTGGATTTTTTTGTCACTCTTCATATTGTTTTTGAGACAAGGTCTCTTGAGCTTAGAGATCAACATTTTGGCTAGGCCACCTGGCCAGTGTCCTTTGGACGCCAATGCTGGGGTTACAAATGCAGGCAGCCACATCTGGCTTTGACTTTGTGATCTCGATGTGGGTGGGTTATCATACTAATTTCCATTTAGGTGACATTTTGGCTTTTACCATTACTTTCCCTCTATAACCAGCCTTTCCATAAGCTACACTTTTTGTTTCATGGTTATATAAAAATTTCTGTAACTATGCAAGTTATCTACCCTTTATTTTTGTAATAAATTTCAGGGTTGCTCTTAGGCAAATTGAAGACAGTACAGTGAGATCTGTCCTACAAGCCTTTATGGCCCTTTCAATCTCTGTCATTCCCAATTCTGAACAGGGAGCTCTTCTCTCATTATCAATCGATTTGAGTTGCTTTAACTATTGGTGAGAATTAGAACCCTCTTATGTCCATAACAATTCATAATTTATCACCTTCCTAAGCATCCACTTGGACAATTTTTTGTTGCTCACAAGTGCCTTTCACCGTGGTGGAACTTGCCTACACTTGAGATGTCAGCAAGACTGTCCTTCCTCTGTGATGTGTATAGGCTCTCCTGCTTTGGGATCATTGGTGGAGCATTTAAAGCTTTTGTATTTTTGAATCCATCAAGCATTTCACTTTCAGATATCCTGTTTGATGCCTGGCTTAGAAATGAAGCCTTCCCCATTAGATCGAAGGAAAGTATGTTTTCCGTATTTTTTTTTCTAGCCATGTTTTCCAAATTTTATCCTGATGTTTTCTCCTTTGTTTTATTTTTATGGATCTTAAGTATTTTATTTATTTATTTATCTACTATTTTTGAGATTACAGTTTAGTTACATTTCTTCCTTCTAAGCCCTCTTGTATATCCTTCCCTGCTCTCCTTCAAGTTGATGACCTCTTTATTTTTTTACAGATTGTTATCATATGTATATACGTATATGCATATGCATGTACATATGTGTTTCTAAATATAACCTGTTCAGTTCATGTATTGTTACCTGTGTGTAGATACTTTTTAAGGTAGCAATTACCCACTTTTACTAAACCACATCAGTTCCCTCATCCAGCTAGAAAAGGTGAGTTTGTGATAAGTAACCCAGATGGTCAGTTTGATAGGATCTAGAATCCTCAAAGAATCAATTTCTGGGTATGTCTGCAAGGAAGTTTCTAGAATAGGTCAACTGAGATGGAAAGACCTGCTTGAATGTGCTCCACTGGCGAGGGTCTCAGATGAATACAAAGGAGAAAGTGACCTGTGTATCAGCGCATCCTGACTGTGGGGATGATGTGAGCCTCACTCTGCCACAGCCATGCTCGCCCCGCCCCCCTTGGAATGACTGTACCCTGCAACTGTGAACTCAAATAAACAAACCAAATGGAAAGAAAAACCTTCTTTCCTTATGCTGTATTTTCTCACAGAAAGACTCTGTGTCCTCTTCCTTAAGTGGATTGCATGGTGGCAAAGTATCCCTCCTCCTTGATGGCTAAAGGGGAAATGAACCCTCCATCCCCTTAAGGGCAGTTCTACTTAACCATCCATCCCTTTTCAATCCCTCTTTTAGAACATTTCACCCTTATCTTCTGGGACCTCTTCCTGGGGGTACTTACTTATTTGTGGAGATTTCATAGAATCTATATATCTCTTGTTGGTTTACTGAGATTCTTTGACTATGTTTTTTACACTAAACTTAGTCCAGTGTGATCCCTCTGCTAGTCCCTACGAGAGCAGTTCTCAGCCTTCCTAATGTTGTGACCCTTTAACACAGTTCATCATGCTGTGGTGAGCAGCCCACCATATAATTATTTTCATTGCTACTTCATAACTGTAACTTTGCTGCTGTTAGGAATCATGATGTAAATATCTGTATTTTCCAATGGCCTCAGGTGACTCCTGTGAAAGGGTCATTCAACTTCCAAAGGGGTCATAACCCACAGGTTGAGAACCACTGCCCTAGCCTATCCTCAGCAGCTCTCAATCATCTTCAGGACCAAGCAATGGCCTGAGAGGGAGTTTTTGTCAAAAGTCATGTGAAGGTGGGTGTGGTGGTTTGAATGACAATGTTCTTCATAGGCATTTGAACACGTGGTCCCCAGCTGGTAGTGCTGTTTGGAGAGGTTATGGAGACCTGCAACCTTCTGGAGGAACTACATCACTGGGGGTGGCCTTTGAGAGTTTAAAGCCTCAGGCTTCTTCCAGTTCACTCGCCACTTCTTGCTTGCATTTGGATATGTGAGCTCTCAGCTTTCTGCTTCTGCCGCCATGCCTGCCACTTGCTGCTCTGATGCCCAGGATGATGGACTCCAATGCCTATAGAACCATATGCTCAAATAAACTGGTCCTGGTGTCTTATCATAGCAACAGGAAGAAGAGTGGGAAAAATGTCTAATAGCTTCTGGAATGAACCTGCTATGACCTGGGTGATCTAAATGGACAAAACCTAAGGCAGGTCCTTAAAAACAGGAGAAAAGCTGTCTGGTAGATTCAGGAAAAACTCAACCTAGCCTGTGGGGTGGGTTTCTGTCTACAGGATGTGTATGTGGTGGTCGTGGCACTGGGACTGGTGTAGCCAGATGGAAATATTTTTGTCTCAGGGAGAGCCAAAGAGAGGTAGCGGGTCACTTGTCTTGAAAACCATGGAAATCAGCACCAAATTCTACTTCTGGATTCTGGAAGTGTGCAACCCTGTCCCAACCCTCTTCAAGCCACCCCTAGGTCTTCCCTGTATGCTCAGTCCCGTTCTGCTCTCCAGAGAACAAGTTGCACTTGCTATAAGCAATAGAAAAGAGCTCTTGGTCCATATCAGGTCTTCCTTGAAGGATCACTGAAGGATGTCAGAGCCAGTAGTGTGTGCCCAGTGTTCTTGACAGGCAGGTGTGACTGTGATCGCTGAGGCTGACTTGTAAATGAATGGTTTATAGAAGAACTCAGTGAGTGCAATGACTGAGGACAGGGCTGCAGGGTTCTTAAGTCTCCAGCACTTCTTACGGAGTAAAGGGAGAGCTCATAGAGACACAAACATTTTGAAGGACGAAGATTTTGTTTTAAAATAGTAACTGAAGACAAGGAATTTCAAGACACCAAGAAGAGGGAATATTGTAGGCAAAGAGGTGAGTGTATCAGAAGAACAGAGAACATTTGTATATGTGTGAGTATGCACATAGCCAGAGAGAGAGAGAGAGAGAGAGAGAAAGAGACAGAGACACACAGAGAGAGAACACGATGGAGGGAGATGCAAGTCAGACATGTGCCTGAAATCTATTCACTCTCTTCTCCGTTCCTCCATGTCCCTCCTCCTGTGCAGAACTGAATGGTGTTTGAGGACACAGAGCTCTGGCATCTAGCCTAGGTCTGTACCCCCTGGTGGCCAGAACTTAGACAAAGTCCTCCCTGCATTCTTCTTTGTGCCCAAGTTTCCTCCTCTATATGGGATCCAAGAATGTCAACTGAAGTAGGCTTTGAGACCCTCAAGCAGCCTAGCCAGTGTGCAAAGGCCAGTGTGCAAAGCAAGAGCCTCAGATGTGGCAGGGACCATGCTCCCGGGAGAACTGGAGAAGCCTCTCTCCAAGATGTCAGGACAGCACAGGAAGCGGGTGAAGGCCACTTGGAAGGGGTGTGCAATATGCATTCCTTCAGCAGAGTTCGCAATGGGAAGAGTCTCTGGGCACCGGGGCCAGGATCTTTCTGTTCTCTCACAGGAAGCATTTCCCAGCTCTTCTTCCCACCAATCCAGATGCTTCCCTCCCCTCCGCTGGCATTTAAATAATGCAGCTCTGGTGGGAGGTGGGGTGGGTCTCGAGAAACTTCCTGGCTGCGGAGGGCCCCTGTGCAGGCAGGGTTGCTGCATAACGACTCGGGCCGGCTCCAAAGAAGGAAACTTGGTTCAAAATGTATGAGTTCATTTTTATGTTCTACCGAGAAAATTTATTCAGTGTGACTGCTCGGCAGCCAGCGCAGTAAAACACCTTAATCCCTGGTTGAAGAAAGGTAATGCCTTGACAGATGTGCGCCTCCTACTTTCCTCCCGGCCATGTCTCAACAACAAACCTTTATTTCTGCTTCTCGGCTGTAGCAGGCAAGAGAAAAAATGAGGAGAGCAATAAAGCAGTCAGAAATCTCAGGAGCCAGGCGGCGACGCAATCGTAATGACAGATTTTTAATGTGGCGAGAGAGATTGACAGGGAAATGTCTTCGGAGCAAACACTCACCAGATGGAATGCAAACCGTTTATTGGAGGAGAGAGGTGCGCCTGAACCGTGGAGAGGGCGGGAGCAAGGTGGGCTTCTGCCGTGCCAAGAGACAGGCCAGAGAGAGGAAAGGGGGTAAAGGGAGGTGGGGAAAGTGAAAGGGGAGGAAGGAAGGAGGAAGAAGAGGAGGAAAAGAGGGAGGAGGAAGGGGAGAGGAGGAGGAAGGGAAAGAAGAGGAGGAGGAAGACGCTGGCGGTCCTCTCCTGGGCAACGTCCCATGAGACCTTCCAGGGAAAAGCATGGTGTCACCTGACACCCCAAACTGGACCCCATCGTGAGTCCCCCGAAGGGAAGGATGAATGAGGGGATGTCTGTGTATAAAGACCTGGGTTCAAGGTAAGGGCTGCTGAGTCAGGCCTGGTGGCGCACACCTGCCATCCTACTAGGCAAAGTCTGACAGGAGGATCGCCATGAGCTGCCGGCCAGCCTGGGCTGTGCGGTGAGATTCCGTCTGGAGCAAAGAAAAATAAAGAAAGAAAATGAGGCGTGATGGGAGAGCTGTCGCTAGGTTGAACCCATGGAGTACCGTTCTGTAGCTTCAAGCTCCTCTGGCCGGCAATGGGGGCAGGGAGCAGGTGGTTTCATTTCTAAGCCTTTTTCAGCATTGGTTCCAGGTGCTGTCTGCAGTAGGCTCTGAAGCCAGTGAGGGGAGGCCAGGCCCTGCTTTGGCTCAATGAGATGCACATTAGAGCATCCAGAAATTAAGGGTCTGTATAGACAACAAAATACTTAGCCACTAAATGATATATATATATGTATATATATGCATAAATATATATCTGTCACCTGTATTATCCAGCCACCCATCTATCCATCTACCCACCCCTTTCTACTTCCTTTTAAAATCACTTTCCTGTGTATAACTCACTGTATGCTTGAAGTAGTCAAAAACAAGCTTGCGGGATGGCTCAGTGGATAAGGGTGCTTGTTGTGCAAGTATGAGTTGAGATCCCTAGAGCCTTGGGGGACAGTCAGATGGGCTTGGTGGCAGCCTCCACCAGTCCCAGTGCATAGCAGTCCTACATGGGCAATCCCTTTCGCAAGCAGGGTAGCTAGACTACCCAAAATGGTGAGCCCTGGGTTCAAAGAGAGACTCTGCCTCAATATGCATGGTGGAGGGAAAATGAGAACATCTGATGTCAACCTTGGACCTCGACGTGCATGTGTGCATGTGTATCCATACTGGTGTGTGCTCATACACGTGCACAGCAAACAAACATGTGATATATATCCTAGCTCAAAAATCAAAGACAATACATGAGATGATTTGAAACAGTGTGTAGAGGCATCTTATAAGATTCTATGAAGTAATCCCGTTTAAGCAGTATGTATGAATTCAAGGGAATGCGATTTGGTCTAAGAGCTACCTGTATCACGTGACTGTGGTATAAAGAATATGGAAATGTTTGAAGCAAAAAACAAAATGCATGCCACAGGAACCCTGGAGCCATCACCATCACGGGAGTGCAGCAAGGTCCTGGTGCATCCCAACTCAAATCCAAAACTGCCGAATGCTGTCCTGAGCCTGCTCTGACTTTGAAGCCACCCCACCTTTTTGCTTGCCTCAGTGTCTCCAGCTTGGAAAATGAAGTACTCGACTTCATGCAATTCCCCACTTCCTTATCTGCTGACATTTAAGGTTGCTAAGTCCAAATCCAGTGGTGAGTCTCAATGTGTCAAGACCTTTTCTCTCTCCTTTCTCTTTGAGACACAGTCTCATTATGTAGTCCTGGTTGTCCTGGAACTTGCTATGCAGACCAGGCTGGCCTCCAACTCACAGAGATCCACCTGCCTCTGTCTCCAGAATGCAGAGATTAAGGTCATGTGCCACCACCTCACCTGAGGTAGAGGACAGGACCCTTTCAAACAAAGCAACAGTATGCCAAGCAGTTATCAAATGCACTTTTGTGGTGGGTGCAGTCATACATAAACTCATCTTCTCTTCAGAAAAACCCGGTTCAACAGAAAGGCCCCCCCCCACTAGGAACAGGAAGCAAATAATGGAATTAGGTGTTTCTGAGGGACTGCAAGCCAAGACCTGTTGTCACAGCCCTGTAGAAGATGTGGAATGTGGATCTATGAAGTTCTACGCCAGACATCTTGCAATGGAAGGGAAGCAGCGTAAGGGCAAGAGAAAGAGTGGACAGAAAGACAGAGCTGCAGCACTAAGACCATTGTCTGAGCACTGTGGGCTGCCTCCTTCGTAGGTACAAAGAGACTCCAGGCATCATGAAATAACACCCTTCTCTCTCTCTCTCTCTCTCTCTCTCTCTCTCTCTCTCTCTCTCTCTCTCTCTCTCTCTCTCTCTCTCTCGTGTGTGTGTGTGTGTGTGTGTAATGGCAGGGTGAGGAAGGGCTTTTCGGTCACTTTTCCTGTGACCCCGTTTTCCAGATCAATGAAGTTCTGGGGGGTTGGGAGTTGAGGAAATAAAAGCAAGGAGCCTGGAGCAGTGTGACAGCTGTATCTGGGACTTCGCAACAGGCCAGTTTGCCAGTCATGTCTTGTCTTGCACAATCTTAGGGCTTCAGAAGAAACCCCCAGAATACTGCCTTCTCATGTCTCTGCACAACCCAACATTGACACTTTTGTCTTAAAACAAATGGCTGAGTAAACACTTCTGTTTGTCATAAACTACTTACTGTTTCTTGGGTGATCCCGTATTATCCTGTCCACATGGACTTCTTATAAAAACAACAAACAAAAAAAAAACCCACCTTCTTGGCTTGAAAATCTGAATGAGTAGACAGCTGTTAGTTCAAAAGTTAAATAAAATTAAAGGTTTAAGAGACAAACAGGCAGCTGGACTGTTGGCTTTAGGAACAATGGGTTTCACTGGATTTGCTTGTTAAAAAAACAAAACTGGAATGAATTCTTGATTCACATTTCTAAGTTGAGTTCAAATCCAAGGACAGAAAGCTCCATGGTGGAATGCTTGGCTTGGAAAGGGAGGGAAGAAGAGAATAGAGGAAGTAGGAGGGGAGGAGGAGGGGAGGAGGGAGGGAAAAGGAAAGGAGAGGGGAGAAGAGAGGAGGACACGGACAGGAGAGCAGGAGTTGAGCCCTCTGGTGCCAAAGGACTCCAAGTCCGTTCTACTTCCTAGCTGTGTCTGGAATCCAGCCTGGTGCCCCTTGTTCATCAGAGCCTCAGCGTGCTCCCCTTAGATGGGGCACACGATTCCCAGGACCTTGTGGTGGCAGGTGAGCACTAAAAGCAAGACTGATAATCACACGGTACGGTACCTACAGTCATATTCTGACTACACTCCTGAATCGTCATCCTAGTACTGTTGTCAGCAACGAGGGCAGCTCCCCAGCCTCTCGCTGTCTGCCCCCACCCCCACCCCTGGGCATATCTATGAGTTTCCAGAACCCTGTCTTGATCAAAATGAACTTGAACAACTTGGGATCAAAATAGACGTGGATTTTGATCTTTCTGCTTCATAAATACAAAGCATCCATCCTATCCACTCTCTGGGTTCCTTCCCATGGGTAAGAGGGAGGAGAGGCATGGGAACTTCATGATGATGGTTAATTCAACCTTGCTTTTACATAGGTCAGGGCACATGATCACTGGTCAGTTCTGGTGAGTTTTCCCTCTTTACTCTGCTGAGCAGGCAGACTGGACTCTCCCAGTTGGCTGAGTGTTGTCACTTGGGTTGGATGACCCTCTTCTGTCGCCTTGGCAGTTTCATGAGCTTCTTGGACAGGAATAGAAGGTTGGGTGCAGGTCCAGGGTCCCTTGCTTTAAAGCGTAGCACTTCATTCTTCTGTAGTACAAAAACACAATTCAGAAAATGACCCAATCCTCACTTTATGTTACTGACCTAAGAGGTCAAGTCTTATGGTTGCCAGAAACTATACATCAACTGATTTTTTTAAAAATAGTGTGTGTGTATGTGTGTACGTGTGTAGTTTGTATGTGCCTATGTGTGTGGGTGTGCTCACTATGCGTGTACTTGTGAAGAACAGAGGCTGACATGAAGTGATTTCCTCTGTTGCTCTTCACCATATTTTTAGATGAGGCCTCTTTGAACAAAGCCAGGCCTCCCCATTTCAGCTCTCCCGGGGCTGGAAAGTCACCAGGATCTACCTTCCCTGCCACCCCTCAGCACTGGGATTGCAGACACATGCTGCCTCCCCAGTCTTGTGTGTGGGTTCTGGGTACTTGAACACAGGTCCTCAGGCTTGCACAGCCAGCTAGCATTTTACTGTCTAAGCCATCCTTTCCATCCAGTGGACTCAGCAGCTTCATAGGGGGCTGCCTTGCAAAGAAGTGGTCCCCTTGCTGGAAGCTTTACATTAAAAACAAAAAAAGCCAATGCAGAAGACGTAGAAAATAAAAACCTCAGAGGTGCTACTGCCCCACAGTTTGTACATCCCCTTGTATTTTACAAGCTGCAAACACGTGCGTACTTCTGTTTATTTCTATACGTGGCTTCACACCGTCTGGGCTGTCTGTCCCGTGTTTGGTTTCACTTCTTATTCTTCGCTGCACATTATAAAGTCTAATCCCACCACACAACGATCAATTATAAACATCCTCCTTTCCAGCTAGGCTGTAACCACAGAGAATGGGTGTCTTAGACTGGGGGGGAGGGGTGCCCCGGAATCATTGGGAGCCCAGGCTATTCCTTCCCTGGCTTCACTGAAGTCTCCCTGCGCTGTCCCCGTGTATCTTTGGGAGTGGATATTGATCTGTTCTCCCCATCGCTCTGTCTCAGTGTTTGGAGCAGGATCCTGGCACCAGGAAGGTGGGGTGGAGAGACTGGGAGATGGGGAGGAGCTCAGGGAATGCAGTCTATGGACAAGACATGGGCTGATGCACTCACGAGCTTGTAGAGACCGTGGTTACCTGCATAAAATCTGGAAGGTCAAAGATCAGGCGTGGGCTAGTGTGGGGAGGGGCTCTGGAGGTCCCGTCCATAGCTATTGGCAGTTGGTAGCTGTTGGGAGAGGGAGATGGCCTCTTCTCTGGGGCCTTGACCTCTGGTGGGTTCTGTGCTCCAGAGGGTGATCCCACACTGTACACATATGGGCAGTACTAAATGAAATCAGTAGTTTAGGAGTGACAGGGAAAGAAAGAGAGGGGGGTAGGAGAGGGGGATATATATATATATATATATATATATAGAGAGAGAGAGAGAGAGAATATGAAGTGGTAAGAGAATATGTTGGGGGGCCCAGAGAGAACTGAAGGGAGAGAGTGGACATGATCAAAATGTATTGTATACACATGAAGTTTTCATATAATGAATCCAAATGATTATTAAAATATTTAATAAAAACGTTATTAATTCAGCAGAAGAAAAGTTATTATCCCCCCAATGTCATTTTGAATTTCTTTGACTCTAATGAGATTTCATCTTTCCCCATATCATTTCAATGTTTGTGTCCTTATTCACTTTTGTTCTGTTTGTTTCACTCCTTTTCAAATAAAATGAGCAGAATCTTGGAGCCATGTTTGACATGTACTGAGGACTTTTCATTGGCCTTACAGATTCTGCTTTATTTTAATCAGTTATAAGCATTTATTTACCATGTTTCTTATAAGCATACTCATGCACACTACACTTTACATCTGCTACACATGTTGAAAATATTTTCTGTTTATTAATTTATTTCATAACTATTTTATTTCTATCTTGTCACATCCCCACAGTATTTGTTTTTTTTTTAAAAAAAAATATTTGGCTTCTATCTTTCAAGCCAATTTACCTTTGAAACTGAGTGGGTTATAGCTAAGACACGTTTCAAACTCATGCAGTATTTATGGGATGAATTGAATCTTGGAAAATACCAGCCAACTAAATTATATTATTAAACACAATCCTATTTTGTTTGTGACTTACACTTTCCAGGCAGTTTGCTCTGTTTCTGGGATATTCTGAAACCCTTCCTCTGGCAGATGGATGATAGTAATACACCTATTTTTCTAGACACAGTTAACAGTATCAAGCAAACAAGGACTGGAATATATTTTGCATTCATTTTCAGGATGCTGTGCGTTTGGCTCCTTCTTTGGGAATCAGAGTGGAATGATTGTGGAGATGACTACTGACAACTGCGACGCGCACAGGCTGTCTGACCGCAGCCTTCAGGGCTCACTCCCTGGTCATTCTCCGTTTACCGAGGTTCAGGTCCGTAGAGTAGGGTGACAGGATGGCTCTCTGCCCTCTTCCGCCTGCACAGGGTGGCAGAGTGATCCATCATTCCACGTCTTTTCTCCTTCTGAAAGCACAAGAATGTCCGATGCCGAGGCCCCCGTGGACCCCTGGATACTCTGCTGGTAACTGATGGAGAGAGGAGGATGCCAGCCCAGGAAGTGTGCATCCTGGGCCAAAGGTCCTCCCCCTCCCGCTACAGCTCCCAGCCCAGCAGCACCAGTCCCTGACTTTGAGTGGCAAATTACAGTCTGCCTGTGTAATAGCTCTCCATCTTATTTATTCATTTTTTGAATTCCTAAAAAATCATGGCAAGAAGATCAGCATGGCCCCCTGCCCCCCGCACTGTGGAAGTTTGATAATGTATGTCCTAACCGCTTAATTGATTGATTACCTCGCTCCAGCTTCCTGAGGTACCAAATTTATCTCTAATAGCCAGCGTCAGGCTCGGCAGGCAACCGTGGGGGGGACGGGGGTCCCTTGGTGTCGATTTGCTCTTAACTGGAAAGTCATTACCACTTAATACATGTAGATTGTGTTGAAAGAAAATTATGTGTAATGAAATGAGGGGAAAATTAGTGGAGTGTTATGGGCGAAAGCAGATGTTAGGGAGGAATTATGCTAGCAGAGATAATCACCTTCGCTGGTATTGTGTGTGCTGGGGTGTTAACTGAGGGAGAGGCTGGGGGATTGCTGAGGCGATGTATTGTTGGGCCCCGATTTGCCCCTGGAACCTCGACGAGGAACTGTCCCCATCAAGGACTCGGATGCTGGACCTCTGTAGCGGGGCTTACCCACATCTGTGCCTCTTTCTCTTTGGTTTCTTAAGGTGCTTAGACCCAAAGCATTTTACCTGCTGGTGCTTAGAAAGGCAGCAGCATGGGGTTGCCCAGGAGGCCGGGGGACAGCAATCCACTTTCATTCTTACGTTTAGCTGGATCTGTTCAAAACATGACAACCCCAAAACAAAATCCGAGCAATGAAACGCAGCAAAGCAGCGAATGACAAGCGGCTGGGAGACCTTTTGTAAACAGTCTCATCCCACATGGAGACATTTAAGGGTGCTCGGGGAAAATTAGATCCCATGTTTTGGTTCCTAGGATGCTGGGGAAAGAGAGTCAGGCATTCACTATCCCCACCTTTCTGTAGTTCCTGCTAGTCCCAAGGCAAATCAGAAATAGAAGTTCCCGTGCATAGTCACAGCTACAAGGAGCTAGAGGGAAATCTGGCCCCCAGCACAAGGTCAGCCAAATGCATCGTAGCCCCCACAGGACTCTGAGATTCTAGAGTGTAAATGCTATGAGGCGGCACCACACGATGACCTATGCTCTCAGTGTTAGGGTAAGCAAGCATGTATACGTATTAGAGCGTGCCTCTTGAGATCTGGATGAGACTTAGGGTAAGGCTGCCCCCGTGGCCTGCGGCAGTGCATGGAAACACTTGGATCAGTTGTGGTACAGCAGTAGAGAGCTTGCCTCGAATCCCAAGGCCAGTGGTCCCATCCCAAGCATTGCAAAAAGCAGAGGGGACATAGACGGGACTGAGTGTCCTAACTGGAGTTTCGGGTAGGAAAGCATGTGATGCCCCAGGCACAGTTCAGGGTCTCCTGGTTCTCAGCAAATGAAAAGGATTGTGGAAAGCCACAATGAGGTGTCCCAGACATGCCAGTTCCGGGCACACAGGTTAGGAGTAAGTCCATTCTGTGACAGTGTCAGGTGAATAAACTCTCAAACCAGTGTTCATCAGCTTGACAACAAATACCTCCGATGCACTGTATACAGTGCCTGGTGCCTTTAGGGGCTCACTTGATGTTCATTGTTCATGAGAATGACTGTTAGGTTTTGACAAAGAAGTATAGATGCTAAATTACATATAATAGATAGGTAAGTATATATAGAGACATGCAAATAGGTAGGCAGGCAAGCAGACAGATAGGTATAGATAAAATATAGAAATTATTTAAAATTCTTTTAAATTGTTCTCTAAGTAGCACATCCATTCATGGGCTTGTCTTAGACACTTACTGCAGCAATTCTCCAAATGGACTGCAGAATTTTGTGGGTCATGACAGGAAGATGCATTACTACTTGAGATTGGCGAAGGTTCATCCTTTCCACAAAGCACATTGACTGTGTTCTGTAAAGGATTGGCAGAAAGTCAAAGGACCAAGGTTTTAGTAAACAAATTTCATTTTCATTTCTCTAGACTGAAGGTGTCATTATAGAAAGCACGTTCTACCACAAGGGCCATTGCCGGGAGTACCTAACAATCCAGCTGCAAATGGTAAGGACTTTCCTCCAATCAAAGGTAAATGTTAAGACAACAACCCTCTCGGTTCATTTGAGAGCTGGCGCTCATCCAATTCTGGTGAGACCCCATGGTTCAGTGGGGGCTGGGAAGTTGGTATGAGTGCTTCAGAGGGTTGGGTTGGAGCCTTGGTGGTGCTTGTGGCTGAAGCGGACTGGACTGTAGGTCAGAGGATTAAGATGAGGAGGAGAGAAGTCTCAGTGAGTAAAGCGCTTGCTGTAAGACCACGAGGGCCTGAGCTCAGATCCCCAGAGACTACATAAAAACTAGACATGACAATTTGTGTCCGTAATAGCATTGGAACAGGACCCTGGGGGCTCCCTGGTCAGTCATCCTAGTCAAAACAGAGCTCCAGACTCAGTGAAATACTTTGGCGTGAGAAGTAAGGTGGAAATTGAGGAAGACACACAATGTTGATTTCTGGCCTTCACTTATGCTTGCACAGGTGCACACACCTGAGAGTAACTAAATAAACTAATGAATGAGAAGATAACTAAATAAATAAATCCAATGCTCAGAAAAAAATCTGGAAGACAGAATTTAATAAATACAGCACACATTCTGTACATACCACTGCCGCCGCCGCCACCACCACACCACACCACCATTTACACCACCACCACCACCACCACCACCACCACCACCACCACCACCACCACCACCACCACCACCAAACATCATCCATAATCTGTAAAGGTAAAGCACCTGCTGAAGTAGTCTTCCATGGAGCATCTGTGTGTGTGTGTGTGTGTGTGTGTGTGTGTGTGTGTGTGTGTGCACATATATGTTTGCCTGTGTGTGCACATGTAGATTTGTATGTGTCCATCATCTTTAAGAAGTTCCTGGTGAGCAGCTAAGTGAATTAATTCACTGGAATTTACAGGACCAACTCCAAGGTACAGGGTAACTGCAGAGTTTTGGCGTTACAATCCAGCAATGGACAGCCATGTATAGTGTGCAGTGAATCTCTGATGATTTGCTCTCAAGGGAAATTCCTAAAACATGTAACCATGACATGTCATGTGTCTGTTATATAGATAGGACAGGCATTGCAATTAGGAGCCTCAGAATGAAGTTCAGGTAAGAAAAAGTTGGCACTAAAATGCATTAGTTGTCTTTGCAAAAGTAAACAACAGCAAGAACCGAGCTTGCAACACTGACTTCTTAAAACCTAGGAGCTACCCATCATATGTAGACCCAATACTTTGGAGGAGGAAGTGGAAGAACCAGGAGTTGAAGGACACTCTCAGCTACACAGAGACTTAAGGCCAACCTGGACCCTGCCTCAAAACAAAGGAACAACACTCACATGTCCTCACTCTGTATGCAAGGCCTACATCATGAACTATCTCATTCTAAACATCTAAGAAGTCCCCCCAAACTCTATCTCTTTAACAGGAAACTGTCTTTGCACACTGACCAATGCAGCAGACACTGAGGAACCTGCCGTGATTTCGTTGTGAACAAATACCCAGGACAGAGAATTTAGTAAGAGCCTTCAGGTTAGATCCTAAAAAAGATCTGAATCTGCCCATGTTCTGGGTGATGTTCAGTTCCTCCTTTGAGCCTGTGGATTTCTTTTTTTGACAATGGGAACAGTCAAGAAGGCTGGGCACTCTCAATGGAAACTCATCTGTACTGGGGGACATTTCCTGTCTTAGGGATTCTGGGAACTTGGTGAGGGCTGTGGGGAGACCCATGTTCACATGTCACATGTCAGATGGACACCTGCTTTTGCTGGTGTTGTTTAACTATGGTACTAGTTCTCCTCATGTGTTAGGTGAGAGTGAACATACCTGCCTTTTTAGGGTTTCCTGAGAAATCGTCAAAATATTTTTAAAAGATAGACCCGTGCAGAGCCTGGCACACAGTAAGGACTTATGCTGGAATTAGAATGTCTCTACCTTTTTTTTCAGTCTTTTAAACTTTTTATTTATTTATATTTGTGTGTATTCATGTGTGTGAGTGTGGTCTGTGCATATGTGTGGTGTATGTGTATATGTATGTGTGGGAGGATGCCCCTGTGGACATACATAGAGACCAGAGGGCATCAGATGTCCTTCTGTCACTTTCCACCTTATGCTCTAGAGACAGGGTCTCTCACTGAACCTGGAACTAGGCCAGGAAGCCCCAGTGATCCTTCTGTCTCTGTCCCTATTATTCCCAGTTTACAGACATACAAAGGCCACATCTGGCTGTTTACATGGGTGGTAGGATTGGAACTCAGGTCCTCATGATTGCTCAGCAAATGCACTCACCCTCTGAGCCATCCCTCCAGCCCCCATCTTTAACTCTTTAAACCCATAAGTAATATCCACAGACCTTGTGAACATGCCAGTCATCAGCTTCACAACTGAGAGAGCTCTCCAAGAGGAGACCGGCTCACTCTTCACCCATCTCTCCACCAAGAGGAAAGCTGACTCTGGAAACCATTGGAAAACCATGATGGATGTCCTAGTGACTCAGAGAATAATTAAATCCTCAGTCCTGGATGCAATTAAGCAGAAGGGGTGCAGTCATGGCACACGGCTGTTATTATTTATAAACACTCAAAGGCAGCAGGCAGCTAACACCCCGGGTCTGCCCACTGCCCATCACTCACTGTGGAGTCTGCGTGTGAAGCCGTCTTCCTCCCTCTTCTCTTTACTTAGAGAAGCAGCCAGCTACCATAAAGGCAGAGAAGGGCGGAGCCTTGGATCTGTGGAGAGGTGTCCTGCTTTTCCTGCCTGGGTCCTGGTTTACCAGCAGATGGGATTGAAGTGTCCTGGGGCAGATGCATTTATTTGTAAGCCTCACTGCTCGGGGTTTGAAAAAAGAAAGACCCTGGGTTTGACTCTTTAGATACCACCTTAGGAAGGAGATCAGGTAAGACAGAGACTACACAGGCACTGTGGGCTTTCTTACCATGAAAGGAAACATGAGGAAAGTCTTCAGCTGGTGGTGGGCCCAAAGTGCAGGAGAATTCCTCTCCTTTCTCTCGGAAAGCAAACTGATTCCTGTCGCCTTAGTTTTGTTTCTCTGTTTGCTTTCAACATGGTGTGAAAACTTTGCAACATAATCCAGGACTGAAGTATACTCCAGTCTTCCTTTTCTGTATAGCACTTAATACTTAGGTACACTATCATGACTCTGAGATGCTCTTACACCAAAAGCTCCCAAATGTCATGGTGCTTCATTCTCCTATTTACTAGTTTCTCTTAGAATAGTTCTTTAAGGTCTTTGGTCCTTCTTTTCTTGGTTGGCCAGTTCCCCAAGTTTATAATGCGACTCATATCAGTGACCTCATCTGCTCTCCTTCAGAACAAGCCTAGAACCAGGTGATCATCAGGCTCTTCACTGGTTCTGAATTGAGCCCACGGTAAAGGACTGGGACTTCATTCAATTTCCATTGTGAACAACACAATACAGCATACTAGGTTTGTTATAAAGAAACAGACTTGCTTGCCTCATGATTCTGGCTCAAGGACAGGGAATTGATGGTAGCTGTCCTGCTGGCAGATTTTTTCAGTCAGCTCAGGGCATCCAGGGGCAGAGATAGGGAATGAGCAGAGGATGATGGAAAACTAGCTTTTATAGTAAACCCATTTTGCTATAATCCATTAGAGACAACCCATTAAGCCATCAATCTGTGAATCACATGAATAGACCAGCCATTCATGAAGGCATAGCCCTTCGACCTTTCACCTGGTCCTACCTATTAATAACTCATAATGGCGATTAAATGTTAACATGAGTTTCTTGGAGGCTGGGGCAAGCCATATCAAACCTTAGCAGCTTTATGCATGTTTGATTAAACACCCTGACTCTTGGGAGACACTTTCAGTTTCTAGACTGTGCTCTGCAGGGTTGACAATTCCCAGCAAACCTTAGATAGCAGTGTTCATCCCTGAACTAAGAAACAAGGCAGCATATCGGCCTCTGTTACTCATTCATAAATATTCACACCATCTCCATTTCTGAAGAGAGTTTACACTTCATCTCTTTGGCACTGAAGTTGATGGCCTGATTTGCTTTGGCCAATGGGATATAAAACAATGTAATGTTTACTATGTCTAAGGGAGAGCTTTTAGAGGCAACAAGAATGCCTGCCAAACCTCTATTCCACTGCCTTGAACAAATAACATGGATTAACCTGTGCCTTACAATGTGAAGAACTGGGGAGCAGAGCTAAGTTCCACCAGCTGATTAGAGGGGTTTCTGAGGACAGAGCTACAAACTTCAGCCTACTCAAGCTTTACATACAATATGGACAACAATTGAGGACTGTTTGTTACTCAGCACTATTCAAGCACAGCTGATAGATGCAGATAAGAATGTGACAGGCACCTGTCACAAGATAAAGTCCATAAAAGCATCCGAAAGTATTTAGCTTTAATTCTAAGTGATAGGACATAATTTCTAGATAGATAATATCTGAAGTGCAGGTCAAGCGTTGTGGTAGGAAAGGTAAATTTGCTTAAATGTTGACAAAACATTTGATGCCAATTCAAGTATGTTGTCTTTAAAAAGTACAAGAGTCTGCCTGTACAATGGCTCCACTAGAAGAATATGTTCAATGTACAAGTCCCCTGTGGTGGTTTGAATGAGAATCCCCGCCCCCCACAGGCTCATATATTTGAAAACTTGGTCCCCAGTTGGTTCCCCTCTTTGGGAAGGATTAGAAGGTGTGGCCTTGTTAGAGGAGGTGTGTCATTGGGCTTGGGCTTTGAGGTTTCAAAAGTCTGGGTCATTTAGTCCCTCTTTCCGTCTTGTGCTTGTATATCAAGATGTAAATTCTCAGCTACTACCCTAACACCATGCCTGTCTATGTGCTTCCATGCTCCCCATCATGATAGTCCTGGATTCTAAGCCCCATATAAACTCTCTCTTCTATGAGTTGCCTTGGTTGTGGTGTCTTCAGCGCAATGGAGAAATAACAAAGACACATTTACTCATGTTATTGTTGAGAATTTTGGTTCTGTGGTAGCACGGAGCTTGTGAACTTGGAGTCTTATCTTAACTTGCTTTCAATTATTTGGAATTCAATCACTGATCTATAAATCCAGAGTCCTGGAACTCCACTCAACTGGAAGGAAACACACGTGCTCACCTCACTCAGTATCCACACACCCTCCCCTCTCCTCCCTTCCTTTTCCCTCCCCTGCCCTTCCTTTCCCTTCTCTTATCTCCCCCTCTTTCTTTTTCTTCCCTTCCCTCCTCTCTGTTCCCTTTTCTTTCTTTCTTTCCTCTCCCTCCCTCATTCCTCATTTCTTCCTTGAACTACATATGATACATTTGCTGTTTACATGCTTCAAGATCATGTAAATATGTGTTCAACATTTTTTTAACAACCAGAACATAGGAAGACAGTAATTACACTGACATAATTGGAAATAGGCATCTGTGTCTAGAAAACATCCCTCCTCTGAGACTCTTGGAGCTCTCCTCCCCTGCTGATAACTTCTGTACATTCCCATGCCTTCCATGTGGGCTTTGTCCCAAGTCAGTCCTGATCCTTTAAATATAAGGGAGAGCAACCAAGTGGATGGGTCCACAAATGATCAGACTTATCCGTATGACTGGTGGGTCTCTAGAAGATTCTTCATAAATGGGAGGCAAGAGGAGAAAGGGAATTTAGGTTTGATAATGAGGAATGGAGTTAACTAAAATGTGCAGGGCTTTGCCCTGTGTTCATGAGGTATCTGCTGATAGCTTGAATCCATAGTGCTATTTCTTGGCATAATAAATAACAAGCATTCTTTTCTGGTTGGCAGAAATTTGGAGATAAAGAATTCTTTACAGCATGAAATAACTTTTAATGCATTAGTGTTTTGGATTTCTGAATCTCAATTTCCCTCTTTTCTCCCCATCTCATTTTGTTATAAAATCTTTATGACACTTTTAAATATTAATTATAAAAAATACCCTACCCCCATGCAGGTGGCATCAGTTTGCATCAGTTTGTTCTTATAGAGGAGGAAACTTGATTTTAGGAAGTTGAATCCAAGGCTTAACCAAGGTTGGAGAGTTACTAACTAGCCAGTAAGACTGAAATTCACTAGTAGGGCAACATCTTCTTCTACTTAAACCACTTTCCAAATGTTCTGATGTCTGATAGAACATTTAAAGTTATACAACGAAATGAGATGGGAGGAGAGAGGAAATCAAGATTCAATTAATCAAGACATTAACATATTTGAATTACTTTATCTTAGTTATCACATTCCCCCCAATATGGCTGCATCACAGATGCATACCCTGTTTGTCTGGGAGTTCCACACTTTCATTTTATCTCTTCTCACTCATACAATCTTCAGACATCAGTTAATACTTGACTGAAATAGTGACATACTGCAGTGGTAAGTGTTCAGACTGAAATGAATGTGGTACCTGAGTGATGGCTACTGTGATGGGTCTGTCCAATAGAGCTCATCAACCACAGCGCCAATCTAAAGAAGAGTTGAAACCCTTAACTTTTTGAGCAACAGCAGCCAGGCTTCTTCCAGAAGGTCTTCAGCTGGGATGACCGGTTTGTGTGTGTATGTTTGTGGCTATGTGCTGTATGTTTATGGTTAGCATGATGTGTGTGTGTGTGTGTGTGTGTGTGTGTGTGTGTGTGTGTGTGTGTGTGGTGTTGCACGCATGAGGAGGTACACATGCTGGTTGAGGCCAAGCAGGGCTCAAGTGTCTTTCTTTATCTACCTCAAGTGTCTTTCTTTATCTACCGCCCTCCTCCTTGTGACCGTTAGGCAGGGTCTCTCACTGAGCCAGCTTCTCACCTTCTCAGCTATGCTGGCTGCCTAGTGAGCTTTCTGGAGCTGCTTATCCCTCCCAATATTGGGCTTATATGCTTGGGAAACCATGTCTGTCTCTGTGGGTACTAGAGATTCAAGCTAAGGTCTTCATGTTTGCAGGGTAGATCCTTTATCCAGGGAGCCACCTCCCCAGCCCTGAGCAATTGGTTTTTGATGTTCCAATCTGTGTTGGCTTGTCTGGGCTGAGTGCCTCATAAAGACAGCAAGGCCATCTGATTTCAGGGTCAAATCACATGGCCTCCTTAACCAGGCACAGATTTGCTTTAATGAATCTCTGCAGAGTGACTCATCCAGGATTCTCTTAGCATCCCTTTTGTGCCTGGTCCAGATGTGCATCTAGAACAGGTTCAGTTCAACAATTTCAAAGGGTGGACGCCCACTTTGCACATATGATTAATTCTACATGCGCCTAATTATACCCACAATTGGCTAATTGCATCGACAATTAGCCAATTGCAGGCCCAATTGGCCACTTGTCCCATAATTTGAAGGTGCGAGTGGACAACTGAAGGAACAATTAGATGCATGCCGAGTTTTACATATTTAAAGAGGAGGCTGGGAGGGAGTGCAGTTCAAAATGCAGTGTGGTCTTGAGTGCCAAGCAAAGTATCCATGGGTGTGGGTCTCTCGGGAAGAAAGGGGAGGTTACTTAGTTTTTTCCATGCAATTTCCAGAGCCAATGTCGTTTGTTTATTTCCTAAATATCTATGAAACAAACCTTCACTTTGGATTTCAAAGAACTAAGTCCTCAAGCCTGAAGTCTATGTGTTGCAAGGGGTCCCCACAAAAGCAAATGCACCTCCATGGAAAATGCTGAATGCACTAAGCTTGGAGTGCTTGACTCTTCACATTCCCTCTCCTGTTGATTTCCACTGCCTTTGTCTGGAAAGTTCTTCCCACCTCATCTCCTCAGGAGACCTAGAAGAATGGACCACTTTCCTTCCCAAGTCTGTATTATCACAATGAGGAATCACAATGCTCCCAAATGCAGCTACTTTTGCCCCCAACCCCAAAATCTATGAGTACGCTTACCAGTACCCCCCTTCCACTACCTTCTTGGGTGCCTCGGCCCAGGAAGCCCAAATCCAGAGTAAGAGCTTAAAGACGCCAGAAATCCTTTGCAAAAGCACACATTGTAGACACCCAGGGAGGCACATGCCATTCATGGGCACTGAGAAGGCTCAGGTGAGCCTCATGTGTTCAGCGGTCTTTAACGGCACTACAACTTCACACGAAACGTACTTGCTATGGTGTCCCTCATTTCTGTAGTTTATGTCTTCAGAGACTTCATTCCTTCATGGACTTGCCCAGAGGCTAGCCAAACAAGAGTTCAGATACCAGGAATACCTACTCTAAAGCAGAGCACTGAAACCAGGAGAAGATGCCATGGTGCCCAAGGCTCTCACCCACTGTGTGGTCTACGAAACACAAGTCTGGGCAGTATTTTCTAAGAGTGAAGAATTGCACAAAGATGAATAGGGACACCAGTAGAAAGCAGGAAGACCAGCAATAAAAGATTTCTCAAATATCCATTGAGCTCCTGTTTTAACCCATTGATATTTTAAGTGTAATTGACCATGGAATAGATTATAAATATCAGTGATATCACAATGCAGCATTAAGCATTGGACCCTAACTTAGCAGTCAGTGGTGCTGACACACACCTTAGATCTTATGACCTAATTTTTTTCTCATAAGAATATTTTTTGAGAACTGCTTTCAGGGCTAGAAAGTTGAACCCCATTTTGAATTTGCATCTCAGCTCTATCTACTAGAGATAGTTCACTCAATACTATGACCCTCAGGATCCCTGTTTATATAGTAAGAGCTGAATCTGGAGGACACCAAGATCCTTCCCACCCTGGTACCCCAAGAAAACAAGAGGCTGAACACAAATAATGATTCCCCAAATGCCTCCCCTCTTTTTACTCAGTCTTTAAAGCTTAACACTCCAGTATTCAGAAAATAAGATGTCTAGTTCTAAATTAGTTCATCATCCCTGGATCTCTCAGCTTCCCCCAGTGAAATACCAGGGTCAATAATACAACCAAACACACTCCCTATGGAAGCCCTGTGGGCAGTCTACCACTGTTTCCACTCAATCATCTGGAACAGTTTGTAAGAACATAGCCAGGAGCTTCGTCAATGGCTATTGTACTGATCAGTCATTATTGGTATTAATTGTCTTCTACATCCTGCTCACCCACAGATCATGATAATGAACCTATGCTGTGTCCCCTGCATTACAGCAGCAGATTTCTGTTCTGCTAAACTTGGGGTTTTGCTTGGAGGGGAGACTAGCAGTGCTGGCCTTCGGGCCGTGCCAGGAAAATGTGTGGGCCAGATGGCAATCCGAGTTGGTCTGATAGAGCGTTTCTATTTCTGTGGATTTTCAAAAGCAAACTGACAGGCACGAAGAAAAGTGGTGACTCATAGCCCGCAGGCCCTTGACTTCCAGCTTCTGAGATGCAATTTCCTATTGTCCTGGGAACCCCATCTCTGCAATGACACAACCTCGCATCTCCCATTGCCATCGTCACCACTGGCGTCATCATCATTATGGCTGTTATCACAGGCACTTCACCAGGTACCTGCTGTGAGCTCAGGCCGATATTTACTATCTATTAAAATAAGCAGATTTAGTATAACTGCCTTGTGATGCACTCACACGTCTTTCCTCCCATTCCATCTCTAGGTGAAGGTACTATGATTCAAGGAGATGAAGCAATTTTCTTACAACGAGAAAGAGATGAAGATGTTGAGGGCCTGAATCTAGGATGTGTTTGTATCGTCTCAATGATGTTTTTCAAAGTGACAATATCTCAAAGGTTGTAATTCTCCTGTAGGCAGCCACTACCACATGTGCACACATGTGCATATGTATATATGCCCATGCACAAATGCACACGCATGTGGGTATTATAATTATACTCTTCAGATGGACTGATGGACTATAACACTGGGTCATTGTGTAAATGTTTTTCTGGCTTGTACCTCCAGCAAAGTTTAACCTTGTTCCAAAGCTATGCTTCTTACCTTTGTAAAATAAGAGAATAATAATGTTACTTCCAAATTTTCATTATGTAAATACAGATCTGGGGGCTGGAACATGAGCCATGGGCTGAATGAATCTTAGATTCTAGAGTCTCTGACTCCTGGGTCGACAATATTCCATAGGCCATGCCCCACAGAGCAGGCGAGTCTACATTTCTTATCACAACCTGACCTTACCCTTCTCATGTTGCTGACAGTTTGATGTTAGGAAGGCAGATCTAGATAAAAAGGCGTTCTCATGCCAGTAAAATCAGGAACATGTGGGGATGGGAGAAGTCTGAGTTTCTCAAGTGATATTTGGGTATGAGGTTGGATGGCAAGGAGACTCCTTCTCTACCAAGCTTCCATCAGACTCGAGGGCTTTGGACTGACTTCAACTGTGATGATCCACAGCCTCAGAAAAATTTCACCTGTGGTCATCAGAGCAGATGGGGAGGCCACGTGATAGAGCCCGTCTTGGTAGTGAGATAGTAAAACACTAAACATTATTTTGGAGCACATTCTAGAAGGGATTGGCTTATTTTTAGATACTCACTGAGTTGGTTTTACAAAATGAACATTCCATTTAAAAATGTATTATCAAATTAATAGCATAACAAGTTTTCAGGGGAGGTTTATTAGAGTCAAATATTTTAAAAGCTGTCATTTAAACAGAAACGGTTGTTAAATTGAGGAGATAATTAGGTACCTGAAATTAATCAAAGTATGTTTTTTAAAAATAAACTATATTTGACTCACTGGAGATATATTTCAGCCTTGTCTGTTTCCCTAGAATATACTAAAAATTGAGAATTTTCCAAACTAATCTGCAACATTGCCTTTGGCCATTAAAATCTAGTTCTGTCTTTCACAAGGTAGATTCTGCAAAAGAAATGTACCCCTAAATTAAAATTCAACCTATGAGATATAGGGAGCCAATAGATATCAATATACAATATATGATGATGCTAAATTGAATACTTTAATTTTCTTCTAGTAACCACTTCTTTCCTATTGGTTTTACTCTATTCCATTTTGGGTGGGGGAGAGGGGTTGGCTGTTTCTACCTGTGATATGTACCACAATTATACCAGCTTAGTGGGCTATGGAAATTTAAGAGCTAGCATAACAAGGTTGGGGCTACTTTGCTTGTATGAACCGAAGAGAGGAATGAGTTGAAATTTAGTTATGCAAGAAAATACCCATAAGCACCTGTTTTTTGTTAGGTAAGGAGATCGCTGAAAATGCGCATGTCAGAAAAGAGGAAGAGACAGAACACAGCAGCAAGAGCAAACATTCTGGCCCAGAGGAAATATCAAGAGGGACTGAATCCTGGAAACAAGCACAGAGCAAGACAAGAGAGTGAGGAGGAACTGGGAGAATGGGGATGATGCTTACCTGGGAGATGGGGGATGAAAAGGGTGCCTCCATTTCCAAATAGGAAATACAGTCAGTCCTGTTGATCTCTCATATTTCAATATTGACTTAATTTTTAGGTTTCTAAACAATTTCAGTTTTGCAGTAGATGGGATGAAGAAGGCAGCACAGGCTTTTTGAAGGGTCCACATCCCTTTCCTGGTTAAGGAAAAATGTCCCGGGGTTCACATACAAGTAGGACACAGTTCTTCCTAGCATGGGAACTGGTTAGACTCAGTGGTCCTGCCCTCAGCCACCTGCAGCCCTGGAGAAAGTCCTGACCCATTCCATGTAGGATGCATTCATTATGCAAACAACCGAAGTCCACACTGCATCCGTCAACTCAGCTAGTAGCATGCTCGTTTCCTAGCCCCATTTGTACAATTGGCTCTGCCTCAGTTATGGCTTCATCTTTTTATTTATTTACTTATTTATTTTGAGTTGGCAGAGTAACCCCCTTCCCAACTCCTTATTCTCTTCTCTCAGCCTTAATGAACTCACTTGTTTCTTTTCTAATTTCTTGGTCTGTGGTTCAAAATCTCAGAGAAGTATGCCGTCATGTCAGAGCTACAAAGAGGCGAAGGAAGGAGACACTCAGGTCTGGTGAGGCCATCAGAGCTGGTGTTTTTGAGATGACGTGGTGCCAAGTGTCACTCTGGAGCTCTCAGAGACCACAGGACCACTTAGTCCAGGACTTCTCAAATCTAGTCCATTCCAGGATTACTTTAATCTCTTCTATAAACAATGAAGATTTCTAGGCTTAGGGACAGAACAGCGTCGACTCTGCAGAGAGAAACAACAGCATACAAATGCAGACAGGAAAGCCTTCCCTCCTCAGTGCTGTCTGAGCCAGCCAAGGTGAAGGACCTTGGAACTGCTTCCACTTCCTCTCCATAACCGTGAACCACAGGGCACACAGGGAGGAGACTATCGCTGGACAAAGCAGGAGCCTTTTTGTACTGAGACCGAATCTTTCTAGATTGCTTCCCTTCCCAACTCAGCCTCGCTTTGACTTTCCCGTGGTACAGATCACCTCAGACAAGCTACCATGTCCTTTCTGAACTCGCTAGAGCAGCTGCTAGACCACAGTAGCTCTCTCACTAGCAACCATGTCTAGCTCCTTGTGGGTACTCAACCGATAAACTATAGTTCATCTTGACCTTGCAATAGAAAGACCTTCCCTTATGGAGGCTTCTATTTCCCTTTCTAAAACTGGACTTAGTGGGCTGCCCCTCCCCCATGTCTGTTCCAGTCCAAGCCTCTATCCATATTTAAAACCAGAAAGTGTGAGGAAGGCTTACAGACAGGCTGACACACTCCAGGAAGAATTGTGGTCACAATTGCGTAGTGTTGATTGTCTTCTATCCTGCCTTCCCATCCTTTTCCCTGTGTAACACTGCCCCATTATTTCCCTCCCCCCTACCTCCTACCCCCGTATCACTATGGACTATCTCCCTCTTGTTGTTGGTCTGCGGTGTCCTAGAGATACCCCAGAAAACACCAGCCATCGGTGTTGCTCTTGACTGCTTACAAGCCCTTGAGAGTAGGACCCTGTTGCTGAAAACACCATATACTTGGGCTGCAGGAGGTAGAGAATCCAAGTTGGGCCAATCAGGAAGTTTCCTTCATGGGACACCAAGGTGCTATGCAGGCTGCTTGGGGGTCAGGAGTAACCAGTAGTCTTACCTAGATGTGAGTCTTACGAACTATCATAACGAACAGGTCAGAAAGACATGCCCATGCGTGAAGCAGTGGCCTGAATGTTAGAGAGGTAACCAACTGCTCTTTTATTGTATTTAAGGCCAGCTTCACAGGAGGAAATCAGTGTCTGAGATTGTAAATCTTGCCAAGATCACTTGATAGGGGAGTTCATAGGCCCCTAGGGTGAGCCTAATACTATTATTTCCACTGAATTGACACAATTTCATACTTCGCTCTAAATTCTTACCAACATATCCCCAGATCAGGGACATTCCCAGACTCTCAGGGAGTTGTTTTATGCAGTCAATAGAGATTAACACAGAAACTCACAACTGGTGAAAGCGTAGACATAAACATCTGTGGGGTTATCAGCTACAAATGGGGCATCTGTATTATCTCTCCTCCCTCAAGGCTTGGGGACCATTGTAGAAAAGGGCCAGAAGACTTTAAGAGTCAGAGGTGGAGGAAGATTTAAGGGAAACATGTCTTCTGGATGTGAAAGGACCATTATACTCATGGATTCAAAGCAGCTGTGGTAACCTGTACAGGACCTGTACAAGATCTAGCCAGTCAGCATGGAAGAAGCAGAGTATCAGGAGCCCCCACCCCTCTTTAAGGAGCCAATCAGAGTCATGGCTTCTGGGGGAGGAGGAGTCATTTTTCCTCAAGTATGTGATCCCTGATTGGTTGAAGATGTTGTAGTGGATGGCACTACATCACAAGTAACTGTAGAGCACAAATTGGAATAAGTGGGTGTAGTGATATATTGTGTACCCTAATAAAATTTGCCTGAAGATCAGAGAACAGAACAAGCCACTAGATTAAACTTAGATGCCAGACAGTAGTGGTGCACACCTTTAATCCCATCACTTGGGATCTCATGCCTTTGGTGGGAAACACACACGCCTGTAATCCCAGCACTAGAGAGGTTTAGACAGGAAGTGATATGACAGGCCAGGGAAAGTTAGATAAGGTGGGAGGAGACAGGAACTTTAGCCTTTTTGGCTGAGGAAGCTCATTCAGCTAGAAGCCTATCAGCTGAAGCTTTTCAGGCTGAGAAGTCCTAAAGGTAAGAGTTGGCTTGTTCCTCTGTCTCTGATCTTCAGGCAAATTTTATTAGAGTATTCAATATATCACCACAAGTGGGCTATTAAAAAGGGGGCAGGAAGTTGTAGGGGAGGTGGGGATGGAGCTGGGAGGAGAAGAGGATGAATATGATCAAAATACATTGTACACATGTATAAAATTCTAAAAAATATACTATTAAAAAGAAGTGTAAAGTAAAATAAATCACACAATACTGGGTAATAAGTTAAATCATTCTGACATTTTTATAGGACACAGAAAGACAGCAAATGTGCACACATATAGAGATAACTCATAGTGTTTTCTATGTATGTAATTTAAGAGTAAACTGTTGAGTTAAAGAAGAGGAGATGATCAGGAAAGTCACTGACTTGGACCCACATCCTGAGTTTGACACATTTCCCAGCATATAGTGTTCAACAACTGTGTGTTAGGGGCTGGGGATGTAGCTCAGTTGATAGAGTGCTCACTTAGAGTGCCTGAAGCTCTGGGTTCAATCCCCATCACTATCCCAAACCAGGCATGATGGTGTACACCAGTTGTCTCAGACTCTGGTGGTAAAGACAGGAAGAGCAGAAGTTCAAGGTCATCCTTGGCTCCTTACCGAGATTGGAGTTTGAAGACAACCTAGAATGCACATGATTCTGTCTCAAACAAAACAAAATAAAATGTGTTGATTGAAGGGCAAAGTTATCCTTCCAATGGGTCCACTACCAGTCAGCACCATGATGGTGACATTAAGTTGGAGTAAGCAAATAAAGGCGATTCTGGAAGATTCCACAAGTGCCATTTGTAGATACTACAGAACAGACTAGGAACTGTTCCCTCCACTCCATCCGGGCCCAGTAAAACCAGTAGGTGGCCATTAGAAGACAGAGCCACTGTCACCTTGGGTAGCATTGTGTAGACTGCTACCAGGGGAACCCCCAAGTTTATTGCCAGCGGCAGTGGAAAAGCATTGCTTTGAATGCTTTTTCCCCCTACCTAATTGTCAAAACTGAATAATATTATCAGCTTTTTTTTATCCTTTGAGTATTTTTCTAATAAGAAAGCACAGAGATACACAGCAAATAAAAGCGTAAGATTCCAGGATGCAGTGCAATCATGCAAAATGACTTTCATATCAGTTTGATAAGCAGCTGAAATTTAATAACTACATCCCTCCTATGGCGCTGGATGAAAGTCTAATTCTCTGCTTCGGCCTCTTTCTTCTGCAAGATGCTATTCAGGACCGTTGCTGAGGCTTTTTTAGTCAGAGAGAGGAGAGGTGCAGTGGATTAATCAAAGCCTCAAGAGAGAGAGGTTGGGCCGAGCTCCAGCCAGGCCAAAGCACAGTGAACTAAAACCAAGCCTAAGGCTGCCCATGACCATGGGGAGATGGTTCAAGTACCCCCGTTGTCTCAGAGCTACAGGTATGAGTCATCGCCGTGGAAAGCATAACCCTCGTTAAAAGCTGTGGAATAACTAAGTCTCCACAATATCTTTGCATCTTAGTTTAAGGCAAATGATGCACTGGGGGCGGGGGGGGGGGGGGGGGGAGGGAGAGAGAAGGGGGAGTGTGCATTGGGGATTGAACAGCAATCTCTCCCAACTTTACAAAAAGAACAAGAATTTGATGCTATATACACAATGTCTTGGTAGACAATTTTACACCTGAAAGCCTTCTTAGATGGTGCATGTCCGAACTATGTTACGGTCAGGGGAATTACCACTTATTTAATGTAAGTAAATAAGTCCACACAGATCTCGTGGTGCCAGCCACCTGTCCTTCAAGTTCTAGCACGGTTGTTGCAGATTTATTCAAGGAGTCTCCCATTCCCCAAGTGGCCTATTCAAAGTTAGCCAGAAATGTGCCCAGGGCTCCCAGCATCCTGCTGACAGCGGCCACAGCCATTAGGCATTATTGGGGATATCTAACCCTAGAAAAAAAAAGGAGCATCTGATTGGCTGTTATCAGAACAGGAATGGGTGACTGGTACCAGGGCAGTGTGGTGTTCTGTACTAAGGGAGGCTTCCAGCTTAGCTCAGGGTTTCAGGTGAGTCAGAAGAGGCCAAGGCTCCTTGAGCAGGTGGGCTGGCCAAATTGGGGTCTGCCTGGCTTGCTCTTCTACTGCCCCCTACTGGCGGAGTTTCCTGCCGAGGCACGAAGTGGGCTGCTTCTAGCCGATTTGTCAAAAGGGTGCCAGTTCAGGTGTAGCAAGCAGAAGCCCTTTCAAAACAAAGACAGCCAGGCTGATGTGTGCATCGAAAAGGCTAAAGTTGGATCTGGGTAATGACTCTGGTCTCTTAGGTGAATTTTTCTAAAAAGAACCACAGTAGCATGGTGTCACCACTGCCCTCCACCCACTCACACACCACCACCACCACCACAGCCTGCATGAGTGAGGATAGGCCTGCTTTAAGAGAGGTGTAGACAGGAAGTCCCTCAGTGGAAGAACATCGGATCCTGTCATCAGATCTAACTACAGCCTTTAAAAGAAATTCTAACTGCAGATGTCGGCTCAGGGAAATGAATCAATTAGGCAAATGAAGATTTCCCTCATAAATCAGTGAAGGAGAGGCTTCCGTCCGGCCATGGCCCTGGGGAGGAGGGACGGTGGGCTTGGCCAGGTGCCTGGTAGTGGACAGTCCAGCCATTTGCCACAGTCGGGTGACCCGGATACTCCTCGCTCTCCTGAAGTTGTGTTTACCCCCTTGGGAGCTGGTTTGATTTAGAAAGAGTGCTGTGAGCCTTCCACCTCTTTTACTCTGAAGATAATAAAGCTCTGGGCTTCAGAGTGGGACCCAGTGTAAGCTGGTGTCACTATTCATAAAATAATTGAGTTTACACAAAAAGTGATTTCAGTAATAGCTGGCTTTTTATAAGTATGTACATTTTATTTAAAATTACTGACTCAAAAGGCAAGGTAGGAAAAAAAATCACCTCCAACAACTTCCTGTAATTGCGAATTATTGTGAGGGGAACAGAAGGGAAAGATTTCGAAATTATGAGCCATTATGCTCAAGAGAGAAAGAGAGAGAGGGAGAGGGAGAGAGAGAGAGAGGGAGAGAGAGAGAGAGAGAGGCAGTGGAAGGGAGAAAAAAAAGAGACAGCTCGGCTTCATGAAACACAGCTGACAAGCTCGGCTAAATTACCCCCGGACCATTACAAAAATCACTTAATTGCCGAGCATTTTGTTAGGTCAATTGACTCTAATTGAAAAAATAACAAAAAGCTTATTATGCTGCAAATGTGGCCGTGGAAAATGAGTCTTCTGTTAGAAGGAAACAATAATTCTAAATTTCAGCTGCCTCTAACACTGTGAAGTTCACTGTTTCCTTGGGTAGATCCCACTGTAGCCAAGCAAGGGAAAAATGTGTGCGTTGATGGTTTCCCTTTAGCCTTCCACATCTCAGCCCGTTCTTCCTTTCTCTGCCTCGTCTTGCCCCTGCCCAAACCCCACTTTAATCCAGTGCATGCCACCCACCTCCACCCCTCTGAAGCAAATATACATATGCCACCCCCTTTTATCTACACGAATGGTTCTGGAGACAAAAGGGTGGGCCCACAGCAGGGTCCACATCTGTGAACTGTCCATCTCTGTCCCACCATCTCAGCGCCAGCTCCCCCGGACAGCCTCGCTCTGAGGGTCTCAGGAGTCCCCCAGCATTCCCTGTTGGTGAGTCTGTCCTTCCTGCTCTCTATCTTACCTGCCTCTTCTCCCCTTCGTAGTGAAAAGCTTAAGTCCAGGCAATTTCTCTGAAATGGCCCCCTGACACGCACATCTAAGGCTGGCCCTGATTGACATCAAGTGCAGCAATTAAACCCACCAGCTGATGAAGGTGAAGGCTTCTCATGATTACACATTTGGGGGATGGTTTGGCCAGAGTTGGTGCATTTAAAAAGGCCAGTTGGCCTCAGCTCCATCGCTGCCCCAATTATAGATAGATTTGAATGGTGGTAGTTCACAATGGGGGTGAAAAAAAGAGTAATTATTTGTCCATAAAACCAAGAGGCCTGGGTAGGAGAGTCTGATGGTAGTGCCTTTGTTGGAAAGCTGTGGGAAAGAAAGTGTCTATGTGTTCATGAGTGTGGTACTATAAGTACTCTGCACATCTGTACCCAAGTGTGAGGCTATGTGTACATGAATATGATTATACTATATGTAGTGCACATGTCTGTTCATGAGTGTGTTTATGTATGTATAGGTGTGAGTCTGTGTGTGTTTGAGTGTGGCACTATATGTAGTGTGTATGTTTGTGCATGAATGTTGGCTAAGTGTGCATGATTGTGTGTCTATGTATACCTGAGTATAATATTACATGCCATGTGCACGTGTGGAGCTACTGTGTATATATGAATGTATGCATGAGTGTGATATTATATGTGGTATTCATGTGTGCACATGAGTGTGGAATTATGTGTACACGAGTATTAGGAGATTGTGTATTAGTTTATGTGTGTGCATGCATGAGTGTGATATTTATTATATGTAATGTGCATGCATGTTCATGCATGAGTGTGGGGCTATATGTAGTATACAGAACATGCCTGTGTATGCATGAAAGTGTGACTATGTGCATGTGTGCACCTGTGTGTAGTTACCAGCACGTGTACATATGTTTGCCTGTGTCTACACAGGCATATATTAAAGAGGAGTCATGGAGTGAAGGGAAAACATGTCTGCAGCCCCTTGAGCGAACTCAAAGCTGTATGCCACCAACATCTCCCAGCTCCCTGAACTTAAATATTTCAGCACCTGCTGGGCTTCACATCCAAGACTGTGAGGTCCAAGGCTCCTGCCTGGGAGATGGGGAGCTTGCCTGGGACCTGAGGGTGCAGAGGCACATCTGCTTCCTCCTGGGGGACCCAGCAGGATAAACTGACCTTCCCCCACTGCAGGGCCAGCTCCTCAAGAGGTCAGCAGCAGATCCCTTCCACTGATGTGACATCTAGAGCCCGACATCTGTATCCCAGAAGAGGCAAAGGTGTCGGGCTGCCCCACCCCCACCCATGTATGTGGTTTCTGAGTGTCTCCTGCATGTCACCTGGTGTCTTGGCAGACAGCTGAACTCCGAGTAAACCGAGCCATTCCCGTGCCATGGGTGTTAAAAGCACCAAAGAAGCATCCTGAAAAAATCAATCAGGAGAGAAAAGAAGAACCCAGAAGCTTTGCTTTGGGAGGAGAGGGGTTAGGTGCTCTCCCCATGCCCATGCCCTGCTGTGCCTGACCAGAGATTCAGAATATGGAATTCTCTAGAGGTGGAAGGTAGAGCCATGACTGGTCTGAGTAGAAAGAAGAGTGGCAAGAGTGACGGGAAATGCCCTCCCGCCTTGAATGGCATACAGGGTGGGGACCTGGAAGAAACAGGGCCTTGCGATGGCGTGGCAGAGTCCTCTGAGAGACACAGAGTGAGCAATGGAGAACCAGGTTCCACTCGCCAGACCAATGAGCTTCATCAATTAATCACAGCCAAATAATCACCACCTACATTAAAGAATAATACATGAAAGGACAGGGCCTCACTGTAACGTATTCAGAAAGGGCCGCCTCCCTAATCCCTCTGAGCCCTGACATGTTAACTGGGTAGCGACTAATTAGATGTCAAAAATTCATAAGCGCTCTTTAATATTGCATATATCTGCAGCCGACATTTCAATATGAGACTTGTATACACAGAAGTCACCATGGCATTCAAACACAGCAGGGTGGGAGAAATAAAAGTGAACCAATAAAAAACAAGGTCCTTTAAAAACCCCAGAGAGGGGCGGCTTTGGAAGTGCGCTTTCTTCTTCCGGGAAGGGAGCACCTTAATAAGAATTATAGGCGAAGGGGTTTCTCTGCTCCATGCTGCGTGGACAGAGACAGGGGGAGAAAGACAGGAGACGGCCTTATCAAAGACACTGCCAGGTAAATAGTAATTTATTGTTCATGCACAATGAATATTACCCAGTGTCCTGACACTGGGCGATAATGAAAGACATGTAACTGTGGCATCCCAGGAGGGGCTTTCCACCCCCTCCTTCTCCTTCATCTTTCGTGAGCAAGGGAGCAGTGATGGGAGCTGGCAGCAACTGCCTGTCTCCAGCCGTTTCGCATAATATAAGAAGCACCTGAACTTTAGTGGATTAAGTAAGTGAGTTAGTTCGCTGGCTCTGTGATATATATGTTGCCTGGATGCAAACTTATATTTCAAATGCTGGGGACTATATTTTTATAAAACAAGCCTTTTCCTGTCGGAAGAATTATAGGGACGTGATATAATACAAGGCGGTGAGATTAAAAACAATGCATCATAGCAAGGAGAAAATGCTCTGTTTTATGGCTCACATCCCTTAATTGAACCTCTCAGGAACACCGAGGAAGGCTTGAACGGAACCTGCCAGAGAAGCACACCTCCCTTCTGACTTCCAGAGACCTGGTTTTGCAAGCAGTTGTTCATTTTTATGTTTTAGCATGCATGTAACATGCAGGATGTGTGCACATGCACACACACACACACACACACACACACTAACAGAGCAATGGCATGAATAGTATTTTGCTTTCTATATTGAATCTCCATATCGTTTTTAAAGGAAAGCTATTTTTTTTGCTTTATTGGATTATTAAATCTTGTAATGTTTCAAAAATCATTGTATGTATACATATGGTGTGTATATGTGCAGGTTTTTGTGTGTGACTGTGGGCATGCACATATGTATGTGGCTGCCAGAGGACAAGTTCAGAAGTCAGTCCTCACTTTTCACTTTGCTTAAGACAGGATCTCTCTCTCTCTCTCTCTCTCTCTCTCTCTCTCTCTCTCTCTCTCTCTCTCTCTCTCTCTCTTAATTAAAGATGTGTGTGTGCACATGCACACACCCTGCATGTTACATGTTACGCAGTGCCCACAGAAGCCAGAAGAGGGCATCAGGTCCCCCAGGATCTGGAGTGACAGGCTGTTGTAAACCACTTGAGGTGGGTGCTGGGAGCCAAATTCTGGTCCTCTGGAAGAACAGCAAGTGTTCATAAGCACCGAGCCATCTCTCCAGCTGGAAGAAAACAGGACCTCTTGTCCACCACTTTATACACCAGGCTTTTGGCTATTCTCCTGTTTCTATCTCCCCTCTTGCTGTGGGAGCACCACAGATGCATACCGCTGGGTCTGGCTTTGCATGGATTCTAGGGATCCCAACCTAAGCTCTTGTGCTTCTACAGCAAGTGCTTTACTCCATGAGCCAACTTTAAATTTTTTTTAATTAGCTTAAAAAATCCAGGCTCCCTGTAGTAGGCACTTCCATATAAACTTAGTTTTGTTTGGCCCTCTCCTCCGATGGCCTCCTCTCCTCCAGCTCCCTGAGGTTAAAGGTTAAAAATTAAAAAAGCTTTAAAGAAGAGAGTTGGGGAGGGGAAGGGAAAACAATTGACATGAGGGTGGGCTTGAGAATATTTAGGGTGGGAGGGCAAATGTCACTTTTTTTTTTTTACTTCTCTTCCTGCTTGACCAAGGAGCCAAGAGTGAGGGAGCCCTGTTGGGGCACAGAAGGAGCTGCCTGGATTTGGATCAGCAGTGCACAGTAGCTTTCCACCAATCTGATTAGCAATGTGCCTCCAAGGACTTGTCTTCTTGCGGCAGTGAAGCTGTAGCTGTCTCTCCCTTTGCTTGGGCCCAGGTGCTGTGAGGATGTTGGACAGGCCCAGGCCTCTCTAGGGACCGCAACAGCTTATAGCTCAAGTCCTAGTTGGTTTGGATCATGTCTGCGGCCCTCGATCCTTAACACGTACACTGTGATGTTGATGCAGGCTATTTTTAGCATCAGGTGAATCTGGGGGTTTTCCTTCGAGTTCTCCACGACTGCAAACATCAGCACCCGCAGTACTGAGGAATGAGCAGTGCTTGGGTGGGAGAAATCCCTTTCAGAGCCATCGAGGACTTCTCCACTTGTCCCCTGGTTTGAAGTTTCTGAGTACCCGCCTGTCTCTGGCATGTCAGCTCCAAGGGGACTTTCCCAAGAAAGGGGGAAAGGCTGGGGTGAGCCACTGGGCACGGTGCCAGGGGCCAGTGGTCAATCTCAGTCTGTTTCTGGAGAGTCATTGATTTGGAATCCTCTAGACTGATTCTGGCTGGGGAAATCCCTTTCTCGTCAATACTTACATCATAACTAAGTGCATTCATTTGCTATCTGGGATTCTTACTCCTTGTTACAACATGAAATTGGATTCCTCTCGACTTTCAGCATCTCTGTCTTCAGAACAGGAGTCCTTATCAATGTTGACTGGTGGCTAGGAAACCATGATCTCTCCTGCTTGCCTCGGGCCCGGGAAAGTTCTCTCTTCTTCCAGTTGGTTTAAGATTAAAGTCAGGTCACTACACTGACTTCGCCCACTCACATATTCATCCCTGCCTGCTCTTAGCTTTCCGCACTTTGAGTCCAGTTACTAGCACCCAAAAGGGATTACCAATACTGTAAAAATCTAGGTGATGGCTATCTCCTAAGAACGTACATTCCAGTGAGCTGAGGCGATTCCAGTGCAACCATCTGAGAGCCAGGAGAGTGGCAGAAATCTTAGGGGAGTGACAGGTGGTGCCTGGCTGCCCCACCTAAGGTGCCCTAGGAGCCAGGGCTTCCAGAAAAGATCAGTTGTTTCACTGGGGGCAGAAGGAGTAAGGTGAGATAAGTGATACAGGCCTTTGGCTGAGCTGGGAACAAAGTCACAAGGTGCCGCCGCCACCAAGGCCAGTGCCAGCCATTTTTACTCACTATTGTCTTAGCTACTTTTATCAATATTCTGATAAAAATACCCACAGAATCAACCCGAGGGGGTTAGGATTTGTGATGGCTCACACACAGTAGCTGTGGAGGGTTTGCTTGGAGCCAGGTGCTTGAGCAGAAGAGCATGAGGGCAGGAGCATGTGGTGGAGGGCCACCTCTGCCCCATGGTGAGCAAGAAGCAGAGAAGGAAGGGCAGAAGAGGTGGTCGGGGTGAGACACAACACTCCAGAGGGCAGGCTGGGAGCAGACATAAAGGAGGCTTCAGTTTTTGATTCCATTCTTGCTGAGCTCCTTCACATACATACCTTCCCTTGGTCTCTTCCATCTTTCTCACAGTTGACTTTCACCAAGTCACCTGCACCAAGAAGGGCTCAGGTTCTGCATTGTGGAGTGGGACAAGATGACCACACCATGCATTCAAGATGATAACACTCACTTAGCTTCTAGGACTTGACTCTATGCTAATACACCGAGGATGCTCTTCCAGAGAATTTGTATAATTCCTGGGTCTGAATAAATAATCTAAAAGGGGAGCCTGCCTCCCCTCAGCTGTATGCTTTGGGCTCTCAGGGAACGCATGGCAGGTGGGCTACAACCACAGTAGCATCAGGGGTGAGAAGGCCAGGGCGTGTTTCCAAAAGTTTAGGTTCATGATTGATATTTAATTGACCCAGAGTCAAGGATTAAGGGATAGGTGAAAGGAACTGGGGTAAAGGCTCCCCCCACCCCACCCCCGACCCCCCCAAGGTCATAGCTCAAAGTGGAAGGCCTAAACAGACAGAATTCATCAACGGAATGGAACGTTGACCCTATCCATGAGCCCCTGATGTGATGTTTGATTTTTAGCTTGGAAAGTGCCTCTGTGTATAAAATACATATGACTTTACTGCCACACTAAAACTAAACAAAACAGGATGGTGAAAGTCCATGGCAATGCCCATCGCCCAGGTAGAATGTTGAGTCTCCACACATTCTCAAAGCGTTCGATTCACTAGCTCAACATCTCAGCAGCAAGGACTTTTTTCACTAAGACTCTCACAGCATACATAGCAATGAATGATCCCCTTAAAAGGGGCTCAGAGGGAACTAAGTCATATCAAGCCAGCTTGATCCACTGCAAAAAGTGAGCTTCGTGGATGCCCTCACTCTTGAAGATGGATGTGTAGCCATCCATTTCCAACACAAGTGACCTGAAGCTAACAGCTCCCTGGTGGTGCATAAGAGCAAATGGCCAGTGAGTGTCCATGCCACAGGGAACTCTGTTGGTCCTTCACACTCCAACAGTCAGTCTTGGAAGTCAGTCCCTGCCTGTCCCGAGCCCAGGACCCTCTGGGAATAGGACATGAACTTGAATGGTGTGTGCGCTTTACATTTCCTGATCATTCCTGCAGTTTTATATTCCTGTGCAGCCCATGCTTCATAAAGTGATGCAGAAATAATAAATTCTAGAGAAACAATGTCCAAATAGATGTTTAAAACGTATGGCAGAGTTTGGACATAAATCTATGCAATTTGCATGAGAGATTTGCTGTGGTGGGGGACAAGGAGACTAGAAGTCTAGCCTCGGCATATCTAAGGCACAGACAGAATAATCAGAAAAATAGTTACTCTCCAAAGACCAGACTAGGATGTAGGGTGGAGAGAGAGAAAAGGAGTCTCCACAGGACGGGAGAGACAGCCAGTACAGCTCATTCTGGCGTGTCAGAGCAAGGTCTCATTTGTTTGTATGGAACTTCTTCATTTTCCTATTTCAAGATGCATAATTGTCCTGGGGATTAAAAAGCCCTGCTAACCAGATAAGCCTAAATGACTTAGCCTTGTTTCCATAGTGATAGAGATGATGGTGGTGAGGATGAGGATGCAGACAGGGCTGGTGACAGCAACAGGGATCAGCATCAGCTTGTCTCTAGAAACACAGTGCTTGCTGATGCATGTGAGATGATAAACAAATGCAGATGGCCCATGCACCTATGACAAGCTTTCTGGGATCTAAAGGTACAGTTCTAAGGAAAAGATGGCATTGACTAGGTCTAGCTCTGTGCCTAGGAAGACACTGTACACAGGACAATGTGGGTAATCTAATGGCAGACCCTACAAGATATAAGATAAAGCCCTATGAAGGATAGAAGCAGATAACCAACCTTGCTAGAGTCACACAGACAGCTCCCAGCGGAGAGTGGACTTGGGTGATCTGGAAGTGATTGGGTGATTCCACAGTGATCTGGAAGAAGAATTCCAGTGATTAAGAGCTGCTTAGTTCAAAAACAAGGGATAAGGTGGGAAGGACAGATACTTAGCCATGCTGTCAAGATGTTGTCTGGGTGGGTCTGCCTCCCCTCTTTGGGCACCCTATCTTTGTAACAAATTCCTATGTTCTTTCTTTCTTTCTTTTTTTTTTTTTTTTTTTTTTGGGCAGGGGAGAGTGCGAACGCAGTCCTCCACTACCACAAATTATGCAGTCGAGTTTCCTGCATTTGGGGAAATCGCAGGGGTCAGCACATCCGGAGTGCAATGGATAAGCCTCACCCTGGGAAAACCACCTTCGTGATCATGGTATCTCCCCTGCCAGGTAAGTATCCTATGTTCTTTCTAAGACAATTGAATTATAATGTATAAAACTCCTCGGTCTAAGGTGCTTCGAGAGAACTGCATTCAGCAGAGGCCTGAGTCAAAGACCCTGCAAGAGTGCTCATCCATTTTAACCTACAAAGCTTAAGCCTTTGAAAATATGTGAAGGGGATGGTCCAGAGGGAAAAGAAACCAAATAGACAAGAGTGGCTGTGTCCAGCAAGAGGATCACAAACAGAACATATGCCCTCCTCCTGAAACCATAGGGCAACCCATGAATGACTCACGGAAATGTGTGGAAATAAAGTGTTAAATTATAAAGCAGGGATCCGGGAAGATGCTTCCCTTACAGAAGTGCTTGCCACACCAACATGGAGACATGAGTTCAATCCCCAGTGTGCTTGTAAAAAGTCAAGCATCTCAGGCTGTGCCTGTAATCCCAGTGCTGGAATGTGGAGACAAGATCCCCAGGGCTCGATGGCAGGCCTGCCTTGCTGAACCAGCAGGCTGCAGGCTGATGAAGAGTCTGTCTCAAAAAATCTAGGTGGATAGTGCCTGATAAATGACGTCCAGCCCACGTGCACGTACACACATAAGCACAGACACACACACACACACACACACACACACACACACACACACACACACAATTCCATGGCACAAAACCAGAAAAAACACACAAAAAAAAATGTGGGACTGATCATAGTTCAGGAATAGGCCTTCTGAAAATAATATGTAGAAGCCAAGAGCATTCTGGCATGTTAGAAGCGAATACTTAGCAAGTGTGGGGTCTTTGACTCCTCTCTAGAATCAATATAGCAGGATCGTTCTTTCAACACTCCATCACTATTGGGTGCTTCTGTGAGTGGTGCTGCATAGCCCGATTCACATATCCAAACAGGGCTTGGTGTGGATATGCGGTTCCCGCTCATACATCAGGTAGCAACTTGTACAGTTCCACAAGTTTGTGTTTAGCAAACCCACTGCCCACAAAGTCTTCCTTCTGACTTCATGATTAGTTAATGACATGTTTGCATTCCAGATCAGCTATCATCTCAAAGAAAATTCCTTTGTCTCCTCACCCAGTGCTGCCTCAGGACCTGTTAGGACCACTGTCTCCACCTCTCTCATCTCCATCTCTACTCCTACCTCTGTCTCTGTCATCTCTACCTCTCTCTCATCTCTGTCCCAATCATCTCTATTGCTACCTCCTCCCTCTGTCTCAGTCTCTATCATCTCTCTCTATCCATTATCTTCTATATCCTCATCTCTCAGCATTCCTATCTCCCTCTATCATCTTGACTCCACCTCCATAATTTCTATTTTCCTCTGTCATCTCTGTCTCTAGCATCTCATATTCATATATTTTCATCATCTCCACCTGTGCTTATCATTTCTATTTCTCTTTATCAATTCCATCTTCATTTCTCTTTGCCTATACCTTTGCCTCCATCTCTGTCTCTGTAATCTCCATATCCATTATATAGATGTCTTTCTATTACCTCTATCTTCATTGTCTCCATCTCTCACCATCTCTATCTCTTTTTCTTTTTCTTTCTCCTTTATCTCCATATCTATTTGCATATTTAGACTTCATTCCTTCTCCCCCTTTCCAGATGGTCAGTCCCTAAAATCCTTGGGAGTTCATTGAACAGCAAGTTTCTTTTCCTATATTAACTAGGAGAAAGTGGCTGGAAGGGTGTGGGTGGTTAAGGACCAACTCTGGTGATAAACATTGGAAATTTCCTCATCTACTTCCATGTAAGGGAAAGGGAATGCGGGCAATGATACAATCTGGTCTGACTGTGTAACGAAGCCCCTTAAATACTCCCAAAGAAGACTGGGGATTGGCTGAATGACAACTCTGTCATTTGTATAGACTACTCAGAGCTCCAGGGTAAGTCCTCAGCACTCAGAGAGAAGAGAAACCCAAAAAGTACAAGATTTGGAGAGCTTCCAGATGGAAGGGTCTAGATGTGGTAGGCCCAAAGAGGACCCAAAGCTACACCCAGGCTTTGCTCCACATACCTTTCTCTCTGCAAGTCTGAAGCTCTTTTAGCAACCCTTTAGAATAAACCAGGAAGCAGGAGTGAGTCATTGTGCCCCTAAGCTTCGTGAGCTGCCCCAGAAAACACATTGAAAAGGATGATAATGGAAGACAGGCATCTCAGCTTTTGTAACCAAGCTGGACAGAAGCTGTGGGTACCTACTGTGTGTGGTGGGTCTGAAGTGGGTCTGAGCAGTTGTATGGGGCTGAACCCTTCACCTTGGAATATGAAGCTGACTCAGGATAGGCTTTGTCAGTATTGAGCTTCATTGTAAGGTTTCCACTCTGTGCCTGCAGGGGGAGAGATATCTGAAGAAAGCCACATGTAGCTGGTGTCAGAAGTAAAGCAAAGGAGACCATCACAGAAATTCATAATTGTTCAAAAATGCAGAGCACAACTGACCACAGGGTGCCCAACTCCTGTTGACATACCTACAACAAAGCTCCTACCCCCAAGACTCTGGGAATATTGTAAAAGATGATGCTGAAAGACTGTAAGAACCAGGGACAAGATGTGTCTGCTGTGAGATGGTGTCTTCTGTAAATGACAGAGAAGCTGCACCCACAAGACCTTAACACTGTAGTCCCCAAATAAGACCCAAACAAATAATAACAGCAGTTGACATGCTAGCAGGGGTGGAGAAAATCTCAAAAAGCCCCACCCACAAGGGTGAAGAGCTGCATGCTAAGAGAGGGAGTGACAAGCTCCTCGATGAGTAATCAACCTCAAATGCTCAGCCCCAGACACATACACCACATATATGTATATGCAACACTAAACAGACTTAGCAGCTTGTATGTATATTTATATATAAATGTAAAATGCATGTATGACAATAATAAAGATAGGGAGATTAAGAATTTGAGCGAGAATGGCGGGGTGGGCACTGGGGGGAATGGAGAGATGAAAGGGTGGACTGGGAATAAGTACTCTTCCAAGAACTTCTCAACAAAACAAAACAAGGTGAAGCAGGAAAGACAGGCACTTGAGAATAGGAGTCTTCTCTGTCTCTCCCCACAAGCTGCTCTCCATCACTTCACCGTCCTCCTCAGCAATGCATTATTTGAATGATTTCATTCACGTATTTGCCCATTTATCATCTGTTGCCTTTACTTCCACAAAAGCTCCATGGAGCATGATGATTTTTGCACACCTCTGCATCCACTGTGGAGCCAATGCGCGACACCTGTGTGTTTAATTAAATTTGAAAGGAATACCAGCATGTATATAGAAAGATGACAATGCTGTGTAGCTAAACTTTCTGCCCCGATGCAATGCACAGAGTCAAGCAGCTCAAAATAAAAATTCAAGTGAGATGCTGTCTAGACTGAAGCTGGGAACATTTGACTGTGGGAGTGAGAATAAGCACAGGGCAAGGCACCCTGAGTCAAACCTATTTGATATGTGGTTTCAACATCTGTGACTTTAGTTCTTAGCAGTCAACTGTAGTCTAAATGTTAAATAGAAAATTGCAAAAATAAGTGATTCCTATGTTTTCAAATTTATCATTCTGAGTGGCACAGTATTATCTCTTGTGGTCCTGCTTCATCCCAGTCTTGGCAAGAATCCCCCTTTGTTCAGAGTATCCACACAGTATGTGCTACCTGCTCATTAGTTCCTGCATCACGCTTGTTTATCAGATCAACCATTGCTATATTGTTAAACTTATGCTCCCTCACCCTTATGTCACTCAACAATGACCCAAAAGTACAAGAGTGAAGATGCCAGGGCTTCGGGTGTGACAAAGAGGTCACCAAGTGCTTCCTTTAAGTGACTATATATATGACAACTACAACCAATGTTAAGAACTTTATGCTGGGATCATCAAGACTCACTGTAGATTCAAATCTTCTATCTGTGATAATGTGGATGAAGAAATTCTTTCTAATGTTTTAGCCTGAATGGCAGGTCATGAATTAAGATGAAAAGGACGTAGTTTCGGGCATTGAGGGTTCTTGGAATATTGCCTTCATGGACAAAGAGGGGGCTACTGTGCAGACAACAAGACAAAATAAGGGCTTCCCAGTCTAACTATGTCATAGAATATTTATTCCCTAACAACTAAGAATAATCCGGCCTCCCTTCAAGAATGAATAATGAACAATAGAGTAAGTCACAAGGTGTAGACCAATAGAGTAGCTCACAAGGTGTAGAAAGAAAGTGAAGAGCAAACACATCAGATAAAGAGGATAATATGAAGGAAGCAGTGTGACAAGTAACAAAGGCTGGGCATGATGCTGGGATGCACCCCAATCCATAGCCCCTTGTGGGCATGACCTATACAGTCTCTCCCCCATCCACTGAGTGTCTTCAAACCATTGGGTAGAGTGATGGTGCATCCTTATTTGGACTGCCTTATCTGACAGAGGTGACAAGATTTTACAAGTGTAATTTAGAGATTTTGTCAGGAGACCTCAGACTAATAAAAAGAGAGAATATCCTGATGGGTCTGGCCTAACCAGACAAAACCTCCACTGCGTGTGACCAAGTCTTTACTGAAGGTCCATACAATGACATAGATTATAGAGAATACCTTCTGGAAAAGACCTGGGAACAAGCTCTGAGAGTTGTAGGTGATCCTCAGCGAGCTCCGAGCAACAAAATGCAACCTCAGTCCCAGGCTGGCAAGAGAATGCATTCCACTGCCAACTTGCAGGAACAGGAAGCCAGTCTTCCCTAGCTGGATGTCCTGATGGGGACATAACCACAGACTCCTGGACTTGGGATCCTGAAAGCAGAGCAGAGCACAGCCAAGAGACAAATCCCTCCATCCTCCATCTTCTAATCTGCAAGACAGGGAGTCACAAAAGAACAGTTGCCCCAAGCTTCTGAGTTTTCTGATATAAAAATCTAATATAGCAAGGGAGGGGAGAGAGGGGCAATTCAGCACATGCTGTTGGGATAGCTTTTGAGCTACTTGGGAATTGTTTCTATGGGTTTTCATAAAATGCTTCATTGCAAAATAAATTCCGGAGTGATGAAGGAATTAGTCAGAAAACATAAATGGTGTTCATCAAGTCTGCCTGCCCCATTGAGGTATCCTAGACTAGGTTCCATGTACCACAGATTCTTCCATCAGGCTGCTCTGGAAAATGGAAGCTGAGATCATGGATGGGGCCTGGTTTATAAGCAGAAGGCTTTGGATAGTGTCCTGAGAAAGAGGGCACAGTTATCACTGTTTATAGAACACATGTTATGTCCTGGGGTGCACCCTCAGGGCCCTTGCCTGACACTGTTCTGTCAAGGCTTGGGATTCCAATGTATGAGTTTGATTCATGTTTTTAAAAATGCTTTTATTATTTAGGAATTTCACGCATACAATGTATTGTATACTTCCTCTCCCCATCTCTCTCTAGACCTGCTCAACAGGTTCTCCTCCCAAATTCAAGTCTTCTTTTGTCTTTTGACATCAAAATTTAATGGGCAAGAATGTTCAGTACTTATTGCATACCTTGTTAAGGTATTATCTCTCTGATCTCAGGATGAAATGAAAAATGAGAGAGAAAATACATTTCCATATTTTAAAAGTTGAAACCTCTTCCAGGAAAAACAACGGCATAACTTTGGGTAAATTGCTGCAGTGATAACAGGTACAGAAAGGGTCTTTATTATATGAGCAACAGGTAAGTGTGTTCAAGCTTCACGTGTCAGTGCTACAGGAACACAAACAGAACCAAAATTCTCACAGTAAATTTCTGAATGAGCTCCCTCTGGACAGCAAAGGTATCAGTAGCATTTCTCCTGTGGCTTCCATCCTTCCTCTGTGTGCATTGTCTACGATCCAGGGCTGATGTGATGAATGTGGGGAAGGGATAATTATACACATCTAGTATTCCAGTTATTACATCAAAGACATGAATTCAACAGGTTTGCCTCCATTATATTTGTAAATTGTTTAAGTACTTAAGAAGTAGTTAAAACAATAAAACATTGTATGTGTATGCCATGATTTCAACTTTGTAGAAGTGTTACACATACAGAGTGGGATTTTGAGTGAAGAAAGTGCATTACAGTCAACATAGGTGTCACCTAATGACTGACCATCAGAAGTATAAATCTGCTTTATGCTGTTTTATATTCTGTATTAATTAATGTGTCTTTTACATAGAGAGAGATTATATAGATACCAGGAAGATGACAATGATGATGATGATGATGATGGGTAGATAGATAAATACAAAGATGATAGACAACAGATGATACATATAGATAGACAGACAGATAGATAGATAATAGTATACAGTAGACATAGACACATAGATGATAGATGATATAGATAGATAATTGATAGGTGGTTGGAAGATATAGATATGTTGAAGATAGATTATAGATGATAGTTAATAAATATAAACAGATGATTGTCAGAGAATAGATAGATAAATTGACCATCAGTGTTTATCAGTTTCTTGATCAACTATAACAAAATGCCAGAGATAGGGTAGTTTAAATGCAGATATTTATGTAGCTGTCTTCCCAGAGATTGGAGATTTCAGTTTAAGATTTCAGTATATTCTCATCCATGAGACCCCTTCCTCAGCAGGTGTGTGTCTTCCTATGGGCCCTGCTCTGCATCTCTGCAAGTTCTAATTTTCTCTGCTGATAAGGACACCAAACCGTGTTGAATTTGGGATAACTTTCATGATCTCATTTTCACTTACAGACTCACCTATAAACATGGTCCCCTTTAAGTAACTAAGATTAAGACAGCAACATATCTATCCCTGGGTATATACACATAGCCCACAGCACCCTGAAGAACAACAGCTCCTTGTTAATGAAAGAACAACATACAACTCACAGTTTTGTATCTTTTGGATTGTGACCTTTGAAAAATTACTCAATGAAATGATAATCGCATTATTGTTGTTATTCTTTATTTGGTGTTCCTATTTAATTTTTTCAAAGGGTGAATGTGACCACGATTTCCCACATCAAGAGCATGTGATGAGATGACGTGTGAGGAGGGTGAAGTTCAGCATTTGACAGTTGCAAACACTATGAGTTTGTATCACCTATGCCTCCATCGTAAACCTTTCATTTCCCAAGCAGAGGTAGGAATTAGTCACCTTCCACAGTGTGGTCCTCATATTTCACCCAGGCTCTCAGTGAGGTCCATGCAGACATCTACCTAGCCATTACCCTGTGATGGCCTCTTCCCTATAGGACAGCTTCAATAGAATACACGACTTTTCCCAAATCCCCACACATAGCTGTACCACAGTGAGCAGACACCCAGTAGAACTTCTTGAGGAAGCTTGTTTGGGAAATACTCTGGGTCCCCACAGTGGCCCAGCTCTCTCTCTCCTGATTGCCCTCCTAATTGTGTGTGTGTGTGTGTGTGTGTGTGTGTGTGTGTGTGTGCGCGCCTGTCAGAGCATCATGCTTCTTTTGGACCTATCTCTGATAGGTCTTTATCAAAGGTCTCTGATGTCTTGGATAAACTGTGATTTCTGTCCATGGTCTGTGGTCTTATCTTCTCTGGGTCACACTTGAATGACTTTCCATCTTTCCTGGCCAGGGTCTCCAGAGAGTGGCTGTCTTGGTAGACATTACTGGTCCACACGTCGGACAAGAGCCACAAAGGCTCAGCCAGGAGGAATGGGTGAGAGAGCAGTATTGGCAGGGTGAGCACTTGGATAAGTAGGTCATCTGCCCGGCTAAGGGATTTTCCCATTAAAAGGTGTATTGTGAGTATCTAAGGCCAGCGCCTACCCTTGGACTCTGGGTTAGAGTTCACAGTCACAGAAAATTCTGTGACCAAATTGTGGGAAAATGTGATGCCTTTGGATGGGGCACATTGAGGGACTGTTTCCCCTCCTGCTCATTATGCCTTTATTGAGTCTCTTAGGGTATTTTTTTTCACTCAGGTTCTATAAGAGAGGCTGGAGAAAGACTTTCATAATCTAAAAAGGCATTTGTCTGTGTTATTGGCAGATTTACTTAAAACAACAAAAAAAATGTTGACCTTTTCTATAACAGATCCAGACCCAGACTTCTGAATACGAATGTCTTCCATCCCTGTGGCTTAAAATTGATGTGGGAGAATGGGGCCCATCCTTTCTGGGTCTTCCTAAGCATGCACTCGGTTACCCTGCATAGCCCCAGATGCATATTCACTTGGAAGCACACGGAAACCCTCAGAGCAATAAGACCCTGTGTTGCTTTGCAGTTCCCGAATCCCTCCCAGCATGTCCTCGGAGAGAGAGTGAGATTGGAAAATCAAACAGTAGACTGGTTTGCAAAATAGCTGAGAAGAAAGGAGAAAAAATATATACACACAAAAATGGGTGTTCAGCAATGCCAGAAAGACAAACAACAGATGGACAAACAGAATTAGAAAGCAAATGCCAGGGACTAGAACAGGCAGTGGATGCATTGGGCAGTGTTCTTAGGGGAGAGACTGCAAAACGGTCACATGTGGCCAATGTGAGTGACAGCTGCAAAGGCAGAGGCCAGGGAGGTACAACTTTCTGCCGAAGCACATGCACCTGATTAGGGTGGTCACCACCATGGAACTCAGGAAGCCAGATTCCTGTGCTAATAAATAAAAGGGTTAGTGTTGAAGGCTAATTTGCAGTGCAGTGTGGTGCTGTAAACATCCCTGTCATCCAAACGTCCCTAACAACCTTGATTACAAGTATTCACCACCAGCCTGGACCACAGGCAGCCATTCCAGGATCCGAGCAGCATCCGTGGTCCTCCTCTCACGAGCTTTGCTCAACATGCTTATACCAGAGTCCTTTATGGCCTTGGAATGCGGCTCGTCAACATTTGTTGATGTAAACAGAGAGTTTGTTTTTCCTTGAAGAATCTGCTCCTAGGCTGCACTAGTTCCTAGTCATGGGAAAGCCAGTGCCCAGGAATAAGCAGAGTGGATTTGTCACCACCCCTGCTGCCTCACGGAACAGTGATGAGAGGACTTGACTCCTGGTATCAACTGCTGGGAACGTGTGCTGTGTGGATGAAGCATGCATGAAACATGTGGGTTATTTATTGGGTCTTGAGTTCCTTCCGAGTGAGTGGTTAGATGGAGAACTCACACATGGAAGGCCACAGGGAACATCACCTCAAGGACAAGGGCTTTGAGAGTACATTCAATGCACCGTGGCAGGGAAGGCACGGTGGTAGAAGAGCAATGGAGCTAGCGGGTCACGTTGCATCCAGTTGGGAAGCAGCGAGCGATGAAGGCTGGTACTCAGCTCACGGTCTCCCATGTACTCAGCCAGAGATCTCAGCCTGTGGGATGATGTTGCCCACATTCACGGTGGGTCTTTCTATCTCTACCTAACTGAGAAGTCCATCCCCAAGACTCTAGATCCTGCCAATTGACAACCACCCCTTATTAACCATCACGTAGTTTGTGTTCGTGTCAGTTAGAGGAAATCCTCTGCTTCTGGGGTGAGGAAGAGGAAAGCCATGATGGCAGGAGAAGCTGATACAGTTTAGCTGCCCAGTGCTACTGGGGACACTTGAGAAGAGCAAGCTGTGTCACCCGGGGGTGGCAACACCCACTGCATATTCCATTTCTCTGCTTCTGCTAGGAGACAGTGAACTCGATTTCTTAATATTCAAAATGAAAATCTGAACTATGTTAGAGTTGGCTTTCATGGCAGCCCCAGGGCTGTGGCTGAAGACTACCAAACTGAGTCTCACACCGGAGATCCCAGCTCATCTTTGTTAGATTTTTGTTTCTAACTGACCCCAACAGCTCCTCAAAGCCAATTTGCTAGTTCAACAGCTTATACTCAGTCTCTCTTACATGAGAGCCACAAATGTCAATTGTGTTTAATCTTTGATTTGGGTCCTTGATCCAAGGTGTTAGACTGTTTGTGTGTTCCTATGATTGAATTAACAAAAAACAACTAATTGCTTATTATACTTGAGGAGACAGGATGTCCTTGCTGGCACTTCAACACTAAGTGACTCCCTTGGAGTGATGCTTGGAGACCTGTGTATGTTAATTTGACAGTTAGGCCCCAGGGTCTATCCATAAGCCAAACCAAAAGTATGCTCAAGTGATGCAGAAGTCATATGCCCTTTCTCATCTTGGTCATCCTCAAAGGCATGGCCCTGGATCCCCATGTTTTCAGCATTGCTGGCTTGGTCTTAGGATATCATTTTAACAGTGGTGAATTATTGTCTGACCTTGGCCAAGTCACCTACCTTCTTTGCTGAACCTCAGTTTATTTCTCTATAAAATGGATGTACTAAATTTCCCTTCCTTTTTAGACATAGGAATAGACATTTAGTTTACCAAAATTTTGTCTTCATACTTTATTTGTTTATTTATTTATTTATTTATTTATTTATTTATTTATTTATTTATTTATTTATTTATTATTTTTTGTTCAATTCAAATGCCTCCTCTGATATTTCTTGGCTATGAACACTAACCTGGAAGATGACATAAAAATCATAGCTGAAATTTTAACAATATTTTCCTGTATACCTTTCTTTATTGGGGGTGTGGTATTGGGAGTTAATCCAGTATGGGGTTTAAACTCTGAACTCTATTGCTTTTGGTTAGATTATGCCATCTGTTGATGTTTAATCCAAACTCCCACAGGGCCATCGTATGGTCTCTGCCCTACAGGTAAAGGAGAAAGGCAACTCAGCGCTGGAAGCTAAGCAGATCCTATAGTGTGTCTCCATTCATGAGAATTTAAGAAGCATTTTGTTTTCATTTTGAAAACTATAAATGGAGGATAATATAATTTTTCTCCTTCTTCACCTTTTATTACAGGGCCATATGGAACTCACCTTGTTTCTGTCACAAGTCATCAATGGAATACATTATCCAGGATGAAGGAAACACTGTGTGTGAATGAGTCTACTGACGATTTCCTCTGTAAAGCACTGCAAGTCTGTAGATACCTAAATATCAATATACCAAGTCCATGGCTGTGGGAGGTAACATCTTAAATGCTGTCTCTGGTGGGGTAAGTAACAGGGAGCTTTGTGCCAGATGAAAGTACATGGGCAGCTCAGTTTGAGGTGCCATAGGACTTAGGATGGAGCTACAGGAGTTGGGAACACTGTTCATTGTAAGAGCCCTGAGGACTCCTTGAGAAGTTGCCCCCTGACATGATCCCCAGTCCACACTGGAGAACTCAGTTTTCTACACATGAAACTTCCATTCATGTGTAAACCACACTTCTATAAGCATGGTACATTTTAAATGAATGGCTTATTTCTGTACATTAGGGAAGAATTATTATTAGAGAAAGGAAAAGCAAAAAAAAATATTTTTAAAGGGTTTTATTCAGCTCAGAATTGAGCTCACTGTTCCCTTGGTACAGAAGAACATTCTCTGAAAACCAATGGAACTAAAGCCATATTTCCAGAAAGAAGAGAAAGATATGGTATCTGGGATGAAAATGTTATGATGTGGCATGAACAGCAGACTAGGTATTGCTAACAGTGTTTGAGGATCTGGCAGAGTGTCAAGATCTAGAGGCAAAGAGACAGGAGGCTGAGGGAAGAAAAGTGAACAGAGACTCAGTGGTCCATGGGACAACTTCAAATGGTCAAAACATATGTAATTGAAATTCTTGAAGCAAGAGAGAGCCAGACAAAATACTTGAAGACCTAAAGACTAGTATTTTAAAAAATTAATAGAAACTATATTCTATATATAGCAATCTCAGTAAACTCTAGGAGGAAAGAGAGAGAAAAAAATGAGCAGAGAGTGTCTCTGTTTAAAAATGAGAACATGGGTTGGAAACATTTGTGGAAGCAGCTAAAGCACTACTTTGAGGGAAATTCATGCATAAAATTGTCCATTAGAAAAGGAAGGTCTCAAATCTATTGCCTCAGCTTCCCTCTAAAGGAGCTAGGAAAACAAAGCCAGGGGTACTTCCTGCCCTAGTCCTTGATGAGGAACCTAGATGAAGAGAATATGAACATCCTGTTATAGAACAGCTCTTCCTTTTCTGGGGTAAACAATATTCCTCCTTGTTAAAATTATCAGGAAAAGACAACAGATAGAGGGGAGAAAGAAAAAGAGCTATTCTGGCTCACTGCCAGAAATAATCCTCATTAAAATTTAAAAAAATTAATGCCTTTTTTGTCTGTGTGTATGTGTTTAATTGAAATTTTTTATCATATAATATAGTCAAATCTTTTCTGGTCTACATAATTATTTTTTAAAAAAGGATTTTTGTCACAACATTAATAATAAATTGCTCAAAAATAGAAAAATACAAAAAATATAGTGAGTAGACACATTAATGATCTCCAAATATTCTACAACATTTTAGTATTTTATATTATTGATGCCTTACCATAGACAAGATGCTGTTAAATAATGAATAACATGGAAAGATCAATGAGTGTTATCTAAAACATGATTGGGTATGAAAAAAGATATTAATAGATTCTATCTTTCTTGAACTATAAGACATTTTTCGCATTTCCACATCTGTGAAATCCCGATGCACCCTATAATTAATGGCATATTGTAGTTTAATTGGCGTCTATTTTGTCATAGTGGTACATAAAACAATGTTGCTTTTTACGATTGATCGTGAGTTAGATTTGATGGATAAGGCAATATCTGTCAGTAGTTTATTAGTCATTCAAATGAACTCAACTCATTCAGTACAAAATTTTAAGAACCAGGCAGTTATTCAGAGAGAAAACATTTCTGTTATCTTTGTCTTGTGTGGGTTTTAGCGAGAGAATAAGAACATGAACAGGAGATGTGTGGAGTCCTACCCAGAAGTGGCAGATTGGAGGGACTGGGACAGGGGGAGACTTTACCAATGAAGCCCCACTGTCTATGCTTCCTTCCTCTTGCCTGGAGGACTGGACACCATTCTGGCAGCACGCAGGCAGACATGGTGCTGGAGAGGGAGCTTGCTGGGGGATGTCTTTCTGTACCGTGTGAATATATGGTGTTCCCATTGGTCAATAAATAAGCTGCTTTGTTCTATAGCAAGACAGCTTAGAGGCAGGCAGGAAATTCAAGGAGAGGGAAAGGAAGGAGAAAAATGGGATCTAGAGAGATGCCAGCAACGCCAGGAGACCCAAGATGTGAAAGTACTGGTGAGCCATGGCTATGTGGCAACTTATAGGTAAACAGAAATGGGTTAAGATATAAGTGCTAGCTAGCAAGAATTCTTAGGCATAGGCCACACAGTTTGAAAATAATATAAGCCTCTGTGTGTTTTCTTGGGACCGAGTAGCTGTGAGAGAGATTTGTCTGGACCACAGAGGGCCAGGCAGGACCTGAGAAATTTACAACTACAGGAGCTGTTAGATCTACATCTGGATCTGCAGGCAACAGGAAGAGAGGGTGACACTGGGCCTGTCACAGGCTTTTGAAACCTCAAAGCCCACCCCCAGTGACACACTGCCTCCAGCAAGGTCCCATCTATTCTAACAAGGCCACATTCCCTAATCCTTTCAAACAGTTCCACCCCTTGGTGACTAAGCATTCAAAGCTAGGAGCCTGTGGGGGCCATTCTTATTCGCATCACCACACTCTCCTTAGTGATATTTGGAGTTGGGGTATCTTGGAGATACGGAGGATAAGATAGGATCAGCATAGCATTGGCTGTTTTCTAGGAAGAGATGGACTGCTCAAGCTGGCCATGGATAACCTCAACATGAAGCCCTCATCAGGTGTGTTGAAGATGCCTTTAGACTTCCAAGCACCTGAACAGAGAGCCAAATAAATCTCTGTATAAATCTCTTTATAAACTATCTGGTCATGGGCATTTTGTTGTAGTGACCCAAAACCGACACTGCCATATAATCTTATGCCTCCTGGCTATGAGAGATGACATTTCCTTTGTTTTATAGGCAGCAAGGCTTTGTGATTCATCACTGGTGGCATATGAACAGACACATGCTGTGCCCATGTAGAGGCTAGTACAATGGGGCATCCTGAGCTCTCTTTCCCGTGGGGGAAAAATCCACTTAGCTTATGGTTTAGCATGAAGAAAATATATAAAGCAGGCCTAGGGCAGCCTGCAGGTAAAGACTCACATAATCAAAAGAAGCCTCCATTGCTACTATGGGATGCCAAGGTCTGGAGGGGTCCTTGGTTACTGAACAAAAAAAAAGGACATCAAACTTGACAAAAAGGGTCGGCAGACATTAAGAGATGGGGCCTGAGAATATATATTCCTGATTTAGTAGCAAGTACTCCCCCTTAGGTATTAAGTGTAACTGGCAGCATATGACCTAAGCGGATCACTGTTCCAGGGCGCATCTGGTAAAGGCAATATTCACACACATTTCTGCTTGGTGACAGACTTGGATCAGCTGCGCTTTGTAATTTGGAAGCCATCTAGTTTTCAGTTTTGAATACCCATGGTGCCTCCATTTCTGAATGCTTTAAGTGGCACTCATCTTTTCAGAGTGTGGGGGTTCCTCTCCATCAGCTTTTAATGGGAGAGTAAGAATGTTAAGGCAGTTGCCTTTTCTGTGTTTTCTCTGCATTCCTATACAGAAGGAAACATGAGAAAAATGTGGAGGCCTCATCATTGCCTCCACATGGTCTTTGTGGAACAGTCGGTGAGTTCATATTTGGAGAGCCATAGTTTCTGTTAATGATGGCTGATGGTGGTCAGCAACTTAACTGAATTGAGAGTTACCTGGGAGATTGGTGAAGCACACTTCTGAGTGTGCCTGTGAAGGGTCTTTAGAGCCAATTAGATCACAAAGGCTAGATTAATCCTTGCATAGATGTATAACACCACAGCATTATTGAGAGGCAAGGCCTATTTTAAAGAGGTAGATTGCTCAGGGCGTGCCCCTGGGTTTCCATCCTGCTCCGGCTACCTCCTGCATGCCCCCCCCCACTTTCTCTCCACCAAGTATGCATGTGTGGCATTTCACAGCACAATAGAGTAACATCCCTGAAATCATGGGCCCACATAAAGTACTCCCCCTTTAAGTTGCTTTCTAGTGACTTTGGTATAGCAAGGAGACAACCAGCTGGAAGGCAACACATCTATAGGTACAAGCTGGGTTTTTTTTTTAGATACTTCTGATGGTTTTATCAGTCTACCTTGAGGCTTAGACTTCTTCAAATGCATGCCATGTTCTTTTGGTTCCAGATAGGGTTATATTTCTGATTTAACTAAGATTGGCAACAGTAGGTTTGGATCCAGGGACATATGCTGGAACAACATGATGATTCCCTTACCTTCTCTGAAGTTCTTCCAGGGCCACTTGCCAAAGATGCTTTATTAGGTGTCATTTTGGGCTGGGACCCAGAAGCTTGCTGGCCTTCCTCTCCCCTGCCATAAAAGACATCATCAATTTCCCGGAAATGAGCTGCACAAACCCACAAGCCAACATCCAGGCTCCTCTCCAGTTCATGTAGGCAAAGAGCAATGCTCTCCTGCAGATCAATTAAGATTTATGGTGAGTGACTTGAAAAAGTTGGGTTGATTCTCTGCCCTGACTCCCAGAGCCAAACTACAGCCTCTTTTGTGTCAAGGGACTTTAGTGAAAGTACCAAGGACATTTATGTAAGAAGAGTTTCAGTACTGGGGCTTGAGAGTTATTCATTAATACCTGCCGATATCAACAAGAGCAATAATAACACAATAGGACGAATGAACTAGTGGGGAATCTTGTGAAGTTTGCATCCCATTAAGCGAGCGAGGTTTAATTATTAATTTTGTGCATTATTTACAGTGACAGTTAAATATATTGATCTTCACGAAGCAAGAGGTGTTGTTACATCAACAACTAGATCTGACTAAGGAAAAAGGTAATAATTATCAATTAGCAAGAATTACTGCTAATAAGGTTGGTGGGGGGAGTGAAGAACATCTCTGATTAGGAAGAACTGACACATTCATAGTGTTGTATAAATTGCCAGGATTTTAAAAATACATCTGCCTCATATGATATATAAAGGGAGGGGGGATGTGTGAGCTACATAATTACTAGATGCATCTAAGATGCGGACCTTTGTGCTGTTCTTGTAATCACTTAGAAGAAGGGGAGACATTGGGAGAATTTTGTCCTTCTTTGTGGCTAACAAGTAAAATTAACTAACAGCTCAATTATTCTGTTAATGAGGCAGCTCCCTCCTGACTCGCATAAATTCAATTTCAATTTATTTTTCTTTCCAATGTCCTTCTCGCTACCATCAATCAATTTCCCCTTTCAGAAGGGGAGAAAATTCCATGCTAAAAGAGGGGACAGTAGAAAGAACTTAGGACAAAATTGAGGTGGATCATATGTTGTGATGGGAAATGGAAGTGAGTTTTCAAAGAGCTGTGTCATAAAAGAGGAAACTGAGGCTCCAAAGGTTGTTTGACCAGCGTGGGAAGAAACAAGCCTGAAATCTCTCTGTTTCACACTGAGCCCCATGCTATTACCCAGTCTTGATGGTGTGAGGTAAAACTGTTGGTCTTGTTTCATGAGCACTCTAGAGTTTTGACACTTCGCGAGGTGAGCTGCACATTCTAGAGGGGATTTGAGTGAGCTAGCTCTGCCATCCTATCCTAGATTATAACATGTCCTTATAACATTAACACAAGCTGTCCAGGTCACCTTCAGGTTTTTATTATGCTTTGAAAGTTCAGAGTCCCTGGGTCCTAAGCTCAGCCCACTGACATCCATTTGGGGTATAATTTTTTATTCCCATTGTGGGCACTTGGAAACCAAATGAGCCTGTCATTGACGTATCTCCAACTGTCTTGATATCAGATGTCTTTCCTATGTCTTAAGTCAAACCTCCAGGGAAAATAACTCCAAGAATAAAGCAGGAGAGGAGGCTTGATGGGAAAAATGCTTTCTGTGTAAGTTTGAGCCTCAGAACCTACATCAAGGTATAGGAGGGAACAGATTCAAAAAAAAAATGTCTCCTGATCTCCACAAGCATCACACACACACATGCTAGCAATGACAATCAAGCTATTCACAACTTTATTAAAAATCCGACTTGTTTTCCCTGTATCTATGACTGACCAATGCTTCCAGATCCACCAGTACCCACAACAGACTAAAACTCCTTTAAACACCTTTGTAGGCAAATCCTTTACTCTGGCAGATGTCACCTCCTTTGGACTCTGCTTTGAGAGGGTGCATCTTTGCATTGAAGTCTGCATGTTCGTTTTCTTTCAAATCACAGAAGTACACATTTATATTATTTATTCTTCCTGTTACTACTACTGTATACATGGCAAGGAGTTACTTGAAGGTGGAAGAATCTATTTGCTTCATGGCTGGAGGGTACAGTCCATTGTGGAGAGGAAGACATGGTGGAGGGTTTGTGACTGACAGAGGGGACTTGCTCATACCCAGACAAGCCATTTACGTTTGCAACTCTTAGAAATGTCCAGATAAGACACATACTTCGTTGAGCAGAGGCTAAGTGTCATGGTTTCTTTTTAATTGTCAACTTGAATCTAGAATAACTTGGAGAGTCTCAATAAGGAATCGTGGGCATGCTTGTGGGGGATTATCATGATTGGTGTGAAGACCATCCCACTGTGGATGGTACCATTCCCATTCTATAGTTCAGGAGAAACTGAACTATAGAAAAACAGAGAATGCAAGCTGAGCACTTGTAAGTATACAGAACACATTCATTCATTCATTCATTCATTCATTCATTCATTCATTCATTCATTACTCTTTGCTCCTGACTGTGGATGTAATGTAATTAGCTGCTACAAGTTCCTGATGCTTTCTCTTTACCACAGTGATGGACTGTGACCCAGAATCCCTGATCCAAATAAACCCTTTCACTTTTAAGTTGCTTTTGATATCACAGCAACAGGAAAATTCCCTAAGACACCATCCAAAAGACATATCCAACTGAACCTTATTGAGGTGGCCTCGCTTGGATACCAGGCCTTGCAGATCTAATCAGGGTTGCGTATAAATACGTGTATTGCATGTATGCACATGTGTGTTTGGAAACATGGAGGGCAACATCAGATGCCTTCTTTGGCTGCCCTTATTTTTTGAGAACTCTGCCTCTTGCAGACCCTGGAGACTAGATGGCTAGGTGTGCAGCTGTGCTTGGCTTTTACGTGGGTTCTGAGGATCTGATGTCAGGTGATTTTACATTCTGAGCCATCTTCACTTCCCTGTGTATGAATTTTCTCTGCTTTGAAGAGCAGTGTATCCATCCCCATCTCTATCTCCACCTCACCTTCAGTCATGTCCACGTTCCTGAGATAGGCTGCTTTTCCTTCTTTCTAGGTACTTCTTTCAGGGAAGAAGAGGGGTAACTCCACTTTTTAAGCTCGATATTGTTGTTGTCACTACTTGCTGTGAGGTCAGTTGCTCTGGAGATTTTGCTGGCTGGGTTAGGATGAAGAAAGAAACTCTCCAGTCCTCCCTTAGGCATAGCGGATAAAGCACCATGATCTGATGGGGATGGATTGCATCCATGCAGCAGTCTCCAGCACACTCACTTAGGTGTTCCTCCTCACCCTCCCAATCTCCTTCACTGTGGTCCTAATGTCCCCGTTTGAGGATGGCTGAGCCATCAGCTGAGCAAAGACACTCTGCTTTAGCTCACTGAGATGGCAAACAGCCTCTCTGTGGAGGAAGTACAGATTTGATTCCAGGGAGATCATAGCCTGCCCACATCACACCTTCCCTTCACAGATCCCCAAATCCACCTTTGGGGCACTTTCAGACTCTCAGTTTCTAGTGACAGACGACCCTGTCATGCTTTCGAGGTTGAAACCTATGGCTGACAGGGTCAGAGGCCTCGATGATGTCATTTATGTCTGGGCTTGTATGTGGGGATGGCCACTCATCAATCTTGGTGATTAGGGAAGAGCTCTACAACACAAAAATCTCGCTGTGACACAGGATGGACAAACAGCAGAGCCTGGAGCCGCTCCTCTGGTGGTGCTTGTTACTGCCCATCTCAAGGTTTATCCAGGACCCTGGACAGAGCTCCATTAAAGCCAAGGAAGAGCTGGCTGGGACTGGAGGCTGAGCTCCCCTCTCCCTGAGCATCCCTGGGTCAGCCAGTTCCAGTAGCCTCCTTGTGCTTCCGTGGATAGCAAGTCCTGAATCTCTGCCACCCTGAAAGAAGCAAATGTAAATAACGTAGAGAACGAGCACCCATCCATTTTAAGTGGCAAAATTAAGTTTTGTAAATACTCTTCCACAGTAATCCCCTCTCTTCTATCTACTCTCTTTGCAACACGAGGTTTCTGCTTAAATAAAAAAGACAAGCAAGAACTAAGAAGTACAACTAAGAAATGCAAACTATACCCAAGTATGTCTTAATGGAAAGCTGCTTTTCTTAAAGAATAATGGTTAAGGGTGGGGTGGGGGGAAGTTGCGTTCTCTTCCTCCTCTCAATAAAATAGAAGGACTCAAAAAATGTTATCTTCATTTCTGTATTTATTTATTTATTTTCTAACTTTTTCAGACACTATGTTTTTATGGTGTTGCATCTCAGTCAATTCCTCCCACATTCTCTCCACCCCTCCCCACCCAACTTTATGCCCCCATCTCCTTCTCTCTCTCTCTCATACATATACAATTAAGCAAAAATAAAGCAAAAACAAACAAAAAGTAAGATGAAAAATGCCTAAACGAGACAAAAAGCATGCACATACACAAACAACAGCAAGAACAAACAAACAAACAAACAAACAAAACCATGGAGTTCGTTTTGTGTCAGCCAACTACTCCTGGGCATGGGCTTGCCCTTGGAGTGTGTTTGACATACTCCGGGAGACACCATTGGAGAAAACTGATAAATGGCTGCATGTAGAATAATGAAAATAAAACCACATCTATCACCCTGCACAACCACTCCAAATGGATCAAATAACCTCAACAAAAAAACTAGATGCCCTGAATCTGACAGAAGAGAAATTGAGGAATCATCTTGAACTCATTGGCCCAGGAAAGGACTTTCTGAGCAGAACACTGATAACATGAGCACTAAGAACAACAATTAATAACAGTTCGTGGGACCCCAGGAAGCTGTATATCTTCTGTGTGGCAGAGGACACCATCATCCGGACAAAGCAGCATCCTACAGAATGGAGAAAGATCTTTACCAATTACACATGCATTAGAGGGGATATAAATATTTCCTGGACACCAAGAAAACAATTGACCCAACTTAAAGGTGGGGTGTAGAACTAAACAGAGAGTTCTCAAAAGATGAAACACAAATGGTTGAGGAACACGTAAAAGAAAAAAAATTAAGGAAATGCAAGTCAGCATGGCCAAGATCAACAACAACAAAATGACAGTGTGTGATAGTGAGGATGTGGGGGAAGGGAACACTCATTCATTTCAGTGGGGGTTCCAACTTGTGCAGTCACTATTCAAACCAGTGCGGCAGTACCTCAGGAAGCTGGGAATAGATCTGCCTTGTGATCCAGCTACACCACTCCTGGACATGTTGCCAAAGGGTACTATGCATCCTACCACAGAGACATTTTGCTCATCCCTCTTCATTGCTGTTCTCTTCAGAATAGCCAGAAATCACTTCATTTTTAATTATTATGACGTTTCTCTCTGAACTGAGTTGATGAATAGGTATTCACTCACACCTCCCCTCAGCCCATGCTCCTGAAACCACCTGCCTAGAGGCAGTCTTTGCTGAAACCCTTTGCTTTGGGGTTTATTATCTATTAAGGTGCTTCCCAAAGTGCTTCTCCTTGACTTCCCTTTTAAGTATTGTGCCTCAGTTCTCTACTCTAGGAAAGCTATGACAAAGAGGTAGACATTTGTGACAGGGAGTGACAGGGAGCTGGGGGAACAGGCTGAGTCATGATTTTGACCCAGCTTGAGGCCTGCCTGGGGTCACAGGGGTGCATCAAGTGACTGAGAAAGCGATTCCTCTCTGCCTGATGAGGCTCTACCTCGGCCAGAAGCTGGTGAAGGGTGTCTCAGGGAAGAAGTCCCACATATTATCAGCTCTGCCACCTGAAAGCAAGGAGGGCATGGGACCTAGAGGAAAGAGATGGTGGTATCATCTTTGGATGATGAGAGATTATCTCTGCCTGCTCTACTTATTCATTGCAAACTAGTTGAAACTGAATTCCAAGTCCATAGAAGACACTATTACCTTGTCTGCTGTTGTTCAGGATAATGGATTCCCTCCATTGCTGTGTACTCCTGCTTCCTTCCTTCATTTCATAATGGTAATACAGATACAGAAAGTGTGTCTGGGCTTCAGGGCTCCTGATTTGAGATCACCCCTGTTCATAACATCCTAAGGCTGATTCCCCTGCTCTCTTGAGATAACTAAATTGCTCATTTCTTTTCCTGATGGGTCACCCTTTGATCCTGTGTCCTCAGTCCCTTTCATGACCTTCCCCATGCTCACATGGCTTAAGGATTCATCCTCCATCTCTAGGCTTCTCCTCAGTCCATGTTCCATGGATGCCTTCTGCAGTTGCAGGGCCTTAATCCTGGACACCACACTTACATTCTTCACTTCTTCTCTGGCCAATGCATCCAAATCTGTGACTTCACTCCCAGGGAGAGAACTCTCACAGCAGCGGCTGGAGCCAAGCTTCTCCCTGAGTGGCAGCCCCATATGTCTAGACACCTACTCGCCACCACTCTCTTGGATGCTTGAAGTTACATTAAATTCAAAATGTCAAAGACCAAATTCTTGATCTCCATCCTCCCATCTTAATAAATGATGTCACCACCAATCAGATGCATAGCTGTCCTGTAAGAGCACACGGGGTCAGCTCCCACAGACTCACTCACCCCTTCCTTGAGCCCTGGCCAGCCTGGGGACTTGGACCCTCCAAAAGAGACTTCTATGTCTTTACTTTCTACCCTGTTGGCTCAAATGCCGTCAGCTTCCTGTAACTATGGGGATCTCTAATTGTGGATTTCAAGCCTCATCAGGAGTTCTTCTGAGTTGGTTGTTGTCCTCAGCACAGCACCCTGATTCCTTATTCTATACACACTGGCCAAAGTTCCCATGGCAGCCCCAAAGTCAGGCAAACCTAAGTAGGCCTTCTCTTTTCTCATTTTTGTGGCATGCCTGTGTTTCTATCTCTCTTTCTCTTACCATGGATAACACTATTCCACATCTAAGAAAGGACTGAACAGAAGCTGCCTTCTCATGTCTGAGGTTGTGAGATATTCAGAAGGAGCTCCAGAGGACTGGATGTCCTGGGCTTCTCACCTCCGACACTATGTACCAGGTCTTCGAGGAGGTGGATCTGGTGGATCCACAGGAAGACTATGTCTTCCCTCCTGAGCCTGGGGTCTAATGGAATGTCTGGATACAGATTTTGCTGAGACCATACTTTGCCGCACCTGCTGTAGAAACTCTAGGAAGGCAGGACCTAAGAGGCAGCTGGTGACCATACTGTAGAATGGAATTTGAAAGAGTTTGACAGAAAGCCTGTGACCTCATGGGGTCATAAGTATTATGTGAAAGCCACAAAACATGCCCTTGTCCCATTCTGTCCATCCCGAAGTTGTAAAACCGACTGTGTTGCAGGATGTGGGCTCCATATCTTGTGAATGAGTGTTAATTATGTGGGGACCCTAGTGTTTGAACTCTGTATTCTCTTCTGTTCTAGAAGGTTTCTGATTCTCTTGCCATGCTGGGTCAAGCTCTTGCCTTCGCTCCCACCTGGCTAATGCCACAGCCTTCCCATACCCCTTCACAATGCCTGGGTTTGTTCATCTTGCCCTCAATGGATCTCTCCCTTGAACTCCTCACTAAAGAGTTTGCCTTTCCTTGCCTGCCTCCCTCAGGGGTGAGCTTGTTGTTGGTACCTCACATCCATTGTCATGCTAACGGAAAGTCACTGGCTTAGGCTCTCTTTGGGTAAGGAAGTCAGAGCCCTTCTTGAGGGCAGAAAGGAGAGGAGTGAGAACTGGGCATGCTCCATCTGCCCATCTTCACAGCTGTTCCATGTAACATTATGCTCCCTTCCAAATGAAATGAAGAACATTCTGGCACACGAAAACAGGAAAGGCAAGGCCTCCCTTCAGAGAACTGTAGGGAAGCCCAAATGAGGAGATCTCTCCTGCCTTATTTTCCTAATCAGCCTAAATGAATGAACAAAACACGTTAGGACCTCCCCTGGCAGCCGCTGGCCCTGTTCATGGCAGAGCATCAACGCCTGGTCCACGGGCTCGCCCTAGACCATTCATGTGCAGGCAGGAGGGCACAGGTTGGGGAGCAATAGGACACAAACACTGCACTTGCACCTGGATACTCCCCTCTTTTGAGCCATGGGGGCACCTGGACATTATCCAAAAGGGGAACACCTGGGTCCCCCACGGCCTGGATGGCTGCCACACATCTTAGCTTCCTGCTGAACATCAGGTAGAGCAGCCAGCACTGAGCCATGGAGCAGGTCCCTAACTTGGGTTGGGGAGTCAGTCAGGGAAGGATGTAAGCACCGAGTGAGTCACCCCACCTTCCCTAAATCCCGAATTACAGCCTACTTGGCTTCTCAGACAGTGACTCTCTTCTCCACTGCCCCGTTCTTCCAGCACAAACAAGGTGGAGGTGGATGGCTTTCTGAGTGAAATATTTAGATAAAGAAGAATACTGCAGGGTACTCAAGGACCTTGATTCTCCCTCCTGAGGGCTCAGGCAACATTGTAGAAGAGGGGAGTAAAGATGGAATATCTAGAGGGTCCAGTAAAATCCTGTCTTCTGGTTATGATATGGCCTTTGTGGTCAGGAGCACACAGCAGCTGTTGTTAATGTGCGCAAAACCTACACCAACGACAAACAACAAACCAACGAAAAGCCTAATGAAATGCCGTTCCCTAGACAAGATGCTATACTTACCAGTCATTACCAAATACCACTGCATCTAACTGCACTGGGCTCACACAGGGACCAGTCCTATAGACAATCAGTCAAGAAGGAGGGGACGGCTCACAGGACGCTACCCTTTACCTTCCACTATTGGCTATCATTAGATTCTGAGAGTTTCTGGGAGATGGGGAACCACTGTATTTAGTTATGTTCCTATTACTGACCTGCTGGGCTTCAACAAACAGCTCCAAACCCGTGGTCACACAAATGGCCTTGGTTAACCTTGGTGGATCACAAAGCTAAAGAACAAACTGAGGAGGGAGGGAAGGAGAGAGAGAGAGACAGAGACAGAGACAGAGACAGAGACAGAGAGAGACAGGCAGAGACAGACAGGGACAGAGACACAGAGACAGAGAGAGAAAATTGTTTGGAGGGAGGAAGGTGGAGGGACAGTCAGAGTTTTCAGCAGCAAGGCACACATGCACACCTACATAAAACTGTAAGTACATTAGTAATAATGTAATTTAAGAAGAGCCCCATCCCTCCCAAAGACATGGAGGTAGAAGAAGGAGGAAAAATGAGGTCTGCAGTGGTAGGGAGACACAAAAATGATAATGTGGGCTGCCTACCATCATAATACGCTGTATGCATGTGTGAAATTATCAAAAAGAAAAAAAGAATTTGATAAACAAGGATTTTTCTCCCCTGTCTTTACCAAGTCTTTACCAAGTCCAAAAGCCTAATACTGAAAGAAGGCAAGAAAATGAGAAAATGGTGTTGGTTTTATTTTACACCATTTCCTTTTCATGGGTGCATAACTTGCCAGCTCCCTGACAACCCACTTAGTTTTGTATCCATCATTTAAAGGCATTTCTTTTCTTTGCTTTTTTTTTCTTTCAGTGGAAATTTCAAATAGATACCTCATCCCTGAATGTCCTAGGATGGCTCCCTGAGTCCCACACACCCATCCAAGTAGGCATGAGCACTAGCAGCTATGGAAGGTAGGAAGGCGAATGCCCTCTCATGTCTTAGACTGCTTTGTAAACCACTGTCTGGCACATGACCCATGATCTGGAATTCCATCACTATCACTACCTCCCAGACATAGACAGCAAGGCTCCGAGGGGGCACGTGGGTTAGCCATGGTCACAGATAAGCAGTGACATAACTGGGACTCACGCTGCCTTCTTTCACATCCAGGCTCACTGCGGTCTCTAAACTCTCCATGTGGGAGCTTGAAATGACACGGATCTCCATAATCTACTGGGGAAAGCGTTGAATAATCTAATTCTAGACATCCCAGCATTGTGAACTAGTCTGCCTTTCCTGAGAGAAGAGTAGCCTGTTAGTGATTTGGAATGAATTCAATGTCACTTTCTCTTACAAGAACAATATTTTAAAACATGTTCTTTCAAGTTTTCATACATGTATACAACATAGCTTTTATTTTGTCCAGAGGTTCATTTATTTTCCTCTTAGGTGTGTGTGTAAGTACCCTGCATAGATGTCTGTACACCACACACATGGAATGTCCTTTGAGACCAGAGGAGGACGTCAAATCCCCTGGAAATGGAATTTCACAGATGGTTGTGAGGCTCCATGTGAGTGCTAGGAATTGAACCTGGGTCCCCTACTCTTGCAGGGGGTGCTCTTAACCACAGAGCCACCTTTACCACTGCTCCAGTGTGTCTTGACTATATCCACTTTCCACTCTCCCTGCACCTCCCCCCAGGAGTGTCCCAACACGTCTCCCTCCTGTGTTTCTTCTAAATTTGTTACTTAATTCATCATTCTCTCTTTTTTAAGTAAACTGTTTGTGGTGGAGGACAGTGATAATCCCAGAATTTTCTGTGTCCACATCTTCCTCACACCCCATGCCTCAGCATTCAGAGATATCTCTTTAGCTAGAAATATATGTGTAGCTCCCTCTGTCCATTCTTTCAACCAACTCTCCAGCCTCTGGGACTTGACGAGCCTCGCCTGCCGTCTGTTCATATTCCACTTCACATAAGAAACACAGATACGGAAGGAAACGGCTGTAGGGTATGCAAAGAACCCACTACGTGTGTCAAAAGAATTGCACCCTGCAAGAGGGTATGTCAAAGGCAGGCAGACACCTCAGTGGGAAATGACCTTAAGAAACCTCAACCCCCCCTAAGATGCCCCTCCCCGCCCGAAGTAAATGTGGTTAGCATTACAGCCATATCCACGTCTCAGTTTCAAAAACAACATGCCCTCTCCCGCAACACTCGTTCAACGGGGCATCCTACAAATCTTTAGAGAAGACGTAGCAGACTTCTATTTCTTCTCCGCAGTGCAGAGTTGATTTATCTCTGGCTGAACACGCCTGTGGAATGAAGATGCTTCTTCTCAGCCCTCAAGAGGCCCATCGGAAGTCTGTTCTATTGCTGTTTTAGCTGAATGTTTTACTGCTGGATGTGTATTAATACTTCCAGTGTGGCCTTTTTTTTTTTCTTTACAAAATCCCCTCCCCCAGATCCCACAGGCATCCTTGTATCGAGTAACAGATATGTCTTATCAATGTGCTCATCAAACTGAAAATTCAGGGGCCCTTAAATTGAAGCTATGGAGGAATGGCCACATTTGATGGCATTTAGATCTGCAGGCAGGAAGTGATGGCTGAGGGGTGGAGGCTTCTCTCCTAGCAACGGCAGGAGGGACAGTTGTTGGCTTGTTTTTCACTTCTTGGCTTTCTGGTGCCTTGTCTTACAAATTAAATCCAATTTTTCTTGCATGAGCACTCACTGCGTGCCGCCGCGGTGGAAAAGTCTTCTCCCTTAAGCCCTAACCATCAGAGGAAAACAAAGAACCCAGAAGCCCATGGCATTGTCAGGGAGGGAGAGGGCTTCCTGGCCCTCCCCTGCGGAATCGTGCACCTGTGGTTTTGCAGCAGCCGTGGGAGATGCCTGAAAGTGGAAGCTGTCCCCAAACAGGGTGCTGCCAGGCTCCAGAGCCTGTTTTCTGGGACCGAGACCAAACACAGAGCCAAGAGCATGTGGTGGGTGTGCTGGGACAGCGACAGTGCTGCTTTCAAGCTGGACCAGTCCGTGATCTCCAGTTCCCACCATGTGTCACAACCTCACCGCTTTGTTGTGAGGCTTGAAGGGATGAGGAGAGGCAACTCACTGGGATGACATGGGCTATCAGATTCCCCCCCTCCCCCTAGAACTCTAAATGTTTTCTTCGATTTTTGAAGAATATGCCCTTAGAGAAGTGATTCTCAACCTGAGGGTCAAAACCCCTCTGGCAAACTTCTAACTCCAAAAAATATTTATATTATGACTCATAGCAGTCAATTGCAAAATTACAGTTATGAAGTAACAACAAAACAATTTTATGGTGGGGGTCACCACAACATGAGGAACTGTATTAAAGGGTCTCAGCGTTAGGAAGGTTGAGAACCAGTGGTCTACTGACTTCTTTAGAACCTTCTATCTTCCCTTAGCTCCTCAGATTCCTGTTTCTTTGGAAGGGTGGCTCCTCAGTTTCCTGTTTCTTTGGAAGGGTGGCTGTCCTGGTCCAGGTCTTGCCCAAAGCCATCTTCTGGTTACTTCTATTAAGAAGTCATTTGCAGATCTTTATCTACTTCAAACTCCTCTGAAGCCCCTCATAGTCACAACAGACCTCTAGGATGAGTCCGCTGCTCGGCTCCATACAGCCTGATACACATTGAGTTCTGTCTTCAGACCATCGTTTCATAACGTGGAATTCATTTCTATTCCCTTTCTATTTCTATGGCCCTGTCTCCTAATCAAACATTGGTTATTTATGATATCTTGTTTTTGTGATCATCAATTTTCAGCTAATTTGTGCTTTATCTAAAATGAGCCCATCTATTCATTGATCTTTGGATTTCAATCATTTTATTTCCAAAATTACTCTATGATTATTTCTTTCCAGTTAGCTAGAGCATACTTCTTAAAATTAATTCTCAGCATACAAAACGATGCTTTCCTTATGACATTTTTATATACATACATGTCATAGTACTTTGTTCACATATGCATGCTGCCATTGTCTACCTGTATCTACCTCCCCATTCTTACTGATCCCTTTCCAACCTCAAAATATCCCCTTTCCTACACTCATATCATGAATATGTCTCTACATATATATGTATATATTAAGGCTTAAACTAGTCAACAAGGTGGGGCTTAAGGCAGCATCATAACACTTTTCATATTTAATGTTCTAGGGTAGTACATGTATTTTAAAACCTAACATGGTATAGCTGGGTGCGATGACACATGATTTTAATCCCAGTACCAAGGAGGCAGAGGCAGGAGGATCTCATTGAGTTTGAGACCAGTCTGGTCTACACAGAGAGTTCCAGGACAGCTGAAGTATGTAGTGAGGCCCTGTTTCAAACCACAAGAGAATTGTAACAACATATAAAGCTCTGTGAGAACTTACTTTGTAAACACTACAAGCCCCGTATTAACTAACTCAGGATACCAACCCAACTCTTCCAGTAAGGAATATTTCATTTATGATTATGTCTTCATTTTTTTCTAGGCTTCCAGAAAATTCTAGAACAATCTAGGAACTCAAGTTGGTCCAATATGGCTACCTTAATCATTCATCTTTCCCCTTATTCACAACATTCTAATCTTATTTTATTACATATTCAGCATAGTATTTGCCATTGAAACACTTAACAAATGAATAAATAAATAATTAAAGAAATAAAAACTGAGCATCACAGATCGCCTTCTACACAAAAGCTTTGAATTTCCAGATTCTGTTTTCAGAGCATCTGTAAGATTCTCTTGGGTCCAGCACTAAATTAGCTCCCTGTCTTAAAGCTGTAGCAAAGTATCTGACCTGAGGAACTTCAGGAAGGTCTGTCTGGGCTCCAGTCCAGGGGAGATGCTCAACCCACCACAGCAGGGAAGCCCAGGAAGCAATGCTTTGCCCTCTCCACAGTGGAGCAGGACTCCTCGCTCCTTGGGTCCGTGTCTGGGTTTGTTGACAGTCATTTTGACGAGATGGGGTCTTGAAGCAGTTTGAAGCAGTTTGAAGTTGCATTTCCATGATGAGCCATGACTTTGAATACTTTTTAAAGCGTTTATTGAGATGTGTATTCCTTCTTCTGAAGATTCTCTGTTCAGATCAATCACCCATTTTTTGATTATGTTGTTTTCTTGATGTTCTGATTTTTCAATTCTTTGTGTCTTCTAGACACTGGTCCTCTGTCAGATGTAAAGGTGACAAAGATTTTCTCCCATTCTGTGGGCTTCGTCTTCACTGGAGGGACCATTTCCTTAGCTGTGCGAAGCTTTTTAGTTTCCTGAGTCCCGTTTGTCAACTGTTGGTCTTGCTTCCTGAGTTATTGGAGTTCTATTCCAGAAGCCTTTGCCTGAGCCTGTCTGCCTAAGCACAATCCCTGCTTTCTCCTCTAGCAACTCCATGGTGCCTCATGTTATGTTGAGGTATTCAGTCGTTTTGGGATTGGGTTTCATGCAGGGTGAGAGCTGAGGATGTAATTTCCTTCTTCTACATGTTGATACCCAGTTTCCCCGGCACCATTTGTTGTCTTTTCTCCAGTGCGTATTTTTTGCAGCTTTGCCCAAAATCTGGTGGTGTAGTTGCAGGATGTCACTCTGGATCCACTGTTCCAGTGCTTTTCAACCTGTGGGTCTCAACCTCTTCGGGCTGAACAACCCTTTCTGTGGGGTTGCATATCAGACATCTTACATATCAGACATTTACATTATGATTTATAACTGAAGCAAAATTACAGTTATGACGCAGCAATGAAAATAGTTTTATGGTGGGGGTCACCACAACATGAGGAATTGTAGTAAAGGGTCGCAGCATTAGGGAGGCTGAGAAGCACTAGCCTATTCTATCCCACTAATCTTCGTGACTATTTTGTGCCCATACAGTGCTGTTTGCCTACTGTGGATCTAGAATGTGACTTGAAATTAGGTCTCTCTTCTGTCTGATCTGCTCTTCCTCAGATCACTGTCCCACATGCTATGAGGTCTCAGAATTGCTTAGGCTGGGGGATATTGAAGACACAGTTTTTCCTGAAGCCACACACATAACTATCTGCAAAATCAGGAGTGGAGCAGGAGAATATGGTGGCAAAGCTGGGCCTCAGGAGAATGGATGACTTTACACACACACACACATACACACAACACACACATATACACACACAATACACACATACAACACACACATACCACACACATACACACACAACACACACACATATACAAATATCACACACACATACACACATACCACACACACATACACCAAACATACCACATGCACAGGCATATACACACATTACATACACACACACACACACACCACACATACACATATGAACCACATACATACCACACACACATACCACACACATACAAACACACACACATATACACACACATACCACACACACATATCACATACACACATACCACACACACACACATACCACACATACACACACACCATACACACACCACAGACACATAGACACCACACACACACACACACACACTACACACACACATATCACACACACACCACATACACACATACCACACATACACAGACACACCATACACACACCACAGACAGATACACACCACATACACACTACACACACACCACATACACACACACACATACACACACACCACCCTGGGTTCCCAGTCCTCAGATCCTGCTGCTGCAGACCCCCCGCCCCCGTTGCCGCCCCTTCTTTCCAGTTCTTTCTGTTGCCGGGAGAGTTACATGCATCCTAGAGAAAGTTCAGATGCACCTGTACTTGAAAGCTCTCGGATTACTTGTTAAATACGTCTGCCTGTGCCTGCCGTTCCAGGTCCCCCACCTTGCTGCCTTGCTGGCTTCTCCCCTCAGGCCGCTCTCTATCTGAAGTGCTATGCACCACACTTTCATATTTGGTTTGTGTTGGCCTAATTGGCTTGTTTAAATAACTAAGAGCTCATTTCTTATCCCATGCCTAACTCCCCCAACTGTGGCTGTCCCTTCATAGGCACTGAACTTCTTCTGTTCCTCACAGAAACACCCTCTAGGTGATTATTGCCTAGGAGGCTTGGCATCCAGAGAGCTTTGGGAACGGCTAGCCTGGATGACCTTGCTCCTTTAAGGGTCTTGACTGGAGTTAGTACAACAGCCATCTTGCTTGTATGACAGGTGTCTGTAGTGATATACATTCACTTTTCTCCAACCATGACCACCACAGGGTGGTTGATACGCTTGGGAGAGAAAGCAGCACCACACTATCACACAGAGAGCAGTGATTTGAAGGACGGCCTAGACCAAGATGGCTTGAAAATCCATGTCTAACTCATTGTAAGAGGAAGGGCCCACGTTTTTACACATTCAAAACCGATGTGATACTTGTAGTCAGGATTTCCAGGTCTAGAGAGCTGAGGACAGATAATCACATTTTTTTTCCAGTTAAACCCATGTGATTAGGGAGTGTTTTGTCCAGAGTTTGAGAAACCCTATGCTCTGCCCTCTATGCTATTAAACAGCTGAGTCACAGGCATTGCCATTGGACACTGGTAGCTGCAAATTCTGATATCCTCTGTGTGTGTGTGTGTGTGTGTGTGTGTGTGTGTGTGTGTGTGTGTGTGTGTGTATGTGTGTGTGTGTGTGTAAGAAAGAAACAGAGATGGAGAGAGAGGGGGGAGGGGGCAAAGTAAGCAGGGGAAGAATAATCGATTGGAGGGATTTATCGTTTGACTTACCCTACCACTGGATATTTATAGCGTGCATGATGCCACAAAGAGACCCCTTGACTTTAAACTCATAAAATGCCTACCTGGGAGTCAGGCTGTAATTTATTTTTCTCAGATGCCTCAATTATACCCAAGGAGAAGCCTGGTTACATTTTTAAAACTCAGGAGCAGCAGCTTTTAAATTTATTCAGACTAATGAGCACGTATAAATTCGGTGAATGCTAATTCACAAGAGTTCGGTGGCGACAATGAGAAACACAACAAGAGTGTCACAGCCAGGGAACAAAGTGAATGGACGATGTGAGTGACAGTCGGGATTTCTTTTAACATCACTGAAAGGCGGCTGGAGTGACAGAGAGGAGGGCAGATGTGGGATGCTGCAGCACTCCGGAGTTGGTGTACCATAAGGAAGGGGCGCTTCCACTTGATGCCAAATTAGCCAGTCCAGGAGGGAGAGAGGGAAGGGGTGGAGGGAGCCTCAGAGGGCAGAGGGCATGCACCTGCTTCCCTGAAGGCAGGATGCCGAGTGCAGCCCCTGTACAACGTGGCTTCCCCTTCAGCTACAGACCCCCTGCCTCTTGCAACTTTCCCAGGAACCAGGCATGTGGTTTTAATCTGCTTCCACAGATCTCAGGAATGAATTTAGCCTCCCCTGGAGACAGCTTCCTCTTAGGATGGTCTCAGAGGGAATGCGATTGTAAATCAGAACCCATCAGTGTACACCTGGATGCGGGGAGAGAAGCACCCCAATCAAAACTTCGAGCTTCTGAGGTTTGAAGCTTCCAGCTCCTGGAGAAAGCAGTGGAAACAACATTGAGAAACCTTAATGAGTACAGCTGAGGACCTGTGGGGATGCTTGGGGGGGGGGGGTGAGGGGTTCTGAATGGAATGCAAACTGCAAAGAACTCAGGTCCCCTGGCTTTGGTTCCTTTCAACAGATACAGACAACTTTTCTCACTATGCTGGGGATCTGTGCTTCCCATGACCACACAGTACCCAGGCCCAGAAAACTCTCTAGCATCCACTAGGAAGCTAGAAACCCTTTATTAGGGACTGATTGGACCCTCACTCCAGACTCACACGTTGAAGGCTAAACCTCTCTGAGGCTCTAGCTGAAGAAGATGTAGTTCAAATATTCGTTAAACGAACTCATTAGCACAGGCCCCGAGTCAACAGGACTCATGGTCTCATTGGAAAACAAAGAGACACCAGTGTCCTTCCCTTTCTATCCGAGCATGGTGTCATGATGAGGGATGAGGCGGCTCACAGAAGCTTCACCCAATGCCAGCCCTCAGGCCAGAGGGTGAGGGTATCTGCCCAGGGACACCTTGATCTTGGACCCCTAGCATCCAGAAATGTGATAAAGTATATGCCTCACGTTTATGTCACCAAGTCTGTGGTCTTTTGTGATGGCAGCCTACTGGCGGAGTTCCTCTCCATAGAGTGAGGTTCACTCTTCACATCTTGGGCCATGTGTAAGGCTTTTTCTCATGCCACCTGCCTGGCAAGGGACTGACTTCTGCTCAGGTGCCTGGTGGACAGCTCTTAATTCCCCAAGTAAACTTCAGGCATACTAATCCCCACAGCCTCGCTCTTTCAGCACTGGTTCCCCAAGTTGCCCCTCCAATCATTCCTATGACTTGAGGCCATGGACTTAGAACTGCATCTTGGTATACACAGAATCAAGTGTAGTGTGTATAAAATTGAAATTCGCTTTACTGTTCATAGAATCGATTGGCTGGTGGATGGAGGAAATGGATAGGTTAACTAATCTCATTGGGAGTTAAGTAAACAGGTGGATGGTCAAATGGATGAACGGATGCCTACAACCATTTTTAGTCAGAAATCCCAGAAGCAGAGAGGAAAAGAAAGGCCGCGGTCAAGATAAAGGTGTGTACATTCTCAGTGCATGGCCTTCTCTTGGTTAGGAGGATATTAGGTTTGTAGTTGGTTCCCTTCATGCTGAGGCTGAAGCTGACTGTTGAATCTGTACAGCACTGCTTGGATTTTCTCATGTCTTTGCTAGGGATGTCTGCTTCTCCTTCTGTTGGATATTGCCGTATTCTACCACGGGGCTGGTTTAAGTTCAAAATAGAATCTTATTCAAATGTAAAGCGGTAATGAATTTGGGCCAGGTATGTTGACATCAGGCCATCGCATTTACTCCATCCATACAGATAAATAAGGAGAAGCTGGGATCCCTGACCTCGTGCCTGTTAAAGCTGTAAACACCGATGGAGCCCGGATTCATGCTCCATCTCTGCAGCTTCAGCGCAAGACTCAAGACAAACACGCAGCCTGTCACCCTGTGCCTACCTGAGAGACGGACACCAGCGCTGCCTGGAACCGCACCTGCATTTTCTGTCACAACAGTCAGCCTGGGAAACATATCTCTCTTTGAAATAGCTTTACTGGGGGGTTGCGTTTCCTACTGTGCGGAAAGCTGACCTCTTGGACAAACACGCCATCATAAAAACATGCTATTTGCTACAAGCGCATTGGGAGATTTAAATCATGGCAGGAAAGTACCCCAGGCTCTGACAGTAAAATTTTCATTCAGAGAAGGCCTCAGCTTCACAACATAATAAATTATATATGACTGGGACACATGAAACATTTACAGATATACAGAATTTCTCCGCATTTGTGTTCTGTGGGAGAGTTCGGCTCTTGAAGTACTTTCTTATGTCTGTCTTTTCTGTTCACAGGAAGAATAAAGGCACGAGAGGCAACAAAACAAGTCGCTTCCACCCTAATCCCTGAAGCTCGAGCTTTATGTTTTCTTTTCCCTTCCTTGGTTTTACAGATACGGTTTTGGGTGAAGTGACGACACAGGAGTGCTTGGGGGCCTCTGAGCGGGGCCTTTGGTGACCTCTGAAGTCAGGGTAAGTAGAGATACGCAATGACTCATGGGAAAGATGCTTGGTGAAGATACAACACGTTAGGGATGGGGTCAAAGGCATCTCCAAAGAGGTTGTGGATACTGGGAACCGTTTTTAAAAATAATTACTTATTTATTATTACCCTGTTTATGTGCCCATGGTGGGGGAGTGGTGGCAAGGTCAGATACAACTTGGTGGAATCAGTTCTCCCATTCTGCCTTTGTGGGGCTTCTGGGTATCAAACTGGTAGCCAGGCTTGCAAGGACCTGCACTTGCTTATCCACAGCAACAAAATCCCAGAACTTGCTTTTCTTCAGTGTGTTGAGTTTAGACAGATACATATCAAAATTATTGAGACACAGGACTCATGGATACAAGGAGGCCGTCCTGTCACACTGGAGACAATACATGACAGGTTTTTTGTTGGTGGTGGTAGTGGGGTTGTTTGTGTGTGCATGACTTTCCTTAATGAACATACTGCTGGATATTCATCAGCTACTGCTGCAGAAATGCTGCATAACAAAGCATGCCCAAATTCAGTGGCTGAAATAGCAAACGCTTCAGGCTTCTGGAATAACTACACTTTGCAGCTTGGCTGAGCTGGCCTAGGGCTCAGCAGAGCAGCCCTGATTCAGGGCGGATGTCATCTGGACTTGCATGTTGGCAGTCAAGTTCAAATCTGAGCCATGTGTTTCTTCCTTCTCTTTGGACTGTAACACCCAAGGTCAACAGTGGGTACCTGAGAGTATCTAAAGCTACGGCAGTTCCTTTGAAGATCTCAGCTTGTGGCTAGCTCAGTGTCCTTCTACCCTAGTCCACTGTTCCATTGGCACAAGCTGGTGTGTGACAAACCTTTTCCTGGGGATATGCAGCCAGCTGGTCTACTCACCCTAGATAGGGATCCCACAACAAGTATGGATACCACCAGAGTTCAACCTGATGAACCCATGGGGTTACTTCCGGGAGTATAGGTGAGAGATCACTTGCAGGAGTAGAAATGACTCACACAGCTGCATCACCAAAGCTCACATCAGCGTGGGTGACAGTTCACAAAGCTGGGAACCTGGAGCACACTGCACAGCCTGCAAAAGACAGCTAAGCAGGTTGGAGAGTGTCCTTCCCAAGTGACTCAGTTTGTCTCAACCTTTTAGGCAGCTGGTCTGGTCACAGGAGTTTTCTCTACAGTTCAGCTTCCCTTGGTCAGAGGGAGACACTCAGTTGTTATTATTTATTCTGACAGGGAGAGGCCTAGTGAATCTTGTAAGTCTCAGGAGCTTCCTGAAGTTATTCTGAGTTGTCACCTCTTGCCAAGTCCCTGTTCCAGCTGACACGTTCACATAATAGGCCTCTGCAGAACCCAGATCCAAGTGCTCAGGTCACCTCCTTGGGCTTAGTCTTTGTTTCCTAAAATATGAAGAAAGCTGCCACTCACTTCTAGGCATGCTCATGACTTGGGGATCTGATGAGGCCTGATGGCAGGTAAAGCTCATTTTCCTAACTATAGCAGGGGCCCCAAAGTCTCTGACCATCCAAATACCAACAGGCCAGAGCAGAGGGCTGTTGTCTGTTCCAGCACAAACCCAGGACCTCGTGAGCACTGTGAAGCTGGATGGCTCCTGAGCATCTAGCTTCGAGGTAATAATGATGATAATGCTGATTATATTACACTACACTGTGACTGTCTTTCCATCTGCCAACTTCACGTCATAGTGTTTTGCTATGATAGAACATTCTCACAAAAGCAACTTAAAGAAGAATGGGTCAAGGGCCAGTATTGGCACAAGATACCCCAAGACCAAATTCTCAGCACAAAGGAGATTTTGTTTGCCTCAGAGGGACAATGGGAAGGGAATAGAAGGCAAAGAGAGGAGACAGAGGATGAGGGAGAAGGGAAAGTGCAAGGGAGAGGGGGAAGGGGTATTTGTCCTAGCCGGACAAAGGATTGCCTCTGGATAGAGAGGAGACAGATGTGGCCCATAGGTAAACGGCACCTCATAAAGGTCAAAGGGGAAACCACGTGTCAGGATGAGTTGGTTTGTATTGATTGGACATGTAATTAGAGCAGCCAAAAAGGGGCTTTTGATTGCTGGACTTCAATACTTTGATAGCTGGACCTTGGTAGTCATCCTCAGGAGGAGGAAGTGGCCAAATAAGGGACTAGACCTTGGTGGCTAGCTTTAGGAATGTAGTCTAATGGATTTTATCATGACAGAGGGGATGGTGGAAGGACAAAGCCTGCCAGAGTCATGACTGCATGATCAAGCCTGTGAAAGCCCTTCCCTTCCAGCCTACAGTTTCAGAGAGATGGAGTCCATCATGGAGGGAAACAGGAAGCTGGGTGATTGCATTTTCATCCATACAGGGAGCAGAGTGAGAGAACATATCAAATGGAGTAAGAGTATAATACTTCTAATAATACTACATCCACAATATAATTCTTCACCTCCTAAAATTTCCATAACCCTCTCAAACATTACCATCAATGGGACACCAAGTGTTCAGACACACGAGGCTTTGGGAAACATTTCTCATTCAAAACAACACATTAGGCTAACATAGTATGGCATCTTATAACACCACAAAATGATATCATACTATACTGCGCTAAATATTACATAGTGTGTTTGCTATGACGTTATGATTTTATTCATATACCAGTGCTACAGTGTATTATATTTTATACAGTAGTACAGGATATGTTATGTGATGGCTAGTGTTTATTGTCCACTTGACACAATCTGGAATCCCTTGAAGATAAGTTCCCGGATATACCTATGGGGGATTATCTTGATTAAGTTAGTTGATATGGGAAGACATGCTCACTGTGGGTGACACCACTCCCTGGCTAGGATCCTGGATGGCATATACAGAGGAAGGAATGGAACATCAACAGGCATTAGTTGCTTTCTGCTTCTTCACCGTGGATGCCACATGGGCAGCTCCTGCTGTCATGACCTCCCCCACCAAGATGAACTGTGACACTGAGCTGTGGAAGAAGGTCAAACCTTTCTCCCTTTGGTTGCTTTACTCAGGGTGTTTTGTAGTAGCAGCAGAAGACGCTGAGACAAATGTGAGGCCTTATATATGACAGGTGTTATAAAATGTTGTGCCTTATGGTGTGTGGCATATTACCATGACCATCATGTTAAGAGCTTGGTTCCAACTCTCACCCCTCCAACTTCAGAACATCTACACATTGCCCCAAGCATCCTTTCCTCTGTAACCTAAGGGGCTCTAGGAACAGTGTGACTCCAAGGCACTTGCTGCTGAATGAGCCAGAATACAAGGTGGCAGATGACGGGCTCTGCCGTCAGACAGCATCTGAGCCCTGACCCTGAGGACTGGTAACGTCTCCACAGAAGTCTCAGTTTCCCATCCAAGGATTGTGACAGAAAGAGCAGCATAAAAGCAAGTGAGGATTTTTACTCTCAACTCCCAGCGCCAGTAAGGTACATTCTCCAGCAAGGACACACCTCCTATATGTCCTCCAAAAAGCTCCACCAACTGGGGACCGAGTATTCACATGCCTGAGACTTCTGAAAGCCATTCTTCATTCTTCATTCAAACCACTGTGTTCATCATCATAATTAAATTGTTCACAGAGTTCAAGGTCCAGATAATAGGGCAGCCATGGGGAAGCTCCCTTGCCTCCCAAGTACAAGGAATTAGCCTACAATTCTGGGACTTCCCACCTGTTGCTGATAGCTGGCTTGCTAGACATTTAGTCACAGTGCTTATCTTTTTGTGAGAACAGGGTCTATGCCTAGTTTAAAGCCATGCTGCTCTGCTATAAGAAAGGCATTTAACACCCATTAGAGGCCCAGGCACTATTTGAATGAATGTGAGGGTAAATAATTCATTACTTTTTAAAGCTATGATTTTTCTTTGTATAAACAGTGGTTTCCACTAAAGAACTCTATTCTCCAGAAGTTTACTATGGGGAGTTTTAATCTGTAATTTTTAAGGATGTGTGATGAATCTGAGGCAGGAAGGTCTGTAGCCTTTAGGATTTGGAAAACCAAATTCTAAAATTAAGAATTTGTTGCAAACAATGATTGGGACACCTGGGGCTGGAAGAAGTGGATTTCTTCATGAAAATGTCTCCTGAGAGCAAAGGCATCTCCAATTATATTCTGCAACAAAGTAAGTTAATTAAAATAGAGAAGACCATGAACTATTTGTGTCTTACTTGTATTTTAGATCAATATTGATTCTATATTTAAAGAGTATAATATGTGGGGCTAGGGAGATGACTCAATTAAGCTCTTGCTGTGTAGATATGAGGATTTGAATTTGAATCCCTAGAAGCCATGTAAAGTTGGGCTTGCCAGCTTGTGTTAATCCCAACACTACTAGAGCAAGATGAGAGGTGGAGGCAGGGGAATTCCCCAGAAGCATGTTAGACAGCTGGCTTAAGCGTCTATGAACAGCAACTCAAGGGAGAGTGTGTCTTAGGGTGGAGGGCAAGGGCTGACATCCAAGCTTGTCCTCTGATCTCTACGTCCATGTTCTGGCACAGGTGTGTCTATGCTCTTACAGGAATGTGAATGAAGGAGCGTGCGCAACGCACCCATACTCTATAGATCAACCTTTAAACCTTAAAAGGAAGCCAGGATGCCTCTCATTTTTCTTCTGATAGTCTAGAGGACCAATGAGAACCTTTTCTGTGTCTAGAGCTCTCAAGATCTCTGCATCTACCATTGTAACACGTCTTCACACGAATCCCCCAATGTTGGCTCTTCAAACGTTATCACCTGTCGTTAAGGAGAAGCCAAGTTTATCTCTTGCTGAGTGGATGGTGACTTCAAAGGGTGGAGGAGTGTCTCTGAGGAAGGAGGCTGTGCTGGAATCTGCTATAATTGGAGCAGGTCAATTCCTTGAAGCAGGTCTGCGGTGCGAGCCTCTGACTAGTGCTGTCTGTTGATCCCAGGCCAGGAATCCAGCACGAGGGAAATAGGCATAGGGAAGACATTTGAAGCCAGGGTATAACAGCAAGGTCATGGCCTAGTTGATTGAAGAAGCACGGGGAAGTCTCTGTGATGAACCGTCAAGTAATCAAGGCATTCGCCTTCACCTGTGCTCTTCTCTTACTTTAAAGGCAAAGTAAGACAGTGTATGTGTCTTGGAGGAACTCTTTTGAGTCTGGACAGAGAGTTTCAGAGCTCAGGAATCTGATCCAGCTGCTTATGGTGGGTAAATATTTTCAATTCTCAAGCCACATTGGACATGGAGACAACAGGGACGTTGTATTTTTCCTAAAATCACACAGCTCCCCAAAAGGTGGTACGGTTTTCCCTCTTCTACTTGTCTGAGCATTTACCGTCATGCCTCCTTGCTTTTTAATTCTGAAGTATGAATGACTGACCCCTCCTCATCCACAGGGAGTCTACCCCCAGGAAAATTGGGAGGTGTAAAAAGCTACTTTTCTTGGGATCCAACAGCATATGCAAACCAAGTCCTTAATTTGAGTGCTTTTTGAAAAGCGACAGTCGATTTCTGATCTATTAAAATGTGACATAAGTAGAGATATAAATATGCAGCGATCAATATTTTCTTCAATTATCTTTCCCCCTCTGATCCCTCTTTGAGGTGAGTGACTATTCAGAACAACGAGGGTGGTAAATGCGCTTTGTAGCTTGTGTTTAGGGACTTAATTTCATGCCCTGAAATATTGGAGGCATGTAGAAAGGTGCTACAGGGAGGTAATCTATGGATGAATGAAGTGGGATGGGGCTATGAAGGCTAATGGAGCATGTTAATAACACAGTATGTTAACACCGCCAGCTCCTTACAGTATGGTGGCGGGCTCAGGTAGCCACCAGCCTGATGGGCCAGTCTTCACCATGTTCACACACGTGGACACTTTCTTGTCATGATCCACATCCCAGCAATGCACCAGCATTCCACTTGGCATCCTCTGCCTTGCAGGCCCACCGTGTCTGACTCTCATGAGTTCTGACTGACATTATTCCTTTCCTTTCTGCTCTACACAAAGACATGGAGATAGACTACAAGGAGGCACTCCCAGGGTAGTAAACCCTTTACAGCAGCCACAAGAAACGGACATCTAAAGGGGAAAATCAGCAGATCAGGAAAGATTCCCAGGGGAGATTCCTGGAGGAGAAAAGACCCCAAGATGAGACCACAAGAAGGAGCCTCAGAACTGGCAGAGATTCCCATTAACCCCATGAACTTGATCGCTCTCTTGAAGATACCACTCCTGTGTAAACAGCTCCCATCCCATGGACTGCGGGGTTTGAATTTCAAGCCCCCTTTCCTGCCCATAGCTTTATCCACCTACAACCCCACACAGCAGGAATAACTTTGTTAGATATGGGCAGGTGTACTCAAAGACTTTGTCAATGGTTAAATCTGGGGTGGAGTGGGCACCGTGCCAGTACCTGGTCTATTTATCAGATCAAGCCTTTTGGATCCCTCGACAGCTAGCATGGCTTTCGAGACCTTCAAGTTCTGTATTTTGCTCCCTCTCCCACCTCATGCTGCACTCAGGAGTCTGTCTCATCTCCTCAACATTAACCCTTCCTTCACTCCCACACTAGCCTGCTCTTTCCAATGAAGGGACAAAGACAGAAGAAAACTTAAGCCCCTTCTCCATCAATCCTGTACTGAGAGTTCATCCTGACCCAAGAACCTCATGGGGATTAATCTTCATTGTCAACATGATGAGATTTACAAACAGCTAGGAGACCAACATCTGAATGGCTCCGTCTCTGAGGGTGTTACCAGAGAGGTTTAACTGAGGAAGGAAGTCCCACCATGAGTGTGGGTGGCACCATCCCCTAGGCTGGGTTTCCAGACTGAATAAATGGGCAGAAAAGAGAGAGTGAGCTGAACACCAGCGTTCATCTGTCTCTCCTTCCTGACTATCCAACTTGACTAGCCATGTTGACTCAAACTGTGAGTCAAAATTCCTTCCTTAAAATAATTTTGTGTGAATTTTGCCACAACAATCAGAAAAGTAACAGAGAGGAACTCTAAGGCTATAGACTACAAGGCTAAATCCCTGGAAACTTCTGAACTGCTGGTGGTACCATCCTTTCAGGAGAATAGAGAGGAGGGGCTTGGTTTGGGAGGCAGACATGGGTTATGGATTTAGGCAAGCAATGTTCTAGGCTTTGGATGGAGGAAGCATGATTAGAGGGGTGAGAGAGGACCCTAGCTAGATGAGTGAACCTTTGGCCTCAGGAAGCACTCAACCTTGTTGGAGCATCATCTAGAGCATAGGACCCCATGTTGATCCTTCACCCCTGGAGTACAGGAGTGGTCACTGTCCTAATGTTTACTATGGTCCCCATTTGAGAGGCATCCAATAACCTCTGGCTTAAATGGATGATGGAAGTAGACAACCACGTGACGGACATTGGTGCTTCTGAGGAGGATTTAACACACACAGGGGAACTTTCTGTAAGTGCTTCCTGTTTACTCTGGGATTGAGACAATTGAACCTGGGCATGCACTGAAGCAAGTTGCTGCTCATGTATTTCTAGTGACACCGTTGGCTTTAGAGACTAGACATCTGTATTATTTCAGGGACTTCTTCATTTTGCCTTAGTTCTGCAGTTAGTGGCACTTGTTTTAACTCACTTGTCACCCTTTAAAGTTAGCATTTAAATTAACATGGATACTGTGGCTTATGGCCATATTCTCCTGCTCTCCACCAAACAGAACCCATTTCTTATTGGCAGTTCAATTGTAGGGGATGTGGGGAGGAAGCAACAGCAGGATATCTTGCTGATGGAAAATAGGAGACAAACTGTCCTCAGAACATCTTGACTACTCCTTTCTCTGTGTTTTTAAACCATGCAGGATGCACAGGTCTTGGGAGGAAACTGTTTATTGTAGTCTCACAGTCCCTGTGTGGGACAGATATTTATCACCTGTTCTGTTTCAGCCCTGTAGAAAGCAAGCCCAGCTGTAAACGGCGCTCGAAGGAGGTTGCCAACTGTTGCATTCTTAGAATTCATTGGAGTTGACACGGAGAAGTTGTTTAGATGCTTTATTATGTGTGGAAGGGTCATAAAACCCAGACAGAGCCACCGGGAAGAAAGCACGGTCAAAGATAAGGGCAAGTTCAAAGGGGTTGCCACTGTGATGAAACTGGAAAACAGTTCTTTATGGATACATTAAAAGTCATGCTCACAGAGACAGAATGAATGAGCTCCTCGTTGGACCAAGACCCTGCAGCGAGGAACCCAGAGCCCTGGGAAAGATATGTGCTGTTTGTCACCTCTCCATACAACCATGGCCTAAGCAATTTAAATATCGTCCACGTGCCAGGCAGCCTTCATTGCTTCATTGATTCTTCACAGATCTTCTTGAATACCACCCAATGCGCCAAACTCTAAAGGAGGCTGCAGACAGAGTGAAGCCTGAGGTGCCATTCAGAGTGGGAGGATCATTCCTACACATGCCTCATCTTTCTCCCTTCTGAAATCTATAGTTCTGACTCCATTTTGAAGTTAGGTACATTGGACTAAAGAGATTTCCAAACTGGCTTGGGGAGACAGCTCAAAAAAGTGTTGGCTTTGCAAGCTTGAGGAACTGAGTTCTATCCCCAGAACCCACAAAAAAAAAGACATGGTGCAGGTGGATCTCTGGAATCTCACCAGACAGCTATCTGGCCTTTCTGGTGAAGTTCCAGGTCAGTGAGAGACCCTGACTCAAACAAAAGGTGAAGGACATCTGAAGAACGACAGCTGAGATTTCTACATGTACTGGCAAGCATGGGGGGACGGGGGAGATTCCAAAGCCCTGAAGGCTGCTCACACTGCACACTGGCTCACCGGACCATCATGTGCATCTGCTGTTTCTATCATATCTATGTCCCAAAGCATCCCGTCTAGGGGTAGGAGTTGGGTACAGTAGACGTATCCATATCACAGAGACCAAAAAACAATTCTTTTTTTCCTGGAGACTGTATTTCCTGACCCTGTAGAAATAGGATTCTCAGGAATTCTGGTCCACAAAAGCTATTTCTTGCCATCAAGTTCCTGGCCATGCATGACAGTGACAGCCATGCCCTGGCTGTCAGTCTCCCACAGACCTCTCTGCTGGTTCTGGATGAGACCCCTGTTGCTTCTCATCCCAAGTCAACTACATGAACTCTCATCCCACTCATCTGCTGGTGCCGGTGTTTGTGGTCTTCCCAGTGTGCTCAGAAATCTCCAGTCACCAACAGCACTCTATAATTTCATAATCAATAAGAAATTGAACCGGTAAGAAAACAATTATAGTAAGTCAAATTCAAAGTGATGTGTCCTTGATGTGATTCCCCCCACCCCTCAATGTGATTATCTCGGAAGGCTCAAGGAAATCATTTGTATTCGTAATGAATAAAATTCTCTGCAATCTGTAATTTAGTTACTTCACGGTGAGAGATGAAAATGATCAACAGCCAGAGAAAAACACTGATCCAAGTGAATACACGAACAACCAAATGTGGACATGTGCAGGTTTCTTGGGAAGCGTTCTTGTTTCGCATGAGGAGAGCACAAATTTCCTTAGGGCCACTGATGCAAGCATATTACACAAATCGAACCAGAAGGCGTCAGACTAGGGGTGAATCACAGTTGGTAGAGCGCTTGCCTAACATGCACAAAGCCCTAGGTTCGATCCCCAGCACTGTGTAAAACCAGGCATGGTGGTGCATCCTATGGTCCCTGAGCTTAATAAGCAGGATCAGGAGTGTCCGAAGTTCAAGGTTATTTTAGGCTTCATCGTGAGTGTGCAAAGCCAGCCAGGGATGCATGAGACTCTGTCCCTAACAACAACACAAATCATATCAGAGGACTTTACTTGCTTCTTATTACCAGAATATCTACATCTGGATTTTAAATTGCAAGGTGGGTTTTATAATAACAGTGTGTGTGGCTCCACAAGTGTGTGTTTTGTATGTGTTTGTATGGCATGTGTTTTATGTGTGTGACGTAAACATGTGCAATATAAAATATATAATACATACATGTATATGCACATATATAAGGAATATACATTTTATGTATGTATATATGTGTGTATGCATATGGAATATATATTCACGTGCGTGTGTGCATGAGTGCACATGTAAATAGGGCTCCTAGTAAGTGTTCAGTGAGAAGGTGTCTCTTTCTTGTCTTCTTTCCCGCATATTAGAAGCTATGGACACAGGGGCACCAACATTTCCTTGCTAAACATATTCATTATTAAAGAAGGGAGATTGCTTTCTGGTGTCTCTGCAAGGGAATGTTAATGCATTAAATGCTGAAAATAACTAGAACAGGCAGACAAAGGGAAGGCAGCTCCAGCGGTGCCACAGCAGAGTGTGGCCCTTCCAAAGGAGGGAGGGGAGGCTTGTCCAGGAGGTGGTGGGAAGATGTAGGAGAAGAATGGGTGTGCTTTCCGTATGTGAAGGCTCCATCACAGAGAATGTGCTTTAAAAAATCATAGTGGCTTTATAACACTTCTCTAAGTTTGTGCTGTAAATTTCAAAGTGATTCGCCAGGCACAGACGAAGGCGATCCAAGCAGCCCCTGGTCCTCTGGAGTTATTTCCTTCCATCAGAACCATGCAAGGGCACAAGAATGAGAATACAGAGGTCGCTTGACGAATTGCTGCAGATTGATGTTTCACCATTTGTATTATATTATGTAGGTTTGAGATACAACTCAATGGACGCACGGCATAATAGTCCACACATTTAATATGATTTGTGCTACAGGCAAAACAGAGCCAGATAAAGCATTCACATCCTAATGGTAGGTAAATAATCCCTCCGTGTCCTAGACAAACCCGCAACCAGCAGGAACTCCCTATTTATGAAAACACCTTTATTTTCATACACCATTACAGCAGGGACATTACCAGCTTGGTGGTGGCGGTGTCCCCACACTGATAGACAGAATGAACAATTCTCATGCTCACACAGACCAGCAAGATAATGGTAGTGTAGTCAAATTTGAAAAAAAAAAATACCTCATAAATGCTGTCAAATTTCTCCATAGGAGAAGCAAGACTGTGGCTGAAAGGAAGGGGGCTTTGAGCATCCTTGAGGCAGGGGTCCAAATCATAGGTGCTTTCCTCACTAGCTTTTCAATGACAGATAAGGGGCCTGAGAAACTGCAAGGGGCATGTGAATTTCAAGAGACACAGAGCTTATCAAAGGACTTGGAGATGGCTCATGGCAGAAGAACTTGCCATTCCTGTATGAGGGCTTTAGTTTAGATTGGTAGGTAAAAGTTGAACACAGCAGTGCACACATAGTCCCAGCTATGGGTCAATGGAAACAGGGTTATCCAGTTTTAGGGGATCTAATGCCTTTGTCTGACCTCTGCAGACACCACAAGAATGGGGTGCATTTCATATATATAGGTAAAATGCTCATACATATTAAATAAATAATTTTTTTTTAAAAAAAATGAAAAATCAGGAGAAGAAAGACAAAGAAGGACTCAGGATGTCAACCTCTGGCTTCCAGATGTTCACGCACAGCTAATACACCTACTCCACACCCCCAACACACATACAGCCTTATTGAAATACATCTTATCCTTGAAGACTGAGCTAAACTTGAGCCTCTGTATCCCTCCCCAACCCCGCTGTGCATGATCAGACTTTATATTAAGACAACAAGGCAGCTGTCTCAAGCCTCAGTTTCTCTATCTGCACAGTGTGGGTGGCTAGTGTCTCATCATGCCAGGAGGATTATTCCAAACAGCATTCCACCAACTCCCAGCCGAGGGTCTGGTGCACACTGCGCTCCTCTGGAACACAGCAGCTATTATTATTAATAACGTGCTCACAAGAACAGTGTGGAGATTAGCCACCTGGTGGGAGTAGGTAGCATAAACCGGACGCATGCAGTTCCATCACCTTTTTATCTCCCGGCAAATGACAACCTTGCAGACTGGCTTAGTCCTATCAATTCCCATGGTACTGACTTGTGGATTCCAACCCTGTCTCCCCCTAAACAATAATAAAATTTGGAGGGCAATAAAAGAGGAGAAGCTGTTTGCCTGAGAAAGTTGCTGCAGCTCTGCGGAGTCCTGAGTGTACTGAATGGAAACTTCATTTCCAAAGACCCACAGAGCCCATAATCCATGAAAATGGAGTGCTTGCCTCTGAACGAGGCACTTCTGCAGTGAGCTGCTAAAACTCACTTAAAGCCCCGCGTGAGGCCTCCGAGCTATCTTTAATAAGTTACCCCACCCTAGAAAGCTGAAAATGTGTCCGTTATTGTGGCTGCTGCCAGGAGGATGTGGTATTAGAGGTGGAGAGGGGGGTAGAACAGGGATCTTGGGGTGTCTTGTGTACCTATTACTTGGAAAGAAAAGAGCCAGGGCTTGGGTTTACAACCTCTCAGAGTCAATGGCCAGGTAGGGTAGGGTGTGATTGGAGTTGCCTTCAATCCCCACACACCTGAGCGGCACAATCGAGGTGTTCGCACCTGTGGAAATGGGACTGCCAGCACCAGCCGGCTCTGCCCACCCCTGCAGAGGAGAGCTAAACTGCCCCTGGTGTTCAAATGGCAAAGTAAGAGAAGAATGGTGCCCTGAGCAGCAGAGGCCATGGGGTGCCCAGCCTCATACACCAGGCTTGGGTAGGCATGAAATGAGGCTGCTTTCCTGGAGGGCAATTTGGCATCCTGTCTCCAAACCCTTAAAAATGTGCATCCCCTTGACCCCCATAGACCTGCATCTGGAAAGCTTCCGAAGGAAACAACATAAATACATAAAATGAAGGCCTGGGGTACCATGCTGCTGAGTGGGATGCAAGACTTTGTTGCCTGCTTGTTTATTGATGGTGATGGGTAAAGTGGCAGAAAGAAAAAAAAGAAAGAAAGAAAAAACAAGGGCAGTAAGAGAAGGCAAGCGAAAAGTTCTTGGCTTTCAGCTGCAAGTTGCTTCTCTTCCCCCAGCACAGGGGGCTGGCTTGGGCCTCTGGATTGTTTGGAAGTTATCCCCTACCTGGGGAGGAATAGTATCTCCCCCATGCTCTAGGCCAATCTGAGGGTGCAGGTGTGTTAGCCCCAGAAGTTAAGCATTCTGCTTCATTATGCAAATTGTTAAGTGCTGTTTTTAGCCAGAAGTACATTTCCACAGGCTGGGGGAACACCTTTATGGTGCCGTGTCTTCTAGGTGAGCACTCAAGCTGGTTGCAATTCGCCTGGAATGAGTGGCCATTAAACAGTGTGTGTGTGGTGGTCAGAGGGAGGGGCTGCCCATGAGCAGGAAGACCTACCCTCGATTCTCACACGCCTCAGCGGGCTGGGACACCGGAAGCATGTGCTGGAGCGCTTCATGGCGTGAGTACAAACACATCCTTGCACAAGGACCACCGACTAGGAAAAGGGGAACAGAGTAAGAATATGGTGACAGGGGCCCATTGTTTTAGCCACAGCCATCTGCTAAGCACTCTCAGAGCAGGTGGCGGGTGACTGGTGCTTCCTGGACAGAACAAGGAAGAGAAGTAAAGCCTTATCGATAAATGGAAGAATAGAGCGGCATTCTACCCTGAGAAAGCAATTTTAAACCCCCCAACCCCAAAAGTTATATTTCTTGAAGTCCTTTTCCCCAGGGCAGTGATGTTCAGAGGTGAGCTCTGACCTCCTCCATGGATTTACACATTGATTGGTTCATAATGGAGTAGATTGTGAGGTGGTAAGGTCTTGTCCTGAAGGGCATGTTGTCACCAGCCCTTCCACCTCTCTCTCTCTCTCTCTCTCTCTCTCTCTCTCTCTCTCTCTCTCTCTCTCTCTCTCTCTCCTTTCTCTCTCTCTCTCTCTCTCTCTCCTCTCTCTTCTCTCTCTCTCTCTCTCTCCTCTCTCTTCTCTCCTCCCCTCCCCTCTTTCTCTCTCTCCCCTCTCCTCCTATTCTCTCACTGTCACTCTCCTAGACTCATGCTTATATAAGTAAGCTCTCAGCTACTGCTCCAGCACCATGCCTGCCTGCCTGCCGCCATGCTCCCCACCATCATGGTCATGCACTCCAACCCTTTGAAGTTGCAAGCCCAATAAACTCTTCCTTCGGTAAGTTGCCTTGGTCATGGTGTCTTCAGAGCAGTAGAAAAGTAACTGGGACAAAAGCTAAGTGCTACCCTCTGTTAAACGTTTATTCTTCACTTGTTAGCATAAACATGTGCCTTTTGCCATTTGTTCTGTTTGGACAGTGGGTGACTGATTATTCTAGGCTCTGAGGGTGAAATAACATGATCCCAAACACTATCATTTCACGGCTGCATTGTTCTAACCCCTTTGTATGGCACATGCAGAAATGATTAAAAGGGAATTGACCTATAGTTACTCCTTTCCTTCTTGTGGTTTCTTTTCACATTTTGTCTTTAGAAGAGTGTCAACCTGGGATATTTGCTTCCTCTGACACTTTTCTCAAACATTTTGATAGAATTTATCAAGGGTTCTAGCTGCAAGAGGGCTTTTCTTCTGGGGAGGCTTTTAAATAGAGATTTTATCTCTTAAAGCAGAGAAAGCTCTCATCAAGATCTCTTCCAGCTTTTATTTCAAATTTTTCATCTTGCATATTTTAAGGAGTTTGTCCATTGAATTTGGAATTTTCAAATTAACTACCCCTAACTTTCTATGACTATTGTATTCTTTTTAATAATACTTTTTACTCATTCTTTGGCAATTTCATGCACATATCCAGTGTGTTTTGTTTCCTGAACTGGTCTTCAGGAAAGTCCCCTCTTTCCTTCTTCCTGTGCTTTCTGAGGCCCTGACTTAATCAATCCAATCAGAGCTCTTTCAGTGAGACGGGAGATCGAGGCAGAAGTCCCAAAAGCCCTCAAACCAGCCATCCCAGTTTACATAGAGGCGAACAGCAAGGAGACCCTGTCTTAAAGAAAGAGGAAGGTGAAGATGTGAAGGCTCATGCCCTAGGTCATTCTCTGGTTTACACAATAGTGTTTTGGCTTGTCTGTGCCCATATTCACACACAGGAACACAAGCAGCAATTTATTAAAAACAAAAAAGGAAAAAGTGCTGATTACAGATTCCATTTTATTGTTTTCATGCTCAATTCGGGGTTTTAAATTACTGAGACTCAGTTTTAAGCCAGGAATATAATCCACGCGGATGAATGTTCTGTGTGCTTAGCCGGGGTTGGAGGGCCCACCTTGAATGTGGGAGACAGCATTTGTGAGCTGAGCCCTGAGCTGCTTAAGAATGAACCAGAAGCATCAAGCAAGTGTGTACATTGAATCATCCCATCTCTCTCTGCTCTTGACTGGACACGGTGTGATCAGCTGCTTTGAGTCCCTGCCTCGACTTCCCTGAAATGTTGATGGCTTGTGACAAGGAAGTCTGACTAACTGAACCCCTCCTTCCCTAGCTTGCTTTTGTTCTAGGCTTTGTCACAACGCCAGGGTGAAAGCGGCATGGGAAAAAGTGTGCAGGTAACATCTCCTTGGTAATATTTACACCAGGGTTCTGCAAAGCACAGCACACCGGGCTCCAGAAGAAGGTGTATGTATGTCACATTCCCCCAGTGGCCCATGTGTTTTCACACTTGGTCTGCAGTTGGTGGCTCTGTCCTGGGAAGCTGCAGAATCTCTGGGACAGGGGCCTAACAAGAAGATGAGAGGGGATGGGCCCTGTGGTGAAATGTACCCCCTCCTCACCCTGAGCTCTCTGCTTCCCTATGTACCACTATACCAAGACGTGAGAAGTAACTATTTTACTATGTCACAGCAACAGTCAGGGAAGCCCCAGTCCCCTGTCGTCCCTGCCATGGTGTACTGTATTTCTTCAAACACTAAGCCCAAGGTGACCTGTCTGCAATTAAGCTGCACCTCTAAGGCCTTTTGTCATAGTGATGGGGAAAATAAGTAACACACCTGAGTTCAAACCCCACACCTGCCAGTTCTGGACTTGATCCTAAACAAGGCCAACATGCTTGCCTCTGAGCCTGTTTTCTAACCTTGGGTTAGGAATTTTCACAGTATCTACTTCACTGTGGGCAGTCATGTTTTTGTTTGTGTGATGTTGCTATTTATACGCGTGTTGGGTTATGGATATAGAAACCAGGTGACTCTCCTCTTGACTCTCTCTCTGTCTCTCTCTCTCTCTCTCTCTCTCTCTCTGTCTCTCTCTCTCTCTCTCTCTGTCCCTCTCTCTCTCTCCCTCTCTTCCTTTTTTTCTGACACAAACTCTCTCCCTGGTCCACAACTTGCTAGTTAGGCTAGGCTGGCTAGAAATCAAATCTCAGGGATCTGTCTGCCTCTGCCTCTCCAGGTCTGGGATTGCTAGCATGCACCACCACCCCTGGCTTTTTTATATAGGTTCTGGGAACTGAACTCTTGTGTTCATGTTTAATTAAGCACTTAACCAGCTAAGGTGTCTGTCTCCCCAACCTGAGAAGTAGTCCATGGAGTTGCACCTTGCATTCCGCACTTCTCAGAAGAGAATGCAATCTCCAGATTCAACTAAACCAGGTCTCAGGAACGGCTTGGTTAACAAAACCAGCCCACCTGGTACAAATTAAATATCTTTGCAGAGTTCCTAGGATCCTGTACAAAAGGGCCTGAAGCCAAACACATGCTCAAGTTATGACCCCCAAACCAGGAGGCTGTATTCGCTAAGGATCTGTTCTTCCCCCACTGATGTGCAGGACTCCAGTAAGAACAAACATGCACTTACTGTCTCTGCATATTCCTTGTCAGGAAAACAGCAATGCTCAGTGAGCAAAAGTGTGTTGGCTAGTTTATTGTCATTGACACCAGCCAGGGGTGTCTGAGGAAAGGGAATCTTAATTGAGAAAATGCCTCCTTAAGATTGGCTGTAGGTAAGCCTGCAGTGGTTTGAAAGAGAATGGCCCCCATTGTGAGTGGTGCTATTAGAAGGTGTGGCTGTGTTGGAGTAGGTGTGACCTTGTTAGAGGAGGTGTGTCACTCTGGGAATTGACTTTGGGGTCTCCTATGCTCAAGAATGGCTCTACAGTGCCAATTCAGATGTAGAACTCTCAGCTCCTTCTCCAGCACCATGTCTGCTTGCACACTACCATGAAGATAATGGACTAAACCTCTAAAACTACAAGCCAGCCCAATTAAATGCTTTCATTTATGAGTTGCCATGGTCACAGTGTCTCTTCACAGCAATAGCAACCCTAAGACAAAGACTCGGGGCCATGTTCTCAGTGTAGGATGGATCTGAAATGGCCCAGCCCACTGTGAGTGGAGATGCCCTTGGGCAGGTAGTCCTGAGTGATATAAGAAAACAAACTGAACAAGCCATGGAGATCAAGCCAGTAAGCAGAGCCCCTCTATGGCCTCTGCTTCAGTTTACAACTCTCGGTTTCTACTGTGAGTCCCTGTCCTGACTTCTCTTAATGATGCATTGCAAGATGGAAGACGAAATAAACCACCTCTCCTAGTTGCTTTAGGTCATGGTGCTTATCACAGCAACTGAGATATAACTGGGCCAGCCACGGGCTCGATTCCAGGTGATACTGTGTCAGTTACAGTTCATGTGACTCTCACCATCACATCTATGATCTTTGTGCTCCTCTGTGTCGTTTTCATCCGCCTGGAATATCTGCTTTTATACATGTGCTGGAGACTCAGCAAAGATCAGTTGGCTAAATTAATGAACAGGAACTAAGCTTGTTTCTCAAAAGGTGCCATTAATGTCAGTACCACCTCCAGGAAGTCTTCACTCACAGCTCTACACTTAGACCTTCACATGTCAGTAACCTCGTCCTTGGGATGGCATTGCTCATCACTGTATCATGGCTATCTCTCACCCCAAGCACTGATCTCTGTATCCCTATGCTCACTCTGCCCTGCTACATATAAACTATGTGCCATCCACTAGCATTCAGTTAAGGGTGTGCTGACTGACTGCATATCTGTAGAAGGGGAAGAGGGAGGGGCAAGCAGCAGAAGCAGCAGTAGCCGGGATAGCATTTTCTACTTGATTAAATGTCTAATCACTATGAAAACTCATCTCTGGGTGTGTCTGAGATTATTTCCCGGAAAGCTTAACTAAAGAGAGAAGACCCACCTTGAATATGGGTGAGGATTCAGAAGGACTACACAGGAGAAAGTGAGCTGAGCACTAGCATCCATCACCCTCTGCTTCCCGACTGCTGATGCAATATGACCAACTGAGTCCAGCTGCTTCCCTTCACAATGAACATCAAGATGAACTATGTCCCTGGGAGGTGTGAGGCAAACCAAGCCTTTCTTCTCTTAAACTGCTCTTCGTCATCGGGGATTTGGTTCCAGCATCGAAAAGAGTAACTAATACAAATTGATGTAATCACCATTTTCCTGTAGTCTACTACATTCTGATGTGACTCTTGTTAGCTGACCCTTGCTTCCATTATAACCCAGGAAGTCCCAGTGTTATTTAACATCCAGGGCTGGAAACAATCCTTCTATCTACCTGTCCAGGGGGTGAGATAAAGCTGGCTAGAGCCACAGATGGGATTCAAGCCCACCCAGGGTTCCCTGACACCCCATCTCTCCTTCCTCCAACCTCCTTCCTCAAACCCTGGACCTCCCCAGCCTCAGGATGCTTAGAGATGATGATGCTCTCCAACAACACTAATATATATGAGCCTCACATCTCAACAAACACGTGTCAGACAGGAAATTGATGTCAAGGCATGGTGCACCCCAGTGAGTGAAGTAGGACGAAATGAACCCCGTGCGAGTAAGCCCGTCCCAAATGCAGTGGTGGGTACTAATAAGCTCAGGGCTTATCTTTTTTACATCCCAAGCTGAAGCTCCCTTTCCAAGTAAGAGACCACCACACCCCAGTAAGTGTGATTACCTGGAGAGAAGGCCACTTCGCCTATTTATTTATTTTTCCTTAGGATATCAGACCCACTCATCTGTATTTGCACGGGTTCATAATCTTTCAATTAGATACTCAGTGGAATAGAAATCATTTCTCGGGTGACTCTTACGGAGGAATTTTGGGGAGGGGAGAAAACGCTGTGCAAACAAGAGGGTCTCATCAGCTCAACATCTCACTTTGCCTTTAACGACATTGACTCTTTTCATTCATGATTCAGCCCAACTTAAGAGTAATTTGTGCCTGAGAATGGGAGCAAGAAGGAGGAGAAAATGAGGGCAGGAGAGAATGTGTTTAGGTTAGAAATAATTTTAAAATAGTATCTCTAAAGCGTAAAGAGAATGGATATTATTTTCGCCATGTAAATTCAATTACACGCACAGTGACTGTATGCCTCGTACTCCTATAGAGCCGAGCATGGTGATGGCTTGTGTGGATACCGCTTCCTTTCTTTTGTGCTGGGTCTTACACATGTTTTTCTCTTCTAAATTAATTATCTTTCAGTGGAAAGCTTTTTGAGGTGAAGGAGGTTCACTGTTAAGAGACACTTCAAGATAGGGAGGGAACAGCTCTTAAGATCTCAGCCTGTATTCTTTTTTTTTCCCTCTTCCACAAACACACTTGTGTTAGCATGAAAATTACCAGGAAACAGAGACAGATCACACATAACCAAGGTGCGTGGGATTCCCAAAGGAGCCGGTCCCTGGGCAAGTGATCACATAAGGCTTGTCTGCTCAGAGCCCATGAAGTTGATCCTCAAAGTCACGTGATAATGGATCAACCAAGTGGACTCTTGGTGGCTGGGGGAGAGTTCTGTGGGTAAAGTACTCATTGTGCAAGTGTGAGGACTTGGGTTCCTTTGCCCAGAACTCATGTAAATACCTGGCATGGCTTTGCACCCCACAATTCCAACACTGAGTGGAAAGCAGAGCCAACAGAATTCTCCAGGCTTGGTCACTAGACTGACCAAAAAGCAGCAAGCTCTGGGTTCAATGAGAGACCTTGTCCGAAGGGGATAAAGTAAAGAGTGATAGAATGGGAAATGATGTCTTCCTCTGGTTTCTGCACACCTCCCCAGAGGCTTACAGATCCATACAAACACTTGCACACACAGACATCACACACACACACACCCCCAACCCTCTGGTCTTTGTCAGGAGATGCCAGGCACCATCTCCAGACTGACAGCAAGAACCTTTGACCGGAATCAAGCTTGGGTCAGAGTCATGCTGTGAACCTCCAACATGATGATCTAGTTCAATCTCCCTTTTGTATCAAGTAGCCTACTCCTAGTGTTCAAGCAGCAGCACCAAGCGGATTGTATATACACGGCCACAGGAAATAGGAAGGAGCAAGGCAGAGGAGAACAGCCCCAGGTGGCAGCTTTTGATCAGAGGCAGAAGGGGGCAACAATATTGAAAGGGGCATCTGTGGCCAAGGGTGCAGCCTAAGTACCATGTCTGATATGTGAGGGACCCCAAGTCCAGTAAGGCTGCCTGCAGGAGGGAGGGAAACTGTGGGCAGAGGGCTCCATCAGTGGAAGCCCCAGTACCAGGAGCCTTACAGAGCTTCCATGGAAACTTCAGAGGTGAGCATGTGGTGGGAAGGGGTGTGGAGGGGGACCCCAGTGGGTCAGTTCATATTGTAACAAGCATGCTTAGCTAGTAGAGGCCGCGTGGAGTTCAGTGAACTCAATAGGGAAAGCTGGAGGAAGAAGGGTTCATGGTGTTCCCTGCATTTCTCCAGCTTCATCTTTGAATCATTTTTTACATCTTCTTACAAGTATATTATATATTTTATGCTTATTTCTCAGGACCTTCCTACTCTTCCTTTTTACACCCCACCTCTTCCTTGAGTCCTCTTTGTCCCTGTAGAGTGGATTTAAAATGATTTGTGTGCACTCGTGTGCCTGTGTGTGTGTGTGCACGTGTAGAGGTCCAAGGGCAACTTGAAGGTGTCAACTCTCTCCTTCCACCGTTTGCGTTCCAAGGATGACACTCAGGTTGTCAGGCTTGGCGGTAAGCACCTTTATCTGCTGAGAGCCATCTTGTCACCCCAATTCTAATTCTTTAAAACGCATAGTCATTATGGATTAAAAGTAAAGACAAATACAAGTATAAAGGAGAAGGGAAATAAAAGCTCCCTCCAGTTCTATGTCTAGAGCTGAGTACTATGAAAATTTGGGCACAATTAGTCCCTAGTTCTTGCCACATGTTTTGCATAAGTGAATTTATTCAGAGAGAGACCAACTTCGTATTGTCTCATTTACTGGGGGTCAGAGAGTGCAGCTAAAATGATTCCCCTTTGTTATTCTATGTCTTTGGTATTTTATGTTTACATACTTGCTCTTTGCAGGCATGTCTAGATGCGTATGCAAAAAGGTATGGAAGGAGTCACTGAAATGGCTCAGTAGGTGATGGTGCTTGATGCCAAGCCCAATGCCCTGAGTTTGATCCCTGCATCTGCATGATGGGTGGAAAGAACTGACTGCCTCAAGTTGTCCTCTGACATCCATACTGGTACACACACACACACACACACACACACACACACACACACACACACACACACACTGTATTTTAACAATGTGTGGAAGACTCAGCATTCCTATAGATACATATACACCATGTATCTATTTAGCTCATCTGCTGAGAAGCTCTGGAAATACCATGTCTTCATTCAGAGAACTTGGCCAGCATCTCTAGACTTTCTCAAAACTTAAGAGAATGCCAGATGCACTCCTTTTCCTGGCTTTCTGCTGTGCTGAGACCCAACTCTGAGTTTTAGTCTCTGATTTTCTGAAGCCCCTTGGTATTGGGTAGCAGCCAATAGCTGGGCTTACTCTCTGCCTTTTTGCCCCATTGGGTACTAGTCTCTTCCTGGGAAGGGCTGCTCTTACCCAGAGGCAGATCTGGCCTGGGGTCCTGCCCCATCCAACTTTCCTGTTCCTGTTGGAAGGTTGTATTGCTTTGTTTTTTGATTTGTGGAAATAAAACACAGAAGATGAAAACCACATTGGATTCTCCACTCTACCAGGTTACTTTCTCAAAGGCCTTTTTGGACTCTGCCCTTTATGTTGGTTTAGAATGTCAAAATATCAGGATTCAGTGTGAGATGGGTTGGCCATGTGCAGATGTTTGAAAGTGGAATGCACATGAGCAAGAACTTCAAGTCATGATGGGATTGACTCCATCTCTGCTTCTTCCACTTCCAAGGGTGGTGAAGGGAGTCTGATGGATCTTAGTGTAAGGGGGTTCTCTCTGAACACAAGCATCTCTCTGAACACAAGGTTGGTAGCATTTATGGAGAGGATCTAGGGTGGTTCTGGCTACTAGGATTATGTTGACCCCTGAACATTCTTGAGACTGATCTAGCCTCAGGAACAGTGGAGATGTTGGCAGGCAGATGTAGGAAACCACGGTTTCTGCATCCAATTGCTGTGGACACAAAGTTCTTGTCTTTGTAGTCAGTTTCTCTTTTTGGAGAAATAGAGACACATATTTCTTCCTTGGGGCTATTCCTTCCATAGAGATTGTGTATTTCAAGTATCTGGCATATGCTAGGAGTAAAATAAATGGTCATGCCTTCTCACCCTCCATCTCCTCCCCACTGCCATCTTGGATTTCACCACCAGCATCTGACCAGGCAAGGGAGGTCGAGGAGAAGAGTCGGGCAGTGCCGGGACACACTTCTTCCCAGATTTTGGAAATGATTGAAAGTTAAACTGGGCCAGGAGTCTGGTGATGTCTGGGTGAGAGACAGAGTTAAATTAAGTTTTAATCTCAGCCCCTTCCATGTGTTAGCCAGGCTGCGCAGAGTGAAGAGTTTGAAAGGGATTCAATGTTGTATTTTCTCTCTCCTCTGATGGAGGAGGCGGGAGAATATTAGAGTTCAGATGGCTAGTCTTCCAGCTAGCATCAGTTCCTGGGATGTTTCCATTTTTCCATTGGAAGAGATGAAAGGAGATCAAGGGAATAGCTGAAGATGGGCTTTGTTGGCCAGAAAACTAAAGTTATCTTGCAAGATGGAAGGCAGTGGGCAAGAGCTAGAACGGGGATGGTGATATGACGCAGTTGGTGTTGGTGAGACAGAGATGATGCCAACAACAAGGTCACCCTGTGCCTCTGTCTGCATACTGAATTGGTCAGAGGAAAACATGAAATTTCCCTCCCACCAGGCTGCTTTCCCAGCTTGTAGATTAGGTAGTGGCTGGCATGTTTATTGTGGCCTCCAACATCAAAGGAAATGGATGTTTTCATTCCCTTCAGTTTGGTTCACTTCCCATGAGCAACCTTAGTAACCATTAGATGGAAAGGCTTGAATATTCTTCTCTTCCTGGGTATCATAGCCCCCAAGGTGATGAGATGGACATTCTCTGCTCCATTCCCTCAACATCCTGATCCAACTCTACTCCTTAGGCTTCCCTGCCCCATGTTTCCTGAAAAAAAAAAAAAAGAAATACATTCTTAATCCCCCATTGCTGCATACAGTTGAAGGAGTCTAACCTCATAATCATTCATTCATCCATCCATCCATCCATTCATTCGTCATATTCATGAATTTTCTGAAATGGCCCTGGGACTGTTAGTCCCCTGTACTTTTCAGTATTGCACCACTTCTCACTAGGATGAAATTTTTAAGCATTTCCCCTGGACCCAGGGAATATGGTGGTTGCAGGCTTGACCAGCAAGAGTGGGACACAGCATGCCCTCTGATGTTCAGGGAGTAATGGAGATACATCCTTGCCTGACTCCCCTCAGGCCTTCACACACAAGGAAGCCTAGACCTCATGGAGAAGCCAATGGCAAAAGTCATCGTCGTTAGCTGTCCCTAGGCAACTCCTACACCAGATGTCTTAGTGGTTCTCAGATGGTCCAGCAGAGGAACAGCCATCTTCTAGCATCCCAGCTGGGGGCTCACATATCCTGCAGCAGAGACAAATGCCCCAACTTTGCCTCATTTCCTGAGCCTAATATCTGTAACTATAATCTGGTGGCATCGCAAGAAGGAGGAGGAGGAGGAGGAGTGGGTAAGGATAGGTGAGGCGGGGAAGAAAAGAAGGAAGGAAGTCCTCCATTGATTCACCCACTCTCTCATCCACTCATCTACACATCCATCCTTCTGAGACATTCAGTGGTCTCACTGTGACCACAGCAGGAGGCTGCAGAGATGAAGCAAAGGTCCACAGAACTTGCAGAAATGCCTGTCACCCTGTCAACCCATAAATGTCAGTGGTCCATCAGGCACTTCTCTGACATGCTACTAAAATTACTCCATGCATTGTTACGTGTGTGGTGTGCTTTGACACTCCTACTAAGTTCCTCCAGGATAGGATCTGATCTCTTCTTAACACTGTGGTCCACAGTACAATCTTAGGAGCTAAATTTATACAGACTGATAAGAGTTTTTAAAAGCCAGCATCTACTAGCATTAGGTGCCCAAGTCACAAAGCAAATTAATGGGTTTGCATTTTGGAAAACTGTTTTATTGAATGAATTTATCCTGGCAGTAAGAATGAGGGAGGTCCCCCTTAGTGCCTGCATTGGTCCCTACTATGTGACAGTCACCTACAAGTTCATTTAGCTCTCAACAACAGCATGAGTTTTAGGTGGTCCTCAGTCACCCACGGATCTGGGTTTTGGCGCAGACGCAGTGAGGCTCATGGCTGCAGAATGTGGTGGCAGGAGTTTGGCTGGTGCCAGGAAGCTCTTCCCAGCCACCAAGAGGACGCCCACATGTGAAGACAGAATGTAGAAGACATTCACTTTCAAAGTCTCTGAGATGGCTTCTGTAAAGAAAACTTCTCCTCTCCTCCTTCTCTCTCCCTCCTCTTTTTTATGTCTCCTCTCCTCTCCTCTCCCCTTCCCCTTTCTCCTCTGTGTCCATCTTGGCTTTTCTCCTCCTCTTTCCCTCTCCCTTCCTCATCTAGACTCTCCCCTCCCTCTCCTTTGATATACTGCCGCCTTGCCTCAAACCCAGAGCACTGATTTTGGCAGGTGAACCCTTTATCACTGGCCTCAGTTTCTGAGGTTTCTGAAGTAGGGTCTTATGAAGCTCAGGCTGGCAGGAAGCTCAGCATCCTGCCTCCTCCACCTGCTGGAAGCTGGGTTACAGGGAATGCTTTTCAATGTGCAGCCTGGAATGTTCTGTGGTTCTAGTGAGTGGGGATGTCACTTCTCAGCTCCTGGAAACCAGTTCTCACCAGTTTCTCTGGAATCTCACAGGAAAGTGCTGCAGGCTGATGCTCCTCTTAGAGAAACTGGAGCTGCAAGGCCCGGCAACCTAGGGCAGGTCTGTTCAAACTTCTCAAGGAGATGGGCAGATTGAAAGCAGATAATGGCCACAGACACAGTGTCTTTGCATCTTTCTTTCTCATGTTTTGAGAAGCTGGACTCCAGGGGCCCAGAACCACAGATGGGCCACGTGGGTCTGTTTCTTAGGACAACAAGCCGCTCAGCCTGGCCTTTGCCTTGCTGTGTGAACAGAAGGAAGGAGGCTGAGCGGCAACTGGACCTGGTGGTAACATGCCACACTACTCTAGGTGACCTTGACTCCTGAAGGCTTTATTTGCACCCACAGCCCTTCTGCAGAGAGGCTGTGGGCGGCAGTGTCGAGGGAGATGATGCAACTACTTATTAAAAGAAACCATGCTGGGAATTATCCTTTGGATGGTGGGACTCCTTAGAAGAGTTCCAGGAACCGAGAAGTTTCTGGATAGCATATGTGGGTCTTTGGATGGAGAGGTGCTCTTTCTTCTGAAAAAGCCTTCTATCTGCATCCAGGCAACTGGGATGACGTAGTGGCATCATGAGCCTGCTTTCTCGTTTTCTAACGAAGAGATTACAGGTCATAGAAGGAGGGAAGTCACTTATTGAAGGTCACCTGGGGGTTAAGGACAGCTGTGACCAACTTTGGGTGGCTCTCTGCAGCCAGCATGCTTTGCCAGATGCCAGCTCCTCATACTTTCCCTGGCCACTCATCTTGTCCCCATTAGCTCCTGTGTTCATCACTGTCTTACTAGAGGCTCAGGCATGGGGCACGTAAATACACAGGAAAAGCACCCTCAGAGACAGACAAGAATCATTCAAACTCAAATATGCAGACCCCTGAGTACAGAAGATGACTGCCTCCTGAATCTGTTTGGAACTGGTTAGAACTGGTTGGAACTGTCTGGAAACCACCATGGAGCAGACCACAAATCAGACCTGTTGTTTGATTTGATAGTTTGGGTTTCAATGACCGCTGAGACATGTTGATTTTCTAAAAGTTTCTTCATTCTGCAACTCAGGTCAAAATGACAAGCATAAAGTGTCCCCTACCTAAGACAGCACTGTCCTGTACCCCATTGTGTCTTCTCAGAGCCAGACTGCCATTTAAAGAACAAGAATAGTGAGGAACCATATCAACACCAGCACCATGGCCACCATGACTGAACCCTCTCATCCCAGTAAGAGTATTAATCTATTCAATGACAAACACTAATCTGAGATGGGAAACACACACACTCCCGCTGCACATGCGTGAGCCACAGTGTGGATGTTGAGGTTACAGAACAACCTCCACCTGTTTGAGGCAGACTATCTTCCTTGTTTTCCTCCCATGCTGCACATCCCAGGTTACCTGGCCTGCCCAGGAGCTCCAGGTGGCTCTCTCATCTCTGTTTCCCATCTCCCTGTGAGGACACACTTGGCTTTTCGGGGGTTGTGGGGGATTCAAATCTGGTTCCTTACATTTGCCAGGCATGTGTTTTACCTAGTGAGTCACCTCCCCAGCCTGGATGAAAACTTCGTCGTTCAACTTTATGAGTGAGGACACTGAGGCAGGGGGAGGCTAACCCACTGGCCTCGGGTCTATGAAGCAGTGTGGCTGAGACTTGTCCCATCTACAGCTTCTTTTCTCATGAACTATCTCAGTGTCCTGCCCAGGGACATCTCTTCCCATCGGCTACCTGTAAATCCATGACCCCCCCCCCCCCCCCGAATTTGCTTTTTTGTACTTTTGTACTTTCTGGTTGGGCATTCTCCTTTCCTGCTTTAGTGTGAGTGTCTAAAGGATGAGGAGAAGGATTTTTGCACACGGTGGAGACTCCAGCATCAGTGTGGATGGGACAGGGACAACCTTGATGGGCCTCGAGACTCGGAGCCACCGATGATGACATCATGAGCCAGCATGCTGTCAAATGGACAGACTCATGGCCTTGCATGAAGGAGCACCTGGGTAGTGATATTCATTTTTTCATTTATTTATTTATTTTTTGGCTTATCCTCTAAACCACCAAGCCTCACTGCACGAAGGACTTTTCCTGAAAGAGTATATTTGGTCCTGATAGCTTCCAGTTCCCTCCTGACTTGATGTGATTCAAGACACTAATCAATATGTAACCAACTATGACTACAACAGGGATGAACTGTGTGTGCTCCCTTCACTGGTGGGAAGGGCAATGCCAGCAAAGGGGTCTAGAATCCTGCTAGAGATGGCCAGGAGTGCAGAGAGTTGTCAGTGTGGGGAGAGAACAGAGGGCCTCAGAGGTGTCACATGTCCCCATTTTCATCAACAGCAGAGATTAATGGAGATTGTCCTACAGTTATCCACTGTCATTTCTTAGATTATGAATCGTACATGATGCTCCACAATGACATATGCTTATAATCAAATAATTTTGGGACACACCCTGTACTGGAAATGTCACAATGTACACAATGTGGTTCTGAAAACTACAGGGAAGACAGACTCTATTGTAGTCTGTCATATTACACCCTTCCTGAGTGATGTGGCAGGGACTGTCAGTTGCCTATGAATAACAATTATCGTCCCCTATCTTGTCAATAAAATTCTGATTTTATTCAATTGGCACTACCTCTGGCTGTAATTGTATATTTCCCAGCATCTCTTGCAGCTAAACACAAACATGAAACTACCCTCCCACACATGCAATAAAAACAAATGTCATAAAGGATTTCAGGAAAGACTGTTTCAAAGGAGCCAATTAATTTAAGACAAATTCTGTTTTGTTTACTGTGCTTCATCATTCCTTTCTTAGACTATAAATGTGATGACTTGATATTAAGCCACCACCTTGAAAAAAAAAAAGAGGTGACTTTTAATATGGAAGTCATTCCTAAGGATAGTGGAGACAGTTCACAGAAAGACCTGGTTCCTTATTATATCAGCTCTGTTGATCTGTCACTCATGTCTATGACAAAATACCCAGAGTAGGCTAACTTCATAAACTATCTCACAGTTTGGGAAGCTCTAAGGCAAAATATCCTGGTACAGTCTCTTAGAAGGGCCTCCCTGTCTGTGTCTTAAGGTGGAAAATAGTTTAGGGGTCCCCATGGTGGGGAGAGATATAATCACCAACCAGAGACTTGGCTCCCTCTTTGAATAACTTGCCCTTGTGAGAATTCAGAGCTCCCATTAGAACTACCTCAACTTCTTGCAAAGGAAATGCCCCCAATGACCTAAAGACCTCCCCTAGGCCTTCCTCTCATAGGCCCCACCATCTCTCAACACTGCCTAGCTAGGGTCCAAGCTCCCAACACACCATCCATGAAAGCACACATGGACACCAGCCTGGCACTGCTGACCTTTGTCTTGCTTTCACTAAAATGAAAGTGAAATGCTGGGGTGTTTAAGCTACTACCATTCATCTCCTTTACTAGCACTGAGACTCCTCTCCCCTAACTTCCTCCCACAGCCTTGAGGACTCACAGTGGTTAGCAATGTCCTTGCTCAGCTCGCTAAGTCTCCATCTACAGAGGCAAACTGAAGTCTGCAGAGCGGAGATGGCATGTCAGTGGGCCTGTGGCTGCTCACACGGGAAGCTGGATGGTGGACCCACTAACTTTAGACACTCCTCCCTTTGTGCATATTTTTTAGACCAAGCCAAAAATCATGTCAGAGACAGAGCATATAGGAGTAAATCAGGTGTATGTTACAGACTTTTGAATGCTTCAGGGAGAAAATTCAAGTACCCAAGACACAAGGAACCCCTTAGCATGAACTTTTAGTGGGATACTTGCCACTGGGCATTTGGGAGGGACCCTGAAATTCCGACCACTTAGGCACGGCAGAAGGCTCTCAGAAGGTGAGGGAGCTGCCAGCCAGAATGATGCCTTTGCTTTGTCTGCTTTCAAACCCCCATAAATCAGGAAGCCTTTCAAATTGGTCCTGCCGGAATGTGGCTATGGGTAGTTTGCAGCAGTCTATCAGCTTGTCTCTAAGTCCACAGGCTGATCAAAATGCCTCCAGGAGCTGCAAGTTGCAACAGAGGCAAAAATGCAGCCCTTGTTTCATGCTAGCTTTCTGGTAAATACATCTACTTTCAAGATGCATGGTCACAGGCTCCTCCCACCCTGCCTTGTCAAACCTGGGTGTGTGTGAGCATGTGTGGACAGCATGTAGGTGTGTGTACACGTATACACACACACACACACACACACACACACACACACACACACACAGATGAATCTGCCTGGCTGAAGTGGAAACAGGAAAAAGAAAGACAACATTACTAATTACTCCCCCATTATTAGGAAAATCTTTAAATTATGATATTGTTACCCGAGGGCTTGCTGACAGACTTCTTCAGTACTCGTCCTCCTGGCTTGAAGCCAAGGCTCCCATTCTCCTTCTTGCTTTTGAATCCTGGAATGCAGACAGCAAAACTTCCCATTGGTGAACGAGCGTCTTTAAACCCTGCTTATCGTGCTGTGTCACGCAAAGGGGCCCGTCACTGCCAAACCACTTCACTCTGAGGTCGTGGAGTGCCAGGCTGTTGTTCTTAGAGGCTGTCTTCTCTAAGAATTTCCAAGGCATTTGGACACTCTTCCCTTATGAATCCACGGCCGTATTTATTCTTCATGAGATTTCTTCAAAACCTGTGTGGATGTCACAGTCCTAAATCCTGGAGTTCTTCAATTGTCCTCCGGGTGTGTCTGTGGCTCTTTTCTCTCCCCTTGTATAGGTGGATGTTAGAGGCTGTACCAAGCAATAACTCTGTCTCAGTTGCCTGTCAAGCAGAGGTTCAGTCATGTTGTGTTTACCGTAGATTAATGAGGCTCCCAGGAGACCTGTTTGCTGTGGGCCGAGAGATGGCTGGCTTCAGCATCTGTGCCTGTCTATCTTGTCACTTGTTTTTGTAAAGTTTTGTTAGGGCATACCTGTACTGTGATTTGGGGATTGGCTGTGCCCCCTACCCTTTGCAAGACTGTGTTGGTCCACTTTGTATCAGTAGAACAATGCTTGGAACAGTGAACATGTGGAAAGAAGAGGTTGGTTTATTTGGCTCATGCTTTTAGGTTCCAGTCCCTTGGTCAACCGAAGTCTCAGAGAGAGGTGGGCAGATTGCAATGGCAGGGAGCCTGTGAAGGAGTGAACTGTTCATCCCATGGTTAGAAAGCAAAGCCAGGTGGGGGTGGGGTGGGGCTGAACTGTGGTCTCACCATCTCTGCTAAAGTGTGCACACTCTGAGTGACCTAAAGTCCTCCCACTATGTCTCACACCCTGAAGACTCTACCACATCTTGATCATACCTCTCTGATGACCAAATTTTCAGCACATGGGTTTTTGAGGGAACAGTTAAATGCAAGCTATATTAACAACCGTAGTGGGGTTGGGTGATGAGGCCTAGGTCCCATGAATCCAGCAATGTTCATTGTCTCTGAAAAAACAAAAAAACAAAAAAAAAAAAAAAAAAAAAAAACTTCAGCTGACCCTTCCTCTGAGCAGGCATCTGGCCAATCTGTGTCCTGCTGTCTTATGGCTCCGTTTTCCTCTCAGCTCTATTTACCTCCTCACCCTGCTGCCACATGTTGATGACAGCTCTGTGTCAACTTAACATAAGCTATAGTCATCTGGGAAAAGGGGCTATGAGTTGAGAAAATGTCTCCTAAAAATTGGCTTGTAGGCAAGTTTTCAGGCATTTTCTTGATTAATGATCAATGAAGGAGGGCTCAGCCCACTGTGGGTGGTATCACCTGGGTGGGTAGTCCTGGGTTGTCTAAGAAAACAAACTGAATGAGCCAGGAGAGCAAGCCAGTAAACAGCACCCCTCCATAGCCTCTTCTTTAGTTCCTGCCTTCAGGTTCCTGCCCTGTTTAAGTTCCTGTCCTGACTCCCCTGGATGATGGTCTATAACGTGAAAGTACAATCCAAACAAGCTCTTTCTTCCCTAAGGTGCTTTTGGTCATGGTGTTTCATCACAGCAGTAACAACCCTACCTAAGATATATGGTGTGTGGAAGGATGGCTCACACATGGAGGGTCTTTCTCACCAGTTACTCTTCCAGTCATGCTCAAGACCCACTAATATTCGATTGGCTAGAAATCACTCCTGTGACCATACTGACCACTCAGGGATGTGAAAAAAGGAACCTGTGCCATACTATGGGCAAAATCCAAGGTAGGTGAGCACCACAGATCCCACACCACCTTCCCTGGGATGAGACAGCAGCCATTCTCACAGATCCCAGGTCTGGAGCACCCCCTGTTCTTTCAGGATCCCCACTCTGCCCTTCCCTGGCCCAGTCCTCAGCCTTCTGCATTCTGTTGGAGCTTTTCCTTTCTGCTTTCACACTTAGTGTTCACCTTTCTTCTTCTTGTCGGCCAGCCCCTGCAACAGAGAACATTGTTGCTTAATAACTTTAGAGTTTCCTTGAGCTAGCATCCAGTTTCCCCAAGATCTGGCCAAACATGATCTCAGCCTCCCACACATCACATGGACCTCTGTATCACCAAATGTACTGTTTTCATGTTGCTAGCCTACCCATACCTACTGTGTGGCTTTGTGAAGTTCTGATCCTTTTGCCTGGCAGGTCCTCACGTCCATCCCCACTACAACACATTCATTCCATCCCAGTACTCTGAGCATCACAGTGACATTCCCAATCTCTCCACGGGTTGATCCTACAGTGGGTCCATTTCCTACCACATTGATAAATGGGTGGTATTATTTTAAATGGATGAACTCATGGGTGTCTGTTGGATTCTGTGTATTCACACACCCAGTGAGGGAGAAATCTTTGTTTTCTTTATGCTGCAAACAGAATCCATTGATACATCCTTCTTTGTTAAGTGTTAGCTCCATGTGAGCTTTTTGTATCTCCTTCAAGATTCCATTCAGTTCTCAGATAAGAGCACTCATTAGCCATCATAGCATGGAGCACAGGAGAGATGCTCAGTGCCTTCTCAACCAATCAGTCAAGAGATGGACAAGTGAAGGATGCCACACACTTTCTTGGGGATTCTGCCTATATGCCCTCTCTTGGTCTCTTATGGCTTCCTTCAGGTGGGATATTAATTCTAGAATGAGAAATGTCTTTCTTTCTCAAAGGGGGATTGAAAGGCTTTAAATCAAGAGCCAAGAAGATTCAAGGTTAAGTAGCAGCTTACATCCCAAGCAGTGCTGATCTTCCTGTCTTTTTATGTGCAGACAAGAACTGAGGGCCTCATGCAGGGATTGGTAAATTTGGACTTAGCCTTACTATGAAGAGACAAAGAAAAACAGAAAGGGTGGACTCTGAATGGAAACAAGCTGGACTGTCACACCATTAACTATGTGCACTTGAGTACAAGTAGCCAGCCACAGTCATTTTCCCTCTCTGTACAATAGACATTGCTCCATCAACCAAAACATAGCTCTGGTGCTGAAGAGGAGATGTGATTTCAAGGCCTCATTTTATGAGTGATTCAGATATACAACCTTACACAGAAATCATTTAATACTGTGGGTTCCCCAGTTTTCTTTCAGCTCTGAGATTTTGGGGTGAACAGCAAATTGGAAGAACCCTTTTCATGTGCTAGGAATTCTAGAGAGAGCCATGTATTGGACTTGCTGGGTTTGTCAGACAACAGGCTTGAAATGTCTGCACTCACTATATTACCCATCTCTCTTTTCTACACAAATGGTCTGGGGGTGTCTGGAGAGAGAGAGAGAGAAAGAGAGAGAGAGAGAGAGAGAGAGGGAGGGAGGGAGAGAGAGAGAGAGAGAGAGAGAGAGAGAGAGAGAGAGAGTTTTCAACCTCAGACTCAAAACAAAGATCAATAGCTAGAAGTCTGCTGAGCCAATGGCCCCAGGTGAGCTAGCGACAATAAACAATGCAGTGTCAATCCCATGTCTACCATGGTCAGCTGCAGCTTTATGCTCCTGGGAATGCTGCAATGAGAATAACAGTTCCCAGATCTACTGTGGTGGGGGGCAAAAAGGCTGGTATGTGCATCAGTGACTCCATCATCCATCATTGGTTGAGTACTGGCCATGGAGCCCTCACTCTCTGGCTTTCACTCTTACCCTGTATTTTGGAAAAGCTACTCTGACAGCAGAGCAAGAAAAGGTGGAGCAAGCATCATGGATGGCATAGCAACGAACTTCAAGTCGTTATGAGCAGACCATCAGCATGGGGACCCCTGTGTCAAGTCCTCAGTTAACCATGAAAGGAAGTCAAGGATGAATTTCCTCTCTTGGTCCTCCTGCCTTCACCTCATATTGCTGAGATTAGAGGTGTGCACCACCATGCCTGGTTCAAACTCAGGGCAGCTGGGCAAGTACTCTACTAGGTTGTCTACATCCTCACCCCCATTTTGTTTCACTGAAACAGGATCTTAGGTTTCTCAAGTTGGCTTTGAACTCCCTATGCAACTGTGATTGGCCTTGAACTCCTGATCTTCCAGTCTCTATCTGCCAACTACTGGGATAGCAAGCTTGTGCTAGACACAGCAACACCATTCTTTTGTTGCTGTCCTTGTTACCATGTTGACTACACAGCCATGCATTTCAGATGTAACTGTTACACAGTGATGAACTTACCAGCTTGGATACCTTCAGGGACTTTGTGAAACAATGCCCTCCATCCTTGATCTCTCACAATTGGTGCTAAATATGAAACAGGAAAGTCTTGGGTGTGGTAAGACACTGTTTTGTGATACTTCCTGGGAAGATGTGAAGAAATGGCTACTCACTTTAGATAGGGAACTGAAGAAAGACCAAAGTATGGACACCACCCAAGTCTAACTTGGTGAACCAGTTGAGTTTATTGGGGTGACTTACAGGAGTGTTGTGAAGGATTACTGGAGAGAGTAGAAATGACTTAAAGGCAACTGAATAACAAAAACCAACCCCTGTGTGGATGATAGCTCATGAAAACTGGAGACCGGAAGCTCACTGCCAGCCTGAAGACAGCTCAGAAGATTGGAGTGTCTTTTCCAGCAGTTGGGTTGGTCAGAGCCTCCCTAGGCAGCTCAGCTGGTCTCTGCTTCTTCCAGGCAGCTCAGCTCCTCTGAGAGTCTTTCTACAGTCCTTACTACTTACACATAGCTGGGGAGGGAGGATCCATGTATCCAGTCAGTTTCAGGGACTTTGTGAAGCCTTTAAGTTGTTTACTTTCTGAGGTTGATGAACCTCCCTGTGTAATGGAATGTTTCGCCTCCTCTTAGAATTTTGTGTTGTTTAACCTGCTTTCAAACATTCTGGTTCTCAAGGAACTGATCTGCAAAGATGTAAGGTTCTATGTAGAAAACTTCTGCATAGCATTTTCTTCCTTCAAGGCTGCTGGGATGTGGGCACCAGTATGGGCTACTATGGCCAAACCCCAGATGCTGTGGGATGTCTTTCTGTATGCTATGAATATGTGTTGATCTGATTGGTAGATCAAATAAAGCTGTTTGGCCAATCGTGAGGTAGAACAAGTTTAGGTAGTACATTCCAACTGGAGATAGAAAAGAAGAAAGGAGAGTGGAAAGATGTCAGGCTCCTGCTGAAGGAACAACAAGATGTCAGCAGACCGGTAATGCCAGGACCACATGGCAAAATATAGATTTATAGAAATGGGTTAATTTAAGATGAGAGAGTTAGCTAGCAAAAAGTTGAAGCCATAGGCCATATACTCTGTAATTAATATAAACCTCTGAGTGATTATTTTGTAAGTGTCTGTGGGACCACAGGTGGGAGAGATTCATCTGGACTGCTAGGCAAGGCAGGACTGGAGAAAATCCCATCTACATTTGGTGCCCAAACATGATGGCAAGAATTTCCACCTAAAACCTGACAGAACATAGTAAAACAGAGATAGAGCAGTTTCCTAGTTCATATGTCTCATGGGGATTGCCATACAGAGATGCCGCTGTACAGAGACACTCTGACATTTGAGCTTGAGCACAGCATTGGCAGATTCCTGCCATGTTACACAGAGGCATCTCTAAGCCTTGCAGGGCATTGCATGGTGGATTTAGCTTTTGCTAGTACAGACATAAATAGATAGATATGTAGATAGATAGATAGATAGATAGATAGATAGATAGATAGATAGATAGATAGATAATAGATAGATAGATAGATAGATAGATAGATAGATAGATAGATAGATAGATAGATAGATAGATAAAGTTTCTGGGCTGCACACAGCTTGATGGAGGTGTAGACCCACTGCTTCCCAGAATTGGTGCTAAGCATGGCTCCCAGAGCTGGTGGTAAACTTACCACTGCCATGTTAGAAAGCCGAATGGGGTGGAGTTAACAGCTCCACAGCTTAACAGTTTAAAATCTCTCCTGACTAGAAAAGGCTTGTAGATATACAATAAGACAGATTCAGATGGAATAAAACTCTAAACAGTTTATATTGTGTGTAAACGGTATGTAGGCTTGAGAGAAAAGAGAAAGGATATAGGTAGTCATAAAAATAAAATAAAGTCTTAAAAATAAAATAATATATGAAAATATAATAAGCCACATAAAGATGGAAATTATACAAAGAGTCTGGATTATGTTGTCTTTGGGATTTTTAACTGGAGAGAAACATTTGATTGTAAAGGCTGATGAGCTAAACCAATATATATATTTTAAAGTTATCTTGACTTTAAAATTTGGGTCCAAGGATATGTTGGTTTGGAAAGAAAGTTCTGCTTTTGTTTCCACAGGAAGCAAGAGGCTGTGGATTTGTTCCAGGTTAAGATGGATCAGATTTGATCAAGGAAGACCTCTTGAACCTTGACAGATGGTATCTATTAGCAAAGGTTGTACCTGGTCTTCCCAGGACTTGACCATTATCTTGACTTTTCTCAGGATCTCCATAAGATTAACCATGCCCCCAATCATCAGGATGTAGTCTAGAGGACTATGCCCACATCCACCACCCAAAATGGATTATGTATGTTTGTCTTTGTTTAGGGGTTTGCTTACAAATTGTTACTGGTCATAGTCAATCTTTTTCTAAAAAAAAGAAAGGGAGATATGATAGAGAAATGTAGGCTATAGGTATGATAGGATGAAAGGGTAGATTATTGAATCTACTTTTAAAGAGCAACAACTTGTTTGAAATACTTTACATTGCTATGGATTTTAGTTTATTGATACAAATTTAAAGTTAATTTTGTTATACTGTATATATATTTCTACTCTTGTTTAAGGTATTATGTTTATGCAAGTTACTTAAAATTGTAATACATAATTAAGAAATACAGATTAATAATTAGTCATCTATGATAATCATACTTATAGTCATGTTAGTTAAGTTTTCTATGTATACAAATATATACTTCAGTTAGGTAGGTAATCTTCAAACCCTTCAAAGACCTATAGAATATGGCATTTAAAATGTTTTAAGAACTTTGACTTTTCTGGACACTGAGACATGTCTGCTCCTGGCAGCACCAACCTACTTCAGAGAAAATGATAGGCACTGAAGAAACTCCATATGAAGTTTATCTTCTTGGTAAAACTGGACATTTGGGAAAGAAACTACTCTTGCCTGGATTGCTTAGACTGGACATGCAGAACCCATGGAAAAATGACCACTGAACTTTGCCTAAACAGGGTGACATGGTCCTTCAGTTTCCTGCTTCACAGAAGATATTGCCAGGCATTCTGCAGGACACAGACAGAAGAGACTAATGAACTTTGCCAATAGGTGAGACAATCCTTAAAATTTCCTGCTTCACTGAAAGTTATGCCAGAGACTCTAGGCCTATAGGATGAATATAGTTGTCTCAATGTTAGAGAGGAACTTTGGATGACTGTCCAAGCAACCAGATGTCTCTGTCACTTCTAGAATTATGGAAGTTCCTTGCAATGCATTTCCTGTTTACTTAGGTAATATTGTTCATTCTCAGGTCTTTGATGGAGTTGAAGACTAGATAGTTGTAATTATAGCTTTCATTAGTCATGATAAAAAATAAATTAGATATAAAACTTTAGACTCACAAAAATAGGATAGATGGTAGCAAATTTTCTAATTTTGCCAAATATAAATAGACTAGATATTGTAACTATAATTCTTCCCTGATAACTGTTTTGTTATATGTAATTTTACTATAGTATAGTTGAAACCTTCCTTTTTGATTAGACAGAAAAGGGAAGTACTATGGGATATCTTTCTGTATGCTGTGAATATGTGTTGCTCTGATTGGTTGATTAAATAAAGCTGTTTGGTCAATGGTGAAGCAGAATAAGGTTAGGTGGTACATTCAAACTGGAGAGAGAGGAGAAGAAAAGAGAGTGGAGAGATGCTAGGCAGCATCTGAAGGAGCAACAAGATATGTAAGTGCCAGAAAGCCAAGTGACAATGCATACATTAATAGAAATGGGCTGAGTTAAGTTATAAGAACTAGCTAACAAGAAGCCTGACCCATAGGCCATACAGTTTGTAAATTATATAAGCTTCTGTGTGTCTACCTGGGAACAAGTGGCTACAGGATGCGGGTGGGAGAGATTCATCCCAACCATGGACTGGGCAGGATACAAGAAATCTTCCAACTACTCCCAGAAGTATAGATTTTAGTTCAACTCACCCTCATCCAGTCATTGCTAAATTTCTACTCATTGTTGGATATAATCCTGAAGATGTTTATATTTTTCAGTCACTGAATTCTGAAGATAATTTCATCAAATGGGAAGCAAGATTCCACTTTTGAATATAAGAAAACAGAGCATCAGAAAAAATTGAGTTACCTACACAGCATATCTAGAAGCTGAGAGTCTGGCAATAAGAGACAACTCTAGCAGAGGGCAGTGTACTGTGAACTCTGCCCCAACTTGACCACAGAAGAAAACTTCCAACTTGAACACGAGCCTCTCATGAGCAATGGATCTTCTGGTACCTCATATCAATTATAATACACTGAGAAACACTGAGAAATGTTCTCATCTCAGAAAAAGGCACATGGCCTAATCACATGACCATGTCCTTCCTTCTAGTCCTTGGTCCCTACTTCTTATTTTCTTTGTGGAATAACTTACTAGGGATTGTGGCAGCATTTACTGAGGAAGCGGCAAAGGCTTTTCCCATCTACTTTGCAACTCTTCACTGTTTCACTTATTAAAGTTAGCTTAGTTCACTCCAGAGCATGCAAAAAGAAAGCTCTTGGAGAGATGGCTGGACCACAGACAGCCATGTCCATTGACTCTGCTCCTGTTACCATAGCATGGCCACAGACTGAATTATCCTGATCCCAGGAACCAGGTTCTTCTGATACTGGTCCAGAGACACACTCCAAGTAGACACCATATAAAACTTATCCTCTGCTTAATAACACTGATTTGCCTTCAGGTGACTATTGTGGTCTTAATCTTTGTATCACGATTAGTCACTTGAACTCTCCTTCATTTTCAATATTAATGTGATGTCTATTTGTGAACTTTTCCCCCCACCAGGTCCATCCAGTAATAAGAAATCAAGGATGACTAAAATCTCATGCGGACCCTCAAGAACCTTGCAACCAAGGGTATGAACAAGAAGTCGGGGGCATGGCTCAGTGAGCAGCCATGATGTATAGCCCACAGTTGTTTGGGGATCGTGGTAGAGGGAAGTGATGAGATGTTGCTGTACCACTTTCTGCTTTCTTCCTTCCCAGCTGCTTTTACTATCTTCATTTTTGTTTTGGGTGTGAACTGCTTAGCCTGTATCTGCTCAGGGACCCTCCAATCCTGCTGTCTCCTAAACCAATTCTAAGCAAATGTACCATGTTCACCTCCTACTTAGAAAGTTAGCGCTTTCTTTAGACAGTTGATTTCAAACACCACGTAGAGATGCCCTCAAGGCACAGAAGGTTTTCTCACTGGCCCAGCAAGCCAGAGGTGCTTTTCCAAGACTGCAGGAGCTGAGAAGCAGAGAGGGAGCCCCCGAAGCCCTTATTCAGTTGTTTGGAGGAGCAAGGAGCTGATATATATATATATATATATTGCATCCAAAAGCCAAGCTACCTGAGTACTGTCACTTGCCCAGGAGCTTTGATTAATTCGGCATTAAAATAAATAGCTGAATTGAAAGGGAATCCTATTTAGATGCTTGATAGCTATCTCTGGTTCTCCTCTGCAGTCACTCTAGGCATTTTTGGCTTCAGTCCTGAGTCTGAAGTTGATAGTCATGGATCAGAGTTTTCAACAAACAGTTAAAATCCTGCCTCCTTGATCAGGTTAGGATGCACTGACTAGATGGTTGATCGCATGTGCTTGCACCAGCTAAAGAGTGCCCATCTCTCTCCAGATCCCTTCCTGGGCCTCCTTCTCTTCTAAGTCTGAGCTGGTGCATCATATTGACTGTGAGGGTCTTGAGAAATGCAGTGGGGGGGGGTTCAAAAATGGTAGGGTAGGAGGGGCTTGGGGGAATGATCCCTTTTTCATAAGACCTGCTTGGTGATGATTCTTCACCGCAGTTTTATGGAGCAAAGGCATTTGGCCTCTGCAAATGCCCGGCATGTGCAAAGCAGGAGTGGCTGTCAAGTAAAGCACATGGGTTTCATTTGTTAGTGGAGTTCTACAATGTGTCAGGAAACCAAGCTCTTTCATGAAGAGACTCAAATCTTCACCATGGTGTGGAGGCCAGTACTTCTGGTCTTGCTCTATTTGTGGACTTGGAAAGCATCTTCGTGATCATAACTTCTTCAGATTTTATATTGCAGCTGTCTCTCAGCCTCTTCCTATTAGTGAGCTGTGCAAGCTCCATGGGAAGTGAACTGTGGTTCATCCCAAGACTGTGATTTCACATCAAGGATTCCCAGGAAGCCTTGAAAGAATGAGGATGAGATGAGGATGAGTGAAGGGGAAGATAGATCAAAAGATGGATGGATGGATGGATGGATGGATGGATGGATGGATGGATGGATGGATGGATGGATCAATGGATGGATCGGTGGATGGATCAATGGATGGATAGATAAATGTTTTGGTGGGTATATACGTGAACTGATGTGAAGATGGATGGAAGCATAGATTGTTAGATGGATGGTAGAATTGAAAAGATGTATTGAAAAGTGGATAAATAAGTAGATGAGTAGTTGGATGGGTGGATAAGTGAGTAAGCAGATAGATGAACAGATTGGTGGATGAATTGGTGGTTAAATAAATGGATGAAAGAGTAGATGTATCAGTGGCTGAATGAATGGACACATCACTACACAGAGAAGCAAATAATTGAATAGACAGAAATAAGGTAAAACCAATGAATGGGATACTGGTTTGCTGAGCAAACAGTGAAATAAATGATTCATGATGGAGTGAGTCCACAGTCTTAAATTCATTGCACTGGAAGTCCTCATGTTTGCAGATCCCATTGGTGACAAAAAAAGCCAAAGCATAGTTTAATGGTAGAAAATAGACACATTCTGTACTAGGGATCAAACATGTGGAACGCAACTTTGGCTGCTTAGAAGCAAGACAAAATGTTGGAACTCCTTTCCTTTGAGCCATAAAATCAATAGATATTTTGTCAGCAAACTTAAAAGGAATTTGGAAAGCAAAACTAAACAACAAAAAAAGCACTGCAGCTTACTGCTGAAAAAAAAAATACTTAAAAGGTTAAAATACCTGTCTTCACTGCTAACCTCTTTCCAAATTGCATGTGCATGCTCACTCCTCCTTCTTTCCCTCCTTCCCTCCTTCCCTCCTTCCCTTCCTCTCATCCCCTCTCTGTGAATATTCCTTCATACAAATGATTTTTGTCATTTTCATTATAGTCAACTTTTACCACTCGGTTTGCTGTGCAATTTCTCAGCCCCCCTGCCTTCTAATAGGCAATCCTATGTCACCCTAGGACAAAGTCAGCAGGTTTTAAGGGGTTTGAGTCTATCCTAGCCTGGCCCTTTGCTCTCATCCAGCCTTCCTATCCCTCTCTGTATCACTGGGCACCGGCTGCACAGATCACCTGTTGTTCTAGTCAAGAGAGTTGACCAGCAGTAAGAGGCTGCCACATACAACCCAATCACTTATCGATGTGTAGTCATGGTAACGGCTTCAACAAATTTATGTATGCTTTCTCATTTTAAATCTGGAATGTCTGTCCTCCAACCTGCTGGGGCAAGGAAGGCCACAAAACCATGGCTGATGAAGGCTTCCTCAATTCTCCACTTGTGGTCTGTCCAGAATTTTATGTCACAGAACACTCTCCTCTATACTTGAGAACCATGCAATTGATATACATAACATAAAACCATTGTAATATTTTAAGGACAAGGGGACACAGAGATTTTAAGAGTCAGAGGACCAGCGAGTTTGCCATGAGCCTGTAACTCCTAATAATATGAAAAGCTACACCCATAAAGTCTCAGCAAAACGACTGCCCAAACATGAGCTGAGCAAGGATGACATCAATGGACATACTAAAGTGGACAGGGAAAAGCCCACAAGGCCTCCACCCTACACAAAGAACTGCAGGCAGCTAAGGCAAGATGAGAGCAGGAGAGGCAGTCTCACTAACTGATTATCCAGTGCCAAGCTGTCAACCTTGAAAACATACATACAAGCAACTATATACAGGCTGAGCAAGCTATATTTAGGAATATATATGTATATGCACATACATGCATGCATACAATAACAATTATTGAAAAAACAGGCCATGAATTTGAAGGAGGGCATGAAGTGTACATAGGAAGGTTTAGAAGGAGGAAAGGGAAGGGAAAATGTTGCAATTACGTTATTTATAATCTCAAAAAATGAAATGAAAACAAGAAAATGTACAGCTTTTGCTTGTGCCTCATTCAGTTATACTCAGTTCCCTGTGGTCTGTGAACAGCAGATGGGATGTACCTGCATGTCCAGAGTCTCTCACTACTGCTATGTTAACAGCCCTGTGCTCTGAATTGACCCCTCATCACATGACAACATCATATGTAATATTAGTGTGATTTTCCTAACTCCCAACAATGGTGAGAGCCAAAATTCGGTGAACAGTTAGTATATGTTAGAATTTACTTTTAGAATCTTATAGATAAATGCATATAATCTATGTATGTATGTATGTATGTATGTATGTATGTATGTATGTATGTGTGTGTGTACATGTGTACGTATGCATATATCCTCTAGTTGTAGATATTGCAGCGATTGAACCTGAGGTCTCATTTATGATAAGGAAGCATTCTACCACTAGAGCTAACTTTGTGTGCATGTGTGTGCATGTGTGTATATGTGTGTATGCACATGTATGTGTTTGTGTATGTGTGAGGAGTAAGTGCAGTATGTTTGTATAAATGTGCACAATTTCATATGTAGATGCACACACACAAGTCCATGAGTTGCCTTCACAGGGAAGAGGTTGATGCTTGATGTCTTCCTCTTCAGCTCTCTGCCAATTTTTTTTCTTTCTGAGACTGTCTCTCCCTGAGTCTAGACCTCATGGGTCCAGCAAGTCTATCTGTCCAGTAAGCCTCAAGGATCCTCCTGTTGCTGCCTCTTCCTGAGGTCAGGATTATGGGGTTAGGCTACCATGTTCAGCTGTTTTAAACGCTTGCTGGGGCTACAACTCAAGCAAGTGACGGCCATAAGCATTCCACAGATGAATTTCCAGTTATGAGTGCACCAACACCTCTACACTCACACCTGATTTGCGGTGTAGAGGTTGGTCCCATTTTATAGATGAGGAAAAGGAAGAGCAGAGGGGAAATCTCACATCCCAGAGCAGGCCTGGGCTTTTCTGTCAGGGTGTTCGGCACACACTAGGTGTTGGGTTCTCACTCATTAAGCAAATGTCAAGCCATTTGTTCTCCATCATTTCATCCTGAGCTGAGACTGGTGGCCGTCCTCACATATCATTTTTCTGTGTGATATTAAGCTGGCCTCTATGGATTCCTTGTTATTAAATTTCTCATCTTTCTTCACTTAGCAACTCATTCCCCCAGGACTTTTTATAATATTTTTAAAGCTGAAAATACAACATTATTTTTTTTGCATCTAGAAATCCCAGAGTCTCTTTAAGACTTTTTTTTATCTTCAGTCTGTGATATCTGTTCCTTAGAAGGTCTCCACTCTGTGACCTTTTCTCCAAAAGAGAGGCTGACAGTGCTCAGCTGGACAGAGGAGCATTCACAGCTGGCTCGGGCTTGCCTGGAAGCTTTGACTCACTTGGTTCACATGTCTGGTCTCCAAGAGAGTCTATCCTGGCTTCATCTCCATGAGTGTCCCACAGAGCACCTGGTATGGAATAGGTGTCCAGTGCCTGCTGGGTAAATGACCACGGTGACTTGCTACTGTCCCTCAGTGGCTCAAAACTTTGACATCATCTGCAAAGTGGGTTCAGTAAAAGGCTACATAAAATTCTGGGGAAACAGATAAGATAAGGCTCAAACTGAGCTCAGTCCATCACAAAGGATGTAGAATGTCTCCTGGGAAGATGGTTCGAACACAGCTCTACATTAAGCTGTGTTCAAGGTCAGAGACTGGATCCTGTAGAAGGTCTAACCTTAAACTTTGTCCCATTAAGTCTTAGTACCTGTCTTGGCTTCTTATCCTGCTGCTGCAATAAAACACCCTGACAAAAATAACCTAAGGGAGAAATGGTTCATCCTGACTCGCAGTTCAAAGTCAGATCATGGCGGGGAAGTCAAGTCAGGTGGAGCTCATGGCAGCCACAGCAAGGAAGCAGAGGGCAACAAGAAAGCATGCTCAGCTTGCTTTCTCCACCTTAAACAGTTCAGGGGATGGTCCCATCCACAACTGAGATGGACCTTTCCACATCAATTAATGTGTTCAGGATAATTCCCCCACAAGCATGCCCAAAGGTCCACCTCCCTTCCCTGCTGAGTCTAGATCCTGCCAAGTTGAAAATTCACATTAGCAATCAGTATGCAGTTCTGTTGTAGTTAGATTTCTGTTGCTGTGATAAAGACTGTGAACAAAAGCAACTGTGTAGTGATATTTTATTTATACTAAAATGTGATTTGTATGTTAATAAATAAAGTTGCCCAGGGGTCAGAGCTACTAGAACCATAGCAAAAGCTGGGCGGTGGTGGTACATGCCTTTAATCCCAGCACTTGGTAGGCAGAGCTAGGTGGATCTCTGTGTGTTCAAGGATACAGCCAGCATTGGAGGCACACACCTTTAATCTCAATACCAACCATAGAAGACCTGGAGGTCTGGACAGACAGGCAGCGATGAGGCAGTCATGTGGTTGGGTTTACAACCAATGAGAAGGCAGAACAGAAAGTCTATATAAAGACAAAAACACAGGAAGTAGGTCTCTTGGCTGAAGAGGCTAGCTGCAGTAGACGGGTAAGGCTCTTAGCTCTGATCTCTTGGCTTTCTTCTTTGCATTGGTTCTGTGTTTCTTATTTAATAAGACGGTTGGTTACATCTACACAACCGGGGGAAAAAGGGTCTATTTCAGCTTATACTTCCAGGTCACAGTTCATCACTAAGGAAGTCAGGCCAGGAACTGAAGTAGAGGCCACGAAAGAATGCTGTTCTGGCTTGCTTCCTCTGGCTAGCTCAGCCTGATTTCTTACCCCAGGACCACTTGCCCAGAGTAGTACTGCCCCAGGTGAGCAGGGCCCTCCCACATTAATCACCAGTCAAGAAAATGCCCTACAGACCTGCCTATGGGCTGATTTAATGGAAGCATTTTGTCAGTCAAGATTCCCTCTTTTCAGATCTGCCTAGGCTTGTGCCAAATTGACAAAAAACCATCCAGGACACCTTTCTTGTAACATTTACACGATTGGACTTACTTTACATCTAGCCAATAAAATTATATTTCAATTTTAGACACATTACAATTTTTACTGAAGGTATGTTTCAGGGTGCATTGGGGACATGGCTATATAATTTTTAAAGTCACTAATCGGAAATTTGCTCTTGCCTGGTGTCCCATGTTTTCTGGTACTTGTTTAAAATCTCCCATGTAACATAGCTGCCCTTGATAAACACTCCGTCGTGCTCACTGTTATTTATAATGCATGCCCCGTGCAAGGTAACTCCCCTCCCCCGTTCCGTTCCCTTTTGACACAATCTCCCTTCCTTTCTCTCATCCTGCCTCCCTGCCACCCCCACCCCACTCTCTGCCTTTTAATATACATTGAGATGTCAGAAGGGGTCTTGGATGTAAAAGAGAGCAAGCAGCTGCTGTGGAAAGAAGTTGCTGTCAGTCTCAGCGAATGCTGAGCTAATAGGCCTATTAATAATGAGCTTTATTATAGAAGGGCCACTTACGTTCATAATTCTCCATATTTGGTGGTTAATACCGTGACATTTATACAGAGCTGAATGGTGTGTGTGTGTGTGTGTGTGTGTGTGTGTGTGTGTGTGTGTGTGCATATGTGTTTAACGCCATTAGCTCACTTTAACTCTGAATACAGCTGCAACCCAGTGGCTCAGAATGTGGCACATTTTGCACATGCTGCATGCTCACATCTCCTCTTTTGCCTAATTGACTCTCAGCCCTGGAGCTGGGGAGGCACTGCAGAGCAGATGAACACACAGGTGACCAGGCCAGCTTTTGCCTTTTTACTTCAAGATGAGGTTGTCAGCCCTGTTCCCCTACTCCTGCCCTGGCAGGCCTGCGAAGCTTGGGATGGGTTTAATCTGATTTGCATACTAGGACTTCTCATCACAGTAGCTGGATTGTGACAAGGCCTAATTAGCACTTCCACCCCCTCTCCTTGCCTCTTTTATATTTGACGACAAGTGCCTGAGCAATAGGGGAAGCTTAACTAGGCCTGGATTAAGAAGTCTGCCTCTGCTTGTGGAAGTTAGGAAAATCAACATTCCCTGCTGCTTTTGCATGGCAGGAAGGGGTTTGGCCAAGAGAGAACAGTTATCTCTAAGGTCTCAACTCTAAGGCAAGCTACAGAGCAATGTGTACATTTAGATGCCTCTGGTCAAGGAGATGGGCATCTCAGCCAGCTCCCTGCAGAGCATTCCAGTCCAATAGCCAGAGTGTTTCTCAATACAATGCACTGAAATCTCCTCAAAGGAGTTGAGCATCTCAGATGTACCCAGCCAGAAATCTTAGGGAACTTAGGACAATATGGTCTGTTATATCCTATGGGCCTGTGAGCCAGGGGTCACATCAGCGACTCCACCATTATAATGTGTCTCATTCTCCTGTGAGTCACAAAGCTGGTACAGGCCAGAAAGGGGGGCATCCACCTCCCTGGAGCTTACCAGAAATGGAGACTCTTGTGGGCTAAGGAGATGGCTCACTCAGCAAACTGCTTACCATGCAATTTTGAGGGCCTGGGTTCAATCTTAAGCATATACCCCCCCCCAAAAAAAAAACAAAAACAAAAATCCAAAACCAAAACAAAACAGACACAGGGGCATGAAACTGTAATCCCAGCAATTGGGAGGCAGAGACATGGGGATTCCTGGCGCTCACTGAGCAGCCATAATGGCAGAATTGGAAATCTCCAGGTTCAGTGAGAAACCCTGTCCTAAACACAAGATGGAGGGCATCTGAGGGAGACACCCAATGCCAATCTTTGGCTTCCATACACACTTCCACACGTGCACACACACACACTTAAATACCCAAATAACAACAAAGAAAGAAATGGAGAATCTTGAGCTGAATTAGAAGATTTAAAATGTAATAAGCAGGGACCAAGAAGGTGGTTCTGTTGGTAACATGCCACCTAGGCAAGTATGGATCCCTAACATCTATGCAAAATCCGGGCATGGCAGTGCTGACAATCCCAGAGCTGTAGTGCAGAGGGAGCAGGCCATCTCTGGCCAGCCAGTCTAGCAGAACTGATGAGCCCCAGATTCAGTGAAAGAGTCTTCTTCAAAGAGTCCTAAGGGGGAGAGCAATAGAGGAAGACATCTGACAATGACTTCTCACTTCAACACATGCCCACATGGGTGAGCACACACACACACACACACACACACACACACACACACACACACACACACACACACCATACACTGAATATCTCAAAAAGTGAGCAACAAAACACACAACTGACTTCTCATTGAAAATGAGCTGAGTGTGTCGCCCACCTTCTCCCGCTGTCTCCTGCATCTCAGTAACACAGGCACTGGAACAGAGTTTCACCTGCAACGCCAAAGGAGGGAAGGGCATCCGGGCCCACGTGCGAGGCTCTACCCTCCACTTCAAGCAGGGCTTACTCCTATCGGTGTCACTGTAGGGTCCACCCACACAGGCCCCTGCTGGCTGCAGAAAATCAATAGGTTAATGTCAAGGCCTCAGAAGCATATAGAAAGTACCTGACAATTATCCGTAATTTTAAAAAATACATTCTAACTCAATGCTCCTATAAGATTAAGCCAGATGAATTTTCTTAATAAGTACTTAAAACATCTTGAGAGCTTCCGGAGCTATTTGGCTGCTCAAACGTTTTCAGTAAGATGGTCTGATGAGGGAAGAACCACTTTTATCAAATATTAAGCTACTGTAAATTTACTGTAATTGAATAATTTGCCTCTTAGCTTTGGTTCACTACCACTGAAGCAAGATTTTCATCCCTAAGTGATTGCTCCACAGTCTATTTCAATATATGTCATGTCAGGCAAGGCTCATCGGCGGCTCCTTCAGAGATACAGTCATTTCAAAGCCAAGGGACCCTGTAAATGGTCTGGATGATTGACCATAAAGTATGTGCATACTTAGTTATATTAAATCGTGATTAAGGTTTCCACTCCCGGATTTAAACTCCAAGTCGTTTGCAGAGCCTCCCTGACTTTTATGGACGTGCTAATGTGAATTCCACGGGGCTTTTTATGGGGATCGAAGCAGAAGCAGACCTTTTGGTCCAGGTTGCATCAATATTAAGGGAATGAAGTAAGGTAAAAGAGAGAATAGCCAGACACCGGTTGGAAGCAGAAACGATCAATGCCCACATTTATCAACTGTGCCATCGCCCATGAGCCTTGAAAGGGACTAGCACTTTTCCCGATCTCTTAGGAGACACTAACAGTAATTTTAATGAACACCTTTCTATTCTTTCCATTGTTGTAGTTGTGTGTTGGATACTCATGCATGCATGTGTGCAGGTGCATGCCCTGGTGTGGAGGTCAGAGGACAAGGGGTCAGGTCTTGCTCTCCTCTCGATTTTATTCCCTTGAGAGCAGTTTTGTCATCGAACCTGGCATTAAACTAGGATTCAGCAAGCCCCAAGGATCCTCAAATCTCAGCTCTACATTCCTGGAGCTTCAGGCACAGGTATGCCCATGCCCAGCCTTTCACATGAGAACTGGAGAATATAACTCAGGTCTTCACGGTTTTGGAGCAGACACTCTTATCCACTCAGAATTCTTTACCCACTTTCTCAGGCGCAGAAAGGCAGGAGCTATCACTCTGAACCTGACATGTCAATCACCCCTTCCCAGACTGGTCTGTTCTTCCTTTTCAGTCAAACTCCTACTCATCTGTCAAAACCCAGGTCAAAATCATATCTCTGCACTGAAATGTAGTTAGACCCCTGAGCTAACAGAAGAGACAAACAGATTGTACATTTAGGAGACCTGCAGAAATGCAGGGAGAGAAGGCCAGAATCTCACGATTCCTACTCACAGTGAATGAAACTCATGTTTAGTAGGATTTGTCTGTAAGATACAACCCAACCATTCTTCCATTGATTGGGCTATATCCTGTAAGTTTGAAGAGAGAGGCTTCCCTGAACTCCTGCCTACTGGGCTCTGAGTAGGGAACCCAGGCCAGCCACACCCATGTTCCCAACCAACAAAAAAGCAGATAAGAATCCTGTGTTCTTTCAAGCCACTGAATTTGTTGGTTTGATGTAAGTGACTCAGATAGCAACAGGGCAAATATTGAAGACTAGAAATAAATGTGTGGGGGATTCCCAGGTGCATCAGAACCCAAGCCATGAAAACCTTTTCTAGAAAAGCTGCTATTTCTCCTTTGGGAGAAAAATTATAGGTAAGATTCACATGTGGTCCAGACACTGTTAGCCGTCATGAGGAGTACAACTCTTGGAGAAAATATGAGAATTCAGCCGGCCACCTCACATTGTGTGCTGTCTGGCAGGGATGGGCTGCTAAGAAGGCTACGGGAGCTGGCTGTCAACTTCCCCTCTTCTGCAAGGGGCCAATTCTGCATGCAGTGCAGGAGTGTATATCAATATTTTTAATCTGCCAGCTTCCAGGGACACAGTACGGCTTCAGGGACAGTGGGGAGGCCCAAGTGTCCTGCAAATGCAAATTTGTTTATTTGGGGCTTTTTTTTTTTTTTTTGGAGTTTGTTGTTAAAATTGCTTCCTCCTGCTCATGCATTCCCATTCAACCCACTGTTTTATTAATAAATGCAATTATCTTTTACTTTATAGATGAGGAAACTGGGTCACTAGGATCTGAGTTCTTTGAATTAATAACAGTAACAAAAGCAAATCCTGCCTCCAAGAGTTAGTGCTGTCCATTCCTCTACAGTCCCCAGTACACATGCAGGTGCCAACGATAGATGGACAGACAAAAATATGTGCATGCACAAGCATAGGCGCACATTTACCTATATTCTTAGCTTTGCATGCCTGTTTGTTACGTTTTTTTTTTTTTTTTTTTTTTTTTTTTTGCTCTGGTAGTAACAAGCCTTCCACCCCCACTCCATTGTATTGAACTGGACAGAGTCATGGGATGGAAGTTCACATGAAAGTCACACACACACACACACACACACACACACACACACACACACACACACACATTTATGGACACAGCACTTCAGCATAGACAGGAGGGATCTCATTGGGCATACTGGACACTGGGCACTGGACACTCATGATAGAGATAAGATGTCAAACAAAACTGGACACTACAAAGAGCCACTGTAGAGAGCAATCAGGACTATGCTGTCCACATGTATGGGCATTCACTGTGACAGTGGAGAAAGACGGCCTGCTCCGCTAGACTCCAGAGTCCTCACTGTGGTCAGGGCTGACCCTGTCACACTTCTTTTTATTGAAAACTGGGGAGTTGGAAAACTTGTCCAGCCCCCTACCAGCCCAATCTAAACGAGAAATGCCATGTGAGGATCGGTCCAGATGTAATCCCAAACTACGACTCTCTGAAGTGTCAAAAGACCTCTGATTCAATCACCTTACCTTTGAGGAAAGAACCATCTTTTTTTTGTTTGTTTGTTTTGTTTTTGTTTTTCGAGACAGGGTTTCTCTGTGTAGCTTTGTGCCTTTCCTGGAACTCACTTGGTAGCCCAGGCTGGCCTTGAACTCACTGAGATACGCCTGCCTCTGCCTCCCAAGTGCTGGGATTAAAGGTGTGTGCCACCACCGCCCCGGGGGGAAAGAACCATCTTATCCCTTGCATTTGTTCATTCAACCCAATGAGGAAGGTCTGATCCTTCTGTGTAGCTCACAAGGTCACTAAGTCTGGGTCAGAAGTAGTGACAGCAGGTCTAGGCACCGACTTCCACCTGGGAGAGTCAGCTGATTGGTAGCTGCATTGGGTCCCCAATGCTCAGGCTTCTGGTCTGTTCTATTCTTCCATCTCCCACTCCTGCTTGGCTTGTGTCTTTATTAGCTATCCTCTACCGCCTGCATACCAAACTCAATGTCTCCAAACTTGCCTTCAGCTACAGCTTTCTTCTCCCTCAGGAACATGAAAGTCACAGACTACCTTCCCTTTTCTGCGGCCTCTCAACTCTGCCTTGCAAGGAGAATGAACATCAATTCTATGGTATGGACATGGCCCCATACCCCATGGCCTCTGTATTCCTACTTCAGTATCTCTCCCCAATCCTAATAATATCCTGGAGCCCAACATCAGATGGTAGTCCATTAGCACGTGTACAGCACCAGGTACTGTACCTCAGGGCACCCCTGCCTCTGCTACCTCTGTCATCTGCCTGGAGGTCCCTTGCTTCCTTTCCACACCCATCTCACATCTTGCCTTGCCACCCAGTTCTTCTGCTCTGCTGTGGAACAATCCTTATACACTGCAAATGTGCATTGCTCTCATTGTGAATAAAAAACTGATTGGTCAATAGCTGGACAGGAAGGGATTCTGGGAAGAGGAAGGGCAAGGTCAGGAGCTGCCAGTCATTCACAGAGGAAGCAAGATGAGAATGCCATACTGAGAAAAGGTACCAAGCCACGTGGCCAGACATAGATAAGAATTATGGACTAATATAAGTGTAAGAGCTAGTCAGTAATTAGTGTGAGCTACCAGCTGAGCATTTATAAGCAACAATAAACCTCTGAGTGGTTATTTCAGAACTGATGAGCAGGAAAGAACTGTCTGTTTATACTCCTCCTCAACAGAAAAACTCAGGATAGCCTTGAAGACTTAACATGGAAACTCTGGTTCCTGGAGGCACTCTTCTTCCCTTTTCTCCCATTTTGGGTTATACTTTAAACTCCTTTGAATCTTGTGATCACATGCACAGGGGTCCATATCTTTCTCTTCCATTGCTGCATGGGACAAGGCAGTGACTTGGTCAGAGTCCTCTAGTACCTAATCCTAATGGCCAACACCATGCAGAAGTAACTCATGGAAGAGAGAATGTGTGTCTGCAAAGGTCCATTCTGAGTGCTCACCCTTCTAGATTTCACAGGGTTTCCTGCCACTCATCCAGAGGGGGTTCCCAGTGGATTCTGCTGTCTGCTACCAAACTGTATAAGCACCTGCCTCACATTTATTCTAAGGACACTGAACTGGGCAAGAGGAGGAAGGACCCAGGGCACAATTCCTGCTGCTGAATATTTCAGTGGGTGCCTCTTGGTTAAGAGTTGAGATGAAAACCTGGCTCCGGGCAAATTAACAGAGAGAAAAAGACATTTAAGAACATATAGCTCTGAAGAAAGATCCCGGTGCTGTCCAGGATTCAAAGTCTGGGAGGAGAATGAAGAGATCACAGAATAAAGGGCTGCCCATGCCCCCTGGACTCCAGGCAGGGACCGGGGCATGTGGAGAAGGAAACACGATGCTCTCAAAGACAGAGCATCAGCTGCTCCCAGGATACTCAACAGCCTTAAGACATGACATAGGTCCAAGGCTGTCCATCTACCAACACATCAGCAGACCCAGAATATGACTGTTTCCTGGGTGATCTGCACTAGGAGTGTAGGAGTCTACAACCACATGGTGTTCCTCTCTCTCTCTCTCTCTGTCTCTCTCTCTGTCTCTCTCTCTGTCTCTCTCTCTCTCTCTCTCTCTCTCTCTCTCTCTCTCTCTCTCTCTGTGTGTGTGTGTGTGTGTGTGTGTGTGTGTGTGTCCTCCTTCAGTGGCATATTCTTGCTTTCTCTCTCACCTGGACTCTTTTAGCTTCCCTGAATCCGGTCAGGCTGGAACCAGCTGTAGACACACTACTTTCTCACATCCCTGCAAAGCCCATCAGGACAGGATTTGCACACACTGGACACGTGGGGCCTGGCTGGGCTTTGCCCCCCGAGTTCCAGGTAACACAATGACTCCCTGGATTCCTAGACCTCAGAACAGATTAGATGGCCACAGGGGTTGAGACCAAAGGAAACAGATGGTATATATTCTTGGTCCTTGGGAGCTTAAACACAAACAGGGCACAGAAGAAAGAAGAGAAGGCTGATGGAATTGCCCAGAGGACACAAACATCGTGCTGGGCATTTGGGAAGGAGGAAAGGAAAGGTAAAAGCCAAGGTCTAGGAGCTAGGAGCCTGCTTCTGACCCAGCCCTGGAGTAGGCTATGTAGCCCTCTTTTCATATTGGCCTTCAGTTCCTGGAATCCAAAAGCAATAGTCTGAGATGCTGTCAAACAACTTAATGTTCTCCCTGTAGCCAAACCTTGATGTGAAGAGTGACTGATAGGGTTTGCCTTCAAGAATCTTCTAGAATAAATTCATGAGATTTCCTTCTTCAGTGTACACAAAACATGAGTAAGAAAAACTGTAAATCTACAGAGACTCCCAAGATAAAGAAAATGGGAAATTTTAGGCATCTTTTTTATTTTTAAAAAAACAGGTTAATAGCCAGGCGGTGGTAGCACTCGCCTTTAATCCCAGCACTCGGGAGGCAGAGCCAGGCAGATCTGTGTGAGTTCGAGGCCAGCCTGGTCTACAGAGTGAGATCCAGGACAGGCACCAAAACTACACAGAGAAACCCTGTCTCAAAAAAAAAAGAAAGAAGGAAAGAAAGGAAGGAAGGAAGGAAGGAAGGAAGGAAGGAAGGAAGGAAGGAAGGAAGGAAGGAAAAAAGAAAGAGAAAAAAACAGGTTAATAATGGTCTTGCTACCTATGAAATGCCAATGAATCAATGTGTCAAAGTCATAAAGACAAAGATCAGCTTTGGCACCTTAAGATGTTTTTATTATACTGGATCTTTTAGTTGTTCCACGATCCATTCAAAGGCCAATTCTCATGAGAGTGCATACTGTAATCTGAGCATATTCCCCAGAACCCCGCCACCATTCTGTGTCTCCCTCCCCATCTTTAGTCAGCTTTGTTCTCAACGTAAGTTCACTTATACTCTCATGTCATATGTGAACACATGATTTCATGTGTGTACGTAAAAAATATAGAAGTACAAATGAGAGAAAACATGCTACATGCAACATTTACCTTCCAGAGACTTATAATTCACCCAACATGAACTGCTCCTTCCACCAATTTCCCTACAACTTCATTTTTCTTTATGGCTGAAGGAAACTCCATGTGTGTCTGTCTACACCACACCTTCATCTGTTCCTTCGCTGATGGGTACCTGGGCTGGTTCTGTGTCTAAGCAACTGTGAGCAATACAGCAATAAACAGACATCTCTATGATGTGCTGACTGGAGTCCTTTGACTAAATACCCAGGGGCAGCACTGGGGGGTCACATGGGAGAACTACTTTTAGCTTTGTGTGGAGCTCCATGCTAATTTCTGTAGTGGTTGGACTCATGGACATTCTCACCAGCAGCGTACAAGGGTGGCTTTTTGCCCACATCCTTACCAGCATTTGTCATCTGTTTTCCTGATGAGTGCAGTCTAACCAGGGGAAGATGGGCTCTTGGTATGCTCCTCCCCTCCAGTCCTGGCATAACTTCCTGCCACCATGATGTCCTGCCTCACTCCAGGCCCACAGTCTAGACAGCCAACCATAGACATATACCAGAAACCAAGATAAAATTTCCTCCGTTCAAGAAATTTCCCTCAGATATTGTGTCCCTGTTTCAGATAAAAAAACACCCGATGCCACCTCATGCCAGTTCAGTGCACACTGGATACATTCTGCAGTGTTCTTTCTACAGGGTTATAGCTTCCATAGTCAGAAGTGACTCTCTGAGGTTATAAATTTCAGCAGGTCAACTGGGTCCTGTTGTTGTGGACTACCCTGTTTAGGAGCTGCTTGCTGAGCTCTGTGTCCTGTACTTCTAAATTGCAGCTTGGTGCCTTCAGGAAGAAGTCCATGGAGCACAGGGAGTTTCTCCTGTGTGTCCTCTTGTCCCACTGCTGCTCTGTGGTTTGCTTCTTTCTCTGCCCTCTGCCTGTGGGCATGTTCCCTAGACCAGTGAAGGGAGAATAAGCAAATGTAAATCATGCTTGTAAATGAATTAAGGGATCTTCAATAACAAGCTAAGGCCTGTGGTAGAAGATGCGCAAGCCTGAGAGAAAAGGAATTCCAGTGGCTTATCAAGATTAAAATACAGTGTTCACTGATTGATAAGTTCTGGTGTTGAATCAACTGGAAGTAGGTGTTAAGGTCTCTTTCTTTTCTTTTTGCCTTTTTTTTGTTTTTTGAGGGTTTCATGTACTCAGTCTGGTCTGGAACTTGGTATGTACCTGTGAATGACTTTGAAGTAAATCCCTGCCCCCATCTTCCTGCTACTGGGACCTGCTATCTTCACATCATTACAACATGCCCAAGGGCTCAGTCTGTATTTTGAATCAGAAGAAATCCAGGTAGAGGAAATCAGAGAGTGAAATTGACAAGCTCTATTGGTCCTGAAGCTCAACATCCATGAACATGGTTTCTCTGAACCTTTCATCCAGCTTCAAATACTAAGGCTCAGTTGTCTCTCTGGTCTTGCTTTGCTAACACTGAACTTGAACTAAGAGTGGGATGGATTCTAGAAGAGCAAACCATCCTGCTTGGGGAGGGCTCAGGCTCCAGGGGGCCCCCAGACACTCAGCACTGTCCCCATTGGCATCCAGTCACTCAATGGACACAAGCACATTACATCATCTGCTTCCAGTGCAACTAATCCAGGGTGTGGTCCAGGGTGGGATGAGAACCCGGCTGGGCAGGTTTGGGTTCTCAGCATTTACTGTGAACACAGCAGAAGCCAACTCAGAAGATGGGTAGGTGAGTTGCTTTATCCTTTCTATATGCAAAAAAAAAAAAATGGCCATAAATGGAAAGAGACTGAGCTCCATGGTCTGCCAGTTTGAGCCTATTCTCTTGTGTCCACCTGCCATTACTAATTTGTTTCTCCTCTATGTGTTGGAGAGAATACACCCTTGGTTGGCAGTTTGTCTGCTCTGGGTGCTATCCTCAATTAGTGACTGTCATGTATTTGAAAAGGGAAGGAAAGAAGGAAGGAAGGAAGGAAGGAAGGAAGGAAGGAAGGAAGGAAGGAAGGAAGGAAGAGCAAGAAGTTGGAGGAAGGGGAGGAAGAAGGAAGAAGGAAGAGAGGGAGGAGATAATATGGGAAGAGGAGAGGAAGGAGGAGGGAAAGGGAGGGAGAGAGGAAGGAGATATAGATAGATAGATAGATAGATAGATAGATAGATAGATAGATAGATAGATAGATAGATAGATAGAAACTAATCCTTATTTCCCCCTACCAGTTTATCCAACCCAACATGTCTCGACTCCCAATTACTGGCTTTCCCTGACTCTCTTAGCAACTCTTAGCCACATCATTAAAAGTGGGGAAGGTGATGCCTACCTCCAGGGACCTACAAGGAAGACACGGATTCTACACAATTCTGTAAATTCGGTGAGATGCTGCATGGTTCAGAAACATTGAGTTGATGTTGATTTGCATAGTCTGAGAAAAATCTGATTTCCCCGTGGGCCTGAGCTCTGGAGACTGTATCTCTTACGTTCCTTCAACAGAGTTGAGATTTGCTTTTAACGAGACAAGATTTAAAATAAAAATTAACAGGGAAAATGATTAACAAACATGGTAAATAACCAAATGCTAAGTGTAATTACTTTGCGTATATTCACAAAAAAAGAGTAAATTGTGTGATTATAAAAGGATGAGGCTTGCCAGGGGTTTTTTATTTTTATTTTTATTTTTTTTTTTTTTGAGGGGGGCCTGCCTGGCAGCAGGAAACAAAAGACTTTGCCAGGTGAAGAAATAAATATATGGGAAGTTAGGACGTCTGAGTGAAAAAAAAAAAAAGAGGAAGGATTAGCAGAGCTGGAGGAAGGAAAAAAGTGAAGGAGTATGATAAGTACATGGGGCTGGCAAGATGGCTCAGTGGGTAAAGGAGCTTGTGGCCAAACCTAGTGACCTTAGTTCAATCCCTGGGACCCATATGGTGAAAGGTGAGAGCAGACTCCTGCAAATTGTCTTCTGACCTCTACAAATGTGTTGTGGCATGAACATGTGCACACACACACACACACACACACACACACACACACTAAATAAATAACTGAATGAATGAATGAATGAATGAATAAATAAATAAATAAATGTATTGATGGGTTCACAGACAGATTTGTGAGGGCAGGAGTAGAGAAGAAGGGCCATAGAAAAGTTCTTACCAGAGTCTCCACCTCACCTTGACCACCACTTCAGATTCTCCAAATAAAATCAACACCGTTGTCCTGATTTAAGGAGGGACACCAAGGTTGGAGGCTTGGTTTGTGTAGCACCCCAGCTGGTAGACTGAGAAGCAGTCTAGAGTGGGTGTCACCTACACCCGTTGTCTGTCCTCTTCCCTTTGTGCATGGCCTTTCTTTTTGCTCCTGGTCAAGGTCATGTGTAGAGCACTCCTAGGAATCTCACGTGAGGCCAGCTACTGACCAGACCTGTGGACTCTGGGAAATCCTGATACATTATCTACAACGCATCCTAGGCAGGAGGTGATGGCAGCACCTGTCTTTGGGTTAAAAATAGTTCTCAGATGATAGGGAAATTCCCAGGCCCACATGACAGTTAGGAAAGGACAGGAATCACAGGAGCCAAGAGGCCCTCCACATAAGTCAGGAGCCCTGCCCTGGCTTACGGGCCAATCCTCTCTGTGTCAGCTTCCACCATACTGTGTTTCTCCCAAAGCTGGACCCATGGTTGTCAGCGGCTTGAGGCTCACAGTGTTTATTGTCAACATGAAACCCTCTACCTCCATCGCCTTGGTTTTTTTTTTTCTTTTAAATTTTTTTATGACTTTTAAAAGTAGGTTTTTTAATTGAAATAATTTTGTATCACTTTCCTACTTCCCTTTCCTCCTAACTCCCCTCCCCAGCTCTCAAGTTGACAGCCTCTTTTTCTTCTGTTACTGTGACACTTACATACGTATTTATGTGTATGCCTATGTACACAGACACACAGAGTCTTCAAAATCTATGATGTTGTGTAGGTGGTTTTAGGACCAACTACTCTGCATTAGACAACCAATAATGATTCCCATCTTTGAGAAGCTAATTTCCCCTCCAAGGAGTCATTAATTGCCTGTCGTTCTTATTATTATTTCCTTCCACATAAACTTGTCCATTGCCACTGCCATTGTTCCAGTCCTGTTTGCGCAGCCCCTTATAGAAAACCACAGCGAGACACAGTGCAGAGAGAAGGTCTCACAGGTATGACGACAGGCGATCTGGGGGGAGCAACGGTCATTTTAGGTCTCCTCTTCCCCAGTGACCCGAGCTTATGTCAAGTTGACAGACAACAACAAAAAACAAACAACAAAACAATACAAAAAAAAAAAAAAACAGAATCAACACAGACAAATCTCTTGGACATGTATGGGAGGAACTTTCTAGAGCAGGTTGAATTAGGAAGACTTACCTTAACAGCCAGACTAAATGAAAAAAGGAGAAGTGTAGTCTAAGAAAACTCTAATTAGATGGAGAAGTGAGGACCTGGGTTTCCCCTCAGCAGAGATGGCCGTAGTGGTTGCTCATTGTACATCTAGGTCCACACCACACACATGGAAGAAAGAGTCGGCATTTGATGTTCACTGGACCTGATCTTCTGCCTTATGGAAACAGAATAAGGAAGACAGAGGAGGCCACCGTGATGATTGACTTCAGGTAAATTTAGAGTCATCACCCAGTGGATCACTCTGTCTGTAAGGATGTTCCCTGAGTGGTTTAAATAAGGACACAAGACTTACCCTGAAGGAGGGAGGTACCATCCTATTACATCGGTGTCCCAGGCCAGATGAAAAAAAAAAAGATAATGAGCCAAGCACCAACATTCACCTCTTTCTGTTCCTGCCTGCAGATGCCATGGTACCAGCTGCCTCAGGCTCCTGTGGCCATGACTTCCTCACGTATGGACTGGACCTTCAATCTGTGAGCCAAAACAAACCCTTCCTTGACTCGCTTCTGTCAGACACACGGTGACAGCAGCAGGATGATGGCTGAACCAGCCCCCCTTGGAAAGATGCAAATGAACACAGTTCTTGCTGAATGGTAGCTTAGGGTCGACCAGTTCCCACTATTAGATAACGCAAGCATTCCTAACACTACATTTAATTAACAGGTGTATTGATAAACTGACATTTTTATCCCCCTTTAAATATTGAAAATTAATTGAGGAAAAGAAGCGATCTAAAATGTGGATAATTAAACAAATATGCTATGTAACAAGGCCTCGTGCAATTTTATTTTATGTGTAAATGATTTGTAGACCCGAAGGGGATGTGGTCTTATTATACTGCCAGCTCTCTATTAGCATTTCAATAGAGCATTTCCTCCTGGTTTGGAGCATGCAGAGACCAGCCAGCCACTGTTGAGGGTCAGGCAAAAGAGAACTTGAACAAGCCAAGCTCTTTCCTGGAGAAAAAAAATCACATTTTTGTGCTTGCCTACCTTTCTACTGGCTAGGGAAAGATAACCTGGGTTTGGATGGAACAATCAACTCTTGTGCATCTTGGCTTCAGAGAGGTGGCTATTTTACATCTAGAAGGGTTGTCTTAGCATCATTGTCTACTTGACATAGCCTGGAATCATCTGAGAAAGCCTCTACTGAGCAATTGCCTAGATCAGATTCGCCTGTGGACATGTCTGCATGGTATTGTTTTGAGTGTTAATCGATACTGGAGGGCCCAATCTACTGTGGGGGTACCATTTCCTAAGCACGTGATCTTGAGCTGAATTGGGGAGCTGAGAAAGAGCAAGGAAGCTAGGAAGCAGTATTACTCAATGGCTTCTTCTTGAGTTCCTGCCATGATCTCTGTCAGCGATGGACTGGGATCTGGATGTGTAAGCCACATAACTTCTTTCCTTCCCTAACTTACTTTCAGTCAGTATATTTTATCACAGCAACAGCTTGACACAGAGCAGGTGGAAATACAGGGAATGTAAATCAGCCAGGTTGACTCAGCTCCTTGCATTAGGCTAGACTCAAAAGTATATGAGTCTCCAAGTACGCCACGGCAACCCTGATCCTAGACAGACATCACATGTCATCTTTAGGTGCCACCCCACCACCCAAAGCCCAGAACAGCCCCCGTACATGCTGTCCCACCATCAGAACTGCTTCCTAGTCTTTGAGGTCTCCTTGGCTTCCTTTCTCTGCCTTGATTTCTCAAACGTTGCTAAGAAAGGAAGGTCATGCTGAAAGACCCTCATGCCCTCCTGGGGATTTAGCTGGGAAGGAAGGGGAGGACTTCTCAGTTTCAGTCACTTACCATGGCTGATATCAGCAGGGGCTGAGTCATAGATGCTTAGCAGAGAGTTTGGTGTGGGCATTGGGATTAATGCCCACACCATGTTGGCCATGTGCATTGGAGCCCTGTGTTTTTACCCATGAGGTCATCATGTCTTTGCTCTCAGTCCTATGACCATTCACATAGAAGGATGTACAGTTCTCATGTCAGTACTTCCTAATGCTGCACAGAGCACCCACATCAACCGGCAGATGTGTTTGGATTCAAAGGATGGCTGTTATGGAATAATCCTTATGCATGCTATGAAAATGTGTTGCTCTCATTGTTAATAAAAAGCTAATTGGCTGATAGCTAGGCAAGATTTGGAGGCAGAGAGAATGCTGGGAAGAAGGGTGATGTCTGAGGAGTCTCGAACAGACATAGAGAAAAGCAAGATGAATGTGCCGTGTTGAAAGAAGGTACTGCCACATGGCACAGAGTAGATAAAAAATATGGGATAATTTAAAATGTAAGAGTTAGCTAGTAACAAGCCTGATCTATCAGCCCAGTATTTATAATTAATTACTAATATGTCTCCATGTCTGTTAATTGGGGAGTAGCGAGTGGAACATATCTGATCTGCTGTCTAGACAGAAAAGTCTGCCTACAGATGGCATCTTGTGCTTACCATGAGCAATGACATTTAAAGAAAACTCTCCTCTCCTCTTTTGACCTGCAATGGTGTACCTTGTGATCCGTCAAGTGTCTCTCAGTGAAACAGAATTCTTTGGCAGGTGGAATGGGACTGTGAGTTGGAATTGGATTTGTACTGAAGACAAGGAGGCTGAGGCTCCTTGAGGTTGGCAGACTACCAAGATTCAGGACCAAGTAGTATCCCTATGCAGGTTCCAATTGTAGTGTGTGGATTGGGATGGGGCAAGAGGCTCAAAGTGGTGAGTTCTGAGGATACTCATTCCAAATCTTAAGCACAATGGGATATGAACAGACAATGGACATAGTGTCCTTAAACTTGATCATTTTAGCTAGTGCTGTAAGAGACTTGGGGTTACCAAGAAATCATCTAACCTCCATATAAGAGCTGAACTGTCTACATTGGGTCCAGAGATTCAGTTCTCTTTGTAAAGAGATACAACTACACACACACACACACACACACACACACACACACACACACACGGGGGGGGGGGGAGAGAGAGAGAGAGAGAGAGAGAGAGAGAGAGAGAGAGAGAGAGAGAGAGCAGGTGTGCGTGGGGATTTGGAAGGAGACAAGATTAAGTCCTGGTGTTCCAGGACAACTATAAGAGGTCTCATGGAAGAGCAGTCCTCCACTGCAGTTCATGCTGAGATCTTCAGGCCAGAGAAGAGCCTTAAAATTCCTCTGCAAATTCTCAGAACCCTAATGCACAGCTTGAACCTCGAAGTAGCAGATGTTTTGATGTAGTGTAAATGCACAAAAAACCAGCTTTCAAGAATCCAATCAAATGTTGTATACAAGCTTAAGATGAGTATAACTCAAAAAACTCAACATCACCCACTGCTAGAGTGCAATGCTCATCCACACACCTACTACATACAAAAGGCCCCACTTTCATCACCAATGTATATGGGCCTGTTCCTAATTTCCCATAATTCAACATCCAATTTATTTTACTACCCACCTCACAGATAATTCATAGATAGAGTCTTGAAAATTTGATATGATTCATTTCATTCCTAAGGAACAGAAGGCTTTCTGCCTAATTTTCCCACAGTTTTACATTCAATTTATTTTACAGTCCATGTCATGCAGAGCGGTAGATGGAGCCTTGAAAATGCAATTTGATTTGAAAGGTAGCAAACGCAAGGTTAGAGATGAATATCAAGTCCATTGCACATTCATTCAACAAAGGTGTATGAGTGATTTCCCTCATTGTCCACAACATGGTAGTATAGTGTTCAGAAAGGAACTTGATGTTGACTGAAGCACTGAGTGGAATCCAGGAAATGCACAAAAGTTGAGTGTCTGTCCAGATCTCTGCTGATGACTGGGACTTATTGTGCATTTTAAATACCTAATATTAGCATGGTAGCTAGATGACAAGGGCTGGCATGCCCATCTCCCTGATGAGAATGCTGTTTGATTCATTCATCAAGGACACACAGAGTGACACAAGCTACACGGTCCCATAATACTATGACACAATGCACACAGCCTTTAATTTATGCCATACTTTCTGTTTTTTTGGGTTTTTTTTGACTAATAAAATTATATATTTACAGTGTCAATGTATTTTGATGAATGAATATATGGTGAAGTGATTAAATCAAGCTAATTAGCACATATCCATCAGCACCAATACTTATCATTTTATGGTGAGAGCATTTAAGATCTTTCTTAACTTTCTTCATGTATCCTGGATATTATTACTAGTGACTGTCATGATGCTGAGCAGTGACTCTCCAGGGCTAACTCCTGTCCTCTCCCTGCTGTGAAATAATCCTCTTGTACATTGTAAAGATTTGTCACTTGAATTGATTTAATAAAACAGAGATTGGCTAGTAGCCAGGCAAGAAGTATAGTTGGAATGACCAAACCAAGAATGATGGGAAAAAGAAGGGTGGAGTCAGAGGAGAAACCAGCCAGCCACCAAGGAAGCAGGACATGTAGAAAATGAAGTAACAAGCCATAAGCCACATGCCAAAGCATATATAAGAAATATGGGTCAATTTAAATGTAAGAGTTAGGTAGTAACAAGCTTGACCTATTGGCTGAACATTTATAAGTAATCTCAAGTCTCTGTGCTGGTTATTTAGGAACAGGTAGTCAGGACAGGAAAACTCTGCCTACAAATGGTACCCATGGTCCAGCGTAGATCCACATAAGACCTGAAAAAGCTTTAAAAATGTTCTAAACATGCAAAAATGGAGCCAAACTCAGCTTCCTAGTCTCCTGTCTCGTATGCCAGCCACAGTACAAAGACACATCTCCTGGGAACTGCCAGCATGCCATGAGGTAAGCTGCATGTTGGGTTCCTGCAGTCTCTCACACAGCAGCAGTACAGAGAGGCATCTTCTAGCCACTGCCCAAGGACTTAAGCTACCAGTGCAAACTCCACCAGCATGCTGCATGGCACATTTGGGGATTTTGCTTATGCAGACAGAGAAGGTTACAGATAAGCAGTAAAGACAGATTCTGATGGGAAAAGCCTCTAAACGTGTCACAGGGTATTTAAAAGCATGGATAGGCTTGGAAGAGAAAAAAGGGGTATAAAAACATAGTTTAAAAATAATAGGGTAAAGTCCTTAACAAATGAATAAAATTATATTTTTAAAAAGCCATGTAAAGATGAAAAATGCACAGAGTCTAGATGCTATATATTATTATGCTGTCTTTGAATTTGTTGGCTTCTAGGACACACTGGATTGTGAGGACTGCTAGATTAAACCAACCTATATATTTTAAAAATGTCTTGACTTCAAATTTTAAGTCAAAAGGTGTGTTACTTTGGGGGAGAGGTTATGCTTTTATTTCCACAGGGAATAAGAGGCTGTAGATTCATTCTGGGTTAAAGAAAAGGTTTGATGGAAGAAGACCCCCTGAAAAGTCTGACTACAAACATTAGAAAAAATAAAAGAACTACAAGATACATGATGTATATTTTGCCTATTCAAACATAAAACAAAAAAATCTTCTTTGGCAGATTTGTGTACAATACACAGTCTATATTGTATTAATGCAGATATTTATGTAACCCTAAAAAGTTTTTGTATTTTCAGAGCAAGGGGACCAGATACCAATGAAAACTATGGCCCAGGTGATTGAACATCCAGAACAGCTTCCAGGCTGCTGACTGAGATGATCCATCCTCACAGAATACTCCAGCCAAGACCTAACATTTTCTCAAGGTTCCTTCAAAGATTACCAGAGCCACCATAAAACAGGAAGCAGTCTAGAGAAAACAATGCTCACATTCCTAAAATAATGGTTATGGATGTTTGCTATCATTTAATGGGGATTGGTTACGAGTTGTTATTGTTGATAATGATCAGGAAAAAAGCTGAACACAGGAGATTAGACTCAAAGATCTCTATCTGTAAAGAAAATGGAGTGGATATAGAAATGATAGGGAAAAGGGTGGTGTGGGATGACTCATCCCTAATGGGCTTGAGGGTCAGAAGGCCCAAACAAGTAAAAAAGATGTAGAAAATGAAGCAACAAGCCATAAGCCACATGACAAAGCATAAATAAGAAATATGGGTTAATTTAAGTGTAAAAGTTAGGTAGTAACAAGCCTGAACAATATTGGCCAAGCATTTGTAAGTAATCTTAAGTCTCAGAGTCAGTTATTAGTGGTTGCCAGGGTGGGACAGAAACTTCTGACTACATCTCCCTAAACATTGAACACTTTGACTCAAGTCACAGGATAGTATTTTCTAGGGACTAACCACAGAATCAGAAGTTACCCTATTTTTAAGATAAGGGTTAAAGCCTGGGCAAGGGAAAGATTGTATGTGAACTTGCCAGGGAGCCAGTTAAGAGAGAAGGTATTGATACTTCAAGGCCTTAGACCCTGAGAGGTGATGATGATGGTCATGGTGGTGGTGGTGGTGGTGGTGGTGAGGTGGTGTGTGTGTGTGTATGTGTGAGACTAGGTCATTGCTTCCAAATTCTGAGGCCTTCTGTGGCTCATTCCATAGGAGATAATATTCTTGCAACCTTGACAGCAGTTATGGGAAGTTGACTTGAAGCTGTTATTTGGGTTACTGTGACCACAAGGGGATAGTGTAGTGAGTTTAGGTACCCCTATTTGTTGATGGGCTCATTTAATGTGTGATGCTAGTGATATAACCTGAGCCCACATACTTGCTAACACACCTCTCCTTCTGAGCTGTGTCTCAGCTGCTCAGCCATTCCTTTGACTGTAGCCTGTCTGCAGGTCCCACATAAGCCCAGGCTTCATTCATGTCATCAGCCTAACTTGCAACATCTCTCTTCCCTATTGTGGGGAGTTTTGGGCCTTTTTCTTCAAATGGCTAATATTTTAATCAAATTACAAATTAACTGGGACTAAATGAACAAATGAAGAGTAAATTAAAAAGCCATAACTGTTAGCTCCTTGCTTGTGTGCTTCTGTGGAGAGTCACCTCACAGGACTCTAACTTGGCTGAGAAATGGAGTTTAATATCTGAATGTCCTGCGCTATCTCCTTTTTGACATATCACCTAAGTTAATAAAACTTTTCTCTTGATGGTTTCTTTCCTTGCTCTGTGAGATTTTGCATTCTCTCTTTCCAGAAAAAAAAAAAAAAAAAAACATGTGGAGAAAGTACAGAACATTGTGTCGGGGCACGTGAAGGCAGCTTAACTCTGATGACTCATCCATCAAATGTGCATACCTTCTGTCTCTTTGCACGTAAGTGTCCCAGAGGGATGTGCCTCCCCTCGGAGGAAGGTGGTCCTGAGAGCACCTGCATGCAGAATGTGTTAGGTTGTCGATGGCAGGCAACAGCTTGCCTGCTTCAATGCTAAGGGGCAGAAAGAAGCCCTTATGGGGTCCAGAGTCTGTCGTGGTGAAGCGTGTTTGTCTGTGTCCTCTGAGGCACACTCTCCTCTGCACAGGACTCAGATGCTTTACTCCTGTTTCCAACAAAGCCAGACCCACTGGGAGCAGAACATGTGAGGGTCCACTGCTGAGAGAAGCCCGCATTTCTCTCCTGAGATGAAGCAGGAGAACAGTATAAGGCTCATATCCACAGGACCATGTTCTCTGCCTCCAGCTCCAGAATGTAGGCTGCCCTTCCAGGAGCCAACACTATGCTCTTCCAATAGGACATGTTCAAAAGACCAAGCGTGGGGTTGGGTGAAAAATCAGTCCAGAGTATAAGTGTGCATGAGGCTGAGAAAATTCTACCTTTAACATTTCCACCTTCCCACCTCCCTTCTTGCTTCCTCCTCCTCTTCCTCCCCTTCCTCCTCCTCTTCCTCCCCCTCCTCCTCTTCCTCCTCCTTTCCCCTTCCTCCTCCTCTTTCTCCCCTTCCTCCTCTTCCTCCCCTACCTTCTCCTCTTCCTCCCCTTCCTCTTTCTCTTCCTCCTCCTTTTCCCCCTCCTCCTCCTCTTCCTGCCCTTCCTCCTCCTCTTCCTCCCCTTCCTCCTCCCCTTCCTCCTCCTCTTCCTTCTCCTTCTCCCCTTCTCTCCCTTTCTCCTCCTCTCCCATCTTTCCTTCTCCTCCTCTTATCTTCTCTCCCTCTTCTTCACTCTCTCAATGATGAGCACTCCTTAGTCTTTAAATTTGTGGCTGCCTTTTTTTTCCCCCTTCAATCCAGCAAAATTTGAGGACTGCCTGGGGCGCTCTGGGAGAGAAAGATATAATGCTGACTTTAATGAACAGATGGTATCCGGAGGAGAAAAAAAATCCATTAGGGTTTTAAGCATCAGAGTGTGATAGGAGATTTGTCAGTGGGGCATCTAGGAACCTGGACAGGAGAGCTTGACCCTAAGGGAAGTGGGGGTGGATTCTCAGCCTCCTGGAGGGGTCTGGCTTAGAGAGGCATCTCAATTTGGACAGGATATAGATACTTGAAGAGAAAAAAAAAACAGCTATATTTTGAGAAAGGAGGCCTGGTACAGTGCCCAGAAGCAATGACAAGACCATCCTAGGAGGATGAAAAGGTTTCAATGCTTTGAGTACTGTTTTTCAGGGAGGCATGATTGAACTGAAGTCTCTCTATAAATGGTAGGGGTGTATGCAGGTACATATGCATACATGTGTGTGTGTGTGTGTGTGTGTGTGTGTGTGTGTGTGTGTGTGTGTGTGTGTAAGAGAGAGAGAGTGTGTGTGTATGTGTGTAAGAGAGAGAGAGTGTGTGTGTGTGTATGTGTGTAAGAGAGAGAGAGAGAGTGTGTGTATGTGTGTAAGAGAGAGAGAGAGAGAGAGAGAGAGAGAGAGAGAGAGAGAGTGTGTGTGTGTGTTATAGTGGTATATGTGTATACCTGTATACTCATGTTCATTTGTGTGCATGTGTGTGCACATGTACCTGTATGCATGTATAGGTTGACATAGGGTCTCTTCCTCAGTCTCTCTTCACTTAGGATAGGTTCTCTCACTGAACCTGAGGCTTTCCAAATCAGTTAGACTGGCTGACCAGTGAGCTCCAGGGATCCACCTGTCTCTGCCTTCCCCAGCACAGTGTGTGGATTTTTGTAACGGGTGCTGGGGATGGAAACTCAGCTTGCCATGTTTGCACTGCAGGCATTCTCTGACCAACCCACCTCACCACCCTGTGCTTTGGTCACAGTGATTACAACCAGCCTTAGTCACTCCCTAGCCATTTAAACCAACAGACACACACTTCACCTCTCTTAGCCTCACCTCCCTTCCCTATAAAGTTGGGGTGGTGCCTCACTTGCAGGGGTGCTGTATGAAAGAGGCAGAAGGGATGGACTGGCCTCTTGGAGCCCCTCACTCCATTACTGGCCTGCCTTTCCTGATTGTCACAGCACTCTGAATGGCTGGGCCATGGTGGCCTTGCTTCTCATCCCCAAGTGCAAGTACTCCGAGCTACCATGAATAAGCACCATCTCTCTGTGTCTTCTGTCTTCTGAAACAGAGGTCTGGGGAGGTGACCTCACTCTTGTGTTTGTTTCTGAGAGAGTCACAGGAACATAGTAAAAATCCCTTTGTAAAGGGAAGTGATGAATCCTAATCATTCCTTAGTATATTCTGCATTGTTATCACAGAAAGCCAGAGGCTGGGCAACTTAGAAGGCAGTGATGTGTATTCTTTATGTTTCTGGAGGCTGGAAGAAACAAGTCAGAAGGGGCTCATGACTGGCGAGGGCCTTTTCCTTGCATCATCCCAAGGGGGAACATAGGTGAGTAAGAAGAGCACATGGCAGAGAGAGGGAACCCATCTTTTTGCTGGGGCCATTCTTAGAATAGCAAGCTCTTTCCTGTGTAATGACATCAACCTGTGCATGAAGGCAGGACCCCTGACCTGTTCATCTTGTAAAGGTCCCATCTCTCCACATGTTGCCCTGGAGATTAAATTCCAGTGTGTAGTCCTTTGGAGACATAGTCCAACTGTGGCAGCCATGGGAGGATCAGAATCGCTTCCTTTTAAAATCCACTTTTCATAATTTCTGCATCTTCTATTTCCTGACCAGATCTTATGATGGCCAGTGAGACAGTCTGCTTCTTGATTTGTAATTCCCTGTCTGCCCCCTCCCCCAATTTGGCCATGGAAACAAGTGAGTCAAAGATTCCAGCAGTCTAGAGCTGATATCTGGAGCTACACACACACACACACACACACACACACACACACACACACACACACACACATGTTTATGTATACATGTATAAAATCTTTGTGTATAGCCTTGGCTGGCCTGGTACAAACTGTGTAGCCCTGATTCTCGAACCCATGCCAGCCCTCCTGCCTCAGCCTCCCAAGATACTAAAGATGTGCACCACCGCAGTTAGCTCCTGAGTTGGAATCCAGGCATCTGCTGGTTCTGACACTGGAGAATGACTGCCACTCTCTGGCCTTCATTGCTCTAACTTTATGTTCAGGAATCTAGCTCTCACTACTGTTGGGAAGATTAGACACATTGTCCATAGATCCCTCACCTAGTGGCCAAATCATCACAACAATGGCCAAACACTGCACCTTGCCTCCTTTGAGTGGTTTGAGCACATACATTGACTCCAAGTTCTGGCTTGGATTTGTGACGGTAATAATGTGAGTGTGATGTGACCCAGGCTCTGTGCATTATCATAGTTTCTTGAAACGTCATAGTAGTGTGGTGACATCAGTCTTGCAATGTTTGCTTTACAGAGCTAGACACTGGACTCAGGGTGAAATGATTTATTGAGATTCCTTGGCTAGAGAGGTACTCAATTCCATGCTTCTAACACACAGAATTCAGTGCCTTAGACTTCTTCTCATGGCTTTAAGGCCAGTTTGCTGAATGCCGAATAATGGATCACTGAGGAGTAACTCCACCTACCCCAGAAAGCATCCAGAATCTGCAGACATTCACAGTCTTTGGCAGGCTGTCACCTTTGAGATGATCAAAGACACAGGCATTGGGAGAGGACAAATGCCCTCCTTCTCAACATGCTAGCAGAGGGCTTGGAGCCCCGCATGTTCCAGGGACCTCATCTGCTGTCTTCCTGCGGTGTCAGGATGGTAATGTGCATAAGAGATGCTGGTCGTACTGATCAGGTGAGAATTTATGTAAGCTCAAACCATTAGGTGGCTTAATTAAATCAGAGCATTTAACTCCTTAGCCTTCTGCTCCTGGGACTAATAAATTTAAAGCCTGTATTGGTGTTGCTGAGGACACAGGAAATCCAGTTCAGCACTTACATCACACCCCGGCAAGACATGAGAGACAGTAGGAGAAAGAAAGCAAGGAGTCCCAGAAACCGATACCTGCTGGTATCACTGGGCTTGCTGGAGATTTGGGGGCATAAAGGAGAGTCCTGAAAACGCATAGGTCATGGTGTATCTGGTCTCTCAAAAAGACCCTGATGCCCTCTTGGTATGTCAATGTAACAGCCCTCCCCCAAATTCTGGTATGATGGATGACATCTTGCCAAGACACTTGGGGATGTATTCAGTGTCTCACAGCTACAGTGACTAGGGGGAACCTTCTAGGAGGCGGCCTTCCTCTGCTCACGGGTGAAGCATGCATGTGTCCTTTCCAGCTCATTCATTTTACTTAGGAGAGGAAGCCTGCTTCTCTCACCTGGGTGAGTCAAACAGCTTAGAGACTCATGCATTTCCCTCTCATCTCCCCATTTCTTCTTCAGCAGGGCAATTTGACTTGCCTTTGTAAAAGAGATTCTAATTTCATATCAGAAGGAAATAACTTCAGTGGCTGCCCATTATCTGCAAGGTCAAGTTCAAACACAAAGCCTTCCTCTAAGCCCTACCTCCCATCCCTACCACTTTTGGTCTTTCTCTCCCAGGCAGGACACAGAGCTCATAAATATGGAGAGTGCAGGGGGATTAATACGATAAAAAATATATTATATACATATATGGAAATGTCCTAGTCAAACCCATTATTATGTACAATTAGTATATGCTATAAAATATGGAATGTTGTTCAGTTTCTCAATTATTCCCTACTCTTCCACAAATCTATGGCTTAGTATTTCCTGTGGTGTTTAAAATACCCTTTGGGATTTTGAGAAAATGCCTTGTTTAATGCTTATATTCATTGCTCGCCTTGCTGTTATGTAAAACACCAACAAGAGCAACCTAAGGCAGGAAGGGTGTGCTTTGGCTTCCAGTTTGAGGGTACACAGTCCATCATGGCAGGGAAGGCAGCAGTAGCTTGGAGCAGCTGGTCACATGGCCTCTACAGTCAGGAAGCCTGGAGTAACGAATGCTGGATTTCAGCCCATTTTCTCCCTTTCATTCAGTCTGGAACTCCAGCCCATGAATTGCTACCACCCACATTCTGACCTCAATTAACCCAATATAGGTAATCCTTCGCAGATGTGACCAGAATTGTGTTTCTATGGTGTCTCTGGATCCCACCAAGTTGCCAATCCATGTCAACCCTCACAATGCTTCGGCTTAGAATTCCTTTTCATTTGGAATATTCTTGCATGTCTTCAGCTGATGGTACAGACTTCATCGCCTCTGCAAGCTGTCCCTCACATCTTTAGCTTGGAAAACTGTGCCTCATTTTGTTTTTTACCACCAGCTTTTGAGAGAGCTCTGTTGCTCTGTCTCAGAGATTTGCCTACCTGAGACCAGGACCTATGAATTTGTAAACATGAAAAGCTGCTTGGTGTGTTCTATTTAGTCATCTCTGAATTGCATCCAGCTGTAGCTTTGAAAATGGGGTGATGTTGATTAGCAAACTGCCATCCTGAATAGGGACCAGGAGGACAGCAGTGTAGCTATGGAGTCCAGAGAGGCCATCCAAATGATAGAATTGAGGAGAGAAGTTGACCCTTGGGAGAGGAATTTCAGAGTGGAACAAATAGAACAGAAATTAGTGGTGTTTCAGGACTCTGTGTGCAATGAAAATATTGCCTGTGTCTTTCAATGGCATTTTCAGTAATATGCCACAGTTTTATGTCTTTATTTTATTTATTTATTTATTGTGTGTGTGTGTGTGTGTGTGTGTGTGTGTGTGTGTGTGTGTGTGTACATGTTCATGCCACATAGGGTATGCTTGTGGAGGTCAGAGAGCCTGTTCTCTCCTCCCATGTGGGTCCTGATATGGGGCTCAGGTCACCATGCTTGGAGGCAAACACTTGTACCTGCTGAGTCATCTTATTTGATTTCCACCTTTTTTTTATGTATGGCAAGAGGACTCTCTGTGCACCTTGTCATGGGTGTTTTTATAAACACCCACTAAGTATACATTCTTCTCTCCAAGACGGTCCCAAGAACTGGTCTTCAGTGACAAATGTCTACGTAGCTGCATCTGTCAGGCCTTTCCCTGCACTGTTCCATCAGCCCCAGGAGAGGTTATAAAGGCCCCTCTCATGGACAGGAACTTGAAAAGAAAAGTGCGTGAAGGCTACTTCAAAGCCTCAGGTTGTGTGGGAGACCCAGGCTCAAATCTCTGTAGGAAGATAATCCTACAGCTCAGTGTCTCTGGGTTCCAATGCGCAGCATCCCACAGAGCATCTGGACTTTTCTCTACCTCAGCAGTTGCCGAATGGCAAAAGGAGTGATTATGGTCTGTCTTGGGGTTGGTGCAAAGAGAAGGAGGCTCCCGCTGAGAGCAAGAGCTTCAAAATGCATTAGAGGTGGGCTGTGCTCTCCACTGGAGGATGGAGGTTTCACAACGGTCCTGCTGAGATTTTCTGGGCTGAAATGACAACCTGTTAGTACTTCTTATTTTCTCCTTGTTTTCTCTTTGTGGAAAATGTGAAGAAAATGACAACAAGCTTTCTCCGTGAAGGCCCAAGAATCCTGGTCTACTGCATGCAAGGGAGGCTGGAGGAGAGCCGTGATGAAGATTTTTTTTCCCCTAACTGAAAGAGGATGAGAGCCAGCCTCAAAGTCAGCCAGGAGCACAGAACATAAGCCTTCTACTTGCTTTGCAGCCATTCAGAAAATGAAATCTACGGTGTATACCTATAATAGTCACATTCCCCAGGTCTCTGTGTACAAATAGCATGTGAAGGACCTGTAGTCACCAACAACAGGCCAGTGGAGTGTGCTGCCTACTCAGCTCACAGGCAGGTTCTGGAGTTTGCAGTGAATGTGATTTCCAGTATCACACCTGTGGTGACGGCCTAAGATGTCTATGTGAGTTAGAACTTAATTCTAGTGGAGTCAATGTGTGCAACTCTGTGTGTGTGGGGGGGGTATGTGTGTGGGGAGGGGGTATGTGTGTGTGTGTGTGTGTATGCATATATCCACGATGGCATGGGTGCTGCATGTGTATATGGAGGTACATATGTATGTGGGTACATATGCAAGAGTGTATACACATGCAGGTAGAGCTAAAACATGTCACATGTTCTTTATTGCTCTCCATCTTAGTTTTTCAGGCAGGGTCTCTCACTGAACCTGGAGCTCACCTGTTATAGTCAGACCTTCAGGGATCCATCCATCTCACTGAGATGACAGGAGCCTGTCACCATGCATGATGTTTTCATATGACTGCTAGAGTTTCCAAACAAGGTCTCTGGGCCTGTGTGGCAAAAACTTTACTGCCTGGGTCATCTTCCCATCCTGCACATAGGTACTCAGAAGTGACCATGCTTATCTGGCTCAGTTTTTCTTCTGCAGGTGCTGATTTGGTCCATGCACAGAGAAAGGATGGGCTGGCATTGGTACTCACAGCATCTGCCATGCTCTGCAGAGATTAGCAGCAAAGAAGCCTCAGACTGAAACCTGGGGCCTCTTTCCAGTCCTTGTTACAATTTAGAATGCCTCTGGATGTTTTCCCCAAGCTACATATTCCTTAGACACAGGGACAGTGTGAAAGCCCTGCCCCAAGTCCTGCCTCTCCAGAATGCTGGCCATAAGCCACATGTCACTTTTAAGCACCTGAGATTTGGCCAGCCTGAGTAGAAACAAGCTGCCAGTCTCTCTCTCTCTCTCTCTCTCTCTCTCTCTCTCTCTCTCTCTCTCTCTCTCTCTCTCTCTCACACACACACACACACACACACACACACACACACTCCAGCTCTAATACTTCCAACCCAAATGTAAGGGGGAAAAAACCTCATTCATACTTTTACAGTGTTTTCTAATTGAAATGATTCTATTTTGGTTAAATTGAGTTATGTAAAATACATCATTAAACTTAATTTCACCTATTTGGATTTACACTTCTTAAAAGCTAATAGAACATTTCCAATGGCATCCATGTGGCACTTCTGTTTCCATGGGGCAGTTTTGCTGTGGCTGTCTATTCCTGCTCGCATCCTTCACCCAAGGTCAGAAGGAGCCCTCCTCTCCTCTGTGGTCCTCCTGCACGGGACCTGTTTCCCGCCTTCTTTAACTGCTGCATGTTCTGTCCAGTGTGTCATGCTGCTTCTGAGCCCAGAGGGAGCTGCTGCAGGGTTGGTGGGTGTGTCAGCTCCCAGTCATGAAGGTGACCAGCCACATGCCCCTTGGGTCCCCTGCAGAGGGAAATGTCCTGCATTGCTCCCCTTAGACCTGAGCTGGAGGGAACTCTGTCAGGTCAGCGGAGTTCCTCTTTCCTGGTTGGCTCCCCCATTGCTGCACCTTCCCTTGAGAAATTCACCCAGCGATGCACTTGACAAGCATCCCTTCTTCCTTAGGCATCTTGCGAGTACCAGTTGCTGAGCTATTGACTCAGAATGGAAAGAAGAATCTGAGCATGACCCTGAACCAGAGGAGCCAAGCCTAGATGAGAAAGCATACTTGTGTAAGCACAGGATCACCATGGACAGAGGCATTGGTGGGCCAGTACCTGGTACAGTAGAGGATGAAGGAAGATGCTTATACTAGCTGGTTTTAATTGTGAACTTGCCACAGCTCAGAATTACCCAAGCAGGGAGTTGTATCAGTTTGGTCTACAACCATGACTGTGGGGCTTGGCCTGACTGTCTTCATAGATGTGGGAAGATCTACTCTAAATGTGGGTAGTGCCTCCTAGTAGAGGCCCAGATAAAAGGACACGGAAGAAGGAAGATCATTCAGTTCTTGCTGAATCAATGGACCCCTCCTTACTGAGTTGATTTACCCTATTGCTGATGCTGATTCATTTACTCATATTAGAACCAATCTTTTCCTTTTTCCAACTGGTCACTTTTGAGTACCTACGAGCAGGATGGGAAGATGACTCAGGTAGTAAAGTTCTTGCCACACAGGCAGGGAACCTTATTTGGGATCTCTAGCAGTCATGAAAACATCATGCATGGTGACATGCTCCTGTCATCTTGGTGCTTGGGAGTTTAGATGGGTGGATCCCTGGAGTTACTGGGCAGCCAGTTTAGGCAAACAAGTGAACTCCAGGTTCAGTGAGAGACCTTGTCTGAAAAACTACAATGTAAAGCAGTAAAGAACACATGACGTGGGCTTTCTGGATCTACCAGCACTCTTGTACACATACACCCATATTGAGGACCAGCAGCTCTTCAGGGATTCTCCAGGCCTTGGTACCAGGTTGGGACTTCTGGGATACCCAACCTCATAGACAGAGAAGATGTCATGTCCTAAGCCTTTCAGGTGTGAGGCAACTGCTGTAAGGTATTTCTACCATATTTCATAAGCAATTTAATAAATCATCATATATGTACATTTGTTCTTTTTGTTCTGTTCCTCTAGAGAACTCTGATATACCTAAGAGTTGAATAGGGTGGATGACAGATGAGCATAGCTTAGCTCAGAATGATCCTATTAACCTGTTAGAATCAATACAGCTACCATGACATCACCTCCATCACCATCATTCCAAAAGTCACGATAAAGACAGAGACTTCAGCAAAAACATGGAAGGATCATGGAATCTAAACCACACAAGGCAGAGAGAGAAGGCTCAGAGCCATGGAGCAGGACTCATGGATGAGGGTCTGGTACTCTGGCTTTAAAGCAGAGAAGCACAGGGATCTAAGAAACACATGGAGCTATGTATTCATGTCTTGAGAGGCTGCAGACTGCAGAGAAAAACTGTTTTCATCCCATGTCAGAAGAACAGAGCAGCCACATGTCTCCGGAGTCAGCTACCTTGTCTTAGTGGGCACTTGTCCCCGACATTTGCAATTTTGTCTGTTTCCTGTCATCCGAAGAGGGCACCTCCAGGGTCCCCGGCCTGTCTGTGATATTAGTTCCCACAGTCCCACCAACCATAAAGGCTTATGCCTGTGTTTTCTCCCATTGATGAGGAGGGCAAAGGTGTTGGGCTGGATGGGCGCCTTGGGGAACCAGAGCAGACATGCGGATCTGTCCTGCCTGGCCCCAGAGAGACTGGCTTGGCTCGGGAACCCCTGGGGCCCTGTCTGAAAAGTGGCTTTTCTCATTTCCCTTTGATCAGGCAGTTCATGGCGTATTTGGAAGGACAAGGAGTGATTTGTCTTCTACATGTGTTTTCATTTATTCCTTCAAGGCAGAGCTAAGGCACTAGCAAGAATCCGAAGAAGGCCAGTGGACAGGCAAGTCTCAAACAGCCTTCCCAGTTATATCTAAGATGAGCTCTTTTTCTGTGATCTATGTTTAAAGTAGTTTATAGGAAATCCAACAAGACAAAAATTCTCTCTGAGAACTTAGGATGGAAATAAGATGCCAGACATGAGATCTGATCTGGGCAAGGATGTCATAAATTTCTGCATAGTTCACCAAGAGAAACCACATCTTTGATTTGAGCTTCCAAGCAGACAATGAAATAAAGGACAGTGCTTCCTAAGGAAGTTTAAGTCTGGTAGTTAGAAAGAGGAGGAGCTACACTGGTTGTCTTAGTTCTCTTCTGTTGTTGTGATAAAAATCCTCCAATAAAAATGACGAGGAGGGAGAGGATTTAGTTCCAGTCCATCATGAGGGGGATGCCACAGTAGCAGAGCTTGAGTCAGCCGGTCACATGCTGTCCGCAGTCAGAAGAAAGTAATGAATGCAGGCAGGCCCATGCTCAGCTCACTCTCTCCACCTCATTCACTCCATGACCTCCTTCCCCAAATGGTCCCATCCACATTTAAGGTGGGTCTTCCAACATCGATCACCTTAATCAAGATAAATACCCCACAGCCATAACCAGGGGCCCATAATCTCCCAGGTAGTTCTAGACCCTGTCAAGTTGACAGACAGTAGCGTGTGTAGGTAGATCTCCATAAAGAGTGTGTCCCCCTGACATCTTTGATAGAGTCTGATCACTGCAGTTTCAGATGTAGAGTAAAATTGTGTAAATTCACTTTATTTTGAGAGCATCCCCTGAACATCCCTGATGTACAGGTGTGAAATGCTACGTAGTTGGTGAACTGTGACAATGTATAAAAATATGTGGGTTAATCATATATCCTCATCAGTCTTTAAGGAGTATGCAGGACCCCATTCACTGAAAACATATGCCCCCACCCCATGTTTATATTTGATCAGAGATACACTCTGCTTTGGTCTATGAGACAAGGAGGAGTGGCATGTCTCTCCTTCCACGGGCTCTGAGTGACATGGTTGGCCATCACCTCTTTTCCTTCCTGTGCTTCAAGATGGTCAAGTAGAAGAGAAGGGGGCTGCCCGCCCAGGCCAGGGATGCAGACACAAAGGAAGAAGAACTGTCTTAACCCACAATTGACATCAATAAGCAAACGACAGCCTATGTTGCACTCATTGCATCAGTGTTGTGTATCTTGCTACCTGGCATGACACAGTCAAGGATGTGAGGATTCTATCTTACAGTGACTGACAAGCTCCATCAGTGCCTGGGGGAGACATAGAGATCTAAAGCAAAGATTCCCTGACCTCCGAGAACCTGCAATTCAGCACAGTGAGCTCTAAGATATGAGGATAAGTAGTCTAGAGGCCATGAATGCCACTTTAGACCCCCAGGAACTATCACGATGCTGAAATCTGGATGCTAGAAGAAATACATCCGAAAATAAAGACACTTCTGTATGAAGGGAGTGCGGAGAGGAAAGGCAGAGCATGGAGTGGAGTGAATGGCAAGGGGTGGGTCCAACAAGGTGTGTGGGGCTGAGATCGGAGGCTTGAACTCTGGAAAGGTAGAGAGAGGTGTCTACCATGGAACCCAGGGAAAGAGGAAGAGCACAAGCACAGATCCACCCACTCTGTTTTGTCCAGTGTTGAGGGTGTGTGTACTGAGAGGAGAGATAGGAAGGTTGGATCTGCAAGTCTTAAAGTTCAGTGGCTTCTTCCTTATGCTCTGGGATTTGTTCTAGGGAAAAAGAAAAGTCTGTGATCTCTGCTAGACATCTACTCTGTGAAGCTAAGGGCTGAGATGCATCTTCATTAGGGTATGGGCAGAGCAGATGTGAATCTAAGCAAATGCAGCCAAGGGAAATAGGAAGAAAGAAAGGAAGAAAGAAAGAAAGAAAGAAAGAAAGAAAGAAAGAAAGAAAGGAAGGAAGGAAGGAAGGAAGGAAGGAAGGAAGGAAGGAAGGAAGGAAGGAAGGAAGGAAGGAAGAAAGGAAGAAGGGAAGGAAAGAAGGGAAGAAGGGAAGGAAAGAAGGAAGAAAGGGAGGAAGAAAAAGAAGAATGAGGAAAGGAGGAAGGAAGGAAAGAATGGAGGAAGGAAGGAAAGAAGGAATATGAAGGGAGGGAGGGAGAAAGGAAGGAAGGAAGGAAGGAAGGAAGGAAGGAAGGAAGGAAGGAAGGAAGGAAGGAAGGAAGGAAGGAAGGAAGGAAAGAAACATGAGGTACAGTCTAAGTTCCAGGGGGTAGTGCATTTAATAAGGTTCAGGGGGACTAGAATGAAGTGAGAACCCCTTGGATGGAGAGGGGTGGGTTTGCATAGTGATTTACAGATCACATCTGCCATCGTCTGTACTTAGACGCCCTGGTGTAGTGGTAAAATGGGTGGCCTCTTGTAAACAGCAGACACTGAACCTTGAATGGAGAAGTTTGCACACATGTATCCTGAAGTGGAGACATGGCAGGCCAGATATCCACTCAAAAATAAATACTTGTTGGCAAACAAATAAATAAGGCAGGTTCACGGAAGTCAGAACCACCCCAGAGGGTGAGAGCATCTAGGGGCCTCTCTTAGGGCCCCTCTGTGCATCCTGTAGCAGTAATTCTATATTTCAAGGCCACTGGTTCTCAAGGATGTTAGACCAAGAACAGTCAATTAGTCTTCCCTTTGAACTTGGCTCGATTTCACCTTCAGGCACTTTCTCAGCTGAAGGTCAGCCTTCTGAACTCCAGATACAGAACCTCTCCTCTAGTCAAAGGCTTCTTTGACCAAACTGTCCAAACTGTAGCTCCGAAAAGAATTAGAAAATGCAGCTAGTGCCATGTGCATTTATGCACTAACAAGCCATGTCTTCGCCCATCTTCGGCCTATGGACATCAAAGAGATTATCAACTGCCCCAGAGTCCCTCGGGGAAGAAGACTGGCTTACCATTGCAGGTGTCTTCCTTGGTCTGAACTAAAATATTAGACTTCAAGGACAGGGCCCAGAGAGCAAAGGATGCATAGGGACCCCCAAAATTTAGCTTTAAAGACACATCAGAGTGAAATCTCTTCTTTTCCTTAAAAAAGAAGGAAAAAAGTATTGCTTACATTTGTTGGACACATAGTAGAGGGTAAATGTAAATATTTGGAGGTTCAATGGGATATCTCAATGCATGCATACCATGTATACTGTCCACGCTGCAAAGTGTATGCTGCATGGCATATTCAACACCGTAGAGAAATATAATTCCCTGGAGGTGAGTGCAGCCCCTGTACAAGACATTTCAAACCTACAATGGCTGTAGAATGAGTTTCTGTAGCAATTTATCTCATGACTTTTTGTATACTGTGTGGCACTCTTGGAGATGTAAATGGAGTTCTTGACACAGAAGGAAGGGCCTTCTATGTTAATGCCTATCTATGTAGAGACTGGGAGGGAAACTGGTTCTGTGGGATATTTTTCTTTCTTTCCTTTTGTTTTTTCAAGACAGGGTTTCTATGTGTGGTTTTGGTCAGTGCCTGTCCTGGATCTCACTCTGTAAACCAGACTAGCCTTGAACTCACAAAGATCTGCCTGGCTCTACCTCCTGAGTGCTGGGATTAAAAGTGTGCACCACCGCCACCCGGCTGGTTCTGTGGTATTTTTTGAAGCTCTATTTGTGTGAAGACATGAGAAGCATTGGTGTTGGTGAAATACCTCAATACCCATTCTACCTTTAGAAAGTACATCGGGACATCTCAGCACAGTAACACTCAGTGTACTGAATCTCGGTGTCCAGTGCAGAATGGTGTTAACCCTTGCCTATGTTGGGCACGAATGTTAACAACAAAATGCTTTACTTCCTCTGTATTCATTTACTTTCTCTTATGTGCATGTATGAGCACCTGCATGTATTTATGCTATTATGTACTACATGTGTGCAGCATGAGAAGGCTAGAAAAGGTCGTCAGATCCCCTGGAATTGGAGTTACAGATGGCCGTGAGCTGTAGTGCGGCATCAAGGAACCAGACCTGAGCCCAGGTCCTCTGCAAGAGCAGTAAATGCTTTTAACCACCGAGCTGTCTCTCCAGCCCTGAACCACCACACACTTTTATGACAAGTGTGCTAGCATTCTAGTCAAGCCACACATAAGGCGGATTTTCCATACCAGAAGCTAAGCAAATCTGGGTGTGTGTGTGTGTGTGTGGGGGTGATCATCTGTATTAGAGTACATGGATGGCAAGTGGCTCAGTGACACTGGTCAACTTTGTGGCTCTTAGAAAATATGACCCTCTCAAGTCCCTGTTTGTCAAAATTCTATACAAAGTTTTCCCATCAAGTATTTTCAAAATTCCTATAAAAATGCCATAGAGTAGCCTCCCCCCCCCATGCCTGACATGCGCACCAGCAAATTAGAGTGAAGACAGAGATGTTAGACTTGTATATGTCCCACCTGATATGTTCAACTCATGGCCCCTTGGCCACGTGTGTCCCAGCACAGCTGCAAATGCAGCCCAACACAAAATTGTAAACTTGCTCCAAATTGTTTTTTGACTTTTCGTAACACTATCACATACTTCTTGAGTGTGAACTTTGTAGATGATGTTACAAGTTTGGACATGCCTGAATAATAGGTAATATAGATCTAATTACATATGCACACACCTGTGTATATGGTGTGAAGGTGGAAAGATGGCTTCCAAAAAGGAGGGAACAGGGTGGGGGAGGGGCAGTGGAGGTCAGTATGGGTGGATGTGGAAGTATATGGGGTTCTTGAATGAAGATGCTTTTCTGGGGCTAAGGAGATGGAATGGTGGGTAAAGGACTTGGGTATTCATTACTATTCTGTTGCTGTGATAAAATGCCATGATCAAGGCACCTTATAGATGGAGGATTGGGGCCCTTAATGGCAGGAAGCATAGGTGGCCCACATGGCAACAGGGACAGCTGAGAACTCATACCTCAGACCGCAAACAAAAAACAGAGAGAGTTAACTAGGAAAGTCAAGAGGCTTTTGAGACCTCAAAGCACTCCATGACACCCGTGACATACTTCCTAATAGTGGGGACCAAGTATTCAGAAGCTAGAAACTTATGGGGGGGCATCTCCTTCAAAGCACCACACCATACAGCTATGAGGACCTGAGATTGCATTCCCAGAATCTAGGTAAAGCTGAACACCATTGTGACCCCAGCATCCCTATGTAGAGATGGAGGTGGACACAGGAGATTCATGAATGCTATCAGGACAGATGGCTAGTATACAGAACAGCAGTAACAATACAGGGCCAGTCTCTGGGACTAGGCAGAATCTGAGGGTGAACACCCAAAGTTATCCTCTGATCTCCACATGCATGCCATGGCATGTCCACATGTGTATTCACACAGGAACACACCCAAGAACACAAAGATGAAGTATTTTTATGAAACCCACTGATCACTGTGTATGGTGGTGGAAAAATAATAAAAATCAAAGTTTGTCTTTATTTACCACTGATAGTTTGCAATTAATGTCAAGTATAAGAATATTGCACTGCCGAAGCATTCACTGGGGTTGCAAGCCCCTTTGCACAGCATTCCACCACAGAGCACTGTTAGAGCTCACAGTCTGCTGATGCACACTCTTTTTTCCAGACAGGGTTTCTCTGTGTAGTTTTGGTGCCAGTCCTGGATCTCGCTCTGAAGACCAGCCTGACCTCAAACTCATAGAGATCCACCTGGCTCCACCTCCCGAATGCTGGGATTAAAGGTGGGCGCCACCGCCTCCCAGCTGCTGATGCACACTTTAAGGTAACTCAGGGAAGACAGTTCTCACACAGCTGAAGGCTTACATACTTTCCATCTTTGAGCCCAGGGCTTTCTGCTATAGTGGAAGAGTGGTGGAGAATGGGGTGACCCAACGGCTCACAGGCTCATAGCTTCCCGGGTTTCTGAATTCCTCTCTGTTTGCAGGGTGTCTCCCCTATGTTGGATGCTAGATTTTCCATGATATTTCTCTTCTAAGAAGACGTGGAAGGTCTGTGCCCAGAATGTTCTGGGGCATTACCTTGGGGAACAATATGGCAACAGCCAGCTTTGGTTGGCAAGGGTGGGTTTTTTTTTTTTTTTTTTTTTGGTCATAGTTTAATCCCCTAAGATGTATTTTCTATCTACTAGATGCACAGTATGTGTGGTGTGAGGTTGGGGAGTAGAAAGAGGCTCTCTGTTTTTGCACAGGTCCAAAGCCAGGGCCAGAAGACACGAGCTTTGCATAGAACCCCACCATGCCCTCACTCTGTGACTTTCTCCTCCCACTTCTCCAGCTGTCAGCCACTGTCACAGAAGGTTTGGTCTACTGGGGAAACGAGGAAGCCAGCCAGGGTCCCTTAGCAAGGCTCCTGGAAGGCAGCTTTGGATTCTGCTTTTAAAACCAGAAATAAAGTTCAAGGTGATTGTGTAGCTAGAGTTTTCCTGCCTTGCCCACAGTCAGGACAAATCTCTGTCACCCACCAGTCCCACAGCCGCTCAGACCCAACCAAGTAAACACAGAGACTTATATTGCTTACAAACTGTATGGCCATGGCAGGCCTCTTGCTAACTGTTCTTACAGCTTAAATTAATCCATTTCCATAAATCTATACCTTGCCACGTGGCTTGTGGCTTACCGGTGTCTTCACATGTGGCAGTGTCTTTGACTCAGGCTTCCACTTCCCAGAACTCTTCTCCTCCTTATCCCGCCTATACTTACTCCTGCCTGACTACTGGCCAATCAGTAGTTTTATTTACTAACCAATCAGAGCAACACATTTGCCATACAGAACATCCCACAGCAGTGATTGTCATAGTCTATGAACCTGCAAACTGCAGCTTAGAGATAAATCCAGTCCATCCATTGTTTCTTCTTGCCAATGGCCTGAGAACACCCTGTACATTAAAATAAATAAATAAATAAGTAAGTAAGTAAATAAATAAATAATGTAAAAATACTATTTTGTGATGGCTGGTGATAACTCTACGAGGTTTGGATTTTCGTATCCACACATGAACTCTCATGGGAACACAGAAGTGGCAGTACCTTCACATAGTGTCTGTGGATGTTTGTGCTCTCAAAGTGGGTGTGGTTTTAGTTGTGCTTTAAAACGAGGAAGATGGTCAGCTCCCTGATGCCTAAAAACTGACTATCACACCCAGGACAAATATATATGGATCTCTCTTCTCTGTGTGTATAAGTTTTCTTATTTCTGACCAAGATCACTTCAGTTGTATTTCACATCAAACAAACAAACAAATAATACAATGCAGAGGTGTAGAAATGGCTCAGAAGTTAAGGGCACTTGCTGATCTGAGAACCTGAGTTCAGGTCTGGGTCCCAGTACCCATGTCAGGCAGGTCACAACTGCCTCCAACTCCAACCCCAGAGGATCTGACACCCTCTTCTGGACTTCACAGGTACTGCCCATATGCACAACACCCCCACGCAAATATATAAATTAAAATACATATACAAAAATATAATCCAAAGACCCCTACTTTTGTGTTTCACAGCTGACCTACCCCTTTGCAAAACAGCCCTCCATATTTGTGAAACAGAGTCACCTTGAAGCCATGCTGCTATATGACAAAAAGCAGAATTTTTTTAAGGAGATAAATAAGTTTAAGTGACAGATGCTGGCTATTATAGTGTGAGTGACAGAGATGAGTTGAATCTTAAATTCCTCTTCTACATCAAGGCCAATATAGTTGGTAGTACATACAATAGTCTATAGTACATATAGAATTAAAATGTCAGTAAAGTGGCTGAATATACTCCCCTGTGTATGTTTATGTTTGTGCATTCAAGCAGAAAACTCTCTGGCAATTTGTTATTGAATTAATAATTCACTCAACACATATTTATTAGCTACTTAATATGTACAAGGCAGGGCTCCATTCCTCCATGCACACAAGCAAAGGAGAAGGACACCTGTGTAGCTAGAGTTTTCCTGCCTGGCCCACGGTCAGGACAAATCTTTATCACCCACTAGTCCCACAGCCACTCAGACCCAACCAAGTAAACACAGAGACTTATATTGCTTACAAACTGTATGGCCGTGGCAGGCTTCTTGCTAACTGTTCTTATAGCTTAAATTAATCCATTTCCACAAATCTATACCTTGCCACATGGCTCGTGGCTTACCTGCATCTTCACATGCGGCTTGTCCTGGTGGGCGGCTGGCAGTGACTCCTGCCTTCCTGTTCTTTATTTCTCCTCTGTTAGTTCTGCCTATACTTCCTGCCTAGCCACGACCAATCAGGTTTTATTTATTGACCAATCAGAGCAACTTGACATACAGACCATCCCCCAGTACAGCCAAGTGCAGACCATCTCAGATACCTGCACTCAGGCCCGTGGTCCTAATCATCCTCTATGCGGACCTGCTGGGTAAAGCCACGAGGAACCCAAGAACGGGCTCCCACAGGACATACAGAACATCCCACAGCACAGTGTCCTCAAGAATGTCCTGTCCCCGATAAGATGACCAGATTTAACTTGTTGACTACTAGGACCTGACCTGGAGGTTCTATGGATCCAGAGTGACTATTTAAATACACATGAACAATCAGGTTTCATGGCTGGAAACATTGTTTCTCTTCTTTCCACATCTTTGGGGGCTAGAGACATTGTTTCTCTTCTCTCCAAATCTTTGGGCTTCCATGTCTCCCACAGGCAAAAGAGGTGGCAATAGGAGTTGGAAGAGGTGGTATCTAAGGCAGTCCCAAGAGCTGAGCAGAGTGTGATTGTGGAATCACGGAGACACTGATAAGGCTTTGGGGGGCTCTCAGCTCCTTCTGGAGGATACAGAGCAGGGTCAGCCATTGTCTAGGGCTGCAAGGGGTGGATGATTCTCAAGGAAACATCAGCATGGATGAACAGCCACACTGCACAGAGCAGGTGCCTTAACAGAGAAGGTCACAGAAGAAATTCGGAGGACTCTCAAGCACATGAAGACCCACACAGCTAGCTAGGAAAACTGGAGGCTAAAGAAACAATCAAACAAATGAGGGCTCCATCACAGACAGACATTTTCTTTCCAAGAGGAGTAATTTGAGGAGATGCAAGAAGCCAGAGTAGCCACCTGAAACCAGTGCCATTTATGTGTCTGGTCATGTCCTCACTTTCCTATTCCTTCTACACATCACCAATGTGTGTGCAACGCAGCAGAAGAGAATCTAGCCTTGGCACAGACACATGCTCACGAAGCCAAACTGAGAAGACCCAAAGAAAGGGCCCCAAGGATGGGGTTATTTGATCTTGATAGGCTGGGATAAAATTTTCCCAGAAGTCCTTAAGATCTAGCTAACCTGGAGGAGATTCTGAACCTCCATCATGACTCCCAGGTATCCAAAGTGATACAGACCTGGGGGCTGAGGCAGGTAGGGCACAAGAGTCACCTTAGCAGGGCATGCAAAGCCACAGGGAGCATGCAATGGCAGGGCCTGATCTCTCTTCTCCTTGCTCAATGAGAGTGATGGGCAGTGTGATCACTTCTTAGGTTAAACCCCCCTTTCCTGGCTAAGGATGTCACTAGCAAATGACTATGACCTCATGAGCCCGTGCTTTGGGCTTCACTTAAATTGCTACATTGGGTTCTTGTTATGAGGTTAGAGCTCTGGAAATCTATGGGCTTGGGCCACACTATCTAGCCTCTTGCCAAATTGCTGCCATTAAGTTGCGCTTTGTTATAACTTGGAGTTTCATTGCATCATCATGGGACAACTTCAAAGGAGAGTAGGTCCACATTCTACATACTCATATTTTGGAGTTTGTCCACCAGACTCACTAAATCTCCCCAGAGGATTTACCCTCGAAGTCCTCTTTTCTTAAAAACAAAACAGAAACAGGACAGAAGTTTATAATAGATTTCACTTCCCGTTGCCTTGGTTGCCAGGAAACAGAGGTAAATGGGCGCTCAGGTCACTGTCTTGTGCAACTGAACATCTATACCTGACCATGGTTTGTTTGAGCACTTCCTGTGTCAGCTCAGTAAATACTTCCTCCCCTGAAGGAAGTTCAAAGAAATGAGCTACATTAAAAAAAAAAAGACAGCATTTTGTTTGCATTTTCCCCATGCATATGACTGTATTTTGAGCTCAACTCTAAAGTCAGGAGAGGAGGAGGAAGACCTGATGTTCTGCTTCTACTCTCTCAAGTTGTGAATGATGTTAAGTCTGTAGAAGAATGAATGGATGTAATGCTCAGGATTGCTTAGGCAGGAGGGGCTGTGTCATGGGTACCACATTCGGCTAGAATTGCACTGGGCATTGGTGCTCCAGGTCCACACATCAGTCCTCCTCTGCCCTCCCTCCACAGGTGCCAGCGACGTCCGATACAGCCTGTCCTCCTCTCCCTCTGGGTGGACACAGGAAATGAAGCTCGTCTATATTACCTGCTGGCTCTTCCTTGTGCCTGGTTCAGGACTTGGCACAGAACAGACAGAAAAGGCTTGGACACTGCTTTGTTCCAGCTCAGGGTGAAGATGAAGAAAGCCCCAACTCCTTCCACCCGCATGAGAGAGGACCGACAGAGGGCTCTCAGATCGCGGGGAACCTCTTACAATGTGATGCCGCGGCAGCACAGCCATGAGCGTCTCTGTCTTCAGGTTCTGCACAGTGGGCACCAGGCCACGGGAGCTACTGTCAAATGAACTTTGTACTAGCTAGGTGGCTTTGCCCAGATTTTAAATAATTTGAGCAGAGTGAAAGTAGCTTAGGGCAAATTGAGGAGATATTTACGTTAGGAAAGTGGCTCTTGCCCAAGCTTAGAGACTTGAGCCGGGTGTGGTGGATACACTTATAATCTCATCACTGGGGAGGCAGAGACAGGCAGTCACTGGAGTCCCAGGCCAAGCAGCCTAGCAAAATCAGCGAGTTACAGTCCTAGTGGGAGACCTTGTCTCAAAAAGGAAGATAGAAGGTGTCCCAAGGTGAGATGATGTCTGAGATTGTCCACTGATGACCACATGGATGCGTATACTTGCATGTACACACACAGGCACACAGAAATACACAAATTAGTTTAAACATGATTGAACAGAGTAGTTTAGGTTCAGTCATGATATTTGAGAGTTCAGGTGTATTGAATGTAATTTGATGTATGATATTTTCAACTATAGTGGGCTGGTTAGAACTTAACCTTGTTTGTATTAAAAGCCAAGGAACAACTGTGCTGTGGTCTTGAAGTTTGTATGGGGTATTTGAATCCTATAACTAATGGGTATAAGGGAAGCTAATTTTCAGGTATAGTAATATTCCCCACTCTCTATGTTACTTTCCACCCAGGGAGTTTCTGGGCTTACATCTAGCACATGGTGCCTGGAGGAGGGGATGGGGGACTGTGGTGAGCTCTCTAGCTCTTGCAGCACTGGGTAGGGGGATGAGAATAGCTTGCTTGGGGGTGCCCACCAGCTCCCTGATCTAATCCCCTTGGTATAATTTCAAGTTGGGCCTGGGATGATTTAGGCTCCTGGAAGCCTGTTGCTTCTCATTTGTTTAGTATTCCCTAGCTCAGTCTAAACAAAAATAATACAGAGCTGGATCCCCCAAAAAAGACTGGGTCTCTCCTGGAGCTGTCCTTTGGGAGATGAAGCTATTTTTATACAAGAATAAGTAGTTTACCCAAGATTTCACATTTCTTTTTGGAAGAGCTGGAATTGAAACCCTGATTCTTTCCTCCTTACCACTGTAAAATAGGTACAGAGTTTGTCCTGTGTCCCCAACCTCTGCAGAACTCCCACCTCTAATTTCTCCACTGTTCCCATCACACACTGCTCCCTGTGGTGGGAGACACCACCTGTGCTAGCTGCTGATTCACGCAGTTCCACACGCCCCACTCTGCTTCTCTAGTGCTCCTTTCCACTCTGGCCACGGAACATTCTCTTGGTGATGTTCAAGACTACACAGCACAGACTTAAACAAAACCCACATCTGCCCAGGTTTATCACCTGTTAGCCAGAACTGGATGACAGTGCCAAGGTTTAAGAACTTCTGACAATTCCAGAGTTCAACCTCTTAGTAAGACAAAAGGAAGAGGAAGAGCATTTCATACGAGCATTCTCTAGAGACCCTGTGGGAGCTGATGTCCATGCAGCAAATGGTTTATATTTGCTGAGGACCCTAGCCTCAAGGTCACTGAGTTGCCCTAAGTGGCACTATCAGGAACCGTCAGAGGTATGTCTTCTGTCTGCATCTCTTCCTCTCTGAAGCTGACATCCATTTCCTAACAGCGATAAGATGAGGGGATTCAGGGCAGAAGATACACTGCAGGTGGGCACCAGCCATAGGGCCCTGTGTGCTCTGGGATGATTTGCACCCAGATGCCCCAAGGTGACCATAAAGATCTTATATGGGCAGTAAAGCTCAAACACTCATAAAACAGGTCTCATGAGGCCATTCACAGTAGACACTGGCTGCCCGCAGCTAGGAGGACACACAGCCAAGAGTGGACAGAGGGAGCATCCAATCCCAGACTAATTGTGTCTTTTTCCAGTCATAAAATCTCTGCTTTTCCCAAATTCACATGCTAAAACTTGAACTCCAACTTGGCAGTACTTGGAGATGGGCCCTCTAAGGAAGAAAAGGTTAAATGTATCCCTATCCAACTGGATCAGTGTCAATGAAAGAGACACCACAATGCTCTCTTATCTCCTTGGGTATGTGCACCAAGCAAAGGCCAAGCTAGGAGGAGAAAGCCCTCATCACAACTCAAGCTGGAGAGCCTGACCCTGGACTTGTCAGCCTCCCAAAGAATAAGAAAATGAGTTTCTGTGTTTTCATCATCCAGCCTATGGCATTTTGTTATAGCAGCTCAAGCTGACTGATACAGCCTACATTCACTGCTCTGCCAATAGGTAATGCACTCCTCGGGCAATGGTTTTGTTTGTTCTCTGGGATAAGAGGTGCATACATGTTGAGTGTATGAGTGTGAATTTGGGATCAACTTAAAACAAGTTGTATATTTTAACTTTTCTCAGTTAAAGATCAGCTCCCAAAATCAGTGAGATAAGGTCCTGGGGAGAAGGAAGTGAGGAAGTTGGGGGATTGAATGAGGTTGTAAAACAATTGAGAAGTCCCTGTGCCATGGTCTCTTCTTCATTGTGGCAGCTTCTAAAAGGCCTAAGAACCACCTTTAGCCCATTTAACTGGACTGGGTCACCCCAGTGTGTCTGGGAATCCTATTTGCTGGAAATATGGAAAAGATACACCACTGTGGGGTAAGCCCATCTCTTTCCAAGTCCTGTGGCAAAAATAAGTACGCGAAAGAAGGGCCAGGGGAAGGTGGGAACTGAACACTGCTTAATGGCTACAGCAGGCTGGGAGTCCTCTGCATAGAGGTGGATGGTTGGGGAAGAGATGGCTGCAAGATGCCTGCATCAGGCACAGGCACTGGAGGCCTTGGCATAGTCCTGGGCTGGTGGCTGCAATGGTTCTGGTTCAACCAGAGAGACTTCTCTTTTGGTGTGTCACATGCTTTATCTTCTTCTTGAACATGTGCAGGCAAGGCAGACCCCATGAAGCAGTAGTAAAGCTGCAATTATTGGTTATATTTTGTAGCTGAGCCTCTGAGGGGTATTTGAGATACTCTGGATATTGACAATAATAATAATAATAATAATAATACCTGTGTTAGCTGTCTACTATATTATGGGCCCTGCGCTTGTGGTCTGATTTGAACCCCAGAACCAAGCCATGTGGTCAGCACTGCTTCGGGTCTTTCCAGAAGAAAGACTTTGCACACAGGCATCTTGAGCCACAAAACAGAACAACCCCACGGCTCCAAACATCGGACTCAGGCCCGGCATCTTCTCTCCTCTCCACATCCCATCCCCTGGGAGCCGAGGACAGGAAAGGCCATATGTATGGGAGCAGAAGGGCTCATGCGGACACAAGGCTCAGAAGGGTAAGGAGTGGGAGTGACATGCAGAAGGATGTTCCGGGCAGCACAGAGAAGGAGACACGAGGTTAGAATCAGTATGGCAATGCTGAATGCAAAAACCCTAGCTTTCAGAGGGCCAGGGCCCAAACACTGCAGCTTTGCGACTGTCACCGAGAAATGGAGGCAGAGTGTCTTCCAGGACAGCCTGTCATAGAGGCATTGTACCCGGGCTGCATTGCAGGCTGATCCCTGACAAGAATGCCCCCTTCTGGTCATGTTCCCAAAGCCTGGTCAGAATCCTGTGTGCAGAAACCCGTGTAGCCAGATTTGGGGGCAGAGCCACACCTCAGAACTGGTCCTAGGAACACAAATATCTGGACCCTCTTTTCTTCCCCCTCAGCCCGTCAAAGGAATTATAAATTATTTTCCAAAGATAAGATACACCCTAGTACAGTTTGCTTCCTCTTTTTTTTTTATTAACCCTGAATAATGTTCTCCATGTCATCTGTATATTTATGATAGCTCAAAGACATGGGTGTGTGGATCTAATTAAAAATGTGAAAGGGTTTAGCAGTCTGATGCTTCCCTGTAACTCTCCGGTTGCCAAATCTTGGCAGCAGTGTTGAAACAGAGCCAACTGTTTAGTCTTCAACTGAGCGGCTGCCAGAGCAGCAATGCATTGTGGGGCGAAAGCCCGGAGGTGCTGCATGGACAGGCGCTTCCACAGGGTGAGGCACTGGGCAGGACCTGGGCCTACCACCCCAAGAGACCCAACCACCAGGGAGCCTCTGGGCCTTGCCCTCTGTGTGAGCAGCCCACTTCTGAAATGCAGGTAGGATCAGGGAAGGCCGTGAGGTGGGACTTCAGAGCTTCCAGGTACTAGGTGTGATTATTTGTCCCAGCATCAGTACAAACCGGGACTCTTGGGAGGAGAAACTGCCTGGACTTGAGGAGAAACTTCAGGGGCCTGAGCTGGCCACCGTTCTCTGTATCTGTGCAGCTCCTGCACCTAAGAACTTTCCCAAATGCCTTGGCCATGGTCTGGGCCCTCACTCCAATCCCATTGACCACACAGGTCCTTTGGTGATTTTCAGGCACAGGCGGGATTTCAATTCAACAGTAAAAGGAGAGAATGTGTTTTGCTGAGCTCAGATCGCACTGGAATTGCTGAGAGTGTAAGATAGGGCTCTCGGCTTCATTCGTCTGCTTCAAGGAGGTTAGGCTTTGGGAAAGTATGCCTTGGTGGTTTTCAATCAGGAACCAAAAGGGAAGGGGATTCACAGCTCAGCGCTGTTCTCTCCTCTATGGGGTCAAGATAAGGGAAACTAAACACATCAAAAAACTCAGGTGGCTTTTTGCTTCCTCAAAGTGTGCATGGGCTATAAACAAATTAAAGAAGAAGAAAGTGTTCGACCTACCAGTACAGAAAGGACGTCACTGCAGAAACTGAAAACTTGGATCTGCAAATATAGCCTATGATGCTTGCGGGAGGGAATGTATTCTTTGGGATTGGGGAGAGGGGGGAAATCACCCTTGGATTTTTTATTTGGGGTGTTTGTTTTGGAAGAAGAAAATGAAGTAGGAGGAGAAAGAGGGGAAGAAGGTTTTGGCTGTTAGGGGAACGCTCAGGGTTATGCCGGGAGCCTGGCATTGACCTTCTCTAAGGCAGTGCACTGTGGGAGAGAAGGCGTGGCTTCTGAAGTCGTTCCTTTCTGCACTGACTGCAGGCTCAGGCATCAGGCTTAGGTATGTGCCGGGCAGGGCCCAGCCTCCATGGCTTCATCTGGAGGAAGGGTTAAGCGTACCACCACTGCCTCGTAGCCGGAAATTCTGCATGTGTGTTGGTGGAATGGCTCTGACCCATGGGTCCCTGACAAGTATCTTACTGACTCAAACCCTTATCCCCATGGGGCCAGGGCCTCAGCCAGGTAGAATTTCCTCCCAGCAGACCTCTTCTGAACACAGCTATATTCAGAATCCTCAGGATGGGAACTAATCTGTTTGGAAGTCAGAGCCCCCTGCTCATTCCTGACATCAGAGGAGCTGGGGGAAAATGAGGCCCCGGGGCATAGCAGCGAATGTTCCCTTTCTTTTCAAATGTCAAATTTATCCATACAAAAAGTTTAAAATGACATGCCAAGTGAATCTTACGAAACCATGATGGAGGTGGCCAAAGCTTTTATGAAACAATAACCCATACAAGTTTCTGATTCTCAGAATGCAGGTGGTGTGACCTAAGGAGCTGGTATTTTTCTTGAGAATGTTCTAAGTTGGCTTAGCACGAGTGCCTCCATTGTGGGCCAGATAATGAAGAATTGGCTTTTTCTTACCAGACACAGAGACTAAGAAAAACCCATTCCAAGAGAATGTACACAATCCCGTTCCTCACGTGTGGGCAGGTGATTGTCTAAACCACCGAGGGAAGGTGCCCGAGGTAAACATCTAATTAATTAAAGCAAATCTCCCTTCCCACTCAGACCCTGAAAATGCCCTGCAGTTGGAAGACACGGCACTCACGCAATCTCACGCTCAGACTTGAAAAACCACTTCCAGGTGACCGATCCTGCAGTCCCTGGACTTTGTTAATTAAAGTCTGCGAACCTTCGCACCCCTCGCCCCTCTCCGGCTGCCTTGTGACCACAAACCCTTCGCTCTTTCTGAGCAACATTTGCTCCAACTTAATATTCTGGTGCTTTGGGGAACAACATTTAAAAATAAACCATTTTGGCACACTGTCAAACTCTTGTCTACATTCTTTCGTGACAACCACCCTAAGTGAGATTTTTAAAGCCAAAGGGAGCTGGGGGTAGAGAAGAGAGAAGGCCCCCTCCCCAACCCTGCTTGGAGTTATCATTTGAGACGATGTCAAATGAGAATGTGTTTACTCGCTACCATCCCACCTGAATCCGGACACCTTCCCAGCACTTCTCTTTCCCTCCTTCGACCTACTTATCTTTATTTAATTATTGACAATTGCATACGTGCATGCACTGCATTATGAACCTGATCATCCCATGCCCTCTCCTATCCCCTCCTACTCCAGAAGACCTTTTCTTCTTCCCACCCAGGCCTTCCTGCTTCCACGTCTTACTGTATGAAGGTATCATAACTACAGCTGCTGTGTATTCCTGGGGACGTTGCATGTCATGTGCAGAAGACAGAATGTCACATCATCGCCCCCTCCTTACCATCCGGCTTATATGATCCTTCCTTCCTCCTTCACCATAATGTTCCCTGCATCTTGGAGGATATGATATAGATGTCCTGTTTAGGGCTGAGCCCTCCCTCTTCCTGCCCCGACACTTATTCTTTGCATTTTGGCCACTTCTGGGCCTCTCTATTGACTGCTACCTAGAGGCATACTGTGCCTTCACTCCTTGTGTGGGCTGCTGTTTATTTTCTCCTTGGAACCTGGCTTGGGTGACAGCCTCCTAAATACCAGGAGAGGTTTGGGTCTACCACTGGCCACTGGGTAAAGAAGGCCTGGGCAGGAAGGGGACTGGAGGCAAGTGCTAAACTGTATCATCTTGTCCTCAGCAGAAGCACAGCACAACAAATTCTGTCAGCTCCCTTGCTACCAACAACTGCTCTCTCCTTAGGCTGTTGCTAAGAGACCAGCCTGTTGTTTACAAGATCCTCGGTGGCGTCGACTTCCATAATTTATAATTTATTATCTTAGTGTCAAAACTTGTGTTGGTTTTTATTTTATTTCACCATAGATCCAATAATTGTTAGATACAACAAAGGTCACACATCCGCCAGTGGAGCGGCTGCTGCTCCGATAGCATGCCCGCCACCTCTGCGCTTAGGTGCCGTGGTGAAAATGCTATTATAAACTGAAGATGAATATCATTTTTTGTCCATTAACTTCACGCATTATATGACTGCTCAGGTCAATGGATTCCCTCAAGACTTGCTCACTATTGCAAACATGTCTCTGTCCAACCCAGAAGGAAATGAATTGAAATGACTTCAATTATCACAAGAAAGGACTGGAGTTCTCTTTGCTGTACACTTCAACACCTAATCGTTCAACTCGCCGATCCTCTCTCCGCAAAGTTCAGGGCCACAGACATTTAACTGCTACTAGAAACGCCTGCCCCAGACATTGAGGAGCTCGGTGGGCAAACACACCGCTCTGGGAAGATGCTCTCCACCGGAGCAGCCATTCAGCCCATTCAGCGAGGAGGAAGAGAGGACAGGAGAGGTCGTGTATGGAACACAGCATAGCTGCAGTGCAGGCATGCACGGAGAAGAGAGTTGCGATCATTGCTTACTCGTATCTTGCTAGGCATAATGCTAAGTGCTCAACCTGGAGTAAGTCAGTAAAAGCTCTTGACAAACCTAGAAGGAAAATTCTACATTAGCCTCATTGTACAGGCAACAAAACTGGGGCTATGTGAGCAGAAATAAGGTCGCTAAGGATACGGGACTATGAAGGTAAAGGATGGAACCCAGGCTGGGCAATCCTCAGATCCCTTGTTCTCACAGACGTTAATTTAAAAAAAAAAATCATGCTGGGGTTTGCAGTTTACTTCTGTTTAAAGAGAGTCCCACATGTTTGATGAAGCAGGGAAATTAGCATTAGTCCCCAAATTGTATTACCACATTATATTTTTCTGCAAAGTCCTTAGAATGTCTCAGAAACCACACAGCATGACGAACTTCTAGGAAAGGCTTTTCAGTCTCCCTGTCAGAGGACCTGGCAAAGTCTAATGACATTTTACTGGGAATTAGACTTGCTATTTCCCAGAAAGTCAAGATGTCAGTAATCTACACAGGCATTTCTCACTCCTCACTCCATTCCCACTGGCTCCAAGGCAGGAGTCATGGCCAGGACAGAACACCATAGCAGGATCTCCCAGAATCCCTCAGGGTGGATCAGAAGCCTCCTTCATATTGCTGTGGTGGAAAGAGATGAGTAAACTAGCCAGAAACCATGGCCCATCAATCAAATAAGCAACCAAGATGTCCCTTTGGCTAGCCATGTATTGGACCGACCATTTACTCCCCACCCCCAAATGGTTTTGCTTACCTACAGTGCAGATGCAGTCTGGGTCCACAAGTACAACTCATAACAATAAGGAGAGAAAGAGCACTCTCCTTGCACAATGTTTGAGATCACACCTCTGAGACCAGAGTTTCACGAGGAACCCAATCCATTTTGAATGTCACATGCTATGTATGAGAAAATAGAATACAGGATGAAGGCTCAGAAATCTGGGGTTATGTTCCTTATCTGTCTCTCAGTAACCTTGGCACTGACAATGGTCATAACCGTAGGTTCCTAGTTTCTACTTTTTTCTTTCTTTTTTTTTTTTTTGGTTTTTCAAAACAGGGTTTTTCTGTGTTGCTTTGGAGCCTTTCCTGGAACTCACTCTGTAGCCCAGGCTGGCCTCGAACTCACAGAGCTTCACTTGCCTCTGCCTCCCGAGTGCTGGAATTAAAGGTGTTCATCACGACTGCCCACCCGGCTTTCTACATTTCTTAACACAGGCTCAGCAAAGTTTCCTTCGCCTTGGGAAGCACTGCCTTCCACCCAGATGCTGTTGCGTAACAGGTTCTTCCGTGACTAAGACCTTATGTCTTGGAGGGAAATATCTTAATATATAGGATGTAAAAGGAAGGTGAAACAATGGGACATTTTAGGACAGGATTACTTACAAGGAGGTAAAGCAGCGCGGTGTTCTAAGAAATGAAGTACTCCATCCTGTAAAGAAGCTCATTAAGAGAGGAAGTAAACAATTCGAAGCAGCTTCAGGAAGTTTCTGAAACTGACCAGATTCACTGGGCTCCTCCCTCCCAAGAGAATACAAACAGTGAGAACTGCTCCGAGTTTCTAAGACAAGCAACAGAAGAGGCTCACCCCAAGCTTCCTGGAAGAGCGAGAGAGCAGCCAAATTGCCTTGACAAGGCTCAGACCAACTGAGCCACCAAGACAGGACATTGTTCAACCTGGTGAGCTTCCTGCAGGCTGTACAGTGCATTCCAGGTTCCCAGCAGTGTGAGCTTTCACCTATGCTGGCGGGGAGGCCTTTGGTCGCACCAAAGCTGCCTAAAAGTAACCCCTCATCCATATTCCTGTAAGTAGCTCCAGTAAAACTCATTGGTTCACCGAGTTGTATTTTGATGGTATTGGTACTTTTGTTTATCAGCACTTCCGTATCTGGGGTGAATGTTTAGTTACATCTCCCCAGGAATAATGGAAGATGCCTGAGGACATCATCAAGATGTCACCAGAGATTCCTACTTTTAGTAGATCCCCGTGGTGGAATCCCCCTCTTTCAAGGCTCAAGGATTTGGATCCTCGAAGATATATGTATCTCCTCTGCTCATTGTTCCACAGTGTCCAGAGAATTTAGTAGGGATGCCTTCCACACAAGGACAAGATGCCTTTTCTCACCTCCTCAGAAAGACCTATGGCTTCACAAATCTGAGCTTTTCAACACAGGATCCTGGAACAAATCCCCATGCATCCCCATGTCTCTGGTTCCTTTTCTCATAAACCCTTTGGATCTACAGTATGGAATTCCTTCTTGTTCTGGGAGCATGTCATGATGGGCCATGGCTGGATGACTTTGCACTCACAGCTCTTTGTGTTGCCATGACTTTTAATTTCCAGCAAATGTCTGCTTAGTTTTCAAGACAAAGCATGGGGATGACCTTCTCTACATCTCCCTCGCTTCTCTGAGCAGTTCCAACAGCTGCTTTCATCTACTCACCTCTGTATCAACAAAGGGGCAGAGTGTCACTCCATGCCCCATCACAGTCCCCTCCTGAAGCACTCCTGATCCTGCCAGGACTCCTGAGTGCCTTGGATCTCGACTTCCTTCTTGTTTCTTTCATTCTCTATTTCCCTTCTGAGACCATCTCCCACCAGCTGCTGGATGCTGGTGTCCCTCAAGGTTTTCCTTAGGTTATGTGATCTCTTGGAGATCCAGCTGATCCCTGGGCTTCACCAACCAGGTCTTCGGAAGGAAGTGCTTCTGCTTAGGTGCCAAATGTTGCCCTCATCTACATGACAGCTATCTTGCGATATGAGCCAACTCTCACAAAGTCTCCAAGTTACTCTGCTGGGTCCTGTGGAAGAGCAGCCAGTGCTCTTAACCACGGAGCTATCTTTCCCGATTCTCTGGCTCTTACACTGGTTCTTCCACATCTTCCTGGATGTTTCCTGAATCTTGGGGTGTGAGCTTGACACAGATATTCTGCAGTCACTTTTCGGCAATTTCCCAACAGTTCCCTTGATGGTGGGCGAGCCACATTTGAAAGCCTTCACACAGAGCCCAAAGATTGTGGCTTTGGTCTCAGGTTTCTGTGCCTGTAACTTTGGGCCTTGCAGCCATGTTAGAATTGCTTTGGTTCCTGCTTTTCCTAGGCCTCTGCTTTGTCACATGTTCTTATCTTCCAGCCTTATTTAACGCCTACTCAACCTTAAGATGTCTGAAAATGGTTTATTTTCTTAGAGCATCCTTCCTTTCTCAATCATTATCACAATACCTAAGTTATAAAATAAAACATGAAATAAATGGACATATGCAGTTTTGAACAAAATTTTAATAGTATACCCACTGTTTTTAAAACGACAGGTTTCGATTGGCAGATGTTTGCTTGAGAAAATAACATGACAGTCTTTTTTAAAACCTTAAAATGTTTAAAAAAACATCTATTTATCTTATTTTGCATGTATGTGTTCACGCATGTACATACACACAGCAAGGACAATCTATAACACCAACACTATTCTTCCACTGGTTCCCAAGGATAGAACTGAGGCCATCAAGCTTGACAGCACGTACCTTTATCTGCTAGGCCATCACCCCAATCCCAGAGATCATCTTTTTCCCCCTCCATCATCAGTCTGATTTCTTATCCCCACTCCTTGGTTATCCCTACGTAGGGTCCACAGCTTCAGAAATGTGCCATTTTCTCATTCCGGCTCAGGCTGGGCGCCTTCTGAGGAGATATTCTGTGTCTTATCAGGGGTCTAAGACACCTAGGGGCCCTTCTTAGGGAACGTGTGATTGATCTACATGAGTGGAGACTTTTCCTGTTATGTGCACACAGTGAGCAAAGGGGGCATAGACCACAGCAGGTCTTCCAAGCCCCCCCTTCCCCGCACATGGTTACTCTCTTCCCAAAGCATTGTTGACAGTTTCTAAGACCAGACATTGAATCATCCCCCAAATCCAAGTTCTTCTGACGAAAATAATTTCCTTGTTCAAAAAAAAAAAAAATAAAAGCCTTCCTGCCAGGCGAACGGCCCTTTTGCTTTGTGCATTTGTTCTGAATTCTGCAATCCTAGACCCTTGCAGCAGAGAGAGCAAATCCTCCAGCTGTTTGATCCTCACAATCCTTCAATTATCTCTCTGCTCTCCTTCTGCTGTCACTTAGAGTAAATATGTATCTGTCCATGAAAGGCAATCCAGCTTTCTTCTAATCATGTTAGGCTTCTTGGCTAAATGCCTCCCGGTCTGGGCGCATCCCTCTCGTACCACACAGCCCCGTCCCCAGGACTCAGTCCAGGTACAGACCCCACCGAATAACGACGCCAGTCAAGATCAGCTTCCACTCAGGTACCCTCCACCCTTCCCAGGAAGGCACAGGCACACACAGCGTGTTGTCATCCCCACGCAAGCACAATGGCTCTGCCAAGGTGCGAAAGGGCACTAACCCTTGAGTGCTAACTGCTGGCTGCCTTTTCCTTGAGTCTTATCCAGCCTTCCACCTGAAGGCATCATGCCCTCAGGAAGGACTGTGGCTTTCATGGGTGAACTCTCTGCTAGGAAAGACCTTTTGATTTAAAACATTCTAGGACACTTTTGCCTCTTTCCTTCCTAGATGGCTCTTGTGAAGCACCCTGGACTGGGGACTCAAGGGAAACACGAAGCTGGGGAGCATGGTTTTACTCCTTCGTGTGTGTGTGTGTGTGTGTGTGTGTGTGTGTGTGTGTGTGTCTGTGTGTGTATACATGTGTGTGAGCATGTTAGTGTGTACAGGGACACATGCCTGAGTGTGAGTATACACGTGTGTACTCTTATGTGGAGGTCAGGGGTCAGTCTCAGGTAGCAGTCTTGACAAAGCCTAGAACTCGCCAATTACATTAGGATGGCTGACCAGCAAGTTTCATGTCCCCACCTGCCCAGCACTGGGACTGTAAACATGTGCCGCCATGTCTGGCTTCATTACATTGATTCCGGGGCTCGAACCCAGGTCCTCGTACCTGTAAGCTATGCATGTATCAGCTGAGCCATCTCCCAAGCCCACAACTTTATTTACTAATGAAGGCAAAGGACAAGAATGCCTGGGGCTTGAATCACTGAGATAATACACCTCATTCACCTCACAGTCAGCCACAAGGACACTGTCCTCACTCAGCCCCGGTCCTTCTGGATGGCAGTAGGAGTTTAAACTGCCAGATGGTTGCCCATCCATGCAGCAACATCAGCTTTGTAAATAAGATCATATGGAGACATGCTCCAACATACTAACATGTGCATGAGAGGGACAGTTTGGGATCCAGGGCCTCTTTTGTGACCTCCTAGGCTCAACCCAGCCCTCCTACTTTTTTTCCTTCTTCTTTTGTTTTAATGTGTAATCCAGGCTGGCCTTGAACTCGTGATCCTCCTGCTTCCACCTTCCTCAGTAAATTTTACCGGCATGCACCACCACAACAGGCTTACCTTGGCTTTTAATCTCCTTGTGGGGAAGAAACTGGTCAGAATTCCAGAATGTTCTATAAACCCTAAAAGTAGGTCAGCTTGACCTTTGTAAATGCAAACATGGATTTACATGCGTGCATATGCGCACACACACACACATACACACATATTGTGAATTTCTAATCTGTGTTATTAAACTGAAGACAAAGAAGAAATTACATTAAAGAGAAAATCAGATTTCAAATGTCATGGTTTTCATTTCGTTGTTCTTCTTGTCTGTTTGTTTTTTCTCAGGGCGGGGCATCCAGACATTGCACAGTCAGGTGACTGGAGCCAGGCTGAGGTTGCCGCAAGCTGTGAGTGTGCCTGTGGAGTTCAAGGTCTGCTGGAGACCCAGACTCATCTCCAGCAGAAACTTAGACAGAAACATTCTCGCTGATGTGGGTTGTCACCTGCACACACCCCAGGAGTACCTGGCAAGATGGAGTGGGGATCACACAGAAGACTTCCTGGAGGGAGTGCACTCCCATCTGGGAACTAAGGGGTTTTACCGGGTCACAGCAAACGGACATCAGCAGAGGCCTTTCTCGTGGGAGACCAGCAGGCAGATCTTGGAGGGTGAGGAAGGGTGTAATTAAATTTAAATTTAAAACATCACAACACTGAGTCTGAAGACCCCTTTTCATGAAACCCTCTCCTGTATCCCTGCTCTGCTCAGTCCTGGGAAACTTTTGACCTCAGTAAAGAGCTGTCTTACACGTATCCCACCCACCCAGGTGGCCAGAGCCCGTCTCCTTTGCTGCCTTTTGCACACTAAAAGCTGGTGACTTCTGATTTCTTTCAACCCTGAGACTGTAGCAGGAATCTTAAAAGTTCTTATTAATAAAATCAAACCCGAAGCCAGTTATTGGGGTGAATACTGGAAGGTCAGAGAGACAGAACAAGCCATAGCTATCTCACCTCACCAGTTCCTCAGCTGGTCCTGTTTCCTCAGACTGGAAGCTTCTGTGTCCTCATCCCAATGGCTCTCAGCTGAACTGCTGCTCGAAAGCCTGAAGCTTAACCAGCCAAAATTGCTTCTAGTTTCTGGTCCTCACACCTTATATACCTTTCTGCTTTCTACCATCACTCCCTAGGATTAAAGGCGTGAGTCACCATGCCTGGCTGTTTCCAATGTGGCCTTGAACTCACAGAGATCCCAGATGGATTTCTGCATCTGGAATGCTAGGATTAAAGGCGTGTGCTATCACTGCCTAACTAGTGGCTTTTCTATTCTCTGACCCCAGATAAGTTTATTAAGGTACACAATATTTTGGGGAACACAATACTACCACATTTCCTCTCTTTTTGTCTAAAATTAAAGAAAGCTTGTAACTAATACAAGAAAAACTATCCAATAAGTCTATACAATATATACAGCCAAAAATTACATTAATGATGTCTAGTCCATTAACATTTGACAGCTTCAGATAAAAACTCCACTATATATATTAACAATGTCCAGTCCAGTAACATCTGGTAAACTCAGACCAAAAAATTTTCATTACTTATCTTATTTAAAACAAGTAGTTCCTTTTAAAAGTAGATTCCATAATCTCCCTTTTTATCTTATTATATCCATGAGACTCTACTCTTTCCTTCTCTAAATGTATCCTAACTGCTTCACTGAGTATTTGATAACCCTGGCGTGTTGGTGTGCCTTGTTCTGTGACCCTGTGGACATTGAGTCTCCTCTGGAGCCCTGGGGAGGTCCCACAGGTCCCTAGCTGAGTGGACACTATTGTTCATACTGCAGTTTCTTCTCCTGGGGAGTCTGAGGAAGCCATGGCAAGCTGGGCCAGGAATTCCCTTGGTTTTAGTGCAAAATATGGTCAGTCTATGTGGTCTAATTGTCCAGGCTAAATGGTTGTCTCCTGGGATGACCAAACATGCTCTTTTAGCCCAGCTAACCATACCGAGCCCCCAGGCCCCCAAGGCTCCTGTGGACGGGTGGTGAAACGCCATTAGCAGAGTCACCTCCTGCCCTTTCTTCTCACCTGGGCCCTTGTCACCTGTTGCCCGCACCTCTTTGTTCCCAGAGGCCCTCGCCTGTCTCTTCCAGTGCCAGCAAATGATCAGAAGGGTCAAACAGCTGCCTCCTTACTGCAGCAAACCTTCAAGGTAAGGACTCTAAAGGGAATTTGCAAGTACACAGAAAAGCAAGGTCACGTCATGCAGTATATGAGAAACACTTAAGTACTAGGCATTTTCTGGCTCAGGCTCTTGACTCCATGGGAGGCTTTAACACGTGACATGGCCACCAGAACTTGACCTCTTGTCATGTCTTGTCTGGTGGTGACCACTGGAACTCATCCTCTTGTACATAGAGTGGGATGATTAGCCTCCGCCTTGCTGCCGAGAGATGAGGGGCTAATTGACCACCTGGCACTCGGCCTTACACAGACATGGGATATAGAGAAAAGGTTGCTGTTACTGTGCCAAATGCTACATGTGACTCCAGAAACGGACATCCCAAGCCTATCAGAGGCCCATCATCCATCCACCGTGAGTGTGATCTTTGCTGTGGCTGTCAAAAGTGGTAGGCCTGGTGCTTAGCTTCCAGAAGCCTCATAGAAGGGAAGGCCTGGGGAGGTTAAAGACCAGATCTTTCCTGTTAAATGAATGCTGTGTGTAAAAGAGGCAATCAATCCATGCTAAAGGAAGAGCTAGCCTGCTAACAGTGGCAACTCAGAGACCATGGAGCTGTTTCCCCAAGCAGGAAGCCACAGAAAAAATGAAGAAGTTCATAGTGGATTTTGATGCTAAAAGACCACATCTCATCCTTGCCTCTGCCAGGGAAGAACCTGGTTGAGGCTCCTAAGAATGGTATCTGCTTCTTGGATAATGCACACACAGGCCACCCTCCGTGCCCCAACACTCCTTTCTCAGAACTACAATTTGCCACAATTTATGGGTAACCAGCTTTGAAAGTTTAGTCAGAAGTAATCACTGAATTTGAAATTGCATAAATAAAAAGGATCGTTAGTATAAAGTCATTAAAACCTCTATAAATAATGCAGAAAGAAAAGAAATATAAACTCCTCAACCTCCATATATCCCTTATAGCCCCTCCCCCCCCCCCCCTCTCTCTCTCTCTCTCTCTCTCTCTCTCTCTCTCTCTCCCTCTCTTTCTGTTTCTGTAATTCAGAACTGCCATCTCCAGGGAGCATCTATTTCTTAGCCTTATGAGTGTGGCAGAGCAGGTGTGTGTGTGTGGAGGTGGGGTGTCCACCTGGGAGAAGGCAATGGTCCCTGAAGCAGAAGCTGTGGATCCATCACCTGTAATCTGCCCCCTAAAAGGGTCTCAAAGGCTACAGTGTAGACACTGTTTACCCAGAAGGGCAGAGTATGCAGGGGAAGTGATTTTTGAAAGAAAAGGCCACCCCAGAAACATGTCTTCCCAATTTCAGTTTGGCTTTCGGTGGCACTATCTGGTGTCTGATAAAGCCAGAGAAAAAGGGTGGCCCATGTTGGCCAATTCTTCAGTGACACAGGAGAAGACAGGTCAATGGGTAGCTGTCTCCACATAGGAGGCTGCAAGGGTAAGAACAAGGCATGGAGAGCAGAATTTCAACACCGGTTTCAAAACACAGGCCACAGGGGCTCTTCTCGGACCAGCTGATTCCCTGGTGAGTCTCCAGGGGGAAGGGATTTAGAGATGAGATCTCATTACTCATTTTGCTAAAAACCCACCTGTGAACACAGAAAGCAATCAGCTCTGGGATTTGGGGGTAGGGGCGGCTGTGTGCTCAGGTGGAGATAGCTTAACCTAATCAGCCACTTGACTTCTGGGCTTCTGGAAAAAAAATCAGTGGAGTTCTTCTGCCACAGGAGCTGTGGATACAGAGGGAGCCTCAACCCAGGCTGGGTGATGGTCACCCCAGATCACTTCACAATACCTGCATGGGTGGTGAGAAACAGGATCAACGAACACTGACTGGAGTTCAGAGGCTGGAGACCCTGGATCGATCTGTGGGCCATGCCTCTGCTAGGGCTTCCTGGTGTGGGCTGGCATGTAGCTCAGTGGTAGAGCACTAACCTATCATGCATGGAGTTCTGAGTTCAATCCTTAGTCACTGTAAAAAGTGAAAACTGAGGACTTCCTGACAGAGGAGTTAATGAGCTTTTCTCATGTGGACACCCTGACTTCAGACGGCGGTGATGAAGAGGCTCGCTGGTGTCATCATGGTGTGGTTCCAACATGCCACTTCTAACCGTACATGACAGTGTTGTCCCTGTGGTCATGTTCTCAGAAGCGGTTTCTCGACATGCCAGCTCTCCTCTCGCTGTCTATGTCCTCACCCTCACATCCTGCCCTTCCTCCATCTGTAGACCATCTTTTCCTGAACCTTCATTGTGGTCCCCAGTGGCCCCTCACTCTGGGCATGTGCACCCCTCTGTGATGCCCTCCTCTGCATGTCAGCTGGGCATGGGAACTTAAAGATGGGGGTATTCTGTTCCGGACATGACAATGGGTGGGAACTTGCCTTTGACTTGTTCTTACCTATCCGACAAGTCCCTGGCTTGAGCGGAAAAAGCAAGCTTCTATGTCAGGGGGGTCTTTGTGTGGAGGACGCATGGAAACTGACCAATAGGAATTGTGGGCAAGCTGCCACACAGACTGAAATTTCACCTTGTGTGACCATAACTCTGCTCCTTGCATCTGGGATTTGGCAATGGCCAAGGCTGTGTGCCAGCTGGGTTGTCTTCAAAAGCCCCAAGGAGATAAGGAAAGCACACATCCGAGTGTGTCTGCAATGGGACTTCAGACAGGAGTTACTGGGAGCAGGCAATCTCCCCTGGACATGAGGAAGCATGCTGCTATAGACAGGGGGACCCACTGGAGCACACAAGAGAGAACCAGGATGTTAAATGGGGTGAGTCACTGCCTCTTGGCTTTGTGTCCAGAATTCTGTGAGCAACTGTGCCCCACCCCCAAACACTGCACTAAGATCTGAGACATTGCAGGTCCAAAACCAGCTGACCGTGGACTGAAACCTTAGAAACTGTGTGCTTAAGTAACTTCTCCTCTTAAGTCTCTCACCACAGACATTTGCCACCATGAAGAAGGGCACAGTTAACATGGCTCCAGAGAAATCAATGGACAAGCATTGGGCTCATCCAGTCAGGAAATGAAATATGCATGAAATTCCATGAGTAGACTTCTTTTCCATGGAGAAGAAATATGTGGGAGTGGGGAAGTGATTTAGGAATGATTCCTCAATGGCATTTTGTGGGGAGCCAAGACAACTGAAGACATGGAGAAAAAATACCACTGAAGATTGTTTTGGGTGTTTGTGTGTGTGTGTGTGTGTGTGTGTGTGTGTGTGTGTGTGTGTGTGTGCATGAGTGCATGCATACAAGTATAGACATTGCCTATATAGACAAATGAGCTATATAACATGTGTTTATATATGTGCACAGGCCCAGGAAACAGCCTTCAGTGACATGTTCCTCCCACCTCATTCTTGGTGATCTCAGATCCATAGTTGGTTTCACATGTTGAACTAGCCAATCAGGAGAGTCCACTCTGAGTAGACGGACCTTCTGTATCTAGGCTCAAACAAGCAAGGATCAAAAATACTTCATTGTATACCTGTATCTAACATGTTCTGACATTCTTGCTTTATTATTCCCTAAGGAAACAATATAACAATCATTTATGTGGCAGGTACACAGTGGCAAGGATGATAAGTAGATGATATGGCTTAGATGATCCAGTAGGATGGGGACAGGCCTCATTCAACTATTGTGCCAATTCATGGAAGGGGCTAAAACATGCAGATTTTGATACCTAAAGGGAAGTTGTAGACTTGTCAGGCCCCTGCCACTATTTATTGTAGTTATGAGCATATTTACCTACTTATATGAGCCTCCTTTCTGTCTCTGTCTAGTTAAATACCAACAACGAGCAAGGCAGATCCTATCTGTCTGTATCACATTGTGTCTATAACAGTTGACTCCAGGAAGTCCCTAAGATCACTCCTTTCCCTTGTTTACCTGCTCCATCCGAAACACCTTAACAAATAATATGGGCTATGCCTTCCCTAAGCAAGTGATTCACAACCTCTGCTTGGCCTGTGAAGGAGACTTTGGACATTTTTTTCCTAATCACCACCCCATGAAACAAACACTAGTAGCACAGACAGGCAGTGCCCTGCATATGCACCATCTGTATACACGTTCGTCAAGGCTTGAAATGGAAAGCTCAATCCCACAAGAAAGAGCTTGGGCCCCTTTGGGGCTGTTGTTGCTTCCCCTTGCAAACACATGCTCCCCGAGCCCCAGACTTCATGATCATTTACGAATATTTAGAAAGTCTAAAAGTTTGTGTTGAAATAGTCACGTGGTTTACTTCATCTTGGACTAATAAGAACCAGAGAATCGTGGGAGCTGAAGCAAGCCAGCAGCACGAGAACACAGAGAGATGTGTCTTGACATATCAGAATCCACACTCTCCTCTCTGGCCACATCTAGGCAGCCAACGTGTGACGGCATCCAAGATGCCTTCCTCTGTAGTTAATAGTGCTTGAGGAGTAACCGGTCTGCCCAATGGCAACCACCCGGCAGCAAGGCATCACGAACCCCTTCCTTGCAGGAGTCTGAAAAAATGGAAATGAATCAGTGTCCTATTGCCATTATCACGGCGACTCTGGACTTTTTTGGAGGGGGAGCAGGTGTGTGTGCAAAGCAAAGTGCATTTATTCTCTGTTCTGGTTAGTTTTTGTCAACTTGATACAAACCAGAGTCACCAGGGAAGAGGGAACCTGAATTGATGAATTTCTTCCATCAGTCTGGCCTGTGGGTATGTCTGGCGGGCATTTTCTTGATTGCTGACTGATACGGGAGGGCCCAGATCGCTGTAGTAGGTGCCACCCCGGGTAAGTGGTGCTGGGCTGCTGCATAAGAAAGCAGGCTGAGCAAATCAGGGGAAAGCAAGCCTCTGTGTTCCGTCATGATTTCTGCTGTACCTGCTAGGATTCTTGCCCTGGCTTCCCTCAATGATGGACTGTGACATGGAAGTCTGAATCAAATAATCCCTTTCCTCTCCAAGGTGCTTTTGGTTAGAGTTTCACCACAGTAACAGGAAAACACACTAGGACATTCTCTGCAGAGTCCGGAGTCCTAGGTGGACCTACAGATCAAAGTGCTGGTCAGGCTGTGCCCCTCCAAGAGGGTCTAGAGGAAAACCTGCACAATGCCTTTTCCAGAATTTTCTGCTTTCACGGGCTCATGGCCCGTTCCATGAAGTGCATCACTCTGATCTTGACCTCCGCTCCCATTATTACCCGCTCTCTGACTCTGACCTCCTCTCTCATTCCTCTCTAAGGACGTCTCTTATGACGACACTGAGGCCATCTGGGAGGCCCAGGATCATCTCCCATCTCCCAGGCCATGGTTTACATCTGAAAATTCCTTTCTCCCACGTGAGTTCACATATTCATTTGGGCCACAGACTAGAAATTGGATGTCTTTGGGTGGCGATTCTGTCTACCACACAAATCAGTGCACATATGGTGTGGGTGTGATCTTTCAATTTTCTTTCACCCAAGTCTGTGCGGAAGCCTCAAATCTTCAGAACCTCCTCTAGCCCATACACATGGGAACAGCATGTCACATTATCTGCACTCTAGAATCAATGGACACCTCTCTCTCTCTCTCTCTCTCTCTCTCTCTCTCTCTCTCTCTCTCTCTCTCTCTCTTTCTCTCTCTCTCTCCTCCCCCCACCTCTCTCTCTTTCTTTCTCTCATTTCTTTTCCTCTTTCTCTTTCCTCTACCTTCCCCGCCTCTGTCATCTGAATAGATAACAGCCAGCATCATCCATCCCAGCTTGGACTCTCATTGGTACCACTCTTTTGAAGGACTTTCTCTGTCTCCCACTTGGCTCCAGAGCTGCCTGGCCATTGGAAGGTCTTCAGCTTTCTATGAATTCGCTTCACCAACCCTCCACTGGAGCTGAAGAACTCCTCCCTCACAGAGTCCAGTCAGGCCTCACCCTTACCAAGTATGAAGTACAAGCCAGCTTGGGGACCATGAAAGCTTCATGACATGGTCCAGATCAGTGGTCTCTGACTTGGCCAGGGTGTGAGTCAGGAAAGGCTCACATAGAAGGCTATCGACTCCCACCTGGGAGGACACCAAGGAAGATGGACATGGAGCCAAGTGGTCCCCAGATATATGGATTTTTTTCTTGAGAAAGACCAGTATTATGTGAGCAGCAGAGATTCTAACAGCAACTTGAGAAAGAGTAATTCATGTATAGTTTATTTCAGTTTTGTGTATCAGCTAGAAATGGGGAAAATAAGAAGGGGGAAGCAAAGGAAGGGGAGAAGAGGGGAGGGAGAGGAAAAGGGCAAGGTGGGAACAGGAGGAGAGGGGAGGGGAGAGAGTGAAAAGGAAAGGTGGGGGAGAGGAAGGTGGGTGGTCGGCATCTGGCAAGGACCAAGTGCCCACAGACAGCTCTGGATCCCAGGGGTGGGATTGTTCTAGAATTCCAGTAGAGGAGACACGTGAGCCAAACTCAGGCCACACTATTGATGCTTTTCAGCTTGTCATCCCTCCAGCCCACACCCACACCAGGGGGAAGGAGGGGGCCTGTCGCGCATTTTCGTCTGAGTTCTGGGCGGATACTTGTCAGCCGCGGAGAAAAAGCCGTTCCTTTCTCCCCTGCCCTTCTCACATGCTGGGCAGGAGCCTTACATTTTCTTGGCTGTGAAGGCCCTCTGTGTTTCTTGGCAGCACAAGTTCCTGGAGCACAGCCCCTTCCTGAGTCAGAGAGCAGAAGTGAGAGCTTGCAGGCCTTGCTGGCAGTTGGGTGCCTGTTCAAGCCCCGTTCGTGGGTGGGGGTTTGCTTCCCACGCGGGGGGATTTTTATTTCCTACTGGTCCACCTGAGGTGAACTCTTGCCTGACTGCCCAGCAGCCCCTGCTCCATCCTGTTCCTGTGAGCTTTTTCTTCCTGCTCCACAGTCAGTGGAGATTACCCACACACTCTATGGAGAGTCAGAGTGCTTGGGACTTTTTAGTACTGCTCCTTGGTGTCCACACATCTCCCTCTGCCTTTCTTACATCCAACATGAGAGCTTCCTCGGTCTCCTACAAGATCTGAGCCCAAGGCCATCCAATGAGGTGCCTTTATTGTTTGGCTAGAGTCTACTAAATGGCACTTAGGGGGCCAAAGCTAGTATCTGGTCATCTCCCAGTTCACAGACCTCATTGGTTTGTCTTCAAAGCTAGCCACAGAGGTAAGAGTACCTCCCAGCCCAGCCCTGTCCCATCACAGCTTTACTGTCTCCATGGAGTCATTACACCTTTCTGAGCCTCAGTTTCTCTACCACCAAGATGAGGTGATGTTCAGACCACGTGACTTCTAAGGCTCTTCAGGTCTGGTGGGCTAACACCCTAGCATGCGTCCCTCCTTTGGTTGGAGATCTCTCTGAGGTGGCAAGTACCCTCACTATTGTCCAGGCAGGTAGGTAAGTCTGGGGACTGTAATCCTGACTCCACTGGTGTGAACTGTCTGCAGGAACCATGGTTTGGGGCTACTCTGTGGATCAAACTCAGCCTGCTCTTTGCATGGGGCTGGTCCATTATGGTGGCCACAGCCTTGCTCTCAAATATTCTGTCCCATCACCACAGTCTCTGTCAGATCATGTCTCTTGATTTTTGATTCAGAAAATATGGTCAGCATATGGTAAGCGAATTACCACCACTGTGGGCTGCGGGACTTCTCTCGCCTCCCACGAAAGCCCTCATCTTGCTCTCCCAGGCAGATGGGTGCCTCTGCTCTGGTTTCCTGTGCCTGTCATCACAACTCCTGTGATCTAGCATGTCCATGCCTGTGTCCTGGGATGGACATGTGACTCCCCAAAGCAGGGACAGTGTGTGTTTCATCTCTATGTTCCTGGCACCAATTCTAAAGCTCTCTACACTGAAAGCAATTTTTTTCCAAGAGTCTTTTATGTTCCACAGTAGAAGTTCTCTTGAACACTTGAAGCATACATTAAAAGTTATAATCTTTTAAAATAGAACCGGGGACATTAGTATCCCCAGAAGAAGTTATATATTTACTTTTTCTTTTCTCACACTCCTCTCCCCCTGTTCCTTCCCCTATCCCTCCCCTACATTCCTCTTCTCCTCTCCTCTCTACACCCCTCTTCTTCCCCTGTCCCCCCTCCTGTTGTCCTTTCAGATTTCCTAAGGCTCATAGCTACATATACCAGTTACTAGAAGCGATTATTCCCTGAAGGCAGATATCTGCCATTCTGCCAGCTCATGGCAAAGGAAACAAGAAATGAACTGAGGAGGCACCATCTCAGACCTCTCCCTCACTGAGGGCCGTTCCTGCAGCCATATAACCCCTCACACATATAAAGAAGAACTGTAAATGCTTAGTTATTTTACGCACGTAGGAAGCAAGAAGTACTTTTATCAGAAGAGTAGTGGGGAAAGAAATCTATCTCTATAGCCTTTAAAAATAACCTCAGCCGCCTTGTATTCGTTGTTGTTAATTGCTTTTAAGTACTCGGTCCCTCCTTCAGTTCCTGCTCCTTCCTGGACTTTCTAGACATGAGATCCCCAATCCATTTTCTAACCGAGCTTTCACACCGATGGCCACGCTGAGCTTAATGTTGTCAGCACCTTCTAATTATTTCTGCTTTCTAGTGTGCTGTTCAAGACCTCCTAGGGTTTGACCACCATCTATCATTTGACACCTCAGCTCTTTAAAAGATCCATATGCCAACACCTTTTACTCCAGTAAGTGTAGACATACAGTCATTTCAACTATTGCTAACTCCTAAAAATAACCCAGCTCATTTATATATACTTCTGAGTCTTTGCATAAATTCTTTCTTCAACCTGGGGTATGTTTCAGTCTTCAGTTACCTTAGCAACCTATCTGCCTTCTAGAATATTAGTTGATTTTTCTCTTACTATTAAGGTTTTTCTCAGTAAGTCCAGATGATGATAGTGATGACTGGCAGTGGTAATGGCAAGAAGGTTGAAGGTGATGGTGGAGGTGGAGATCATGGTATCAGATTGCAATAATGATGGTGATGATAACGGTGGTAGCAATGATGATAATGATGATGGTCATGGTAGTGGTCATGATGGTGGTTATAAGGATGGTAGTGATAATGATGAGATGGTGATGATGGTGATGATGATAAGGGTGGTGAGGGTAAGGGTCTAACATGGCAATGCTGGTGATGGGAATGGAGATGACAGTGAGGAGTACAGAGATAACAATCAGAATGACACGGTACCCACGTGGTCTACTGGGTATCACATACTGGGCTAGGTACTGTGTGTGCTTTCTCAGATATTACACTTTATGGTCGGAAGAAAACCCAACTCAGAAATATTTGGAGAATAAAATTAAGCCACAGACAAATAGCTCACCTGCCTCAAATTTGCAACCTACTTTTTATCTGACCTAAAAACTATGGCCCATATGGATAGTCCCCATTAACCTTCCACATGGATCCTGACACTTTGTAGGTATGCAAGCAGTTTGATACATGGTGGATTCTAAATTAGTCTTTCATAGCACTTAGGTGTGTCAAAAGAGCCGTTTCTGGGGAAGAGCCACACCTTCTACTAGAATGGTGCACATATTTAACTCTCACTGTACGGGGGACTCCTGGGATCTCCAAGCAACAGATTTGGCTCAGGCTTTCCTTCTGGCTAAAGCTTAAACAGAACCCTCCAAGAGTCAAAGCTTCCAGGATCTGGACTGATGTAGAAACCTGTAGATCTTACCAGAAGATGAAAAGATTGAGTTTGATTTAAACCAAAACAAGCCAAGCCAACCTGAAAAGAGGTACTTTTACTCTTTGGCTCAAAGAACAAATTCAACTGCATGAGGATCTCGTCTGGACCCTGCTTGAGGGCAGCATTCAAAGATGCACAAGAAAGCAGTGAGATGAAGATGCCTGGTGCAGAAACTGAACTGACAAAGTAAGCAACAAACCAACAACCAACAAGAGGCTGAGCAGACCTGCCCCATTCCATCGCATAGCAGAATGCCCAATTATCCTCTAGACAGAGGAGGGCGGCTACCCCCCTCTAAGGGATTCCCCAACATCTGGAGGTGATCAATTAGCATGAAGAGGTCATGTTCATGGCTGTATTATTTCCAGCCCACTACAGCTTTCCCCTTCCTCTCACTCTGGACGGAACAAGGCTCACCCAAAGGCCCCAAAGCTCTCTTCCATCTGACCTACATATCAAGTCACTCTGGCCCCTTTGGGAACACAGGCTGCTGCATATGTCAACATCCTGACTGCCTGGGTGTTGTAACCCTATCTATACAGTGCTGATGAACCTGCCAAGCTTTTCCTATGCAAGCTTCAAAGATGGCAAGTCAAAAGATGCCTGTTCACTGCCTACCATGAGCTGTCTACTTTGCTAAGAGAAGTAGAAATGCTGGACTTCTGATCTTGGAATGTAAGTAGAGCCATAGATATAAGCCACGGTTAAGCTGAGGGTTAAAACAATGGTATGTGTGTTTTAGGCTATGAGCAATCTTGTGCCTCATTAGAATTTCAGAAAGAAGAAAGGCTTTGGGCAGAAGGGCTTTAGTAAGTCTTACGGACACTGAGAAGTGGAGAGAGCTGTCGAATAGAGAGCAAAGGGGGCCTGGAAGTTCAATGCTCCTATGAACAGAGAAGTGAGGGATGAAGAATCAATGGAGTCTGGACAGAAAGGAAGTGGGGTAAGAGCGGCACAGCAAGCATCGTTCTACTGACTCTCACCCCATGGTGCAGTATTTACTGCCCATGTGGCCTTCGCCCTTCAGGGTATTGAAATCCTATGATATATGATGAGAAGTTTTCCATCCCATAGCCTCAGCATCTTCTTTAGGATCAAGGTCATGGTGACCCATAACAGCTGAACAAAGAATAAAGCAAAAAGTGGCTGTGTGCGTGAAACATGTGATCTGTGGGGCCTGTGCTATATGCATCATCTCCCTTTTACTAATCTGATGAGGGCCAGCCCAGAGCAGTGGATGTAGCCTGGATGTTGACCTTCAGCCGGCCAGCCCTTCATCCTGGCTCATTCATCTGCTGTGTGTTATAGTGCGGGCAGATGATCCTTTCAGACCAGCTACTTCATTCTCCTAGAAATCTACCAGGCTACTGGGCTAAGGAAACCATGTTGATACTGACCTTTAGTAGGCATCCTCTGGGTAGATGTGGCTATAATTGCCTCCAGACTAGGTCCACTGGTGCTGTGGCAGCCCCTTATGAGAGAAGTCAGGAAAGCCATCATGAATTAGAATTTGGTTTCTAGTGCTGAGCCGAGCCCTTCATTGGAGACAATGATAATATTAACCATATTTTCCCTACATTTGCTCTCCACTAAGTGCCTAAAGTATGCCATTACCAAGTAGAGTGTGCTAATCTAGCATGGCTTCTCACAGCTGAAGAATGTGGGGAGGCGAGAACCAGGGCATGTCTCAAGGCCACACAGCAAAGGAATAACTACAATGCCCAAGCCTAGTTTTAGCATTCCCTTGCTGGCTTCCTACCCAGCTGCAATCTAGGAGACTCTTCAGCGGTCTCCAGACAGAACTCACGTCCCTAGTAGGAGTGACTATTGATACCCAGCAGCTGTCCCGTTCCCCTGTCTCTCGGTTGCAATGAACCCTTGTGCAGGTCTGGTGCATCACCTGAGCTTGTTCAGTTTGGCATGGTATCTGGCTCAAAGGAGGTACTCACAAAAAATCAGAACCAGTGAGTATCTCTCCATAGATGGGCAGATACACAAATTGGCAAATTGGATGCCCAACCACATGCTGTTGTTTTTTTGTTTTTTTTTTTTTTTCTTTATCTACCCTGGCTAAATGACATACAAGTCTCTTCCTCTGTATCCTTCACCTACTAGCCACCCTTCTGCCAAACTTCTAGGGATGCAAAGAAGGGAAGAAAACACATCCTTCTCTTTTCGGAGTGACCAATTGGAAATGTCTCACCGAGTTTTTGTGCAGGCTTCTCTAGATGCGTCCAATATGGTTAATAAACCCCAGGAACCTATGTGACTGTGTATAATTGGGGCCATGACATGAACACAGAAGAGGAGTTTCGGAAGACAGTCTACAGGAAGGGTGTGAGAAGGGAATAATGGTCAATGACTCAATGGTCAAGGGGACACATGAGTGGTCTTTCTGAGAGCCATGTACTATGTACAATAATATGAACCAATAAAAAATTGTAATGTAATGTATTTAAAAATTCCTTACAGTTGGGACAAAGATTTCCATAGATTGCCCAGGGATTTCCATTTGTCTGGAGTAGATAATCAAAGACAGTAGGCAAGAGTGACAGCCTGCGGGGCTGTGAGGGGCAGCCCTTGAGAAAGACCGTGTGCTGCCCCAGTCTCTGGCTTACTGTGCCACCCTAGCCATGCCCTTTATCTCTGTGGGCCCAACAGAGCTCACTCCTAAGGGGGGACCAGCTCTTAACTTAGGGAATGAATGTTGTTTTCAACTTTTCAAAACTGAGAGTATTGCAGGTGAGTTTATTGGTTTTGATCCAAACCATGAATGTGCTTTCAAAATCATTTTAGAGTTTCTAACATTAACTCTGAAACCCCACCTCTCTCTTTTCCCATCTCTCTCTCTCCTCTCTCTCTCTCTCTCTCTCTCTCTCTCTCTCTCTCTCTCTCTCTCTCTCTGTAGCTCTCTCTGTGTCTCTGTCTCTCTGTCTTTCTTTCTCTCTCAAATAAAATGAAAAAGTGGAAGAGGCCCAGTAAGGTGGGTTAGCAGGTAAAAGTACCAACTAGCAAGTCTGATGACTGGAGTTCCATGCCTGGAATCTGTTTCCTGGAAGGAGTAAATGGACTTGGACTCCTGCAAGTTATCCTCTGGCCACCTCAGGAGTGTCATGGTGTACACACACACACACACACACACACACACACACACACACGCATACACACATACACACACGCATACACCAGAGAAAAAGAGAGAGAGAGAGAGAGAGAGAGAGAGAGAGAGAGAGAGAGAGAGAGAGAGAGAATATAAAAAATCAAACTAAAAAGTGAAGAGGGCAGGACTAAGGATACATGCGTATATATGTATGTATGTATGTATGTATGTATGTATGTATGTATGTATGTATGTATGTATGTCACTGGCTTTACACACAGCCCTGGGTTCTATTCCCAGCTCCCAATATTTTTTAAAAAGAAAATTAACCAGTATTTACCCCAAATAAGAAGACTGTGTCCCTGAAGAGCATAGCGGAGGGAGAGTCCATACACACTGCAACGTTGATTGTGTAGATTCCCCAAATGACCTCAGCAGATTGAAAGCATCCGATTTATTTTCACTGGTTCAGTGAGTCAGAGCATAACCTTGTCCCCATGGATCTGAGATATCTAAAATAATATTTGGATGATGAAGTAAGCAAGATCCCTGGGTGATGCCGTCATAGATAGTTTGCATCTTTGTATCTGTTTGGTATTTTCAAGTTTTCTACAATGAAAATTAACCCTCCCCTCTGCTGATAAGAATCGCATAGCCTCCTCACCCCTACCCCAGACCCAAGTCATCTAGTGGAATCTCCCTCAGTTGCCAGAATGTTTGTTGGAAGTTTCTGGGCAGCAGTCCCACATGAATCAGCACGTTTTTGCTGAAAAACAAGACACAGTATAAAACACACACACACACACACACACACACACACACACACACACACACACACAGAGAGAGAGAGAAAAGGTGAAGTGAACTCTTGACTGGCCACTTTCTCTGCAGATGTTTAATTCTGCACTGATGGCCAGGACCCTGACACAGCCTCAGCTTCTGTCCCCTCAGCTCCTGGTCCCCCTGTATGGAGTCCCCTCTTGCTCCAGCACACACATACCTACCCACCTTGGCTGGAGCAGAAATATTGGCTTCAGAGGATGGAGCTTCCATGCTGGGCATGGGCATCTACAAATAGCACGAAGTGCTGTTCGCACAGGGTAGCTGAAGGCTGGGGCTCTGGGGGACATGCGTCAAAGCTCTGTAGATGTGATCCTTGGGAAAGGTTACCATTCCATCTCATTCAGCCTCCTCTTCTTCCTCATGTCTGGCTCTGCCAGACTGCACCCTTTCAGTGGAATGTTTGAGTTTCTGACCATTTTGTCGAGTGGGGATGGAGATGAATAGGTGTAGATGAGGAAAGTAGACAAGCTGGGAGGTAGGAGATGGGGACACCAAGGTTTTTAGCATCAGAGTGACCCCAGCAACTGGGATGGGATGAAGCTTCTGATAATCATCAGCTTGGATGAAGAGACCCAGAAAGGCTCAGGTCTCAGACCTGGTACCCTTGCCAAGACCTTTCCTGAGACGCTCCAGGGCTGCCTGTATGAGACAGGATTGGGTCCCACACAGCTGAGCAGAGCTGGAGTCCCTGTTGACACATTCCTGGTCTAAGCTCACTTTCCCTGCCTGGTTCCTATTAACACTGTGGGTTTCCAAGCTTTAATGGATATGCTCTGGCTGCAAGAGAGGGCTGCCCAGGACCGCCGGCTGCCAACCAGGTTGCATACAAATGAGACCTTCACAGCCCAGACACTGAGTTATTTACTAACTTTTCAAAAACAATTAAGCAAAAGCAAACCCCAAAACCTTGGAAGGCAGGCGGCTGGACATATGCTCCTTTATTGAGGGACAGCAGTCAGGCAGATTGGAGGATGTGTTTGTTGGTAAACTTCGGCCTCCTTAATTCCATGCTATTAATGCTGCATTCAGTGGATCCATTTAGCTGGGGATATGGTCCTTGGCACTTTCAGCATCTTGCTGGAGATGCCTCACAAAGACCAGTATCCACCTCTAAAGGAGTGGGCGGGAATGGGTACAGGGAGCAGGGCAAAGAACTGTCCTAAACTCCAGCCAAGATAGCATCAGCTTGGCATTCCTAGATCTTGGCCATACTAGCACTTGTCCTCACAACTGAAGGAGAAGACTCCCTGCCCTCCCTCTCCTAGGATCTCCAGCCCTTCATGGGAGTTAGTCTTCTTAAAGAGCATCTTTTCAGGTCAGACCATTGGGTACCAGGGCAGAAGATATCTGCCTAGGAGGATGATGTCTGAGGATGAGAAGTCAATAGAGTGTGGTCATTTTGTTTAGGTCCCTTAGCATGATATGGGAATCCTATTTCTTTGTTTGCAGTAAGTTTGGGACACTGTAGGTTGCCTCTGAGCCAAAACCTTTGGCATTATTATATATATTCTGCTTTCAAGGACAGGTTTAATCATCTATTTCTTTATTTGAAACATTGCATACAGTGTACATAGCCTTTAGAAATCATATTTACTATTGCACATGATGATAAAGGACACGGGATTTTGGAAAACCCTGAGAAGCACAGTTCATCTCTCATAAAAGCTGGATTTTATCAGAATAAACACGAGTCAACGGCACATGGGGGCCAGGGAGATTCCTGGATGGAACAAAGTGTTCCTTGAGCAACCACGAGGGCCTGAGTTCAGGTCTTCAGCATCGACATAAGAGCCATGCACAATAGCATGTGTCTATAAACTCAGCACTGAGGAAGCAGATACAGAAGGGCTTGCTGGCAGCCAGTTTAGCCAAGTCAACAAGCTCCAAGTTTAGTGGAGACCCTGTCTCCAAAAATATGGTGGAGACCTATTGAGGAAGACACTTGACATTGACTTCCAGACCTCCATAAACATGTGCATGCACACCTGCACAGACACACACACTCACATACTACACTACACTACACACACACACACACACACACACACACACACACAGAGGGGGCGGAGCATACTGAAAGAGAGAGAAGAAGAAAGCCTATAGACTGGCAGACACTAAGACACTACAGAAAAGAAGTATGCGTTCTCTACATAGGGAACAACATCCCGGCCCTATGTTGGTTCAGATTATTTCTAGAAATAGCATCTTTGAGTGTTCTGAATGAGGAGCAAGAGTTTTTCAAGACTGAAACACATCAGGGAGACTTTCCCAGTCAATAGAACCATGAGTGCCAACGTCACCAGGATGGACAGGGAGCTCACCTGAGGACATGGCTGGACAGTGAGATGTGTCTCCAGCATTGCACTAAGGAGGCAGCCCCTTGGCTGGGTGGAAGGGGAATCCTTGTGGCTTTAACACGGGTATCAGTATATCTGAGGTGTGGGTTCAGACTCGCTCTCTCTCTGGCAGCAGTGAAGAGCGTGAGATGGAATACGAAGAGTGTAGAATTAGCTAGATCAGCTAGGCGGCTCCCACTAGGAACCTCAGGGTAGAGCAATGAACAGTATAGTGCCACAGAGCAAGTGGACAGCCCAGGGATGGAGCAGCCACCAACATGGGACATAGGGATCTAACTCATGGGAGATGAGAGGAAGTAGGCAATTGAAGATGACTCCTGTCTCTGCAGCCATTGGATAATGGTGCTGGGTGCTGAGTGGAACATAGCTTCCTTCCCGCGGGATGCTTCTCTCTCCCTCATCCACCCTGCCCAAGCCATGGCTGTCAGTCACTACTGCGGCAGGGCCCAAGAAGTCATTTGTACGCTGCTTGGCAATCTGGATCATATCCACTGCTGCTTTCCTTTCATTTTGAGAATAAATGAAAAAAAAAAAAAAACCAACTCCTCCGAATGCCAGATTTGTGTTCCTGTCTAAGGAGATTGTTTTTTCTTTTTTACATCTGTGTGTACATTAAACAGCACGAAGAAAGTCGCGAAACTCGAGGACTTTCCCCAAAAGTAAATCAATTTGCGGTTGAATGTGCTGTGGAATTTGTTTGCAAACCTACAAGAGCGAAGCGAGCTTAAAAAAGATGCCGTTGGATGAGACTGCAAAGTTCTGGAAAGTTCTTTGAACACATGTAAACATGATATGTGTAAGCAAATGTTTAACTCGCCTTTTTTACTTCTACAAATTATATTATGAAATCAGACGTCTGTGACTCCTTAAGAATGTCAAATCAGAGGATTCCTTCAAAACAGATAATTGCCTTGTGTTACTCAGCTTCCAGGCTCTGGGCTCAGGAAGGCTGGGTTTCCAGCCCCATAGTAACTAGGAGCATGCTCCTGAAGCTGACTTCCACGGTGCAGGTGGTGGGGGCAGGGTGACCTTCGGGATCTCCATGAAGTAAGCCTGCTAGAAACAGACGACAGGACCCTAGAAGAAGAGTCCACCCCTTGTGCTTGCTCTCGCCCAGGATACCAGTGTGATAATGCTTTTCTTTCTTATCCTGCCCTTGATGGGTGAGCTTGGGGCTTGCACCCATCCTAGGGAAACAGGAGTGGGATGTACATTTTGAATCTGTCTGGTAGCTTCCTTGGCATTGCTTTAACTCTCTGATGGAAGAAGCGCCCAGAATTAAACTGCCCTCCTGGTACCATAAAGGATGGAATTCACCAGAGCCATGTTTGAGAGAGCCACTGACACGAAGCACGAGGCATAGGATAAGCAGTGAGCTTCTACTATTCCCAGCACAGTACACCATCCAGTTCTGGAGCAAAGAACAGAGAGACACACTACACATGTCAATATATATGCTCGCATATGCAATTAGCTGTCGTTACCAGGCACTTCCATTAAGGTTGCAGCCAGACCTGCAGAGAGCCCCCTCTGATAAGTGCAGGCCATTTCAGGAGTGCACAGCCCCATTGAATATTGGGTAGCCTTTCTGCTGCTGCACCCCAAGGGCGCCTTTGGAACCCTAAAGCCCAAGCTTGACTCCTGTTTGTGCTAATAGCAGTACTTCCAGGGGAGAGAGGACCCTGTAGAGCTTCATATGCTAGCAGGCATTAATTTCATTCCTTGGGTGCAAAGCAATGTCAATGGGACCATTATCACGCATATGCTCCTGCTCATGAGCCCAATTAAACCAAAGGGTTATTGTTGTCTCTCACCGTCCACAGCAGATGTGCAGATGATAGATTATGGGGGTGCAGTTTACAGTGTCATATTTTATTTATTCCCAATTTATTAGTTGCTAGTGGTAGCTCCAGAAAGGTTGTTTTACTTTGAAAACAAGCCCTCATTAAAATATAAATAAATGGAAGTCTAGTTCTAATTTTAGAAATGTAACAGCGTAGGTGTCCTTTTTTTTTTTTTTTTTTTTGCAAAATCCAGAGAGGGGTTTTTACAAATCACCCTTAGACCTGCAATAAATATCCCAGTCACCTGGGGACATCTGCTGCAGACAAATGACTCATTCCTTATCACATAGGGGTGATATTACTGGTGATAAGTTCTGAATAAGTAAATTTAGTAAGATAAAAATTTCTGTCCTCAAGGGGCTTACCCTCATTGTGTGAACTCTCTCTCCTTCTCACCTCTGTCTGTCTGTCTGTCTCCCTACCCTTTCTGTCTCCACTGTTTCTCTTGGTCTCTCTCTTTCTCTTTCCCCCCACTCCTTCCCTCCTCCCTCACAACACATGGATTCAATGATGTGTTTACAAATAGCCATGGCTTATAGTTAAGGGTTTGCTGATACCCCAAGAAAAGAAGGGACTGACTCATCCAACATCACCCAGTAATTCATAGAAAAGATGGAAGAGAAGCTTGGATTTTGTGTCCTCAAATTTCTGACTCTGAGGACCTAAAGGAGGAGATGGTGAGCTGGGCTCCATCCTGCGCTGACAGCAACCAGCCCTCGGCTCAGAGAAAGCAAGTCCTAACTGGGCATCTCCTGTGTCCTGTCCACCACTCTTTCTGCTGTGGGCACAGGAGGATGGCGTCTGATTTCGTATGGCCTTCAAGGTATAACCATCACCATGTGTGGAGGAAGCATGTGACAGTTTCAGCACTGCAGTGGAGTGCTTGCCTGTCCTTAGTGACCAATACTTCAGTTAATAAACCCCAACTATTCCATGTCTCACAAGGATTAAATTGACTTTGTAGATATACAAGCATGGACTGCGATGTTCAAGGGCAAAGAGGGGTTCACCCTTCTAGCACTTGGGTTTTATTTCTTTAAGATGGAAGGAGTAACATTCCCCCATGAGAAGACCTTGGAGGATGAAAGGAGAGGATCCAGGAGGGCAAAGCTCCTAGCCTGTCCATGCCACCCCTCTTCCATTAGTGACTGATGCAATGCTATTTGAGATGGAACAAAGGAACTCATGTGTCTTCTCATGGGACCATCCTATCCACAAATCCTCTTTGTTCTAATTTTTGGAAGTTCTGATAAAGATTCTAAAGCAAAGAAAGGAAGTATCTGGAAAAGCGTAGACCAACCATTGCCTCTCCAGTTCCCATGCCCTCTCCCACAATGACTCATAGCCTTTCAAGACTGTTGTGGAGTTAGCTGGTCCTTGAGCAACTCTTTCCAACACCAAGGTCAGAGATATTGCACTGGGGTCTTGCCACTGGCCCAAGAAGTATTTATTTACACTATGGTAAGGGGCAGGTGGTACTATTTGAGACTGGTTCCTCCTAGAGCCAGCTGGTAGTCAATCACTGCACATCACCACAACACACCTTCCATCTCTAGGGGAGTGCCAGAAGCTTTGGTGAATTTCCACACAAAGGCAAAAAAATTAGAATATCCTTGTTATAGTCTGAGTCTTAAAAGGAAGCTGCTTTGGACGTCTTTGGTGAATTTGCATTGTTAGGTAAGGAGATTTGAACTTCTACTGTGAAATGTCTCCTTAAAGCCATGGGCTATTGTGGGAGATTAGTTCACACAGCCACTCAAACTTTAAAGAACACAGAGTCCACAATCCCAACAAGTGGGGGTCAGTGGTTTTTATTCATTTGGTGGATTACAGATGTTTGTCATTGTTTAGGGGGGTTGGGTGTAAGTTGTTACTGGTTATGGTCAAGGGAAAAACTAAACAAAGGAGGTTAGAGTCAGGGATCTCTTTCTGAGAAGAAAATACATTCACCATATAGGAATGATAGGATAAAAGGGTAGATTACTGAATCTACTTTTAAACTAAAAGATCAACAACTAGTCTTAAATATTTTACATTGATACAAATTTAAGGTTTTTTTTTTAATATTATATATGTTTCTGCTCTTGTTTAAGGTATTGTACCTATGCACTTATTTAACAATATAATGTAAATTTATAGTACTTAAAAGTTATTATTACACACTATTTATGATATTTAAGAAGTACAGATTAGTAGTTAGTCATCTAACAATCAGATTTGTGGCCACGTTAGGTATGTTTACAAGGTCAAACAAAATACATTTTAAATAGATAGATGTTCTTCAAACACTTAAGAGACCTACAGAATATGACACTGAAGATGTTTTAATTACATAAGGTTTTTCATGATAGTGAAGTACTTCTGTTCAATGGTGGGCATCGAAGAACTCCCATATGGAGTTTGCTTTCTTTGTGGTAAAGTTAACCACTAGGCAAATTGCCTTTGCCTCCACTATTGACACTATGCTGTCTAAATTGGACAAGCAGGACACAAAAGAAGGCAACTGCTGAACTTTGCCAAGACAAGGACAGTCCTTCAAAATTTCTACCTCACAGAAAAGTCTGTCAGATATTCTAGGCCTGTAGGCTAAAGATGGATGCCCTAATGTTACAGAAGAACCTAGATGTCTCTGTCATTTCTATAGTTTCGGAAGCTGCTTACTCTGCACCTCCTGTTTACTCAGCAACATTATATCCTTCTTGGGTCTCTGATGGAGTTAAAGACTAGATAGTTATAGTAACATCTTTCCTTGTTACCAAATTCAGAAAAGAAACTCACAAAAGAGGTATAAAGTCTATAAAGTTGAGAGACATAAAAAGATAGTGTGGGGTTGGTAATATGTTAGGATAGAAAGCAAATTAGGTACAAAACTTTGAACTCACCAAGGTGGGATGGATAATAGAATATTTTCTCTGAATTTACCAAATGCAAGTTGACTAGACATTGTGAATATAATTCTTACTTGATAATAGTTCTTATGATACGCAGCTTTACTTTGCTAAATTTAAAACCTTCCTTTTTTAGACAATACCCAATAATTGTTCTTATTGTATATAGTATTACTGTGTTAGAGTTAAAAAAAAACTTTCCTTTTTATTTAGCAAAAATGGGAGAAATATTGTAGATTAATTCACACTGTCACTTCAAGAATACCAATAAAGTTAAACCTTGAATCAGAGGCTAGAGTCCACATGCAGCTGATCAGAATAAGCCATAGAGTTTTTGGCCGATTCAGATTAGTATAGAAAGACACAAGAAGGAATAACAAGAGTCTTAGAAAGATTTCACAGGCTTTTGGATCTGAAAAACATGGAGAGTAAGTTCAGCCCATTATTCCTCTGCTGTTCTTTGGATTTATCAGTTTTCTGTCTCAATTTCTGACTCCTGAGTTGTTATTATTAGTGCTAGAATAATTAAGGTGGACTCGTTAATGGGCCTCTTCAGCATTCTGAGACCTCAGGCCTGAGAGTAGCAGTATAGACTATCTTAAACTTACATAAACCAAAGGCTCCTGGGGCTTTGCTAGCAAGACCTTTTGCTAACAGAAGCTCCTAATAGGCCTGCCAGTCCACTTCCCACTGCAACTTGAGTTTTATGACATTTTTACTCATGGCTCCAGAGGATTCAGTCCATGGTTGCTTGGTACCATGTACCTGGGAAGGACACTGCCTATCAGAGGTCTTTTTTCATCTCATGGAAAACAGGAAGCAGCAGAAGGGACTGCCTCCACAGGTGTGATCCAGTGACTTACTCCCTGCAGTGAAGCTCTGCCTTCTTAAGTTTATAAAGCCAAAGGGGACGGGGGCACCAATAGCTGGCGACTAAGCATTCAAAACATGAGCCTGTAGAAGACATTGCATGTCCAAACATTGAGAATGTTCGGGACTGTGTTCCTTCCTATGACAGACCACATCTTCCAAAGGAAAACTGGAAGAGGCATTTCCAAATCCCTTCTGCATACAGATCAGCTGGAATCAAAGGTAGAGAAGATAGAGATGTACTGGAGTGTTGCTATCTGCTGATCTATGGGGTGTGCTTTCCTAATCACCAAAGTCATTGTCAGTTGTTCCAGAGACTTAAGACTGAGGTTGCCTTTTGTAAGTTTTAAGTCCCTGAGTCAAACAAAGAGCACTGAATGGGGAGCTGAAACAAAAACACAGAAATAATATAGACACCTATTGCTTACTCAATGACATGTTAAGAAGAAACATAAAATAAGATCATTTCAGTCCCAGCCATCTGGGTTTGAGTGTTTGGAGATGGACAGCAAAGCTTCATGAAGTTCATGTTGCTGTTTCTAACATACTTGTGAACAGGGACCAAAAACTGAATTAGATCATGTCTCCTTCTGTAGAGAAGAACCGCATCTTCCTTACACACACACACACACACACACACACACGCACGCACGCACGCACGCACGCACGCACACACACACTTTTATGAATGACAGGATCACTAAGTTTTCTGAAACAAAAGAATGATTCAAGGGTTGTAGTCTTCAGCAAACATTTCTTAGAATTTTCCCATGATGAGAGGCCATAGTGAGGATGTGGAATGGTTCTATGGCTAGCAGAATCGTAGATTTACTTCTTTTTGCGTTATTGAGACAATGAGATGAGGATCTTGACATTAGACCATTGTGGAAGCACCTTGACTGGGACTCCTAGGAATCATCCCTGCACCTCAAGTATTTGCGCCCTTCTCCTTCAAATTTGCATGCTAGGGTCCTACTCCCTGGTATAATGGTCTTTGAATGGTAAAGGGCTTTATCCTGATGGATGAGGTAAGCATAATCATGAAAGATGCTCCAAAGGCACGTATATTTGCATGCTTGGGCCCCAGTTCTTGGAACAATTTGGGAAGGATTAGGAGGTGTGGTTTTTTTGGAGGAGGTGTGTCATTGGGGGTGGGCTTTGAGGTTTCAAAAGCCCATGCCAGGCCCAGTTTCTGTCTCTCTCTCTGCCTCCAACTTGTGGATCAGAAGTAGGCTCTAAGCTACTGACCTAGCACCATGCCTGCCTGCCTATTGCTGTGATCCCTCTATAGAGGTCATGGACTCAGCCTCTGAAACTGTAAGCCCCCACTAAATGCTTTCTTTCATAAGATACCTTCGTCATGGTGTCTCTTCACAGTGTTAGTACAGTAATTAAGACAGGACATGGCGAGAAGGTGCCATCTACAACCCAAGTGCAAGCTCTTGCCAGATAGTAAAACTGCCGGGGTCTCAATCTTAGACTCCCCAGGCTCCATAGCTGTGAGAAATAAATATCTGTTGTTTCTAAGACAAGCTATTTCTGGTGTTTTGTTATAGCCTCCAGAAGAGACTCGGACATTGATATATGTACTAAATTAGCAGAGGGCTGGTAGGACGGTTCACCAGCGTTCTCTCTCTGGGACACACCCACAGGAGAGAAGACACTCCTGAACGTTGTCTTCTGACCTCCACACATGTCCTGCGGCATGTGTACGCCCACACTCACACCCACCCAAACACACACAGAGTAAATAAATAGCTGCAGATGAAGGGAATTGAGTGGAATCATGAAACAGAGTGCCCCTCTTTCTTTTTCTTGTGGTCTTTGCTCTTCCTTTTCTTCTAATAATAATGTTATTAATTGTTCTGTTCCCCAGTCCACTAACCACAAATCACAAATCTCCCAGAATTCTCTCCTGGAGAGCTAACAGGCAGACAGAAGCCACGCCTACCCACACCATCAAAGGCCAAATTTAACAGTAGACCTTTCCAATGACTAGAGGCAAGAAGGGGTGACTGACTTTGGCTCCCAGAAAGCCTAGCTTCCTTTCCTTCCTGCCCCTCCCTTCTCCTTTGCAGCCCATTTTCTGGATCCCTGCTTGCACGTCCATCTTCAAACAACAGCTCTTGGTCCCATGAGCTGATGAGGCCTAGCCAGAGGATCAGCTCTGGCGCGAGAGTCCAGGCATTCCCAGGGTTATAAGAAGAACTCTGTGGCTTGGTTCTGCTCAACCGATATTGCTCAACAGTTAGTGTAATCATATTACAAGCGCTTGTGCTAAAATCATATGCTGAAAGAAAATCACTCTGAACAGCAGCACCAGGAAGCAACAAAGGAAGGTTCATGCGTTGTCAAAAGCCATGAGGAAATCTGGGTAGTGAAAAGTACTGACAGGCAGGCACACACACACACACACACACACACACACACACACACACACACACACACTGAGACAGAGAGAAAGAGAGAAGCCCATTGTACAGAGGACAGTTGTGAACAAGCTCAAGGGGTGTCTAAGACTGAGTCTTCGTGTGTGTGTGTGTGTGTGTGTGTGTGTGTGTGTGTGTGTGTGTGTGTGTGTGTGTATGTCACAGTCTTCTTGGCAATATCAGGACAGCATTGTCGGGGATGGCCACCTCAGCCTTTGCCTAGACAACTGGGGTAAAGCCACGTTCAGCTTGATGGATTGGGATACTGTGCAATTATTTATTAGCTAGGCTTTCGCCAGACTAGACCTGGCAGATAGCCCCTTGCAAGCCCATGGCTTTTTTGGTGTGGTCTGGGTTTGCCTTGGCAGCAGAGGCTGCTGTTTCATCCCTCCTGTGGTTGGGATTAAGTCTATCAAAACTTAGAGAGTTCTTGTAATGTCAGGCAGGAAGATGAAAAATCAGCCTCCAGCAATGGCCCTTCTCTTCCTCCCTCGTACAAAGGAAAATCAAACTTTTTTAAAAAGGTTTTTTTTTTTTTTAATTTACTTTATTTTTAAGTGTGGATACCTGGAACCAACTTCAAACACTTTGAGATGGACGGTTTTTCCTGCAGGACGTGCACATAAACCTGAAACCCTGCCTGGGTTTTCCATTTCCTCTCCAGAGCAGACATTGTCCGGGGGCCAGGAGAGGCTCAGTAGCAAACCATGGTTTGGGTGGTACCCAGCGAACAAGGAAGGCCTCAAGGCCTCAAGGTAACCTAAGACTTGCAAGAGACACGTGCTGGAAGGGGCTGCAGCAGCTCCAAAGGGTGATGGAAACGTCCTCTGTGGGTTGTTTGTTCTATTTTCTAAATTGGTGGGGCAATGTCCTTTATTCTGTCCATCTTTCCATCTGTGACTGATTACAGCTTGCTTCTTCCAGCGTGGCTTGAAAGGGGAAGACCAATGTCAGAACAAACTGCCTGAGACCGCCTGGACCCCTGCAGGGAAGGGGGCAGCCCTTGGCTGAGGAAAACAGGCCTGATGTTAATTAAAGCCTGAGCATGTTTTCCAACACAGTGCATTTTGGAGAGATCACTCCAGAGAGATCCCTTCTACTGTGAGCAATGCCATCCTTTGCAAACACTTTTCATTTATTATTATTATTATTATTATTATTATTATTATTATTATTATTATTATTTTGTCCAGAGTGCTCTTGTTATCCTGTCCGAGTTTGTTTAGAGACAGGTTCTCAAATAGTCCAGGCTGGCCTTGAATGCACTTTGTAGCCAAGGCTGACCCTCAACTCCTAACCCCCCGACCTTGTAGGCATTGAGATTATAGGAGTGCACCATGAAGTTCACCACACCCAGACCATCTTCCTTTTTGACCTTGGCAGAAGCAAGGTCAAACAAGTGGAAGGCAAAACGAAAACAAAAGGGAAAAGAAAATGGGAGAGTTCCCTTAGCACACCAGGTTGAATGGGTTCGATCTCTTGAGTTCTCTTCTTTCTGTTTCTAAAAATCATCTATAAATCCCCCCACATACCATCACTAAAAGGATATTTGCACTCTTGTTTCATTTTCCTCTCTACCTACATTATTTTGCATTTAGAGTTTTGGTAGCTGGCCACTTAGCACTGTCCATCTCTCTGACCCCATCATGTGGTCCCGTGTAGGCTTTCACAATGACTTAAATTCTCGTCTGGGATGCTATGGACTCCACACAAGCAGAGTATGGCTCAGTGCGCCGGTTTGAGAAGAACACCATATTTGTGGCGACTGCTTTCTGGATTTTATTATTTCTTCTCCCGTTGTACATTTCTCAGTATTTGGTCTGGCTTATGTTTAAAAAAAAGAAGTAGTGATTTCCTCTTAAATGATGTAATTTTATGAAAGACCAAAGCCTTTGCAAAGTTGAATTTAGCAAGGGGAATTCCCAGTATTTATATGCGTGTTAACAGGAATATAAAAAGGACTCCAATTCTCCCACCAGGCAACTGCAACTTGTCACTTTTTATATATTTTCTTTCTTTTTTACCTACTTCTATTACCCCATCTTTTCCTTCCTTCCTTTCTTCCTCTTTCTTTCTTTCTTTCTTTCTTTCTTTCTTTCTTTCTTTCTTTCTTTCTTTCTTTCTTTCTTTCTTTTTCAGATATTTTAAGGTGTTTTCAAAGTGTTGGAGTCTGGGTTAAGAGTGGTATGAATAGAGGCTATGGAGAACAAGCCTTGACTTTGTAACATGGAATGATGACAGACTGTGAGACAGACAGTGGGTTTCCAGGTCCAAGAAGAGCCTTCACATTGCCTTGGACAATGTCCAGTGGAGGACTGACAGATCATGGGTGATCCTCTGGAGTAACTGGTATTCTTCCAAAGTCATGAGAAATGAATCATGAAGATGCCCAGGTGGTCAGGATGAGAATGGTGACCTGGTTGCTGAAGCTCTGACATAGACAATGAGAGGAAGCCTGCTGGGCTCCTGAGCATGGAGCAACCTCATAGGACTGTGTGGCATCTTAGCAGGGGTCAGGGATGAAGCCTTTATAGGTGTCTTGCTGAAGAGTCGGACTGTACTCTTTACAACAGGGCACCATCTTTAGCTTTAAAGAAAGCAAAGAAGATCCTTGTGGTTACACATTGCTTCCACCCACATCTACTTGACCTGACTGTTTGGGTTTGAACTCTGCTGCTACTCTTGGTGAATGGCATGGCCTTAGGCAAGTCCTATGCCATCAACATGTGAATGAAACTTTGCATGATGCCATGAGTGTGCTCTTCTTTCCAGGTATCAAGGTGGTCAAGCCCTAAATGGGCAGAAGGTTAGCAACCCTGGAGCCATGCTAGGAGGACAACAGGGGTGTGGGGTCAGCAAGACCAACTCTTGGCATTTTCTTTAGGCACTAAGTAGCACTAGAGTGGTGGCATGTGGCTTTCCCATACGGACCTTGCCTCAACTGTCTGACTAGGTTTATGCGAATTCTCACAGGTGGCCACAGAGACCAGATGAAATTAAAAACCAGTCATGTTGGCTGCTGTGAGTGCTGGCACAGCTTGGGGCCTTTAGGTTATAGGATTCTTCTCCTTGGTGCTGGGGATTGATGCCAAGTAAGTACAACTATTCTGTTTTGGACTCTTGAGAAGATTGGGTACCAAAAGTGCTGAACATGTGTTGGGAGTAGAGACTTGTCATGGAAAATGACCACAAAAATGTGTTTGATTGTGCATCTCAGTGTGACTCCAGAGATGCTCCCAGGAGCCTGAGTGAGTTGCTTATAGAAACTAACATTGACAGGAGCTAAGAAAACCTTGGGAATGGATTGAAAAGTCAGCTATAAGAAACCTGGAGAGAAGAGGGGATGATCTCAGAAAGCAGATGGCCAATTCACATACACCATGGGGAAAGCAAGCAGACAGGACACTTCAAGATGCAAGAAAGTCTCTTGGGAACAAAACACATTGCCTTCCCTTGGAAAGCCAGGCCATCTCCAGGAAGTGGGCACTGTGTCAGCAGAGAGGCATGGGCATCTGCTCCTGTCAGTCTCAAACTTCAAAACAAACACAACATCCTCTAGACATAAAAAAGGAAAACTTTCAATTCATCTCAGGGCAATAAACCTTTGAGTCAAGATCTTGAGAACAAGGAAGCAGGCCAACAGTGACCTTCCTCAACAAGAGAAAAAAACGGTACCTGGTGTAAAACTCCATCCATTATTCAAATACAAAAGTGAATTAAATACATTTTCAGACATATGCAAGTCTTCAGTATGTATATCTCATGGACTAATGCCTTAGGAAGTTTCTAGAAATTGCTTTCTAATGCAATAAGATGATAAAGCAATGTAAGAAGTGATGGATAGTTACTAACAGGAGAATGACAAAGGGTGAAGAGAAACATCAGGCTAAGAGTGAAGTAAAAAATTCTGAGGTCAAATCTGAGCACCCTGGCAGCTGGAAGACCGAGGAACCAAGAGGCATTTCCACTGGGTACCAAGTGCCAGTGTCTGGCTGTTGTGTGAGTCATCTTACGATTGTTCAAAAATTAGAGAATTCAAAAAATGAATCAGCAGTAACTATATAGAAAAATTAAGCAAACCAATTAACAATAATAGTTATTAACTCCAGGGGAAATAACTTCACTATCAAGAATGTTAATTATAGAGTGTTTCCAAGCTCAATGCACTATGGGGTTCAATATTTAACTTTTTCAAACACTTCTGACTTATGAAAGAAAAAAAGAAAAACTGTCTTAAAACTACATAGAAGGTGTGTGTGTGTGTGTGTGTGTGTGTGTGTGTGTGTGTGTGTGTGAAAAAAATCTAAACCAGCTTCTTCCATGGCAGGAGATGCTATTGCCTGTTCTATAGAACAAGATCCAGAGCAAGATCCAAAACTACACAGAGAAACCCTGTCTCAAAAAACTACGAAAAGAGAAAGAAAAAAGGAAATGCTGTTGAAAAGAGAAAATCAATATACTATTGTATTTTAAATATTTTTAATTGGTTTTTATTTTATGAGCCTGAGTACATTCCTGAACCCCATGTGTATCCAGGTGACTTCAGAAGACGGAAGTTTGTGTCATGCCTCCTGGTATTGGAATTACAGATAGGCTGTGAGACATCCAGTGTAGGTACTTGGAACTGAACCTGGGTCTTCTGCAGGGCTGACAAGTACACCTAACTGCCCAGCCATCTCTCCACCCCCACACAGCATACTCTTCTGCACTGTCACTAGACTGACAGTTAGAAAATCGCCAACAAATATCAAAACCTGCCGCCACTTCAGCTTTCTGCAAGTAGGAATCTGGAGGGTGGATTGGATAGACTAAAGAGCTCTCACTTTATCATAATTATTGTGCTAGTATTTGATTGTATCCATAATTCATCTGCCACTTTTATAAAAATTTCACAGATTCAAACAAACAGCTACCATGGTTTGATAGCATGGAGGTTGACCTCTTAACACTCATAGGAGGTACCTGAATGACATGCTCATACTTGAAGAAGAAAATGAGGCCATAATCTGAAGGGAATAACAAAAGAAAAACTGATTTATTTCCATGCACTGAGTCACAGTGGTAAGTTAGATAATAGATAGATTCATTATCTTATACAACCCCCAAACCAGCAGAACATTCATTACTACCCCCCCCCCAATGAAGCCAAGGAAGGCTAAACCACACAGCTCATGGATAGGTAAAGTGGCATGGGGACCCAGATGTGACTCTTCTCCATGCCTATTACTGTAGCCTGCACTGACTTTGGGATTTAGTGCTGAATGTTTAAAGGGTGGGCCATAATTGAATATGAAAAATCCCATAGAAAGAGGTCTAGTTTATACTCTTAGAAGGTCTCTCCTCATTGCTTCTCCCATCCTGGGCTGCATCCAGAGTGATTCCAAATGGGCACTAGAAATGATAGGATAAAAGGGTAGATTATTGAATATACTTTCAAACTAAAAGAATAACTAGTCCTAAATATTTTACACTGGTATGGATTTTTGTATGTTGATACAAATTTAAGGTTATTTTTACTATACTGTATATATGTTTCTACTCTTGTTTAAGGTATTTTTGCATATTGATACAAATTGAAGGTTATTTGTGTTAGAACACACTGTACATATGCTTCTACTCTTGTTTAATGTATTATACCTATGCAACTCATTTAACAATGTAATTTAAATTCTAGTCCTTGAAAGCTACTATTACAAACTATTTAGGATGATAAAGAAGTACAGGTTAGCAGTTAGTCACCTATAACAATCAAATTTGTAGTCACATTAGGTATGTTTTGAAGGTCAAACAGAGGTATATTTTAGATAGATAGGTTCTCTTCCAACACTTCAGAGACCTATAGAATATGGCATTTAAGATGTTTTAATAATGTAAGGCTTTTCATGACAGTGAGACATGTCTGCTCCAGGCAGCAACAATTTACTTCAAAAGAAGATAATGGTCATCAAGAACCTCCATATGGATTTTGCTTTCAATGTGACAAAGCTAGCCATTTGGACAAGAAACTGCCCAAGCTGCTGGCAGTATGTTGTCCAAATTGGACACAAAAGCAAGACACAAAAGAAGGCAATTGCCAAATTTTGCCAAGACAAGGTAGGAGAGTCCTTCAAAATTCCTGATTCCCAGAAAAGTCTGTCAGATATTATAGGACTGTAGGTCGAAGAGGAATGCCCCAACATTGCAGAGTAACCTTGGGGTGACTCTCCAGGCACCCAGATGTCTCTGTCATTTCTTAGTTTTGGAAGTTGCTTGCTCTGCTCTTCCTATTTACTTGGGTAATATTATATCCTTCTCGAGTCTCTGATGGTGTTGAAGACTAGATAGTAATAATTACAGATTTCCTTGCTACCAAATTCAAAAAAGAAACAAAAGAGCTGTAAAGTGTGTAAAATTGAGAGACATAAAAGCTTAAATTGTTTCTCTAAGAAAATGCTTTGAGGTCCAAAAAGATAGTTTTGGGTTGGTAATACAAGTCAGGTTAGAAAATAAATTAGATATAAAACTTTAGATTTATCAAGATGGGATAGATGATAGAATATTTTCTCTGAATATGCCAACTACAAATAGACTGAACATTGTAAATGTAATTCTTACTTGATAATTGTTCTTATTATATATAGTTTTACTGTGTTAGAACTAAACCCTTTCCTTTTTATTTAGGCAAAAAGGGAGACATGTTGTAGAATTGTCTTTTTGTACACTGTGAAGATGTGTCTTTCCCAAGGTGTCTTCTGATTGGATTAATAAAATAGCTAGGCAGCAGGGATACACAGGACTTCCAGGCATAGGGAGGACTCTGGGAAGAAGTGAGGCAGAGACACTGGGAGACACAGAGAGGAAACAGGAGGTGTGAGATAAAAGAAAGGCAAAAAGTCATGAGGCAAAACACAGATTAATATAAGTGGGCTAATTTAAGTTATAAGAGTTAGTTGGAAACCAGCCTAAGCCAAGGCAGAGCTTTTATAATCAGTAATAAGTCTCCATGTCATTACTTAGGGTTGACTGTGGAAAAGAAAGTCTGGCTACAGGACACTGCTAAGGCAAACTTCCCCCCTTTCACATGTAGCTTAGTTTTTCAGTGAGAGGGACTGCAGAGCGGCCCTATGCATTAGTCTTATATAATAGTTGTGACAAATGACCACCAACTTGCTGACTGCTAATTGATTTGTATTTATTTGTTGTCCTGAAGTTCTATAGGACAGACAGTTGACACAAGTCTCATTAGATAAAAAATCATGATAGGGAAGTGCTGTGTTCTTTTCCAAAGACTCTTTGTTTTAGAGAGTGTCTCAGTCCTTAATCTACCCAGGCTGGCCATGAACTTGTCATCCCCCTGTCTCTGCCTCCTGAGTTTAGGGATACCAGGCCTGTACCCCTACAATCAGCTTCTTTTCCCCATACCATAAATGTGGTCCTATGTTGTGAGGAGTGGGCAAGTGACATCATTGGGGGACATGACGCTGCCCATGGCAGAATGTCATCCTGAATACTCACCGGGTCTCTGAGTTGTGACATCTTTGTTCCTCCCCTCAGGCCACCTTGCAAGAGCATGCAGTGAGAAGCCTTGCTCCTTTATGGGAAGAACCACCTTTACACTCCTAGCACTCAAAGTAAGTGTTCTGCTAGCTCCCCAGTCCTCCGTTCAAGGATGACACCATGGTTCCCACCCATTCAAACCTGTGCTTTTGGAAGATGTCTGGATTTGCAAATTCAGGAACTTCAGGGTCTCATATGTAGGAGCAACTGAGTTCTGCTGGGTCCATTAAATCTGGGTGTACACTAGAGAGTGCTTGCCATGGATGGTGGGCAAAATGGACTGCAAGGTACTTCTTGAGATGTGCCCACCCACTGGGCCCAGGCTCTGTCTGTGCAAGGGATGCAAGGTAATGAACAGGTTTAAGAGTGTATTTAAAGCAAGCAGCCAGGGAACCAGCAGTGGTAGAGGCAGGAGACCTGGATGTGAGTTCTGCGATGCTCAGTGCCCTTGAGCCTATGATTCTTCTTCTGTGGAGGAGGGAAATGATACACGGTAATCTGAGTGTCACAGAGAGAAGATTGGAGTGTAAACATCCGGTAAAATGCACTTCTGAAAGAGTCAGGATGGGTGGACTGTGTCTGCTCTCCTTCCATCCCTTCCATCTCTTGTGAATGCCTCTGGTTCCTGGTACCTCAGAAACGGATGAGTGTGACTCTTGTAATAGAGGCCACTGAGAGAGGCTCTGGAGATAGTGGGGCTGTTTAGTGTTGGGGGGGTTGGGTCAGAGAGAGGGAGGTCTTCCATCTGGACTTTAGAGGACAGAAAGGGGAAGAAGGAAGGAAAGAGAGTTCTGGGGGGAGAGAAACCTGGAAAGTGCTGAGAAGAAGAGCAGGGCTGGAGGTCCTCAGCTAGCTGCTGTGTAGTGAGCAAGAAAGAGTCAAGAGGCTCTTATTCCCATCCACATCGCTCCAGAGCAGATGCTCCAAGGCTGGCATCAGAGCTGAGTCAGAGCCACAGCACATGCTCTACAAGCAGTTGAGTGAGTACACCTTCGGGCCCCTTTTAAGGTCCTAACGTGGCCCCAACACAGACTCCATCTCCCATCATCCCCATCACGGCTTGGGATTGTGGTGCTATATTGTGCATCCTAATAAAGTTTGCCTGAGGACCAGAGGACAGAGTCAGTCACGAGATTAGACACAGAAGTCAGGCAGTGGTGGCTCACACCTTTAATCCTAGCACTTGGAAGGCAGAGATCCATTTGGATCTCTGTGAGTTCAAGGCCCCCCTGGACTACATGAGATTGACTCAGTCTAGGAGAGAAAACAGAGCCAGGCAGTGGTGGCGCACACCTTTAACCCCAGTACTTGGGAGTCACAGGCCTTTAATCCCAACCCTAGGAAAGTTGAGACAGGAAATGATATGGGTGGGCAGAGAAAGGTATATAAGGTGTGAGGAGACAGGAACTAAAGTCTTTCGGCTCAGGAAAGCTTTGCAGGCTGAGGAGTCCTAGAGGTAAGAGGTGACTTGTTCCTTCGTCTCTCTGATCTTTCAGCAGTCACCCCAATAAGACCATTTAGGAATTCGTGTTACATGGGATGGTGCACACATCTAGCTCTAGGCTACAGAATGAACTACAGTTTAGACAGGCTGAAAATTAGATCAAGGCCACCCTGTGCTTCTGACTTAATTGTGTCTTGTCAACCAGACCCCTCTCTGCAATCAAGCTCCTCAGACCAGCCACATTCTCACAGGACACATTTCACTGGGGCCCCCTAGAGTGGTATTTTTTTCTTGTTGTAACCAATTTGAAATCACTGGTGACTCAACTTCGTTCCTCTCTTCCAGACAAAGGGATTGCAGGGTTTGTGAAGCTGAGCTCCCTGGGGTCAGGGCCTCCCTCAGCTGGGCTCACCTGTCCCCCATGGACTCATCCCCTGCTCTTGCCTGAGAGACTCTCTTCCTGCCCTGGACCAGTCTACATCTCTGCTTCACTCTGCCATCCTCCATCCCAAGTCTCCACTCACTTTGTTCTCATTTTAAAGGAAAAAAAATCACTTGCACATTTTATTTGTGTGTGTATATGTATGTGTGTGTGTATGTGTGTGTGTGTATGTGTGTGTGTGTGTGTGTGTGTGTGTGTGTGTGTGTGTGTGTGTGTGTTGCACATGGAGGTCAGTGAACAGCTTGCAGAGAGCAGCTATCTCTTTCTACCATGTCCTAGGTCATCAGGTGGCCCTTACCCAGTGAATCATCTCACTGCCCCCATCCTCATCTCATTATCTATTGTAACAGTCGCTTCTTCTCCCAGCTCTACAATTGGAGCCCCACCTGCCCACTGAAATCTCTTTTACCCAGAACAGCATCATGGAAGCCTTTCCTGGCTTATCTCAGTGTGGAAAAGACTCCTAAAGAATCTGATGAACTCTGGCCCATCCCAATTTGTCATCACCTGCACAAAGTATCTGCAGACACAAGACAGGCCTCCGGTACCTGTTACCTATAGCATCTTATCAAGGGACAGTTAGGTAGTAGTGACAGGAACCGTTTGATCAGCAAAACAAAAATCAAGGCATTTCTGACTTACTTCTGGGTCTTTAAGAAAAAAAAAAGTTGTCTTAGTACAAGCAATGAACACAAAGTGAGTCTGTAAGTTGTAACTCTTATAGCCTGCTTTGAATTCTGTTGTTGATGATACCAGGGTGTGTGTGTGTGTGTGTGTGTGTGTGTGTGTGTGTGTGTGTGTGTCCACCCAATCCCACCATGGCAAGAAGTTTCCAGATGCACTGTGTGGCAATATGAGCAGAGGATGGAATTCAAGGTCATAGGAGGAGCTGCGAGCAAGCTGCAGAGCTGGTGCCTTTCAGGAATGTGACTCTCTTGCCCTGAGCGCAGCACATCACTCAGACTCTCTCTTCTCAACTTTAACTGCAAGGCTAGGGGACAGTGGAGGTGGCTTCTTTGGGTTTCGATGAGATGATGTGCTCTCCGCCCTGGCCCTGGGTGGAGCGTGCACGGTAGGTACACAAAACACATCCACCCATTCCTTCACACTGCCACAGACTTCCCCGATTTTTCTGTTTCTCGGCCACACAATCTCATCCTGGCTCACTCAGCCCTGAGGCGCAGCAAGCAGCCCTTTGACATGGAACCTGAAACAGGAGGTGCTGAGATGGTGGGAAGCAGTGGAGGGGAGGGGTGGGGGAGGGATCCAGGAGCCACCTCAGCTGCCTCCATCAGGATGGCAGGAGACTTCCCGTCATTAGAGCTGGGCTGGGTTCCAGCTGGTACCCTGGAGGGGCTGCTTCAGACTCATTCCCAGCGCCCCAGCCAGCCTGTCCCCCCAGGATTAAGATCTTATAAACATCAGCCAGTCCTCAGGGGGCATCCACTGAGCACCCCCCATTGATTCCAGATGGAGAAGAGACTTTCCTGAGGAACAAATGCTAGCTTTCTCTTTCAGCAGGAAAAACACAACAGCTCAGCCATGAGTGAGGCAGCCTGAACGCCCCTTGCAAACCAAGTTCTTTCCTCCCAAGACTCCGGTAACATGGAGTTATGCCAGGAGCTGTGGGCTGGGAGCAGAGCGACTGAGTCTTGTACCTTTAGCTATCTCCACCAGGGCCTGCGCAGAGATGAGGGGCGGGGCAGGCTCTGGTGACTCCCTGCAAGCCTGCCTTGGAGGAGCAGTGCCAATAAACAACCAAGTGGCACACTCTTTCCACGGAAGCACATGCACTCCAAGAAAGACTTTACTGCCCTTAATTTTCCTCCTCGGGGCTGTGCTGTGGCTCTTGTCTCGATCTGGGCTTTGCAATCCCCAGCAGACTCCACTGAAAGGCTGTTCTTTTCAGGGAGAGGCAAGCAGCCATGTTACGGAAGCTCCAAACACATCTTCCAATAGAGACTCACCCTGATTCTAGCCCAGGCCACTCTACACATCAGGACAGGGTATTGCCTTCAACCCACAGGGCTCAGACCACTCTTTTGCCCAGTCCTCTCTGTGGGCCATGCTATGATGGGCAGCCATCATGTTTAACACCTATGGGGATGTTTCCATCCATATACAGATAAATAGCTCAACTCCCTTCTCTCAGTACACTCAGAATTCCCAATTTTAGAGACATGTTGAATTTCCAATTTCAGAGACATCTATGGGTCCATTCTGTCACTTTCTAGCTCTATGGCTTCAGAAAAGTCACACAGTCTCTCTGAGCCACAGTTCCTCCCATGGCCATTGTTATAGGTGCAAAAGAGTGTCTGTAAGACCTGGAAATCTGAGCAGAGGGCCCCTATGATTGTCCCCATCAGGAATGAAATGAAATACCCTGTGCCCCTCAACCCTCATTAAAAGACAAGGGACAGATGGTCTCCAATTCATGCAGAGCTCAGTGGAAGGCTTATTAAATTAGGGGAAATAAAACTTTCAGACATGGAAACTTCTATCTAAGAACCCAGTGTTCACTGCGTGGAGGAGATAAAGTGAAACAGAGTTCAAGACATATAGGCCACACCGGCTGAACCTTTTTTTTTTATGTGTGTGTGTGTGTGTGTGTGTGTGTGTGTGTGTGTATCAGGACTTATCAGGATCTCACACTTTCTGATGTGTGTGGTGTTCTCTTGGGGACTTTCACCTAGACTCGGTGATGGGATGTCCTGGGGATTTGTCACTGGTTTGCACACATCTGCGGCAGGTGCACAGTTCAGGGACCAGGGACTATGCTAAGCTTAAGGTGTGTGCCAGGCTCCAGTTTCAAAGTTTTCTGCAAACCGACTTGCATAATTTTGTAGGCATGAGTGTCCGTGGTCCCCAGCATCCTGCCAGGATGTGAGACTCAAGACCTTTGCTGTGAATGGAATAAATCACAGTGCCTGAAATAAGGTCTGCACTGGCTCTTTTCCCTCTGTGACTTCTGTTATAGTTCAAGGCTAGACCTAGGATGTCACGCAAAAGTGTCAGGCCTTCACTCTATGCAGGGGCGGGAGGGGAGCCGTTTTCTCTAAGCCCATTGTTCTGATACACCAGTGCAGGGTGATCTCACTGCAGGAACACTGATTCTGGGGATTGGTGAGCAAGGTGCTGACTCGGCAGGCATGAGCTTGGATCCCCAGCAGACACATTAGACGCAGGCTTGGAGGTGCATGCCTGTCATCTCAGAGCTGGGAGGCAGAAACAGAGAGCTGGGGCTCCCATCTAGCTAACTGCTAAGCTGTAGGTTTAGTGAGAGATCCTGTCTCAAAAATAAGGTGAAAATTGATAGAACCCAACAACTGATGTTGACCTCTGGTCTTCACACCAATGCATAGAGGCAAACATGTATATTCGCACATGCATGCACACACACACAGAGACACATGGGCACACAGGGACACACACGCATAGACTTTGCAAGCACATGTCCACACACACCCACACATCAACTCGAGTCTGTCCAATATCCAGATGTTCCCTTTCTCTTACAGAAGGATGCTCCAGGGCTACCCACCAGAGTTGCAGAAGGACACTAAAACTTCTGAAATGTGGTCCACAGTCAACATTGCTATGTCGACCAAAATGTAGTGGGCTCAATTCAGGTTCCACAAACCACACTTCAGTGAGGGGGGCCAGTCCTCTGGAGGAAATTCTCACACATGGAATCTGGATATGAAGTGAGAGGAGGTTTGGAAATATTCCAGACCAGATCCATCCCTGAGTACCCTGAAGCAGAATAAAGAGAAAATGAAAACATTGGTCCATGGTGTTCTCTCGGAAACAAGATCCATCCTAAGAGTGGATGAAGGTCTAAGGACCCTTGCAGCCTTGTAGACTGAGGTGCTTAGCCATAACTGCACTTGGTAGCAACATCTATGCAGATATCATATGATCTGTTCATTCATCCATTCAGCCAGTCTTCAGTAAGCCAGACACCATCATCATCTCATGGGTACATGGAGGTAAATCATTTGTCCATCATAATGAAGAGAAATGAGTGTTAAGACAGGTAGTTGTACAGTGTCCAGATGAGAGAATGGATCAGCAATTTTGTGTCCCAGCTGGGCTGGAGTGGGGTATGAGGCAGTCAGGGAGCTCACTGAACTAGACAAATCTGGTCTTTGCAACAATGAACTCAGAGGGCGTCTGTGAACAACCAGAGGGCTACACACACACACATCCCTGGGGAGGTCAGATACAAGGAATGGGAGTCAGTCCTTCACCTGCAATGTCTCTGTGTGTGAGCTTGCACTGTGCACTCTGCATGGTCTATAAAAGCTAGCGGCACCTCTCCACCTTAGCAGTAGTTTGGCCAAGACTCAATAGATTGGAGAAGAGGGTCTCAGGTATCTATTTCTCCCTTTCCCTTGTTCCTCATCTTTGACACATTGTAATCCTTTCAATGCATTTTCTTTTTCCTTTCTCTTTCATTGGTTCATACATAAGAAAGAATAGAGCATGGGCAACCCCACCATCCCTAACTGATCACATCTCCTTGGACCACCTTGGGCATTTGTATACCACCCTGAGGCTGCAGAGCATTGAGGACAATGGGGACAGAAACAGGGAGATGAGAAACTGCAGAGGCTAGTGTGAGAGGAAACAAGACCCCCATGCTAAGAAGAAAAGAGACCCCAAGAAAAATAACTACAGCCTTGGCGAGATGGTTCAGCAGATAAAGGTGCTTGCCACCAAACTTGATGACCTGCGTTCAGTCTCAGAACCCACATGGTGGAATAAAAGAACTGACTTCCACAAGTTATCCTCTGACCCCCATAAATGTGCTGCAGCATGTGTGCATGTGCACACGCATGCACGCAGGCACGCACAAATACCAAATACATGTGTTTTTTTAAGGTGGGAGTAATTTTCTTCAGTAGCATAAACACTGTAAGTTGCCTGTGCTCCAGTGCAGACCCCTACACTTGCCCGTGTAAAAAACCCCTAACTAAACCCAATGTGCTATCAGAAAGACATGAAAGACAGAGATGGAGTTGTGAAGAAGAAGGAGGAGAAGGAGAAAGAGAAGAAAAAGAAGAGAGGGTTCAGTTAGATGGGGGAGAAGAAGAGAGGGTAACACAGTGAATATAATAAAAATACATTACATATAACTATGTCATTGACAAAAAATAAATCTAAAATATCAGTTTAAAAGAAGAGAAACCAACAATAAGCAGATGAGGAAATTGCAGAGGCATGGAGATGTAGGAACAGGAGGAAGAATGAGAGCTCCTTGTGGCCGCCATCCAGCCTGGGATCTGAGTATCACGGGGAAGCATGCACCAGAGCCAACCTCGCCTCTCACTAGCGTGGCCTCTGGCTATGCAGCCTGAGAAGGTTACCTGTGTATCTCTGTTCCTCACTTCTCTCACCAGGAGAACAGGGATACCCATGGCACACCCCCCTCTGGGATGGAACTAGGTACATTTACTCATCTGCAAAATGTGAAGTACAGGGCGTGAGATCAGTGCCCTACTCTAGCATGTATTTTTACTACAAATGTAGAAATCTGTAGACCAGGAGGGACTGGCATGTCCAAGAGCACAGACTGTCTCGTGACATGGCAAAACAAGAACTCTGCTCACTAGCTGAGGCATGGCCCTTTCTTTCTATTCTTAAGCAAGAGAAGAGTGGCGGCCAAGGGTGGCCTTACCAATAAACAGAAGAGCCTTTTCAGGGCTGGTCCACTCTCAGACCCAAGACATTGTCCATGGTGGGAGGGTGTCACAGATTCACCATTGTCACCTCAAGTAGGACAAGGGGATGCAACAGAGAGATGTGAATGGCAGATTCAACGCAAGATTCCCACATGATGAAACTAATAATTCCCATCAAGACCCAGTGACGACCATGATGTGATGGGATACAACCCTCGGTTGACAGGAGTGGGGTTAAGTGGGGCTGTGTGCAAGGTGGAATGTGCATGTGTAGTACAACCTGCCCACACACTTTTGAGTGTGAACCTGTAGATGGACAAACACGCATGTGGATGTGTGGAAATGCACGTGCATTTGTAGATAAGTGTCTGCCTATGGGCAGGTATATGGAACCTAAGCATGCATGTATGCACTCCTGCGTGCAGGTGGCTGAGTGTCTACAGTCTTTGCCTGTGCTTGTGAGCATACATCCCGCATTCAGAGAGGTCAGATGCTGCAGACTTTGGCTCCTTGCTCACTTGTTCTTTCCATCTCCACAAAGTCCTCAAGCATGACTCAAGTCAGTACCGTGTGCGTTATCTGAGAACTTTCTGGAAATGCAGAATCTCAGCTTCCTTCCAAGGCCTCCTGAGTCAGACGCTGAAGGTTATCCAGACCCCACTGCGGCGGGGGGGGGGGGGGGGGGGTGTTCTGAGCATATTAAAGAAGTTCAGCCACTAGAGGATGAAGTCTGCTGTGATTTCAACCCACACAGGGTGTGGTGCAGAAACCATGACCTCAACAAGATGTAGGACATGGACTTGAAGGAATCACTCTACAGACTTGATATCACTTCTCCATGAAAGAAGACTCATCACAGTTCCAAAGTCAGAGATGAGGAAATGTGATCAGGAGAGATACTGATAACCGAGGTCAAATGGGCTTCAAAGGCCCCCCAGAAAGCAACCCCTTCTTTGCAAGGCAATGGCTGTCCCTCAAGATAAAGGCACTATTTAACTAAGCTGAGAAGGGCTTCAGAGGGATGACTAGTGACTTCTCTTGTGTGTTGACCTTGAAGCCACCTTGAAGAAAAGTCCTAGCTAGCCTGGAGCTTTGCTCATCAGCCCCCTATGTCAATGACAGGTTCTATTTGGTTCTCTGTGGGCATCCTAGGGCTGAAGGTGCCCACTTTGACTCTGAACGCGGACCCCCTATTTGCCAGAGGTAGGTTGGTGCACACCACCAACCATCTCCATCATGGGTAAGGAGTGAAGAAACTGGTCTTAAAAAGGTCGTGCCTCAAGAACCTGTCAGAGACGTGCAAAGTCTGGGTTGATTTACAAACACACACATGGGCCAGGTCATTACCATAATTAGACAGAACTTTGGAGTCTCTCATTGTAAGTTTCCTGATTGCCCTAGGGTGTCAGTTTTACCAAATCCACCCTGCATATGGGGAAACTGAGGCTCAGGTGGGTGATTGACATTTTTCTAAGTCCTCATGGGTCCTGAAGGGGGGTGGCAAGCCCTTCACTGTCTGGCTCTCGAGTCCTTGCTCACTTCCCTCCATCCTCACAGCCAAGACTTGGTATTTTTGTTTCTGACTCAGCCTGAGATAAGAGAAATCTGGATGGCCCGTGAGATGCAGAGCTACGTGCGAGACAGGCTTTAGCAAGTCACTTCGGGTGTCCAACTCTCTCTCTTGACTGACGTCCTGGCAGTTCAAGCTCCCAGATCCCAGTGTGAAAGAAAAATAAAAATATCTGCCTCATTTTTTTTGACTCAACATTTCCTGCACTCAGAATAGTAGATGCCCTGGCTGAGTAACACTGTCCCTTCTGGACTGACAGGCAGGATCCCTTCCCCTGCACTCTAACCTCTTTTCTCTGCACTGGGATGGATTCATGTGTACCTAAAAGCCTCTTTCTGAGAAAACTGTGGCCATATTTGAATTCTGTGGACCTGCTGGTACAATTACCTCGCAGAAATGCCCGCCAGGCCCCTCACTAGACTCTGGCCAATGCATATCCTTTTACCCTTCCTCTTACGTCTGCCTTTGTTCTTCTCTTGGTCCCACACATAGAAGCAGCCACACTGAATGTGTATGGCAACTTAAATATCGGTGTGTGTTTATGTAATACCTGTAACTTCCACCCATGTCACTAGATCATATTCTCTACGAGAGTGTCTATCCAATGCTGCATCGTGTGTGTGGGGGGGGGCGGGGGGGGGTGTTGGGTATGGGGAGACACCAGCCAAGAGCTTACTGAATGACCAAATGAACCAAGGAGCTTCAGCAGTTCCTATGCCAGTCTGGGCCAATGCAGGCTCTACAGCGCCTCCTCTATAAGTAGATCAGCTGTGCTGTTACATGGCACCAGTGTCCAATGGTGAGTGAAGTCAATAGTGAAACACGTGGATACTGTGTCTGCACAGGGGCCAGAGGAGAGTATGGACATGCCAGCCCTTGTCTGGCCTGCTCACAGGCTTCCAGGAGCAAAGACTGGGGAATGGGAAGTGCCCTGAATTCCTGCTGTTGCTGTGACAACACGCTCTGACTAAAGGCGTCTTAAGGGAGGAGAGGGTTAATTTCAGCTTATGGGTGACATTCCATCACCAAGGGAAGCCAGGGCACAAACCCCAGCAGGAACTTGGTGCAGAAATGGATCACAGTGGGCTTGCTCCCTGGCTTGCTTGCAGGCTCATGTTTGGCTAGCTTTCTCATACAGCCTAAGACCCCCCACCTAGGGATGATGCTGCCCACAGTGAACTGGGACCTCCTGCATCACTTAACAACCAAGACAGTTCCTTACAGACACACCCACAGACCAACCCGCTATACATAATTACTCACTTGAGACTTTTTAGGTGATTCTAGGCCGTGTCAAGTTGACAGTTAATGCAAACTAGGACAGCCTGTGACTGAGCTCCAGGGGCATCTAAGGAGTCTGGGGCCTTGAAAACTCGATTCTACCTCAGAGAAGTATAGGCTACCCCTCTGGGATGTGATTCTGGAGAACAGCGATGAGGTGACAGCCAGATGGGAACAGAGTCCTGAAGGCCTCTGGCAGCTACCCTGTCCCTCCCTATGCGGACTGGAGACTATGTGGTCCCACAGCCTTTATTCTTGTGGACACTCATTCTTCTGGCCATGGAGACTGTACAGAACTGCACTTTCCCAAAACCTATAGGTTCAACCAGAGGCAAAGTAGTAGGCCCAGAGTCCCAGTACCGCGAAAGAGAAGGGGGATAGTGGGGGAGAGAGAGGAGAGAGGAAGAGGAGGCCATAAACATCTGTGAGCTTGGGAGAGCCTACACTAAGAACCCTTCTGGGCAGAGGAAGAGAAATACAAATTTCAAGCTGACCCCACAGCTAGGTGTTGTGGCGTAAACAACTCCTGAAGGACACAGTGGTCATCTATGGACCTGGAATTCTCATAGCAGTAGGCTTTAGGCTCGCTGAGACTATGGGCTTGGGCAGTCTGAACTACAGTGACCTCATGGATAGATGGCCAAGAGCCATTGCATCTGCCTGTCAGATTGAGGGAGGATTAAGTAAGATGATGGTAAGTAAAGTGCTTCGGTGGGGTGTGACTCACTGCAGGAACACACTGCGGATTAATCATGTCATTATCATTGGCAGGAGAGCCAGGCTCTCCTGTAGACTATGAGTAGAGAGTCAGGAGAGGCACAGACCCATGTCCCCACTTCTCCCATTTGCCTGGAGAAACACAGACTTTGCGGAGTAGACGAGCCTCCACAAAGGCATCTGTGAGACTGTTCAAAAGCACAGGCCAAGCTCACCATGACTTTGCAAATCTCCAATATTTTGCACTAGGCCATAGTGTCACAGAGCTAACCAGTTATGTCCAGTGGACAGTTAAGCCACTTGAGGTCAGAGGCATCCTATTTGAGGCTATACAGGATAGAGGGAGGGGCTGGGCTGTACCCCTTGGACCCCAGGCCCAGTGGGCTTCTCCTCTGCCTCTCACCTTTTTGGAGGATAAAAGTGCCATGGAATACAAGGTCAGTTGTTCACTGGAGGCCAGGTTCTCCTGGCAGACTTTCTTGTTTATCCCTCAGCAGGATGGGTATGGCTCATCAGGGGCCTTGCCCTATCTCGAGGCACTTGGCGGCTTCATCCTTACCAAGATCTGAGATGAATCACCACCCACTGAAAACCCACATAGACAGGTGAGCAGGGCTGCTGGCTGGGAGGAAGAGTAAGTTCATGTGGTTCTTGTTAAAGGTTGAGAAATCCTGGTGAGACCATCGCACAGAGGAACAGAAACCCACCACCACCATCACAGAACTTTACAATGACCACCACAGCTTTGGACTCCGGGTTGCTAGGAGCCAGTCTCCCACCTTCTGCCTGGTACAAAGGATAAAGACAGATGGGGAAGGCAGCATGGATGGTCAGAAACAGGGCTCATGAAAAGCACAGAGCCCGTGCATGTTCTGGGACTTGGGCTCTGTCCCTGAGCGCTGGCAGAAGCAGGTTCTCACAGTTCTGGGCAATGTACCACCCTTCTTCCTGCAGACTATTCCACCAGCCAGAGCAGGCCAGGGAGAACTGGCATGGCCTGTCTCAACAGCACTAGTTTATGCCAACCTTGATGCTTGCTGTAGGGCCAAGAATAAGGTACTTGTTTATCCACCTGCCTCTTCTATCCATTCCTGTTCGTCTGTGTAACGAACATGTGTGTGTGTGTGTGTGTGTGTGTGTGTGTGTGTGTGTGTGTGTGTGTGTGTGTGTGTGTGTGTGGTGAGCGGTAGGAAGTGAAGATGCTCACAGAATATTACTATGGGCTGTGCTTCAGCGGCATGCTTCTGATTTTTGCAAGATCTGTAGGAAGGGACCAAGTCCCCTCTCACATAGAAAAGGAGACAATGACTTTGACATAATTCTTGCTTCACAGAAAAACAGAAAGATATTGGGTTTCTTCTTCTTTTAGATTTATTTTATTTTATGTGCATTTACCTGCATGTATGAATGTGTACCATATGCCTGGTACCTGAACAGGTCAGAAGATCATATTAGATACTCTGGAACTGGAGTTATGGATAGTTGTGAGCCACCATATAGGTGCGGGGATCTGAACTCAGGTCCTCTTGAAGAACATCCAGTGCTCTTAACCACTGAGCCATCTCACCAGCCCCCAGAAAGCTATCAGTTTTAAGCTCTATTTCTGTCTGCCTCACTGTATTACCTGTTTCTGGATATTTGCAAAAGCCAACAACAGAGTCAATGCCTGGCATGACATGTGGTTTCACAGAGGTCACTCTTAATTCTCATCTTCATCTCCCTCGCCCTGTCCCTAAATGTGGATATGGCAGGGAGACATTGCCTAGGAAGGCTGGTCTGAGGAAGACCCATGCTACCATTGCAGAGCAATATTGGCGCAGCTCTTTTTTTTTTTTTTTTCAGAGCTGAGAACTGAACCCAGGGCCTTGCGCTTGCTAGGCAAGCGCTCTACCACTGAGCTAAATCCCCAACTCCATTGGCCCAGTTCTTCATTCTGCTTCAAAATGCAGCTGCACCAGGATTTCCCAGCTTGCTCACCTGGAAGAGTCGCCATGATGGTGAAGGAGATGGTGTCTAGAGATGTGTCAGTACAACACCTGTTAGCCACAGGGCTGTGAGTAATTAATGGTTCAGCCATTCCTTATTGTCCCAAGAACTGTGGAAAGGCAGGAACGAGATCAGCAGAATACACCAGAGGGATTTCCAGACAGTTCATAGCTTTGGGCACATCTCCTTCAGCACCTCTGGACTGCACAGACCTGTTCTCACAGCCTCTAGCATGGGCTTGGGTAGCGACTGTGGCTAATAGCGGGACCCCTCCTCCCATGGAGCAATGGAGTCTGTGGCACTAACAGATCTCCTGTGTCTTTTCTGAGCACTTCATTCTGAGAGACTCCACACAAGGAAATAGATCTTGGGTCCCCCTTTCTCGGGGCAGAAATCCAAAGAAGGAACACTTATCCCTGGTGACAAATGAGTCAAGTGATGGAGCCTCGTCCGGGGCAATGCAATGTTAAAGGCCCTGGGTACACTGATGGCTGGCAGGCACTCAAAGGAAGTTCTTCAGTCCTCTGACTACATTTCCTTGCTTTGACAAAGTACCTCTGCCATGTTTGACTATTTGGGGCCTGTAGAGATGGCTCAGCCGTTAAGAGTTGTGTTCCCAGATGGCTCATGACCATCTCTCATTCCAGCTGCAGATGATCTGACACCTCTGGCCTCCACATATGCACTTATGTGACCATAGCTACATATATGTACACACACAGAGACACCCCTATATATTAATTTAAAATAATAGATGTAAGTCTCGAATAAACTTACTAGTTTTCTTTTAGGAATTACCGCAACTTTCCCTATTACTTCCTTGAAATTTTTCTGTCCCTGACCCTATCTTCAAAGTTCTAGTTTTGATATGTCTTGAATGTAGACTTCACTCATGGCTCATCCACCCAGAGATATGTCTATATTGTGTAGGGGTCCCATGAGCCCACAACCCCCAGCATAGCTTGGGAGAGGCTGAGACTCCATGTAGAGCAGTGGTTCTCATCCTTTGGGGGGGTCGCATATCACGTATCCTGCATATCAGATATTTACATTGCTATTCATAGCAGTAGCAAAACTATAGTTAAGAAGTAGCAACACAATAATTTTATGGTTGGGGGTCACCACAACATGAGGAACTGTATTAAAGCGTCGCAGCCTTAGGGAGGTTGGGGAACACTGATATATAGGTGAACATACCTTACACCCTTACTCTGTCTCCAGTCTGTGACCCCTCTAAGTAGGAAAACACACTGAGTCCGAGAAGCTGGCATTTCTGTAAAGACCAGGGACTTGGAAGGAAGGACTGAGATCTGTACAGGAGAAAAGAAACAGCCCTGGAGATTCCCACAACCCCATAATGCTAGACTCTGCTCAAATGAATAGAGAGTCCCTAGAACAGAGCCAGGCAGCAGGCAGACCTGCTGTGGTGGGAATGTCCTGTCATGTTGCACAAGGCATGTGTGTTTGGTCTGCAGAACACCGCAGGACACAGGTCAGCAAGGTGGCTGCTAGCCACATGTGGTCACTGAACACCTGCCGAGTGACATCTGTGGCTGAGAAACTGAATGTCTGATTTGCTTTCGTTTGAATTTAAATAGCCACTTCTCCAGGTGGCTTCCTTATTCAGAATAATATGCTCTTCTCTTTTCTCTTACATTTCTTCACTCCTAAACATTCCAAACCCAGTACCAGGGACCAATCACTGTACTGCTCTGGGAGTCTTCTAGGGGGAGAGCACTCATGATAAGGCAGGCTGCCGTGGAAAGCTTGCCCCATGACCCCAGACTGGGTGTGGAAGATGTGTTCTGGCTAGCACTGTGGGGCAGATGACCCTATAGCCCTTGAAGCCCCCATGAGCTCAGTAAGCTAGGCTGAGGTAGGATGGGAGCTGTGATTTCCAAAATGGTGCATGTCATGCTGGGGATCAGGGGCTTCCCCCAGAGAGGCAAGCCCCCCCCCCTCATATATAGAACAGTTACTCTTAATCTTCTGGGGGCCAAGAGACCTTGGATCTGTAGATTTTGCAAACAACTTCGTGACTGAGTTATGGATACAGCAAAGAGGGACCTCCGAGGATTCACAGAAAGAGTGAAATGGTCATGGTCACACATCTGATTTTGCAGGTCCTTGCATGATCCAGGGACAGACACCTGAAGAAGGGCAGGCCAGGAGCCTGAGATGGAGCAATTGTAAACACACTGGGTGGGGGGTGCTATGTGAGCGGGGACAGGATTGTGGGACAGGGGAGGCTCCTCAGAAGGCCAGGGATAGAGGACAGCTCTGGGATGTTGTCAGGGCTCTAAAGAAGTCTGTCTCTTGTCCCTGCTTCAGGCACTGGGCCCCCAGATGGCTTGCTCCCAGACTGCAAGGTGTGTCTTGTGTCTGCTGCCATCAATGAAGCCGCCCATCTCTCCCAGCAGAGGCACACAGGTAGAGCAGCTCTAACAAGACAAGAGAAACAGGTAGCCCTGCCCAGGGGCCACTGAGAGGAGATTCATTCCCCCATTGACTTTGGTGTGGGGAATCGGGGTCTTCCTGATCCATGGTGGCTCACCTTTCCCATAGTCAAAGGAAGTGAAATCTGAGCACCAGTCAAGAGTCTACAAATGAGGCAAAAGTGCCTTCCCGCCCTGGGGCTACACTAATGACTTCCAGAAGGCCCAGCCCCTTCCAGCACAAAGTGGGGACAGTGCAGGGTGTACCCCTGCTCCATCCCGCATCGGCAGCCTCACCCAAGGGACCATCTTTAATTAATCCTCTGTTACTGTTGAAATTGCATGGTCCCGAGGGGAAGCCCAACTAAGCAAGAATATTATTTTAAACACACACTGTAAACAACACTGGTTCTCTGAAGAATTCTGAGGTGCTGGGGTGTTGACCCATTCCCTGCCACTGTCAGTCAAAGCCAGGATTTTGTGTCATTTCCCAAATGAAGCTCACTCTAGTTTATTCCTTACCCTTTTCTAATGACATTAGGGCAGAAGCAAAGAAACATATCCAGTATTAAACGTATCTGGTCTCCTGGAAAGAAGTTCTTTAGAATGGGCTTAAAGGACCCTCGTTAAATAAGAGCGCTAGCTACCAAACAACAGCAATAGCTAACAGAGTGTGGGCCTTGTTGCTGTTCTGAGTCATAAAGCCTGGCAAACAGGCATGCACACATAAACACATGCAATCTTCCAGCCAGACACACACAGGTAAACACACGCGTTCATCCAGCCACACACACAGGTAAACACATGTGTTCATTCAGGTAAAGCACGGAGCAGTTTAGTGTGTGTTTAGTCCGCGTTCAGGAGGCACAGACACCTGAAGTCAGGTGCTCAAGGTGGAAGAGCTTGTGAATGACAGACTCAGGCTTTGAGCACAGGCAGTGTGACTTGGGGGTGTGTATTCTTAGCTACTGCATTAGACCAGATTGACACTTTTCTCTTCCCAAACCTCTGAACTGATTCAGTCATTTGCAGGAATAAATCCAGGTGGAGTTTAACCCCTGTCTCCTACAGCCTCGCTTTTGAAAGTTAAATGTGCACAACTTTTTCCTTGGCACTGTCCTCTTTTCTCATTTTTTCCTTTCCATCCACAATTACTTAATTGCATGCATAATTACTTGTATGAGAAATTGGTTCCCTAGCATCAGACAAGTGCTAGGAAGCAAAAGCATTGCCCCTGAGGCCTCCAGCTAGGTGGGATGGATCACAGAACAAGCTGCTGTCTTTGGCTTCTTTTGAAAAAATGACCTGCTTTCCTTTGGAAGGGCTAGAGAGGGGATTTGGAGAGCACATTTCCCCCAGAAGCTCCCCTGGGATGGCTGTGAACTTGGCAAACTAACTCCAAATTACCCCCAAAGCGCGATTTGTTCCCTAGCAAAACAGGATAATGGTCTGGGGCAGACCTCGGGCTGCTGGTGAGTGGGTCACCAGAGCTGGGGGAATGCACTCTTCAGCGAGGATGTTTGGGAAACAATTATCTTGCTTTCTTTGAATGAAAGCTAGTCCTGCATATTGTGTGCATGTTCCAAGATCAAATATAGTGCACGGTCTCCATAGAGTCTCTTCCTTTCAGGAAATTATTCATTGATAAAGTTGCTGGCCCAGACAGCCAGCTTCCTTACAGGAACTGCTCTCTGCTTTCTGAGAATTTGCAGACTGGGCAGGAACTGCTCCTGCTGTTAATGAGACCTCTTCCTTTGGTGAGCAAGCAGCCTTACCTCTGCCCACCTTATGTCATCACAGTGACCTGGAAGCAGAGTGTGGCTCAAGGGGCAATAAGGACACACTAGCTATGAGGGACATCATTTCCCTGCTTGCTCCAAGCAGGGAACCAGTGGCTAGATGATGGCGCACCATTCACTTGGGCTGTTAACTACTAGTCTATGTGGGGAGAGGCACTGGGTTCCAAAGTGCTAAAAAGTCAATGGCAACAAGACCCTCCTCTAGCATCTCAGTCTGTGCTGGTCCAAGAGGCAGTGTCATGCCTGCAAGGGAGAACAAGAATGCTGCTGTTGTTCACACGTGCTTATCGTCATTCCAGAAAATAATAGTGCTTACAGGGCTTATGTTCTTGTGGATTCTGGGCATTTCTAGAGGTAACCTGACTTAATCCCTTCAATTTATACCCATGGGATTTGTGCAATGGTAGGGACCAGCCATGATAAAAGCAGGTATAGAGTTGGATGCCAATGTGGACATGAAGAGTAGGCCAGGGGAAGTCATTTGTGTACAAGAGTCACACAGCCTCTGAGAAGCAAATACTAGCTAGGCAAAGAAAAGAGACCCCAGAGTCCCAAGCATTGTGCTTAGGATAGTCACATTTATGAGTCCTTGTCTAGGTACTGAGTGGGTTTTGCAGCCGTAGTTCCTTATATTATCCAGTGTTGATGGATGCACTGGATGTATTTGAAGATAAAAGCATTCAGAAAAACATCACATAGTTACTAATCATGAATGGATGAGGGTGAAGAAAGAGGTACAAAGGGGCCTTCTAAATTTTAGCCCACAAATATCTCTCAAACTCCTCACGCTAAAAGCACTGGAGTAAAGTAAGGAGGCATGTTTCCAACAGAAATTCAGAATTCTCCTTCACTTAGGTGAACGCCTCCCTCCCCATCTTTCTATTTAGATCAAGTAGTGTTATCTTTATTACTGATGAAGTTGAGGATCACAGAAAAGGAATGCCTCATGGCTAAGCAGGGAGAGGAAGCCACAACCAGGGCATCATGCTGTTGCTTAGCATGATTTTTTGTGGGGTGCCCAAGAACCACTTGCACGCCAGAAGCTGACACAGAGAGAAGACCTAATGCACGTCAGTACCTAACAACCGCTCCCTGAACTTGGAGAAACTATCACAGCAGCCTGTCTACTCCATTAGTCAATGGAACACTGGTTGAGAATGCACTGCTCCTACCTGAAGATAAGCAGATGCCAGGAAGCAAACAGCAGGTGTCTGGACAGAGTTATTAAGGAATGGAAGGAGGACATGAGTTTTACAGATACGTGTACATGACTCATTAGGGATGAGTCCCAGACACAAATGAAGAATTTGGAAAATACATGCAATGCATGTCCTTGAAAAAGTGTTTAAGGAAGTGGGGAGGAAGGATTATAGGAGCCAGTGGGGTCAGGGACACCACAAGAAAACCCACAGAACCAACTAACCTGGGCTCCTAGGGACCACAGAGACTGAACTGACAACCAGGAAGCCTGTGTGGAACTGACTTAGGTACTCTGCATGTATGTTACTGTTGTGTAAATTGGTCTTCTTGTGGGACTCCTAACAATGAGCACAGGGGCTGCCTCTGACTCTGTTATTTGCTTTTGGAATCTTCTCCTCCTCCTGGATTGCCTTGCCCAGTCTTAGTAGAAGAGGAGGTGTCTAATCTCACTGCACCTTGATATACCATGGCTGGCTAATAGCCATGGGAGGCCCACCCTTTTCTGAAGAGAAACAGAGGAAGAAGGGTGGATGGGGAGGGGAGGAGGGACTGGGAGGGGAGGAAGGAGAGGAAATATTGGTAGGGAGGTAAAAACATAAAATAAATAAACAAAACAAAACAGAAAAGAAAAAGACAACACAGAGGGATTAAAGAAGATGTGGTGAGTGAGCTTATTAATATTTTTGTTTCAACTTGATACAACCTAGAGTCCTCTGGGAAGAGAATCTAAATGAGGAATTATCTGGAACTATGTGACCTTTGCTCATCCTGTTGGGTAGGAAGACCCACCCTGAATGTGGGCAGCTCCTCTTCATGGGCTGGACCCTGGACTGCAGAAAAATGAGACGCAGAGCTGAGCACTAAGCAAGCAAGGATGAGTTGATCGTTTCTCTGCTCTCACTGTGGATGTGATGTGACCAGTGCTTGAATTGCCACCTTGATTTTCCCTCGGAGGTTAACTCAAAGTGTCCATTTCTTTCTGTGTTTCTTCCTGAGTTTATCGTCTGGCACATTCTAATTCACACATCTATCTCTCTCTTTCAATAAAGTATAGTTTCCCTAGTCAGTGAATTGTCCAACATCCTTCATATGTCAGAGTCATCGGAAACATTCTTAAGAACCTAAGAATTTGATAAATGAACTCTCCTGGAGAGTCACGGCTCCCTGACTTATGAAGAAAGTAGTTCTGTGTTCCTTTGTGGCTGCTGTGATAAATCCCTTTCGGCAGAAACTGCTTGGGAGAGAGAAGGTTTGGTTCACAGTGCATCACCAAAGGAATTCTGGGTGGAAACTCAAGCAGGAACTCGGAGGTGGTCCTGCTCGCTCTTCCACACAGCATCATCAACAAGCAAGGAGCTCCGCCCATAGCCAAAGAAGTGTATAAGGAACCACGGGGAATGCTACTTACGAGGTGGCTCACAGGCAGGCTTATGCTCAGCTAGCTTTTTATCCAGCCAGGGACCCCTGCCCAGGGAATGGTGCTGCCCGCAGTGATCACGATGATCTATCCCCCTCCTGCCCTGCCCTGCTCCCAATCAGCTACCAGTCAAAACAATTCCACACTGACACAACTACAGGAACAGTGTGATCCACTCCACACAGCTCCTCAGTGAGGCTCTAATTCTCAAATGACTCCAGACTGTCAAACTGACTGACTGGGAAGGCTTAGTCAGAACAAACACTTCACTTGAAGTCAACAACTGTTGGGTTTCCCCATCAGAATTTTCTCACTTATAAACTATTGTTCTGTAAAAAAAAAAAAAAAGAAAAAATTCTTCTCATTGCTTCCTAAATGATACAGTGTAGCACATATTTTCATTAACATTTACACCTGTGCTGGGGGGTGCAGATCATCAAAATACGATGTGGTGTACAGAACAGGATATGTGTTGAATGTACTAGAATGTGAGGCAGTTTTCTAGATGGATTTTGGTGTTCGCTGGAGCCCTAGGCGTGAGTAGTTATTGGGTACTGAGCACATGCCATGGCGGGTGCTCTGCTCGGCCGGGGAGACAGACTGTGCTCCCGAGTAATTAACACTAAGGACAGAGACAGCAAGCTCAGTGAGAGAACTAACGTAGCATTGAATAAACAGCAGGTCGGCACTTGAGTTTAGCAAAGCACCATGTCCTTGGGGTGGCACATTTGGAGGCAGGGTCCAGATTAAAGAAGCGGCAGGCAAGGATGTGCTCCGTGGGCACACCAGCAACGGGCGGAAGGAAAAGAAGGGTGTGGATGGACCAGAACCACCTCATCCCATAAAGGATGGGATTGAGTGGCACTTCCTGCCCAAGGGAAGGTGCCTGGAATCAAAGTGGCCTGTAGGGAACAGGCCAACAGCCCAGGGACCCCAACAGCCAGCAGTGCTCAGCAGAGGTACTTCGTCTCACTTTCTATGCTGAAGGCTGACAAGCCATCCAGCCATGTCTCTCTCTCTCTCTCTCTCTCTCTCTCTCTCTCTCTCTCTCTCTCTCTCTCTCTCTCTCTCCTGTTGTTGATTTATTTTCTCTTTGTAAAATTCTCATTCTCAAAAAAAAAAAAAGTTGAAAGCAAGCCGGGGGGGGGGGGGGGGGGGGGGAGGTGGCGGCAGCGGCAGCTCACGCCTTTAATCCCAGCACTCGGGAGGCAGAGCCAAGCGGATCTCTGTGAGTTTGAGGCTAGCCTGGGCTATAGAGTGAGTTCCAGGACAGGAGCAAAGCTACACAGAGAAACCCTGCCTCAGAAAAAAAATTGTTGAAAGTAGAACTTCTTATTTTATGTGAAATTTAGAAACAAAAATTGTTTGCAAGACAAATACAAAGAAATAAATCTCCTGACAAAGCCAGTCTGGGAAATTAAACATTGATCTCCTCACACCCAGAAAGTCTTGGAGAGCCAATTTGTCTGAGTCTCAAACTAACTGGTGACAGGATTGGAGATCTTAAGGCCTGACAGACCTGAGTAAACCTTTCCCCCTCCTAGGTATCTTCTCTATAGGAGAGGAGCAGAAAAGGAGGAAAAGGAGGGGGAAGAAGAGGAAGAAAGTGAAGGGCTGACCGAGCCTGGCCAGCAGCAGTGAACAAGTGACTATTTCCTTAAGAGAAAAAAAAGAGATTTTTATTTATTTTTAATATGTATCTCTGTGTCAGTTTGTGCAGATAGATAATGGCAGGTGCACCCAGAAGCCAGAGGCTTCATATCCTCTAGAGCTGGAGTTACAGGTGGGTGTGAGCCACTTAGAGGGCTGCAACTTGAGCCTTCTGCAAGGGCAGTATGTGTTCAGAGCCTATGAGCCATCTCTCCAGACAAAGCCGCCTGATTCCAATAAGATGGAAGGAGAGCACCAACAGCCAAGGTTCTCCCCTGAGTTCTGCCTGTGAGCATGGGATGTACACACAGGAACTCTGACACCTCTCTCTCTCTCTCTCTCTCTCTCTCTCTCTCTCTCTCTCTCTCTCTCTCTCTCTCACACACACACACACACACACACACACACAACTTAAAAAGACATCACACCACAGACACAGTCATGTGGATTTTATGCTGAAGTCATGATGTGAATGAAGTTTGCATCTTCGAGTTAACCCTGGTGATCAAAGGCATCTTGATTTCCTGGTTTGGGGTCAGGGAAGTCATCAAGACAAACCTTTGTCAGAAGCACAGTTGAATTCTGGGCTGGGTGCAGCAGAAAGTTTCAACTGTAATTTGTTTTTTTTATTATTATTATTTTAAAGAGAGGTGGGGACAGACAAACATGAAAACAAGTGGGACATTTGTGAACAGAAAGGGTGTTGCTTGTGCCCATTTTTGAAAATGAAAATAAAGAAATGGAGAGACAAAGAAACTGGACAAGGAGAGACCAAGTAGGGAGTAGGGACATACCAGGTGCACCCTGGCTCTGATCTCAGTCAAAGAGGACCCCCCCTAGGGCATTTCTTCCTAACAGCACTCCATTCTCATCAGCACCCAGCCTGGTGCTTCCCTGGGTTTTGAAGTCTTAAAGATGTCACACTCATGCTATCTCATTTTGTCTACTAGAACCTTCATTTGGGAGTACCTTCATGTGTGGGCAATTGGGTCAGACTGCAAAGAATGGAAGGTGCAGTGTGTGTTGGGGTCATATGCAAGCTCACCAGCATGATATCTCAATCAGCTACCTCAGGAGGCCCTTCTCCACGCTGACAGGATCCTGCCCAAAGTCTACTTTCTTCCTCTGTTCTCTGCTTCTCTCTCCTGCTCCTTTGCAGCTGTGGTACCAAATACATCTCAATTAATCCCTCAAATCAAACCATTTGATTGTCCTGACCATTGAAGAGACACCCCAAGGTACCTCGGGGTGACAACTGAATAGTCACTAAGTGAAGATGGGGTGTACTAGATAGCTTACTCCAAGGGTAAGGCTTCTATGTTGTCAGCTATTAAGGTACCTTTGCCCATCACCAGATTTTAGTTTGGTCAGTATTAGAAAAGGTTTTATGGCTGACCATGAAGTGTGTGTGTGTGTGTGTGTGTGTGTGTGTGTGTGTGTGTGTGTGTGTGTGTGGTGTGCATGTGGTGTGTGTGTGGTGTGCATGTATGTGGTGTGTGTTTGTGTGGTGTGTGTGTGGTATATGTGTGTGTGTGTGTGGTATGCATGTGTGTTTGTGATGTGTGTGTGCATATGGTGCATGTGTGCATGTGGTGCGTGCGTGTGTGTGTGTGTGTGTGTGTGTGTGTGTGTGTGTGTGTGTGTATGTGTACATCTAAGCTTGATGACTCACATAAAACTTACACACATTTATATCTAGCATTCAGAACACATGAGACTCAGGAGCTACGTTACATCTGGATAATAAAAGATAGCTCTGTCTATCTATCTATATTCTTCTCCATCTCTTCTCCCTTTGGGGAAAGATGGGGGACTGGGTGAATAAGCTAACATGGAAAGACAAGGGTAAGCTGCCACTTTAGGAAGGGTGAAGTGACTACTAATTTTTGAAGGCTTGTTCTAACAGTCATCTCAAGCCGAATTAAGAAGAACAAAATTGATTTTGCTAAATTGAAAACTTATCCAATATGTGGAGGTTTTAATAAGGTTCTGATTCTGGTCTCTGGATTCTTAGGAATATTTCATGTCTGGCTTACAGAGAGATACATTTAAACTCACAGTGACACCCCCAGCCGCTGCTCAGGAGCCCTGGCCCTCAGCCCACAGGAACCAATGGCCATCCCCCCCCCCAGCCCTTCTGCCTTTCTCCCTCCTTAGCTCTCCTGTTTATTGTCAAATCCCTTCCTCTTACAAGAATGCATTAGTTACGGATGGGGCAGGGGGTCGCTCATGGAAGTCTGCCCCTTACTGATGAACTACAGGCCACCACTGATGGACTCTGAGGATGCACACACCAGTAAGGAGAGAACTGGCAGCTTCTTTGCATGCAGACAGTTTTTTTTTTTTTCAGAAGAAAAATAATAAAAGAAAGAGAGGGAGGGAGGGAGGGATGAAGAAAAGAAAGAGAGGGAGGGAGGGAGGGATGAAGGAAAATGGAAGACACTGTTCCCATCTTCAAAGTAACATCTCTCCCAGACTTCCCCTCCAGCCTCTGAATTTGTAGGCTGGTAACAATCTAGTTTCCCACAGGCCTGATCATGTGTGACAGTCCCCTCCCTGGACTCCAGGTGACACACAAAGGCAGGGTGGCTCTGAGTTGTCTGTTAAGCAAGTCCTCTAAGGCTTCTATCATCCTGAATTGGATAACAACAGACAATTTATGAAGTCACCTGGAACTTTGGTTCCCTTGGCTGTAAAGTAGAGTGGACCACTTCATTTAATCAAGAGAAACATCAGATCAGCCCATCCGCATAGATAGATTAAAAAACAAAAAACCCAGAATACCCATCAAATATATCTAAGTCATGAAAAGCAAGGGCATTTTAGGAAACCGTCACAGATCTGAGAAGACTGAGGAGACGGGATGACTAATGTGCTGTGGTGTCCTGGATACAGTTCTGGAACAGGAAGAGGGTGTTAGTGGGAAAACTGGTGCGGTCTGGAGAAAGCTTGTGGCTGAGTTAATATCATTGGGGGTGATTTGTTAGCATAAAAATGTCCAGCAGAGACTCTAGCTCTGCTTTCTGTGCATCTTGTCTATAAACCTGCAACTACTAAAGGTAGATATTTACCTGGAGATGGCTCACAGGTTAAGAGCACCTACTGCTCTTTCAGAGGACTTGTGTTCAATTCCCAGCACCCACCAAGGGCCTCACAATCATTGGCAACTCCAGTACCCGGGGGATCTGATGCCTCCACAGGTACCAGACATGTACACGGCGAACAACCACACAGAGGCAGAGCACCAATACACATGTAACAAATAAATGGTTTTAAGTGGCATTTTACCTTAAAAAGAACAGGACTGACAACAATGTGCAGCCCTTGTAGCTGCAGTAGGAACAGGGGTACCGGATGGGGCACAAGGCTCGTCCTTCTCATCCTCTTCCCTTAGACAAACGTAAAGATGATCCCATGGCTGCCTTGGCACCTTCAGCCAGGGAGCAGATAATTTGTCTTTGGTCTGAAAAGAGAGAGAAAGAAATGAAAAAAAAAGCAGAAATAATTGCTGAACTCTGTAATTTAGACAAATGGACTGCATTATAGCAGGGGAGAGGGGCCGGGATAGGATTTCAATTGTCTAAATCTTTTGAGAAAACCAAGGGGAGAAGAGGAAAGCCACTCATCATTACTTCTTGCCTTTGGTGCCAGCTGCTGACGGAACTTGGCAGGCAGGTTGCTGAAAGTCTGATCTTGGAGGTAGAAAAATCTCAGCTCCTGTCCTGCCAAATGCACTTTGCCACACACACACACACACACACACACACACACACACACACACACACACACACACACACACACACATGTACACTACACTTTTCTTCCCTCAAGTAGAACTTTCCTGGGGGAACAGGAAAGAATTTCAGAGGTCCGTTTGGAAGCAAGCCATGTGGGGTTTTCTGGAATGCAGGCATCCAGTTGCCTCTGCCTCTGGTTTCAGTCCCACACCCACCAGAGCAAGGATATTCCAGCACTGGGGGAGAAAGCCTCCATTTCTGCCAAAGAGCCTCCTCCTTCCTCCATCACCTTGTACATCTGTATGGTCCTTTGACATAGAGACCACTTAAAAGACAGGAGTTTCAGCAGGTGTAGTGCCACACATCTGTAACCCCAGGACTCAGGAAGAAGAAGAAGAAGAAGAAACAGGAACATCCTGAGTTCAAGGCCAGCCTGGGCTGTAGAGAAAGAGACTCCAGCTAAGCAAATGGCAGCGTGAAACACTGCAGACAGATGGTAATCGCTGAGGACTGCCTGAAGACTCTAGATTTTCCATAGTGATGTCCCCAAGTGCACAAGGAGATGGGCTTCAGCTCAGTTCCCTGGTTATATAATCAGTGTTCCCTAGCGATTAGAGTGGTTCCCTACTTAAATCACCACTGAGATCTTATTGGGAACAGCAGTGGCTCCCCAAATGTGGACTCAGGTTGGGCAGCCTGAACATAAAGCTTAAGAGTGTGGTGGAAATGGGGCTGGAGAGATGGCTCAGGAGTCAAGAGCACTTGTTGCTCTGGCAAAGGACCAAGAGTTCATTCTTAGCACTCAGATGATGGTTCACAATCATCCACAGCTCCAGTTCCAGGGCATCTGATGTCCTCTTCTGACCTCTGCATGGACAGGACCCACGTGTGGTACACATACATACAGATAGACAGAACACTTATACCCATAAAATGAAATAAATTAGTCTAACAGGGGAGTATATTTAAAATGCAAGCTTTAGACTGTGGTGTGAGTGTGAGGACTTGAATTCAGATTGTGTAGAGGCCATGGAGGGTGGATTCATCTTTAAAGTTAATCCCCAAGATGTGGGTGGGGGAAGACAGACTTCTGTCTGGAGCTTATTGGTCATCCATCCAATGAACTCCTGGTTCAGTGAGTGACCCTGTGTCAAGAAAGAAAATGGACAGTTCTCAAAGAAGGCATTACTATTGACCGATGATCTACGCATACACACAAACACACACATCTATGCATGCACATGAACATGAACATACAGCCACATGAACAAGTGTATATGGAGAGGGGTGAAGTTCTTGGCTTTCTCCCTTTAGGTCTAGAATAAGAAGGCTCAGAGTCAGACAACTGTTTCTATAGGTGGCCCTGGAGCCCATTTCAGTTTGGCCATCACTGGGGACTGCCTGAAGCCCAGGGGACTTGGAAATCACAGGCCCATGGTGTCGTGTGGGGGAAGGGCTCTTCCACAGTCCTGGGTGATGGACTAACCTGACCAACTTTCCAGACCAGAGCCCCAGCCAGGTGCACAGCCTCTCCAGCCACATGGCAACTTCAGGTTTGGTGCCCAGGTCCAGATCTTCTACAGAAAACAACTCTGTCTCCCAAGAAGCCAAGGACCCTGAGGACAGCAGTGTGGCCCAGCTGGCTTTCTTAATGATTGATATCTACCTCCATTCCTTCAAGAATGACTGATTGACTTTAGAAATCAACACCAAGTCCATCCAAAACATCACAGCAACACATGACCAGAAAAAAGGCAACAGAGACTATGACTGCTCTCTTTCCACAGATGCTTCTCAGGCTCTCTGAAAAAATGACTTGATTTCCTTAGCTGAAGAATGGGCTATGAGAAGCCACCACGAGACCTCAAGACCGACAGCAGCAAGCCACCTGCCTCTGCTTCATGTTGGGAAGTCAGCTAGGGACCCTCCTCACCCTTGGCTTCCAGGAATCTGTTCTGACTTAGTTTCTTCCCAGATCCTAATCTGACCCACAGATTTTATTTCCAGGATAACACCTGTCTTCCAGGCCTTCCAGCTGGGCTCATTTCCCTCCGTCTTTGATTATTACAAGAACTAACAGAAATCTGGATTGAATTTATTTCTTCTAAGTCTTCAGAGCCATTTCCTGTCCCACACGAAGCCTCGTGGGTCAGGCACCGTGCACTGGCCGCTTGAAGGTGTCTTAGTCGACACGCATGTCCATGTCCTTTCCTAGGGATAGCAGGAGAGGGGAAATCTAAATAATCCCTTAGCTAGGTATCAGAGCAAGACATCTACTTCGACAAAACTGAAAGTCAAAACAAGCTATCATCACCCTTCCAAAGTTGTTGTATTTCCTTCAACTTCAGAATATGGTACCACTAAATTTTCTTCTAAATAATAGGATGGCTGGCAGCAAAGTGGTGGGAGCAGAGGCATTACAAGGACCCAGCAGCTATGGGGAAAATCGAGCTACAGCTCATAGCCAACACTGGAGATTGTCACCAATCTTCAGCCAGTGGGCGAGGACTTCCGGTGATACCTGAAGACGAAAAGCGTCAACTGTGGTGAGATTTCAGAGAACGGGCAATATTTCCAGCTGATGGACGGTGTGGTGCTGAGAGGAGGCTGTGGAAGTGTCTCCATGATCCAGGAGTGTAAGCTCCGTGCGCGGCAAACTTCATTGAAATTCTGAGCAGTGGCATCAAGTCTTACAATGCTGAAGACAACGAGAAGCTCAAGACTATGGTAGAGTTTCAGTGCTGGGGCCTTGAACCGACTGACTTCCAGCCCCAGGTTGGGTTTGTTGCTGAAGGTCTGGAGTCAGAGACAGTCTTCTGTGACAGTAATCTGCAGGAAAGGGTTAAGGAGTCTGTGGGGATCATCCAGGTCACCCATCAGTTTGTGAACTGTTGAACTGTCTTCCTGCAAACTTACTTGTGGGGACTGAGAAGAGAGGAAGTGCCCCTCGCAGCAGGCCCCGTGGAGACTTCTCATCTCTGACATCACAGTGCCCTCACTCACAGTGCCATCACAGTGCCCTCACAGTGCCCTCACAGCCTGCATGCTGGGCTTCACCACAGCTCTAAGACCCACCAATAAAGCCCCTGGTGGTGCCACAAAAATAAAATGATGACTTAAAATAACAGTGGTGCTCCATGGTAACTCTGTTAAGGGCTTACATTGCAAGCATGAATACAAGGTTTGATCATCCAGAATCCATATTTGAAATATTCCAGGTATGTTGATGTGTGTGTGTTTGTAATTCCAGCACTGGGAAAATACATGCAGCAGAATCCCTGGGGCTTGCTGGCCTGCCTAGCTTATTTAGTAAGTTCCAGACCCATGAGAAACCCTGACACACACACACACACACACACACACACACACACACACACACACACACACCAATAATGGTTACTGCTTCTCTTTGTGTTTGTGGGTCAGAAGCCTGTGAAGATGGACTGCTCACTTCTGGCCTTCCACCATCCCCCAAGGCTGCAGGGGACTCACTGGGCTGCAGTGTCTGTTTTCAGGGGCTCACTCATGTGGCTAGCAGGTGGGTTTGAGCTGTTCATCTAGGACTTCAATTTGTTTTCCCATGTACTACCTACGACATGGGACAAACTAAAGCTCGAAGAAAAAAACATGATTTAACTAAATCACAAGTTCAATTATCTACCCACATCTTTATTTATATATCTGTCTGTTATGACATGGCAGGGAACATGCCCCAGAACGAGCTTCCCTCGAGACTATGGAAGATTGTTAAGACTTTTATACCTGAGTCTTGAAGGCACCAGCTTTGTATTCTCCTCACAGAGTGTAGTCTGGAGTCAACAGAGAAATAAATCTATGTGAGGCTGCAAATATCATGGGGGCTACTTTGGGGCTTGTTCGCTACACTCTCTGACTGACATCTAAATAGTAAATATGTCAGATATTGAAATAAGGTGATCTGGGGACATGGTCACGGAATTGTGCTTATTTAAATATTAATCTTTAATTAAACAGATATTAAAGTACTGTGAGTCTTAAAACATTGGGTATATCCACCGTAATATATGACCTATACAAGATCAGTCCAATACTGGAGGGACAGCTCAGGGACTAAGCAACTATTGCTCTTAGTTCTGGGTTCAGCTCCCTGCACATACATGATGCTTCACAATCACCCATAACTCTAGTTCTAGTGGAGTCAACAGTCTTCTAACCTTCAAAGGCATCAGGCATGCACCTGGTCCACACACATGCATGTAGGCAAAACACTCATGCACAGAAAAAGGAAATAAATATATCTAAAAAAAATAGTTCATCCAAAACTTTAATTTTATGTTTATAGTAAAGGTTTCAATTTAAACATTGATTTGTGAATTCTCTAAACCATGATTCAGTTCTACTGGAAGTTCATTTTAAAAGAATTTCTACATATAAAAAAAATTAAAGGACTCAGACTAAGGTTGTATAAAGAAGGTTTACAGGAAATCAACTGGTTTGTAAGCTAATTTTTCAAATATAATACAAAGAAAAGGAGTTTTCTCAGAGGTACACTGTGTGGGTGAAGAATACTTCTTCTAGAAGACCTGAGTTTTTAAATGAAAGTCTCAATGCTGTCACAACCTGTGTCTTGGAGGCTACAGAGATACCCAAGACAACACAGGCCATCACTTGTTGTTACCTACAGTGGCTAGGTGATAAGACCTTATTGCTGAAGATATTTCACAGTTTGGTTAAGGAGTACAGAGAAATCCATCTCAGGCTGAAAATGCCCAGGACTCTCCACCTGCCAGTTAGCCTTCCTAGTGCTAGAAGGTTCTGTGGAGCTGGCTGGGAGAGAAAATGCTTCGATGTTCTTACCCAGCACTGTGTTGCAGCCCAGACCTTCCAGGTAAGTTGTGTCCACTGGTGCAATAGTGGCGTGCTGGCTCTTGGGGTAACCAATGGCTTTCTGATTGACCTGAGGCTCATCTGCAGGAGAGTTCATGCTCACATTGTGAACCTGGTCAAAGGCCATGAGCAGGGAAATCACAGACCCCAGGAGGAAGCTTATTTGTGTTGTTCTGATGGATGGCCACGCTGTCAAACTGAATTCTAAATATTTATGCTTACTCACATAGATTGGTGCTGCTCTCAGGCCTGGTCAGAGAAGCATCTTTTTTCAGTGGGTAGTGGTTAATGCAGAGACTCCCAATGGGTCAAAGTAACGATGGGTGCTCACTGGTAGGTGGGTCATCTGTATCAGCCTTCCCCTACACAGTATAGGGAACATCTTGGAAAGGGGAGTAGAGAGAATTTAAAATCGGTAGGAAGGTAAAGAGGGCTGTGAAATGCTGTCCTTCAGAAATGACATGGTTGATGCACACATCAACTCACAGCAGCTGTGGTTACCGGCATAAAATCCGCACAAGATCAAGCCAGTAAAACCCAAGCATGGAAGGTAGAGGGATCCTAAAGACCCAGCCCTAGCTGAGGATCTGTTGGCAATTGACATCTACTAAAAGAACAAAAATAACTTTTTCTTTAAGGATGTAGCATTAGTAGGTTGCCCATGCCCCAGGGGATAAGCCCATACTCATACACATACTCATACCACAATGGATGAGCTCATACCCATACACATACCACATGCCACAGTGGATGAGCCCATACCCATGTCTCAGGGGATGAATCCAAACTCATGTCCCAGGGGGATGAGCCCACCCCCATGTACATACCCATGCCCCAGGGGATGAGCCCACCCCCATGTACATACCCATGCCCCAGGGATGAGTCCATACCCATACACATATGTCCAACACTGGTTAGACTTGGAGACTATTAATAATAATTCTTAAAGGAGAATATGAATTTGGAAGAGACATGAGATTATGGAGGGGTTGGGGAGAAGTAGTGGAGAAATATATGATCAAAACACTTGTGATATAGGTAAGAAAAAATTTCAAAGAATAAATAAAAAAATATTACTTTTAAAGACAGAGAATTCAGGTTACTAAGCAAAATAGCAGAGTGTACCCAGACACAGGAGGCATTATAAAAATTAAAGACTATCAGGTGCCTTCAACATCCTGTGATTCCAGGACTTGGGAGATAGTGGCAGGGAGACGAGTTCAAGGGCATGTGTAAACACGTGTATGCATACACAAATACCTAAGTCATTTGCTCACAAATTCCATATTGACCTGCCAGCGTAAGGCAGAAGTGATGTCTTTCAAGGAAGAGGACAATTAGGACAGGTGAGGCTCACCTGTGCCCCAGACTCGTCCAACTCAGGGGTTCTAAGGGCTCATTTTTATTTTGGATTAGAACATGAGGGTAACATGTTTTTAAATTTTATTGTAGGCTAGGACTGGTGCTGTGACATCCATCACCAAAGATACTCCTGCAAGGTCACTCTTTACCCAGCCAAAAAGGGGAGAGAAGAGAAGCACAGAAAATGTCAGGGTTTTGACTTGATAAAATATTCTATCTAAATGTAGATTCCTGCCAAAATGGCCCAGGAAATTTGTCCCCCCCCCCATGCAAATGTGGTGAGCAGGAGCATGCACAGTAGAAGCTGCTGCAGGGGAGAGGAGTATTTCTTATGCCCCAAGAAGTGACCAATGGCCTGAGATCCCTAGCCTGGGTCTGGAGATCAGGCAACCCTGACCCTTGTGCTGTTCTGAAGGTGTGCCCTCTACGAGGCCTTGGTCACCACAAACTCATTTCCTAGTCCCAAAGGAAACTCTAGCTACTAACTTTTTACCTGAAAATAAATTATACTGTCAACAAGAAAGGAAAAAAAAAAAAAACAGGAGAAAACTCTGCATTTCATTTCCCCTATATAGACAGGAAGTAACTCTGGAAAGACTCAGTCCACCTCCCCTCCGGGGTCCAGACTGCTCTGTTCCCATGAAACCATGGAGTGGAATAAGACATTCAAAATGATAATCATATAAATAACTGTTGGGATATGGGATGGGGAATATGGGTAGAGTCAGTATGAGGGGCCAGGAGGTGGATGGAGCATTAACAAGGAGGGCTAGATGCATGGGTATATTTGCTCTGCATCTAGAATTAAACATCAGTATTTTTGCTAATGAGCCAAGGTCAAAGCAAAGTGAATAAACTGTATTTTAAAAAAAGCTTCCTGACTGCTTCATTATATGAGGTTTCAACTTCAAGGTGTTGTAGCTTGGGGTGTGACTGGCATTCAAGATTGTGCCTGGGGCCATCTGTTGACGAGAGCAGAGATGTGGCAAGGCTTGGACAGCTTTGAGAGAGAGAGAGAGAGAGAGAGAGAGAGAGAGAGAGAGAGAGAGAGAGAGAGAGAGAGAGAGAGAGACTGTTGAGTATTTAGTGTCTTTAAAAAGATTCCGAGTATGATGTAGCCTCAATGTACAAAGTGAGTCTTGCAGGAAATTTTAACATTGTCATGCCAGGGCTACATCCAATGCAAAAAAAAAAAAAAAGAAAGAAAAAAGAAAAAAGAAAAAAAGAAAGAAAAGAAAAAGAAAAAAGAAAAAATCAAAACAGTTGACAAAGGAACCAGACTGTGTTTTCAAAATACCTAAGTTTATTTTTCTGTGCCACAAAGAAAAACTTGTAGAACATTCCCAACCTCCAACAAGTCTTAGAATGACTTGGTTAGTTGTAGCAAAGGCCAGTTCAAAATCCTCAGCAAGACTCAAAAATGTTCTTTCCAACTGGTCTACTCAGCAGCCTTGACAAAGCTGGTGCCTACTCTTCATGAATGGCTTCAGGTGTTAATTGTTTTTCTGCTTTCTGTGACCAAGTACCTAACAAAAAACAGCTTTGGAGGGGTTTATTTCTGTAAGCCCCTTGGGGTACACGAGTGGACTGGCCCCACCTGCTGAGGACCTCCAACTGCCAGGTTCCACCTACACACTCTAACTGCCCTAACAGCTGGACCCAGCCCGGCCCTACAGAATAAAAAGCCTAAGATCTGGATCTGAAATTCCACCAGTCTCCCCCCTGAAAAGCTCTGCCCCCACCCTACATCCCAAGAAAAGCTATATAAATCCTGTCTTCTGTTCAGTTCTTTGCTGTTTCTCCCCCAAGCAGAGGCAGCCCCCCCTCCTGGTGTTTTCCCCTCCCAATAAATCTCTTGTGTGAGGTTTGTTGCATGGTGTGACTCTGTGGTATTCCTCGGCTCCTGACTACCAGGATACTTTTGCAAGCCAAGCTGTAATACTTGCAATTTTGGCTGAAGTCTTGATGGCACAGCCTGTCATGGTAGTTGCATTATCTTGGCAGGAGTGTGACAAGAATGGTCTTACTAGGTCCACAGATAGGAAGCAGAGAGAGTAAAGAATGGTCATCTTCCAATAGCTTTCTCTTTTTTTGGGGGGGGGGGGGGTTCTGAGACTCCAACCCATGGAATGGTGGTACCTTCATTCAGGGTATGTCTTCCCATCCCAGTTATACTTCTCAGGAAACACCCTCACAATGTGCCTGGAGGTGTGTTTCCTATGCGATTCAAACCCCAGTGGAACTGGCAGTGAAGATGAACCATTCCAATTGGCGTGTGTGACTTTATGATGAAAGGTGAATCACAGAAGATAAAGCATTGATAGGGAATTGGGAGAGGCATGTATGAAGCCGGAGACTTTGAGGTGTGGGGAAGCCTTGGGCTGAGGACATCCTTTGAGCCCTTTATGCAAGTAGCTGCAGATGCCTACAGAACTCAGTGAGTTAAGAGAAATTCACTTGGCAATGACATGCTCATGGACTCACTGATTTCCAGTACAAGTGTCAACTGCTATCAACATTAAGCAAGTCTGTTGAAATCTCATGACAAAGGACACTAAGAAAGCCGAGGTACCTGGTGATGAGAACGGTATATAAATGGTAAAGGACATGGTAAAATTGGTTGTAACTTCTCCAAGTAAATATGTTGTCCTTTCAAGTCCACTCAGCATTGGAAAAACTGAGGCTTTTGAGAAATTGTCCATGTATGTGTGTGCATGCAAATATGTATGTTCATTCTCATCCACATGTGTGTGTCCACAAATGTGAGAGTATAGTTATACTACACTGGCAGAGGCCCGAGATCAATGTTGGGTGTCTTCTCCTATCACTCTCCACTTATTTTTTGACACAGAGTCGCTCACAGAATCAGTTCACTGGTCTGGCTAGATTGGATGGCTAGCAAGCCATAGATAATCTCCTGGCTTTGCTTTCCTACAGCTGGGATTATAAGCGTGAACTACCATACCTGGCCTTTGCATGTCTTTATGATGAAAAGGTAAAACACTTTGCTAACTGAGAGCTGTCTCCCACCCCAAAGAGTTGTCATCTTAAAGACACAGATGAGCACTGATAGTCATAATCTGTGTCTCTCTTTCATGGTGTGCACATCTGCCATTCTGTTTACAGATGTGAATACCTCATCATGGAGGGCCTTCTCTATGCACCATGGGAAATGTTTTCTTCTCTCCCCATTCAGAGTTGTGTGGGCTTCTAGCCTCCCTCAGTCTGGATCCATCTCTAGCAGGACAGAAATGAGGAAAGTTCTGCCAGCTAAGGCTTTTCATGGAGCCAATGTGAGAAGATACCTGAGCTGCAGCCAGGACAGGAAGGACCACGCCAAGCCTCACCTTCTGCAAGAAGTAACTTGGGACAGAGAATGCTGAAACATATGATTTGGTCCAAGCCACCTCTTATCACTGATGGTGCCCCAGGCACTGCTGGGCTCAGGCCTGACTAATGGGACTGAGCTGGCCTGCCCACTTCCCATGGACCTAAGACTCTCTGCAAGGTTTCCTGCCTAAGAATGACTAAGCCAGCCAGCATTCCCTATCTGATGGGAATGACTGCTCGAGGCAGAATGGCTACACACATGAGAGAAAACATAATGTCCAGAACCAAGTCTAGCAGGCTGATGCAAGCCTTTCAAATTCCCCACATGGCTACAGATGGAAATATTAACTCATTGAGCCTTCTAACGAAAAGACACCCTGTAGTCCAGTCCCTTTGGGAAGAGAAAACATACTCATCTGCCTGGTCACTGGTGCTTAGAACTTGGGGTTACATAACTAGCCTAGAGGTTAGTTGACTGAGGTCTCCTTGCTCCAGGTCCAACACCTTTGGTATTAGTGCTAAATCAATATCATTGGTTATGTTTTCAGGTGGAAAGTCTAGAACACTCAAATTCCAAGAAGTCCTTCCTTATCTCCACTGATGTATAAGGGTGTTAAGTACTTAAAGATCAATGTTCGTGGGTTAAAATAACAGAGGTCTAATTTAAAACAAGTGCCAATGACTTGATTGAAGAAAAAGAGTGCAAATTATCATTGTTAATATTACATGTTGATTGAATTTCAAAATTATGTTTGGGATATACTGAGCTAAGTAAAAAATATTTACTAAAATTAAAATTAATTAAATTAACTTCTCGACCTTTTCCCCCCAGTTGTTAATTCAATAGGGTTCACATTGTATTTCTACCAGAGAGCATTCTTTTAGACAAGATACATTAGTTAGGCATTTCTACCCAAGCTAGGAAAGAGTTACCTGTTTGTTTGTTAAATGACATCCTTTTGCTGGATTATCTGAGTTATTTTTCCCATCCCCTCTAGGATAATGTAACTCCATTTCCCTGGGCCCCTACATTTTGATCATTGCACCTTTGTCTGAAGTCTCCTCTACAGAAGTAACCAGTGCCCTGGCAGCTCTTCCCAGGGGTCCCGTCTTCAGAAGACCCCATTCCCTCCCTCCTACCTTTCTGCTGTTCCCTCTGATTTGAAAGAAAATGCTCTTCCTTTCACCCATGCCTTGGAAATATGGCTGTTTTCAGAACTCAGTGCAAAACCTCCAATTGAAGACACCTTCCCTGCCCCCCACCTTTTTATCTAGGCTAGGATCACAGCTTCTCAGAGCCTGATCACAGAATTTGCTGACCTGACACCTACATGCCCATTCCTGGAATTGCAGTCCCTGGCCTGGAAGAGCAAGAAATGAGTCTCATAGGCTAAATATAAGACTTTCTACCCAGACACCCAGATATCACAAGGATGTGGGTGTGGAAGAGAAGATGAGCCCTTAAACCATTGCCTGGAGTTGGTACCCTAATATCCACATGGAAGACAGCAAAGGAGCCTTGGCAGCCAAGCAGAGGCAGAACGGCCAAGCCTGGAACTAATTCTCCTTCTCCTTGCCTCCTGCATCTCTTGAAAAGCTGTACCAACATCTTCCAGTGTCTCACCACACTCCACAAACCTAGTTCATCAGCACATACTGGTAGCCAGCCCTTGAATGTATTTGAAGTCCTCTGATTGGTTTCATTTGGTCAACTGTTGTCAACTTTTATTTCTCATAGTCATTTCTCTTTTTCTGGATGGCCATCTAGTTAACCTGTTTGGATCCACTATCCGACCCCCCCTCGGTTCTTCTCCACACAGGGAACAGAATGATTTTCATTGAAATGCAGATGATATCATAACACTGCTATCCTAACTTATTCTCTGCTCCAGCTCATGGACCAGCTCTTCTCTACGGGAGCCCAGAGGCCCAGATTCCCTCCCCATTCTTCCTGCCTCATGTATCCTGTACTTCCTTCAGGTCTCTAAGCACCACTAGCTAACTCCCAAACTTGGGCTTCTGGGCTGGGGCTCCTCTGCATTTCACTCTGCTGACACCCCGGGCACTGCAGCTGCCTCGTGTCACAGAGTTTCCGCTCCAACCACCTCTCCAGAGAGGTCCTACATGAACAGAGAATTTAGATTTTCTACTTCTTTGCTTAAGGGTTGTCATTTTTTTATTTGAATGCCTTTCCTCCTTGGTAAAATTGTTGTGTCTAGAGCAGTGGTTCTCACTCTTCCTAACACCATGGTCCTTTAATACAGTTTCTCATGTCCTGGTGACCCCCAACAATGAAATTATTTTCCTTGCTATTTTCTAACTGTAAGTTTGCTACTGTTAGGAATCATAATGAAAATATGTAATCTGCAGGATAGTCATATGTGACCCCTGTAAAAGGAGCACCATGAAGGGTTGTGACTCACAGGTTGAGAACCACTGCTCTAGACAAGAGCCTTAGCCTTAATTCCATGAAGAATATCCACCTCTGGACCTTCAGGTAGAAGAACCAACAGGTAGAGTTGCTTAAGTGTGCAACCTGGTGACCTGAGTTCTATCCCTGGGAATCCATATAAATGGAGAGGGAAGGAACCAACTCTACACAGTTACCATCTGACCTCCACACGTGTGCCATGGCATTAATGACCCTGCATACACATCACACACACACATACACACACACACACACACACACACACACACACACACACACACACACACACATCAATAATAAATAGTATTTAAAAAAAGAAGGTCAGTTCCATAGAATGCAATCAGATTTGCTGAAACTATAGTTAAATTATTTAGAATATAAAATAAAATGATAGATACTTACACTTTAGCTCAACCCTGTTTATTAAGGAGTGAAGAATAAAACAATTTTGCAAACTGGATAGCCAAGACAGATAGACTAGAATCTCAATATATCACTAAATAGCCATATAGTATAATTCATTATTTGTTATGAATATATTACAATAAATATAACATCTGTAAAATAAATATGTAATAAAATTTAGAATATTATATTACTTAAAGATTGTTTTAACCCCACAGTTGGACCAGACTGTAAATTTGTTCTGAAAAAAATTGATGGGGTTTTTTATTACATTATCTATTTATTAATTTATCTATTCATTTATTTGTGTGTGTGTATGTATGTGTGTGTGTGAGTATGTGTGTGTGCACACACGCATGCATGTGAGTGCATGCATGCACAAGCACAGGTCACATGAGTGCAGGTGACTGTAAAGGCCAAAAGAGGGCATTTGATCTCTTGGAGCTTGAGTTACAGGTGATTGTGAGCCACCAGATGTGGAAGTGGGGAATCAAACACTGCTTCTCAGGAGGAGCGGTGAACACTCTAAACCACTGGGTAGCTCTGTAGCATCAAAGTTATTAGTTATAAACAACAGCTAGAATGTGGGGAGATTTTTCCTTGCATTGCTCCAACTATATATGCACAGTTTTCTTTTTAAGAGGCTCCTTGAGGGATGTGCCATGCTTTAAGTGTACTGCTCATTGTGATAAACAGAAACAGACTTCTACATTCACAAAAGAACTTGCGATGCCTGCCCAAGGTATAAGGTATAATTTCTTCAAAGGAGTTGGTGCCTCACTTCCATGACCTGTGGCAGAAAAGTTAGCACTGTGAACCAGTGAGGCCAGTGAAGCAGTGTAGTGGCGACTCCATTTTCAGATCAATCCAGATATGAAAACTGACCTTTTCCCCACCAACTTTCAAGTGAAAGACAAAATGGCTTCCCCCTGCGCCTTTCATCCAAGGTTACACCAAAGACTGCAGAAAAACAGAAAGGCAAAAAAAAAATGACCAAGAATGACCAATGGAATACTTTAAAATGCAAGCGATCTTGGTTCTACATTTTGTAGAATGGCTTATGTTGTAGCTACATTTGCAACTGTAGACACTCAATATAGGTTTCCCTACTTTGGTTTTCCTTAGCTTTAAGTGTGATTTGAACTGTATACAAGCAAAAATCAGACTGTGGCATAGTCGGACTATACCCTGTACATGGAGCAACCATGAATTGTTTCATAATTGGAGAGACAAGAGAATAAATGAAAAATCAATGGGTCTAAATTTGCTGAGACAAGGAGTTATTAAAAAATTATTTTTTATTTTTGAGAGTTTCATACATGTGTACATGAAATATGATTGCATTATATCCCCTTTCCCTCTTCCAACTGCTCTTTATTTCCATTCATCAAACCCCCTTCTCTATTCCACACCCCCCTTTTTTTAATGACTGACTAAGTACAGGTACCGCTGCCCACATACATGTACATGTGAGGCCATCCGCTGGACATGGAGAACTTACAGGAGACCACATCTTCCAAAAGGAATGCATCTTTCTTTCTCAACAACTCTCAGCTGCCAACAGTTCCTCAGTGAGTGGTGAGGACTGGAGAGCATCTACCACCACTAGACTGGGATGTTGGCTGGTTTGAGCTTTTACTGGTTTTGTGCAACTGCCCACAACTGCTTGTGAGTACAAGGGCCACATCCTGTCTGGAAGACAGCAACCTACAGTCCTCCTCCCCATTCTCAGGTTCAGCTTTCTTTCTGTCTCCTCTTTAGTTATGAGCCTTGGTAATAATGGGGATCAGTACACAAATCTGACTTAGGAATGGACAATTAGTCTCTGATTCTCAGCACCTTTTTTCAGTTATGCATCTAGAGAGGTCTTCAGATAGCATGTTTCTAAGCGGTAGAGGGCTTGCTATGCATGCCTCCACACATGGATATGTACATTGTGCTTTCTTAAGTGTTCAGCAAGGAGAAGGTTGTTCTCATGGCAGAGAATGTGTCCAGGCATTCTGAACAGATCATTTCATGATGGAATCATGAAGTTAAAGTATAGGAGGGTACGTGGAAGAGGTGGACCCAACTGATCATTTTGCCTAAGGGGATGCGAGGTCATGATCTAGAGTCTCCAGGCTAAACCCAAACAGATATTTATACCTTAGCAAGACATCCTGTTTGTTTTTATCATTTGCATGGTATCCCTGATTCTGAGGGACTAATAGTTAAAAATGTAACCCTGAGACTTAGAGGTACATGAGTCTTTGTATTCTGTGAACACATGTGGTAGTCTTACAGGCATGCTAATACTCTGCAGGTCTTAGCCAAAAGAAAGTTTTCTCTGGCTGATACTGTGTAGTCACTTAAGCCTCCCGGGTGCTTTGTGCTTGTACACAGTGAAGGAAAGAAACCAGGCTTGGTGAACACCAAGGAGATTGGCAGTTGGAAACACTGCTAGCTTCTACCATGGCTACCTTCTGTCATTTGGCTACAGAATAAATAGACAAATAACATCTTATTCTAGGAATATTCTCCTGCACACTAACATGTGGCCTCACAGGTGGCTAAGGCTGGACCTGTGGGCTGCAGGCTACCCTGAGCAGACGGAGGGACAAGCCGGATGTCTGGGTGGCGTGATGTCCTGCCAGAGCCTGAGCCTGGAGCATGGAGATCGCAGATGTCCCTTCCAGACAACAAATCACAGCACATGCTCTGCTTTGGGGAGAAGGTTGCCGGGCTCGAGTTTCAAACAGGCTGGGCAGTGATCCGACCTGACCGCACAACATGTGCTGTACACACCAGGGTGTATGTGCAGTTTCACTCCGAGTACAGAATCATTCAGAGAATGGATCCTCCTGTTTCTGTCTTTCTCACCCTTAGCATGCTTGACTGTCCTTCCCTCTGACCTCCCTGGACTCCTGTGAGGGTCTGTGAGTGCCTCTGCTTGTTCTCCTTTTTGTGTTTCTGCTTGGGGCAAGTCAATTGTATGGGACCAATCATTTCGCCCCATTCAGCTGTGTTTCCAGGCATCCCAGGCAACCCACCCACCTCCTTCTGTGGCTTCCAAGACTGTGCAGAACATTGTTACACTTTGTCTTGGATTTTATACAGTGTGCAATGACCTGATCAAAGCAGATCTCTCACTCAGATAGAGCCCAATCTTTTTATTTAGGATTAACTCATTTTCACTATATATGTATGAATGTTGGCTGACATGTATGTATGCATACTAGGAATGTACCTAATGCCCATAGAGACCAGAAAGAGACATCAGATTCCCTGAAACTGAAGTTACAGATGGTTGTGAGCTGCTGTGTAGGTGCTAAAAGATGAACTCAGGTCCTCTGCATGAGCAGCCAGTGCTCTTAACCACTGAACCATCTCTCTAGAAGCCATATCTCCAGTACCCATAGCCCAATCTTCATACAAACACACTAACAAGCGAATCCTCCCTGAACTAATACAGTCTTGACAAAGGACTGTTTTCTCCTGTGAGAAACTGAAGCCAGACTAGTCCATTAAGAATAGGCTTGGACTCTAACTCAAGGTACTTGCTTCCCCAAGCCAGAGATAAAGGTGAGCATGTGAGTCAGATTGGTTCAGTATTTAAGGACACACTTTTTCTCAAAATCATAGAAGTACAGGCTGATGTTCCTGAGTCCCACCTGAGAATCTGCACCCTGGGTGTCTCATGCCAAGAGTTTTCTGTACCCTATACTTTCCATAGGCTCGATACACTAACATATGGCAAGGTATATAGAAATGTGGAGGAATCATGCACAGCCATACTTCTGAGGGGTAGTTTCTGAGAGATGCTTTCTTGGGCAATTCTGCTGCTGTGCAAAGAACTGAGGCTGGTTCTGATGTCACTAGATAACATCATTACATGGAGCTACAATCACATAGGAGGTCTGTCATTATAATCTTTACTATGTGGGGTGAGGATGGGGAGGCTGAACCCACACAGAATACACAAGCTTCCATGTGTACATGCTAGCTAGGAAAGCAGCCTTTGTGAGCAAACCACAAGAAGTAATGATTGGTTGGTGGAGCAAGTCTGACGTTGGGCATAAGGACATCCTCCAAGGTGTCCTGACAACGTACCTCTCCCTTTGATCCCAACTGTATTATACCTTAGCCACAGCTGGTGCTATTCCCCACCAGGGTATCTCCTGTTGTGGATCAGGTCCCTCAAGTGACGACTGTCACCTTCATGGCTCTCACAGCACTTGGAGTTACAGATTTCAAATTCTTGCCTCCAAGCCTTCTGGCTCAAGAGTCCTTTCTTCATGCTGGCACTCAGCAAAGGGCACTTTGAGGGAACATTCTACAAAGTCTATAAGTCCTTCTCCACTTCGTGGTGCTTTGTGGAGGTGGGATAGGCCATGTCATCTGTCTGGAATGAAGTTAAGACACTTCTCAGATTGAGCATAACAGGAAGTCCCCTCTCATGCAAGGAATGTGTAGACCCCATCACAAGCCTGCACTTCACTGGCTGCAGAATCCTGGCATTTTGCCACAGCCCTGTTCCACGCTCATCCTGTGTGTGTTTCTGATATGCATGACTGCCACGCCGAGCTGCAGAGCACTGTCATCTCCTAAATCTTTCTTTTCTGGTTCTCGGTGTTCCCAGATTCCTCAGCTCTATTTCCTACTACGCAATCTGTGAAATTTACATGGTAGCAAAACTTAAAGAGACATAAGAGGCCACCATGTGTCCTGAACTGTGCCAAGTGGGTCCCTCAATGGGCATGGAAGCCGCGCAAAGTTTAGAAGGCAGAGTGTGATACCCCTTACAAATGAGAGGACAGTGAGGCTCAGAGCACAGTCTGACAGGACTCTGAACTTGTTGCTTCATGTATAAATGAAGTCTGTACTTTTCTTCTGCCACACAAGACTTCAGCATTCATCCCCTGATTTTCCCCCTCCAAGAATTTGCTTAATATGGTCTCCTTGGCAAGGGTATTTCTCCAACCATGCCAAGAAATGATCTTTCCCCTCATCTAATATCTCAACAGAAGGACTCGCTAGGTGCCCTTGGCCTTGACCACATATTTTCAGGAATGGTTCCTTCTTCTGGCATCTCTTTGAGGATGAATTCCAGGTCTACTGAATTTAGCTACTAGCTCCAAATGATGTGACTTCTATGGACATTTTCAAAAAATTGTGTGTTTAAAAGATGTGAAATGGCAGGAAGTCAGGAAGCCAGGGGAGAACTCTAGTTGCTGATTTCTCTGGGAGGGTTTGAGCCCACTTGATCTCATATTGAAAGTCACAATGAAATATCTCCTTTAAGTTTGCAAATGTTTTACATTCTATTTAGTTTTACATTCAAGTAATTCTTTTTCAGTCTACAGCGTCCAAACTATGTATTTATACCCTCATGGAAAATCCAGTCTTCCAGGGATATATATGTTAACACTTAAAAGAAAATTTATGTATTAAAAATTAAATTTGCAGAGCATTTTATTCTCACAGAACAATCCACTTGCATTTGATTGTGCACATAAAGTTTTCCTATAATCTGAGCAGTGAGTCTCTTGGCCCCAGTGAAACCAGAAGATGGAGATTGACATATTTTGAACAGAGGAATCACACATGAAGTGAGAGCATGGAAAGGTGGCAACATGGGAGGGAATGAGTGTCAGGTGTGTGAGGTGAGGAGCTGACATATAAACTATGGAAAACCACAGTGTACTGGGGTGGCATCCCTGAACCTGGTAGGAAGAAAGTTATGGATGTATCAGAGAAGACTGAATTCCAAGATCAAGTTCCTGCATCGCGGCCCCCCCCCCCCCCGCAAATAACAGCAGCTTGAAGCCGCTGTTGAATGTAGAAGTAGCTCTGATTGCCTGAAAGATTGTGATGGATTCAACTGTGGTCTATAGAATTAATGTGTCATATTCCCCACATTCAGAACTCTCAAGCTGTGTTTGAATGTAGACCTTTAGTGAGGTGAAGAAGTTGAATGGAGTTGGTATGGGTGGCCCTAACCCATTATAAATGATATCCTCAAAAGAAGGGGAAATCAGGACAGAGAGACACAACAGGGCTGTGTGTATGAGCAGGGAGGGCTGTGTGAAGAGGTGGCATGTCACATGTAAATCAAGGCCAGGGACCTTAGGAAAAGCATACTGCCAGCACCTTGATCTTGAACTTTCAGCCTTGAGAACTGTAAAGAAAAAATTGCTGATGGTCACACAAGGTTCTGGTCCTGTGACACTAAAGATCTACATGACTGATGTTGGGTCTGCATTAAAAGGCATCTTAGAGACTCTTCTCTACAGAAGAGTCCAAAACTCTCATATATTCACATACTGAGTCTTCATAGACTTAGTTTCCATCATGCATATGTGTGCAGTGTGAGTGTATGCATGTGTGTATGGTTTTGTGGCGGGAGCACATGTGTGGATGTGCATATGAACACTCTTGATTGATGTCAAGAGTCATTCTCCATCCCTCTTCCTCTTATTCATTGATACAGGATCTTTCCATCAAACCCACAGCTTGCTTATATGGTTAATCTTGATAGTCAGCTTGCTCCAAGATCCCCTGCCTCTACCACTGAGGCTAGCATTACAGGCTAACCTCCACAAGTAACCAGCATTTACCTGGGGTTCTAGATATCTGAACTAGATTTCCCATCCTCCAATTCTTCAGCAAGCACTTAACCATTGAGTGGTCTCCCCAATCCATACAGACTTTATTTTTAATAACTCATTTCACACTTTTTTGCTCTATATCCTGACTGCTCCTTTACTATACAAAGAAATCTCTTTGTTATTTGATTATATTTGATTCTTATGATTTTCTAATTCTCTTAAAAATAAACTGATTTGTAAATGAGAAAAAAAAAGCACTCTTCTTGGACTAGGAATCCTCTTTGTGGTTCTGGGAAAGTGTGTACCATATATTCATAATGAACTTCATAATGTACAATGCCTGCAAGATGACTAGGGCTGATGTCAGGCAAGGCAAGAGTGAGCAAAACCAGCTTTAATTAAAAGAACTAACGAGACCATTCCCCACAAACAGTTTTGGGAAGCTTCTGGAATATTGGTAGCAGAATTTGTGCACTGGCAGAAAACTCAGTGGAAAGAGTGTTATTCTAACATGGCCAAAGAACAAATGTGCATTCACACACCCCACAGCGTTTGTTAATGGGATGGGCGGTCCTTTTAAATGTACAGGTGTCATACATGTCTGGTTCCCAACAATCTAAGAAATAGGCATCTGAGGTGTTTGTTTCAGTTACCCCCTCATGTTTTCTTAAAAAAAAGAAAGAAAGAAAGAAAGAAAATCCATTCTTTTCTAAAACAGCCATCAACGTCAAACAATGTAGGGGAAATAATAGAGTGACAGATTGCTTGTCAAAGTAACCAGCTCGACAGAGCAGCAGTCACCAACTGGGTTATCAAAAGTCACTACTCCTCAAAGGGTGTTAGACCAGTAACTCACTGGACAAAGAGACACTGGGCTGTGTCTCCTGGCAGTCAAGGCATGTTTTAAAACTAAGAAGAAACACCCATCTCTGCCTCTCTAAGAACCTAAACAAAACAACAAGAGCCAGCTGCTGTGTGGGCACTTGGTCTTCAAGGGGGATTGTAAAGGATCATTTCCCTTGGATGGAGAGGTGGCTGGAGCTGGGGGGAATGTGTATACATACCACTATGGGGTAGATATGATTAACAACAGAGGTGGGCGAAGCCATCTACATCATGCTATGTGGGGGGCCTGGTGTGGGATTTCTTGAAGATATTTGAGCTTCCCAGAGCACATCCTTAAGACTCACAGTCTAGGCCCAGGGTTTTGGCCAAACCCCAGAGTCAGGTAGGGCTGGGGGGTTATGGTTTTATTTCCCTTTGATCAGGGGGACCATGGAGCAGGGCTGTGCTGGAGAGGGTGGCTACGGACTGGAGCAATGGTTGTGTCTCACCCCACAGGGCGTGACTAACAGGAGGCAGACTTGGCCCAACCATCCCCTGATTTGGATGGAAGGGAATTTGAGACAATCACAGCCCCCAAAGCAGCCAGTGCCTCTCTGATATTGGCAGGGGGTGGCTTCGTGACCCACAAGGTCTTTTTCATGTCCAATGTCTGTGTTAAAAGGCAGAGTTTTAGATTGGTTTAAGCTGACAGTCTGTCTGTGGGGTTCTTGGATGCAATGCTTAGCTTGCTTCATTTTTTAAAAGTACATTTATTTTATTAAATTAAAACCCAAGCACTATCAGCCAAAAAAAAAGGGGGGGGGGAATAAAGACAGAATTAATTGTCCCCATCGTTACTTGGCTGTTAAATTCCTGAGGCACAGGGAAAACTCAAAAAACTCACTGGGAGCCCACCAGGCCATGTTAATTTTGGCAGTACCATGGTCACACATGGACAACAAACTGTTTGGGCAACTTAGTCATAGCTGGTAGGCTTGGATATTCTAGCAACCTCCAGAACATTCCAGAAAACAACAACAAAACAGAAGGTTTGATAGAGGTACCTGCATGGTACCAGACCACCAGTATGAAAAATCAGCTTTGACAGGAGATTAGCGTATGGTCACTTTCTGGGGGCATAAGAATGTGATCAAAATAGATTGAATGGGAAAAAAACTCATAATATTATTTCCCTTATCTATAGACTGAAGCTGTCTGTGCTAAAGACAATCCCTAGATGAGTAACACAGAGAAGCCAGGTAGGGACAAGACAGTTGAGAAGTATCTCCCAGCAGAATGTCAGGAAACAGGTATTTCTTTTGACAATGCAGACATCTATCCAAAGCTTTGCCAGGAAGAGCTGCTCATACATCCAGTGGCTATAGCTTGTGCATCTCTAGATAAATCTCAAAATTGTGTGTTCATTCAAATCCATCAGTAAAGAGAAGAGGCTACCCTGGGACCTAAGCAGAAGAGGGACATAGTTCTGAGATGCATTTGCCACAAGCTCAAGCCACCACAATCAATGTCAGATTCCCCTCCGAAGTTGAGATGGTCTTGAACCTGGGCACTGTGTCTCCCAAGTCCAAGCCTCTCTGTTGTCTGGAGCCCAAGATGAGGCTGGATGAAATGGTCACACCAGGCCAGGGAGACCTTGCACACCATGGAAAGGAAAGCTAATCTCACCTTAGAGGTAGCAGAGCCTATCAGATGGATTTGGCATCTTTGAGAAATTGTTCTTCCAAGCCAAACAAACACATTAGTTAATAAGATGATGTAATTGAATCTCCTCTGTGTGTGAACCCTACACAGGTGGATTCCATTGTTACAGAATTAACAAGGTATTTCTCCCTTCCCTGTCCAGGTATTTTAATTGTGTGTGTGTGTGTGTGTGTGTGTGTGTGTGTGTGTGTGTGTGTGTGTGTACATACACATGCATGTATATACTCCTGTGTTGGAGGCTAGAGAGAAATATTAAGTGTTATTTCTCAGGCACTGGCCACCTTGTCACTTATAAGTGACACTGTGATATGACTGAAAAGAAATAAAAACTCCTTAACAGGTAATGTCTCCATCATCCATGGTGCTGATCATGGTGGTGGTAGTGGTCATGGTGATGGTGGTAGTGATAATGATGATGGTGGTGATGTGTTACTGGGTCGTAATGGCTCCCTTGGGGGAGGGGATGAGAAGGCATGGAGTCAATGGCAGAGACACTGGGAGTCAGGCAAAAGGCAAATAGCAGACTCTTTACTCAGCAATGGTGAGAGCCTTATATACCCTCCTCCCAGTACCCAGGCTGCATCTCAATCTGGTGACATTGTGTGGTTGCCCCTCATTGGCTAGGTACAATCGGGACCTCTGACAATGCCTGTTGCTAGACCCTCAGGCAGACTCCAGGTTGGCTCATCTTTCAGCCTTATAGGCCTTATCTTCCTACAGTGGTGGTTGTGGTGGTGGTAATCATGGTGTTGTTGTTGTTGTTGCTGATGTTGTTAGTGGTACTGGTGATGATGATTATGGTGGTGGTGGTGGTGGTGGTGGTGGTGGTGGTGGTGGTGGTGGTAGTGATTGTCATGACAATGACAATGATAATGCTTTTCTTTTCCAGAGAGACTGTGGTAATCAAACACAGGCATTGCACTGGGCTGGAGCTTCAGCAAGCAAGAGCAGTCTGAAGAAGGAAGCCAACAAAACTCAGACCTTCCAGATTTTCAGCATCATGTTGTGTTCAGAGACTGTGTTGTCCAACTAATGGAAGGACAAAAGTCAAACAGAAAGTAATGATCCCCACTCAGGAAAGTCCAGTGAGTTCCAGCTTGGCTCATCATAGTTTCTGTTGTCCTCAAGCTGCAATGTAGAGAATTGGAAGAAATCATTATGTTTGGTTCCCTCTTTTTTTTTTTTTTAAGACAAGGTCTCTCTTTGCATCTCCCGCTAGTCATGAACTCAAAATCCTTCTACCTCAACCTTTTAAGTTCTGTTGAGTATAAGCCAGAGCCACTGAACCTAACTTGGCAACACATTGGTAAGATAGCCTGTGTCCCAACAAACAGAAAAACACTCCTTGTGGGCAAGCTTTGTGTAGCTAGAGTTTTCCTGCCTTGCCCTCAGTTAGGACAAATCTCTGTCAACCGCCAGTCCCACAGCCGCTCAGACCCAACCAAGTAAACACAGAGACTTATATTGCTTACAAACTGTATGGCTTCTTGCTAACTGTTCTTATAGCTTAAATTAATCCATTTCCATAAATCTATACCTTGCCATGTGGCTGGTGGCTTACCGGCGTCTTCACATGCTGCTGGTCATGGTGGTGACTGGCAGTGTCTCCCCGCCTTAGCCTTCTGCTTCCCAGAATTCTCCTCTCTCCTTGTCCCACCTGCCACTGCCACTGGCCAGTCATTGTTTTATTTATTGACCAATCAGAACAATTTGACATACAGATCATCCCACAGCAGCTTTGAGATGATTAAAGCCTCCACCACTTCCAGTTTGCTCTCTCTGCTTCACGCATGTGGCTCAAGGTGTCAACTCTCAGCTTCCTGTTCTTGTTGTCACATCTGCCCCTTGTTGCCATGTCTCTCCGCTGTGCCATCGCAGACGCATCCCTCTGGAACCATAAGCTAAAGCAACTCTCTCCTTCTTAAATTGCTCTTGATTGTGGTACATTATCAAAGCAATAAAGGAGCACACACACACACACACACACACACACACACACACACACACACACCAGTGAAAGCAGGAACCAGAGTCACTGCCCTGTGGCTATGGAAGTTAAAAAGAAAAAACTAACACACCCAGGGTTTCACCCAGGTTTTCAGTTGAAGTGAAGATGTTCTGAGGGTTATTTGAGTGCTGGAAGTTTTGTGAGGTTGTAGAGCGATGCTGGGGATTCAGAAGAAAGTCCCACATCAGCCTCTGTAGAAATCAAGATGAAATCAGTTCTCAGGAATCTGGGTGTCTCTGTGGCTCCTCTTGCTTGAGGCCTGAGTCTCTGTCTAGAGACATCTTCTCCCCCTTTTCTTCCTCCCTAAGCATTCCCTGGTGGTGAGTAAAGATGACTCTTAGCTCCGATACTTGTCAATTCTTGACCATCCACTTTGGTTCAAGTTCATGAATCCCTGGCACCAGCTCTACTTGACCCTACCCTTTTGCCATAACCAGTACACACAAAATGGAGGTTCCTGGTGAAGATACATACATGTCCCTTAAAATGAACAAACCCTGAGACATAGCTCCTCCATGTTTCTGATCCCAGGAGACCTGGAGAGATGTGTGCAAGTGGCCATACATCTTTGTCATCTCTACCCACTGATGAGACGACACCTTCATAAGCCGAAAGGAGAGTACTTTCTGTTTTGGCTTTCTCTCCTTTATATGTGTGCCCTGTATGGCCCTGTGCCGTGCAATCTTGGGGTGGCCTTGGAGCCTGGAAATTGGAGACAGCTTAGCTGGGTTTGTGTGCTTGTAGCTGTTTCCATGTCTTGTGAAGTGGTGCTTTCTCTCCCCTGACGTAGCATCATTTGGCTGCCAGTAACGTGCCTCCTGCTCATGGGATTAACTCACCTGGCATCCTGACAGGCAAGAAGTGGGATTAGAGTTCATGTTAGGATATGAATGCCCCCTTCCAGTGCTCCATCTTGGAAGTTGTGGAAAATGGATCAGACTCAAGCCCTCAATCAAGTACAGAACACAAGCTGATGTGTGGAATTGTTGTCTATTTCTTAGATGCCTAATATTTTAAGAAACAATTGTTCTCACTAATACCTGGCACAAAATAAAACTCTATCCTGCCGGTGACATATTAAGTCATAGAATGTGTCCAGGAATAAACACACCTTGTCTTCTTCTGATGGAATCTGGTCAGGAGGGCCTGACCCTGAGTAGAAAGAGGAGCAGGCAAAGCCACTCAAAATGCCCCTCCATGTGATAAATGTGACCTGGTTTCCATGTTCCAGGGCATTTTAAAAATCCATATAATCTAGTCAGTGTAGTGATGTGTGTTTGTGATCCCAACACTCAGGAGGCTGAGGCAGAATTATTACTATGATCAAGGTCAGCCTGGACTATATGACAAGATCCTGTCTCACAATAAAAACAACAATGAAGTTTTATAGAATCTGTATGATATTATCAATAATGGGCTGTGAATTGAAAGGAACTGGTCTTTAAATATCAACGAACCTAAATTAATTAATTAATTAATTAAATGTAATATGTGAATCATATTCTCTCCTGAGAAGACATTCTAAAATTTATCTGTATGTACTACCAAATGCTCAATAAGTATTTATGAGATGTTATAGTAGGGGTAATAAAGATTATGTTGTTTTAGTATATATCGGTCAGCTGTTAAAAATAATTTGTAATACAAATGTACAAATAATTAAGAAACAAATGTTCTCACTAATACCTGGTACAAAATAAAACTCTATCCTGCCAGTGACATATTAAGTCACAGAGTGTTTCCAGGAATAAACACATACACAGTGTCTTCTTTGTAATATGTAGTTTGTTCAAATGTGTCTTCTCACCCTAAATATATATTTGATGTCTTCTATAACTTGATGTTGGTTTTTGGAAAGGGAATAATCCCTGGTTTTGTACACATATTTCCCATGCTGCCTCAGCTGGGAGAGCTAGGGGTGTGGCCAGACTCAGCCCTCATTACTGGTGTTCTCATCTGTGACTCAGCCTCCAGGGTCCAACAAGGCAAGGTATAAATGCTACTACACTTGAAACAGAACTTGGGATCCCCATCTACCTATGAGAATAATCATGAACTCAGGAAATGGACAATATACACCTTTGCACCCCAATGTACGTGCCTTAAGAGTTAAGTGACATGCAGCAGTTTTTCTGGGAGCATTTCACTATAGACGAAGCAAACAGAAGTGACCACTGCCCTGACTGCATAGGGTTCAGTGTGGAGGCAAGAGGGAGGAAATTGTTTAATAGATGTGTAGTCCTGTCGGGAGGGGCCTTAAGCACCTCCCCATTTAATCCTCATAGCGAGTTAAGTATTACCATCTCTCCTAGTTCACAGAAGAGGAAACCAAGGCACTAACTGATGCTGTGCATTACATCAGATCACCCAGTAGGTGTCAAGGCAGAGATTTAAAGGCAGGCATGCACAGTGCTCCTGGCCACCACACCCTTCAGAGGGAGGAGAGAGTGTAGGAGGCACTCCTGAAGCAGCAACTTCAAGCCACATCCCACCAAGTTCTCACCAAACTTCAAGCCCGAGGACATGACCACCTGTCATCTTGAGCACTTACAGATATATAGGATGCTGAAAAGGAAGACTGAGGTCAGAAGTGAGAGATAGAGTACATTTAATGACAGGGCTCAAGAAAAGTGGTGCCCAGAAAAGTGGAGGGTGGAAGGAGTCCAGTATAGCATTAGGTGATCTTGGTCCCCCTTTGTGATCCAGAGTTATCAGTAAGTATGAGTACCAGACACATTTTTCTTCCTGTCTGCATAGCACATTGTAAAGGAGATCAGAGCTACAAGGAGAAAAGATGCTGAAAAAGAGACACTTCAGTCAATGATACAGAAAATCACTTATCTGATAAAATTCCAAGTGGCTGGGATGTGACAGCTTTTGAAGCATCCTTTGAAAGGGGGCTGGAGGTGAGGAGGGGGCGAGAAAAGATGCTGGCTGACAACACTGCCTCCCAGATCTGGGGGCCCACAGGTTGGCACAGGCAGGATTCTGCTCTTGGAGAGATGGAGTGAGCCATCTCAGAGTGTGAAGTTTAAAGATAGCGTTAGGATAATAGAAGCCCCATAGCACGAGCTAGAAAGGGCTCAACTACGGAAGCAAGGAAGAGAGGCAGGTCAGAAAGGCAAGGATGTGAGGGCCCCTTAGTACAAAGCCAGCTTCCGTGCTCAGGCGAACCCAATGGATTTACAAGATAATTGCCTTTACTAGAAAAATGCAAAGATCTGATGGGGGACCATCAACATCACCCCTAAGAGCCTGTCCCACGTTTGATTGAAAAGCTGGACCTTTGATTTAAGCAAAATAGACCAACATATAATTTAACAGTCCTCATCTCCTGAGAACCCTTTTATGCTTTGTTAAGTACACTTTCCATGGTCCCCCAGGTCTTCTTTTACCAATATGCCCTCCCAGTTCAGTAAAATTCCTCACTTTCTGACCACAGGTTTGGGGCTAAACTTTCTTCCCAAAGAAATAGGTGTTGATTTTTAGAAACAATTATCATTGTGACCTTGCTGATTAAGTAGGATAATTAAACAGCATTGTAACTAATGTTTTACATCATAACATTGCTTTCTGATCTGCTTACTGAAGGGAAATGCCATTTTTTTAAAAAAGAACTGAGTATTTTTTAACACGATTAGCAAGCCATCTGCTGACATTTCGATGCGATCTCTCATGAAAGTCCCTAGCTTTAAGCTTTAGTTTTATCCTAGCAAGAACCCAAAATAGTATTGCCTTTTGCAGTTACATCAAAAGAAGGTGATTTGGAAAGGGTACTCTTCAGAAAATGTGTCACCGACCCTTACCTAGGACATCACTTTGGAGGCTTAGGAAGTAAGGTGTGACATGATGACAGATAACTGGAGAACATACTTCTTCCCGGCTTGGCTGTCTTCTTCCAGTTTTCCTGGTCATGGAGTGGAAGGAACATATCCAGACTGTGACTTTAGATGGATCTGGGTCCAAATCTTGTACTCTCCATGATTCTGTTGCAGGCATTAGTGGTACATACTCAGGTAGGGAGCAAGAGCTACTGAGTCCTAACTCCAACCAGAGGTGACAGGGTGGAGCTGGGCAAGGAAACTTATGGCACTTGAGCTGTGGCCCTTCTTTGCTGTTTTGCCCAGGCCACTGTCATCTTTAGATACCCTGTGTAGCCAGAGGTGAGGAAGACAGCACCAGGTTGGTGACCATTAGAGCAAAGAGCCCATGATGGGCCATCAGCACACATTGAACAAAAGACTGTGGCCTGGGGATTCTACCCATGTCTCTCATGCCTAGACAGGGAAGGCACAGGCAATCAGACCCTGTGCACTTTAACAAACTTGGACAAACTATGAAATGGACCTTTCTGACCATGTATAAGAATAGTGTGTGTGTGTGTGTGTGTGTGTGTGTGTGTGTGTGTGTGTGTGTGTGTGTGTGATGTTGCAGGAAAGGGGTCAACTGTTGAATGAATTGACCTTGTTCTGAGCTTGCCTTTCACACAGATGTCTAGTCTGTAAAGAACACCAAGTGAGAAATCTGGGCTTCAGGAATGTACCCGGTGTGCTTCACATGGCTAGGAGGTGGGAACACAGAAACCCAGGTCTCTTGTGTCCTTCACATCAACCCTAATCTAGAAAATTAAGGCCCCAAATATAAAGAGCAGGAAAGTGAGTGGTTTATGCACAGAAAGAGAAGCCCAGAGACTTGGGGAAACAGCAGTTCTCCTGGTTTCATTGTTGACCCTTCATGGCTGGGTTAGAAGACTATAAGAGATCTTGCCTCAAAAACAAACAAACAAATGAGTGAATGAGAACTGGGTAATGGTACCTGAGGTTGTCCTTCAGCTTCCATCCACAAGGTCACACATAATACACATGATTACATGCACCTCCTGCACATATACACATATTCCCTCATCCAGGAACACAAAATTAGGAAAAATAATTATGCGCTGAAATATTAGTAATGGCTTAAACCATGGTCCATCAAGTCGAAAGTCACTAGAACATGGATGACACAGTGGTTGGAAAGAATTTGCTTATTTGCCACATTAAGTCCCAAACAAAACCAAACAAAAGGATTAAAAAGGAAAAAGAAAAGGAAATCAGGTTGCAATGACATACACGATCTATTTATCAGTAGCCAGCAGTGTTCTTATAAAAACGGGCACCATAACTGAGCTTCCATTGCTGATTGATGCACAGTTTTCTCCCATGTCTTTTGTAGTCTAACTCATCGTGTAGTAAGTTACTGGATTTAAAAACTGTAAAATATTATTGTTAGCTTTTTATTACTGTCAATAAGAAGGGCACAAAAATTCTACATGTGTCAGAGTGTGCTTGACCTCCAGTGCCCCAAGATTTCCCTGGTCCGGCTAATTTCTCAGCCCAGGGAGGTTGGAAGCTGAGGATCTATGGAAGATTCCTAGGGTGTTCTTCTTTCGTATTCTAGTTATGTATTTCTATGTCTATTCAAAGCTCTCAATTTTCATTTTAATAAGAGCAGATCATCTACATATTATTATTAAAAAATATCCCAAGTCAAGACAATTGATTGACTCCTGGTTGCTTATATAATGGGACGAGCTTGGAAGTGGAATTTGAAGAAGGTGATCCTTGCTGTGCACGCACATCCAAAGGCTAACCAAATGTGTCAGTCCAAGCTCTTCTTGATCCCCTCTGGGGTTTCCCTTTATGAGTCCAGCATCTTAAACTTAGAGATAGCCAAAGACTCCACAGAAACAAAATAATTCAAATCTAGTAGGATCCTTAACTTCTGAATTAACTCCTTTGATACACCTATGGACCAATGAGGACCAGTCACAAGGTAAGGGTTGTCATACAGGTCCCAAAGGTACATGACTATGTGTTTGTAGAGAAGGAGCATGCTGGAGACTATCTTTCCACCTGCTGGCCACATCTTGGGAAAACATGAGCCAAGACAAGACATACACAATGGACATGCAGTATGCCACATCTCAGAGTTGACAACCAGTGTCTCCCGAGTATCCTTGGGCCCCCATGGAGCCATGCTTTTTCCCGGGAACAAAGTGCCTAGCCTCTCATTTTCCGGCTCTCTGAAGTTTACCCCTTCCCTCTTGCTGTCTCCAGCCTGAGCCTGTTGCCAGACCCTCAGTGCCTGGGAGCCCAGAGGACTCCAAGTGAATTATTTTCAGCTCCTTTACATGTGGTCTTTCAACTGGGGTCAAAAGCAAGCACTCCATCTACAAAGTATTTTAAATGCTCTCTGCGTTCATTGTAAGGCAACAATATCTCCTGATTAAAAAGCCCTATCAAAGTGGATCTCTTTGAAGGATGTTTCAATTATATTTCAGTAGTATCAATAAAAACGAGCTAAGGGAACGCTCACTGACCCCACACTTTCATATCTTGTCCCTTGATCACCAAGGGGACTTATATTTGGCAGTAAGATCACCCCAGAGAAAAATTTAATTATAATATTTGATTTCTGCACCCCTGTATGACATTGTGTCCCGGAATGCGCTGTCTGCAAAAGGTGAGGGAGCTGGTTTGCAAGGAAATGAGAATTCTTAAGTTCATCTGAAACCAGGTAAATATGTCCGGCCCTACGGGACAATTGTTCTCACAGCTTCTTTGCCATTTTTTTGCAAAAGATAGGATCATTCAAGTAATTAAAATGCTGGGTAGTAACTGCATATGACAAGAGACGATGTGGCTAATGCGAGACTCCAGAAAGTCCCTCATGTCATTCCTAATCTACACAATAGAGGACATGAATTCACACCAGCACCTAGGGCATGGTTGTAGTGATCTAAGTGCTTCCATGTGTCAGAATGTCCATGTGAAATCCTTGTGTCAGGCCCTATGGGAGACAAGGTGACAGCTGGAGGTGTCCAGTGCCCTGGAGAACAACTAAACATTCCCTATCCCACCATGGTGAGTGTGCCTGCTGTCATAGCATCCTGAAAGCTCACTTCCTCCATCCCCTAATAAGCATGGTACCTTTGATCATCTGAGGTAGACTGAGGCAGGAAGAACAGACCAAGCCGATGAGTGACCACCACCATCTTGCCAGGCAGAGGCTTAATATGTTTAGCTCACATGTCCAAGGGGATGAAGTGAGGCCCCTGAGCAACATCCCATGCCTTAAAGGAAAGGCCAGACAACAGAATGGGGGCAGGAGGATCAGCCAGCACCCAGGCTCTCAGGCTCTCAGGCTCATTATGACTGCATTGTTATCACTGCTCATGGTACGAGCTGCTTCAATGGCATTTGTTCACATCTCTTTCTTAATTTCATGTGAAATTCTAGAAAATTCTTTAAACATGGCTCCCTTTGCTATTGCCTTTATCTACAGCTGGATCTATGTGTGTTATGAGTACGCTGAGCCAGTGATCCCCTCTTGGTGTGTACCAACCATAACTAATCAACAAGCACTTGACTCTGGTCCTGATCCCCTCTTGGTGTGTACCAACCATAACTAATCAACAAGCACTTGACCCAGTCCTTAGACCTCTCTTGTGTCCCTTGTTGTGTTTGTTACTATTTTCTGTGCACTGGCACCTCTGACTGTGACCAAATTTTGTGTGGCTCTTCAGCCTCGGACATACGTCCACTCCCTCTGCACATCTTTCTTCATCCCACTCCATACTCCCCTGTGTTCTTTCCCAGGACCACCATGTGAATTTTGCCTGAACTAGCAAGCAAGCATAAAGCTGTGTGGAAAGCAAGTACTGGGTGCTTCTCACTGGGGCTTGGTTTGGGTCTGCACAACCTTTCTGTCCTTTGCAATCAACAGACTCATCCTTAAATTTCATAGCTGATATCACCATTCTTCATGATTTCTGCAATATTTCCAAGTAAATTTCTTCTAAGAACAATCACTAAAGAAGAGCTGGAGAGGTATCTCGGTGGGTAAGAGCACTTCCCACTCTTCCAGGAGATCAGAACCCAGCATCCTTGAGGCAGAGTACAGCCATCTGTAACTCCAGCTCCAGGAAACCTAACACTCCTCTGACCTCTGCAGACACATGCACAAATGTGGCACACATTCACATGGACTCACCCACACATATATGAACAAATATAAAAAACAAATTAAAATCGGAAGTCTTAAAAATGTGAAGAGATTGTCAGCAAACCCTAGTCATGTGTGGAGGGGAAGACCTGATATTCTAATCTGTTTTGTCTGGTTGGCTCACAGACCACTCCTTGAGTCCACCTTGCTTTAGCTCACTCTTCAACTTTGTCCTGAGAGACACCACATCAGAGATACCTCTGGAGTTGACTCCCTGAAGTATTCATTTCCTATCAGAGTGTTAGATTTGCAGGGTATATGAGTGGGTAAAAGCTGTCATCACGGAGTCTCCACTTGATAAGGAGTGTCAGGTCCATGTGACACCACCAACATCCTCTTCCTTGTCACTCTGATTTATGGCATGGCAGACTTCGTTGGTATGAACTCTCTATGTGGATAATGCCAATTGAATCCTTTTTAACAGAAAATAGTAAGACAAGAGGGGCTAGGCAATAGAGCAGTCTCCAAAGGAGAACTTTCAAATGACAAACTGCAAGTTGTGCCTGGTTTCTTGGTCCTCTTGTAAGATCTCTTATAGGACTGTGAGTTGACCCATAGGGGCTGTATCAAGCTTAGCAGCAGGGCTGCACTAGGCTGAGAACCATGGCTACACAAGGCTGAGAACCACGGCTGCATCAAGCTGAGAACAAGGATTGCACCAGGCTTTGAACCAGGATGTACCAGGCTGAGAACCAGGATGTACCAGGCTGAGAACCATGGCTGCACCAGGCTGAGAACCATGGCTACACAAGGCTGAGAACCATGGCTGCATCAAGCTGAGAACAAGGATTGCACCAGGCTTTGAACCAGGATGTACCAGGCTGAGAACCATGGCTGCACCAGGCTGAGAACTAGGATGTACTAGGCTGAGAATCAGGGCTGTACTAGGCTGAGAATCAGGGCTGTACAAGGCTGAGAATCAAAGCTGTACCAATCTGAGAATCAGGGCTGTATCAGCCTGAGAACCAAGATGTACCAGGCTGAGAACCAGGACTGCACCAGTCTGAGAACTAGGGCTGCACCAGATTGAGAACAAGGATTGCACCAGGCTGAGAACCAGGATGTACCAGGCTGAGAACCAGGGTTGCACCAGACTGAGAACCAGGGCTGTCCAGGCTGAGAAACAAGGCTGTACCAGGCTGAGAACCAGAGAACCAGAGCTGCACCAGGCTCAGAACCAGGAAGTACCAGACTGAGAACCAGGGCTGCACCAGGCTGAGAACCAGGGCTGCGCCAGGCTGAGATCCAGGATTGCACCAGGCTGAAAACCAGGACTGCAGCAGGCTGAGAACCAGGGTTGCAGCAGGCTGAGAACCAGGGCTGCAGCAGGCTGAGAACAAGGCCTGTGCCAGGCTGAGAACCAGGGCTGCACCAGGCTGAGAACCAGGGCTGCTCCAGGCTGAGAACCAGGGCTGTGCCAGGCTGAGAACCAGGGCTGTACCAGGCTGAGAACCAGGGCTGCACCAGGCTGAGAACCAGGGCTGCTCCAGGCTGAGAACCAGGGCTGTGCCAGGTTGAGAACCAGGCTGTGCCAGGCTGAGAACCAGGGCTGCACCAGGCTGAGAACCAGGGCTGCTCCAGGCTGAGAACCAGGGCTGTGCCAGGCTGAGAACCAGGGCTGTGCCAGGCTGAGATCCAGGGCTGCACCAGGTTGAGAACCAGGGCTGCTCCAGGCTGAGAACCAGGGCTGTGCCAGGCTGAGATCCAGGGCTGCAGCAGGTTGAGAACCAGGCTGTGGATCCAGAGAAAAAACATAGCATGGTGAGGGTTGTGCCCCTGAAGGAAGGGGTGGTGCCTGAGGAAGCTGGACCAGGAAAAAGGGGCCAGCGTTCTCTCTGGGGGGAAGGGTGTGGCTCTGAGGGGATTATTCCGAGGGTGGCATGATGCTGCAGTGAAGGTAGGCATCTCCTTAGAGTGATCACTGATTGCATTCTCTTAGACTAGCTTCTTCTAACACACCACTTTGCCAGAGGTGGCCAAGGGACTGCCATTCTTTTTTTTAATTTTATTTTATAATTTAATTTAATTTTATGTATCAGCCACGGATTCCCTTGTTCCCCTCTCCCTCTCCCCTTCCCCTCAGCCCACCCCCTGTTCCCATCTCCTCCATGGCAAAGACTCCCCTGGACTGCCACTCTTATCCTAACCAGGGCCTCTAAGAACTCACTTTATCCCTGGGCCCTGCCCCATGTTACAAGGCAAACTGGCCTTGACGGTCACCCAGACTTCTTCGCATTTCTGAACCCAGCGGGAGTCCTCAGGCTGTACAGCGAAGGTCACAGGCTGAAACAGAGTGCACAAGCGAGTGTGACTTTGGGCACGCACGTGGTCGGGGACCTGAATAACAGCCCTTTTGTATCTGTCTCATGTAGACAAGCTGCTCTCTTCCTTCTCTCTCCCCTCCCACTCTGGGAATAGTGGGGCATATGTGGTCATGACCTTGACTGTCTGGCAGCCGCCTCAGAGAAAAGACAGAGGCAGATGGAGGGCTCTTGATATTTAATAAGGGCCTGACATAACCCAGGGCTTGCCTTGGAATGGGATACAGTGCCCTGAGGGGATAAACACCAACACCACCCCACCAAAAAAATAAATAAGACAGGGCCTTGCCTCCAGGAGTTGGGTTCAATAATCCTCAACACTGGGAAAGGCGAAGCAACCTGGGACTTTGGAAAAATGAGCAATGATTATCCATCTTTCTAATTTGTTGAATATTTTTGATAGTGTCATCAGACAGCGAGGGAAATAAAGTCCCATGCCAAGTGAAAGGGTCCATGGAACTAGTTTAGTCTCAAATACACTTCACAATTTTTTTATATGAAAAAAGGAAGGAAGAATCACCACGGTCCAGTCTCAAAGAGCATCCACAGCCTCCACCACCAGGTCTTAAGTCTTCAGCTCTTTTAGTGTGGATTTCCTCCCTTTCCCTCTCTGCTCAAGACTATACAATATTAAATTAAAAAAAATCAAGGGCTGGGAATATAGAGTGTCTGCCTAGCTAAGTGAAACCCTGGATTTAATTTCCACAGAAAGCAAAAAATTCCAGATACATAAGGAATCTAAGGAGCATAGCATGCCTCTGAGAAAAATCAGATTTCTATCTTCCAGCACTGCTCCAGAAGTTGGGGCCTCACAGGGCTGTGAACCCTGAAGGCCAGGACAGCAGGCTCATCACTGAAAATCTCAGGCCACAGCCTCTAATGTAAGTCCCCTGCCTAAGCTTTGGTTAGGAGATCAAATTCATTTTATGGACAACTGAGAAATATTTAATGCATAGTAATAATAATTGATCAATAAATGTTGTCTGTTCAGTCTGTGATTGGTGTCTTTATGGATGTTCCATCTACCAAAAGGTTAGTCATCAAAAGATACATGCTACATAAAACATCTCCAAATCCTCACCTCAAGTGCCCATTCAGTGTTGGTACTACAAAAGAAAAATGTCGTGTTTTCTTAAGATCCTGGACTTTATCAGAAAGAATTTAAAACTCAAATTTCCTGCCTTGGTGACATATCATTGTTCTGTGAGCTAAATGCTAGGACTGACTTTCTTACAAAGAATCTGAGGGTCTTAAAATACTCAATAATTAGATAAACTACTTAGTAATTAGATAAACCATCATCTTGGAAATATACAGTGTTGAATACACTGTCAGGACTAGGTGAAAGCTATTAAACTGGTATATGATTGCGTATGTGCACAGTCTCCTCCTGGTTCTAAAAAATGAAAAAGAATAAAATTCCCATCTTTTTCCAAAGTGTTGAGTTTCTGGTGACTCAGCTCATCCCCAGCAAGACATGGTCTTAGGTTTCTAGAACATGGTCTTGCTGGACTCCATGGCAGCCATCCACCAGCTTTTGAAATGCCACCAGCCCTTCTTCCTTTCATAACTGAGATGCTTCCAGGCCTGAATTCCCATCACAGCCACACCAGCGTCTCTCAGGGGACATGCACCCCAAACCATTGCCATGCTGTCAGAACACCCCCACACACACCCCACCCCCATCCCCCACTCCGCCCTCTGTAAGTCTGGTGCAGTCCCTCCCTCAAAAGCTCCCTTCCCTAACCTAGGAACAGACAGTGGTTCCCACCCAGATTTGATTAAACGTGCCCTCCCTCACTGCGGTCCATATGGCATGGAAAGGCAGGCCGCCGTTCTCATTTTTCCAGACTCCGGGGTCAGACAGTGCCCAGACACGAAAATAATAGTCAAATTATACAGGAAGTCGTCAGAGGGGTCCGAACACAGACGGGAGCCACCTCTGACCCCGTGACAGGTCAGAGGTCTGGTTCAAGTTTCCCCTTCTTAATCTGTCACCAAAGCAACATGAAAACAGCCCCTGAATGGAACCATTTATAGGTTCTACTTATTTTTTTTAAGTTTTTCTTTCTCTGAGAGTTGAATTTTATTATTTTTTTAAATTATACTAACAATTCTCATCTGAAAAGATGTATTTATAGTATTCAAAAGCTTAAAATGTTTCTCTCCTCTCTTTCAGAAAAGGGACCAAGTCAGGAAGTTTTCCTTCCATTAAATTTAGAAATAGAATTTTTTAAGTCAGAAAGGCACCATTAATATGAGTGGCTGTCTGAAAAAATGCCTATCTTTTGGACACCTCTCAGTTATCCATAAAGACCCACTGAAAGATATCAAGGGAAACAAGATTGAAAAAAAGAATAAAAGAAAAACAGTGGGATAGAGAGACACCAGCAATGAAGAAAATCAGCCAAAAAAGGATTCCTGAAATCACAAAACCAAAACAGGATGGTGGACCTCTCTGGCTCCTGAGCCTTCCCCTGCAGACCTCTGTGGCTCCTGAGCCTTCCCCTGCAGACCTCTCTGGCTCCTGACCCTTCCCCTGCAGACCTCTCTGGCTCCTGAACCTTCCCCTGCAGACCTCTGTGGCTCCCGAGCCTTCCCCTGCAGTCACATTTGTGGCTGTCCTTTGCCAAAAGCAGAGGAGTGTGACCCTATACCTTTGCTCTTTACAGACCACCAAGACAAACCCTCTGTGGCCCAGTGACATCAGAATCGGGGGCTTCTCCTCTTTTCTGGCCTTTCACTTATACCTGATGAGGAAAAGATGGCACTTTCTAACAGAAGCTCCATGGAAGAGATGGATGGTAATCTTGACAAGGACATTGGAGCAAGGAAGAACTGAGTGGCTTGTAGTGGGTAGCTGTTCCAGCTTTGACCTGGAAGTACTACCCCCATCGAGGCTTCGGTAACTGGCATGCCTAGAAGGCAGAGCAGAGAGAGGAGCCTTGAAGAACCGAGATCCAGATGTACCTGATCTCTTGGTTCCTGGATCCTGGATGCTGGAGGTAGACTGAGCAGAGTTCTCCAGAGAACACCGCTGGACAGCGCTACACCTTTCCCAGACCCTGTAACCTATCCCTTCACTTGTAAGTTACCCCACACAATAAACCTCCCTTTTAACTACATGGAGTTGCCTTAATATTTCAACCAATAGTGGCTATCCATGACTGCATGTCAATACCACCTGACATAGAACATCCCTGTGCATTCCACAGGGAACATCAGTCAACTATGTAGAGAGGAAGGGGTTGACATGAGGAGATGTTGACACAGGGATCTCAGCTTTATTCACTCAGATATCTCCAGAACCTGGAACAGTGCCCAGCACACAGTTGGTGCTCAGTAAATATTTTTGATTAAGTGTGTAACTGGATACCTTTTCCATATAAACAATTTGTAAAAGCAGTGTCCATGAGTGTAGATGGGGGACTACTCTCCCTAAGGACAGTGTAAGTAAGAGTTCCCTTGGAAGGCAAACAACAGAATCCCAGTCAAACAGGTGGGAAATTATATTTTTTCTCTTTAAACATTCTAGATATTGTCAGTACTAGGGCTGGAACACCCCCTGGATAATGTCAGTTGCACGTTGGATCCCTTGAGTCTTTATGTCCATGCTTACCTAGCATGTCAGCAACTGCCATGATTATAAAGTTGGTCCCTTAGATCCAGCCATTCCATCTGCATTTGTAGTGCAAAGAATGGGAGTGACTGGGGGCAACCACACCTGGCCCTATATCAAGAGCCAGAACTTTCATTAGTCACGTCTAGCAATAGGAAGTGACTGCCTGCCATTCCCACTGTATCAGAGACATACAGTATGTGTAGCATGATTTAGCTGGCTGTTATCTATCAGTTCCAGACTACAGTCTTACCCGTAGTGACACACTGGGGCGGTGTGTCCAAAGTCACAGAGATTTCAGAGTGAAGCCCTTTTTGATGGTTCTTCTGGGTTGGTAACTGGATCTTGACTAGAACAACTAAGGAATGTGCTTCTGGGTAGGTCCATGACAGTATTTATTGGTAGGGTTGAGTGAAAAAGAAGACCCTCCCCTAGACTGTGCAGCATGTTCTGGAGGCAGCCCAGATACTGAAGAAGTCCGCTTTTGCAGGCAAGCCTTTGCTCCTTGCTGATTAGGGCATCTACTCTGCTGCTGCTACTGCAGCTGCCACATCCTTTGCTGGCATCAGATCCCAGATCCTGGGGCCTTTCAGTGTGAACTTAAGACCAGCAGTTCACAGGAAGAGTAAGGCCTCAGCCACAGGCTGGGACTACTAAGTCAGTCAGCTGCACGGACTGAGAAGCTATGGGTGCTGACCTTCTCCAGTGAGTAGACAACAATGACGGTAGACAGTGGTGGTGGGATTATGCAGTCCCCATTGTGTAAGCCAGTCAGGTGTGTGTGTGTGTGTGTGTGTGTGTGTGTGTGTGTGTGTGTGTGTGACTAACATGCCTCCACAGCCTCCATGTTGTTCAAGGATCATTTGTAATCTCATAATGGTGTCAATCTAAGCTACCAAGTGAGAGTGATGGACTGTGGAATTTTAGCACTTAACACTATTTTGTGGTTCTCTTTGTAACTGTGAGTTACAGCCATGGGTATCTGCGTAACAAACAACATTAAAATCTGAGCAAGTCACAATCAGTATACATTTACTCATGGATGTGTGTGCATATCAGTGGGTAGCTGACCTAGTCTGGATGGGGCTTATTTGTACACCTGAGAGGACTACATGGGTCAGTGGCAGGGTGAGTTCAGCTTGGTGTAACTCCGCTTCATCGGTCTTTAGCCATCCTTTGAGGCTTGGCTTTCCTGGGTAATAGCAAAGACAAATGCAAGGAAGCCTGCCCTCTCTGTTTATATCTCATCTGCTGACCACTCACTAGACAAGAAATCACATTGACAAATCCATTGCCAGGAAGTGGAGGGGTATCCTCCATGCCCATGGGCACAGAGCCCAGAGACAGGAGGGTAAATGATTAGGAACACATCCTACCATGATCTTGGATCTCCCTACCACTGCTCCTGTACACACACACAGACACAGACACAGACACACACACACACACACACACACACACACACACACACACACACACACACGAGTAAGCACAACATTGGAAAGTCAATGACTGCAATTCCTAGGTGAAGAGATGAGTCCAATTCTGGTTGATATGAAAAGCAGTTTGTGCCTTGACAAGATGTTCCCATCTACTTCCCTCTGCTTATTGAGGTATTTAGGCCAAATAATCTTCAACAATCAAAGGTGGTATTTGACATTGAAAGTAATTAAAAATAACTCAGAAGCTTATTCTGAAGTCAACTCAGGTTGTGCCTCTCAAGATAAATACTCATTAAAAAGACTACAAAGTTACATTATGACATTTTAATAATATCACCTACCACCAATCCTGAGATTCACTTCTTCCTTTGGTGGGGCAACACGTAAACCATTAAGTGGGTGACTGGGGAGATGGCTCAGTGGGTAAATTGCATGCTGGGCAAGTATGAGGACCTGAGTTCAAACCCAAGCTTCCACTTAAGTGGCAGATGTGATGGTGCCTACATCTATAGCCCATGTTGAGGGGACACTATATGCAGGGGGCACAGGCAGATCCCTGGGCTTGCTAATAAGACAGTCTGGCCTGGACAGTAAACTCCAAGTTCAGGGAGAGACCATATATTAAACAATCAAACAAATAAAAACAAAAAGGGTGTGACATGATTGAGGAGGATATCCAAGTGTTAACCTCTGTCTTACACAGGATTAGGCAGGGGAGAGCACACCTGTATACACACATACACACACACACACACACACACACACACACACACACACACGCATACTCACACACATGCACACAGAGATGCATGCATGATTGCTTCTATATCCTTCAGCAGGGGTAGAGGCTTGGAGGGCACGTAACTGAAGTGAGGACAGATGTCAGTGCCCAGCCCTAACTGAAGACTTTGGTGTTCCTCATCCCTGTCTGTGACTGGAGTGAATGTCACAGTGTCTAGTCTTGAGAAAGTAAGGAAAAGAGAGGAGGGGAAGGAAAGCGGAGGAATGGGCTGGGCTCCTTAGAAATAACTGGGCTCCAGCACCTCAGCAGTCAACAGTCCTGAGATCCATTTTCTGCATCCTTGACTTGGCTACACACGGACCATCTGCTTCAGATGGTGTGGTTGAGTAAATGCCCAGTTCACTCAACTAATTTTCCCACAATTCGGTCATTTTTTAACCAACTTCGGTAATCATTTCTGAGTCTATGGAAGGGCAGCAGCTATGTTGTGGGGTTCGCAGCTTCTGCTTTGAGTGTGTTTAAAGACAAACCTTTAAGAGCTGGGATGAAGGGTCCTCTTGACATACAAAGAGAAAATGTGGGACTGCAAGAGAACATGATTTGTTGAAGTTAGGTGGTAGCCTGAGCTAGGTGGTAGCATAGACTTCTTGACGTGAGTATTTACAGGGAGCAGACATGTTCACATAGTGTTTGTCCTCTAATCTTCACAACAGATTCAGAGAGGCTTCCCTCCCAGTTCATGTCAAGCTCAAACACACAAGTATAAAAGAGCATATAAATGGTATCTGTGCCCTGTTGTTTCTTCCATGTATTTTTCTTCTTGACTTCTGTCTGCCCATCTTTTTATCATACCCCCTCTCATCTATTATGCATTTATTTGTCTATCAATATATGTATGGATTTATCCATTATCTATCAATTAATCAATCTATCTATCTATATATCTATCTTCCTACTAATTGTATATTATCTGTCTATCATCTATCTAACTATATATGTCTATCTGTCATCTAACATCTTACCTGTCTCAATCCATTCAGCCTTGACTCATCCATCAACCAAGATTTTTCAAGTTCTATGTTCACAGGTCTTAGGGTTCAGAAGTATATAAAATATAGAGCTTTCTTTGCCTCCTATAGATCTCATGAGAGTAGAGGCTACAATAATCAGGTTCAATCATGTATATGATAGTAGTGAGTACTAAGAAAAAATTTAAGCAGATAATAAGGGAGGGATGTTACAAGCAGAAACATATAGACACATTAACTGAAAAGGCCATTAAAACCTCCATCTAAAGCACTATGCTCAGCTGGCGCTGTAAATGAGTGGTACAGCACTTGCCCAGCATGCATAAAGCACTGTAAGAAATGGTCGACATTATTCCAAACTTATCTATGGTTTATTATCTTTCTATCTATCTATCTATCTATCTATCTATCTATCTATCTATCTATCTATCTATCTATCTGTTATCTAACCCTAACCCTGCAAAATATAATAGACATGATGCCAAACTTATTTACCCAGCCACCCACTGATCCATCAATTATTTCTTCACCCATCACCTGTCCAGCAGACCTGTCAGCCCAGTCAGCCATTCTTCCATCTTCCCACCCATTCTACAGAAGTGTACACATTCAATATTTTTTTTTTTTACCAATGCTCTGGGCTTACTCTCCACTCATCTGTTTATCCAAAGTCAACTAGGTCATTTAATCCCCCATTTGCTCTTCAATGTATTCCTCTATCTGCTTGATTTCTTCACTTGTTCAGATGTCCATTCATAACAGACACTCACTGAATTTTTTCGTTATCATCCAGCACTCAGAAGAGAAATAATGAGGTAGGAATGAGGCCATCAGAAAGGAAATGTCCAGGCTGTCCCCTGGCTGAAATTTCCAGATGTGTTCTGATCAAGGGCTTGCACAGACCTCCTGGGACTTCAGATAACAGAGTGCCAGTGTCAGGGGCCTTGTCACAGCCTAACTCTGCTAAACAGCTGTTGTCGGGACAACCCTGTCACCTTGAGCCAGGGGTGAGTGATGAACACCCTTCATAGTTAATATTTATGCAGACCATCCCCTCTGTATCAATTAAGGAAAGGCCCAGTTTCGATAGGGCTCCAGCAGTGGGAATGTATGGATAGACCTAAGGAGAATTCACCTCCTGCAGCTGAGCTGGTACCACTGGGTTTTAAAGCATGTAGCAAAACAGATGTGTGTAAAAGGGAAAAATGGAAGTCCACATGGTATTGGAGAGTAAAACAAACCCTCTCACTAAATGGACACTCAATGTACAAATGAAGTTCAAGTCATAGGCTGCTGGGGTCTGGAAGCCAGCAGCCATTGGAGGGGCATGTCTCACATCCTAATGGATAATATTTTTCTGTAAGCTAATATAGCCACAATATAATCATCTGGACATGTAATCAATAGAAAGCATCATGGATGAAGTCATTCATATCTTTTCCTTTTATACTAAATCATGCAGCTCCCCTAGGTGTGTGTGACAGTCACATCACAGCTCAGTTTTGAGTAACCACCTTCAAATCTTTGTTGGCTACAAGCCATAATCACTACTGAACTTGGACATAGCAGGTACCAAGGGTGGTAGGGAGATTGGGGCTAAGGAGAGTGTGGTAGGGATGTGACAGTGAGAAATACATGCTTAGCCTTGCTTAGGATAAGGGACAATGTTCTTTAATATAGAACTTGTCCTTCCCTGACCCAGTGATCTTTTGAAGCAAGCCTTCTCTCTCTCTCTCTCTCTCTCTCTCTCTCTCTCTCTCTCTCTCTCTCTCTCTCTCTCTCTCTCTCTCTCTCGTGCACGCGTGTGCGATAATATCTAGTGTAGCCCAGCCTGGCCTCAGTGCAGCATACAGTATTGCCAAGGATGACCCTGAACTTCTGATTTTCCTGTCTCCATCTCCTAGGTACTGGGATTACAAGTATATACCGCCATATTCAGTTTATGCAATGCTGGGGATTAAACTTAGTATCCCATGCATTCTAGACAAGCACTTTACCTACTGAGCTCTATCTCCAGCCCCTGTGGCGGGTAATTCTTTAAAAATCTCATTGACAAGCCAGATTCAGGACTTGGCCACCATCAGAAGTGGCTGTAAACCACAGCTTGTGATGCTGAGAGTCACAGTTCTGCCTGTGTGCCTGCAACAACATGAGGGTACCGTTGGGGATCACACACCTATGGCACTTGCCCCACGATTGCATCCATGATCCCACCTCTGGGATGACTTCCTGGATGGTCTGGTGGCATAAATGTGTTTCTGGCACATCACTGTCCCTTAGCACAGAGAACAACAGGGTCATCACCCCTTCTCACCTTCATTTCCCTGAATCCTGAGCTCCAGGAGCTATGGGTTTGGCATCTTCAGTCTTCTGACTCCTCTCCCAGTGGAGCCCTGGATGGAGGGGGCATCACTCCTGCGATATTTATTGCACATGACAGACAAATGGATCCTTAGAGCTGCCACCAGACAACCAAGACCCAGACATTAAAATGAATTACGAAAAAGTACGCTGTCATTTCCCCTGTTTGCTTCATCAACTCTTCAGTAAATAACCAGAAAGCTCTTAACAAGGGTGCGGGTGGAGTGTAAATAATCATACCCCTTTATCACTGACAAACCTCAGAGAGATGCTGAGAAGCTGCTGAGGAGTCAGGCGAGGAGCATGCAGTCTGCGGGGGCCTCCGACTGGCTTCCCCTCACCTGCTCCTCCCGTGCTAACCTCGGCCCTCCCCAAACTCAGTCTCCTCCTCTGTTAGTGGGGCTGAGTCCTCTTGCAGATCACATACAGAGCCAATGCATCGAAGAGAATAGCATTGTGCATATATTAGTTCCTGTATACATTTGCTCACCCAGAAAAACACCTGTCATTCCCAGATTATGGGCCAGACATGCTGCTACACCCTGAGTTTCATTTGCAAGGGCCCTCAATGTGTTGTCTTTCAGCTCACACAGACTCCATGAGAATAGAACCTTGAACTCTTGACTCTTCAGAGCTGGGTTTGGAGACTAAATGCCCCCCCCCGCCCCGCCCCAGCTCACATGCTAAGGACCTGATTCCCAGGGTGACATTCTATGGAGGAGATGTGGCCATGTGAAAGGTCTTCAGGTCACAAGGAAAATGTCCTTGAAAGTGTCTGTGGAACTACACTTTCTTCCTCTTTCTGTGCCTAGATATGCAGCCTCCCTTGAAAACATCAAGATCAGTGGTCATGGGATGGAGCCTGGAAACAGTAAAGCTAAAAGTATCTCTTTTTTTTTTCTTTATAAATTGTCTCCAGTATCTGTGTTACAGTAACTGCAAGCTACTAGTACAGGTGCCTACCCCAACAGGGTCTAGATATTTACCAAAAATCTTCAAGAGAACAATATCCCAAGTTGAAATTGCTCATACTTCAAATGGGAAGACAATAAAATCAAAAGATGGTAAAGAGAGGGGTGGAGGAGAGGAGAGATTAAAGTTCTAATGGGGCTCTAAGCAAGGGCACCAGCTTCAGATTTGAGGGGCCACAACAGGCTTCATGGAGAACTAGAATGTTGAGAATGGGTGTGGCTAGGTGCAAAGGGAAGTGGGTGTGGCTAGGTGCAAAGGGAAGTGGGTGTGGCTAGGTGCAAAGGGAAGTGGGTGTGGCTAGGTGCAAAGGGAAGTGGGTGTGGCTAGGTGCAAAGGGAAGTGGGTGTGGCCAGGTGCAATGGGAAGCGGGTGTAGCCAGGTGCAGGGAAGGTGGAAACAGGGAGAATGGGAGAGCCCTTGGGGCTCAAGCTTGGTGGCATCAAGGTTCTGTCTAGCACTATATGGTCAGTAGACTCAACACAGACAACTGGAACAGAGGAGAGAAGACGAATTTTGGGGTGCACAGCGGCCTGTCTTTGTGCTTCTCCACAGACCCTTAGGCTCAGTGCCCTTGAGAATCTCACCACCACTCCAATGAGCCTCAGATTTTGTCCATAAAATGATGAAGAATCCACAGCAGGGCTGAGGGGATAGCTTCAGGGGTAAAAATCACTTGCTGCCCAAGTGTAAGGATAGGAGTGTGAATTCCAGAACCCACATAGAGTCCAGCCATGACATGCAAGCACCTGTAACTCCAGCATTCCTGCAGGAAGAAGGGAGGCAGAAGCAGGAGAAGCCTCAAATGTGTGCTGGCCAGCTCTCCTGGCATACAAGTCAGAAAACAACAGATATCCTGTCCTAAGATGAGGACAGACCCACCCCATTGTCCTCTAATCATGTCCTCTGATCATTTTCCTCTGTATCATGTGCATCCTCACACGCACGCACACTAATTTTTCTATGCACATGCACAAATGCAGAAAGGATCCACGCTACCAGAAGGGTTTTGAGATTGCAATGAGATAATGGGTGTGTCTGTGCCATCCTGACGGTGGAATGCTGTGAACGGCACCATTTTCAAATAGACCGTCTCTCCCTTTGTGTTCTGTGGGGGATTATGTGCACCAGTGGGTGTAATCCTGTGTCCTTAGAGAACTGGCATGGGAGTGGGTGCACAGGCCCAGGAAAAAGTTCAAATGGGAACTTGTTAGCCCACGGCAAAGCCAGCAAACAGCAGTTGTTTCCGGTGTATCGATGTCACAGCATGTTGAAGAGTCTCCCCCAAGCTGCTGTGGGGTCTCTTCCACCTCAGGCACTGAGCTAGTGCCATGGCATGGAACCTAATGGCCTGGTACACTGAAGGATACTCTTCCAGACATTCTAACCAGCCTGGTGGTTGGGGAGAGGTTTCTCTTTGAGTGGCAGTCTGTACGTATGATGCAGCCCAACTTACTTCTGCCCAGCCTGGCTGGTCCAGGCCTCACCTTCCTGACTGTTCCTGTAAAGAGCTTGAAAATGAAGGGAGGGAGCACAAAAGCCAGGAAGAGGGAAGGATGGGAGTGGGGAAGAGAAAAAAGAGGGGGGTGGAAAGAAGAAGGGCAGGAAGGGGAGGGGAGAAGAAAGGAGGGAGGGAGAGGGGAAAGGGGAAGAGGGAGAGGAGAACAGGACCCAGACTCTGTAGAGTGCGGGCAGGGGGAGTGGACACAGAGGGCAGAGAGGGAGAGAGAGAAGAAGGAAAGGGAAGAATGAAAGGGACAAGGTAGAGATAAGAGATGAAGGGGTCTAAGAGGTGGTATGTTGTTCATCTGTGCCTGAAATGGGTTCTTCTACAAATTAAACTGTGTGTGTGTGACAGTATGTTGGGGGTCAGTGTAGCATGAATTGTTAGAAGGTCTTATTAATAAAAACAAACCCGGAGCCAGATACTGGGGTGAATGCTGAAAGATCAGAGAAACAGAAGCAGCCACAGCTAACCTCACCTTGTCAACTCCTCAACTGATCTTGTTTCCTCAAACTGGAAGCCTCTGTGACCTCATCTGAATGGATCTCAGCTGAAATGCTGCTAAAAGCTAAAAGCTTAACCAGGCTCTAGTTCCTGGTCCTCACACCTTATATACCTTTCTGCTTCTTGCCATCACTTCCTGGGATTAAAGGCATGTGTCACCATGTCTAGCTGTTTCCAGTGTGGCTTTGAACTCACAGAGATCCAGACAGATCTCTACCTTTGGAATTCTAGGATTAAAGGCATGTGTGCCACCATTTTCTCGCCTCTATATCTAATGGCTGTTCTGTTCTCTGACCCCAGATAAGTTTATTAGGGTGCATAATATATTGAGGAACACAATATCACCACAGGGCAGAATTTGCACATTTGTGTGCAGGCAGGCACCTATGCACGGACGCTAGAGGAGGATATGAGTTGTGCGACTCTATCACCACATTCACTAAACCTGGCTTTGGAAGTGGGTGCCAGTGATTCCAACTCAGGTCCTCATACATGGGAAGCCAGTGTTCCTAGCAACAGAGTCACCTCCTCCCCCCACTCCAAAATAAATGCAACTGTTTGCAGTCATCTATTCAATATGATGTCATAAGATAAATACACACAGCGAAGTGGCCGCACAGTGGACCAGATCACCATGTCTGGAGTCTCAGACACTCGCCCATGGCACAGCATCCATCAGCTCCTTTTGATCAGGATGCAATCTTGCTGATGCCTTACACACTTGGCCTCTGCACCTCATGTTCCTACGCATTGCACCTTGTTGCCCTCCACCTCCCTGCCTCCCCCACACTGACCCTGATAACCCAAATTCCTCTCTCCTTTAAGGCAAGTTTAGTTATCTTGTGGTTTTTCTGACTTGCTGCCAATTTAGCGGATGGCTGACACTCGCTTTCATTTGAGGAAAAATAAAACATATCCCAAGTTATAGAGAACACAGACAAGGCTCGGGAGCTGTGACAAATTGTGACAAAGCCCAGTCAGTCTAGCTTCTCTTGGGAAAGCCACTCTTTCACTGACAACCCTTTTGGATAGCTTGTGTAACTTTATTTCTGTTTTCTGTTCTACGTGAGTGCACATGCATGGGTGACCATGTGCAGGTGCACAATGCATTATCTGAGCACATGCGCGCGCACAAAGGGGTTGGAGAGGATTGCTGGAAGTCTCTAGTCTGTCGAATCCACAGGCTTGACCATTCGGGCATCACCCAGCTCTAGCAGCCCGATGGACGTCCACCCCTAAAGCAGCCTGCATTCTGGTTACATTTTTAGACCTTAGAGCTGGGCGAGGACCAGAAGCAATGCTTCCCCACCATTGGGTTCTTCCTGTTCAGTTCTTAGAGCAGGTGCCTTTACTTTGCTGGTTGCATATGCCTGCTGCCTTTTCTCACTCTTACAAAATACATAGATGATAGACAGACAGATAGGCAGGCAGGCAGGCAGGCAGACAAACAGACAGATAGATCTGAATCTGCACTCTTACAGCTCATATCTTTTCATGTAAAAATGCCCAGGTCAGTAACATGCTCTGGTTTGATGAGTTTCATTCATCTGCAAAGCTGCCATGCTCTTGGGTCCACATACCCATGCTGTGGGTGGAAGCCTATATTCCCTCATAATGGCTACGGCTGGTTATTTTACCTTCTGCTCCTACCCGCCAAGCTGTTTGCTCCCCCACCCTTCTGAGGCCTCCCTGGTCTCACGCTCTATAACAGTGACCTTTGACAGGGCTGCATGTTCAGGCCGGGAGGCGGGGGCGACAAGGGTGACAAAGAAGTATATATTCAGGGGAAGAGCCCCAGTGAAGTTGGGCAGATGGATCTGTGATATAAGCTCTTAATTAGGGCCGCAAGGCTGCCTGACCTCTCAAGAGACAAAAGGTGTGTGCTTGGATCCCACGGTTCACCTGCTCCAACACCCCTCGCCCATTAGCCAGGCGCCTCTCAGGCCCCACCTGGAGCATGCAGGGCTGGAGAGGCGCCTTTCTTCCCAGGGTGAAATCAGCAGTTTAGCATGGCATGTTCTCAGCTGGCAGATGGGAGAGGGCGGGCTGTCACCTCAATAGAATCTGATCTGATGTTTAGGTAAGGCCGGGACAAAGATGGAATTGTTCCAATAGAGCAAGGACAGTCACCTCTCACACTGGGGGTGAAGAGGGGGGTTGCACTACAAGGAAGCCACCCTGCCAAGTGCGCGATCTCTGCAGTATTTGCACTTGTCGCTGTCTTAAGACTCTCAACTGTGCAGACAGATGGGTACATTCTGTAGGATGAGGAGCCCAAGGCTGGAGGAATGAAGTTGCAGTAGCCCTGTAGCAGATCCAGGGACCATTGCTGCCCACCCCCACAGATGCTGCTCCAACTGCAACCTCAAGCATTGCCCCTGCCTCACTTCCACAGCATCGGGTCACAGTTCAGACACTATTCGTGAGCAATTCTAGTACCAGGGTGCAGCGCAGGGTGCCCCCACTGCACAGCTGTAGACACTGAGGCTCAGAAACAAAACCTGATTTCCCAGAGCTGCACAATCGGCTTTTTAGAGTCACAGAGCAGAGCCCTGCTGCCTCAGGGTAGCTTAGAGGGGCTCTCTGTGGCATAAAAGATTGTCACAGCACCCTAAGTTATCCTGAACCCAAAAGAAGCCTATGACTCCACACAGCATGCCACAAGCTGACGTCCAAGTCTGACCATGGGCGGAAGCAGGAAGCTCATGATGCTCGACACTGCTTCTCAGACCTACTCTGCACCTGTGGACATGGAGAGGCAAGGACAGAACAGGGCACTGTCTCTGAGTCTAGGGCTCCTTCTGATGTCCTTGTGACCAGGCTCAATGTAGGTGTCCTGTATGAGAAGTTCTCTTCATCTATAGCCTGCTCTTCCTCTCTCCCTCCTTCCCTCCCTCCCCTCCCTTTGTTTTTTTTTTAGCTTCATCCCTCCTTCCATTCTTCCCTCCTTTAAATTATTTTAAGACATTTGAACTTACAGAATATTTGCAAGAATAACACAAGGACTCTCTGGCCCTCTACTCATGTTCTTTAACAACACACAGTAACCCTACTCTGAGCATCTCTGGGTAGATTCCTGATGGGTGGACAGAGATCCAGGTGGAAACAGATATCACTAAAGAGATACAGATGCATACATGAGCTCTTTTTCATCCCAAATATCTCAATGTGTGTTTCTTAAAACATTGCTTTTATCCTCGCACAGTGAACAGTGATAGAAGGCAGTAGAATAGATGATCTCAATGCACTAGTCAGCGACCTAATTCAGAAACATGATGACTCTGGCCAGGGCTAAAATTCAAGAATTCATTTAGCTGCCCTGGTCGGTCCTTCAACAGCCTCTCTTTGCCTTTTGTGAACTTGACGTTGATAAAGACTTCCGGCCAGTCTCAGTGCAGTGTGAGAGTGTCTACTGTCTCCCAAGAAAAAGATTCAAGCTGAGCCTTTCAGGGGGACCCCAGAGAGGGGACTGGAGCCCTCCTGGTGCACTGAGGCATGTGACGGCAATTAGTCCCAAAACTGTCTGGCTCTACTTTGATCACCTGGGGAAGGTGGCAACCGCCAGATTCCTCCGCTGTGAAGTTACTCTCTTTTTCTTTTTAATGAGTTAGTATCTTTTGGTGAGAGATTGAGGGCACAGCAAACGCGGGCTTCAGCCAGTCCCGACTCACGGTTGTTTCTAGTCTGGATCGGGTTCCTGCTCTCAAAGTTGTCAAGCGCTGACTCCCTAAGTCTTTCTTCCCTCTGCGTTTCTCCACTGGCATTCTTTTCGTCTATGTTTTTATTAGCATATACTAATGATACATATGCGTGGAGTGCCTTGTGATATATTCATACTGTGCTTATACTTTGATGCTGTTTACCCTCTCGACCCTCTCTCATCCCTTCCTCACACCCACCAGTCTCCTTCCCATTTCTACTTTCGGTGGCAGTGTGTTTATGTTTATACCAAGGTGACCACTGAGTCTCACTAGCGTTACTTACAGGAGCGTGGGCTCCTTACAAGTGGCTGAAGTTAATGTCTCCCAACCCCTAGTAACCATTATCTGCTTAGAGATCCTCAGAGATGTGACAGGGGAGTCATGAGCCCCTCCCCTTAGCTGGTGAGAACTTTATCATCTTCTATTTTTAAAGGCTCCTTCATTTATTTATTATTTTATGTGGGTACAGACTCACGGATTCAGGCTTTTATTCACTTTGACACACACACACACACACACACACACACACACACACACACACACACACCACACACACACACTCAAAGAAAACTGGTATCTGAGATATAGCACAAACAGCCTGAGCTTGCAAGGCTGACCTCCAGAAGTGGCCCCGCTGAGAGGGTGTGGGAAGGCAGGAAGGCTCTGGAAGGCTCTGTGCTAGGGTTAGCTCTCTCCCCTGCCCTCAGCAGTGAGGCTTCAATATCTCCTTCTTGGACAAACAGATCAATACAAGCTTTTTAACATCTTCAATGAGAGCTCATTAATGCTCCCTGGGTGTCCTCCTGCAGCCGCGCTGACCTGGGAGGAGCCGGGAAGCTGAACTGCAGACAGATAATTATCCCAGGCATACCACTTCGGATCAGCTCTTGGCACAATGTGAATCGTTTCCCTAATTATCCAGGACAGCAGCTAGGGAGAGTGCAAACTAATTGAAAATACACAATGATGTATTTGTGCTGGTGTGATGCAGCCTGTACGCTGGGTTAAATGCTCGCAAAGGGGAATGGGGAGGCAAGGTCCTCTCTCCCAAGCCATGCACGCCTGCCTCCATTTCTCTGTCCATCACTGAGGTTCTCGGGGGCTGATGCTCTAGGAAACGTCTATGAAAGTCACATGACATAGACAAGAGTGTTAAAGAGGAGTTTTCACATGGTCCTGCGTCATTTGTCTTCCCAGAGTTTCCATCCATCAGAGAGAGGGATTGAAAGTGGAAACTTCAGCCACAAGACTTCATCCAACTCAGAATTTCCTTATCCAAATTCACTTGGACCTTCTGGCTCCAGCTTTCCCTAAGGGTAAGATAACAAGCCGTACTGCCTGGGCCGACAGCACATTGCTGGGGACCCATGCTGGCCCTGTGTGAGACGCAGCATTACACAATCAGGTTCGAACTGTTCAAGCAGGCAGCAGTTTATTTTATCCAAAGAACTTTCTGTTTGGTCAACTGTGAGCTTCTTCTCCTTTTCGACCTTACTCCCAGGGAGCTCAAAACTTACAATAACATTTCGAAGTGCAGCTGTCTTACCCGAGGATGTGGATATCGTCTCCTTCACTCAGTTAATCAGAGGTGACTCCAGAGTCCAGACTCCTGCTTCTCAGTGCACTGGATCCTGAATTTCTGTCACGCTTGAGTCCAAAAGATTGCCCACAGGCTCATGTGTTTTCACACTTGGTTCCCTGCTGTGGTGCTATTCTGGAAAGTTCTGGAATGTTTAGGAGACAGAGCCTTACCGGAGGAAGCAAGCTGGCAAGGGCCAGCCGAGGTTTGACAGTCGTACCTACCTCTTGTCTACTCTCTGCTTCCTGACTACAGGTGTGCTGTGATCTCGGCCTCCTGTGGCCACACCTTCCCTCTGAGATGAGCTGTCTCTCTTTTTAAACTAGGAACCCAAATAAACCTTGTGTGCTGCTCAGAGTTTGGCAACTCTACACAGACACAAGTCAGAATCACCTGGGAAAAGGGACCCTCAGTTGAGGAACTGCCTCTACCAGAATGCCCTGTGGATAAGTCTGTGGGGACATTTTCTTGACTAATAATTGACGCAGGAGGACCCAGACCACCATGGGCAGGACCATCCCTGGTCAGATGGTCCTCGGTGCTATAAAAAAGCAGGTTGAGCAAGCCATAGGGAGCAAGTCAGTTAGCAGCACCCCTCCCCCATGGCCTCTGCTTCAGTTCCTGCCTCCAGGTTCCTGCCTCCAGGTTCCTGCTGTGTGTCCCTGGGTGAAGGACTGGGAGAGGTTAAGATGAAATAAACCCTTTCTCCCCCCAAGTTTCTCTTGATCGTGGTGTTTAGCCCAGCAACAAGATGTGACTAACACACCCCTCCAAGTTGCTTTCGTCTGATATTTTGTGTCGGGATAAGGAAAGGGGCTGACATGATCTGAGATGTTCCATTGTTCTAGGTCCAGTCTCCTGCCTGGAATGGAAGGCTCTCTCTGTAAGGCCACAGTTCCTGCTGAAGCTACTCAATCTGAGAGGATGGTACAAAGGCAACCATAGAGAGGAGATAAATGAGGAGAGTGTTCCTGTGTTCCTGAAGCTACTTCCCTGATAAACTTAGATTTCATCTCATTTTTATGAATCACAGAACATGTTTCCTTTGACTTTCTGTAACCCTTTGAAGTGTAAACCCCTTCTCAGCTTGCGAGTGTATGAAAACAGGCCATGGCCAGTGGCTGGGTTGCACAGTTTGCCAATCCCTGACAGACAGAATTAAGTGCATAGGTGGAGGAAATCCAAACCCCTGGGGAGCTTTGGACGCGGGTAGTAAAGGTGATTAGTATAGAATTGCTGAGCCACAGAGAGATGGAACTAAATCTTTCACCCTGCAGAACATGTCAGTACACAAGCACAGCATGGCAGAGGATAGCCCAGGTGACTAAGAGAGAACTCTCTTCTGTTCTCAGGCCTCCCTCCGTGTTACACCGACTTTCGTGATGTTATTGGGCTACCATTGAGAGTCAAGGCCCTTCTCTTGTAATGTAGTATACATGGCTTGGGTCCAAAATGGTTTACAAAGTGTTAAAGACTTGGTCTTACTGGAAGACAGTGGCTCAAAATGAACCCAATGTGAGGTATAAGGTCAGTGGAGACCTCCCTGGGGAGTGTGAAATCCAGACCCTGCTCCCCAACACATGCTCCCAGCTCCTCTCCTCTGCAAGGTACTCTCACTTTGATGCATTGGGCTATCGTAGACCTAAAGCAACTGGGCCCAGAGACCTGGCTTGCAACTTGTGAAACTGTGAGCCTGAGTAATCCTTTTCTCTGTTAAGTTGATTTCCTCAAGTATTGTCTCAAAGTGATAGGACGCTAAAACCATATGGTTGACAGAATTCCCTGAACTAAATCGACATTTGGAGGCTAATGAGAAGCCCAAGAGGGTGTTCTCTTCTGACCTTACTCCTTGTCACATTTCCAAAGAGAAAATGAGGACAGATTTCACTGTTAGCATCAGTACCACCACAAGCACCCCTGCCTACCCTGTCAGCATCAAGACCACCACAAGCACCCCTGCCTACCCTGTCAGCATCAGGACCAACACAAGCACCCCTGCCTACCCTGTCAGCATCAGGACCAACACAAGCACCCCTGCCTACCCTGTCAGCATCAGGACCAACACAAGCACCCCTGCCTATGCTTTCAGCATCACCATCATTACTGCAACCATCCCGTCTGTCACCATGACCTGCACAGCCAGGATCACAGCTGCTACCATGACCATGGGCACACTATGACCTCTGATGTTATCACCATGGAAGCAGCTGCTACTCCTACTGCCATGACCCTTACTGGCCCCATCACCACAGTTAATACAGCCACAGCTAACTCTGCCAATGCTGCCATCTCTACCACAACCAGAGTACATCATCACAGTCATGGACAACATTACCTCTATAATCATCACTATGGCTGTAGCTGTTGTAACCACCACCACTGTCAAGCCAAACACCCCCATCATGCCCACCCACCCATGCCCACTCTAACCAGTTGCCATGAACACCTCCATCTCTCCTCTCACACCCTCTGGCCTCATTGTGACCTCAACCACCATCACTGACCGTGTCTTGACCCAAGATGTTCAGAGCAACATGATTTTGAAGTCCCCTGATCAAACCACTTTTTAAGTCCCAAGTTCTTCCTGCCTTTCCCTCCTCCGTCACATTAATGTGCAAAAGCAGATATGTGCATGACTGACTGATTCAATTTTCCACTTATTTTGGAAGGAAATCATCCAAATTTGAATAAGACTCCCAAAGAAAGATCTCTCCCAAATCATTGTCCATAATAATGAAATTTGTGTCAATATAAACACCAAATGATTTAAAGGGGCTCATATACATTGTGGAACACTATGTGAAGAAACAGATGCAGGTATTAAAAATATTTGCCAAGTTTTAGATATGGAGCCATGCATATTCTATAGTATTAATCACACAACACATATACCTCTGCTATCATTGGACAAGGTGCACACAGCACACATCGACCCCAATAGTGTCTTTATTCGAGTGATGTATGTGTGGGAAATGAAAACTTGCCCCCTTGTGTTTGCATCCCTTTCCAACTGCTCTCTAATTAGAAAACATCACACTCTGAAGGATATTTTGAGGGAAAAGATATGGGCTCATCTTCCATTCTTCAAAATACAGTTTTCAAAGTGTCATCTCCTCTGAGGAGCCTTTTGTTTGGGGATCTGTTTGGAATTCTGGAATGTTATTGACAGGTCCATCAGACCCATCCTGTAGCCTAATATCTACTACAGACACCAGTACAGTATGTGGATTCCTCCCTGAACATGGAAATTTTGAGTGTTCCCATCTCTTTCTTCCCTCCCCTCCCACTCTCTCCCATACCATTTCATCCCCTCCTCTCCCTTCCCCTTTCTTTCCTTTTTGTCTGTGTCCCTTCCTTCCCATCTCTCCCTCTCCACATCTTCTATCAGCTATCCAGACCCTAGTCACCTGCTTAAACAGCCGCCCTTCCCATCCCAGAGGAGACACAGACAATAAGCAAACAGGAGAGAAAGCAGACATTGCCAAAAGTTTGCTTCTGTTTGTGGTACCCCTGTACCTGACCGTTAGCCATCACCCAGTTTTCAGCTCATAGCTTGGGTTTCGCACAGCACCCAGGAGAACATCTGATCCCTTTCCTCCTTGGTTCCCATGGGAACAGGAGCGCAGGGTGGAGACATGAACACCTGTCCACCAGCAGCTGGGCCAGTCTCTGGCCCCAGGGTCAGACAGGCCACTTCCCTGCCTGCAGATGGCTTAGGATGTGAATGCTTCTTGAATCTATTGACTTTTTTTCTTATCAACTATCCCCCTGGGGTCCAATCATGATGATTTTGAAAATCAAGGGTCTCCCCTGGCCACTTTCTGGAAATGCCTTTGCTCTGATCTGAGTCTACCTGCTGTCTTTTCAATCACGGCAAAATCAAAAGTCAGTGTATGAAAACCCCTTCTCTGCCTTAGCTGAGCAGAATAAGCTGGAATGCAGGGTCCCAACTTTCAGAGAGTGTTATTGAGTCCCACTGTTTAGAACCATTCTACCTTGCTTATAAAAGGATGTATGTGGGATGGGCGGAGCTGGGAAGATAGCTCAGGTGGGAAAATGCTTGCTTTACAGATGACAGTATCTGAGTTAGATTTCAGAAACCGCATCAAAATGCCAGGCATGGTGGCACATGCCTGTTTGGGGGAAGCAGAAGCAGGAGGATCCTTGGGGCTTCCTGGCCAGATAGCCTAGCCTGCTTGGGGGAGTTCCAGGCAACACACACATACACACACACACACACACACACACACACACACACACTCACAAAGTAAAATCTGTCCCCTCCCTCCCTCCCTCCCTCCCATCCTTCCTTCGCATGTGAATGCACAGCACGCTCCACACCTGCTTCCTTGGAGAATGTACAACTACTCATGGACTTGGCTCCTTGAGCCATGGGATAGAAGATTATCAAAAGAAATAAGTACCAGGTGTGAGTTAGGGATGAGCCTCGTGTGGTAGACAGGACCAAGAACAGTGTGTCAGGAGAAGGATATGTGAGTGGAGTGTCCATTGACTCCATGGGTGTGGGGTTTGATACAATGTCTAATGTCTAACTGTAAGTGGCCCTTTCCTGGGACATCATTCTGCTCATGGTCATTCCGGGATCCAATCTGGCTCAGGACCTCAACCTCATTGGGTCACCAGGTCAGGATGGTTTTTGGAAATATGTGCCTGTGCAATGGGCACAGCATTCAATTTAATCACATCCACTGCCCTAGGAAGATAGTGAGGACTGTTTCCATTCCATAGCTCAGAGAGTTGAATCCTCATCAGAAAATGGCCTGGGGTCACCCAGAGAGTAGCAGGCAAAAGCAGGGTTTAACTGTTGCTTTATCTGCAGGTCACACATCTGACCAGGTACCCCCATGTCCTTGCTCCTACTGGCTTTGAAAGTGGCCGGCTGCTCTCACCTGCTGTGTGCTTAAGGAACCTCCCACTTGCTTCCATCAATCAAGGATCAGCTTGTCCCCAAGAAGTGCAGCCATTCCAGTGGCCTCTTTGCCTGTCTCTGGAGGGTGCTGGAGGGGAGAAGTCACCCTTCAAGGCAAATCCCAGAACAAAATCCCTAAATACCCAACTCCCTCCCAAGACACACCAACAAATCCATCTCATTACATCTTGTCCCTGAGTTCCAGGGGAATCTCTTTGCCAATGGAGAAAACACCTGTGCCCCTGGGCCTGGGTCCCTTGCTGGTCTGAGAAAACCCTGAACTAATCCCATTTGAGGAAAACAGGCATGTCTGTCCCAAGAACTTTCTGGAGTTGGGGCAATTAGGCCCAGAGGAACCAAGTCATGTTCTGAATTGGGAGACTGAACAGCAAGTGCATACCTATTAAATCCAGGTTGTTTTGGCCACCTTCAGCATCAGAGCTGGGGACATCTTTGTGCCTCATTGCAAGCCTAAATACTAAGTATCTAAGTTAGTAACTCACCCTCCACCTGCCCTGTGCACTCTAATCGTATTTATTCAGGATGTCGCCTTCTCTGAGCACCTGTCTCCTACAGCCTTATCACGGCATGAGCTCGTGTGGGAAGCAACATGTCCAGCTGTCGCAGAGCAGAATCTGCAGTATCTCCCTACGAAAATAAGGCAGGCAACACCTGATGGGGGAGGGGTTTCATGTCAACAATTTGTGTCTAATTTTGGGGGTGACCAGCCTGTCAGCTCCAGCAGCCTGATCGGTCTTTGAGGTCTACGGCAGGCAGCAGCTGCCGCCGCCTTGACACCTCTGTTTTTATTATTATTATTATTCTTGCAGGAGCAAGAGCATCAGGAAAGGGGGGAGGAAAAGAAGTAAGAGGGGGGAAAAGCCGTGCTTCTATTTTGGTTGCATTTTCAAACCCTGTTTTAGTGCAAGAATTTAATTATACATATTTTCATCATTTCTCGTATGCTGACATATTAATTAAGGGAGCTCTAAATCAGGTTCTGTAGCACCGTTGGCTTACCCTGTAAAAACATTTTACCATTTTGGTACAAATAAAAAAATGAAAAGTTAAAGGCAGAAGTACTCTTGATTGTTGATACACACGTACGCCCTCCCCCTGCCACACCCCCCTCTCGGTGTCACCACAAAGTTGGGCTCGGTGTGCGTTATTTTATCAACAGATGAACGGTGCCTGCTCAGCTCCCTGCTCTGTCCTGCTTGGTCTTGCAATGGAAACTGACTCCCCAAAGCTGTTTCTGCTGCAGTTCTGAGCCCATCAGCAGATGGCAGGGAGGTAGGCCGCAGGGTGGGGGAGAATTGGAGAGGAGTCACCTAGGAAAGAGGCTCCGTCTTCCGGAGCTGGCCCCAGCCTCTCCACTTCTGGAGGATGCCCAGAGATCAGCGTTACACTCACTTCACTCTAAGGGAGACACTTGGTCCAAGGAGCCAGGTCATTTGCCAGGCCTGGAGCTGGGGAGGGAGTCCAAGCTGAGTCCCCGGATTCCAGAGCACTGATCCTTCTTCTGTGCTCAGCTTCCTGTGAGAGAATGTCCGACACAAACGGAGTGTTTATCCACCCACAGTGCTCTGAGCACACTGGTGGGTGGTGATGAAAGCAATATGGTGCCCTCTGCGTGGGTCTTAAAGGGACAATCTAGTGAATGTTTCAAATGTGATTGGAATGTCCTGTGAAGAGGTGCCTGCAAGGCATCATGGGAGAGAAAGTTCTAAATGAGTTGGTAGGCCTGGGTGCAATGGAGGGCCAGCCAAGCCTGAAAAGGGGTAGTCATTCCATGCAGGGGGAGATTACAGGAGGACCCTTCAGCACCCTGGGCAGAAGCTCAGCTGACCATGAGTCCAGGGAAAGGGTGAAGGTGGAGGACTCCTCAGAGATAATGACATGGGAAGGAAGTGTCTCTGGGGTTCACAGTGTTCTAGAAGCCATAGGAGATGTCTACCTGTCCCAACAGCAATGACGAGCAACCCTGATGCTTAAGGTGTGATGTCAGCAAATAGCTGTGGTTCAGAAACAATGTTCTGTCTCCTATTTGGATCTCTCTCTCTCTCTCTCTCTGCATCTCTCTCTGTGTCTCTCTGTCTCTCTGTCTCTCTGTCTCTCTCTGTGTGTCTGTGTGTGTGTGTGTGTGTGTGTGTGTGTGTGTGTGTGTGTGTGTATGTGTGTGTACAAACACGTGCGGGCATGCATGCACACACATCTTTATAAATAGAACCTTCTAAGCCTGTTGATGTACATGGTTTCAAGGTTGACCACTCTGCAATGCTTGGGTCACACACAGGAACTGCACAGCTTGGACATATAGAACAACCTGAAAACATGCATGGTCTTGGAGCTCATGGTAGAAGCCCTGGCTTCTACCTGGGAAGATCTGTTGCTGTAATCCTTCTATGGTCTTGTGTCCCATTAACCTCCAGGTGACAGCAAGTTCATCCCATGTCACTAACTCCTCTCCGTATCCTTCCTTGTTATTTCCAGTGTCAGGCTGTCAGGAGCAGCATGCCGATGTATGGGAAAGTCCCCATGGAAGCTGGCCTGAGCACAGTACGTGCACATGCTCATATCTACCTCTCACCAACTTGCCATGGCTCTTCCGGATCTCCAGATCCCAAATTCCCTCTCTCTTCTCTCTCTCTCTCCCCATCAGCACTTTACAGGCTGAGGATAAAACATTCTGGGCCATTTCATGGTGTGGTCTTTGAGCCATGAAGACCGGACTGCCTGGGCAGGGGGCCCAACAGTACCGGATGCATTATACACCAGATGAGTTGCCGGAGAGAAGGATACTTTGACAAAGGAAGTCATCCAGCTCTGACACTTAGGGTGGGAACATACTTCCTAGTCATGCCTCAGGGCTGACCAATATCACTCAGCCTGAAGCATTCTAGTCCCTGGGACCTTCCACAGGGGTGAGCTGGCACCTCCAGATTATGGTGGTCTCAGCAGTCCATGCTCTGGGCTGTGCAGGCAGCCTACTTCACTCCATCCAGTGATGACATTACTCTAGGGGTGACCTGGGGTACCAACTGCTTGTTGAACTCATCCCAGGGAGGTAGGGGTACTACATCCCTTGCAGTGGTGTGAAGCAAGGAGAGCCAGGAGCTGACTCAAAATGTTCCAGAAAGAAAAACTGATGTTCCACACAGGTGCATGTCCCCAGTGCTCTCTGTAGCTTAATGTTCCATGGCCCCCTGCTGTCCAGTGTGTGCTCAATTCCTGCAAGGGAAGTGATTACCCTTGTGAGTGAATGTAATCTTGAGGTCACCAGCCACAGACTGGCCAGCATGTGACCCCCAAAATCACTATACACTGAATGTCTTCATCAGGAACAGAGTCCAAATGCCTCTCTTCCGGAGGACTTGATGTGTCTAGAGGAAAGCAGTTGGTAGAAGTTGGAGTGGAATCAGCCAGGGAGTGAGCCTGAGGCAGAAGAGCAGGTGACTGGAACAGTAACACCCTGATGTCCAATGGCCAGTGCCACCAGCTCTCCATCCAGATGCGCCAAGGCCTGGACCGCCTGTCGGTGCCTGCATACTTTCTGCTTCCTCTTTCCTTGGAGGCCCTGCGATATAAGGAGAAACTTCACTGGGGGCAGGGCAATGGCTGGGTCCGGAAAGGACTTGCCCCACAAGGGTGAGGAACTGAGTTCAGGTCCTTGGCATGCACCCACAAGCCGGACATGGCCACTGGACCACTGGTACCTGCAACCCCAGAGCTGGAGGGAAATGAGACAGGAGGATGGGTGGATCTTGCTGGCCAACCCTGCTGAGAAATGACAGGCTCCAGATTCAGTGAGAGACCCTGTCTCAAGGGGAATGAGGCTGAGCAATAGAACGGGATATCCAGTATCCTCTGGCCTCTAAGTGCACACAGGGGTGCAGGTAGCCTCACATACATTCACTCACCACACCCTCATAAAATGAAGTAAAGCTAGGTGTGGTGATGTACTGGAGAACTGTGGAGAAGCTGACCCCCAGAACTCATGAACCAGGCAGCTTAGACTGGTGAGCTTCAGGCCAGTGAATGACTCTGTCTCAAGAAAAACAAACAAACAAACAAAAACAAAAAACAGTGGCTGGCTCCTGAGGTGCAATACATGAGTGTTGTCCTCTGACAAACGCACGTGCACCCTCACATACCCAATCTTGCATGCACATCTGCACCCAAACATACCTGATCATGCATACACATCCCTTCCCATATGTATATACATAGACAAGAGAAAGAAACTTCACTGAGTAGCAAACCATGTTTTCTTTCTTGAAACTCCAAACACAGCTGGAAATCCCACCCAGAGGAGGAGCCAAAGCAAAGGACCAATGAGGAGAGCAGAGGAATAGGCTGGATTCCAGTCATTGGTTCAGAGAGATGGCCCATTGCCGCCTTCCTCATCAACCCAAACCTCAGGGAGAGAGCCTCCTGCCTCCTCGCCGGTGGACACAGGTTAGGATCCCTCCTTCCTCCTTCCAGAGGAGGCTGGAGACCTTTGGGCTCCTTTAAAATCTGCACTGTGCTTTGCATCCACACCCAGCCTGAGGCTTAAGCCGCCTGTGGCATGTCTTGGCCACTCTGGAAAGCCAGGCTGGGTTCTGGTGGCAGACTGCAGGCTGAAGGGGATTAGGAAGTCTCGCCTGAGCTCCCACGGCAGCTCAGGGTTGCCATTAAGAAGGACGGATTAATATCAGGTTGCTGGGATCTGGTTCCTGGCTGATACTGCTTAATTATTCACAGAAGTGATCGGCATCCAAGCTTGTGTGGCATCATAAATCCTGAGGCCATCTCCCTCCCCCCCCCCCTTTTTTTCTTCTTTCTTATTTTTCTTCTCTGGAGAAAAGGCATTTATTTATTTGTCACCATGATACCTATTTTAAGGTGCTCATTAAACTTCCAGTAACAACTCCAGCTTTGACCTGGTGGATTTTGGCTGCTGACATTGAAGGCCGGTCTCCAGAATAAAGGGCAAGCAGCCTCCTTCTCACACTGTGAGTCCTAGATCTTTCCTTTGCATTCCAAAGACCCCATACACAGGCCCACGCTGGCTCTCACTGGGAGCAGGCAGGGGCAGTGTCTTTCCAGTCTCGGGTCTCTGGCTGTCTCCATCTCTTCTGGCAGTCCTTGGAGGAGGCTGAGGCGACCAGGGAAGACTCCTGGCATGGCCACCACGGCTGCCCCACCCACTTCTGTCCGGCCTGGTAATTTTATCCCACAGAGACTCCTTTTCTCGGTGTCTAAAGCTCTTTCTTCCCACCCTGCCCCACTTAGCATCCCAGGCTGCTTCTGCAGCCTCTATAGCCCTGATTAGGCTGTCTGGCTCAGGGCATCCACCTGAAGCTGGATTAAGGATCAAAGGCAGGTCACGTGGGCTGCCTGGCCTTACTGATGACTTTCCCTAAACACCGGCCAGGCCTCCTCTGCCCCTCCCCCACCACTGACTTTCCTTTTCACTTCCTGGGGCCTGGTCTTTCAATCAGGCAGTAACTGTCGACCCAGCACCAAGCTAGGCACTCAGATCCTGGGACCTGTCCTCAGGTGACACCCTTAGGCCTCCTTAGCCGCATGTTTTCTTCCTGTTACAAAGACAGCCACCTCCTCCCATCGCTTAAAACAGCACTGGTGGGTTTCTAGGGCCCAGCAAGCCACATAACCCCAGAGAGTCTCTGCTCAGGCCAGGGTCTATGCTGGGATTGTCCCCACTTCATGCAAAGCCACTCACCCCTCTCACCTTCCCTGCGATGCAGGCTGGCCAGGGGAGCCTCCCCAGCAATGCCCAGTTTCATCCCCAGGGGCTCACGTCCACCCTTCAAGGTGACATCTGGCTGTCCTGTGTCACTACACACCCCAGGTATTTTAGGTGGAAACCCCTGAGCCAGGGACATCCTTCCTCAAGGTCATAGCAAATTCCTCCATGGGGTATATCAGGATTTGGGGCACACAGGAAATGATAAGAACAAACCAACCGTCATCAGAGCCGGTCTGTGGGCGAAAGTCGGAGCTCTATGTAAATTGCCTTTCTCTCAGAGCTTATGTAAGATGCTTGGGGACATGAACCTGTGGGCTACGGAAGTTCAGAGAGAAGGGCATGACAGCTACCCATCCACATGGGTGCTAGGTGCCCACCCCTAACCTCTCCCTCCTCTCAATCTCTGTCCCAAACCAGGAGATTCCAGCAAGTGCTAAAAACGTCTCTTGGACTCGGGAGAACGTGGCCTTATTTGGAAGATTTTCCCATACAGTTAAGGATATCCATGTGAGTCCATTTTGGTCTAGGTTGGGCCCCAAATCCAACAACAAGGGTTTGTTAGAGAAGAGATGAGCTGGGCTGCCATTCCACTGGTAGGCCCCACCTAGCCTGAGTGCGGAGTCCTGGCTTCCATTGCTCTCAGGGTTGATTTTCCTCCACAGTTGCCTGGAGTCTGACTCAGGTCAAGCCAAAGGACATGGGCAAAATAATTCTTAAAGCCATTTGGAGGCCAGGGCTACAACTGCCCTGCCGGCACCTCCTGGGTAGCTCAGCAGCTTCTGGGAACCACTTTACCACATGCACAGAGCCAGCAGGAGAGACACCTGATTGACAGTCTTCATCACGAGAGACACCTGATTGACAGCCTTCAGCGGCTCCTGCTATGCTCAGGGTAACAGCAAGGGGACTGTGGTGACTGCCTCCCTCTGTCCCCCCACAGCTCTCTTCCATTTCACTATTCTCTCTCTCTCCTTCTGGAAGCTGCTGGGCCTTCGTCCACACTGAGCTTTCTGCCGTCCATGGGATGCTCCCGCTTCCCCTAAGAGTCCTCTTGTTCTCTGACATCAGCTTGGTCTTCACAGGCCCAAGTCCACTTTCACGGTCCCTCAGGGCAGACCAGGCCCCCTGAGAGACACCGTCTGCTCATGACAGAAGCAGTCCTGAGCTCTCTCTGAGACGGCCCAGTCCGCTAATGCAGCATGCTTGCAGCTATTTAAACAGCACCTTTAAAAATGATCATTTTCTAGTCACGGCTTCATGAAATTACAGCTGAATAGTTTGGGCTAGGATCTGTAAGCTTATAAGAAGCCTCACTAATTTCATTAATACCACAATTTGGTCTCTTCCCTTAAAACCTCTGTCTGCCTTTATTTATTCAACTTGCTTCCTGTCCTAGCTAGCTCAGCACTCTGTTTGATGAAGTAGTGACATGGGAGTCACTTGGTTTTTATTTAATAACTTTTACAGTTATGATACTGTATGAGTTAATATATTGTTGGATTTTGAAAATTAAAATTACTTTTGGCTTTTCATCTATGGAGAGATTATTTTGAAAAGTATGAGTTTGAATTTTATCAATTGCCTCAAACTTATAATACACTATCTATATCTCTCTATATATCATTTATAATGTGTACATACTATATGTTATAATATAAATACTAAATAGATGAAATTATAATATGTAAATATAAATTATGTAATATGTAAACACATGGAATATTTTACATATTTATAGATTATGAATTAATTTAAATTTCATCGTGTTCCATTTTGGTTATGGATGAGATATATGCTGTATAAATTATAAAAAATACAGTTTAATTCCCTTATTCTGTTTATATGGTAAAGTGTATTAATTTGTCTTCTATTTTTAAATTACCCATACATTTCTAGTTTTATTTGGAGCTGATTTTTCCATATATTGCTTACTCTATTTTTCCATGTTTTATTTCATATTGTCTTATTTGTGCCCTTTTGTACCTGTAAATGACATTGCCGGTGACATTCTTTGATAGCACCTCTCTTTAACTTTGGTGTCCAAGTTGTCCAGGCTGAGAACTCCCACTTTGAGCTGTTCTCTTTTCCTCTCTTACCAACCAACTGCTAGGGATCTGAGAACCTCTCTTCCCTATTTTGTTGAACTTGCAGCCAGAATCAGCAGGAGAGGGGCCTCCTTTCTTTCCACCCCTTGTGGATAGTAGTTTTTATAGCCAAGGGTCTCGTTGCTTTGTTTCTCTTGGGGTTTTCCCATTGACCATGAAGGTTTGTTCAACAAATGTCATTGCTTCAGAGAGTTCTCCATGTATGTGTTGGTCAAACTTGGCCAGAATTGTCCCTAGTCCCCTGGTGTCTCTGTGTCCCCTTCTCTGTGGTGTCAACTGTCTTGTGGTGAGTCCATTTGTTTCCAGTGTTTCTCTTTGAGCGAAATGACCGCCCAGGGTGATCCCCTGTCAAGCACTGGCCTGACAGCATCTGTTCCTTTATTGTCTCTGTGATTTTGTTATGCTATTATTTCTTCTGTTTTTATTATTTCTCCCTTTCTGAGTTTTAATATTTTTTCAAGAATTATTTACTTAGTGTTATTTTAAGAATTGCTTCATTTAGATTCCTAGTTAATCTTCCTTGTTTTCTAATGTGAGCCATTAGTTATTAACTTAAAAACTGTGTTATCTGCATCTCATGACTTTTGATTCTAATCTGTTCATTACAGTGTGTTTTAATGTTTTCATGTTATTATGAAATCTAGCCTGTTGTAGGTATGCTTTATATTTTATTACTTTTAATGTGAATTATATTAGTTCTTTGAGAACTATCTACATTATATTTTGATCATATTCATCCCTTCTTCCAACTCCTCAGGGATACACCCACTCTTTTGCACCTACCCACCCAACACTGTCTCTTCTTCCCTCTCCCCCCTTCTCCCCCCTCCTCCTCTTCCTTCATAACTCATCAAGTCCAGTTCATGCTATCCACATGTGCTTGGGCATGTGGCTTATTTACATGCTTTATATTTCTAAATGCAAGTGATTCTGTTCAAGTCACCATCTCAGAGGATGTGATACTGCTTAGCACCAAGTCTGATGGCCTCATTTGCAGCCCTGGAACCCACACAGTAGATCTCTGCAGTTTGCCCTTTGACCTCTACATGTGAACTGTCACATGGGCTTTCATCCATTTGTGTACATACATGCACAAATAAATAAATGTTTAAAAATCAATTTTCCATCAGGAAAACAGGGCAACATTATACATTCCAAAGGGTAATATAAGGTGGAGTAATTAACTGCACAAATATTGACATGTGAAAGAGAAACAGAACAGGTTGACCTGATTCTGAAATGATATCAGGCTTACCTTTCCCTCCTATGTGTGGTTAAGGAAAGACCTGGGTCCAGACTCCTGTGATGTGAATGCTGCCTGATACTGATAAGTGTCTAGGAGCAGGAGGTAGAGGTTATTCTCAGAGTTCAGAAGAAGCTAGAGGAACAGGAGGATAGACAGGAAGTCCCACCCTCCAACCTCCATCAATAACCTTCCATTAGTCAGGTAGATATGAGACTGCAGAAGAACACAGGACTAATAGGAAGGTGAGGGGAAGTGAGGGGGCTGGACAGGGTGGAAAAGGATCATACTCAAAGATTATTATCCATATTATAAAAATCTCATGGTGAAACCAGTATCATGTGCAAAGAATATAAGCCAAGGCCCCAGAGGCGACTCAGCTTTTAAGAGCACTAGCTGGCTTGCAGAGGACCAAGAGTCCATTCTCAGTACCCCACAGCAATGCCAACCTCCTGTAACTTCAGTTCCAGGAACTCAGGACTCTTTTCTGGCCTCTATGGGAACCAGGCGAACATGTGCTGCACATATACAAGCAGACACATATATGCATACATATACACTATAAAATATAAGAATATATACCAATAAAAAATTGTTCCAGCAAACATGGTGGTAGGTTCTGTAATCCTGGTACTGGGGAAGCTGAGACAGGATAATGACCTTGAGCTCCAAGTCAGCCTGAAATATATAGGGAGACCTGGTCTCAAAATAATCACAATACACTGTAGATGTAACCAACCATCTTATTAAATAAGAAACACAGAACCAATGTAAAAGAGAAAGCCGAGAGGTCAGAGCTCAGAGTTAAAATCTTACCCTTCCTCCTGTGGTGCTCCTAGCTCCCCGAAAGAGACCTACTTCCTGTGTGTATATCTTTAAATAGTCTTTCTGTTCTGCATTCTCATTGGTTGCAAACCCAAACACAAGACTGCCTCGTCACTGCCTGTAAGTACAGCCTTCCAGGTCTTAAAGGCGTATGTCTCCAATGCTGGCTATATCCCCGAACACACAGAGGTCTATGGGATTAAAGGCATGCATCACCACCACCACGCTCTTTCTATGGCTCTAATAGCTCTGACCCCTGGGCAACTTTATTTATTAACATACAATTAAAATCACATTTCAGTACAAATAGAATACCACCATAGTACACACATATGTATGTACAAACATATATGAAATTTTGCATGGAGTCAAATGATAGGGAAATTAGTAATTGCGTTTTTTAAGTTGCAAACTCCACCCTCCCAAGTCTGACTACAACAGGTGGTTTTGAGCCAAGTCAAGAACTATTTAATCATATGTATTTCAGGATTGTTTTAGTTGCTGATTCCTAAATCCGGTCATCTTTTCCAATTATTTGATGACTTAAAACTGGGATTTCCACATCACGAGTTCTAACTTGTGTTCATGGCTACTCTTCAGCCAGGACTACTCAAAGTCTGTCCTTGCCCTGTGCTTCATAAGATCACCCTGTGTAGAAGAAATACAAAGTAAACCACACAGATAGTTTACAGGTTCCTAGTGGTCACAATAAGTAAAATAAAGCCTGAAAGATTAATCTTATGATGTAGTTTATGTAACTCAGTAAAGCTGAAATATAAGCTGTGTAGCATGCAGTTAATATATACATTAATAAATTAATAAAGTGCCTTATGTTTCAGCACTAGGTCTTTAAAAGTCCAATGTATATTTCATAATTTTAGCACACTGAGATTTGGGTACTAAATCTACTAAATCTTTGTCACAAATACCTAGTTTGTATTTAATATTTCATAAAATATGTAGTTTAAAAAGTCAACTCACTGACCCAAGTTGTCTCAATTTAAGTAAATTGCTGAATTTAGATTAAAATAATTACACTTGGTTCCTGGTGTCCTGAATGCAGTTGTCTTGGGTTTACATGGCCCTCTCTATGGTATGGCCTTCAAGGACTAGTCCACTAGTCCACAGTAGGAATGGAATCCACTGAACAAACACAGAAGACACCTAGCATCACTTTCGCTAATTCCTAGTTCTTTTACTAATTTCCCTGTTCTTTCCCTTTCACTAATCACATCTCCTACACAAAGTCCAGATGCTATCTGAATATTGCCAACACATATGTTTGGAACATTTACTGTGTTCCAGTCACTGAGACAAAAGTCTGAACAAGGTGAGCGTAGTTCTTGAGACGAATGAGGTGTCGACTTTTGAAGATAGGCGGGTGGAGTGATCAGCCATTCATGAACTCAAGTTTTTGGCTTTAGTAGGGTCGTGTTTTTCTGAAACACATTTTTAAAATAAGCTGTTCATTATGAGGGGGAAATATTTTAATTGAATGGAATTATAACTTGATAAATGGATAAAGCTATGCTTTAGTGTGTGGTATTGTTTGTAAATTTGTTATTGCAGACATAAATTTAAGAGAAGGGTAGTGAGTCATGAGCATGCTCAGCAGAGACAACATGACTCCTTGGAGAATGGCATCTAGATGCTCAGGACTTACCTGAAAACTTCTATTACAGAACTTTATAATGACTAAGATACTTGGCCTTCCTCTGCATCTGTTCCTGGAGATGGCAAGTGGAGGGATCAGGGACTCAGCAGGGCTGGATTGTGAGGGCAATGTCCTTCTATGGGCTATGCCCTTGGCTCAGGTGGATGAACTGACCTTCACCATGGACAGGAACATCAGAGCACTCACGATGACCTCCAACCACAAGAGGCATGGTGTATTTAGTGCTACAATGTCCTCTCTCATCGCCTGGACATTTCCCATAAGGCTGTGACAAGACCTTACAGAGGCAGCCTTGAGCCCCCATTACACTCAGCGATAATCTTGGCATTGACATGTTCTTTATTCTTCCCTTTCTCACCATGTGTCCCCATACCAACAGGCCACAAATGAACACCTGAATACCCTTGTCTCACATCTGCATCCCTTGCGGTCACCACCATCCCTACACCAGGCTCCATCTGCCTAGTGTGACTTCTGCATGTCCAACTGGAAGCCATCTTAATGAGCAAGTTCAGGGATCTTGGGTAGAGTTTTACATATGTTTATCTTAAGGACATAAAAGGTATGTGTAAGGAAACCAGTCTACAACCCCTGAAGCCCACAGGCAGAACTCATAGGATTAATGTGGATTTCATCTTGAATTCACTCCATGCAGAGTGAGGAAATACAGACTCCTGATGAAGAGGGTCCATTTGCTATGACTTACAGGCCCAGAGTTTCAATGTGAGTCCTAAAACCAGGAACAGCCTCGTCCCAACTGTAAAAAAATAAAGTCTAAAAAGGGATGAAAACTAGAGAAAGCTTGACTGGGAGTCAGAGGCTCTGCATGCATTTCTACATTAATATATAGGCCATATGAATATAGAACTGTATATATGTGTGTGCATAGATATCCTTAGTCTCTGACCTGTGCACACATGTACATCTATACTCACAGACACATATAAAATGTATATCAATGCTAGATTTGGGTGTAATTTGCATAAAACACCACCCCTTGGATGCTCAGCTTTGATGTCTTCAGCAGGAATAGCAGGTGTTCCAGGAGGCTGAGTCTCGAGGCAAATGATTGGTTCTCTTCCTACAGGGCAGCCATCCTATTTATGAGCATGAAGATGATAAAATCGGCTCTCAAGCTCCTTTTTCCCATAGTCTGTGCAACCTATGACCTCACCCATATGGACACACCTTCTGTGGTTCCACCTGTGCGGCTCATGTGCCTCGCCTCTGACAGGACTACTTTATTCTGTTCTTTATGTATTCTGCCTATTAATCCTCTGCCAGATGAGAGTCTGTAAAAGCATGTGTCTTCTTCTCTGGCTTCTTTTCAATCCATTGATTGTCTGTTTAAATTTTAAAGGTGTTATGTCGTGATGTTTTTACTCAATGTTATCAACTCAGAGTTTCATGTTTTTAAATTTTCATTTATTATTGCAAGTATGTATTGGTGTGAGCAGGCGTGAGTGTGTGCATGAGCACATGTAGGGATCACAGTGTGGTATCAGCAAGCACTTTTACCTGCTAAGCCAGGCAGAGTCTGACTGTGGCTGACTTGGTGACACCAGGGTGGAGCCCATGGGGATTGCATCCTGGGCTATTGTCTAGTGTGCATCCCCAAGATACTGGGACTTGGACTTGACTCATTGCTCATGCTACTGAAACTTTATTCAGTCACAGGCATGGATTGGTTTGCCAAGGTCCACTCAATTATGATCTAGTAGAATCTAAAGTCAAAGCATGAACTATCTGCCTCCCCAAATCCTCTATCACTGCCATCTAAAAAATCTTCAGGGACTTTCTGGTGCCATACCTACTACATGACTCCATACTCATATCTTGTAGCAGAGGCACTGATCCGGAATACACTCACGGCCTGTCACTCACCTGAACCTGTGATCTCTCCATCATTAATTACAGTAGTTAAGGCTCCTGGAAGTCTTAAAGAACTGCTAAGTAAACCATGCATCTCAGGAGACATGAGTTAATGCAAGGAGGGCTTGCTCACATGTGGAAATGCAAGGTTAGATTTGAACTCGCCACCCTCTCCCCCATCACCCCTTGTCTCTGCCTCCAGAAACAAAGCCTGTTCCCTCATCAGAGATGAATGGCTGTGTCAAGGACTGCAGCACATTCCGTTGAGAGCTGGAGCCTTCCCTTTCCACCTCCTCAGCCTGAGAGTGCAGTTTATAGTTCCTTTCAAATCCAGAAGGGTTGGACCAGAAGGGCAGGCTCCAGAGGCAGCTCTGGCCATGCCCACTTCAATACAGAAAGGAGAATAAAAGAAATCACAGGAAATTATGGGATGTAACTTTTTCTTCTTTTTTGTCTCATATTTTATATGAAGACTGCTTCCAGGTGTGCACTTATTCGGGGCATTTTTCTTTTTACTCTAATGAAGATCATCTTTGCTTTTAAAGTTCAGTTTATAAGAAAGCATCTTTTAAACGAAACATTATCCTGCAGAATTCTCAGAGCATGTACAAAGAAAGTACTGACCAAGTCTTCAGAGAGCAAGTGGAAGAATGGGTGACCAGCATGCAATAAAACTGCATCCAAAGTGCATGAGATCAGCCCAGTTCTGTGGAGCCTTGGTGTCCCCAGCCACACTCATGAAGCCTTTTCAGTCTGGCTTGCTCAAATGCCTGCAACCCTCACCGGTGGGCACTGGAGCCTGCATTGATTTCATTTGAATTCCAGGATTCCAGAAAATGACAAGCTGCATGGAGACTCTACAGGATGGAGACACACGCATGCACATGCACATAGTCACACACAGACACATAGTCACACACAGACACACAGGCACATACAGACACACATATAGACACAGAACACACAGACATATACAACACACAAAGATACACAGACAGGCAGACAGACAGACACACAGCACACATAACACACACACACACACACACACACACACACACACACACACACACACTTCCATCAGTTGTTCCCTGAGCCTCAACAGAGTAAATTCATCTTTGAGTTTATCTCCATAACTCCAAGTGTCTAATTTGAGCACTTGGCCCCTGAAATCAATCTCAGATGTCTCTGAGGAGCTGGAACGAAGAGCTTGCCTGCACTGTATTAAGTCTGAGCTGGGGAGGGGAAAGACTTTGTCTCCACACGCTCTCAGTAAGATGAGCTTGACAGCACAGACAGAGGCAGCCTGACATGTTTGCAGGAGCATCGGCATCGCTGAACTATTAATATTACTTAGAATTCATTATTCACGGAACGGGACAACCTGACTTTGACCTCACATTTCAGAAAACATATTGATTGGAATGAGGGTGGCTTTGCAATTAGCTGGAGGCAGGTTGGATTTGCCCCCTTGAAGCCTAGAGGTGTGGCTCCCAGCATCCCTCCACGGATGCCCTGTTGTTAGGTGGTCTAGGACCAAACGGATGAGTTTCAGGAACTGGGGGCCTCAGGTAGTGGTTGCTGTTGCCAAGGACAAGACAAGCCCAGTGCTCCTGGGAAAGTGAGGAAGACAGGAAGGTTTTATCTGAAGATTTAGTGACAAACCCCTCTGTAGCACGTTAATTCACCCACTGTTGTCAAGGATGGCTATCTGAGAAACCAAACCGGGGCAGAAGACAGAATACAGCCGTCCATCTCGGGGGCGTGGAGCCAGAGGGCTTGTGTTTCACTTTGCTTTCTACTGCTGTGATAAACATCATAACCAAAAGCAACCTGGGCAGGGAAGGGTTTATTTTATCTTACAGCTTGTAGGCTGTCATGAAGGGGAACCAGGGCAGAACGTGGAGGCAGGAGCTGAAGCAGAGGTCGTGGAGGGACACTGCTCACTGCCTTGCTCCTCACAGGTTGCTCAGCCTGCTTTCTTTTACAATCCAGGAGCACCCTGCCCAGGGGTGCCACCACCCACAGTGGGCTGGGCCCTCCCACATCAATTATTAATCAAGGAAACGCACCCACGGGCTTTCCCACAGGCCAGTCTTAGGGATGCATTTTTCTCAATTGATATCCCTCTTCCCAGAGGATCCTAGCTTGTGTCAAGTTGACAAAAGCTGACCATCACAAGTGTGTTGTCTTTGTCTCAGGGAGCCAGGGGCTTCACTGAGTAGGAGACTGTGGTCCAGGAAAAGCTGCCAACTGTAGTAACAAAGAGTGTCCAGTGGGGGTGCCATGGAGAGGGCTCAGTCCTTAAAGTGCCTGTGTCTATGCAAAGAGGAGGAGCAAATTCACCACCAGAACCCACTGAGAACAGGTGCAAGCTTGGTGTTGTGAACGCGGAACCCCAGCACTGAAAGGCAGAGGCGGGGGATTCTAGGTCCCCATGGCCAGCATAGCACAGCAAAATGGGTGAGTTCCAGGCCAGTGAGAGACTCTGCCTGAAAACGGGGAGGAAGGATCCTGAGGACATGTCCAGTGGGAGGCAGCTGGGGCAGAGCAGAGGCTGGAATTAAGCCTCCCCCTCTCATGTGTATCTAGTCAAATAAAGGCTTTCTATTACCATCACCCCTGCGTGTGCACATGCAAGTATGTGCTAACAATAATTAAATAAAAGGAGGCTATGAATTTGAAAGGGGGACATGGGAGGGGTAAGGAGTAGAGAGGGAGGGGGATGATATAATTGTATTTTAATTAAAAATAAGATAAAGTAAAATGAAAGATACATGGTCCGGAAAGTTGCACTCCATTGCTCCTATTGTCTGTCTGATAATCTACAAATTAGCAGCAGTTACTCTTGCCCGGCATCCTCAGTGTTATCTTCCAAAGAGAGCATGGGAGGCCAGCTTCCTGGGTGACCTGCATTCTCTGGGATTATAGACACTTGTGTCAGGAGTCCAGATTTTACTTATGTTCCTGGAATTTGAACTCAGGTCCTTCTACTTGTGTGTCAACTGCTTTCATCCACCAAGCCATCTCCATAGCCCTCAGCTTCCTTTCATAGAATGTACATGTGGGGATTGGTGCTTGGTTATTAGTGTGTGATCCACGTCCAGGGAGAAAACTAGTAAGGACTCATCACTGTTACCTGCCAGCAATACCCCAACACCTGCAGTGTGGGCAGGGCCCAATTAACACTCCCTGAATAATTAAATGAATGAATAACTACGTGAGTCACCATCAATTACTATCAAAATCACAAATATATCCCCTTTCTTTTAATCTCTTTGTTCCTTTTTACAATTCTTATTTTATTTTTAACTCGGTGGGTGAGTATGTGCACTTGTGAGTGTACTACCTAAGGAGGCCAAAAGAGGGCCTCAGATTCCCCAGGAACAGATAGTTGTGAGCTGCTGTGTGGATGCTGGGACTAAACCCAGGTCCTCTGAAAGAACAGCCATTGCACTTAACTGTTTCTAGCCCATCTTCCTTTCTTAAAAATTATTCTTCGTCATTGGGTGATCCCCGTGTCTTTCTTGGGGTCCTGTTTTACAGGTAGCCTCACCGGTGATGTGAGTAGCAGTCCAGTCATCCTTGTTCCACATCTAGTATCCTCCTATGAGTGAGTACACACCATATTTGTCTTTCTGAGTCTGGGTTACCTCACTCGGGATGATTTTTTCTAGATCCATCCATTTGCCTGCAAACCTCATGATGTCATTGTTTTTCTCTGCTGAGTAGTATTCCATTGTGTATATGTGCCACAGTTTATTTATCCATTCTTCAGTTGAAGGGCATCTAGGTTGTTTCCAGGTTTTGGCTATTACAAACAATGCTGATATAAACATAGCTGAGCAAGTGCTCTTGCGGTATGATTGAGCATTTCTTGGGTATATGCCCAAGAGTGGTATAGCTGGATCTTGGCAGAGAAATGGATGAGATCTACATGAACAGCATGGACATGAGTGGGAGCAATGAACGGCGAGGGTCGAGGGAAAGAGAGCAGGAGATCCCACCTGGATCAAGAACAGAGAGGGAGAACAAGGAATAGGAGACCATGGTAAATGAAGACCACATGAGAAAAGGAAGAAACAAAGTGCTAAAGAGGCCCACAGAAATCCACAAAGATACCCCCACAAAAGACTGCTGGCAATGGCCGAAAGACAGCCAGGACTGACCTACTCTGGTGATGGAATGGCCAAACACCCTAATAGTTGGGCCAGAAACCCCATCCAAGGACTGAGGAATCTGGATGCAGACATCCACGGCTAGGCCCCCAGGTGGTGCGCTGGGAGTCTAATTAGCGAGAAAGAGGAGGGTTTATATGAGCGAGAATTGTTGAAACCAAGGTTGGATAAATCACAGGGACAAATAGCCAAACGAATGGAAACACATCAACTATGAAGCAAAGGCTTAGGGGCCCCCAACTGGATCAGGCCCTCTGAATAGGTGAGACAGTTGATTGGCTTGATCTGTTTGGGAGGCATCTAGGCAGTGGTACCAGGTCCTGGGCTCGCTGCATGAGATAGCTGTTTGAAACCTCGGACTTATACAGGGATGCTTGGCTCAGTCTGGGAGGAGGGGACTGGACCTGCCTGGACTTAGTCTATCAGGTCGATCTCAGTCCTTGGGGGTGGCCTTGATCTAGAGGTGGTGGGAATGGGGGGTGGGCTGGGGGGAAGGGGAGGGGGGCAGGAAGGGGGAGAACAAGGGAATCTGTGGTTGTTATGTAGAACTGAATAGTATTGTAAAATAAAATAAAATAAAAATAAATAAATAAATAAAAATTATTCTTTCACAGAGTCTGTCTTCAGCTCTAGGCTGCAGTGACAGGTACTCAATCTGGAGACTTCATAGTTTAGAGAAAGAAAAGATGGAGAAATTTAAGCAGCAACCGAAAGGATGAGGGTTGAGGGAAGAAGATGGTACAAAGTGAAGGGAATAGGCAGGGAGGAGCTTAAAAACGGAGGTGCTTGGCACGAGGAGAGGCTGATAAACCACGTGGAGGAGCCTGCAGCCATCTCCTCCCTCAAGACAGAGGAGAGAGGTAGGGTCCAGCCAAGCAGGGCACAATGAAGAGAAACTGAGCAAGTCGCACTCTGGGCTGAGAAGTCTCCAGATTTGCATTTTAAAGTGTTCTTCCATTTTCCAGTTAGGATGGCAAGCTTTCAGAAATGTCCCCATTTATGCCAGGCATCCCATGGAATCCTCAAAGCTTTGGGCAGCCTCACCCAGAATGCTGTTTCTTTGTAATTTTTCATTAACTTGCTAACCTCGAGAACATCTCCCTCTCTTCCTCTATCAACCCTGCAGAGTCCCTACCTCAGAACATTGCCAGGACAGTTAGTTATTTTAACCATGGTCCTTAAACTGCATGTATGAGGGTGTGCAGCATTTGCCTGCTTTAATTGTTGACTTTTTGCAACAAAGACCCACATCAGCCTCTCTCTGGCTATGTGCCTTGGACTAGTTTGGGTCTCTGTCAACCTGGGCTAGGCCAGGGTGTCACTTCAGGGGGAGCCGTGGAGAATGGAAAAGTTTTGAAAAGAGCTGGCCTCCAAGCAGGCCGTCAGTATGGGCCCATTCATTTGCATTGATAAATATTACCCAAATTATTCAGGTTTGTCATCCGATGTCATTTCTCATTTCCACTTGTGTGACCACCCTTAAAAATAGAAGAGTACCTCAGAAGCTGATGTGGATAACAGAGGGCCCAGAAGGTTGGTGCCACAGCCCTGCAAAGTCCCTGAGCCTAGGATGATCCCTTTCTGACCCACATTTTCACCATAGTGAGGAACTGCATACCCTACTTCAGAAGTGGCAATCCCTTGTAACAAATGTGTTGGGAAAGCACTGGCAAGCTTGTTTCTCTGTGTCAATCAAGCATTCTATTCTGTCTGGGAACTGGAAGTGAGTCCTCAGATCCAATCACAACGCAACGCTCTACCAATACAGGATATGTTTGCTGTCTCTGACTCCAGGGGCCTGGCTGGTTGCTGCTGTGAATCCCCTACCCCACCCCCAATCTCTTTGGATGAATGGAAGTCCAAGCTTCCTTGGTTAATACAAAATGAGCAATCGCCTGGGTGACAGAAGACTATGATGTTCTCCATCATTGTTAGTTCACAAAAGCACCAGGATTGACCTACTTGTGGGCACCCCTCCGACCTTGCCCCACAACAGGACTCTGGCTGGATTTACAGCCACTGCAGAAAACCTGGATTTAGATAGGACCTCCCTGGGGAGAAATTATTACCACTAATCATTGTCTTCCAACAAAAGCTGCTGGCCAATGGGGTGATGGAGCCCTGGTTCCCTGTGCCAGATCTGCCTTCCAGTTCCATTCTAGTCCAGCACCTACAGTGAAGTCCACACTGATTACCTGGCCAGGGTCACAGTATTAATATATCAACCATAGGAAAGCTGACCAAATACACTGTTTTTATGGAGTCCCAATTAATAATGCAATGATAAAGTGCCATTTTGATCAGATCTTGTCTCATTTGCCCAACTCTGATCCTATGATGGTGTAGCTGGTAGCTCCAGATTCTCCATGGCCTCCCAGGCTCTCCAGCAACTAGCTCTGACTTAATCCTTTATTCTTTAGCTGAGACCCTAATGGTCCATGCTACTGAGAGTCATCTCAGAAGTCAGATCAGGGCTAGAAAGAAGCAAGTAATACCATACCAAATGTGTCCCCATTTCTGGTCCCAAAGCCTTTCAAAGATAAGTGAGATGCAAGGCAATGGCCTGCCTGTATGAAACCCCATATACCACCTTTGTCTGAAGCAAATAGAGGACCCAGGAGCCAACACTAAGAAAATCATTAGAGAAACCCACACAGGTATTATGCATGGGGCATTCGTAAGTTATTTATAAATAGAAGTCACTTATGTAGCCATCCTCACCCAAGTAACTCAATGTGCACTCTGTGGAATTAACTACCAATGCTTCTGTCTTCTGACATAGAATATGCCCAAAGTAAACTCTGAAAGTCACATAACCAGGAATCATGTGTGTAGATGGATTCTACTGCTGTGACATTCTCAAATCTGTCTTTTCACATGATTGTATCCAGCTGAAAGCAGCTGTGGCTTTCTTCTTTCTCTGAATAAAAATGGTGACACATCTATTGTTCAGATGACTTTATTGTGTAGGTAACATAATTCTCACCATTTCTGAAGTCTGCAATTCATTGTTCTTTAGAACATCAACAATGTCACGCAAACATCATCACCAACTCCAGAACATGTCACTACTCCAGAAAGAGGCCTTCTAGGTGGTTACCTGAAACTCCCATTGGTTCCTTCCATGGTAACCAGCATCTGCTTGATGCCTTTGTGGCTTTGCTGTTCTGAAAACTTCATATAAATGGGATTGCACAAACCCAAGGCCCTTCAACCAGCTGTCTTAGAGTTCCTATTGCTGTGAGGAGATACCATGACCACTGCAACTCTTATAAAGGAAACTATTTAGTTGTGGTGGCTTACAGGGTTAGAGGTTTAGTCCATTATCATGATGTCAGGAAACAAGGCAGCATGCAGTCAGAGTTTGTACATCTTGACTCACAGGCAACAGGAAGTGGTCTGAGAACTGGTCCTATCTTGAGTATATATGAAACCTCAAAGCCCACCTCCACAGTGACGCACTTTCTCCAACGAAACCACTGTAGGACGAAAAGTGCCAAGGAAAAAACACCCTACTCCTGTCTAGAGCCCAAGTCAGGGGTAGACCAAGACTTAGAATCTCACCAATTCCTGAGTTTGACCCAGATTCAGTCTGCAACATCCCACCCATCCCTGAGCACAGAATCCTACCCATCCCTGAGGTCCCTGAGCATGAAATTCCACATATCCCTGAGCACAAAATCCCACCAATCCCTGAGCTTGATCCAGAATCAGACCACAAAAAAATTTTTACCAATCCCAAGCCACCCCGGAAAGCTCCACCCCCAAAGAAATCCTATATAAGATCTGTACCCTGTTCAGTTTGCTGCTGTTTCTCACCCGGGGCAGCCACTCTCTTGGAGTCTTCCTTCCTAATAAATCTCTTGAGTGAGATTTGTTGTGTGGTGTAACATTCTCTCCATATTGTTGCCTAGTTCTAACAACTTTTATGGGAGCCAGAGGGGAGCAAAATTGTGGCACTTTTGCTTGGGAAACTTGCCCCTAGTGGAGCAGAGCTGTTAGGGGGACCTGAGCTGACCTGTAACCATTCTTGGGAGGAGAACAGAGCTGCAACAGCTTCAATGGGGAAACCCTCCCCTGTCAGAGCAGAGTTGTTACACTTGCATTGGGGAAACCTTTCCCTGGAGCAGAGCTGGAAACTGCTACTCTTAGAGTGACTTTGTGGCACTTCTTGGCTCCCAGCTGTCAGCATATCCTTCCCTCCAGTTGGAGTGCAGTGCATACAGCCACACTTCCCAATAGTGCCACTCCCTTTGGGGGCCATTTTCTTTTAAGCAGTACCAGCCTTGTGTAACTAAGCATCACAACACCTTTAAGAACTAACCAACGTTTAGCAAGAATACAGTTTGTTCCCTTTTGCAGCTGTATTCTTGGCATTTTGCACACATTTTGCCTCTTTCTGATTATCTGTCCATCTACTGGTGAGCACGTGGGTATTTTTCACTTTCTAGTAAAAGTCATATGCTGATTTTGATCAATCATATGCAATTTGTTATGTGGACATACATTTTCATTTTCCATCAGTACACTCAAGGGTGAGATTATTGACTCCCATGGCAGTGACATGCTTGACTTTATTAATTAATTCATGTGATGATCATTGTTGATGGTCAACTTAACACAGGCTAGGATTACCTAGGAGATGGGTCTCTGGAGATAATTACAATTATGTTAATTGAGGAGTGAGACCCACCCACTCTGCATGGCACCATTCCCTGGCTGGGATCCTGGGCTGTGTAAGTGGAAAGAGGGAGATGAGCAATGGCAGACATTCATAACTCTGTTCCTGACTATGATATGCTGTAAGGTGTCAGGGACAAGGACAGAATCTCTAGTTAATGGAAAAATACAGACCCCCAATAAGACAGGAAACTAGAACATCTTACAGTCAGGTTGCCTAGTAACAGGACATTGAGTCAGAGTCCTTGACCTTTTTACCCTGTCAACATCCTGCATAAACATCCTATACAAACATCCTGTTAGCTTGCCCCACCCTATGCAGATAACAGCTTCTTGCTCCCCCCACCCTGCAGGAACTATATAAACCCTCCTGGAGAAAAATAAAGTTGCACCTTGATCAGAATCTTGACTTGGTGTATTTCCTTTGTGTCCCCTGTCCCTATCATTCTGTCCTTAGGGTGGTTGAGAACCTGTTGAAGCCCTGCTGGCCAGGGCAGTAAGGAGCTGTTTCAAGCTTCTGTCATCTTCACTCCCCAGCATGAAAGTGGTACCCATGAACTGTGAGCCCAAATAAACCCTCTCTCCCTTAAGTTGCTTTTGTTGAAGTATTCCACAGCAGCAGATAAAAGAAACTAAGACTATTATTAATTAAGACTCTTAATTATTTATTTTTAGGTTTGGGGGTTGAACACAGGGCTTCACCCTGTGAGCACCCTACCACTGAGCCACATCCCCAGACCAACACGTTTAACTTTCCAGAGTCACTTCACCCGTTTACCAGTGACACACAAGCATTCTCTACATCTTCAGTGTCTATCTTCTATCGTAAACATTTTCATGCATGAACTGACTCTGGGGACTACAGTGGCATGACCTGGCTGGCTGCCATTCTACCTGTTATGAAACTGTCCATTAAAATCTCTTTGTCATCTCTAATGGCTCCTTGTGGAATCAAGAGCATTCTCGCTCTCTCATATATTTTTATCAGACTTGACTTAGGACAGCAGTCTTGGGTTCATAGGGAAACTGAGCTGAAGTTATGGAAATCATCCATGTGCCTTCTGCCATGCATGCATAGCCTCCCCAGGATGAGTACCTGTCAGTATGGACATTTACTACAATCTGTGAGCCTTGGTGATGGGTCTTTACCCTCTGCACGTCATAGTTTTCTCAGGGGCTCACTCATGGCATCAATTTGTAAATTTGTAGCATGCATCCCCCTCTGCAGCATCCTGCAGCTTGTGTCCCCAGCCCTAAGATGACCTGTAAGTAATGCTTCAATGTTTATTTTTATTTACTGACATCATTTTAGATTCCACGTATATGTAAGATGCTGTGAATGTTTAGAGTCTGCCTTTCCATGTCTGGCTTATTTCACTTAACACAATATCCTTCAGATTCACCTATGTTGTAGCAAAAGGGCAGGCTCCCCTTTATTGTGGCTGATAGTCCTCCATCATATATATGTACATGACACATTTGCATATGTCTGTCTATCTGTCTGTAATAGTTTGCCATTATTCTCATATATTAATATACCTTTTAACCCTCATCGTAGAAGCTTCTATTTGAAGTAGATGGTGACTAATACAGTTGTCAACTCATGATATTGTGTAGTTATTTCTTCAGAATTAGACAATTCTCTCCAAGAGGGAGAACAGGGGCTTATGAGACTCACATGGCCATAGCAACATTAAATAACCAGTAACCACTTTCTGGGGAAGAGTCAAGCTGGAACTGACTCCAAACTGTGAGAGAAGCTTCAGGGACACTGGAGCAGGTCTTTGAGAGACACAATCACCTTTGAGTCTCTCATGTTCCTCTAAGAAACTCCAAGCTGAGCTTATGTGCACCATTTCTTTAGTAACTCTCATTGCCTCATCTGGGACTTACAGGTGTTTGTTCCTGTCTTTCTAGAAAGTTACACAAGAGGTGTTTCAAATTTTATGGTTTTCCTATCTTGTCTGTAATGACCATAAGACTGCAGATGTGTTTGGGGGTATGGATTCATTTCTTTTGGGGTCCACTCTTCTTTGCATATATGCAGAGAATTAAAACTCCTCATGGCCTCCCAGCACCATGAAACACCTTCTTATGGACCACAACATTTGGACACAGCTGACCTCACCAGGCCCTCTTGACTATCTCTCTCTGCCCTCACACCCCAGCTGGCCTTTGATTCATGAAATGTTCTGAGCAGTTTACCATCCCAATTCCTATTTTTCTTTTCTCTGTTCCACCTTTCATACTTTCCTGTTTCTTGGCAGTCCTTAAAGGCTCCAAAGCTACAGAGAAACCCTGTCTTGAAAAAAAAAATTCTCAAAAGTAGTTCATCAGAAAGATCTTTTCTGTCCCCCAACCCACCTACCCAAGCACTCATGTTATCGATACTGATGATCCCTACAATTCCTGGTGCAAGCATTAAATGTTCTTGCTAAAACAAACTTGTGTAACCTTACCCTGAGGACTTCACCCAAGTCCGCACAGCTGCTGCGAGGTGACTCTGGGATCATGCTGTCTGGCAGAGTGCTTGCTCATAGCTGCAGTGTCGGCCTCGTTATCACTGGCCTCTTCTTCTTGATGGTCTGCATCATGAAGTGGAATAGCTAGGGCCTGCTGGGTTGACTTTTATTCATTCACCAATCTTCCTAGTCATTCATCCTTTCACTCATGATCCAGCCATCCTCACACATTTATCCATCCACCCATTTGTATTTCATCTATCTCACTCGTCCATCTGTCTATCCATTCACCCATGATCTACTTTTTCTGGTCTGTTTGTCTAAATAGCTGACTGTCATCATCACCCACCTCTCCTGTCTATCATCTATCTCTCTTATCTAGGGTCTATCATACATCTCTCCATTCTGTTTAGTTATCAAACACCTATCTCTTATATATCTAATTTTTCAAAACACCAAAAAGTAATGAGCGAGGAAAATCTCCCCCATAATCCTATTATTCTAATAGCAGGTCTATAAACTTTCCTGTGCGTTTTATTCTGTTCTTGTTTTCTACAGCCATACATATGTATATTTGAATTTTATGCCTATTCTTACTCTTCAAAATTACTGCAGAGATGTTCTATGTCATTAGGTAGCCTTCTAGATGTGTGATTTTTTAATAGCTGCACAGTATTCTGGTGTATGGCTACTCTGTAAAGTCCCTGATACTCCAGTACTGGTGGATACTGACCTTGCTTTTCTAGAATTCCAGCTGCATAGACAACTAATGGAGTTGTTTATGTAGAGATCCTGCATACAATATTTCTTTAAAAATACTATCAGTATTTCCTGGAGAAAAATCTTTGGAATTAAAACACTACATAAAAGGGAAAGGGCATCTATAATTATTCAGTATGAATTCCTAAATTGTCTGCAGGAGGAAAAATCCCATGGATGTGTTTGCCAGCAGCCCTCACTAGGTGAAGGTGCATTAAAGTGTCCTGGAGAGCATGGCCTGAGAGCCCATCTTTATCTGTACCAAGAAACAGGAGGCCAAGCTTGCTCTCATAGGGAGTTGGGCCATGATGTTCACAAGAGAGGTCCTGGATTTGGAAATAGGTCTGGGATCAAGCTGTGCTCTGCTGCTACTCAACCCCGTGAGAGGTAGCTGTGTCCTCTGGAAAGTGCCATAAGGTCCAAGAAAGAGTCCCAGGTGGGGACTGGCCAAAGACTGGCTTTTTCCATGCAGCTCTTAGAAAAAAAAAAAAAAAAGGTTTTCTGGATTCAGCAAGGACAGTGAACATGTAGTCAGTCAAGGCTGCAGAGAGAATGGGGACTCCAGATTCCAGCCACTGGCTGTGTGTCCCAGGATCAGTGTCCTCATCTGTCATAGCAATTTAATAAGCCAGTGTCTAGGATGTCTTCAACCCAGCACCTAGTGTTTAAACTCAGTATGGATGTTTAAAGAAATGAATTAAACCCTGCATGTGGCACATCCCCCCACCCCATTTAGATCTTTGTAGTATTTAATCAGATCCTCACAGCTCCCACCTGTCAAAATCAATATTGTTTTTCCATTTTTTTTTTCTGAATAGGGAACTTTCAGAACTCGAAACAAGTTGCCTAAAGTTGAAAACCTAAAGAAGTAAAGAGCTAGAGTTGAGCTGGGGTCTTTCTGCCCTGTAGTAGTAACTGATTTTCCTGTACCTCAAGGATCCATGAAAGCTCTTGTGTCTGTCTGATCACTGAGTTGTGTCATGATCTGAGTAGATTCTCTGCTTGGAAATATACTATTTTGAAACTTGGCCAAAGTATCCAACCTTGGGCTACCATCACCATCAGGACTGAGGTTATCACCCCTAGCTTTTTTTCTTACCCCCAGACCCTGCAGCCACTCATCTGATTTCACTATTAAATGTCCTCATTGCCTTTAAGAGGGGGGAGTGAATATCCCTTTAAGAGAAGAGTGAACACATAGACATAAAGGTAGACAGGATCAAGAGGGTGTGGCTTGTGGAATCATGACACAGATGAAGCCTGTTCAGAGGAGCTCTGGGAACCTTGGAGGTGCAGCCAGCATTGAGAAAACTCTCAGCTTTTGGGGGCAGCCCAAGGGAACATTCTAGAAGGAAGCAACGGGTTAGACTTGGGTTGTCACAAGAGACCCATAGCCTGCTCTTTGGACATCTCTGGTTCTCATAGACATCCGGAGTATGCTGTGTTTGGAACCCACTTTGGGTTCCAAAGAAAGCATGGGCCCTGAGGATCTGAAGGAAGAGATGGAGGAAGATTAGGGATCTACAATAGAAGTCACTTTGTAGTTGGGCAGCAGAGAGCAAAGCGGGGCGGGGGGGGGGGGACTTGAAGGCAAACAGAGACAAGATTTGACCCTTCTTCTCTGGGCTGTGGGAGTGACAGGTGGCCATCAAGGAAGATAAGGCTTCAGGGAGGCACAGGTGTCAGATGGCCCTGGGGTGCATGACCTTATTCACTCTGTGCACAGCCAGTGTCTTCACACCATGCACACGCCACTCTAAATTCAGGAAGCAGCCTGTATTTAGACTTCTCTTTCAATCTTGAAAGAGAAGAAAACAGCGGCAAAGGCTTCCTTGTCCAATCCTAATTGGACCTGAATTCAAGGAACGTGGAGTTGATGCATGTGACACTAAAGTTGTTACCAGTACAGAGATGGAAAACCGCGGTGTGTCTCCCCTCTTCTGTTTCCACTAATACCCCCCAGCTTGATGCAGAATTTCTGTATTTAAGCTGCTGCGTGGTATGCAGAGCATTTTATGATGAGGACCACTCTTTTCTTTTACAAGGCTGGAGCCAGGAGTTTCCTTCAGCCAGGGGTCTGCCTCTCCTTGAAGCCCAGGGCCTCGTGGTAGCTGACTGGCTTGTGAGAGGAGGCTTAGTCTGGAGACGTATTAGTGCCTTAACATTGCTATGAGAAAACATCCAGCAAATGCAGTTTGAGGAAGAGAGCTTTTAATATTTGGGACTTTGGGGAATTTTCTAGATCCAAGTCACCATATCTCTTTGGTTATGACCATACTCAGATGCAAGACAGGAACCAGAAGCCAGGAAAGGGGTGTTCATACACAAAGCATCATACACTCAGAAAGAAAAGCTGCATCAACTTACCCCAGGTTAACATGTTCCTAACCCAGAGGATGTAGTATGTGTTACCCTTATCCCAGAAAGAAGAGAACAGACCAGCAGTTCATTTTCTGGGCCTTGGCTACATTCAAGCAGAAGCTCAGAGGGAGGGTGAGATTTTTGTGTCCTAACACTTGTGAAATGGGTCCAAAGCCAGGCTCAGTCTGCAGAGGTTGAACTTGGAGTGTCTTTCTTTTTTGGTCCCTTGTTGTCTGCATCCATGCTGGCTGACCACCCACGGTCTACAGTGGGATGAATGATATGAAAAAGGCTGGCCCTAGCACCTGCCAAAAGCAACACCATGGGTGACAGTAGAGTGCAATGTGCATTGATTCCCAAAGCCCAGCTTTGCAGGAAGTACCTTCACCCCCTGAGTCACCCCACTGGTCATAACACCTAACATCTTAATGCATTCTCCTTACTCCTTCCAGGAAAATGACATTTCTGGAACCCGGTTCCTGCTGTCCCCAAAGACTCTTGCAGCTGTCCTGTGCCAAGGGCCGTGGGTAAACCCTATAATAATGCTTCGCATTGTCTGGGCTGCTTACTGCAGTGTCACAGCCATAGAAGTGGCGAATTCAAGCCACTCAGGCACCGTCTTCCAGTGGGGACAATGAAGACAGCACTCCGTGAATCACTGAACCTGCTCCCTCTTCACTTTTCATACTGGAAGGGAAAGTCTGACCTACCTTCTCAGAAGGGGGAGGCCACCTTTCCAGTCCACAGAACCTGCACCCTGCTCATCTTACTCCAGCCAGCATGTCCTAACAGTTGTTTTCAGTCTTGGGATCCTGTGGTAGTTTGCACCCTCCTGTTATAAAGCTGCTTACAAGCCACTAGTCCCTACATGGGTCTCAGTTTGACAAAAAATAAAATGCCCAGAAGACCAACCTCCGCAGCTTTCTTAGCTCACAGGTCTGTGGGCTTACACATCTGGACTGTACAATCACTTCTCAGCTCCTCATCCACAAACAAATTCGCTATCCCTCATCTGTTTCTATTTATCATTGAGGTAAGCAGTAGGCCCTATCCTGGGTCAGAAGGCTTTGTTCTAATCTTTGCTTCTTCTGGGCCTGTTCAGGAACATCAGGGCCTATGCTTGTGTCCAGAAGACCTAAACCCAAGCACCTACATGCATGCAGAACCTCTGCATCACAGACCCTAGCCCCTGTAAACCTGCATGCATGCAGAGCCCCTGCACCACAGACCCTAGCCCCTGCACCTGCATGCATGCAGAGCCTCTGCACCACAGACCCTAGCCCCTGCACCTGCATGCATGCACATCCTCTGCATCTGTGGACCAGGTTCCTGTATTTGCATATGTCCAGGGTCCCTGTACCTATTGGGCTTCTTTCAACTTCCTGAAGCTTCTGTCTCCTGGATATAAGCACTTCAAGGTCATGGTGCCTCCAAAGCTGCCTGTGACTGCCAAGTGCTCATTGCCTTGTCTGTAGCCAGCATGGCTGGCATTGCTTGCCAGGCCCCATGTGGTTGACATCTGCTCAGGTCACCTACAGTGACCATGTGCCCTTCACAAGGTTCTCGAGTGCCTAGTTTTCTTTTGCTTCTAGCTATTCATATGGCCCATGGGCCCCTTTGCAGCAAAAGATGTGCCATTTGCTTTTACAGAAAGTCCCTTTTCTATGGGCAATGACTTCATAAGCTGCGGTCACTCACTAAGTAGAACGCTATCATACCCTAAGACCCACAATTCTTCTCCCAGCCCCCAAAGTTAAAATCCAACTACAAAACTACTAAGATCCACCTGACCTGTCTAGCTCCTCAATAATACCAAGGTCAAACAACTCACCAATTCAAGGCAGAGTCCACCTTCCTGGCCCCAGCAAAGTTGCCATCACACCAGGTGTGTATAAGACCAGAGATGGCTCAGCCATCCAAGCAAGTCTCTACTGACACCGTTCTTGTCTGTGATCTAAACAGATGAAATAACAAAGGAAAGATGGGTAGAGGCTGGAATGGAAGTAGGGGGATGATGAGGTGCACAAAAGAGGGAACTGGATAAATCAACCCTGGCATGAGCAGTGACCACCCAGCCATGAGCAGTTACCTCCTCCTCAAAGGCCAGGGCAAGGGAGGGAACAGAAAAACACCAGAAACTCACCCTGAATGGCAGATTTCAAAGGGACCAACAACGGCCGGATTTCTCTAGCTGTTTCCAGTTATTCCTTCCCAAGGAAGAAGCATCAATAGAAGGGCAGTGAGAGGGGTTCGTGAGATGAGTCAGTGGACGCAGTGCTCGCTGCATAAGCATGAGTGTCCAGCACTCACATAAAAGCCACATACAATGGTACGTGTCTGTAACTCCAATGCTGGGAGCAAGGGACAAGATACTGGGGCTTGCTGGCCAGATAGTCTAGTCAGAACGGCAAGGTCCAGGACATCTTAGTCAGTAAGAATACCCTCTCTCAAAAACTAAGATGGGGGATGACAGAGGAGCACACCTGATGTCCACCTCTTCCCTCCATGTGTGCAGACATGTACAAGTACAGCCCCCTAACACACACGTACACACATACATTACACACGTACATACACTAGAGAGAGAGGAATAGTATAAGTGCTGTGAATGGAATGAAGTCTTCCTTTTCCGTGGACACAGGGGGAATGTCACAGAAAAACTTCTTGAATCAGTGAAGGGGTCCAAAGCAAATAGCACTGTCCTGTCATCCCTGAGAAATGTCACTGATAGTCTGTTCAGGAAGATGATGCATGCCGTACTTTAAAGTCCAAACCTGCAGGTGGACCTGTTTGTGGACATTTCAGTGACTTGTCTCTTCCTGACGCTGTATTTGATGATGAACTCTGAAAGAGGAAGGAGCAGGGATTGAGAGACGCTTAATGGGCTCAGAGGAATTCCTGATGGAACAGACAAGGTAGGCATCTTTCTGGGACTCAGTCATCAAAAAAAAGTAACCAAATTAATAACCATGAGTGTTTACAATGATGCTGGTGGTTAAGGCATGGCAGCATTGCTTTGTCTGTGGGGGCGATAGCATGAAGTGAGGCTTGTGAGAGGCAGAAAACAGGAACCAGAGGTTGGGTGTCACCTCTAAAAGCTCTTTCCAGGAATCTTCTTCTACCAGCCAGGCATCAGGTGAACCCAACCAGCAGCCATGGCCTGCACCCTCTCAGGACAGCTATGAATGCCTCCAACAGCAGAATCAAAACTTACTGAACACATTATGAATTTTTATTTTTTTAATCTTGGGGTAAGGAATTTAATTGCAATGGTTCTCAGTGTGAACTTTGTGGATGAGTGTCAGTCGTAATACCAAAAGGTAAGACACACCCATAAGGTGTCACAGCCTCCCCCAAAATAACACAGGCATCCAAATTACGAGTCTGTGGAGGATGTTCAGATTCAAACCACAACGAGGAGTTCAAGCATGACCTCATGAGGAGAATGCACCCCCTAACCGCGCCCCCCCCCGCCCCCCGCTGCTCTGAGAGTGTGGAAAAGGAATAGATGAAAAAGAAATTGGGATTATGTTTGATACTCTATGTGAGAGTGAGGGAAGAGACCCCTGAGTGATGCTAGGTTTCTTGTGTTAGCTTTGAGATGAAGCATGGCCTCTTCTCTCAGAGCACACCCAAGCAGCATAGACATCTTCCAACAGTGCCCCATGCCCTCCAGTGGCATCTGGTTTGGGGGCTGCCATGCCTCCTTCGGTCTACCCGAACCCTGGTGAGTTCATCAGATTCAGAGTGTGATGTATTCAGCAAAGCTGGAGGGGTAAAGGCATCTAAGCCCTTTGAAATCAGACATGGAGCTACAGGATTTAGAGTTTGCCCTGCTGGGTTTTAGTCTTGCTTTGGTCCGATATCTACTCACTATATCCCTTTTCTCCCTTTTTGGAATGTTAATGTATATTCTGTGCCATTGTATATTGGAAGTATGCAATTTGCTTTTTGATTTCACAGGAGGGTTGCAGTTAATAGATTGCCTTGAGTCTCAGAAGAGACCTTGGACTTTGAAACAGCATTGAGACTGAAAGACTATGAGGATTTTTGAAGTTGGACTGAATGTATCTTGCCTTATGATATGGCTCTATGTCTATGGGGACAAGGAGTGGAATGTGGTTTGAATGATAAATGCCCCCACATTCTTGGGCACTTGAATGCTTGGTCCTCAGTTGGTGGAACTATTTAGGAAGGATTAGGAGGTGTGGTCTTCCTGTAGGAGGTGTGTCACTGGGGGCAGGCTTGGAGTTTTCAAAACACTTTTAACATCTCAAGTTTACTCTCTCTGTTTCTTGTTTGTGGTTTGAGATGTGAACTCTCAGCTACTGCTCCAGTTGGCTGTTGCCTGCTACCTCTGCTCCCCCACCAGGGACTATTATCCCTCTGGGACCATAAACCAAATAAAACCATTCTTCCATACATTGTCTTGGTCATGGCGTTTTATCACAGCAATAGGAAAGTAACTAAGACAGATGTCGTGTCTTCATCCATTAGTGTCTTCATGAGGAGAGAAGAGCCAGTGACAGGGCATCCTTCAGCAGGTTGTTGCAGGAAATGAAGAAGTGCATGCAGGCAGAATTCAGATCAGCAAAGTAATTATTATTCAACAAGCCTGCACTATTTAAAAGATTACCAATTCTTTGATAATTTCATACAAAACATTTTGATCATATTGACCCACAGGTCCTCACCCTAGCTCCTTTCAGCTCCACGCTCACCTCCTGACCCTCACCCACAACTTCATGCCCTCTTTAAAATCAAATCTAATTCATGTTTCCTGCATATCCCTGGGTGTGGGGACATACTCAAGAGTGTGTACCAGGGTCCACACCCTTGAAGAAAACTGACTCTCTTTTCCATGGAAGCCATCAACTATTCCTAGCTCCTGCAGGAGAGGTGGGTTCTCACGAACCCTCTCTCCTTTGTGTTGGAATGTTGATGAGCTTGATCTTGTGTAGATCTTGTTCAGACAACCAAAGCTACTGTGAATTCATGAGTGCAGCATCCTCTCTTGTCCAAAAACTGTTTCCCCCCAGTCATTCTTGGCCTCTGGCCCTTAAAGTCTTCCTATCCTCTCTCCTGAGATGGTCCTTGAGCTTTGGGGAGGAAGTGTGGTACAGATGTCCCATTTGTGGCTGAGCACTTCATTGATGTTCATTCTTTTGAACTTTGACCACTATGTTTCTGTTTGAACACTGTCCGCTGCACAGAGGAACTTCTCTGATGAGGTCCGAGAGGTGTACTGATCTGTGGAATCTCAGCTCTCGGCACAGCCCCGTAAAGTGCTTCATAAATGCATGTAAAATGAATCAACAATTAAATGTGAGGGCAGAGCAACCCACAGGAAAATGCATGATAGATGCAAAACCCTGTTTAGGACTTGGGGCTTGGTTCTGCAAGGCTGACCTGATGCTTAATTCTGTTTTAAAGACTGGACTGAATTTTTCAGGGTGGAGGGAGAGGAGGGTTTTCTACAGGCCTTGGGAACAGAATATAAAACCACTCCCAGAGCACACAGCATGAATTGAAGCCTGTGGTTCAAATGGAGAAGTAAAGTCAGGAGCCATCAAATACAGGACTTCGAGTTGAACTGTCCCACCGAGGGCTTTGGCTGGTTTCTGAGGCTATAGAAACATGGACTTTCCTCTCTACTGTGCCAAGGCCTGATGCCCTCCCCTGACACACATATCTTCTCATCACAGCATGTTCTTGGTCTCCACAGTGTTTTCCATGTCTTCTCTGCTTAAATTCCAACACATTCAAATTGAGAATGGCCCCAGATATGAAGTTCCAGATCAATTCATTTCATTCATGGGGACCCTGGCTCCCCATCATATCTTAAACACAAAATGAGAAAAATAAAAAGGCAGCATTGTGGAGCTCTTAAGAGAGTTCCCTGAGCTGAGAGAAGTGAGAGAGAAGCATGTGAATCCCTGGGAGTCATCAAGGTCTCTGATGCAGGACAGCCTTTCAGAAGCACATGAATGCATATTACCCCTGTATGTCAGAGAAAACCCAGCCTCGGTATGAATTGGCATGGACAGTCTAGCTCTGGATCCCACATCCAGTCAATCTAGACCCCAGGAGAGTGTAACAACACCTCAAAGAATGGGCATTACCTGCAAAATTCTTGGGTTTGCAGTCCTGATGTGTACCAGGCTGCAAAAACAGGCATTCCATCTGTGTTCACCTTCATGCCTGCAGATTTCAACAAGTCAGATAGCTTCCTTTGAAACCAAGGAATCAGGGAACTAACCCTGGCAGTGAACCTGTAGACTGTCTTCTTTCTCAGTTGCTTCTATCACTTTCCCTTCATGGACACATCTGCTCTCTCCCTCTCAGGGTCTCCAGAGCGACTTCTCCACTGACCTCTCTCCTCACCTTTTCTCTGTGCCTTCCAGCTTTTATTAACCCCACATTCCCCATCAAGTGACCCCTTTGTGTCTCTCCAGCAGCTCAGTAGAGGAGAGATTGCTTAGTACGTTATCTGTGGAGAAATTTCCTCAAGTGTTCTGGCCCCTGTGCTTGCTGTCACAGGCAACCATCCTTCCCCCCTTGAATATCATTTATCAGTTTCTTCTTTATAAGGCCCAGGATGCATATTCACCAGGCTAAAGATCTCTGAGAAGAGTCGTTTGCCAATTTTTCACATTTATTAGCTACCTCACATTCTGTGTGCTCAGACCCTTCCAGGCTCTGTGGGTACATGCTGCTCATATTGTACTCACCATGTGTATGTGTGTATATATGCCACGTGTGAGCACATGCCCACAGAAACCAGAAAAGGGAGTTTGACCCACTGGAACTGCAGTTACAGACATCTGTGAACCACCTGACATGGGTGTTGGGAACCAAACTCAGATCTTTTGGAAGAGCAGCAAGCATTCTTGAGCACTAAGCCATCTCGATTTTAATCATATCTTCATGATAGACTTATCTTCAAACCTCACAGTCCCATGCTTCGGACCACATCTAACCCACATGATTAGATGAACTCATCTGGAAGGGTGCTCATTGCAGTATTTACTCTGAGTAATGTTTTGAAGCATCAAGAATTCTGGGTACTCGGCAATTGTTTAAAGTGATAAACTGCAACTCTGTAACAGAAGAGCTTATAGCTATGAAATATCACAACTTAGGAGACTATTGTTAGGGAAATAAATACTCACAAAAACAGGCTACAATATAGCTAGCATATGTTATATAATTCCAATTTCTTAAAAAGAAAAAAACAAAAAACAAAAAACAACTCATGTTCCTGTCAGCAGCTAGTGCTGCACCAAAATGTAGTTGTGATTATTTCTGGGGGAATCAAAACATACTTTGTTTCAGAATTCACATTCCTATCTTTGCTTTTCAAATTTTGCTCATGAATATATTTTTCTATTAGCTCTCAGAAAAGAGATAATAAATACTGTCGAAAACATGCTAAAATGTAAAAGGAATAAACAAGCTGGCAAATAATGCCTGAAACATAAAGACAAGATATTAATATATTTAATCTAGAAAGAGAGCTTATAAATTAATGAAAAATAATTCCAATATGTACCCAGGTAAAGACAGCAAACAGAAAACACATTCATAACAAAAATCCACAGCCGAAAAGGATGTTCAAGTAGCTAATAAATGTGAAAAGAATTTATTTTCATGAGTAAACCAACAAGAGCAGTGGAACAAAAGATGTGTGAGATTTTGTGCAGGTCAGCACAGTGCAGCACAACATATGTACACATGTATATGTATGCTCCTGTGTACAAGCACACACAGGTACACTTGTGTGCACTGTCACATGAGAGCAGGAGAGGATGATCTTGGGAAGAGTGGTTTCAGTGTGAGCAGGAGAGAGTGTAAGAGTCAGCAAGTGTGGGAGCCCGTTCTGGGGTTCCTCGTGGCTTTACCCAGCAGGTCCGAATAGAGGATGATCAGGACCACGGGCCTGAGTGCAGGTGTCTGAGATGGTCTGCACTTGGCTGTGCTGGGGGAGGAGGTCTTTTGCTCCACCCCTTGGCGTCTCTATAAAAACCCTGGACCAGAGACAGTCCGGGCCCGTTGGAATAGGTTCCAGGCCCTCTCGAGGCTATCCTTTATTTTCTATCTGTTTATCTCTGCTATAAATCTTTCTATCTAATATTTCCTGCTGATCGCACTCAAGAAAACTCTGGGAAGCTGTGGGGGTGGTGGGTAAACGCCCCACAAGCAAGGAAGGCAAAAATGGCAAAAATTCATTATATACATGCATGAAACTGTCAAAGAATTAAAAATAAGATAGTCTCTTACACTGTTAAGCTGTCAATCTTGAATGACATTAGTCAATATTGCTGAAGACAAATGACTCAGTTCTTGGTGCCAAGGTGTTGGGAGTCTATATTTGCTTATCCCTTTTTTTAGAGAGTCACCCATAATCTTCCTGACATATGATGTCACCAAACCCAACATGGTCTTTATAATCTCCTCTGTAGATGTGTGCCCTAAGCAACTGGGTACTGATAAGCAGCATGTTTTACTTTCCAGCTCTTTTAATGGAGTTTGCAAAGTGTAGGTGGACTTTTCTGTCCTTCCAGCCAATTCCCAAATAACCACACAGAAACTTAATGTTAATTATCAATGCTCAGCTGATAGCTTAAGCTTGTTTGTAGCTATCCCTTATAACTTAAATTAATCCATTTCTATTCATCTGTGTGCTGCCCCAAAGCTTGTTTACCTCATGTACTTACTTCCCATTCTGCTGCTCACTCTGCATCTCATGACATTTCCTCTGACACTGTCCTTCTTCCCAGCATTCTTTCTGTCCTGCCTAGTCATTGGCCAATCAGCTTTCTATTAACCAATGAGAGTAATACATATGTACAGTGTAAGAAAAGGTTATTCCACAGCAGTGAAGACAGTTTGGTTTCTGTTGTTGTGATAGAACACTGACCAAAGCAACTTTGGAAAGGAAAGGGTTTATTTCACCTTCCAGCTCTCAGGTCATGCTCCATCAATGAGGGAAGTCAGAGCAGGAACTCAAGACAGAAATCTGGAAGCAAGAACAGGAGTACTGCATACTGTCATGCTCCTTATGACTTCTTCAGCCTGCTTTTTTATACAACCCAGGGCCACCCGCCCAGAGTTGGCACCACTTCCACTGAGCCCTTCCATTTCCATCATCAGTCATGACAATGCCTTACAGATATACACACAGGTCAATATGATGGAAGAAGTTTCTTAACTAAGTTTTCCTCTTCCCAGATGACTCTAGTTAGTGCTGACAATGACAAAAAAAAAAGACAAAAATAACAGAGATATATGTAGATATAGATATAGAAGAGATCTTAAAGCCATCAGAATAACATTTCCCATAGATACTAATAAGGGAGCCATGGTTTGTAATCAATGAGAAGAGCTTAGTACCACAGTCTCTTTGACATGTTCCAATTGAGTAAAACATCAGAGTCTGCATTCAGGGATTGTAGCAGGCTCTGCAGTGGGCGAGACTGCTATCTGATGATACCAGCAGCTTTCAGCTGGGTGAAGTTATTCAAACCATAATCCCAATATTCAGATGCAGGAGGATAAGGTGTTCAAGGCCAGCCTGGGATACATAAGATTTTGTTTCAAAAAACAAAAGAAGGCCTGGGTAGATGGCTCGGTGGGTTAAGTATTTTCTGCATGAGATTGACAACCTGAGCTTGGATCCCCAGGGCCACTTAAAGGTGGATGTGGCAGTGCACCCGTGATTCCAACACTCCTACAGAAGAAAAGGGAGATGGAAAAACTCCCAGAAGCTTGTAGGTCAGCTACCTGGAGAATGCAGTGGGAACAAGAGACCCTGCCTCAAATAATGAGGGGGGAAAATCAAAGCCCAAGCTTGTCTTCCAGGCTGGCATTGTTGCATGTGCATACACCTGCACTTATATGAATACACACACACACATGCATGCACACTTAACACACGTACTTACATACAAGACGGATGGACAGACAGACATAGTTTTGAAGAGGAGGCAGAAAGAGGAGGAGAGGAAAGAAGCTTCCTGTTTCAGTGAGACAGGGGCATGACTTTTCCCCCCTTTCTCAAAGTTGGAATTATATGATATCTGTTGCATCATAGCCTTCTTTGCTCAATATATCTATGACAATATCCTTAAACTGGGTACTTAGAGAAAAAGAAGATAGTTGACTTGCTCCACCGTTCTGGAGACTCAGAGGGTGATGTTCAGCTCTGTGAGGACCTCATAGTGACATCACAAGGACAGCATGGTGATTGGCATCTGTGGAAGGAAGGCTCAGGGCAGACACAGGGCTCTCTTATAAAACTCTCCTGGAAGAAACTAATTTAGCCCCACAAGACCTAACCCTTGCCCAGGAGGTAACACCAATCCATTCATGAGGTGGAGGCCCCATGACCTAGCCACCTTCCAGCAGTCTTCCTACACGCTCTCCATGTTCACATCTCCACATTGGGAACCAAGTTCTCATGACACAACACCTTGAGTGGCAAACTCTATCCAAACCCAGTTTCTTTTTAGAACTTATCTGCAGAATTTAATCCCATTTTAGACCTGGCCTAAGGATGTGACTTCATCTCTCACCAAGGATCTTTAAGTCCCACATTATCCAGCCACGAGGGACCTGGTACATATTCTAGATCCATTCTTACAAGTGCTGATGAAAGAACCAGGGACCTGGAGGCCTCGAAGCTATCCCCTCTGCAGCGTTTCCTCTACGTGGAGTCTCATCAACGATGTGTCCGTCAGCTTTCCTTTACTGTAACAAATGCCTGGAGCAATCAGCTTGCAGACAAACATGGTTTACTTTCGGTACAGGTTTGGAGGTTGCAATTGTGCTTGGTTGGGCCTGTTGATTTGGAGCTGTATTGGGGAACCATATCATGGCAGGAAAGGGTGACAGAGCAAAAGCCGCTCACCACCTGACCAGGAAGTGCAAAGAGGAGAGACTAGGGTTCTAGAGACCCCTGATAGGGCACCCCACCAAGTAATGACCAAGAACGTGGGCTTCACCCCTTAAAGTCCCTATCTCTTCCCCACAGCGCCACTCTAGGGATTAAGCCCTTGATGTGGGGACCTTGGGACACAGTCCAGATCCATTCCACTGTGTCTGATTGTTGGACTTGTACCTTCCCCCCTAGAACAGGAACCAGATAGGATCTGTGCAAGAAGCATGCATCCATGTTCAGGAAGGATTCTGAGGTCAGCAGCCCTGACTGAGTACTGTGATCATCAGGGAGTGCTGAACACCTGCTGTGCCAGCATTCCAGACCTCCTAAGCCCAAGCTTGTTGCTGTGAGACCTGGGCCTCTTGTATCCTCAGTGTTATGTGGTGAGCTCATACACAGGCAGGCAAGGCTGAGGACAGTTGTACTTTCATGGGCACTGAGCTGCTCAAGAGAACAGTTCTGTTACAAGGAAGGAATCTACCATAACCCACCCTTTGCCTTTTCACATAGGATATCTAGCATTCTATCTCATGGTTGGGATTGGCTGTCAGACACAAAACTGATGTTATGCAGAGTCAAGGATCGAACTTGGACATCCCAGATGTCTTGAAGTCCAGCAGTATGAAAAACACGAATCACCAAATGGCCCAGCCTTGACACTTGTCACAGTGATGAGATGGCCGGTGTATCCCACAGCATGGAGCTCAGAGGCTGTCCATGTGATGTTCTTCATCTAGGGGTACCCAATGAGGAATGGGCAATTATGCCTCCTAGGGGACATCTTCACTGTTGTTTCATATCTTACAGTGCATAGCTCAAGACCCCTCAGCAAAGAGCTATGCAACCATGAAGCCAGGCAAGACAAGACTGAACCCCACTTTTGCTGCAAGCTGTGATGCCATGGTGAACATTGAGAGCCTCTTCATCCCCAGTGTGTTTAGTGTAGCCCTTGACAGAGAGCAGAGAGATGTAAAGATGAGCTCAGGTCACCCTTGCTGTCCCCACCCAGGACAATGGGTCATACATCAGGCAGGATAGTCTTCAAAGGCCAATCTTGACCATGTGAAAAAAGAAGCTGTCATGGAGCCAAGTTCAGTCCTGCACCCCGAGAGCAACAAAGTACTCCTGAGAAGCCAGGCCTTGCTGGCTCTCTGTCTTATCTGCCAACATTATCTCATGTTCAACTGTGGAAAGGTGAACCCCACCACAACTACAGCCTAACTGCCTCAGCCCCACCTGCCAGGGCCTCGGGGAGGGGATACCATGAGAATCTCATGTCTCCACCTAAGGAAGCCACAGGCCCAGGAGACAGCCCCTCTTATCTCTGCCTTCCATCACCAGGCCAGCTGGGTTACTCACCTTCAAAGTAGGTCAAATTGCCCTGGTAGATAAGGATAGAGACCCAGAAACCAGTGGGCAGGAAAACATGGTTTCTCTAGCCTAGATAGGGGTCAGATATCCCTACACTGCCCTAGGATCCCAAAGATAGGAGGCACCCCCATAGCAAGCACTGGGGTTGCAAAGCACCTGAGGACAGCAGAGGCTTGGTAATGAAGAGGCTACCCGTCTACCATGGACATCCTAGAAGACCCGGAGATGTCTTTTGCCTTTTCCTGAGTCATCTGAGAAGAGGGAGACATAGAGAAGGCTTTGAGGCACTTGGGCTCCTGATGGACCCTGCATCACCTGAGATCTATCACAGATAAGACCACTCAATGACACCTGTTTAACATGGCCATGCCCATAGGTGCAGGGTTGATTGCAATGGAATTTTCCACAGGAAAGAGAATTAGGGCTCCACTAGAACGACAGCACAAACACCCTGGAATTGATGGCAAGGTGGGAGTCGATGGGTAGGAAATATCTAGGAGACATCCAGATATTGGAGGCTCTGGCTAGAACGGTGTAGTAGAATTGCCCCTAAAGGCCAGCCAGGATGAGAGACAATCTTAAGTCTGGTAAGGCATGAGGAGAGAACCCGGAGTTAGTATGACATCATGGGAAGGCAGGAGCCTCTTGCTACTGGACTGGTGCCTGGTGTGGCACAGAGGGCCTAGGAGAAGGTAGGACGCTCAACTCCAGTCTGCCCCAGCAGAGATTCCAAGATGAGGTCTCACCATAAAGGCTGGTGGCAACACGTTCCTTGGCGTTTCTGAGCAGACTCAGAGACCCATCTGAGGGATGAGGGCTTCCCTCCGTTCTGCTTTGCTCACAAGCTAGCCACATCTGGCAACTGGACACAGCCTTAGGAAGCCAGAGGGACTTAGGGATGAGCTCAGAACGATGACTTTGTAGTCTCCCACAAACCTGACTGACTCTTGGATTCTCCAGCTGGTTGAAATTGCGCCCCTGCCCTGCACTCCTTGGGAACAGCAGCACACTGTGGAACAGCCCACTCCTCACTCACCATGTTCTCCTGGGATCCTCTCATTTGTATGATTCCCTGGAAGCTCCTGATTTCTGGCAGTTTCTATCTCAGAGCTGGTCTGCATCCTTGTCTCCCCTATCCCATCTCCTGGTTCATTCAACAACTCCTTCCCTAGGGCCAAAAGCTATAGTTCAATGAATGTCCCTGGAACAAAATCTCTAGACCCCATCACTTACTGAGATCCATTGTCCTAGCTCCTTAGGGAACTGAACTCCAAAATAGGCTTTTGTGAGGGAACTGGGACTGTCCACATCACTGTGCATACTTTAACACTTGGTCCATGCGTGGGGTGAGGAGTGCATGTAGGAGTGAGGTGGGGAATTCATGGCTCATTGGAAGCCATTTCATCCCAAAGGCACTGTCTGGTTTGTGCTCAGGCCAGCCCTGCCCTAGTCTGAGTTTAGTCTTCTGTAGCTATCACCCTCCCTCACTGGGCACCTGCTTCTTCCATGGCTCACAATGCCCATGAGATGTTGTCTGGGTGGATTCTCCATCACTGCTCCATCTCACTGCTGTTCATCTGAAGATGTGGCTCACCAGAGGAATGTTCATTAGACAAGAAGCCAAAGCTGTGGTGTCAGGAAGCAGCTCAGTTGGCTAAATGCTTGTTGCACAAACAGGAGGACCTGAGTTCACATCCCCAGAACCCACACAAATGGTAGCAGGTGAGGCAGAAGACAGACAAATCCAAGGGGTTTCCTGGCAATGAGTATGAGTGAAGTAGCAAGTTCCAGGTTCAGTGAGAGAGCCTGACTCAAAAAATAAGGTGGAGAGGAATAGAGGAAAATACCGGATGTAAACCTCTGGCTCCTGAATATGCATGCATGGGTGAGCACCAACACACACACACACACACACACACACACACACACACACACACACACACACACACATACACACACACACACATTGGCTAAGCAGTGGAGCTACAGAGTAGAAAACTCATATCGAGTTCTGGGTTCAGCTCTGTGACTTACTTGGTTTGTAGCTTTCCTGGAAGGTACTACTATTCAACAGCTCTGACTCACTACACCTCATATTCAGTGACCAGAGTCACCACCGTTGAGTGCCTCACTAGGCACTACATGCGCTATAGTGGACTAAAGAGTTTGACCCAATCCACACATGCAGACGTGCATGAAGCCTGTAGCTGTACCTTCATTCTTGTCTATGCTCATGTGAATGCCTTAATTTCACAGCCTGATAATGACAATGGTGTAATCAATGAGCAATTGGTTGTTGGTCTGTCTCCAATCTTCCTGTGTTCAAATCACATGCCCATCTTATAGCGACCATGTGACCTGTGAATGTCACACAATCCTACATACATAAGCTCACCTTATACTCACTGGGACAAACATTCACTCCTGAGTCACTGTTCCCACATTCCAAATCTCACCTTTGGAAACTGTGGCATGATGAGAACAAGGCGCTCCCTCACACTTGGCATGTATCATGCACCCCGGTGTATATTCATACACAGATACATTTTTAAAATGTGAATTAACTGATGACTTACTCAGCTTTTATTATGGAATGCACACAGTCTCAGCAGGTTTTAGGTAGATTTTGTTTTTAAAAATTTAGAATAATCCAGGTGTGGTGATGCATGCCTATAAAGTAAGTTCATGGCCAACCTGGTCTGCATGAGACCCTGTCTCAATCTCAATAAACAAAGTAAAAAACTTAGAACAAGCTGGGCATGGTGTCATATACCTATAATTCCATCACTTTGAAGGAGTAGGCAGAAGGTTCAGGAGTTCAAAGTCATCCTCGCCTACGTAGGAAGCTTGAGATCAACTTCTTATGTGAGATCCTTTCTCAAACAAGAACAAACAGAGATTTGATGTGAAGACCACAGATGGGGGGAGAGAGCCCTGGGTACTGTCCTCTGTGCTTGAAGCCATACTGTTTGGAGTCTGCCATTCCTATTCAACAGATGCATTAGGCTCCAGTGGTCCCATCATGAACACACCGTGTACAGACATATCTTAGTCAGGGTTTCTACTGCTGTGAAGACACACCACGACCACGGCAACTCTTACATAAGAAAACATCTAACTGAAGTGGTTGGTGGCTTACAGTTTCAGAGGTTTAGTTTATTATCATCCATTATCATCATGGAAGGGGGTCATGGCAATATGCAGGCAGACATGGTGCTGGCTACATCATGATGTAGTTACTGGAAGTGTGCCCTGGAGAGATGTAGCTCCTCCTCTTCTTTCTCTTCCTCTTCAGTTTTCTTTCTCCCTCCTCCCTGGTTTCTGTGTCCCTCCCTCCCTCCTTCCTGGCCACCATGAGGTAAGCAGCCTCTGTCTCACACTTCCTGCTACCACCAGGAAATTCTGCCTCACCTCAAGCCAGAAGCAATAGATCCAGCTCCCCATGGGCTGAAGCCTCTGAAGCTGGAGTCATAATGAACCCTTTCTCTTTTGAAAATGATTTCTCTCAGGCATTTTTTCCAGAGTCAAAAACTCACCTAGTACACAAAGGTGCTGGCTACATCTTGATGGACTATAACATTGAGCTAAGCGTAAACAAACAAGACCTCAAAGTCTGCCCCCACAGGGACACACTTCTTCAACAAGGCCACACACCCCAATCATGTCACTCCCTGTGAGCTTATGGGGGCCAATTACGTTCAAACTACCACAAGGCAACACTCACTATTTCAGCTAGTTGGTGCTGTATGTAGACACAGGAGCACCAGATCCCATGACACTTGAGGACTGTGTGTTCTTAGAAGCCCTGGCCTCTGATTCTGTGAGGCATCAGAATCATTTAGACTAGTGTTCATCTTTACCGAACCTTTCCATTGCATTCCTCAGCGACAGAGACAGACCGCATGCGATCTGTTCCCACTTCACCTCAGCTTCCTGGGTGTGCTTTCTTGCTCTCTGCTTTACCGTTGTGGGGGTCTCATCTCCTTCAGAGTCCACATTTTCTAATCCCCTGTGCCTAGTGGCCTTTCCCAACATGAGTGCAGGCATGCAGCACAGGCTGGGTGGTCTTCTGTATTCTTCTCTCTCATTCCCTGATACTTGTTTGTGGAAGGAACATGGCAAGCCTGTGACCTGGGTGTGCCTGCCCAGGAGTAAGTCTCCTGTCATCCCTAGCATCAAAAGGAAAGACAGAGAGCCAGTGTCTGCAGAGATGAATCTCCATGTCAAACATTCCTCTAGTAATTCACAACATCTGTCCCGAAAACTGTGGCCAAAAGTGTCCATTGAGAGAACTGGACAAAAGGGAGCTGGAGAGAACATTAAAATGCTATTGCTAAGTTCTGGTCCAGCACAGGCCTAGGCAGGGGATACACATATACACACATTAGGCCCTCCAAGGACCATGAGGCTGTGTCTAGTCCTACTTAGTAGATAGTTAAACTAAGGCCCAGAGAATTTAGCAGCCCAGATCCAAGTCACAAAGCAGTGCGGGAAGAGGTGAAACGGATACAGATCTGTCCAGTTTCTTGTATTAACTTCTGATGGATTTGGTAAGTGTGGAATGACCAACGGACTAGATATCACACCTGTGGGAGATCATGGAGCTTTTTACTGTGACCAACAGACCTGTCCCTTGGTGCACTTGCAGCCTAACTGCACAGTCAATGAGTAAGCAGAGGGCCACAACAAGAATGGAACAGTATAGAAGACACATGACCCAACACAGACAGCCAATGTGAGCACCACGGAGACCAATGTAGCCGCTAGCAGTGCTGTGTAACAAATAAACCCAAAGCTTGCAGGCCTAAGACAATGGCGATTTAGCAAACTACTATTGGGTAGCTTGCGTTGAGTGACTGGACAATTCTGCAAGCCCAGGCTGCACTTGCCTGTACTTGAGTCCTAGTTAGCTGATGTTCATCAGACTTGTCTAGTTCACGAGGCCCTCATTTGGAATGACAAAGCTTCGCCCCCAAATTGATCTGTGCTCTTTAGCAGGTTGGTCTGAGGCCCTCTGTACACAAGTCACCAAACTCTCGGGAGTCAAGAGCTACTGTGTAGACCTTTCTCGGGTTTTATTTTTAAGCTTTTACTTCTTACCACACTGGCTGCTGTTTCTGTCATCGAAGCTCCATGGCCGTCTCCCAGGTCAACATGGGAGAGAACATGGCAGAGGCCTGTGCACACAAGCTTTGATAAACTGGGCACACTGTTACCAAGTGTCCTTCGTGTGGTAGGTGAGCTTCGACTCTCTGATGAGTGCCTGAAAGGAACTCTTTTCAGAAGAGAAAGGGTGCATCGTGACTCTAGCTTCAGAGACTTCAGCCCATGGGGAGCTGGATCCATTGCTTCTGGCTTGAGTTGGGACAGAATTTCCTGGTGGCAGCAGGAGGTGTAAGGCAGAGGCTGCTTACATCATGGTGGCCAGGAAGGAAGCAGGAAGGGAGACTGGAGGGAGGGAGAAGAGGGGGGAAGAAAAATGAAGAGAAAGAGAAAAAGGAAGAGGAGGAGCCAGTGGCAGGTACATCTCTCCAGGGCACACTTCCAGAGACCTCTGTCTTCCCACTGGGTGACATCTCCCTACGCCTTTAAGCCATAGACTCTTTGGTGCACCAATGTGCTCGTCATCCACCCACGCCTCATGAGCACCACCAGCTATGGTCCAAGCCTTCACATCTGAGCTGTGCGGGTGATGCCTTATATCCCAGCCGTACCTCATAGTGGCAACTGTATTGACGTAGTGTGGCGAGCTAACATCTAGGCAGAGGGGAGTGACAGGGCAGCCAGAGTGATGTCTCCCCTGGGAGGTGAACTGTAACATTCTGGGCACACTGCAGGAATCCTTGCTCTTATACTGTTCCTGCTTCCCACCGGGTGGTACATAGGACTCTCAGAAGAAAAGAGAGCAGACAGGCAGGCAAGCCACCCAGGATGGAGCAAACACAGCCTGGGAAGAACACTGACAAACCCTAAGGGGATCCAGAGCCCACACCATGGCAGGTCTCTGGTGTCGGACCAAGCTTTGCGGTGGCCTGTGTCTGAAGCCATGTGACACTGACGGATGCATTCTGCAGATTACAAATAAAGATTAAATTAAGGGTAAAGGTGGGTAAGAATGACAGCTAGAGAAAAGAGTGTGTCGGGGGGTCTTAATTTTTCTCATTCACTTGGCAAGTGTGAACTGCAAATGCTTTTTTTTTTTTTAAGTTAAAACAACCATGCCCTCCACCTCCTACCACCCTAAGCCTGGATCTGGTTATTAGCTCAAGTTCAGCTCGTGGCAAGGTATTTTCTACTTGGGCAGCCGGGAACAATGACCCCTTTATTCAGTGAGGAAAAGCTGAGTCTAGTTGCTGAACCTCCTGGCTCGTGGGTATAGGGTCACAGCCATGGCCAAACGAATTCTTTTTCCAAGGCCAGGGCCCCACCACTCCCATTTTGGGTGAGTTTTCTAAGACATGGAAAACCAAACCACAAGAGCAACCCTGGGAGGCTGGAGCCAGATGTTGGGTCCTGAGTAGGCTAAGCACGGCTGCTGTCCCCAGATCCTGGCCATGCTAAGTCACGGTGCTGTCGGGAGCAATCGGACCTAAGGGAGAAGACACAGCTCAGAAGCCAGGGAAAGAGGTGTCCAGAAGAAAGGTGGTATGATGAGGGGTCTGCATCTGGAATTTGCAGCCCGTGGGGGTCCTGGCATGCCATGACACCCCAAGCTTCTTGCAGTGCCTCTTTGAGCATTAGAGACTAGAAAGATCAATGGGCAGTCAGCATCCATTCCCCAACTCCTCACAGAGCAACAAATGAGGTACCACCATGGGAGGGGGGCAGCAGCATGAAGAAGACTTGGACACAGTCACTGTCTGTACTTCCCCAAAGTCCCTGCATACACGGTGGTGTCCTCCTGGACATCGACCTGGTGATGTCACTCCAGGGCAGGAAAGTGTATGCACAATGTTCTGACAGATAAGGATGCTGAGCCTTAAGGCAGCTACTTGCCTGAGGTAAAGTCTTTGAATGGTTATAACAGATAACAAGCTGGGCCTCCCTAAGCCAGTCTCATGCTCTGAGAGTGTAAGGAGGGACATAGTTGTGAAGGGAGACAGGTCCAAGAGTCTCTGTTTGCAGCTTCCTGTCATCTCATTCCTAACTGAGTGCCCTGCATTTGTTGATCGAATTAGGACATTAAACAGTCTGGTCTGGAGCCTGATGCATGGAGGGCACTTGTCTGGAATTTGTCGTGGTGGCTACTGTTGTGCCCCCCCCCCCCCCCCCGTGACCCACAGTGTTTCCCTCTCTATTCATCACAGAGATGGCTCCATCCTTGAAGAGGTGTCCTGCTGCTCTGGTACTGTGGGCCCAGATGAAGGGTGCATCCGGTGAGAGCGTGAACTTCAGGAGTACACACGGCTGGTGGTGGGGGTGGTGCTGAGGTAGTAGTGGGGGAAGCGTGTTTTCTGGAATTTTCAGAGGAGCCTGGCCTATTTGTTCACATCTGTGGCTTTAGGAAGACTTGTCACCAATAGAGACAGTACTATAGCCACATGGACCCTGACAAAGCACAAAGCAGGCCCCCATTCCCCTCTCTTCTGGATCTGGGACACCCTTCTGTTCTTTGATGGTGGAAATCCAGATGCCCTGGCCTTTGGGCTCAATCTTGTGGTGGTTTTTAAGCTTTCGGACATGAGCTGAGCCTTGTCCCTGCCCACGGGCTCCCTTGCTCTTGAGTCCAGAGATGGGGCCTCAGCCACACTTGTGGCCTTCTCGCATCTCTTGCTTGCTGGCAGACTCTTGCAGGACTCTTCGGGCTTCACTGCCACAGAAGGCAATGCAGTCTGTCTGAACCCTGAGTCCACGGAGTCCTCACTACCACACAGCCCGGCCTCAGCAAGACCATGGACGGAAGATCACAAACGACAGGCTTTCATGTGTTCAACTTTCCCGAAGTGAGGCAAATTTGAGTGCCCTACTTTGCATTTGGGGATGTCTGCAGAGTCTCTGACCCATGATGCAGTTCACTGGGCTCCTTCAGTTGCTCCCGGGCAGAATGGCAGAGCTTTATTGTTACTCTGGAGCCACTATCCCATCCCTCCAGGGTACATTTCTGCTTCTCATGGACTTCCTGTGTGAAGGAAAATGACAGCTCTGGACTTCCCAAGGTCAGAGTCATTGAAATTCCCTGTCTGCTTTCTAATTTTCCAGCTGAGGACTTTTACAGTTGTCAAGACATAATGACCCAAAATGGGCACTTTTCAAGATGACCAGGAGTGTATAATTAGTCCATTAAAATTGTCAAGATGTTACTTTTGGTTAGTTAAAAGATGCATCAAAATCATTCTGTTGTTGAAGGGCAGGGGTGTGTGTCTGGTGTCTGGTGTGTGTGTGTGTGTGTGTGTGTGTGTGTGTGTGTGTGTGTGTGTGTTCCTAAAAGAATCAAGCAGACAGTGGCTAAACCAGACCATTCTGAGCAGCAGCTCCTTGGGACAGGTCTTGGAACGAAAGGAGCTACCATGCTGTCCACTACCCCAAGGTGTCTCTGTTTACCCCGCACCATCCTCTGAGGCCCCCACCTCCTACAAATGGCCATCTGTTCTTCTCTCCTGAGTCAGCACAGTGCCTTCCTTCTGTCCCACATTCCAAGAGGTAAGTGTGGTCTCCCTCTGCTCTCTAACAAGGGACACGGGTGAGGGTTTTAGCCAGCTTTGCTCACCCATGAGTGGAAGTCATGAAGAAGGCAGCCCTGAATCAACAGACTCCAGCAAGTGAAGGATGTCTCCAGGCTGACGATAGGGAGCCCTGCTCCAGGGCAACTGCTGAGATCTCCGTATTCCTTCATGTGTGTCTAAGACTAGGACATTGGACAGGGGCGCGTGGATAGTGGCAGAAGCAGACAGTTCACTGGGGGAGAAAGCTCTTCTGGAGATGGAAGTGGGCCAGAGATAAGAAAGTGGAGAGACTCAATCGTACTGGCCCAGGAGAGTCACAACCCTCTGTGAGTTCTTCACAAAGCACCTCCCTGCCCTATTTGTATATGGGTGGCTTTCCCAGCAGAGGCTCTGCCCTGGTCCTGAAGACCTTGCCTGGTCTCCAGTCTTTCTAAGGCCCAGGCTTCTTTCACATGGTAATCTTGATGGCTCCCTTCTCTACTCTTCAGCCTCAATCATATTGAAGTCACATAAGATTCTTCTGGGACAAAAAGCTCACCCTTACTCCATTGCTGACCCCTTCCTATCCTGTTGCTCAGCCTTGTCCTGTGAGCACTGCTGAGGAGGAAGTTGTCCTGTGAGCACTCCTGAGGAGGAAGTTGTCCTGTGAGCACTGCTGAGGAGGAAGTTGTCCTGTGAGCACTGCTGAGGAGGAAGTTGTCCTGTGAGCACTGCTGAGGAGGAAGTTGTCCTGTGAGCACTGCTGAGGAGGAAGTTGTCCTGTGAGCACTGCTGAGGAGGAAGTTGTCCTGTGAGCACTGCTGAGGAGGAAGTTGTCCTGTGAGCACTCCTGAGGAGGAAGTTGTCCTGTGAGCACTGCTGAGGAGGAAGTTGTCCTGTGAGCACTCCTGAGGAGGAAGTTGTCCTGTGAGCACTGCTGAGGAGGAAGTTGTCCTGTGAGCACTGCTGAGCAGGTGGAGGAAGTTAAACCTGGAGTCTTGGGACACTTCAAGCACCACCACTACCATTTAGCACACCGTGATATGGAGGGACAGAAATGACAAGGAGCCTTCAGTGGTTACATAAATCTAAGTTTGAATGTCATCTGTGTCTTGGCAAGACATAAGATCCTGGGCACATGGCTCTCTGAGCTCCTTTGACTCATCTACAAGACGGGGCTAAAACACAAATGCATATGGCTGTTGTGAAGCCTGGCAAAGTGACCCGGTGACCACATCGACATGAGAAATCAGAAGTGAAGTTCTTCGGCCTTTTCCCGTCTCCCCTCTCCTGCAAGAAGCCAGCACACAGAAACCAGAAAGTACATTCCAAGAAGCCATTCCAACTCCAAGGAGCAGGGCAAAGAATGCTTTGCTGGAGTGACGACGCACCCAAGGAAGCCACCATCGCAAGTGTGGACCAAGGTTTCACCATAGCTGAGGTCCCAGATCGGCCCCATTGTCCCTACCAAACCCTCTCTGAAGTGAGAGATACCTCAGCTACTCAATACTGAAATTAAAGGGAGAAGCGGGTGACGAGGGTAATTACTGGTCAACATACACATCATCTCACCACAGACATCTTCTCACCACCAGTTGGGTGACCTCTCAAGTCACAAGGCTTCTCTGAGTTGCCTCCACTTCTATAATAAGACATCTAATTCTGTCTGTCACACGTGTCCTGTGAGAACAGAAAGAGCTAACTTACATAATTTTAGCTTAACAGACTAGAAAGCCATACCCCTCAAAGGACTTTAAATGACATTCAGGATTAACATGAAATGACTGACCACCTAAAAAGCTCTAGTGGGTGGGGCAAACGTAAGAGGTCACATCCATCCTGGTGACGCATGTGTCATCATTTGCCTACTCTGTTCCGAGTGGGCTCAGAAAGCAGTCACAGAAAAGCACAGAGGTCTCCAGAGAACAATCTCCATGGTGTTTCCCCTAAAAGGAGGGGACCACGGGGAATACACAGCATCAGGGCTTCCTAGGAGACCCTGTCAGACCCGCCTCACTGGCCACATAAAGCCATGCACCCCAAGGCAGGGACATGGTCGGGTGATCCAGAAATCACAGGGTTTCAACGGGACCAGCTGAGGTCCTCAGACATGCAGTTGACATGTGGAGTACATTACTCCAAGACAGGCCGAGAGGCAGCAACGGCTTTGATTCCTGAGATTTCAGAAGATAAAATAGCATCCAACAGCAACAGATAACTCTTGTTGAATGAGACAGCTGGGTATTTTTATGGCTTACACAGTAAACTGAAATCTATCACAAACATGTCATTTAATGCCACTATTTCTGCAGGATGGAAGTGAAAAGACAAGACTCTGAAATAAGACAAAGAAGGATCTGGAACGGTGCCCAGGGCCATGCTATCACCTTTATGTATGTATTGGGTTTAGATTTATTTATTTTATTTTATGTGAGCGAATGTTTGCCTGAATGTACAAATGTGAACCACGTGCTTGCCTGGTGCCAGGGGAGGTCAGAAGAGGATGTCAGATCCCCTGAAATGGGGGTTTCTGATGACTAGGAGCCATCATGTGAGTGCTGGGACCTGAACTCGGATCCTCTGCCTGAGCAGAAAAAGTGCTCCGAACTTTTGAGCCATCTGTCCAGCCCTTAGGTATATTTTTAAAATTATTACTTAGGACTTAACAACAGCCTATAGAGTCAATACTTTGACTCCCACTTTTCACAGAATGGAGATCTAAGAAATATTTCTCCTTGTCCCCTATTTCCACCATCCCTTTAAGAGCCTGATTCCATGGAAAACTTCAAAGTGTGCCTTGTTTGGGTTTTTGGTCTGTTGGTTTGGTTTGGTTTGCTTTTTTTTTTCTTTCTGTCTTTCTAGTTTTGTCCTGCAAAATGCAACATGCAAACCCATGCACATCCTGAGTTCTTGGACCTTTGACCCACTGAAAGAGGTGAACTCTAACCACACTGCCAATTCAACAAAGCCTTCCAGTCTGAGCTGGCTATTGGCAATGAGAGGGGGCTGGAGAAGGACAGAAATGGTCAGGGGTGTGGCCATGGCCAGTCCAGGCAACACGCTGCCCCAGCTTCTACTTCTCTTTTTCAGTTGTAGAAAGCCTGCATATGGTTGTCTTTATTTTAATGTGCATGAATAAAAGATACCCCTGCGAACTGATGTAGTCTGCAAGCTTTGGAGATCAAACAGTTCCTACTCCAGGTGAAATGTGGGGATGACAGATAATGTTGTCAATATGCTGTGTTTTTGTTAGGTTGAACAAACATGGCTATAGCAACCATTTTCATCGTGTGTGTGTGTGTGTGTGTGTGTGTGTGTGTGTGTGTGTGTGTGTGTATGGTATGTGGGGGGGGTGCACACAAGCACATGTGTGTATGTGGGGGTGTATTTAAAGAATAAGATTTAAGGGGGAAATCAATAAATGCAAAATTTTCCATAAAACCTTCAGTGAGAAATATCCATCCGACTTCCTCATGTATATTAAAGTGAGTGGGATTTGCTGACTTGCATAATGCAATTCCAAGTGATTACTGGGAGGGCTCTGGGGTGATTAAATAACCACAGCTTTTGGAGGCACCTGGAAATAAATATCCTTATTCCAAAGCTGTGCAGAACCAGTAGCAAGCGGTGGGAGGGTTTGCTGGGGGACAGGAAGCCCCAGCCATTCCTTTCTTGACTAGTCAGAGACTCGTTGGTAATAAACAATGGGGTCTGCATTATATGTGAGTCACATCATGTACACGATGTATTTCTGTATGACTGAGTAGCTTTAGTAAAGTGAGTGCAAATTCTGGAAGCAGGTAGACACTGTATTTGAAATCGGGCTTTGCTTTGAGTAAATAGCCCAACTCTAACACATCTAGATATTTTCATCTACGTAGCAGGAATAAGCATCATGAGCGGGACGTCTCCACTTAAATCATAGCTAGTATTAATAAGTTATTGTGATGATAATAACAGTATGTCATTTATTGAGTGCCCATCCTAGGAAATCCACTAAATCCATTAATTACTGTAATCCTCAACCATGGCATGTTAGCAATTTTTCCATTTTCAGAGATGGAAATTGAAATGCAGAAAGGGTAGCGCCTGGATTTCATCAAATGCGAGCTGCATCCATTGTAATAGGCGTTATTGCTTTATGTAACACAGGGAGAAAAATAGGCTGACGGTTGTAATTGGAAGACGCCATCAATTGTGAGGTGCATCCCATTTCTGCTGTTAAAATATTTCTTAAAATATTGCCTGAGAATCAATAAACAATGGTGAATTGCTCAACATCACACATCTAATAATAGATAGGGCCAGGATGCCAACATCAGACTCTAAGAACAAAAAGAGAGGGTTTGTTCCCAAGGCAGCATCCTGCCTAGCTCAGAATGCAGGCCCTATAAATCTGTAGGCTTAACAGAAAGGTCTTATACACACTTCATGTTTCACCTGATATGAAATCTTGCATTCGATATCTCATATGTGCATAATAATTTGCTTCTCAGAGCACGGTCCATTGTCATATTTCTATAAAAGACTTCTGAAATAGGAAATAACTTTTTTAGTTTTTTTTTTTTCCAACACAAGGTCTCATTATATAGCCCTGGCTCTTTGAACTCAGAAATCTGCTTGTCTTTGCCTCCCAAGTTCTGGGACGAATGGTGTGTATCACCACACTTGACTAAGAGTTACTTTTATTCATTTTTTTCTTACTGTGTATTTGTGCATGTCTGTGGGAGTATATGCTATATGTAACTTCCCATCAAATCCAGAACAGTACAGTTGCTTTTCTGGAACTGGAGTTACAGAAGTGGGTGCTGGAAGTCAAACTCGGGTCCTCTGGAAGAGCAACAAGTGCTCTTAACCTCTGAGCCATCTCTCTAACCCTGTGGTGGTGGGGGGGAACTTACTTATGTACATATTTTGGACAAAAAAAATCCATTGACATGTGGTCAGAGTTCCTTCTAAATGTTTATATTTATGACCACAGACTTGTGAGATGCTCAGCCTCACAGAGAAGTTTCTTTTAGCAGCAAGTGATGCTCAGAGTCTGGACTCATCCCAGTTCAAAGTGCTCAGCGCTATGTGGGGCTTGTATGTTACCCCCCGACCCCATTTAGTCCAGGACTCAGGAGACAGGGTGGGAGGTATTCTGTGAAGCAGTCTATTGGATATGACATGGTCATCCCAATCAGACCACACAGCAGCCATGACCACTTGTACAAGAACTGTTTTGCACCTCCCCACAAAAAGGAGAAAGAGCAAGAAAGGAAAGCAGGGACATGAAGGCAGGAGCAAAGAGGGGAGCTGGTGGGAGGGAGGGTTTGAGGCTTGTGGGGCTGTGATGGCTGTGATCAACAGTGCACTGTTTACAAGTGTGAAACTGTGAGGAATAAAACAAATTAAAGGGAACAAATGCAATTTACATTAATAGACGTTGCACTCAAGGTTAAAAATAACAAAAACAATGCACAGACCTAAAACTTCCCCCAGATGTGCACATAAAATGGAAATACTGGCAATTACCTTGAACGGGAAAGGTTGAGATAAAAGCAACATGGCGTTGTTGCCAGGAGGAAGGCACTGGCTCTGCTTCCAGTGAGCCTCGGAGTTCAGTGCCTCTGAGCCTGGTGTGGGGTTCCCAGCTCTCAACTGGGGGTTCCCAGTCACCATCCCCCTTGTGTGATGGAGACCTTCGGGATTTACCAAAAGCCCTGAACAAGATCTTGCTCTTGACAAGGCTTGTGCTGACAGGCCTCTTCCTTCTATTTCACAGAGCTCCGCCCGCAGGGACGCAGAGGCTGTGTCCACTGCCCCACCCCATTATCTCCACTAAGCACCCGTTCTGGGATTGACACCAGGACACGTCTGTGAAACAGCTGCCGTCACGTCTTCATTTGAGGCGTGAAGTCAAAGCTGCAGATAGGCCAGTGGTTCCCCGATTTACAGAAAGCCAGAAAAAAAAAAGTGAAGGGTTTTTAGTCCAATTCCAGAAAATCAGGATAAAGAGAAATGGCCGTAGGATCCCTCTGAAATGACTAAGAGTTGCCACTTTTGTCTTAGTACCAGAAAGTCAGAAGCATAGAGACTCTGAGGAGGACAACCTGTAAGGTTGATAGGGCAGGGATTCCTGGAGTTCCATCTTCATTTTCAGAAGGAGAAACTGAGGCCTGGGAGCACAACTGACTTTCCAGGAGGCATTAAGAAGCGGCATGGGTCTTTCCTGCCTCACCGTGCTCACACTGCACTCAGATAGAGAGCGGTTCTCCACAGCCTGAGCAATCCCATGATCCATCTGTGGACCCCAGTGTGAGAAGAGGGGACTTGGAGATTTGGCCATCTCACTCCAGCTCAGCAGAAGGACACAGACAACAAAAAAATTATCAAGTCAAATGGAGCTGAACCTGAACCCATGAGCTGAGAATGATCGGGAGCAGAGGAGCAAGTGTGTAGAAGCCGCTGCCCCAGGACCCATGGCAGAGGTCCAGTGTCCACTCCTTCCAGAGACCAACTCTGGCCAGAGAAGGTATGTCCCTGACCCAACACCATAGACAGGAGGGACAGAACTGCTTCCCTGCTCTTGAAGGACGGGCCTCCGACAACCTCTGATTTCACTGAAGGCTGTCAGAAGCAAGCGTCCTGTTTCTGATGGTGTGGGGGGTCTTGTTCTCTCACATCGTGTGTTAATCTGATGCTCCATTGCTGCGACACACACTGTGAACAAAAGCGACTTGGGGAGGAAGGGTTGATCTGTTTTTCATTACCGCATCATAGTCCATCACTGAGGGAAGTCAGGGCAGGACCTCAAGGCAGAAACCTAGAGGCAGCGGAAGTTATGGAGGAGTGCTGCTTACTGACTTGTTCCCTTAGCTTGCTCAGCCTGTTTTCCTACAGTTCTGAGGACCTCCAACCCAGGGTATGACACCTCCCACAGTGGGCTGGGCCCTCCCATATCAGTCATGAATCAAGAAAATGCCTCGCAGACTTACTCAAAGGCCACTGTGATGGAGGCAACTCCTCCGTTGAGGTTGCCTCTTCCCAGGTGACTCTAGTTTATGTCAAGTTGACAGAAATCTCACCAGCTCATGCCATTAGCATTCCCTAAGGGAGGTATCCCATGATGACCCCGGTGACCTGGTCTTAGTTCTCAACTTCCCTGAGAATGCCTCCTAAGATGGGTTACTGCCTTGGACTCCGACTGAGTTTTAGAGTACTGGGGTGAAGAGGATTAGAGAAGATGACCTTTGGTGCACACTTGGTAAGGATAATTGACAAGGGAGGTGGACTCATCCTCCTCAGTCTCCCCCCCCCCCTTTGGGAGAGCTCCCATTAAAATAAAAAGACTGAACACTATCACAGAATTCTCTCTCCCTCTCCCTCTCCCTCTCCCTCTCCCTCTCCCTCTCCCTCTCCCTCTCCCTCTCCCTCTCCCTCTCCCTCTCCCTCTCCCCCTCCCCCTCCCTCTTCCCCTCCCCCTCCCCCTCTCCCTCTCTCTCATTTTCTCTCTCTCCCTCCCTCCCTCCCTCCCTCCCTCTCTCTCTCTCTCTCTCTCTCTCTCTCTCTCTCTCTCTCTCTCTCTCTCGCCCCCCACCATTTCTTTCTTGTAAAACACAGGACTTACACAACACAGGGCAGGTCTCTGCCTTTGCTGCTAACTTGTGAACAGAACCAGGATGACGATGAGCAACCTCTGCTCCACAGTCACACACACGGGACACCAGGAAGCTGGGGCACAGGACTTAGCTGTCCAGCTTCATCCTGGTGAGCCTGACCAGATATCACCCCCAGGAATGGCAAGGCAGCGGGGTCCAGCAACAAGGACATTCCCGTCATGCTCCCATGCCCAAATCTCTCTGCCTCTTTCTGTGTCCTTCACTTTCTCTCTCTTGAAACTCCCTAGTTAACACAGACCTATTTGGGGGTTACAGTCACCTGTCAGAATCCACGGGATTACTCTCAGGGCCCACATTAATCCCAGATTGTGTGGACACTGAGTCCCCTCCTCCAAGATGTCTTACAGTGTCTGCAGGTCGCCTGCTCGTGTCTGCTGGCATAGTGTGAAAGCTGTGGGAAGCAACACCGTAAGGCACTGTTTAGTGAGCACACAAGGAGTGAGCAGTCCTTTACCTTGCTGGTAAGGAGGCCTTTCTGTTTTTCAGCATTCTTTGCTCCGTGACAAGTTGAACCTGAGGGTGAGAAAACCCATGGTTATGAGGCTCTAGTGTCCACAAAACTGCAAGGCACCCCTTCAGAAGCTTCGTCCCTTCAATAAGTCAGAATCTCTACAAAGCCCACAGTCCATCTCTTCCCTCTATTATAACCAAATGCTTTTTTTCTGATACAGCCCAGAAGTTTGCAGAATGTGGCTGTGACACCAAGCTGCTGGACCAGAACACACACACACACACACACACACACACACACACACACACACACACGCACACGCAAACTAGCACGTCAACTTAGTGCCCTTGCAAAAATGATCACCATTCAAATGCCACGTTCCTACTAAAATAGCCCCCAAGAGCACCTTTCTTTTAAATTTATTTATTTATTTATTTATTTATTTATTTATTTATTTATTTATTTATTTATTTATTTATTTATTTATAATTGTTCAGCCCTGTCTGTCATTAAACTCTATGCAATTGATGTTGGTCTTAACCCTGACCCTCCTGCCTCTGCTTCCCAAGCTCTGGGACTATGGATAAAATGGAAAGAGCTGCTAGGGATTGAACTCTGGTCTTCTTGCACGTTAGACAAATGCTCTACTGACTGAGCTACCTCTCCTGCTCCCCGAATTTAACCCTTTTACCTCATGATGCAGCCCAGCTTGGCTTTTACTTCTCAAATGCAGAAGGGGATGTTTGCCTCCTCATGGCCAAGGGGAAATGCAATGGAATAATAAGTGTGGTCAGCTCACTCTGTTTTTCCTAGAAGTTAGTCTCAAGGCTGGGCAGCACATAAAACAAGCTGCAGAGGGAAACGAGCTGGCCTTAAGACTGGGGAACACCAGTTTGATTTATTGGCTTACCTTTCCCTTGGAACACATGCTCATCGCTTGGTATTCATGAAATAGCTATTTAAGCTAATGCAGCATGCATATTTATTTATTTTGAACGTAGTGAGTACTTGAGGAAGAAACTGGTGGAAATGGAGAAAACTATCTGACGAAACTGCCCAACCTCTTCACCAGGTTGACCACGTGACTAACCGTACTGCACCTTCTTCTGATACACTTCTTCCCAGTGTTTAAACAGGAATGGCTTTGCCTCAGTGGGCCAGCTCAGGAAAAATGTGGGTTTTCAAGGCAGAACTGCTCCATGACCATCAGCCATGAGTATACCCGGCTGGCCTTTCCTGTCTCACAGCAGAATGGAAATGTGGTCATTCTCATTTTAGGGTGCTACCCACAATGCACTGAGCACACTCTCTGTAAGTATATATGCTGTTTGCCAGCCTTTTCCTGGGATACTCACATATCTGCTGCAAAATGTCTTTGGAAAACTCACTCCAAGGCTAACAGTCTCTTCCCGAGCTGAGGACACCACCTTCCATGCTCTTAACAGCTTCTATAGGCCTCTAGGGGTTCCCTTGCCTTTCCCAACCTCTAGAGAATATTTGAGCGATCTGTGCATGCACCATTCCTGCCCCTCCAATGATGACAGTGTTTCAAGAGGTGGATACCCAGATGGAAATGAGATTTTTTTTGTACTTTTTAAAATTTATTTAAAAGAATTGTTTCATTTTCCATACTAACCACAGTTTCCCCTCCTCTCTCTCCTCTCCCTCTCCCCACTATGGCCCCCTCTCTCAACTCACCCCCTATCCATGCCTCCGAAAGGATAAGGCCTCCCATAGGGAGTCAACAAAGCCTGGTACATTCAGTTGAGGCAGGACCAAGGTCCTCCCTTCTGCATCAAGGCTGAGCAAAGTATCCCACCATAGGGAATGGGCTCCAAAACGCCAGCTCATGCACCAGAGATGGATCTTGATTCCACTGACATGGGCCCCTCAAATAGACCAAGCTACACAACTGTCTGCCGTATACAGAGAGCCTAGTTGGGTCCCATGCAGGCTCCCCAGTTGTTGGTCTACAGTTCATGAGTTCCCATGAGTTTGGTTCAGTTGTCTCTGTAGATTTTCCCACTATGATCTTGACACCTCCCCCTTGCTCATATAATCCCTCCTCTCCCAAATTACACTTTTAAAGTGCTTGTATTATACCCAGGCATAGCACATGCCTGTAATTCTAGTACTTGGAACTCTGAGACAGGAATTTCCAATCCAACCAGGGGTACATAGTAAACAACAAACAAAAGATGAAGAAGATGTTCAGGTTACTTCTTACCCATCACGAGGGGTCTAAGCTAATAAACCCATTCATCATAGAACTATCTATCTTCTCACCTTGATGTGAGGGGGGTAGAATTTAAAGTTACTGATGCATATTGTTGACTGACTTTCCTGAAATCTGACATATTTTTCTGTTTCACAGCAATGAGTAAGGGACTTGTTTTCTATAGTACCTTTCCCCCATCCATGGCCACCCTACCCCCTCATCCTGGAGATTTAATTTGTTTTGAATCCAGAAGCAGGTCTCACAGGGGCTTCTGGAGTGACTGATTTTACCCAGTAATGGCCAATCTCTTTGTTTAGCTTAACCGGCCACATTAATCAAAAGAACTGCTCTGGTCTCACAGTTGGGCCTCCTCTGAGGTACAGGCCCCTCTGGAACAATCATGGATCCACAAAGGTGAGCCAACTCGAAGGATGTTTGCCTAAAACACAATCTTCCAAAAAGTCACTCCTTTGAAGGACTCACCATAAACCAGCAAAGGCACTAAGGACGACTTTTAAATTCTCACACGGCCCTTCTGTAATGTCAGTAGGCAGGACTGTCACACCACTCTCTCTGTGCTGGCTATGTGGGAAATGTCCCCCAAAGTCCCTGTAATCAGGTTGCTGAGCCCCCACTGCTGGAAATGTGAGCAAAAGGTTGTACCTCTCAGTGTCTGATGAGCTTAAGGGAAAGTAGTCATGTTCTCTCTCTCTCTCTCTCTCTCTCTCTCTCTCTCTCTCTCTCTCTCTCTCTGCCCCTTCTCCTCCTCTCTCTCTCTCTCTGCCCCTTCTCCTCCTCTCTCTCTCTCTCTCTCTCTCTCTCTCTCTCTCTCTCTCTCTCTGGCTCTCTGTCTCTGTTACACACACACACACACACACACACACACACACAGAGAGAGAGACAGAGAGAGACTATAGAACTAATTATCAAATTCTGGGAAGATTTGACAAGATGTGGCCAAAGGATTGGGTGTGGAGGATTTAGGGGTCCCTAGCCTTTTGATATCATGACAAGGAACTGTCATCTTCAGAGTTCACACTTGAGACCCAAACTTTGGAGTTCCAGAAATAAAATGTAAAATTTCCTGCCACATTCCAGCAAGTTTGTGTTTGTATTGAACTGTGTTCATGGCTTTCCTGGGACACCATGTGGTTCTTCATGTAATGTATGCACAGAGATCTCTCAACCAACATCCCTGCATAGAGAAGGACAGAGCTCTGGAAGCTTCTGTACAGGCACTGCCACTGATGCCTTATGCAGGTGAGAAGCCTACTCACCAACCCACCAACCTGCTTGCTTGATCCAGACATATTTTTGGAAATAGAGCAGGGGATTGAACCTCTGAGAAGATTAATAGGAACAATGGCCTCATTCACAATGCATTGGGACACAGCAGCTGGCAACAAGCTGTGAGACCTCAGGACATCAGCAGATCCACCCCCTCCATCCATCCAGGGACATCTGTGGAGGCCAAGGTGGCCATGACAATTCCCCATAGATCTGGGGGCTTCAAATTCAGGCTTCACTTTCTCTGCATTTTCTAGCCTTGGGGAGGTACGAGAATCTTCACATGGAGAAAAGAAGACATCCAAGACAGGCAAAGAGAAAACCCGACTTCAAGGGGCTGGTGTTTAACAGAGAGTACATTTCAATCTGGAATGTCAGGAGATATATGGAGGCCGAGAGAGCATTTTATTCAGTAGTGTAGCCAATGGTGAGTTGCTCATTGTCAAGCAAGTATCCCCAAACCCACAATCATGCAAGAATCCCTAACTAGGCTTATTTGATGAAAAAAAACTTAAGCCATAAAAGTAAGACAGGGAATAGTGGAGAAAAAAGGGGGGTTCAGAGGGAGAGGGGGACATAAGAGAGGGTAATGAAGGTTGGATGTCACCATAATAGATTCTACATATGTATAGAATTGTCAAAAAATAAAAAAAAAAAGAAAGGTGTTCAGCATGCAAAACCACAGCATGAGGCAGTACCATATGGAACACCATGGAACACATTGGGCTATCCATCATACCTACACAGCAAAACAAAGAAGCCCATACACACAGCATATTGCTCACATTCAAAGTCCAGGCTAGACAGACACTTGTGTGAACCTTCCTGTGTTCCGAGATACTGTCTCCCCACAGTGGTGTGGGAGTTGCCTCTACTGGGTTCTCTTGAGGAAGAACTCTGAGGCTCTAAGGTGGGGGTTCTCAACATGTGGGTCACAGCCCCAAAGACTATCAGAAAGAACAGATATTTACATTACAACTCGCAACAATAGCAAAAATTACAGTTATGAGGAGGCAATGAAAATACTTTTATAGTTGGAAGTCACAATATGATGAGGAACTGTATTAAAGGGTCGCAGCCTTGGGTAGATTGAGAAACACTGTTCTAATATGTCAGGATGATGGAGAAATACAGTTTCCAATGAGCCTGTGTTTAAACTGAAATTTAATGTACAACACCACCAAACATCAGAAAATTGGAAATCACTCAGACAAAAACCAAAGCTGGCTGCTGAGGTGGACCACTGAGCATCAAATGCCCACTCCTTGCCCACCTTGCTCTTCCCCATCATCTCTGCTGCCTCAGTTTACCTCTCTGCATTCTAAGGACACTGAGCAGTCAATGACAGGAAAATAGGGGATGGATCAGCAGAATGCTTGGCAGAGATCCAGTGCCTTGGTGGAGATGAAGGTGGGTGCTGTGGGGATTCAAGCTAGGTCCTTGGGGCGTCTCGGTTGACTGCACTAGGAGGTGAGGATGGTAGAAGCTGTTTACTGAGATGTTATGTCATAGAGTGCCATAGAGAGAGCATGCTTGGCCACAGTGTTCTGTGTCTCGCCTCTCTTCACCCCACTCTCTCATGAGTCACCAGCCCTGGTCCTCAGACTAAGACCTCAGTGTCAGGGCCATCTCTTGGTAGGATTGGCTGGCTCTAGTCAGTTCCCTGCCCCAGAGATGATTAGCTGTCTGTGGTTCTCAAACTAGAGCACTTACTAGACTCATCCAAAGGGCTTACTGAAGCACAGATGAGCAAGCCCAGTTCAACATTTCTGATTGAGCGGGTCTGGAAGATGTGGAAGAATATGAACATTTTTCCCCCAGAACATTTCCAGGTGGTGTACGTTCTCCTCCCTAGGTTGGAGAGCTCATTTCAAGGACCCAGACACAAAGGACTTGTGGTGAGCAGCAGACTGCCCTTGTCCTTTGAGACAGAGCTGTGTTACTCACTCAGCAGTGGGGCCGGTAAATAAGCAGATGCCTGAGTGTCAGAGGAGACTATGCCAACAGTCTGTCCCCCAGTGCCACCTCCGGGGACATGGCAATGGGATCGGAAGTTCGAGTCCATGGTGACAGTGTTCCTCCTGCTTTGTGGGATCCTCGACTGTAGGCATCCTTTCTTAGCTCAGGTTCCTGTCTAGAGAATGGCCATGAGAGTGACAGCACACCCTTCCAGAATGTGCTGGAAACTGAGTGGGGACATGGAACGTGGCTAGATGATGGCTTTGGGAGGTAGTAAAGATGGCTCGGTGGTTAAGATGGTTAAGATGGTTCAGCAGTAAAGATGGCTTGCTGTTCTTGCAGAGAACTAGAACTTAGCTCCAAGAATGCACATGGCTCACAACTTATAACCTTCTGTAACCCCAGTTTTTAGAAAAGAATCCAGTGCTCCCTTTGGGCATCCTTGGGTACATCATGTTCATGGTGTGCATATATATATGCAGGTAAAACACTCACACATAAAATAGAAATAAATAAAACCTTTTAAAAACTAACATGGTTTCATTCCTGGTAGGTACTGGTTCATAGGGACATTCAGAATACTATTAATTTTCGTCATTTTTACCACTGCCAGAAGTCACATATTTTGCCATGGCCTCCATGTTTGGTTTTAGTGCCTGATTTTGTTTGATTGAGAATTCTTTCACCTTGATTTTGGTCAATCCAACCCAGCCATGTGCCCATGTGGGCATTCTGGGTCAGATCTTCTCATCCTCACCCTCAGCATCCTTGGCTTCCGTTTTCAGCAGCCTCTACCCTTCCTTGTTTGTGATCACAAGCCCACTGAACTATCTTTTCTTTCCTGAAGTCCTCCCCAGTGTTCCCCTCTGTTCATGTGCTCCCAGAACCCTCTATTCAGCACATTTTTTAATCATAATTATTGGTTACATGTCTGGCTCTTGCTTAGGCACAAAACCTGTAATTTATTTTTCCTGTAGCATGAGACATTGCCATGATGGACGTAATAGGTGCTCAATAAATGATGTCTTTGCCAATGAATGCCTGCTTTGCCCTTTGGAGTCTGATTTCAGACATGTAGGGAATACTCCAGCTCGGCCTCTTTCTCTGGGGACACGATGCTAACCCCCTTTTTACCACAATCCCCATTTGTTCTCCTGACTCTGGTTCTCATGTGAAATGAAAAGTGAACACAAAATGTGGCATGGAATGAAAGCCAAGCCAGAACTTGAACACCATGGATGAACTTCAAACAGGGACTTAAAACATCCAAAATCAGAACCAGCTTTGCCAAGACAGGGTAGGCGCAGTGAGGCACTTGGTGGCTCCCTCAGATGTTCTGGAAGCACCCTTTGATTTCATCTATTTTGAATTAAATTGATTGAAATTCAAAGCCCAAGCCAACATACCACATTTCCTTTGGTCAGAAGTGAAGTGTGAAAACAGTGTTTTGCATTCTCGGTTGGATGCCCAGCTCAGGGTTTGAAGTGTGACAGGCTGTGGAGGTTTTGGGTTACTGGAAATTTCAACATTCCTTTGGCCCAATCTTTCAGAGGAATTAGAGAAATTGAAAACAAGGAATTGTAAGGGCCCAAATTATCAGAAGGGCTTCCATAAGGATTCCCCTAGACTCTGCAAATTGCCTCAGAGCTGAAGGCATCCAAGTGTGGCTGCGGCGGTGCTTGGTGATGCTGCAGCAGGATCAGGAGAGAGTGAAGTCATAGAAATTCCTGTGCCCACTAGATCCTGTCCATAGAGAGGCAAGCACACCCTTCCTGATGCAGTTAGAAAAGGAAAAGAGGAAGTCCAAGCATGCTCACAGCACCATAGAGTTAGGTTTTGAAATCAGAAGAGAAACTCTTTAGACCAAGCACAGTTATCTACCTTTTAATAGTCAACTTCAAAAAATTGCGTGTGTGTACATGTATGTGTGTGTGTGTGTATGTGTGTGTACATGTGTGTGTGTGTGTGTGTGTGTGTGTGTGTGTGTGTGTGTGGACATGTGTGTCACAGCACATGTGAAGGTAAGAGGCCACACTCTGAGCTTCATTGGTGTGGAATGACTCAGTTGAAATAACTCTCTCATGATAACAGCTGTGAGACTCATGAAGAAAATAAATAACAAGATAAGAAAGGAAGGAATGTTGAGAGGGAGGAATGGAGGGAGAGAGAGAGAGAGAGAGAGAGAGAGAGAGAGAGAGAGAGAGAGAGAGAGAACCCACTAGCTGACATCAACCAGAGGAACATCTGCTCTTGAAAGATGAAAGCCAGATGAGGAGGTCCCTGTGCTTTGTGCTCAGGACATTCTCCAGTCTGTGCAATACTGGCCAGCAGAACATTATCTTGCTGGCCACAAATTTGTGTTACACAGGGAAACAATGCTCCTCCAAAGAGTCATTAACTATCTGACTAGAACCCCAATACCAAGCATGAGCAATGATTGGTTGGGACTTCCCCCGACACATTGTAGGTCATTGCTGTTGTTCTTTGTTGCCTCCCAAAACCTGAAGGCAAACCCAGATTGCTGAAGACACCATGTACTTCAGGTGCAGGACTTGGAGGAATTGAGCTGGAACTAACCTGGAAGTCTCCTCCCTGGGGACTGGCTCTCATGGTATCTGAAGATGCTTTTAGGCTTCCAAAGGAGAAAAGCAATCAATAGTCCTACCTATCTATAACACCTATGAACCACAGCAATGACCAGCCTGGCAAGACATCCCTGAGGGTACAATATTGACATTTATATCTTGAGGATAACCAACAGTCACTTAAGGACTGATCAACAACAGGGTAGTCATCCTTGGTACTGCCAACCTCGCTCAGCTGCCTGTGGCTGCAAAGATCATAGAACTGAGAGGAAAGCCTACTACTGACACTGTTCTAAATCAATACCATTTCTAATTCTAAATATTTGTCCTGACACCCACAGGTAAGTGTGACTCTTGCCCCTCTTCAAAGAAACTTCTTTGTAGAACAGATAGAATTTACTTCAGAGCTCCACAGCCAGTTAAAATGCAGACATTAAGTGACCATAGGGAGCCCATCCCCATCTGATACATCTATAAGAGAAGCTTACACTTGAGACTCAGGGAACATTGTGGAAATGGGGATAGGAAGATTCTAGGAGCCAGAGGAGAGGGAATGTCTGCTGTGAGATAGTGCATTCCAGACATGACAGCAAAGCTGCACTCAAGAAATCTCATCAGTACAGCTTCCTGACCAAGAGTTGAATAAATGGCAATGCTAATTGACATGTTGTATTAGTCAGAGTTCTCTAGAGTAACAGAATTTATAGAATGAATGTCACATTATATAGAAAGGGGATTTATTGCAATAACATAGACTGTGGTCCAGCTAATCCAACAATGGCTGCCTATAGACAGAAGGTCCCAAAATCCAGTAGTTGTTCAGTCCACAAGGTCAGGTGTCTCAACTGGTCTATATCATGTGCTGGGATCCAGAAGAAGTAGACTCTAATACTAGTGAAGGCATAGACTTGCCATGGAGGGGAGAGCGAGTAGGCAAGAGAACAAGCTTCCTTCTTCCCTGTTCTTACATAGGGTTCCAGGAGAAGGCATGGCTCAGACTGGAGGTGTGTTTTCTCACTTCAAAGATCCAGATTAGAAGTAGCTCTTATACTTCAAATCAAGCAAACATTCCTTACAGGTAGGCTCCTTCATTTTGAGGTTTTATTAATTCCAGATATAGTTAAGTTGACAACCAAGAATGGCCATCACACATGTCAATAAGGATGGGGGAAATTACACAAGGCCTCACCCCCTAGAGGAAGAGCTACAGACAGTCAATGCCTGCTGAGAGAGGAAGAATCGGTCTTTTCCAGGGATGAACCCCTGTTAGGTTATTTAATTACAAGTTATCAACCTTAAACCTAAGAGCAACACTAATTGGATTAGGTGTGTGTGTGTGTGTGTGTGTGTGTGTGTGTGTGTGTGTGTGTGTAAATAATAATTTTAGAAGTCCCCACAGTCCTTGGATGGGGTTTATGGCACCACTATTTGGGTGTCTGGCCATCCCATCACCAGAGTAGGTCAGTTCCTGCCGTCTCGCGACCATTGCCAGCAGTCTTTTGAGGGGGTATCTTTGTGGATCTCCGTGGGCCTCCCTAGCTCTCTGCTTCCTCCCCTTCTCACCTTCTCATGTGGTCTTCATTTACCAAGGTCTCCTATTCCTTGTTCTCCCTCTCTTTTCTTGATCCAGCTAGGATCTCCCACTCTTTCCCTCGACTGTCGCCCTTCATTGTTCCCACTCATGACCAGGCTATTCATGTAGATCTTGTCCATTTCTCCGTGTCTTTTTTTGGGGTCCCGTTTTCCAGGTAGCCTCACTGGTGATGTGAGTAGCAGTCTAGTCATCCTTGTTCCACATCTAGCATCTTCCTATGAGTGAGTACATACCATATTTGTCTTTCTGAGTCTGGGTTACCTCACTCAGGATGATTTTTTCTAGATCCATCCATTTGCCTGCAAACCGTGTGATGTCGTTGTTTTTCTCTGCTGAGTAGTATTCCATTGTGTATATGTGCCACAATTTATTTATCCATTCTTCAGTTGAAGGGCATCTAGGTTGTTTCCAGGTTTTGGCTATTACAAACAATGCTGATATGAACATAGCTGAGCAAGTGCTCTTGTGGTATGATTGAGCATTCCTTGGGTATCTGAAGGCAGACATCCATGGCTGGGCCCCTGGTGGAGCACTGGGAGTCTAATTAGTGAGTAAGAAGAGGATTTATATGAGCGAGAATTGTTGAAGCCAAGGTTGGATAAAGCACCGGGACAAATAACCAAATGAATGGAAGCACAGGATCTATGAACCAAAGGCTGAGGGGCCCCCAACTGGATCAGGCCACCTGAACGGGTGAGACAGTCAGTTGGCTTGATCTGTTTGGGAGGCAGCTGTGCATTGGTGCCAGGTCCTGGGCTCGTTGCATGAGTTGGCTGTTTGAATCCTGGGACTTATGCAGGGACACTTGGCTCGGTCTGGGAGGGGGGAATGGACCTGCCTGGACTGAGTCTACCAGGTCAACCCCGGTCCTCGGGGGAGACCTTGATCTGGAGGAGGTGGGAATGGGGGGTGGGCTGGGGGGAGGGGTGGGCGAGAGGGGGAGAACAGGGGATTCTGTGGCTATTATGTTGAACTGAATGGTGTTGTAAAATAATAATAATAATAAAAAAAAATTTTAGAAGTAAAAAAAAAAAATCATAATACATGCAAATAGAAGGCAAAACCAAAAAAAAAAAGAAGTCCCCACAGAAATCCACAAAGATACCCCCACAAAAGACTGCTGGCAATGGTCGAGAGACAGCCGGGACTGACCTACTCTGGTGATGGGATGGCCAACACCCTAATAGTTGTGCCATAAACCCCATCCAAGGACTGAGGAATCTGGATGCAGACATCCACAGCTAGGCCCCTGGGTGGAGCGCTGGGAGTCTAATTAGTGAGAAAGAGGAGGGCTTATATGAGCAAGAATTGTTGAAACCAAGGTTGGATAAAGCACAGGGACAAATAACCAAATGAATGGAAACACATGATCTATGAACCAAAGGCTGAGGGGCCCCCAACTGGATCAGGCCCTCTGAATAGGTGAGACAGTTGATTGGCTTGATCTGTTTGAGAGGCATCTAGGCAGTGGTACCAGGTCCTGGGCTCATTGCATGAGTTAGCTGTTTGAAACGTGGGACTTATGCAGGGATGCTTGGCTCAATCTGGGAGGAGGGGACTGGACCTGCCTGGACTGAGTCTATCAGGTCGATCCCAGTCCTCGGGGGAGACCTTGATCTGGAGGAGGTGGGAATGGGAGGTGTGCTGGGGGGAAGGGAAGGGGGGAAAATCAAAATACAAAACTTTTACATAATAATTAGATTTAAATATTAGTAAGGATATTGAATATTTAACCACAGTGACCACAACAGTGTTTACTCCTTTAAAGACTACTTAGACAATATACCAAAAGACACCATATCCTCCGTCCCATGAAAATAACCAATACATTTCAAAATAATAGAATATACAGAATCTATGATCTGATCCTTCTAAAACTAAATGAGAGACTAGTTATCATGACATCTAGAAAATATACAAATATTTAGAATTGAAACATGTTAATACCTTACCAAAGAAGAAAAAAATTCACAGAAAAAAAAATTACAAAATAGTTGGGATTGAGTTGTGATGGAGCCACAATTCAGCAATGTTCATGAGATGCAACTAGACATGTTTAACTGGAAACATGTCACTTGTAGGCTTACAGTATTAATGAAGAAAGGTCTAAAAGTTATCCTGTAATCTCTAACATAATAAATCTAAAATAAGAACAACCTTAATGTTCCCAACACAAAAGCAAAACAAAACTAAGAGGATAAATTAAAAACAATCAAGTAAAATTAATGAGGCAAAAATCCTCTTTTTAAAATTATTGCTGAGATAAGTGTGGTCCAGGTAAAGTTGATTTTTAAAAAGAAGCTAGAAAGTGGCTACTGATATCAAGAATGGATAGGAACTCTACAAACTGCTGAGGGAGAAGGATCATCGCATGGCTGTGAACCCTGTGAACTGCATAACTAAGCCCCTGGCAAGATATGCCCAATGGTGCAATAGTGGCTTGACTATTATGGGATGACCAGCAGCTCTCTGATCAGGCTGAATTCACATCATGCTTGTCACTATAAACATGTTCAAAAACCCGTGGTTGGAGAGGTCACAGACCCTAGGAAGAGAACTTAGTCCTATTGCTTTGCTAATTTGACATGGAATCAAACTACCTTCTAAATAGTTACACATATGCTGGTAGACAAATGCTACTCTCAGCCATCATTGGAGAAGCTTCATTTTGTGGCTGGTGGCAGTGAATACAGACTCACGTCTGCTCAAGGGGCTGAGACTATGTCACAAATGAGTTCTCAGTCTTAAATAGGACATTCAAAATCTGGTGAAAGTGTCATAGATGAGGGAGATGGAAAGACTACACAGCTGGGCTGTGAAATGCTGTCCCCCAGATAGGGCATAGCCATTGCAAAAATGAACTCACAGCAGCTATGTGTCTGCACTGGGTCTGCACAAGATCGGGTCTGTTTGCAGTTGCAGTCACAGTAGGAAAGAGGGTCCTGTAGTTCCACCCTTCCTTGGCTAACTATTAGCTACTGGTGGGCCATGCAGGGTGGGGTCATTATCTTCTCTAGTGCACCCACTGGTGGGTTCCCAGTGGACATTTTCACACCTGCGGTCATGAGGATAACCCTGGTCAAACTCAGTGCATCCCAAAACAGTGTGTTACAAAACAAAAAAGACAACCATGGGAAAGGAATGTGCATGGAGGAGTGCTGATTGACATCATAGAAGGAAGGAAAAAGAAGGCATACAGAGAGAGTAATCTGAATGTTCTATGACGTATATATATCTGTGGCGTAATCACGGAACACATTTTCTTAGTAAAAAAATTCTGTTTACCTAAAAGTAACCTATAAAGGTAAATAGGAACACTTAAGACTGGGGAGAACAGTTGTAAAAATGTCTAGCAGAAAACTTCATCTAAAATAGTTAAAGAATCCCTGTGATTTAAGCTAAAAATAATAGGGGGTTAATTTTAAAATAAATAGCTGAAAAGTGACCAAAAAATTTTCTACTTTATCAGACACCAGGCCATGCAGTTAAAATTACAAGACACCACTTTGCACCCAGGAGAAAAGCCGAAGTAATAATGTCTGTGACTGTCAGTTAATGTGGAGATGGGAGTTTCCACCTTTCCCTTTGTGGGTAGAAATGAAGCCTGGAGGAGCACCTTTCAAAACAAGCAGTCTATGTTCTTTTTAAAATTAGTTTTATTTATGTGCGTGTTTTACCTGCAAGTGTGTATCTTGGCTCCTCTGGAACTGGGGCAATGGATGGTTGTGAGCCATTATGTGGGTCCTGGGAATGGAACCCAGGTCCTGTGCAAGAGCAATAATTGCTCTTAATGCTGAGCCACCTCTGCATTCTCATAGATTGACCCTTTATCCTCATAAATTCCAACCTAGAAACAAAGACTTGTTCTTTCAGACAAACTCACACAGAAATACTAATGGTGACTTTATTCTTAATGGCCTGGAGCTAAACAACTCAAATGCCCATCACAGAAAACTGGAGGATCTGGGCGGAATTTGGGAAGAGGGAGAACGTGATCAAAACATGTCATATGAAAAATTTAAATAAAGAAAAAAATGATGGCAAAATCACAGTGTAGTGAAACAGTCCCGAGTAATAAAACTGACTATCGGTGTGTGCGCACCACATGTGAGGACAACCATGTCCAACTTGGAATGTACATCACAACCCCATTTATATGAAACTCTAGAGCAGACAAAAGCTATGGAGGAGGGGAAATCTGAATGGTTTGGGTCCTGTGGGAAGCAGGGAAGGTGATCTCACAAGGATGGCCGAGGGGGTTATGGGGAGAAAGGAACCTTCCATATCTTGGCAATGGTGTGTACTTCACAGGGATATGGTTTGGGTTTTGTTTTTGAACTTGTCAAATTTTACACTGAAGTCTCATTCATTGCAAACTCTACCAATTGATTGTAAAAAAAAATTATAAATAAACCTCAAAATTTAGCTTCTAGGCTTAGAAAACCAAGTGGTTCTCAAACTGTTTATTACTCTGTGTGTGTTCTAGTCCAGCAAAGGTGTGAGTGTGTGGAGGAGAATGCAACACTGAGTCCTCACATTGTGAGAAGGAGTTTTGAGTAAGGAAAAGGGAAGTAAACTCTGGCCTGAAGTTTTTGGTTGCAATGAGTAGTTCACTGACATTTAAAATAGAAATAAAGAAGTATTCAAGATATTTATTTGTTGTATCCGCTGTAAATTTGAGTGGTTATAATATATGCACGAACATTTTCATACTTTCTAAAAACCTCTTATATATGAAAATTAAAAAAATATTATCTGGGTGTGGTGGCAAAAATCTTTAATTCAGGCACTTGGGTAGCAGAGGCAGGAGGATCTCAATGTGTTTGGGGTCAGCCTTCCTGGTCTACATAGCAAGCTCCCGTCCAGCCTGCAGAGACCCTGTCCCAGAAGGACAACAAACCAGATTAGAAAACAGCCAACGCAGAGTAGCATGCTGGTCTACACAATCGGAGTATTCATGACTGCAAACCTGTGGCCCTCTCCCAGTCCCGAAGCATGATATCTTTCTGCCACAGCATGAGTTTCTGAGCTCATGCTACCCCTGCCCCCTCCCCTGCCTCCATGGGGACTGAAGCGAGTTGCCTGCACAGCTCTATGTCTGCTCTTGCACACCCTGGATGGAGCCTTGTCTTCAAAGGCAGTTCCCCACCCCATCAGACAAGGCTCAGAGACACCCCAATGCCAAGCACACACATGACCACACTCAGTGACTTCCTGAGAGCTCCACTCACTTCTCCTTAGGCCAGCAGGGTTGTCTAGCTCTCAGGAGAATCGTGGTGAATGTGTGTTGGGGGTTTCAACACTGTAGAAACCCCACCGCCAGCCTGTGGTTTCCTTCCTTAGATCCTGAGCTATGGGGCCTCCAGCACTTTTTTTTTTTAATAAAATTGCTGCCTTATTTAGAAGGCATCTAATTCTTATTATTTAAAGTGCTGTTGGCAGCTGACACATTGAGAAAATTATCAAAATATAGTTTAACTGGCACTTTGGTAGTGGGCAAAGAAAACCTTCACCCTGCTGTTTGTAAGAACAACACACAAAGAACTTTTCTTTTCTTTTTTTTCTCCATTTAAAATAAAACATTAAGAACTATGTTTTGCATCTACACCTTCATTCTATGCAATGAGTAGAATGGTCCTAATTATCAACTTCATTAGGGGAGAATCATAAGAGTACAGGAATTTCTAAAAATTCTAATAAGGTCCTTCCGGAATGTGAGGGGATGTTGGTTTACTTTGCTCTTCGAGCAGACAGAAGCATGGGAGTTCCCATCATATGTCGCATCCTGGACATTTCTCCTTCTACAACATCACCCCGACTCTACCTGTCACGATCCTTGTCACCTGCCTTCCCAGAACCAAGCCGTGCTCTTAACTTTTTCCTGCCCTCCAGTCTCCAAGGCTCTGAGCTGGAAATAATAGCTTTTCTTGGTTGCTTCCTCTCCACCCACCCAAGTGGGAGGCACCGAGATGGATGGACCAGAACAGACAGAGGCCCATTCTGTCTCTTCCACTCATCCACAGGGCTCCCTTGTAGGGCCTCAGCCACTAAAGTGTGAAACTTGCTCATGACTTTATATAAACACTGGCCTTAGGTCATCAATGATGGAATGAAAATATGTGACCCAAGTTGGAGACTGGAATGTGACAGGGCCAGATGGAGTTGGCAGGAACGCTTGAGGAGCCTCAGAGAAAGATTTGGTTAAGCTAGTGGAACAGGTTGAAATGGGATATTGTTTGAAAGTACAGTCATTGTACAGGCAATCGACAAACATGGGCTCACTGGTGTGCTCTAAGACAATACAAGAGTGCTCTTATTAATACAGGCACAGTCTTAATTGATGTTTTGTTGTTAAAAAAGTACCTGAGGCTAGGTACATTATGAAGAAAAGAGGTTCCATTGGTTCATAATCCAGGTGGCTAGAAACTCCAAATGCCTTGTATCTCTGGTGAGATCCTCTTGGCTACATTATAATGCTTGAACAGAAGTGGGCAGGGAGATGGCTGCAAGAAGAGCTCACAGTGGAAGCCAAGAAGCCAAGAAGCAAGAGGGAATGGAGAGGGTTCAGAGTAACTTCTTTGTAACAATCCACTCTTTTAGGGGGGCAGACTTACCAGTCCCACAAGGAGGACATTAATCCTTCCTCATCAGCAGGTCCTTTTCTATCAGCTCCCTCCTCTTAAAGGTTTGCTATCTCTAAGTTCTACTGAACCAGAGGCTGACAGCTCCCTCCTCTTAAAGGTTTGCCATTTCTAAGTTCTACTGAACCAGAGGCTGAGTTTCCAGTCTGCAAACCTTTGTGGAATACACTTAACCTCAGCAGGCACCAATGAGTGCAAAATGAGGTGAGGAGACAGAGAGCAGAGCCACACACCATAAGTCCAGGTGACCATTGGCTGTCACTCTCCAGAAGCCAGGGAGGGATCTGGAATACAATCTGTCTCTATCTGCTCACAAGGAAGCAACCTTCCAACATCTCCATCTTGGATGTCTAGCCTCCTGAACAGCAACAGAACCTACGATGCTTGTTTCTGCTGTTTGTGCCGCACAGTGTGTGGCTCTGTTAGCTGCTCAGAGCATGAGAAGAGGCCAAATGAAGAGACCGAGGAAGAATGTGAGAGAATAATCTGTACCCATTCCCATAGAATTCTTACAGTGATACACACACAGACACAGACACAGACACAGACACAGACACAGACAGACAGACAGACAGACACACACACACACACACACACACACACACACACACACACACACACACACCCCACAATTACCTCTGAGAAAACCAGCCAGTCTAACTTCAAGACTCTGCCTGGGAAAGGCTACCTGGTGTCCCCAAACAGACAAAGAAGTTTATTACTGGAGTGCTGAGGTCACTGGTGTGTCCCAGGCTTTGCCAGAGCACTGGGAGCCAAATGCTGGGTGGTGGGGACTCCTGAAGGCCTGCAGAAAATGTGGATGTGCAAAGTCTCCTGCCCACTCCCCTGACACACCCATTATACCCTTCCCACTGCCTAACTTTTTTACCTCTCTGTTATGCTTGTCCACCTGACTGTGCCTCTGATGTTCCCTGTGTCAGGATCCTCAGGTGCCTAGACACACCCCTCTCCAGTGACCTCCAGGCAGATCTTTCCATCTAGCTGCCACTACATTCCTGAAAAGTTCACCAGTGCACAGTCACAATCCAGGTTCCCTCATCAGGCAGCCAATGCCTGCCTTCTGTGTACCTCAGCTCCCCTACTTCTACGGGACCCCTCATTTTCCGCAGGCTGGGCTCCTTGCTTCTCTCTCTGGCTCTCACCTGCTCACATCTCTCTCCCATCTTCTGCATTTTTATCTCTTGACTTGTATACACATCAAAAAGACCATGCTAGAAAACCCAGTTGGGAAGCCTCCTTCTAAGGGAACTCATCCACCAAGTATTTAGACGGCACACCATATGTCTGAATTTCATTCTCCAAAAATGAGTGACCCTCCTGATAAGCATGATATTTAGAGCAGGGGTGTAACTCAGTGGTAAAGCACTTGCCCAGCAGGACAAAGGCCTTGCCTTCTATCCCCAGTGCTGCAAAAATAAAAGCAGGATTCATCACCAAGCCCTGGCATTGATGCATCCCATGATCTGTTTGTTTTATTTCCTTTGTGGTTTTTCTTCTGTTGGAAAGAGTCTCACGTAGTCCAGGCTGGCTCTAAATTCTCCATCAAACAAAGATGGTCTTTAATTCCAGACCCATTTGTCTCTCCCCCAATTCCTGGTTCTACAGGCATGTGCCACTACACTCACTTCCCATGGTGTGATCTTAGACGTACCACCTGTCTTCATGAGGAACGGCTTGGAAAGAGCACAAAAGATGAGAATCAGTCTCTCAAGTACTGAACAACCTCCAAGTTGTCACGATTCTACTGTCTATTCCCCGTTCGGACCACCCATTCGCTTACATAGGTGCTAATTCAGCAGATACTGCTGCAGGTGACTCTGGGGACCAGATGTAATTCTACTCAACATGAACAAAGACCAAAACAAGATGTCATATTTCATTCATTCTGGAGGGCTACAAGAAGTTGCTTACTTCTATATCCTGTCTGTAAAACAAGGGTGATGTTTGTCAGTGTGTACTCCCGTTATGGATACTGTGCATGTTAATTCAAATACAGAAAACCCTGGAAAGCACTTTATAGACATAGGAAGGCCATCTACAGATGCCAGATATTCTTCTCAGCCCAACTTTCAGGTACCAGCTACTGTCAGGTTGACACTGCAGGATGGGACCCAGGACTGTCACTCTTGACCAGCATATGGTGTACCTGCCCCATTGGCAGGAGGGATGCCTGTACACTTGGCAGAGCATATCCTGTTTACATTCTCTCCATCACTCCCTATTTTTTCCTCCCTTGCACTCTACTGCCCATGTTGCTAATGACCTCTCTGAGAATACAACATGGCCAGCCATGGTCCTCCATTCAGAATTCAGAAGTAACACCCAATCTCACCCTTGTACTTTTCATCCAGCTGCTCCATCCTTCCACAGAGCACCTCAGTCAAATTCTTGCAAGCTCCATTGCTTTCTCATGCCCACAGTATGGTGAGGGTGACTACTGCCCTCCTGTTTAAAAACAGTCTGGTCCCTTCTATTTCTGTTCCCCACCAGACATCTCAGCTTGCTGTCCTAGCTCTAGGCATTTAATCTCACACTCATCCAAAATTGAGATGCTCCTTATTTTCAGATGGGGAAAAACCAGTTCGGAGTTTGTTCAAGGTCATGGGCAAGGCAGTGACAGGGCTGACATTTAACTTCACATTTTACTGCATTCAAGACTCACCTGCTGCTATCATATGGCCTCTCTGGGTCAGGGAGAATATATTTTCCATTCCCTCGGCTGGTGAAGGTTTGGGTTTCTCTAGACATGGCACAGGGAAGCCTAGTGGGTACTAGAAAGGTCTACTGTCCTATCATCCTGGTCTTTGGCTGTGCTACACTGTTCTGCCCCATCAGAGCGTCACAAAGCTCAGGCAGTCCTGTCGGGATAAGGAGAGAAGCTGATATCTCTCTCTATTCCTTATTCCCCATCCCCTGCCCCCCAAGAGTGAAGGCCTGTGCATGCAACAAAACTAGCATGAGAAGCAAAATTAAAATGTAACAACAAGACATACTTACGCATTTTATAAGAACCAAACAAATTGCAGCTATGAACATCCCATTGCCAGTGAAATTGCAGGCTTCTTAAAAGTCTGATGTCTGTTTGTTTGTTTGTTTGTTTTTAATATGTCTTCATTTTTAAAGAGGAAGGAAAAAAGGAAGGGAGGGAGGGAGGGAGGAATGAAAAGAGGAGGAGAGAAGAGGTGAGGTGAGGAGAGGAGAGGAGAGGAGAGGAGAGGAGAGGAGAGGAGAGGAGAGGAGAGGAGAGGAGAGGAGAGGAGAGGAGACAGACCTGGGCTAGCTTTCCTTTCAGCTATTATGGAAGGGGAGCCTGGAGAGGGAGCAAGGACTGCGTGTTGGGAAATGAAAGGGGAGGGAGGGCTTCCGTCCTGGATTAGCACATTGATTAAAAGCAAGTTCCCCTGTCTTGAAGACCCTCGCCCACCCAGCCCCACCAGCCACTAACCACAGTCATTTCAAGGGGCTGCTCTTCATCTTACTTACTGATACATGCAGCCTCGACTGTTGTGGTTCGGACCATTTGTTTGGGGGTCTGGGGTGAGGGTGAAGAATGCATCTGCAATCAGCTGTTGACATGTGGGAAGCACCCCAGCTTTAACCCTCTCTGTGATAAGCCCCACCTGCCCTCCAGGGAGCACTGAGCAGGACTCTGTAGCTGGGACCCTCAGAGGCCTTCTCATCCCAGGCCTACACCTCCTTCCTGTCATTGTGGGGTCTCCTCACTTCACCCCGAATCATCTTATCCCAGCCTGTGGCTTCTCTTCATACCAGCAACCCCCAAAGCCAAGCGTCTAGTTTTGATTAATCTGCCCCGACCTTGAATCGCACACCCAGTGCCCTAACAGGCTGCTGGTCTCTTCCATTCTTTAGAGGAGGTGGGGATAAGAACAAACTCAGAAACTTCCTTCAGAAGACACTCTTTCAAACCACAACAAGATTAAAGACAGCCTTCAGGAAGGCTCACAGCCTTCCTCCAAGCTAAGCCTGCTCTTTATCTTGCACCCATGTGATTTCTGATCCTCCATCAGTATTCCTGATGTAGGCAAATTTAGTCACTCCAAAAATCCACTTATCGATATTCTGCATGTCTCTTAACACCAATGATATAATTTAAGTTTCAAATTTTTAGAAGAGGAAAACATGGAATGCATTACCTCCTAACAAATAAGACTGAAACTGTCACCTGCCTTTGATAGCGTGGGAGGGTCCCAGTGCTCCACTGAGCAAAGGCTGCTAAATTTTGCAGAGAAATTACTTACTACTAGGAATTTCACCCCTGCCCAAATGGCCCGTGAGGTGTGAGAGGATGAAGTATAGTTTTCGTGTGGTTTGTTTTGTTCCTTTGCTCTTCAAAGACTCAAAAGCAGGCTGCCTAAACTGCCCCCATGTGTTTCTGAAAGGCACATTCCAGACTAACTGGGAGGACACTGAGAAGATCACGGGCAGGAGACTCGTCAGCACAAGGTGTCTGGAAAGAGAAAAGTCTGCTCTCCTTGTAAGTGTTGGGGAATGAGAGCCTCTCAGGACTGTGAGGGACTGTGAGGCTACTGCTTCGTAACAACACAAGACGGTCGGTTTACACACGTGAATCAAGCAGAGTGAAAGTAAGAAAGAGATGAGGGAGATGACGAAAAACAGACCAGGGTCATTTGCCAGGATGAGAGAGAACCATCACGTGACTGACTAAATAGGGGCAGGGGAGAAGTGAGGGAGGGGTTGGTAAGAAGGGAAAGAGGCAACATAAATGAACTCTTATTCTGGAATGAAAATGGCACGGTTCTCCTGAAACTAATGGACAATTATAGCAAAGTTGGGGAATACAAAGTTAATAAACAGATGCTAATTGCTTTTCTGAGTGGCAGCAATGAACATTTAGAAGCTGAAATTGAAAACACACATCTTTTATATTAGCACCCCCAAAATGAGACAGGCAGGTACAAATCCAATAAAATATGTAGATGGTGTGTGGGGAGATCGATAAAATCTGATCAAAGAACTCAAAGAGGAATGAGATAAACAGATGACAGCCCGTGTTCACAGATAGCAAGACTCTGGTGTCATGATGTCTGTTCCCCCAGCTTGATCTCTGCATTTAAATAATTCCTATCAAGGTTCCAGAAACACACTTTGAAGATGCCAACAAGATGATTGTAAACTTTATTAGCAAAGGACTCAGAATATCAAGTTCAATATGGACGGGGAGGTAAATGGAAGGTTGGCCTTTCTAATGCACTGTAAAGACACAGCAATTAAACTGTACAGGTCAAGGAAAGAACTAGTTAGTGATTAATGGAGTGGGATAGAGTTCACAAATATACACAGGCGTGATCAAACAATTCTACCACAAAAGAAGAAAGATAACATGATGGGGGAAAAAAGATGATCTTTCAACCAGTGGTGCTAGAATAACCAAATACACACACACACACACACACACACACACACACACACACACACACACACACACACACACACACGAAACAGACACACACTTGATATCCCTCACAGGAATTAACTCAAAATGTGAAGGTTAACTTTAATTGTCTACTTGTCACTATCTAGAATCACCTTGGAAGAGTCTTGATGAGGAATTGTCTAGATCAGGTTGGACTGATCTTAATTACTAGTTGATGTAGGAAGACCCAGCATACTGTGGGTGGTATCATTTCCTAGGGGGTTCCCAAAGTATATAGGACAGGAGAAAGCTAGATGAAAAAGTGAGCAGGTAGTGTGGGTGCATCTGTTTCTCTCTGCTGTAGACTGTGGATGTGACTTGAGTAGCTACCTGAGCTTCTGCCTTCAGGTTTCCTCAGTGAGAGGCTGAAAGCTAGAATTGTAAGCCAAATAAATCCCTTCCTCTCCCAAGTTCTCCCTTAAGTTGCTTTTTTGTTAGGTAAATTTATTACAGCAACAGAAATAAAAGTATAAGAGACTCAAGCTGAAAACATCTTAGAAGAGAAAAATCAAAGACTATCTGCATGAATTTGGGATTCCTAGCAACTTTTCAGATGTACCGCCAAAGGCATGCTCCGTGAAAGAGTAACAGTAAGTTAAACTTCATTACATTAAAATCTGCTCCACAAAAGACACTGTCAAATTAATGAGGAGACAACCCACAAATCAGGTGGGAATATGGGAAGATATACCTGATAAAAAGAAACTGCAAAATAGCCAAGGAACTCTTAGAGCTGATGAATAGAACAGTGAGTGAACCACCTCATTGGAAAGTGGGTGAAAGACCTTCACTAGTGCTTCATCAAGAAAGATAGCATGTGGGCTGGAGAGATGGTTTAGTGGTTAACAATGCTAGTTGCTATTCCAGAGGACCTGGGTTCAATTCCCAACACCCACATGGCATCTCACAACTCCAGTTCCAGGAGATCTGACACCTCTAAAGGCACCAGGCACATACATGGTACACAGGCATACATTCAGGCCAAACACTCATAGACATTAAATAAAACTGAATAAATCTAAAACAAAGAGTTAAACCATGTAAAGGATAAAGGCAACACATATATTATGTGAGCACATGAAATTAAGCTCTGTATCCACTGTACCTTACTGGAAAATTCAAACTAACACAGTGATAAGTTATAGGGTGCATCTTAAAGGGCTGGCAGACTATAAGTAGGAAGAGGCTATGACCTCTCAAAGCCTGCTCCCAGTGATATACTCCTCCAGCAGGGCCACATCTCCTAAATTTCTCCAAACATCACCAACAACTCCAAAATACATGGTCAAGTACCTGAGCCTGTGGGGGACATTTCTCGTTCAAACCACAACAGTGCATGAAACAACAATCACAGTCAACAGTATTGACTCATAGAAGGTGAAAATTATATTTGCTTAAAAACCTTCATATGAATATTTATAGAAGCTTGATTCATAATAATAATTTCCAAGACTTGGAAGCAAGCAAGAAGAAGCTCTTTGGGAGATTAATAGGTGTATTAATAATAAAGGGGGGTAATAAATGGTGTATATAAAGCCAGTGGAATATTATTCAAAACTAACAGGAGATGGAGTATCAAAGCACTGAGCAGGTAGGATATGTATTACACAAAGGGAAGAAAGGCAATCTGAAAAGATTCTACAGTGCATGACTCCTGCTGTCCAACACTCGGGAAGATCACGAAGCAAGCTAGTGTCAGTGGTTAGAAGTGAGGGATGCAATCACACTATGGTATTAGGTACCTTGTCGTGCTGCTGTAGCAAAACACAAGACACAGCAATGTGAGGAAGGAAGGGTTTGCTTCGCTCAGGGTTTGCAGATGCAGTTCATTGTGAGAGGGAAAGCATGGTGGCAGGAGCACGCGCAGCTGGTCACACTGCGTCCACAGTCAGAAAGTAGGGGATTATAATACACAGACAGATGGAAAGATAGATGGCAGATAGATAGATAGATAGATAGATGGATGGATAGATAGGTAGACAAATAGATGATAGAGATGATAGATAGATAGATAGATAGATAGATAGATAGATAGATAGATAGATAGATAGATAGATAGATAGATAGATAGATAGATAGATGTAGGTAGGTAGGTAGGTAGGTAGGTAGGTACTTAGGTAGGTAGATAGATAGGTACATAGGTAGGTATGTAGATAGATAGATAGATAGATAGATAGATAGATAGATAGATAGATAGATAGGTATACAGATGATAGATGGATATATAAATGATGATAATAGATGGACAGACAGATAAAGACATGTGGGTGTGTCAGCTAATACTCAACTTGCTTCTCTGTTTAATTTTTTTTTTGGTTTAGTTTTTTTGGTCTGGGTTCCCATGTTTCAGCCATTGATTTCTTCCTTTGTTTTAGAACCACAGTGTCATGCCTTCCTGCCTAGGGGCTGAGCATGGAACTGCCCAGTTCCTTCCCTTTGGAATTATTTTAAATGGCTGAATTTAAAAATCGTTGAATGAAATATGAAGAGAAAACACTCTCACCATGAGCCCTTCAGGGAGCCAATACCCCTTAGACCATTCACTTTCCTTCCACTGAGGAGTGAACATCATCTTGGACATTTGTCTTTAGAGCTTTCAGTTGCTTACAAGTTCATCAAGGTTTTCTCTGCATGTTTAACAATATGACAGTCACAGTGCAGCCATCCTTGGTCTCCACAGTGTTTAGTTTCAGGCCCTTGCAGATATGAAAATATGGATTTGCAAATTGCTCAGACAGTGATGGTATAATATTGCATATAACATACATACAATATCCCGAGTGCTTTAAATCTCTCGATGACTTTAATGCCTTGTACTGTATAAATGATATGTAAACAGTTGCAGCACTGTTGCTTAGGGGATAGTGACAAGGAAAAACATCTGCACATGCTCAGTACAGATGTGACTATTTCTGAATACTTTCATTTGAGCTTCGCAGATGTGAATCTCACAGGTGTGGAGGGCTGGCTGGAACACACAGCAGTCACTTCCCCACTATTGAATGACTGTGGGAGAAGCATTGTTCTGATGGTCTCCAAGCATCCCGTCACCATCTCAGTCAATGCTCCTTGGGGGCAGCACCTAGAAACAATGGACGGCTTATCTGAAGACTGCAGATTCCAATCCAGGCTCTCCACACAGCATCTTGAATCTGTGGGCAGCATGCTCCCATCCTGTGCTGTGACTCACCTGCCTCAGGGGTGTAGTGGGGATCGTTATCCCCACCTTCAGCCTAGGGCTGAGTAAGGATTAAATGAGTCAATAAGTACACATAGCACTTAGACTGAGTTGGTGCTTCACAGGCAATGGGACATAATGGTGATACTGTCCTGATTTTATAGGTAGGGATTGAGTCACATATAGGGCTCATGGTGATGCTTGAGGGTCTGACTCATTCTAAATTTCTCTTCCATGGAGTCTCAAGCTAGGAGGTAAATGTGGGACTTATACTTGCCTTGTTCCACTAACGAGGTGGAAGACAGGGCTTTGAATTGAGTCGGAAGATGATGACACCGTGAACCCAGCCACCTCCTCTTCCTTTAGTTCTGTGGCTTTGGTTGAGTTTTTATCTTCTCTGGTTATGTTTCCTCATTAGTCAGGTATTAAACTCCTTGTTGGGAGGTGGAGAGGATTAACAAAGTCAATGTGTGGGAAGTTTCCAGAACCTCATTAAAAGACAGTCATGAGGGCTGGGAAGATAGGCCAGTCAGTGAAATGCTTGCTGTGAAAGAGGAAAGAGTTTGAGTCTAGAACCCGAGCAAAAAAATCCAGGTGTGGTGATGTGTGCTTGAGATCCCTGTACTGAGGAGGTGGGGATGGGTGGCTCTCTGGCGCCCACTGGCCAGTTAGCCCAGCTGAATCAGAGGGTTCCAGGTAAACCTGAAAATCTCTGTTCGGAAATAAGGCAAATAAGGCGAATGACATTCTGAGGAACAGCACCTAAGGGTGACCTCTGACCTCCATGTGCACATGCACAAGGATGCATGCACAGCCACACACACACACACACACACACACACACTAACAGGCACACACAAGTTCACACTCACAATATACTCATGCAGTCTTTTTAAGGCAGTCTCAAAAGACAATGAATGTTTACCACTCCCAATGAGCTGTGTCTCAGATTGTATCTGCCCTGGACAGCTTTGTCCTTGGAAGGGAAGGGTAAGGACAAATGTTGTGTCAGCTTTCCTTACTGTGTCTTAAACATCTGCTTTACTCTGGCAGAGTTTCAACTTGCTTCAACATACCGCATCCAACTGAAACCGCACACTTGGGTCACTCTTCCGTGTGCGGCAGGGAGACTGGATCAAGGTTCTCTGGTGGACCTTTCTGTTTAGGAACAGGCTCCATGGATGAAGAGCCATCTCCATGGCAAAACAGATGTTCCTTCCCATGCTTGTGAGTGACTGATTCCATCCCTCACCTCTTGATAAGCTTACACTTTCAGAGGGCACACTCTGTGATCTCAGCTTTCACCAATAACGCTGGGCAGATCTCGGGGCTGGAAAGAGTTTTCTTTAGGGATCTACCCACAGAGCCAGCCTGACCCACTGAGTCTCCTCATTAGCGAGGTGAGAGAGCCCCCCACGGCTGATGTTTGCTGATGAGGAGGCTGCGGCAGCTCCACAGCAATGGTGAGGAGTCAGGAGCTGGCCTCGTCCTCCGTCTCTAGGATTCTGGAGTGCCTCCCATGGACGCTGAGAAAGCCCTGGCTGGAGCACACATTTCCAGAAAATCCTGCAGCCACTTGTGGAATGTGATGAGGCATGGACCCATCACACTGTTCGGAAACACGACCATAGGCTGCTCTGGAGACTCGGTTACTTTTCAAGAGGGAAAAAATGATCACATTGATTTTAGTCACACTCAGAACTGTGAGAAAATACAAACAAGCCGCCAGTTGTCATGTTACTGACTAGCACCGCAGCTGATGATTCTGCTCTTAGGCCCGGCAGGGTTGAAGTACCCAGTCACACTTGGGGACCCTGCTTATGGGTGACATAAGAAGAGAGAAGCAGAGGAATCTGCTTTTGTGGGCAGAAAACATCTCTAACATGCTGTATTTACAGTTTCATTAGGGATAGTCTCCTGCCTCAGCAAAACTGGCTCTCAATAATACACTTTCCTGGCCCTTGATGCTATGGGGCAGGGATAATTAGAAAGCTATCCACCCCAACATCAAACAGTGGAACTTACAGCTGTAATCAGTGGCAGTGAGATTCACCTTCCTAGAAATAAGAGTTTTCTCTGCAGCCACAAATCTGTTTTAGGTAAACATCATTGACCACCCACATGTAGAGACGCTTTGTTTGGAAAACCGCTCCCCCCACCCTTTGTGATTTCATGGCAATGTACAGAGCTGGGGCTTTCCACTGAGAAATTCAATTGGACTTATTTTATTCAAGGCACTGGAGTCTGTGGTGGGTATGCTAGAGAGATGTCACAGTTTCCATAAATGGGATTATGTTTGAGTGGAAAGTTTTTTCAGTCACACCATATTACTGGGCCGAGACAACAAATCGTGTGCTTTTCCTAGAAGACGGAATGATTGTTAAATTTGTCCAGATTTTCCTATCCAAGGCTATGCATTCATTGTTCAATAACTGCTTTCCAAATGTCCTTTTAGTGGCTGCGCAGATTGATTTTAACTGTCTACTTGACACAACCAAGAATTACCAGGGACTAGAGTTTCAACTGAGGAATCCTGTAGATCAGGTTGGCCCGAGAGCATTGTCTCAGTTGTTAATTGAGGTATAAAGACACAGCCCATGGTGGGCAGTATTGTTCCTGTGTTTGCAACCCTGGTGTACACAAGAGTGCAGTGACCAGCTGACTAGAAGGTGATCACCACACACATGCCACGGCACACACATCTCCCCATGCACACACATGCAATACACACACAATAAGAATAAAGGGGTGAAATTTAGTATAGTTTTCCTCATTCAGTATGATATTCATTGTGGGCTTGCGATACATGACCTATAGCGCGTGCGTGTGTGTGTGTGTGTGTGTGTGTGTGTGTGTATGTGTGTGTGTGTGTGTGTGTGTGTAATATTTCTATTTTCGTTGGTTTCAAGGCATCATAAAATTTGATTATTAATTTCCTTCTTAACCCACCTGTTGCAGCCTTGGCTTGTTTAATTTCTATGTATTTGCAATTTTCAAAATCCTTCTTGATATTGATTCCTAATTTCAGTGTATTTTGCCTGGAGACGGTATTTATTATAAATTCATTCTTTTTTTTTTGTTTGTTTGTTTTTTGAGACAGAGTTTCTCTGCGTAGCTTTGCGCCTTACCTGGAGCTCACTTGGTAGCCCAGGCTGGCCTCGAACTCACAGAGATCCGCCTGGCTCTGCCTTCCGAGTGCTGGGATTAAAGGCGTGCGCCACCACCGCCCGGCTATAAATTCATTCTTAATAAAATCATTCTCACTTACTTTGTGGGCTACCATGCAATTTACATGTTGAGGAAATGTCTGCTGCTACAGAGGTGGATGCTGGGGTCTAATGTTGTGTTTCCTCCATTGAGTTCCAGTGTTGATGTTCCATCCATGGCAGACAGTGAGGTGTTGAGGTATCATACTGTTAGGCAAAAACGTTTCTCTGTTTTTAATCTCGCACTTCTTTATCCTTGATTGGGATGTGTATTAGTATTATGTCAACTTGACACAAGCTAGAGACATCAGAGAAGAGGGAGCCTCAGCTGAGAAAATATGTCCATAAGATCAGGCTGTAGGCAAGCCTATAGGGAATTTTCTTAATTGGTGATTCACTGGGGAGGCCCAGCCCATTGTGGATGGTGCTATCCCTAGGCTGATGGCCCTGGGTTCTATAAGAGAGCAGACTGAGTAAGCCATAGGGAACAAGTCAGTAAGCAGCAGTCTTCCATGGCCTCTACATCAGCTCCTGCCTCCAGGTTCCTGCCCTGCTTGAGTTCCTGTCCTGATTTCCTTCAGTGATGTACTATGATGTGGAAGTGTAAGCTGAATAAATCCTTTTCTCCCCAACTTGCTTTTGGTCATGGTGCTTCATTGCAGCAATAGAAACCCTAACTAAGACAGGTTACATGTAGTCAAAATTTCATCTTAATGAACCTACCAATTACCATTAAATAAGGAGATTTCTTGCCTCTATTATATTTTAAATCTATTGCCTCTAATGTATATATAAATTCTGTCTGCATGGAATACTTTTTTAAAGATTTGTTTTCAGTATTTTTATTAGTTATGTGTGCTGGGTGGGTGGATCAGTATGTGCACACATGTACAGTTGTTCCCAGGGATCAGAAGAGGACATCTTATCTCCCGGAGTTACAGGTGGTTGTGAAACAACCAGTAAGCGAGGTGGGAACTGTGGTGCCATGGAAGTGCTCTCATCTGCTAAGGCATCTCCCCACCCCTGCATGGGATATCTTTCTCCAACCTTTCACTTTTGATACACAAGTATCATTAGGAGGTTGGTCAATTTTCTTTTAAGGAGCAACACATAACTGAACTATTGTTTTTTATCATCAATTTAGGCATTTTGCTTCTTTTATATGATACTTTAAACCATTTAATTTTTAGCTATGCTCTAGAAGAGTGAAATATCCCACACAGGATCCTGTTTGAAAACTCCATCCCCAGCTGGTAGCCCTGTCACAGAACATTGTGGAACCTTTGAAATAGTAGGAATAGCTGGTGGGGGGCGAGCCACCAGGGGCTGGCCTTTGCAGCTTACATCTACCTCTGGTCCACGTCTGTCTCTTTACATCCTGGTCCAGATGCCAATTGAGGAACTGCGTCCCATGATGCTACCCCAATGGAATCAACCTGTACTTCCTCATGAGGATGGACTGAAATACCCTGAAACTCTAAGTCGAAACAAATCCCTCCTCCATTCACTTGCTTCTGTTAGGTACTTGATCACAGAGATGGGGAAAATTACCTGATGAAAAAAAAAAGATACTGAGTAGTGGGGATATGATGTGCTTGATAAGCTTGGCTCTGTGGTTCTTGGGCCTTTGGAAATGAGTTTGTGGGAGGGATGCAGAACAGTATAGAAATGCATACTAGAAAACCCTAGAATGATATATGCTAAATAACAAATTCTGATGGAAATCTGGGAGACCAAAATGTTAAGAGAAATGTTGGTAGTGAAGGTCCAGTTCATGAGTCAGATGGGAAAAGCACTCTGTTGAGAATTGGACTAGATATTATTTTGTTTTACATCCTTGAAAAAAAATGTAGTTGTTGTTGTTGTTTTCTCCTGTGTTCTAGAAGTCTGAGGGGGCTGATTTCAAAGTAATAAAATAATTTATTTGACTGAGTAAATTTCAAGGCAGCATAGCAATAGGGCTGTGGCATGGTTGTTACTCAGTGCTTTTAGTCAAATCTACTGTGAGAGGCCAGAGGAAAATGAGCTGCAAGATTTATTTTTTTTTAATGGAGTTTGGTTAAGAAGAGGATGTGACAGCATTTAAAACCTAGGACTAAGCAGGTGTCGACAAAAAAAAAAAAAAAAAAAAAAAGGTCTAGAATTTTTTAGAAATTGACTACATTAAAGAGAGTTGATTAAGTTGCTCTTGGACAGTGGAAGAGGTGCCTTAAGTCTAACACTGCATTCACAGAAAGGCTCCTGGGAGTGAAAATCAAAGCCTTTTCTTTAAAACAGAGTGCTTGAGAATACCATGCATATGCAGTCTCAAATAGGACTATCTAGGAAAGAGTTTTCTCTAGCTCATTTGCCCAGTGATCAGAAGCTGGTGCATTAATGGATCCAGTGCAACAGACTGAGGGCAGAAACTTGTACCTGATGTCCACAGGATTCTGATTTTGCTGAACCTAAGAGTTATGAGGCATAGAATTATAATGAAGTCCTGAGAAAACATAACACCATAAGAATGTGTATGGCTGCAGAATTCCCAGCATGAAGCTCCTGAGTTGCCCATGTGTGAAGCTGTGAAGATCAAGCCAAAATTGGAGTAGAGACTCAAGGATTTTTGGAGATGCTAGGACCATAGGATACTTGTCACAGAGAGATGTGGCTACCTCATGGAACTAAACTAGAGAGAGACCACATATACTACAGACGATAGGGATGTAGACAAGTGGCTTTACAAGTCATCAGACCTTGGATGAGGCTATCATGAGTCAAGGATGCTGGCATGAAGCTGCAGTATTCGGTGTAGACGATGCAGCATTTAGTCTTAATTCAGTGTTGTATTTTCTATCTTCCCACCACTCCCTTTACAATGATAATGTTTACTCTGCTGTAGGACTTTGGTCATTCGTAACTTTCTCTTTCTTATCTTTACAAGGGCTCATAGCTAAGTTTGCCTTGGGTCTTAGAACAGACTTTGTGGATCTTAAATGGTTTTCAGGTAGTTTTTTTTTTTTTTCTTTAAATGTGGACTTTTGAAGTTGGGTTGAATATGAATTTCCTCACAAAATGCCCATTTGTCTATGGAGAGCCAACAGTGTAAAGTTGCAGTTTGGATATAAAATATTCCCTATAAGCCCATGTGTAAATCGATGTTTCTTGTCCTAACCCCCTGGTCCCAAATAACCGACTCAGAGGCTTAATATTACTTATAAATGCTTGGCCAATAGCTCAGGTTTGTTACTAGCTAACTCTTACACTTAAATTAACCCATATTTCTATTTATGCTTTGCCACGTGGCTCTTAGCTTGATACCTCGTTTTCTACATGTCCTGCTTGCTCAGTGGCTGGCTGGTGTCTGCCTGACTCTGCCTTCCTTCTTCCCAGCATTCTCAGTTTGGCTTTCCTGCCTAACTTCCTGCCTAGCTACTGGCCTGTCAGCTTTTAATTAATCAGTGAGAGTAATACATATTCAGAATTTAAAAAAGGATTGTTCCACAGCACCCATGTGTTTGAATACTCGCTATCCAGATGCTGGTGCCCTTTGAGGACAATGTGTTGTATTTGGGATAGGAGGCATGGCTTATAGAGAGGGTCAAATGTTATACCCACTTCCAGTTCCAGGTCTGCCCTCAATGAACCGCTCCACCATCACTTCACCACCACAAGGCACTGACATTGCCCGAAACCATAGCCAAAGAGCATCCTTCCTCCTTGTTTCTGTGGTGTCTGGTCACAGCGATGGAAACCGTCACTCACACACACAATCACCGTCACTGCATCTATTTTGTTTTCCATTTTTATTTATTTATACTTGTATTTATTATTCTATCCACATATATTTATAGTTATTTATCTTTCATGTTTTCTAATTTTATTCTAATTATCTATCTCATTCTTCAATAGTATTGTGTGATGCTCAAGTTATTTCTTTGCTAGTAGTTTGTTTTCATTCGCTTATTATCTTTGAAGCTCCCATTATAGATTTTTGCTTTGTAGCCATGATGAAGTTGAAAAAACTCTTTTTGTTATAAGAAACTTCTTCAAATTTACAGAAAATGAATACTGATTGTAAAGAAGAGGAAGAAAAAAAGATAAAAATTAAAAACAATTATGTGTGTATATAATTAAATCTCTCCCCTTATACTTCTTTCCTCCCCCAAATTGGAGTTTGTGGTTTCTCATTTTTTGATTTCATATCTCTTAATATTATCATTGTTTTGCTTTTATATCTCCACACTAAAGTACAAATGATCCATGCCCTGAGTTCACACCTTGAGTGTATTCTAAATCTGGATCACTACTCTATCAGTCCTTTCTTCGGTACTTTGCTTTTGATTACTTTTATGCTAAATCAGGTACCACAGCCTCTCCTCTGATTTGCTTCACTAATGTGAAGCCTGTTTGATGTGGGGGTAACTGTTCAAAGTGATGTTTCTGTGGGGAGATGATCACAGGGTGGTCTTAGCTGCCACTCTGTTTGGCTTCCCCTTTGTATTATTAATGACATTAAGGCATATCTACTCAAATTCATTATCATTCTGAAGCCACAGAAATGTCCAACCCAGAGCAATGGTTGAGTAAATTATTTATCAGCAATATGAAAGCACAATAAGTAGATATTTAAAACACTGTTAGAAAAAGTCAAATAGAAATTTAAAATAGTTGTTAGATAATAAAAATGGAAGTGGAAGCCATAAAAATGTGCCTATTATGTATTTGTATCTGTTCATAACATTGTGTGAAATGACTGCTTGAAATGAGAAAGAAAATAGCTAAAATAGTAACAAGGGAAGTAGGTTTTAGAACTCATATTTTTCCAAATTTTTTACAATACAAATTTCAATTCAAATGCAAACCATTTTATGAAATCCATCTATCTACTGAGAATAACCAGTAAATCAGCACAAGTTTAGACAAAAGGTCTGTCAGGAAGAGTCATTGTCTACTTTTTTTTCCCCTTGGTTTTCCCAATGGCCTGTTTTGGCTCAGAACTGGTATTTCAGAATATACAAAACACAGTAGGCTTTGCAATGAAAGAAACATTGATGGCTGACTTGCATTGGAATGTGACTTAGAGACTGTCTTTGTTTATGCTCTTATTGTTGTGTAAATATCCCTACAAAACAACTCAGGGGAGAAAGGATTTACTTTAGCTCACAGTTCTGGAGGGATCCAGCCAGTTAGAGCAGGGAAGGCATGATGCAAGGAACAGAAGGATGGTTGGTCACATTGCATGCCCAATCAGAAAGCAGAGAGTGAACAGGAAGGCCCACCCCTCATGACTCACTTCCTCTAACAAGGCTCTACCTCAGAAGAGGTATTTCACAACCTTCCCAAAGGACAGCACCAGCTGGGGACCATGTGTTCAGTCACAAGAGGCTATAGAGACACTTCACATTCAAACCACAATAGACGTATACCTCAAAAATATCAACACTATCCCTTTGCTGTCTCTGTCTACCTATCATCACCAAGTTCTACTTCTTGATTATCAGGAACAAATAATTCACATTTCTTGAGTGTTAACTATGTTCCTGACACATAACTTGAGTCATTGCATTAAATCTTTGTCTATGAAGAAATCAGTAAAATATTTTGTGTGGAATGGCAGAGCCGGGACATGTCCAGGGCATCTCTGTCCACTGCTCTCTTTCAGTCACCATCACTTTTTCTGTTACCTTGTCTGTCTCTCACACAGAGCTCCTGGCACTGTCCCCACTTCCTGTCATCATCACTTATTACTACATCAACTTATTTGGATTTTTATACACAGTACCTTCCCCCTGTTTTTATATGTTTAGGAAATATGAGGAGTTTTTATAGTTTGAAGATTTTTGAAGAGTTATTCATCAAATGCAGGAGGGGGAGCATATTTGTTTTAGGAATTTCAAGAATTTTTTAAATAATCACAGTTGGGAGAGTAAGAAATGTAGCACTCTCTGCTCTTCTCTGGGCTCCGTTCTCTGGAGAGACACCTGCTGTGGGTCTCTGGGGAAACAATGCTGTCAATTCCTATAGAGAAGCCACTTAGCATCTTTCAGCAGGGTCAAGGCCATAGTCTTTGAACTGGTCTATCAGGTGCCCTGCTCTGTCAGCATTTTCCCTTCTAATCTCTACTCCAGCTGTGACCCATTTCTAATCCATCTTGCCTTCTAACAGCCAACTCAAGCCTTGCTCTCTGGACTAGGTCAGGCTCTTTCCCACAGCTCCGTCTGCACATCCAGCAGAAGCATGGTTTTCTGTGGAGGGGGAGCACCCAGACCCCTGTTCCTCTAAAGATCTCGCCTCTTCCTCAAGTCTCTCGGGGGCAGTGGTGTCTCCTCTAGCCTGGGAAGCTTTGGGAACATGACCAGAGACCTCTGCCTCTTGGACCCAGCCTTGGAAATTATGGACAAGCCATGCTCAGTAAGCACTTGTGGGATTTGAGTCTTGACCACCAGTGAATCGGCCTTGCTCAGTCAACTCAAGTGAACAGAGGAAAATATGTTTACTTTACAGACTAGGAGGAAGTCCAGAGCTTAAAGGAAGCAGTGGATGCCAGCCATAACTGGGGAGGGGTGGCCTCCCACAGGAGGCTCTTGATCTGTTCTCAACTCAGTTCTCCCCCACCATCCTCCACACTCTACTTGCTCTCTCCAAGCCTCCTGTCACTGGATTTCATTTTCTCCTACTAGGAATATGTGGCAGTCACCATTTCAGCCCCAAACTTCACATATCCTGTATTCTTTTAAACTTCTGAAACAAAATATGGCCCTATTTCTCAATTCCTGTCCTCTAAATTCCTACATCTTCCTTTAATTGGTATTTTTGAAGTCAGATGACCAAGTCAAAGCCAATACGATAGCCAAGATAGAGTGAGATTCTCTCACTGTGGGGAGGATCCTGTAACTATAAAGATTCAAGGTCAAGGAATCAGCTACTGGTAATGGTGTCATTGAGGAATCACAAAGATGTTCTGACCATATTCACAGAGACCACACACACACACACACACACACACACACACACACACACACACCACATACACACCACAAGTGCACACCCACCTTGTACATACAAATACACAGACACAGAACACACAGCTGCCCACAACACAGATGCCCAAACATGCAAGTGTACACATACCACATTCACACACATCTTCTGCCTTCTGACAGTAGTTCTGCAAAATTATTTGTAAAGTCATAACTGCGTTACATTTGAGCACATATTTGTCAATGTATACTTCATTAGTGAGGAAATTCATATTAACAAAAGTGGCCACTGTCCTAAGAAAAGTAGTCCAGGCTTCCTTTACCCTCAGAGAGCAAAATGCATTTCAGTCACTGTGGTTCAAATGCTGGCTGAGGTTAACACACTCCGTCATCTTAACCACACGTTCAATGGTGTTTGCTTTAATGAGGAGCCCCGGCTCACCTTCTCTGCAGCACTTGATCCTGCATTTGGGGGACAGGAGGTCACACAGCATGTCTACGCCCTCAGTTTTGCTTCATACTCACAGTGGCAGGCCAGAGAGGGAAGATAAATGATGAGCCTTCTCTTAATGGTTCGCCTGGGTTTGCTCGCTGCCCGCTCTCAGCTTGGGGCTCTGCTGTGTGTGTGTTTCCGTCAGGCAAAGTGGGGTGGCGGGAGCACCTCCCCAAACATCAGCGACACTGTGACCTGTCCACAGAATGATGTGGTGTAAAAGCAGGTAGAGAGGTAAAGCCACAGCCTGGAGACTACGGTGACCCAATGCCATGGTGAGCTCTCTGCTCCTGGCTGCCTTCTGAGAACCAATTCAGACCAGCCTCGTCCCTGTGCTCCTCTTCCTATAAAGTAAGCAAAGGAAATGTAGTGCCTGGGCTCGCCCAGAGGCTGAGTGGCTGCCATGAGAACCTGTGTCAGATGTGTGCAGGTTGAAGGGACTTCCCCCAGCATCCCTAGCAACCCTACTTTAACACCCCAGTGCTAGCAACCTGCAGCGTGGAGCTTCAGCAGCTCCCACTTTATGCTATCCTGTGTCTTCATCTTGCCCTTGATCTCCACCCCTCTCCTCCGGCTCCTTGTGTCCTCTTCTCTATGCCTCCCCTATGACTCCTTCTTTTCCTCCTTTTATAATCACTCCTGCCGTTTTGCTATCTCGAACTCGGAACTTTATGACCTCACCTTCCGCTGCCTCCGCCTGAGCAAACCCCTCCTGGGCCAGAAATCTGGAAATCCAAGCACACAGATGCTGTGTTTGCCAATGAGAACAACCGTGAGGGAAGCTCTGACCCACTGTGTGCTGGGCAGTGGCTCTTGACTCAGGCTCTTCAGCTATGTTTCCACACTTGCGGTCATGATACACGGGTGGTCCATGATGTCAACCATGAACACTTGGCATTTGCTTTTAAATAAAACAGAAAATGATCTAAAAGGGGGGTAGACTATCTGATTATGGTACCCATATCTGAGTATATTTTCCCATAGGTCCAGGACATCCATATCGGTAACTCAAGTGTCAGAGGATTCTCACATTCTCTGGATACTGGACTTATGCTCAACTGGTTTTTCAGGTCTGAAAAGTGAATGTGAATTGTTTTACTACCAGAATTTTTTTCAGCATTAAAAAGTCCTGAGAAGGACAGAGACTACTCCTCAGAAAATAGCCATCCTGAAAAGGGAACTCAAATCAATAGCATAAAAGAGCAATCGAGTGTAGAACCCTGATTCTCTGAGCATGAATGGGAGGGTGATCACAGCAACCCTGTGCCAGAGCAAAGGAACCCTGGAGGTCAGGAGGGTGTGTCTTCACTCATAGGGCCTCCGGGGACATGGACAATCCTGGAAAAGCTGCTCTCGTGAGCAGAGCTGACCTGGGAAGCCTGGAGTGGTCCTCACACAAGGTAGAGATGGGAGAACCAGAGGCAGAGTGGAATTCAACGTTTCTATAGTCAATGTTTGCGAGAAAGGACCAGCTGTTTCCTTACAGAGGCAACCCTCGGGGGACATGAGAGGCTCCTTGTGGCCTGTGGCTCCATAGCTCTTCTCAATGCCATAGACATGTTTTAAATACCATCTTCTCTCTAGCAGAGGTTTGCAGGTCATGTCTTTATGGGAATAAGTTTTAGACTTTCCTTTTTCATCATTGTAGATGTAGTAACAACTCAGAAAGATATACATCTGAGCACCATAAGAACAATGTGATACTTGACATTTAAAAAGCAACTTTTCAGGCCTTTAATATTTATGTTCTTATTTATTCTTCATAAATTCAAGCATGCTCACAATATAGACCATCTCTACTCCCCCACTCCCCAGCTCCATCTCCCTATAGGCCCCTCCTTATTTCATCTCCCCTTGAAACTCATGTCTTCTTTATTTTTACATGGCCCATTGAGTACAATGAGTGTTACCTGTGTATGCATCACTTGTGAGTCCATCCAATGGGACATGGAGAAACCTACCAGAGAACACACCCCTAAAGAGAACAGGCTTCTTCAATAGTCATCATCAGCCATCATCTTCAACTAGGGACCGCATGAGACCTTGTGAGCCTCTCCTCATCCATGCCTGAATGTTGATGGCTAGATCTTGTGTAGGCAACCAGAGCTTCTGTGGGTTCATGGGTGCAATGGTGCTGTAGTGTCCAGAAGACACTGTTTCACAGGCTTGGTCCTCTGGCTCTTACAGTCCATCTACTCCCCTCTTCTGTGATGGTTGCCAAGCCTTGAGTGGAGTGATGTGATATTGATGTCACATTGAAGGCTTAGCATGCTTATTCTCTCCACTTGGACCAGTTGAAAGTCGGATGCATTTTAAAGTCATGACCTTGAGATAGGCAAAGACTCCAGAAGACCAGGAAGGACCTGATAGCCTTCCTCACTAAGATGCCATTGTGGTGGAAGCAGCAGGGCCAGAGACACATAGGGAATGTCATGGGGAAGTAGGGCACAAAGTGATGTAATTGCAGACAGAACAGGGACTGCAGTGCCAGGGACAACATTGATGTGTGTGCTGTGAACAAATTCACCAGAGACAGCAGGCTGAAATAGAGGTTTTTTAGATACAGTGTGGAAGAATCTCTGCAAAGGGGCAAGAGAGATAGCCTTTCTGCACAGATTCGCCTAAAGGGCTGCTTTCTTGGGGCAGGGGCAGTTAGGTGTTCCAATGTCATCTTGGAATCACTGCAGCTGGGACTTTTCCTTCTTAACTGCAGCCTGGTGTCGGGTCAGAAATGATTCATCACAGCCACTGCCCACTCCTGGAGTCCACATTTTGAAGCTAGGGCTTGTTACTGTTAAGGATTCCTGGTGAGACACTGCTCCTCCTTGGAGGCATCAGTCACCTTGATGTGAACTCATCCCCACTCTGAGAAGAAACAGCCTCATGCTGAGGCTAGAATAACCTCTATTGGGGCTGCATGCCCAGGAATGCTGGCCACCTCTAAAAAAAGAAAGAATCAGATCCCCCACTCCATGGCCAGCCTCTAGGAACACCACCATGCCAATGGTTCCTTGACTCTGGCTTCTAACTTCCAGTCTATGAATCCCAGCTTCGTGTATCACAAGCCCTAAGTATATTCTGTCCTGTAACAGAAACAGTAAGAAACATGTAATGCACCCACTCAATGAAAACCCTTTAGTCATAAGCAGGGAGGGCAAAGAAGAGACCTGACTGACAGTCCTGCAGACAGACACCTGTGGGTGCTCTCTCAGTTCTTTCCATGCCTGTCTCCATTATTGCAGCCTGAAGGTTAGTGGCCTGAAGCCTGGGATCTGGCAGCAGAAAGTTTCAGAGGACTAAGACCCAGTAACTCTTAGTCTTTCCTACACTAACAAGGAAGGTTCCCATAGGGTGTCTTCTAAGTCATATACATGCAGATATCTCTAACTTCTTTTGTTAAATACTCAGATGTCTTTTACATCCCCTGAGGGGACCCAAACTCAAAAACATCCTAGAAATCCATTCATTGTAGTCTTTTTTTTTTTTTTGCAATATCACAAACAAATGTCCCAAGCAAAAATGACCATAATCCCCTAGAGTGAATCCCTATACCCCCGCCATCCACAACACCTACAAAGTAGACTTTGAATCCCCTGACCTGTGGTCTGATAATCTACAGAACTATGAACTAAGAAAAAGGCTCTTATTTGAAGTCATCAAGTACCAGGATGCTTTGTTACACAGCCAAAGCTCACTGATACACTCTATCAATCCCACTTCATCTCTTTCTCTCTCTGAGTTTTCCAGGGTTGTTCCTTCCTAGAAGACTTTCTGCAATCCTTTCCTCTTTCAGTTCAGCCTGATCAATCTTTGTTGCGGTGCTCCTGTGAAAGTCACACTCACTTGAGTGCCCACAATTCTGTTCCCTCCACCTTCCTCCCTACCATTGCCCTGGCTGCCCAGTGTTTTTCCTATATTCACGCAGAATCTCTCCTCTCTTACACGGACAGAGGAACATGCTCAGAGCATCACCACTGCACACTGGAGCTTTAACTTGGCTCTGGGACACTATAGAACTTCACAGATGCCCTGAAGGACCGTGACCATGAGAGAAAGATGGAGCTGATACATGAAATGATTATATATGAAAACTCTAGGATGCAAGGTCAAGGTAAAGAAGGAAGCAGGTTCTTGTATGATGGAGAAGAGAAAAAATGGGGGTCGGGTGCTGTCCTAAGACACCAGGCTTCTGGGCTTTGCTGCTTTCATGATTTCAGCTAAACTGCCTTTGTCCTTCAACCATTTCATTTTCCTGATGCTTGTTCTTTGGACAATGATTCCAAAAACCCTACCGAATCCAGCAGGACTAAGAACTCAAAAAGTAGACTCTCCTCTCTTGTTCCTCAGTCAACTCTTCCCTCTCTCACACTCAGGCTGAGATTGCCTTTACGGATTAACAGGGCAAGGGCAGAGGCACAGCCTAGAAGCTTGTGAGCCCAGGCTCACAGAAACCAGCTCACTGATGCTCTACATTTCCTCCAGCGTCTGCTGGAGAACGGGCTCCTCTCCAGGTGGTACCAATAACGGGATAAAAGCCCAGAGACATAAAAGCTGCCTGGAGGGGAAAGAGAGGAAGGGGCTGGGGGATGCCCTCATCCAGTGTTAACCATACCCGCATCAATCAGACCCGAGCATCTCAAATTGGTCCTGCCTGCTCTTCCAGGAACATGAAGGGGAGCCGCAAGCTGTAGATCTTTAAAGCAGGACAAGCCCCTTTAATCAAGTGGCCTGGCTGGGGTGAGGGGATGTGGGATCTGAATAGGGCTGTGCCTTGGGATGGATGACACACTGAGCCGCTATGGAGTCCTCTTTGCTTTCCTCTGTTAGACTATAAGGTAGTTGAAGGCATGGGCATCTCTGTCAGCTCTGCCTTTACAGGAAATATTTCTACCATGCTAGGTCAGTGATCTAGACTGTGAAACATAATAAATAAGAAGACAACCTACAGGGTGAAATCATGAGGGATAAGAGAGGATGATACTATGGTGACAGTTTGAAGAAGTAGAATATGTACTAAAGGGGTTGGGCAGGGTAAGTCAAAGCTGAGAAAGGGAAGGATACCCCTAAGTCCCACCAGGAAAGGAACACTCTTACAGTACATCTGAGGTATGAGGAATGCCAAGCTGAGCTAGGGGAGTTCGAACCAAAACAGGAAACAAAACCAGGAAGGATTGGCTGTTGAGTAGTGGGCTGAGCAGGTATACCAGATGGATTAAAGAACCTAAAAAACCTAATCCCAAAAGACTAGTTAGTACCTGGGTGGTTTGAGTTCAAGATCAGAAGCACATTGTGTCTGATTTGGGAAAGCCAAACTGTTCAGACTGCTTTCAAACACCGGTCTCTGCCTGCCATTTTCCCAGGCTAACAAGGTCATATGAGTCCTGACCATTCCTCCAAGGTCCCTCATTCTAAGAAGACCCAGACCAGATCAATTGATTACAATGCACATTACTGTACCAAGCATTTTACATTGATTCTGAGGAATTTGCTTCCTTGTGCTTGCAAAGCAAACACTATGAACTGAGACATTTTCCTAGCTTCTGTTGACTTTCCAGAGATCCCACCTTTAAACACTGAATTTGGATGACTCCATTTTCCTCGTGTTTCACAACGAGGATAAATTTTAACCCATAAACATTGAGGAATGTTAAACCATATCCAGACAGTGATCATCAATGTCTCACTGGGATTCTACCAGATTTGCAAGGTCTTGTGGACATTGTCTCCTCTGTATCCAGCCCTTAAGGTAGCTTCATTCTTGGAAGAACTGGCCACTCCCCAGGGAGAGGGAGAAAGAAGAGGAAAGGAAGGATGTAGAGAGTACAGGGCTCATGTTGTCTCTGTATGCCCATCACCTCAGCTGATGCATCTCAAGCTAGGGAAGTGACTGGGCTCCAACTAGGAGGGAAGAGTCACAAAGCCAGAAGAGATATTCCAACAATTCAAAAGAAGGATGGATAAGGAAGACCTGGTTCAACAGAGAGGCAAGGAAATATGCAAATGAATGAGGTTCCTTCCTGCTCATACCCAACCCAATCCACCTCATTTGCAAATCCCAGTATGTAAATCAAGTAGACACTGCCACCTCCATGATCCAGAGGAGAAAGCCAAAGCTCAGAAAGGGCAAGTGACTCTCCCAAGGCTTCAGAGATCTACACATGAGACCTGCAGCTCTGCTCCAGACCGATGGACCTCCAGAGCTTGCACTGATGACCATCCTGCCTCATCTCTGACAGGGGTCATAAGGAACAAATACAGCACAATTCACAAGGGCACAAGTCAGTTTCTGTTTTGTATAATACAGAGTACAATCTGTGTAGCATCATGTCTCCTCCTGAGTGAGCACAGCCCTAGTGGTTATGAAGTGATACATAGGGTGCCGCCCCACTTTAATGACTCTATTTCCATGGGGCATATTATTTATAGACACAGAGATGGCACCTTTGCAAACCCATTAGAAGGTGGTGAGAGCAAGAAAGTACCCTCCACTCTCCAGTGAGGATGGGATTCTAATTACTCAGGAACTTGCCACCGTCCTCACTATGAAAGTAAGCTTAATAAATAACACCCGTATGAAAACGGGACCTGATATAAATTGCAGCTTCCTCCACACAAATAGACGGTTGGCCAATGGAGAGCTTCTGGCATTTGGCAAGACAGTAGCAGCCTGGGAGTTTGGAGGTCTCACTCCCCAACAATGACCAACCCTCATTCCTCACTGCACACTTCTGAGAAACAATTAACATTTTTACTTAAGCTATCAGTGCTAAAGAAGAGATGTCACAAAGGGAATAACAGCCTTGTGAAATCACATGGGAGCTGGGGGTGAATCAATGGGCACTTAGCATATCCTTGGGTGCCAATTTCTGTGTTAATGTCTTTCCCCAGAAATAATTCTGAGAGCCCAAGATGGAAGCTGAGCTTCAAAGGTAACATTGCATAAATAACTCTTGAATTCATGAAATCAAAAGAAATGCTAGTTATGGGACCAAAGAGGCAACAATTTGGGTTTGTTAGGAAAATACAATTTTCAGTTTTTTGAAGGAAAGCTAGGGGGGTCCTGCCGGTGTAGGGTTTAGATCTACAAGATTCGTCCTTGTTTCTGGGAAAGCCAAGGGGGAAAGTGATGATTCAACACCCAGTCTTATTGCTCAGAAGGCAGCAAGGCCAGGCCAAAACAGCAGCAGGAGAATTTGGGGAAGCTGAACTACAAGGAAAAGGGAAGTCCCCTGAACACAGAAAAACAAACACATGCAAGCCAAAGCCCAGATGTGTTTTGAAGTAGAGGCTTTGGGGACTCTCTCAGTTGTCATCTGCAGCCCTGGCCAGAGAGGACAGGCTGAGTCAGAAAGAGATGAGCAGCTTTACCTTCTGCAGAATGCTAGATTAATCGTTCATACCTGTGCTTTGTGGCTGTGAGCAGATGTGTTCATCCATTCGTTCATTTGATTCCAAATCCCACAATGGGGACATGAGCATCACTACTGTCCCATGTCCCCATTCACTACACTCAGACCTGTGACACTGTGTATATGACATCACTTGAACCTCTTCTACACTCTTCTCTCCCTGTCCCATAGAGTGCCTGAGGGCCTTGACCACCACTACAGCAACAGACCTGAGACAAGGCTGTTCAAGTCACATGATCCCAGATCCAAACTTCTACAACCTTTATTCACTCAAAGGTGGAAACGCCTCAGCTCTGCCAGGTGGTTCTCAGGTCAGGCATGTGGATTCAGAATCTCATGCTGGGCCTGGGCTCTAACATTTCAGCCATGTGACTTTAAAGACTCACCAGGATGCAACTTCTAATTTTTCCAATGGAGACTCTAGAGTCCCCAACTGGAAGGCTGACTGTGAGCATTGGGTGGTAATGACATGAACACATGTGGACACTCTTTGGTCCTTGTAGCTGGAGACACAATAAGACCCTTTCCTAGCTAACCTCAGCTATCAAGATGACACAGCCCAGAGGCATTTGAGTGAGTCTCCATTGGGAAACTTCCCAGATCAGATTAGCCTGTGGCCATATCCTAAGAGAGTGTGTCTTGTCCATAGATTGATATAGAAGAGTCCAGCACACTGTGTGTGGCACCATCCCTAGGCAGGTAGCCCTAAGCATATAATAAATCTAGCTAAATATGAGTGGGAGAGAAAACCTGGGGACTAGCCAGTAAGCAGCATTTCTCCATGGGCTCTGCTTCAGTCCTGCCTCTAGGTTCCTGTCATGTTACTGTCCTGATTTCCCTTAGTGATGAACTGTGACCTGGAAGTGTAAGCTGAAATCAATGCTTTTTTTTTTGTTTTGTTTTGTTTTGTTTTGTTTTGTTTTGTTTTGTTTTGTTTTGTTTTGTTTTTCGAGACAGAGTTTCTCTGTAGCTTTGGAGCCTGTCCTGGAACTCACTCTGTAGCCCAGGCTGGCCTCGAACTCACAGAGATCTGCCTGCTTCTGCCTCTGCCTCCCAAGTGCTGGGATTAAAGGTGTGTGCCACCACCGCCCAGATTGAAATCAATGCTTTGCTCCCCAAGTTGCTTTCTGTTCAGAATATTTTACACAGCAACAGAAAAGTCAACTAGAGCATCAGTAAATAAACATGAGTAGCTGTCACTGCCTAACAGAATTCAAGTGGCGCTGTGTAAGGTGTAACTTCTTGTCAAGGGCAGGCCTTGAGCCATGTGAGTGATCAGGACTATGCATGTGGCTCTCTGACGGAACTCCAAAAGAGTGGATACAGGGTGGCATTATGGTGGGAAGCCTGACTGTGAAGCTTCAGAAAACATTTGGGACTTCGGGTCCTCAACACCTCTTTGCTGACTACGGTCACCCTATACAGTTTCTCATTTGCCCATTCAAGCCCTAGTATCTAGACACTGGAAAGTCATCAACACACTTCACAGGGTGTTCTCAAGTCCTGAGAGTTACCATGAGAGAGATCTCCTTCTAACCATCCCCCCTTTCCCTTGTTGGGGCACAGGATCTGGGGATGAAGTACACCCCCTACTGGCTGCCACCTGAGTGTCGGTTCAGTTCTGCCTGGGAATCTCAGTGGCGAGATATGTGCAGGTGGTTGTTGGTCCCTGGGGAGGCCAGGCCTCCCTGTTTTCTCTTCATCTTCCCTGGCTTTCCTCTGACTCACTTCTGTCACAGCCAAGAGGCCAAGTGTTGAGAGGTTGTTTAAAGCCTACATCCAATACAGGAACCTTATAATTATCTCAAGTGGTCACTTGATCTACGTGGGAAAGCTTGGCCTCCCCTTGGCTCCCAGGCACTAGGAAACTGTAAATGAGGCTGACCTACCACACATAGGAATAACTGCCATATGGCACGGAATGCCTGCTGGTCACCAGGCATTTCCCACACACCATGTCATTAGTCTCTGGGGCAGCACTTGAGGGAGGCCTCACATGCTCTGTGCCCCAAATGAAGGAATCGCTAAACTCAAGGGATTTGCTTGAATTCTCAAGAGCTTAGAGGCAGCAGAGCTGGGGTAGATCTAGGCAAATGTGTCTGGCTTGGGATCATGAGTTCTGTCCACTCTGCTCCATGGAAAATCAATTTGATGTCATCAAAGAACAGGTAGGAAATAGTAACAGTTTGTCTGCAACACTGGAAGCCAAGAGCTTCAGTTCCATAAAGACTCTTCTCAAAGCCTCAAAGATGCTCTAGATGTTTCTAGTGGACCTTTCTCTTCTTCTGATAAAATCCAACAGGTTTTCACTAGGTCCTGCCATGCCACAAGAAATGTATGAAGTACCTAGCTAACACACCATGTTAAATATCTGTATTTAGAACACTGTCTATCTTAATCACTTTATTATTGCTGTGATAAAATGACGCTACCAAAACAACCTAAAGGGGGAAAGGCTTATTTTGGCTTATAGTTCCAGAGAGATACAGTCCACCACAGCCAGGAAGACATGGGTTGGGGGTGGCACGGTGGCAGGACCAAGGGACTGTGTTGTGTATGCACATTGTAGCCATACTCAAGAAGCAGATATGGAAGTAGAGTGAACTCTAAAACCTCAAGGCCCCTCCCCCAGTGCCTCACTTCCTTCAGTAAGTCTCCACCTAGTCAAGGTTCCACAAACATCCCAAATAGCACCACCAAAGGAGGACCAAATATTCAAGCACATGAGCCCATGGGGGACACTTTACATGCCCACCACAACGGTGTTCTGCTGCCATTCATAATACTGACTGTAGGACCCTAGGTAACTGTCCAAATTTGCTTTCCTCTTGATGAGATAAAATAATATAACCAAAAGCAATTTTTGGAAGAAAAGATTTATTTGGCTTACTGGTTATAATTTATCATTGAAGAAAGACAACAGAAACCATAGGATTACGCTGCTTCAGATTATCCCCTCTGGCTTGCTCAGTTACCTTCCTCAAGCAATCCAGGCCCACCTACCTAGGGATGGTATCACCCACAGTGGACTCAGCCTTCCTTCCACAAGCAGCAATTAAGAAAATGCCCTATAGATATGCACAAAGGCCAATCCAACAGAGGCAATGCCTCAGTTGAAATCCTCTCTTCCCAGGTGTGTCAAATTGACAAGTGACGTGAGGTAGGACATGGATGCTAGTGATCTAGCATCTCTCAGCCCTCTTTCTTATCTGCGCTGCAAAATCTAAGGCGTCTGAGTGCAAATCATGGGCGGCTCACCCTCGTGGTCCTAGCACATGAGAAACAGGGACAGGAACATCGCTGCAAGTTCCCAGCCAGACATGCGATGTGGTAAGACACTATCTTAAAAACAAACAAAACAACAACCACAACAGAAAGACCTGAGGTGAACAGGAAATGTCAGCCTGGTGTGTAGCCTGGAATAGTCACGGAAAGCTGGTGTTAACGGTTGGTGTGGCTTACAACACTGTCTTTGCTTAAGCCCCAGGATCTCCCCACCCTGCAGCCTTGCCTTCCATTCCCACAAGCTTGAGGATCCACTTAGCTTGCTTCTTCTCACCCCTTAAGCTGCTGTAAGGCCCCTGGGCTTCCTCCATTCACTGTGTCTTCTTTCTCGGCTCGCTATTTCTCTGCAAATAAAACCAAGATGCCTCAGATGTTAAGGACTCCCCTGACCTCTTAGATGAGGGTACAAGAAGAGGCTGAAAGTATTTTGAAGAGGAAGTACAACATCCATTTGTGACTTCTGAGTCTCCTTCCTGTGGTGGCCCAGGGCATTCATTTTCCCCAATACCAATTGTATTGTTCTTACATTGTTAAACCTGGCTTGAACCTTTCTTCTTTCTGATAATTTTAAAATTTAGGCACATAGATTGTTTTTATCATGCTAGAATCTATCCATCCTCACCACAGCACACTAAACAAAATTTTAGGGTTCTGTATTTTTAGATCCTTACTTAGGTCTGACAACTCCTTCTAAATGTTTCTGGGGGAAATTCATATTCATGTTTCAAAAAATTCATGGCATGTCAGGAATAGAATAGAGAAAAAAAGATGAGGTATAATGAGTCAAAAGTTAGCTGCCAACGTGCCTGAGAATCTAAGTCCACCTTTTTACTTCAACAGATTGTATTAGAATAGCTGGTTCTAAGTACAGGTTAAAGGTCAGATCCTTACCTCAACTGTGTACATAGAAACAAATGCTCCTGGCTTAGAATAAAGGGAAAATGTCTAACGATTATAGTCATGATTTTCTTGAGAGATTCCAAAAGCCAGACACAAACAGAAAGCCAACAATAGAAAGAAAAACCTACCAACAATAGAAAGAAAAACCTATCTGAAATTATCCTAATAAGTATGAAAAAGCCATGTGGTCATCTAATAACTCCACAGGCAGGTTCTGTAGAAGTTGTCTGTTTCAACCTCCTTACTCTATACTGAAGAAAACTGGCTAGCCACCATTAATTTCAGAAGACATGGGTAGACTGCACACATTCATGTAGGAAATGTCTTTGCAAGTACTTCGGGCCATGTGTAAGCATACCCTGTACATAGTTGTGTCAGAGGCAGAGCCATGAGCCAGAGGGAGCTCACAGATCATGGGGGCAAGTGGATCTAATAGAAGGATGGAAAATTACACTGAAAACCTCAAGAATTGTGGGAAGGGAGGCCCGGAGCGACTGGTGGGTGGTACCAGCCTGAATCCCTGGCCTTGGAGAATGAGCAGAGGTGAGGCAGGAAAGATGATGGTGCATTTGAATGTAATGACATGCCCCAGGTTTACATTTAGAGGTTGAAGGCAGATGGCAGGATCTATGTCAGCAGCCATTGCAATTGTCCATTTTACTATATATTACAATGGGTTGAATTGTATCCCCCCCAATACATATAGAAACCCCAGCCCCTAGTAGTTCCACTTCTCAATGTTGTCACAACATACCCGTCATAAGTGATTGAAGGAAGGAATGTTTATTTTGGTGCACGGTTTCCAGGAGAGCAGTTTATTGTGGCAGGAAACCATGGCGGAGTGGCCTCCCTGCAGGTGGCAAGCACACGTGGCTACTGACTGCTTCTCAACCTTGCTTGGATCAGAGAGCTTGGCCAGAGCCAGAGAGGATGCAGCCTTCAAGGCTCACCCACAGTGACTCACATCCTCTAGTTAGTTCTCATGTTCCTAATGTTTAACAATGATCCAAAAACAGCATCATAAACTGGGGACCAAGTGTTCAAACACATGAAGCCACAGACAACACCTCATGTTTAAACCATAGCATCCCTAGTACCTCAAAATATGGTCTTGAAAATAAGACTGTATAGAGGTAAATCGAGTTGAATTGAGTCATTAGGAGGGATACTCTCCTAGTGCCATTGAGGATCTTCTTTTAATTGGATGTTTTTATATTTATTTATGATTTTATGTGTATGAATGTTTTGTTCAAAAATATGTACATACACTGTATGCATGCCTGGTTCCCTCAGGTACCAGAAGAGGGTGTTGGATCCCCTGGGTCTAGAGTTACAGATAGCAGTGAGCTGCCACGTGAGTACTGGGAATTGAGCATGGGCCATCTGAAAAAGCAGCCAACACTCTTAAAATGGGGGTGTTTGGACACAAGCACTGACACACAGAGGGATTCCAATGGGGGACACAAGATTGGGGTGATGCAGGTACAGTCCAGGGAGGAAAAATCTACCAGAAGCTGGGAGGGACTCCTGGAGCAAAGTTCTCCACTAGACACTGCAGAGGGAGCCCAGCCTTGATCTTGAACTCCAGCCTCTACAGGCGTGAGAGTACGCATTTCTCCATTTGCAGTAGACCCCAGCAACCAAGTGCTAGTGTATGCTGACCTTCTGTGAAGACCTTCCTTGGATTGGCAATGTCAATATGAACTAGACAGTGCTGGCCTCCTCCTCAGAAGAAATTACTTGGGGCCTGGGAAGACGGCTCAGTTGGGAAAGTGCAAGCATGGGGACCTGAATTTGATCCTCAAAACCCATTAAAAATCTGGATATGGTTGCATGAGCTTGTCATCATAGCTCTAGGGAGGCGGAGCCAGGTAGATCCCTAGAGTTCCCTGGCCAGCCCAGCTTCCTCTACTTGCTGAGCCTCGAGCTCATGATAGATTCTTACTCAAAACAAGTAGATAGTGCCTGAACACTTGAGGTTGTCCTCTGTCCTACACACATGCACATACTTGCATTTACATACATATACACTCACCAACACATGTTATGTTATGCACACTCATGCATCCCTATGTACAGAGAGAGAGAGACAGAGACAGAGACAGAGACAGAGACAGAGACAGAGAGAACTGGGCTGGAGGAGAGTCTAGCAGTTAGGAGCCCAACTCCTGACACTAGAACACTACTCTAAATTCCTGCTCTGGCTATATAGAGATACTTGGCAGATGTCTCAATTCCCTCACCCACGAAGCTGGGAGACCCCCACCTCTAAAGGAGCATCTCCCACAGCAGCTCCCAGATGCCCAGCACCTCACACAATGTCTGGCATTGGTCAGCAGTCAGTCATGCCAGCTCTCTTTCCTGTGCCTCTCTCACTTTAGTCCTGTCTTAAACCTACTCTCCACTTGATAGAGTTTGCCTGTGTGACGGGGACTCTTAGAAAAAATGCATGTTTACATGCTTCGAATTACCAACATTTTCTCAAAAGAGGGTAGTTGGTATCTCCTTGCAAAAACCCAGTCCCAGCCTACGGATAAAATGAAGCTGTGGCTAGTGAACCACTCTCATTGACCCTAGACTTCTTCCTTGTAATTCTTCCCAGAGCTTCTATACTATATCACAAGGCAATCAGAACAACAAGCAAGCATGGAAAGAGAAATATATGGTTTGGGGAGAGTCTAAGTCATCAGGCTGGGGTGGAATTTTGGTCCCACTGTGGGCTTTAGTCCCACTATGAGGCCTCAGACCTGTGACCAGATCTTTGCCTGTTAAATGTCTTCACATAAGAAATGAGGCCTCTGCTTGCTTGGTCCCCTGAGGGTTTAATGTGGTGAAGTCAATGGCGCTTGTTGGCACGGGTTGAACTTCCAGTGTTGGACGTCCTTTGTCTTCTGTCCCTTCCTGGTGAGCAGAGCATGTGGTGAGGTACTGTCTTAGTTAGGGTTTTATTGCTGTGAAGAGACACCATGACCACAGCAACTTTTATAAGGAAAACATTTCATTGAGGGGGCTCATTTCCAGTTTCAGAGGTTCAGTCCATTATCCTCATGGCGGGGAACATGGCAGTGTGCAGGCAGATGTGGTGTTGAAGGAATAGCTGAGAGTCCTGTATCTTGCAGTCAACAGGAAGTAGACTGAAAGTCACATAGGAAAGCTTGAGTATAAGAGACTTCAAAGCCCACCCCCACAGTGACAGACTTCCTCCCACAAGGCTATATCCACTCCAACAAAGCCACACTTCCTAATAATGTCCTGTGAAATTATGGGGGCCAAGTACATTCAACTACCATAGGCACCTATGAAGACTTTCAAAGGAAGATAGGGACTTTGGGGAGACCCATTGCTGAGAGATGGCAAGCATGGAGACCCACATCATGGTTTTGATGATGCAGCTCTTGAGAAATGGCAGAGAGAAGAGAGGCATGAGAACCCATCTCAGTGAGTGTAAGGACATGATCTAGGACCCAGAGAATTTGTCTGTGGCTGTACTAGGAAGGATAGATTTAGAAACAGACAAAACATGGGGATGGGATACCGTGGGAGAAAGTACGGTCAGGGTCACCCTGGGTCATTCGGTCTCCTAGGTAGGCAGCATGTGATTAGGAGTGTCACTCGTGACCCTAGAAATGATGAAGAGATACTATGTGTTTCCAGGAAAGTTTCTTATTGACACAAGTTCTCAGTCAGGAATGCTGATCTCCTGAGTTACAAAATCTCCACACTATGGAGTCTAGGACCACAGAAGGAACAGTGTGGACACACCCACAACACAGGTAGAAAGTCAGGAAGGCTGGTTCCTCCAAGAGTAGGTGATGTAAAGAGGCTACTGCTCCACCATCCTCTATCCCACCTGGCAAAGAGCATCTCTGTCTTCCTCAGTCCTGCAAAGGATGTCATGGCACCTGAGTTGTGTGGAGTAATGTCAGACTTCAAAGCCCCCCTGCATTGGGAGGCCCCTGAAGGGCCAAGAGAAGGCTGTCATGATGGAGAGTTTAGGATATGTTGGAACCACGGGCCCAGTGTTGCAGGGGAGCTGATAAGATGAAAATGAGAAAGACTACCAAGATTGTTCATGGAGAAATTTCCTATACAATACTCACTCTCCCTTTTCTTCTAGTCAGAGACAGGGTTTGATAGCCCAGTGGAAATGACCACAGTGTGAAAACCTTTTTTGCATGTTGAAACAGTGATTTTTACTGAGATTCGGCCAGTGAGAGATTGCTATCTATGTAGGACTACTTCAATGGATGCTGCAATGTAACAAATCATGTCTAGCTGAAACTGTAACCCTTAATACCTGCCATCTTTGGAATAGGAAATGTACTCTAAAAATCCATGTTTTGAAGGCTTTTTCTCTAGTATACAGTGGCAGTATGAGGTGGTGTAACACATAAGGAATGGGGACATATTATTAGAGGAAGTCAGACCATTGAGGTTGTCCCTTTCAGGAAGATAGAAAGACTACTCTCTCCTATATCTCTGTTTGCCTTCTGGTCACTGTTGCTGGAGGGCTTCTCTCCAGGTTCCCCAAGCGCCACAGTCCCACAATCCACTTATAAAATAATCACTCAGACGCTTATATCACTTACAAACTGTATGGCCATGGCAGGCTTCTTGCTAAGTGTTCTTTTATCTTAAATTAACCCATTTTTATAAATCTATACCTTGCCACGTGGCTGGTGTCTTACCAGAGTCTTTACATGCTGCTTCTCCTGGCGGTGGCTACAGTGTCTCTCCCCTCAGCCTTCTGCTTCCCAGAATTCTCCTCTCTCCTTGTCCCACCTACTTCCTGCCTGGCCACCTACTTCCTGCCTGGTCACTGGCCATCAGTGTTTTATTTATATAGAACGATATCCACAGCATTTCCCCTTTTCTTCTTTTTTTTTAAAAAGTAAGGTTTTAACTTTAACATGGTAAAATTACATATAACAAAACAATTATCGAGTAAGAATTACAGTTACAATATTAAAGAAGATGTCCTATCTATCTTATATTTGTGAATTTTAGGTTTTATATCTAACTTATCTTTTATCATAACTGAGGAAATTACAACTATCTAGTTTTCAACCACATCAAAGACCTGAGAAGGAACATAATGGTACCTGAGAAATGGTAGATGGATGAAAGCAACTTTCAGGAATCTTGCAAGAGTAGACCAAGACAGCTGGCAGCCTGGACAGTCACCTAATGTTTCTCAGCATTGTTGGTGCATTCAAATTGGCTACAGGCCTAGAGTATCTGACAGACCATTTTCAGAAGCAGGAATTCTGAAAGATCATCTTACCCTGTCTTGGCAGAGTACAGTGGTCGCTTTCCTTGTGTCCCACTTGTCCAGAAAGGACAGCATTGCATTTGTACTGTCAGGCAACAAGGCAAGGGCAGTTCTTTGCCCAGTAGGCCATTTTGTGCCCAAAAGACAAACTTCCAAATGGAAATGTCTTAGAAGCCCAACATTCTCTCGGGATCAATTAATGCAGCCAGGAGCAATTGTGTCTCATGTCAACAGAATTCTAAGTTATTTAAATGCCATATTCTCTAGGTCTATGAAGTGTTTGAAGATTACCTGTCCATCTGACCTATGTATCTGTAAATCTGGATAACCTAACTAACGTACCTATAGAGATGACAGGCATAGGCGACTATAAATCTATAAGTCTTATCTACTGAAATAACCTAAGGACTAAGGCTTCACGTAAACAAGGTAAACAGTCTATAAGCAAATGTATGGTGAAGAATGATGACTTCAAAATTGTGACAATACATAAGATATTTATAACAGAGGTAGGAATATATAGTGTGATATGCAATATGACAATAATCTTAAATAAGTATCAATATACCGAATATCCTAGACAGAAGTAGAACATATATAAAGTATGACAGATATAAATTTACATTTGTATTAATATAAAAATGTTTCAATTAAGAGTAGAAATATATGTACATTATAACAAATATAGTTCTGTATTTGTATCAATATACAAATTATCTTAAACAGGAGTATAAAAATAGTTTACATTTGTATCAACATATAAGAATCTATCACAGTACAAATTACAGTGCAAATTATCTAAGGTTGCTATTTTACTAAATTTGTTTGCTAGTATAAACAATGATTTACCATCATATCTTATACCTATCCGTTCCATTTCTTCTCCCCCGCCCCCCCCTTTTTTTTTTACAATACTGAGTTTAATATTTTCTTTCACCAACAAACCCTATAACCGTCATCCATAACCCTGAGAATTATGACACCTAAGGGAGAAGGGGTGTCGTTTTCTTAGAATTGCTTCCTGTCCTTTAGGGGGTGATGTTATCTCTGTTGGGTACTGTGAGAAAGCTCAGATAGTTAAATCTCAGTTAGACTAACTGTAGGTTCTGCAGCAAGTTTTAGAGTAATGGTTAAGATTGTCTGAAATTCTGGCAAGAAGTGTAGTATGATGATGATTACCATGGCATCATTCTGGATTGGGTAGAGTTGTTGTTGTTGCGGCCCCATCTTCCTTCTGGAGACTTCTGAGATTGCTATTGGAAAAACTTATTTGTTATCAAAAATGGGAGGTTTGGATTTAAAGAGGACATAGCATGTAAGAAAGGATTCTGAGAAATCAAGAGTAAGCATGGAGAGAATTAGAATTTTGAAGACAATGGTCCCTTTTTATTGGTTTCCTTCTGTCTCACACCAGAGAGCTCTTCTGATACAGGACTGAAGAATCTCTCAAACTTTTCTTTTAGCAATATGCTTGGGTTTAGAGAAGGAGTGAGCCAATTCCATCTCCAAAGCCAGCTTGGCTTATAATTGAATTGGAACCACAACTTTTCTAGATTGATAGAGAGATAGATGGGATTGAAGACTAGCAGTTATAGTTACAACTTAGTATATATAATATCTTAGATAGAACATATTAAGTATTAGATTCAGGTTCTTTAGGACAGGACACCTTTGAATGATCTTTATAACATGCCATTTACCTGTGCTCTATACTTCTCTGGATTTTCATATGTGTTTCTTCCTTGATATTGTTTGCATTGGTTGTAGTTACATCTTATCTAGGTCATTATCCCTCATTATTTCTGGACAATATTTGATAACCATTCCTTTGTATATAGTCTTGTATTAGTTTAGAACCTTCTTATTTAGACAAAAAGGGGGAGATGTAGTGGGTAGCCATTCCAGCTTGGATCTGGAAGTTCCAACCCTCATTGAGACTCTGGCAACTGTCACGCCTACGAGGCAGGGCAAGGGGAGGCGCCTGGAGACCCGAGAGCTGGATGGGCCAGCGCTCTTTCTGTGTTCACTCTCTGTGCCGGGACGCTGAACGGTGAAGGTGGACTGTGCAGAGCTCCGGAGAACACCACTGGATTGCAATACACCTTCCCCAGACCCTGCAACCTACCTTTCACTTAATTTGTGAGTTACGCCATTAAATAAATATCCTTTTAACTATGTGGAGTGGCCAAAATAATTTCTCCAATAGGTCACCATACTGTAAACAGCCCTCCTCTGCCACATAACCATGGTTAAGCTTACTATGACACCAGTGACCCAAAGCAATAGAGTCAAGGGTCTACACATTAAAGCCTTGGAAACCATGGTGCAAAATAAGCTGCCCCTCCTTAGTTATTGATTGCCACAGATATTTTATCACAGTGATGGAAAGCTAGCTTGTGCTTTGGAAGGTGACAGTATTTGGAGTTGGTGTCCATAAAGATGACTAGAGTGGACTCTAATTCAAAAATGGCTTATGGAAAAGCAGATAAAAATAGACATAGGCTCACACAAAAAAGACTACACATCATAAAATGGGGGAAAGATTCAATATATGCAACTGCAGACAAGAAATGCCAAGCATGGCTGGTGACACAAGAAGCTACGAGAGAGAGAGAGAGAGAGAGAGAGAGAGAGAGAGAGAGAGAGAGAGAGAGAGAGAGAATGATCCTGTCACCATCTGGATTGCAGACTTCCAATCTTCTAATCATGACAGAAGAAGTTTCTGTTGCTTTAAGCCATCGGTCTATAGCACCTTCTTCTGTCAACCCTGGGAAACTCACCAGTCCTTGGAGAGCGAGAGTGTTGTCAGTGCACAAACCTCCAGCTCCCAGTCAATGGAAAGGCCTTGGAGAACCCTGGAGCCCCTGTGGTACAAGAGCAAAGCTGAAGGACACAGAACTGCAAAGTCACACAGGGTGGGCAACTGCAGAGGAAATGGCTGGTGTATACACCTTCTTGTTTTTTCAAAGTCCTCAGAAAGAGATGCTTATCCTCTCTAAGTCTGCTTCCCTTCTCTAATATGAAGGTCGTAACTAGCATATAGTTCTTGCTTGTCATCTCTCTCACATACTGTGGACTGGAACGAATGAGACTCCAGTGAACAGGCAGGAGTTCTCGCTTTGGGATATTGACTACTGAGTCTTTGCTGGTGCTAGCTATGGTCTTCAGTACTAGGAATGAAGGTGCTGCTACTGAGAGTTCATAGAGGAATGATGTCATTCCTACTCTATGCATAGAAAAGGCAACCTGGAGGGAGGGCTGACTTCAGATGAGGAAGTCAATGAACCCTCTGGCAAGAAAGAGCCACTATTTAAACAACATTTTAAATGTTGTTTCAAGCCATTGCCAGAAAAACCTAGGGAGTGAAGATTACATGCAGCCATGATCAAGGGTTAGTAAACAATTTCCTTGATCAGATAAGAATCCAGTTTGGAGAAAGTCATACAATACTTATGGCGAATGCATACTACTTAAGATAAAATCTAAATATTTCTCAAGCTGAAGGATTCCCCCAAAAAAATCATTCACAGCAGGGACCAGAGCCAGAGATGATGTCCATGTCAATGCATGCCTACTGGGTCCTTCAGCCCCTATGGTCCATAACCACTCAATTCCATAGGAAATATACAGTTTCAGTGGCTCCAAAATCACACTATTACCACTCTCCCACTGGCCAACTAACCCTTAGAATCATCCATCTTTCCCATCTACACTACCACATGACTATAAATGGAATGTTCTCTCTCACCCACCAGTTTCCAAATAACTACTGAGATGCTTAATATTATATATAAATTCTTGGCTGGTAGCTCAGGCTTATTACTAACTAGTTCTTACATTTAAATTAACCCATAATTCTCATCTATGTTTAGCCACTTGACTTGGTACCTTTTCTCAGTATGGCATTCTCATCTTGCTTCCTCTGCATCTGGCTGGTGACTCCTGACTCCATCCTTCTCCTTCCCACCATTCTCAGTTTGGCTTTCTCAACTAACTTCCTGACCAGCCTGTCATCTTGTTATTACCCAATGAGAGTAATACATATTCATAGTGTAGAAAAGGATAGTTCTACAGCATTTCCCCCTTTTTATCTAATTAAACAGGGAGGTTTTAACCTTAACATAGTAAAATTATATACAACAAAAACAGTTGTCAAGTAAGAATTACAGTTACAATGTCTGTTTGTATTTGGCAAAATTAAGGAAAATGTTTTATCATCTATCTTATGCTTTTGAGTCCAGAATTTTATATCTGATTTATGCTTTTATCAAAACTAGGAAAAATTATAAGTATGACATCTAGTAATCAACTGCATTAAGACTTGAGAAGGATGAAATGTTACCTACTTAAGTGACAGAGACATTAGGCTACCTGGACAGTCACCCAAGGTTCCTCAGCAACATTGATGCATCCAACTTTGGCCCATGGGTCTAGTATATATGACAGATTTTTCTGTGAAGCAGGGAATTATGAAGGACTGTCCTATTTTGTATTGCCAAAGTTTGGCAGTCTCCTTTCTTGCATCCTGCTGGTCCAGTTTGGACAATAACTGTCAGCAGTTGAGACAAGGGCAAAATTTGCCCATCCTCCTCTTTGAAGTAATTGATGCTGCCAGGAGCAGACCAGTCTCCCTGTCAGGAAGAGTTCTTAAAACATATTAAATGCCATATTCTGTAGGTCTTTGATGTATTTGAAGATTATCTATTTATCTGAATTATATCTGTGTATACCCAGAAAACCTAATTAGCACGACTATAAGTTTTCTATTTTAGATGATTGTTAATCTGTATTTCTAAATTATTATATTTTTAGATAAGCAGCATAAACATAATATCCTAAACAAGACTGGAAATATACATACAGTATAACAAAATTAACTTTAAATTTGCATCAATAAACTAAAATCATACTAATGTAAAATATGTAAGATTAACAGTTGTTTTAGGATTAAAGTAGATTCAATAATCTTTTTTCCATTATAATAATCTACCCCTTCCCTCATCATTTTTATATCATATCCCTCTTTATTCTTTAGAAAAAGATGGACTATGGCCAATAACAATTTATAACCAACCCCCTTAAGTGAAAACAAACATTCATAAACAATATTTAGGGGATTTGGGCTCAGCTACTTCCTGATGATTGGGGTGCTGGTAATCTTATGGGGACCCTGAGAAATTTAGAATTATGGTTAAGTCTTGACTGGAGTATTTTGTGTGGCAGGTCCATCTCAGTCAGCAGCCTTGAAGCTGTTTTAGATGCAGAACTCATAGGACTGCAACAGAGACATTCTGAACTGTTGGATCATCTGGGCCATCCATTCCATTGGAGATTTTTCATGGGGTCTTCTTCAATCAAATCTGACTTTTCTTAACCTGGAATGAATCCAGAGCCTCTCATTTCCTGTGGAGATAAAAGCAGAACCTCTTTCCCAAATTAACATATCTTTTGACTTAAATTTTGAAGTCAAGGTATTTTTGAAATATATATGTTGGTTTAATCTATCAGCTTTCATAATCAATTATCTCCCAGCAGTTACTTGTTCATTAGCCAGTTCATTTAAAAATCAAAAAGAAATTTTAAAGACAACACAATAGCATACATTATCCAAACTGTGTATTTTCCATCTTTACATGGCTTATTATTTTTTATTACTCTATTTCTTTATAAGGACTTTCTCTACCCTTTTTCTTTTCTTTCCCAAGCCTACATATATTTCTAAAACATCCTGTAAATCATTTAGAGGGTCTTGTTTTGGGGTTTTTTTTTCTGCATCTGTGCATACTGCATATCTCATCTTTTGCTGACCACATGAGTCTTTAAACTGCTAAGCAGGCATGGCTAGGATCAAAGTGGCTGCTTTGATAGTTGGCTCTGCTCTACTCCTTTGTTTCCTGAGTGCCTAGCTTCATGGCAGAGGTACCTGCAGGAACCACATTTATCACCACAACTCTGTGGAATTTTAGGGTTCACAGTGTCAAGGAAAATGTTTTATCATCTATCATCAAGCAGACCATCACCACCCACTGCTCATGAACCCCATTTAAGTATTTGGTATCAGGGCCTTTTAAAAGAGCCATGCAACTCTTTCTGCTAGCTTCCAGCAAACACAGCTCACCCAAGAAAATGCTGCTACCAGGAAGTCATGCCTGACTCCATTCTTGTGTGTCCAAAATCCTTTTTTAAGCTTTGTCAGGTTTTATGTGGAAATTCTGGCTACACATTGGAAAGCTACATGTAAACAGACAGTTGTCTCCCACTTGCCAGTTCCCAAATAATCTCTCAGAGGCTTAATATTACTTATAAATGCTCAGCCAGTAGCTCAGGCTTATTACTAACTAGCTCTTACATTTAAATTAATCCATAATTTGTATCTATGTTTAGCCACATGGATTGGTACCTTTTCTTAGTACCACATTCTCATCTTGCTTCTTCTGCAGCTGGCTGGTAACTCCTGACTCTAGCCTTCTCCTTCCCATCATTCTCAGTTTGGCTTTCCTGCCTAACTTCCTAACCTATCAGCTTTTTATTAACCAATGAAAGTAATACATATTTATAGTGTAGAAAAGGATTGTTCCACAGCTCATGGCCTTTCAAAGTGTTTACATATGATAAATGTACAGTTGAGTCAGTTCACAGGATTGACCAGACTACTGTGCTATCCCAAGGAAACCTGAAAGATAGGGTGTGCCCTTCTTACACTGTGTTGTCCTGTTTTTGATGTTATCTCTCCTCTTGAGGGAAGACCTCCACCTCCATATCCTGAACTTTCCACAGGTCTAGTTTGGTGTTCATACATTCCTGAAAGTATGAATGAGTGATTCACTGAATAGTAATAAATGGGTGCTTAAGAGATGGAACAAAAGAAATCTCCAAAAAGATTTGGAGATTTGAGGACTCAGAGATGTCTTCAATCATGTGGTGAAACAAGAACAGGCTCTGGTGGTCATAAGGTCTTCCCTGGTGAAGGTAGTGAAGGCAGTGTTGGAACCAGGAGAAGCATGTTCTGCCTGAGGTCAGGGGAAGTCAGGGTCCTGAAATGTAGGAGGCAGCCATGTGTTTACTTGAGTTGAGCCTAGAGATCCACCCTGAAGTAAACCAGGGTAACTTTCAATGCCCAAGACTGAGAAACTCTCTGTCCAAGATACCAGAGCGCTGCCAAGATTTGAGAGCTGGGTGATGGTGACAAGATCTGAGTTTTAGACAGACCACTCCAGCAAATGAGAGTAAGCACAGAAACTAGGAGAGCAGGCTGAAAATGGCTAACTGCTCATCAAGAGGGTGAGTAGTCAGCAGAGAAAAAGGAGGACTTGAAGAAGGCATGTCTTTGGCTGGTGAGAACTGGCAATTTACAAAGTGAGGGAACCAGAAAGTTTTAACCTCCAAATGCAGATAGATGGTGTCCTCATTAGTGAGACAGGAAGTGTAAGAGTGACAGAGCTGAGCAGGGAGACAGTTGGGATTGTCAAGCTCAAACCCTCTGGGTGGTACCCAGGTGAGAGCATCTTGTTCTGGGGCTTTAAATGCCAGGTTGAATAATCAGTATTCAAACAGAACAGGGAGGAGGCTATGTAGGCTGCTGGGGAGGACATCACAGGATCTGATTGCATTTCAATATGGCTTGAAACCCATCCTGGAGCTCTCCATGCAAAAATTGATTATACACATGCTCAAGTTCATAGCGCACATTTGCACCTTTCTGCTCAGAGGAACCCATTGATCCCACCACTGCCACTGCCTATGGCACAGTCAGGCAAGACTAGAAACAGTCAACCTCATTTGAGAAGCACAAATGAGGAGACTGTTCAGGATGACACACTCTGAGCAGGACCTGCCAGACCCAACCTGGGGGTGATGAACTCATGTTCAATCTTAACTCATTCTCCTATCCCAGTGTTGGAGCCACTGAATCCACCATTTTCTGGGCTACAAAAGCACCAGTGAGGTGTGCTGTTGAAATCCCTAACTGCAAATGGCATGGATCCCTGTACCAGAGACAGTCCAGGAAGGACATTGAAGTCCCCATGGTAGGCTCTCCCTCCGCTGAAAGAAGACTGGGTAAGAATGGCCAGCAATGACAGGCATTCAAGCTTCCTTGAATATAGGGGTAGAGGAAGGCTATGGTCAACTGACAGGCAAGGGTGTGTGCCTTTGAATCCCAGTGTCAACACTGCTGTGAGCGTAAGTCCATTTCATCTTTGAAGACATGCTGGGTTCTTTTTGCAGAGCCATTTGAAAGCCCCCAGTGGTATAGAGGGGAATGCAACTACAATGCCCATCACTTGCAAGCTCTCAGTGAATCTGTCTGGGCAGATAGGTATCATCACTGGGGCCAGGTTCTTCGTGGTAGGATTACTTACTCCTGGGAGTTGCTCCTTATCCATGCCCTTAAAGGCACGGGCCTCTGCACCAGATGCCTGACAGCTAGTAAATGTTTAAGAAAAGAAAGAGCTATCTCAGGCGGCAAATCAAAGCACGCCATCTAATAAGAGAAACAACAGAACAAAGAATACAGGAAACATTTGAAAGATCCAGAATCATAACATAAAATAATAGTGTGTCTGGGCATATAAATAATAACATGTGCTAGAGGGAGGAACCATTCCCTTCTGATAGGTTTCTAAAACCAGATGAGGAGAGCCAAGGATCACTGCAATTCCCAGCTCTTGAAATTGGAACTCGCCAAAACAGGGCAGATGAGAGCAGTTGCTGGATGATGATGTGTGGTGGAAAGTTGCCTGCATGTGGTGAAACTGCTCCTGTCTACTTCTTGAGGGATTTGGTGGCTGAGGTGTAGAGAAGGAAGGGTCTGGTGAGATTCTGCAGCACCATCCCTGTATGGACAGCAGGTTCACGAAGTTGGCCAAAGCCATCCTAAATCATATCTGCTTGGGAGCATGATCAAAGTGAGAGGCTGGTGGTAGGAGACTCATCAGAGCTGAGGTGATCAGTCCGAAAGGAGACGCGGCTCAGGAACATGCAAGAGTTACTGGCCAGAGACAAATGATCAGAAACAACTGGAGAATGTGAGATGGGACCCCAACAAGAGACACCACAGAGAGGGACAAGAGGCAGAGGCTGATTGCAGGGTGGCTGGCATGGACAGCACAAATTGAGAAGGTCAAAATAATATATATGCTGCTAATAATACTAAGTGTAAGCTTTTCTGGTTGGACATATCTCAGAGGAAGACAAGTGTGGTTGTTTGGGCTATGGAAAGTTCCTGAAACTTAGGGGTAACTTGTATTCACCTCAGTGCTATTGAACTCACTTCCAGGATACTTAAGGGCATGATGCCATCATCTATAATTATCATACAAAGTAAAGGATGTGGGACAACAGAAAGTGCTTGCCTTAAGGGCATGAGGGCCTGAGTTCAATACACAATACCCACGTTGATATGTAATGGCGGCCACAGAGGTGTGTCCTTGAAATTCCAGTGCTGAGGAGGCAGTGAAGCTTGTGGACTAGTCATTCCAGGATAATTGATAAATTTTTGGCCAATGAGAAACTATGTCTCAAAGGAGGAGACTGGCATTTCTGGAGATGGCACCTGATGTTGTCCTCTGACCTCTACACAGGTGCACACACACGCACATAAACCTGTATACATATTTTTAAAAGATAATGAAAATGTCCTCACACCATGGGTTCGTTTGATAAGAAAAAATCAGAAAGCTGTCAAGGGCCTTGCAGAACACTGACACTGTGTTCAAACAAACCAAACTGATCAGAAAATTCTGTAGATCAATTGAGTTTCCATAAAACAGATATTTTAATGAAGTACTGACATAGATATACATATGCATGATATACACATAGATATTATAGATATAACCTCTTAGAGAATTTTGTACAATGTATTTTAAACATATTCACACCCTTTCCCCAAGATTTCCCAGACCCACCTCACTTCCATACACATCATACTTGGTCTCTATTTTTTTTTTCTAAACATGCCAAGTCCAGTTGGTACTGACTATATGCTCTGGGTGTGTGGACATCCAGTGAAGGTTGGCCAGCCTACCAGGAGACATGCCCTTAAAGAAAAGGAACTCTTTCTCTCCCAGTAGATATCAACCACTGATATCTCTTCAGCTGGGGGTGGGATGTCCTGCCCGACTTCCTCCAGGCTGTGATTTTGTTTGGCTTGAACTTGCACAGTCTTGGTGTTTGTTGCCACAGCTCCTGTGAGGACACATGTGCAGCTTCCCTGCTGTGTCCAGAAAACACTACTTCCCTGTAGTTATCCACTGCCTCTGTGTCTTACAACCTTTCTTCCCTCCTCTTCTTCAGTGTCCTTCGGTGTGTTATATGAGGACTAAGTAAGTTGATATATGTTCACTTATGACATAGATATGTGCCATTTATTGTTTTAAGTGCCTGGAAGGAGACAAACATTCAGAATGTTAGCATATTGACAGCATCCTGTGACAAGGCATGGTATTTGCCATCCTGAAATTTCTTTGTACCTCAGTTTACCTCTCTAGAACTTTAGCTCCTCAAGAGCAGAACCTCTATGTTTTATCTTCCAACACAGAAACTCTGACACATGGAGTTGTCCCTGGGTGTCACATATGGCTAATATTTATTGTTGTTTACTTTGTGTAAGTGAGTCTGTTCATTGTCATACCTACCTTTATTCTCACAGAAATGTTTAAACTAGGAAATCTATGAGTCTTATAGATGATGACACAAGTACACAGACGTGCCAAGCCACACAGCAAGAGCTGGAGGAGAATTTAAACTGAGTCCAGTCTTTGGAATATTCCACAGTCGGGACCTTCTAAGTACTGCAAACATGGCATGGAAGAATCTAGAATGCTAGCTAGGGGAATGGGCTCCTTGGACGGCAAGTCTACTCTCCTCTCTCCTTTCTTCCAGAAAGCAACCACCTGCACACAGCCAGCAAAAAACATCATGCAATCCCTTCCCCCTTGCTTGCTCCAGTGGGAGAATCTGGGTTACATATGTTTCCCTGGGAACTACTCACCAGATGTTGAATTTGGTGAAATCAAATTGTTACAGAAAGGTTTATGAACAGGATAGCAAGAATCACTCCACACACAGCAGGGTTCAGCTGCTCGGAACCCCTCCAGTGTAAGACCTCTACAACACTACTGATCTCAAAACGGTACTCAAAATGGTACTCTCTCTGTGCCCACCCTAAGCACCAGCCCTCACCCCCGACCCTGGTCCCAGCATTGCGTCAGTTGCTTTCTCTTACTTTCTCCCTCCGGCCATTTAACTAAACTTTCAGGCAGAGGAGCTGAAGCCACATTTTTAAGCCGCTCATAGACCATTCTAAAATCCATGTCCAATCTCTCCCTTTCTCGGGCATCCCTGCAGGCCCTATCCTTGCTCTAAGTAAGCAACCTTTACATCCGTCACTTATCATCTGTTTCAGATTAGAAGTTTTGGCTACTGCTATTTCTGGCTGGGAAATGTTAGCACCTCTGAAATGGCACCTCGTTAAACTTTTAATATCCTGCATGGCCGCCCTTTGGAGCTGGTATCTAGCTCTGAGAGGCACACATGTATTTACATTTACATACATATACAAGTACACATAGACACAGTCTTACCACCTTGGAAACGATGACGGAGTCAATGTGACTTATTTTTTTTCTTGCTTCTTTCTGTTTATTTTTGGCCCTATTCTTCTTCTATTACACCACGTGAATTACTATATGGTTGGGTTTCCATTATGCCATCATGAGTATAAGCACAGTCGGACACTTCCCCCTTCTCCCTTCTGCTCACCATGTGGAGATATTAGGGGTTATGTTGGATGGATGGATGGATGGATGGATGGATGGATGGATGGATGCACAAGCCTCTGCATTCCTCTCAACTCTGCTCTTTGACTTTCACCTTTCTCTTAGATCTTGATGTTATAGAATTTATCAGATGATATAAAATGATCTGATGATTCTAAGCAGAATCTCCAGAGACCAATCCTGTGATGATCAACCATGTCAACCGGATAGGGTCTGGACTCACTGAAGAGTCAAGTCTCTGGGGATATCTATGAAGGACTTTCTAGATTGAGTTTATTGAAGATGGAAGACCCTCCCTGAATGTGGGTAGCACCATCCAGTGGGCTGGGATCCCAGGTTGAATAAGAAGGAGAAAGTGAGATGGGTACTAGGTTTCATCCCGCAGCTTCCTGACATCCTCACATCCCAGAGTTATGACTTCCTCTCTGACAAACAACACCCTTGAACTGTGAGCCAAGCTACACCTCTCCTTCCTGAAGTCTGATATTTTGTTATAGGAAGGAAAAAAGTGACTAGTACAAAGGCTAAGGCTGCCCACACCCCTAGTGCTTCTGAAGCATCCTTTTATATAGCCCCAGATTGCAAACCCTACACCAGCCTCCTGAATATCTTCTATAGTCTGCCATTTGGCCAGTGAGCCTCCTCCACCCTGATGAGTGACAGTTGGGAAACTAGGCTTAGTCTATCAATGGAGCCTTGGGCTATAATTAAATTCTGGGTTCCTACTGGCCCCACCCTATCATCTGTTTGGGGGTCACTGTCCCTTCCTGGATGGCTATCTTCCATAAATAGCCAGTTCTGGTTCACTCACAGAACTCCAGTCTTTAGCACTTGCCTATTAATCAAGCCCTACTCAAACCCCAGTCCCAGCCATAGACACCCTCTCATTAACCAGCCACATTTTTCATCACTCCAGGAACACACAGGTGCCATCCACTGAAAACACTGCCTAGTCTCTAAATGGCTTTGCCTCTAAGCACCATCTCCTATGGGTTCAGCACTGAACCTTGATCCTCTCCTTCCTGTTCTACATGCAGCTTTCCTGGTTCCTGTCCCAATTTCTATATAAGAAAGATACCAAACTGGGGAGAGGGCTCAGCCATTATAGGCTAGGCTCACAACCAAAAGTATAAGAAAGATGCCCTCTCAATCCCAAGTAGCAACAGGTTTTTCTTTGTGTGCAAGAGGGTCTAGAATTAAGGCCTGGTCCATACCTGACTTGGGGTTTGATCTGCACAATGCAAAACAAAGCATGGTATCCAATCCAGAAGCTTCCAATACCAGTAAGTTTAGGGGAGAGAGAGATACCCCAAAGCCTACAAAAAACAACATGTTGAATTTCTAACTTCCACTCTTTTTCATAATAATCACATCAGGAGTCTTCATGGGGTTTGCAAAGCACACAATGGTAAGAATAGTAACAAGTCCATGCCAGTGCTGTCCAATTCCTGATCCTGAGACCTAGGATTCCAGAATTCTGCACCAGAGAAGGAGAGGTGTCACCTCTTTGGTGTCATATCATAAGGGCTTATCCGAGCCTGCACACAAATTCCCTGATGCCAGCTTTACCTCCAGCATGCCAGGTAACATGGATGAGAAGGAATACATCCGGAGACCAAGAAGGGAAGGGCAGAGGACAGGAGGAGAGACCAAATGAGGTTAGTTATTGAGATTGTCAACCAAAAGAAAAGAAGGTATGTCTGGTTCCTTCAAGGATCTAGAACAATCAGTGTCCCAGGCTCATGAAGCTAGAGAACCTCAAAACAAAATGAGAATACTAGAGATGAACAGGTGTCACCTCTAAGTATGAAATCCATCCAATCCGGAATTCATGCTAATTTCTGGCCATAATCAAGGACCACACTCTGGATGACTACAAACAACAGAATTCTAAAATCAAGGTGTGAATGGGGGTGGTGTATCCTGGGGAGCTGAGGGAGAATCTGTCTTACCCCATCTGTCAGCTGCTGCTGGTTTGTTGGTAATCCTCGGCTCTCCCACATTGTAGAATCACCATTCAATCTTCTGCCTCCATCTTCACGTGGACCTCTGTACATGCCTGCTCCATGTCGGGTCTCCATCATCATCCCTCTGTGCATGCCTGCTTCCTGTGCCCCTCTCTTGTAGGGACACCAGTCAGTGAATGAAGGCCCTGCCAGCCTAATCCAGCATGACTGTATCTTAATTTGATTACTCCTCAAAGAATCTGTTTCCAAACAAAACCACATTCTGAGGTTCTGAGTAGACAGAAATATTGAAAGAGTCCATTAAGCTCAGAGTACAAGTCCCTTGGCAGATAGAGAGAGGATGAGAGGGCATTGTCTTTGGCCCATAGTTAGGAGTGCAAACAAGACAGATGGAGCACATTTGAATCCAAAACTGCACATTCTACAATATGACACCCACATTTCACTATTTTTTTTCCACAGTATACACTGATGGAATAACCATTTTAGATTCTGAGAGCATCTTGACCAACATGCAGGCTTTAAAAAACCTGGGGCCATAATGACCACGATAAGGACATTTGAAAAATACCCTCACCGAGGTGTCAGTGCCATTATTTCCTAACCCGAAAGAATGAGTAAACATGCCAACAAAACTGAATGGAGTTGAGAGATGCTGTCCTAACTGGTAAAACGTGACTATATTACTGTAGTTGGAGGCAAGTGTCCCCATCCATTCGCAGCTGGATGGTCCCCTCTTTCCAGACCAGGGTACCAAAAGGAATGTTGCTTGTGATACATGTAACTGTAACTATACATGTAACACATAACTATAAATGATTTCAAGACTCTATTCTTGGACTTACAAGAAGTTAAAAAGCTGGACATATGATGATGTGTACCTTTAACCTTAGAGCTCATGAGGCAGAGGCATGTAGATCTCTGTGGCTTCCAGGTCAGTCTGATCTACAGAGAAAGTTCCAGACTAGTAGAGTAACATGGTGAGATCCTGTCTCAAAAAAAAACAAAAAAACAAAAAACAAAAAAAACAAGAATAGTGTTTATGGCACCAGGCTCTTCTAGAGCCATCCTGGTAGATTCCAGAGGTTTCTCGCTGCTCTGCCTTTACACGGGCCTACAGAAACCTGATGGTTGACCATTCATAGCAAATCCTGCAAGGAGAGATGTGTAGGAGGGTGGGAACTGGTTCCCTCAGATGAGCAGGCCAGTATCCAGGCGCAGTCCTCAGTGGTGTGTCCTGTGTGTTACTAAGCGGGCTCCACCACACAGCAGTCCACAGTTGTGTGTCCCGTGTGTTACTAAGTGGGCTCCACCACACAGCAGCCCTCAGTGGTGTGTCCCGTGTGTTACTAAGTGGGCTCCACCACACAGCAGCCCTCAGTGGTGTGTCCCGTGTGTTACTAAGCGGGCTCCACCACACAGCAGCCCTCAGTGGTGTGTCCCGTGTGTTACTAAGGGGGCTCCACCACACAGCAGTCCTCAGTGGTGTGCCTGTGTGTTACTAAGCAAGCTCCACTTCACGTGGCCATCCCACATCTTCACCTCTCATGTCTCTTGGGGTCTGCTTTCCAAGGTCCCTGTCCCTGACCACAGAAGGGGTTCAGGTTGGTTTCCCACTCGTGGACCCACTGATAGCAGAAATGCTGAGGTCAAAACAACCTCGTGTCGACGTCTACCAGCCAGTGACTGGCGACGGTAACCCTCTGACCTCACCTTCTGCACATGTGAAGAGCAGGGGCAGAAGCAGTTTGTACCTAGACACTCACAATCCCTCAAAGGGAAAGAAATACTGTAGTTTCCACCTTTTGGAAGAAAGATTGGGAATGAATGAATGAAGTCCAATTAAAGTACTGAAAGTTCGATTCCTCATCGGACTTCTCTAGTGGTAACCGTTGCTTGTTCCAGGATTTCCAGGACTTCCTCTCAGGCTCAAACCCTGTTTGTAACTGGTGTCTCTCTGTGTGTCCGGTCTTCTTCTGTGAGGACACCAGTCAAACTGTGCCCAGCTGTCTGAACGCATGCAACCTTGATTGTCCCCTTAAAGGTCTTGTTTCCAAGAAAGAAACAGAGGTTACAGTATTCGGTCCACAACAACAGGTAAGACTAAAATTCCTTTGGGAGCTGGAGAGATTGCTCAGCCATGAAAGATTAGGCTCACACCCAAAGGGAAATTACTCTCGGTTCTCTTAGGTTGAGCATCAATGGTGGAGCCTGGTCACCTGGCCTTGAAGGCCTGCAATGCCACATGTCACCTGCAGAGCTTTGGGTTGGCTGTGTGGTTGCTCGATGTCTTTTTCCATCTTTCACATGGATATAGTATATATAAAATCCACCCTCTCGGGTAGTTGAAAGGGTAAAATGAAGAGGTACTGCTTCCGTTAAACCAAGCTGAACAGTTGCAGCCATCACAGATAACACCCATTTGATGAGTTGTCGTCATCCACTCCGATCTGCAATGTGCACTGATTTCCTGAGTAATGTAAAAACCAAGATACATTGGTGCCCACTTGAAAGGTATATATTACAAAGTTTGAGGGACCTTGTGCCGTTTGTCCTTGGTACAACTGTATGAGAGAATGGCCTACTTCAGAGACCCTTTGGGCACCCATGAATGGTCATCTCTGTATTTCTGGAATCCCCAAAGTCCCTTAGCATCTAGGGGAGTTACTGTGCTGTGGAGATCCAGCGATCTGTATGGCAAGGACAGGCCTGCTGTCCTGTGGCTATGGGATATAGTCTGAGAACCTTCTCTGTGTGGAGTAGTTTTATGTAAAAGAAATGAGTAACTTGATATTTCTGTAATCGAGAGTCTTTCTTTACCAAATGTGCATTGCAAAAGATCAAGGAAAAGTGGACAGTTTTCAGGACTCCAAGAAGAATCCTGAACGTTTGGGAGTAGACGTCTCTTTCCTGTCTGTTTTTCCTAGATCTAGGAACACTGAGATCTCAGTGACATCATATCTGTTGAACAGGAGTTCAAGGCCCTACTGAGAAGGCACCTGCAAGGAAGAGGCAAAGGCCAACAGTGGGACATTGGAGCAGGGTTTGGAACCACAAAAACTCAAGCAGGAGTGTTCGGAAAGCAACCCCAGTCCTGATGTATAAGAGAAGTGCATGGCGTAGAAGAGGTAAGGTTGACCTCTGGACCTCATTCAGTGGGGGGCCACAGACCAGGATGGGGAAGTACTGACATGAGAGAGGAGTGAGAGAGGAGAGATGACCATAGTAAGGCTCAAGAATTCTGATTCGTCCTTGTTGAGTTTCAGACAAGCCACCAGCTAAAAACATGACCACAGCAATGTGTGTGCATCTTAAAGCAAAGGTACAGCTGTGTGCTGGGCCCTAACGACCTGCCTTCCACATCAACTCTGGCAGTTGTCACCTCCTGGCTAATTCTATTTTGCTAGCATTCTGTCTTCTTCTTTTCTTTCTTCTCCTCCTCCTCCTCCTCCTGCTCCTCCTGCTCCTGCTCCTCCTCCTCCTCCTCCTCCTGCTCCTGCTCCTTCTACTTCTTCTTTCTGGCTTCTGCACAGTCCCTGCATTCTGCAGGCTGGCATATCTCTGAAGGGCATTGTTTCCTTTGAGCAACCTTCTCTGATGCATCCTTTCTTGATGGCTACACAATACCCATGCCAAGCCTCCATGGGCTGTGCCACATCAAGCATTCTATTTTGCCTACATTGTATCTCAAGTCCCTTAAAGAAGTGCTCTCCTCCCCGTCTCTCTACGCACAAGCATGAGACATATCATCATGGAGGTGGGTAGAGAGCTCTGATAGGCAAAAGGCATTGAACAGCACAGGGGCAAGGGGCACTGGAACAAGTCACTGCCATGCGGAATCACCCTCCGTTAAAGCCTATGTGTCAGGGACTGCCCTTGTCATGAAAACCAGGCCTGCACCGACCAAATTTCCAATACATATGGATTATGACTTCTCCAGTCAAAGTAATTAAGAGACCATGATAAATTAGAGGTTGATAAAAGGCTCCAGTTCAAGATTTATGGCTCTTCCAGAGTTCTTTCAAGTTCTCCCAAGTGTGCAGGGATTGGCCCCTCTCCTGGAGAGGCAACATCTGACTCCGGTTAGCACGCTCCTGCCTGCCTGGGAGTCCTCCCCTTCCACGGTGAGCGAGCCCCATTAGGCAGCGCATGCTCCTGGCCCTGGGAAAACGCGGCTGGCTCTGGGAGGGGGCTGCCCTCAAGCGATCAAGCTGCTTCCCCCACTCCTGTGTCTTGAATCCTTGACCACCTACACCCAGACTACAAAGGCTGGACCTTTCCTGCTGTGTGTTTCTAGGAACTTTCTGATATCTGCGGTTTTGTCCAACACAACCTATTTATGCGTGCATGTGTGTGCATATAAGCATGTGTGATTGTGTGCATGTGTGTATTTGGATACTGATACCTGTAACATGAACTTAGCAGCATGTATTTTGCAAAATCAAGTGGAGATCAACAATAATGTTTCAAGAAGACCAGGTCCTGAGTAGCTGTTATGCTCTGCACACAGTGGCCACAGTAATGCTGACAGAATCTGAACATTCTATCCATGGTTCCTGAGTCTCTGTGGGGTGTTGGGCACCATCCTGGCTCCTGGGTACCCTGAAGTGAGCAGGCTCTTCACACACCTGGCTGTGGAGCACCTGACATCACAGTGGTGAGTGCAGGAAGAGACAGTGAGCGTCAAGCACACCGAGCTGGAGCAAGTTTCTCATCTGCAAGACAGGAGAGCTGTGGAGAGCAGTTCGGTGACAGAGACTGATAACCCTGAAGACAGTTGGCGGGCATCTAATCTGAATTAGAGGAGAGGAGGCGGGGGGGGGGTAGTCAGAAAATGGCAGATATCAGGAAGGAGGAGGCAAAGAGAGAGGGGAGTTGGTGGGGACCATGACAATGGTCACATGAGAGGCAGGAGAGGAAAAGAATAGCCCACTGTACCCACTATCCTCTTCGTCCAGTTGCCCTGTGACTAATAAATACATACTGAATTCTTGGTTTTGGCCCTCGCTGCCAGGATTTCTAAGATGGCTCCATTTCTTGCTCCTAGGAAGTGCATATTGCCATGGAGGAGTGGCCTCGAGAGGACTGTGTCTCTGGCCCTGGTTTGCTTCCTGTGGATACTGGATTCCTCATACGCTTTAGGGAAGTTTGTGTACTTCTTCTGGCTGCTGCCCCTCACAGACATCCCCCAGTTGTTTCAGTTCCATATGAAATGATGAATCCCAGTGCTCGCTCTTCAAAGTCCAGGCTCATCCAAGGTCCCCCCGAGCAAGACCCATATTCACAGCCTCCGAGTCAGTCACCGCCACATTCCCACCTGTTTTATGCTGTAACTAATCCAAAGCATTTCCCCAGTCCAGCTCCACACATCTGCTAGGGGGCTCAGGTTCCTCCATCCTTACCCAGGGCTACGGTCATCACTTTGACCAGGAATGAGCTCAGATGGCAAGCTGCATCCTTGACAGTGCTCTCTGTCTGACTTCATAGACAGGTCCCTTCGACACACCTGCTCCAGACCAAAATTAGTGTCTTTCTGGGGCTTAAGCTCACTTAGTCAAGCCTGTAAATCTGTCCAGGTCTGGGGAAGGCTGGGGTCACCTGTCACATGCAGCACTGCATCGAAGCCCAGCTGCCTTCTAGAGGTGGGTATGCCTCCTACAGGGGAGACACTGTAGTCTAGGCATGGGGGCTGGAGCTGGAGGAGGGTGACCATCTGAGCACCTGCCATCACCTGGCTGGCCATCTCAAGGCTTCATCCAGTTGTTTTATAAAACATTTGCCACTAAGCCACTTACTGATTAATCATCTCAGATGTCTCGGTGCCAAGGTCTGACAGACTGGACATTGGCCCACATCACTTTTCTGGTACAGACACTGTTTTTGCCACTGGAAGATGACTCTTCTTATAGGCATTTCAGTGTGGTGGTGGTGGGGGGAGCAGTAGAGGATGCTGTGTGGATGGTCCATGTCCCCTCTTTGGCCCAGGTTGTCATGGTCATTCTTGCTGATGTTGTACTGAAAAGGCAAAGGTTCTCAGGGCATTGCAGGCACAGGCCAATTTCTGACCAAAAGTGTAAGTGTTTTTAAAGATTCCAAGAGAGAGTTTATTGGTTGATTGATTTTACTTGTTTGTGTATCTGTGATGTGTGTATGTGTTCCTGTGTGCATTGTGTGCACAGGGGCTTCTCTCTCTCTCTCTCTCTCTCTCTCTCTCTCTCTCTCTCTCTCTCTGTGTGTGTGTATGCATTTGGAGACCAAAGGTTGATATTGTGTATCTTCCTTAATCACTCTCCATTTTCCTTTTCTTTCTTTCTTTCTTTCTTTCTTTCTTTCTTTCTTTCTTTCTTTCTTTCTTTCTTTCTTTCTTTCTTTCTCTCTTTCTCTCTGTTTTTGTTTGTTTGTTTGTTTTTGCTTTGTTTTGTTTTGTTTGTTTTGAGGTAAGGCTTCTTGCTAAACGAGGAGCTCACTGATTGGCTAGGCTGGCTATTCAATGAGCTCCAGGGACCCACCTGTCTCACTTCTAATTTCCTAGGATTAGAAGCATGCTCCACTGTGCCTGGCTTCTTAGGTGGGTGTTGGAAATCCCAACTCAGGTCCTCGTGCTTCTTGGCAAGCACTTTACCAACTGAGCCATCTCCCAAGCACCATCCCCAGAGAATATTCTTTCACCCTGTGTATCACAACTAAAAAAAAAAAAAAACCATGAAATTTACCAAGGAGGAAAACAAAAAACAACACCAGCCCAAGGATGACGTCCTCTGTCCCTCTAAACATTGTGTTGGCTCTTACTTGTATTTTAGAATTCAGCCTGTCCACAGTCTTCTCTGTGAAGTCATTCCCAGTAAGGGGCAGATGTCTCCTTATTGGTGACCTCAAGGTTTTTCTAGCATGTCTCATCCTCCATGGCAAAGGCAGACTCTCAAGTTTCTCTCTTCCATTAGACGGCAGTGTCCCTAGAGGCCAGCACAGTGCCCAGTTGTACACTGGGCTGCATAACTGAAAATGGTATGTTTGTGTTGCACGAATGTGTCCATGTTGGGGGGAGGGCGCACAAATATGTATGAAGATTCAATGTTCATGTTGAGTGTCATCCTCAATTGTTTTCTACATAATATTTTTGAGACAGGGTCTCTCATTGAACCTGGAGTTCACTGATTTAGCTAGATTGGATGTCTAGAAGGCTCCAGGTGTCCTCCTGTCTCTGCCTCCCCAGCTTTTGGGTTAAAGGTGTGCACTATGATGCCTGGCTTTTTATGTGGGTACTGGGATCAGATCCCAGGCCCTTGGTGCCTATGCAGCAAGTATTTTGCTCATCCTCCCCAGTCGAGTGAGACGTGTTTCTAGTGAAATCCTCCCTGCGGTGAGCTCTGACTGGAGAGATGCTCGGAGAAGTGGGTGTTCCATATTCTCCATCACCTTTGGAGAATGAAGCTCAGACAAGGAGGTCAGTCTTAATAATCTCTAGGGGCCATATCTGTGTCCCTGCACTTGGGAACAGCTGCAGAACATGAAGCATTTCTCACTGAACTTGAAATCACATCTCGTATGAAGGGTTGGTCTGAAAGAGATGAAGATCTTGGGAAATTATCCAGGCTTCTTAACTCCAGCACTGCATGCTGTCCCTGGGAACAGCAGTGCCCTATATCCTGCCCAAATCAGCAGAATCTATGCTTCTCACCCACACTCCTGTCATGCTCCTATCAGTGCAATAGCTTGATGTAAACGGATGGAACATAGTCTTGGACAATGCCACCCAGTGCTGTCCACACACGACAGCTGCTGTCCTCAGGGGTGATACACTGTCCATCACAGAAATTCTTCAAATAGAGTTTGAATCACTAGAGAGAGAGAGTTCTAGATGCAAATGAGCTGGCCTCCAAATAGCAGGTATCATGTAGGGTACCAACTTGCCCCTGTGTGTCTAGGAGAAAACTGCTCACCCTCTCTGAACTTAGTTCTTATAAAAGTCTAGAGATCACAATATAGATATGTACCTCTTCTCCTGCTTAAGTGCTTTGTCAGTCTTCCTTCTTACCCTGTGCTTCAGGGCTGAACCAGCACCTCTGCCCTGCGAGGAAAGGCTCTCCAGCCCCACCTGGCTGTGGCCCTGGGTCTGGTCTATGGTCCAGGAGGATCCACTATGCTGGCAGCATACACTTGTTCCCTGGGGGAGGCTTGATCAAGATGCCAGAAGCACACACTAAGAAGGGGAGAATCTCCTCCCTGCAAAAAAGAACTCTATACAGTTGTCTTCAGAGGGAGCCTTGTAGGCTATCCCAGGTTCTGTCCCTGGGAGGTGGAGATGACCTATGCAACCCAGAGTCTATCAAAGTGTCACACGCTCACTTCCAGACTCTCTACCACTTGGCCTTGTCATAGAAGCTGTCCTTTCTTCTGACTTAGCCACTCCTTCTAATAGCAGCGAAATATTCCCTTTGAGACAGAACTCAGCAACACGGAGGGACAAGAGAAAGGAGCTATTGAAAGTTGCCTGGGACCCCCATCGGGAGCGGCTCCTGCGCTCCTGAAATTTGGACTCAAGCTGCTCTCATTTCCATACGTTCGCTCATGTTGGAACACAGAAAGGTGGACATGATTGAAATTTGCATTTAAATGGAAATGGTTAGAAGTAAAGGCCCTGTGTTTAGAGAAATGAGAGTATCCATTTTTCTGAAAGGGAGGCGAGTGTTATCATACGCTATTAAGGTGTCATGGAGCCGAAATATGTTTAGAAATATTAGCCACTGCTACTGTACGCAGAGTGGTGCCTGGCATTTGGAAATGACTCCATACTATGAATGGATCCCAGCGAACCCTGCATCAAGCACAATTGCTTATAATGCCACCTGCTACCATTGCGTACCTCCAGTCACACACACCAGATAGTACCAGTTCTGTCAGACAGCTCTCTTCCACTTTTCAATGGTAATAAATGCTGAAGCCAGTTCATCACCGTATGGCGGGGCCACACACCCCATCTTCTTTAGCATACTGACATGGCCTTGGGATGTGCAGCTGCAGACTCACCAGGAGTATCATGTGGTTGCGCACACCTTAGGTAGACAGTCCACAGGTGATTGTACTGAGCCAAGGAGAAACAGAGCTTTAGCATACAGCAAGTGTGACTGTCTTCGTCACCCTGTATCAGGTGACAAGAACCCTTACTCTTTAACTGTATTGGTGATTTCTTTTTCTATTGCTGTGATAGAACACCATGACCAAAAGGAACTATGAAAGGAGTTTATTTTGTCTTATGGTTCCAGAAGGGTAAGGGTCCATCATGGTGATCAAAGCAGGAAGCTAAGAGTTCACACCCTCAAACACAAACTTGAAGCAAAATGGGAGCTGAAAGTAGCACGAGGATCTTAATCTCGAAGCCCAGTCCCCAGTGATATATTCCTCCAGCTAGGCTGAAGTACCCACACCTCCTCAGTGAAACCAGCTAGGGGCCAGGTATTTATGGAGATGCCCGAGACTGTGGGGAACATATCATTCAAACCACAGCAACCCGCAATACCCAGGCTTCATCCTCTTTTCAGGTCCCAGGTCCGCCTTGGGCCCCCGAGGTGGGAAGGTCCTCCACTGCCTCACTTTAAGACTCCGGTGAGTGGAGTAGCTGCCATTCTGCTGATATTTACAATGGCAGCAGTGGAGGTATAATTGGAGGGCAGTGGTGTACAAATTAACACTTTGCTGGAAGTGGGACACTTTAACTCACAACTCATTGGCCAAAGCTAACTTGGTCCTCAAAGAGGCTTTCATTCTGTTTTTATGTCAATGTGACACATACTGGAGCCATTTGGGAAGACAGACCCTCAGTTGAGAAAATACCCCACTAAACTGGCTTGTGAGCAATCCAATGGTATGATTCCTTAATTCATGATTGATGTGGAAGGGCCCAGGACATTGTGGGTGGGACCACACCTGACCAGGTGATCCTCAGATGTATAAGAAAGCAAATTGAACATGTCCGTTCAGCCTTGAAGGAAGTGTGTGTGTGTGTGTGTGTGTGTGTGTGCGTGCGCGCACACGCGCGCACAAACACAATTGCATATGTACATACATATGTAAACAGGCAAACATAAGAGATGGGGCCTAAAGAACATGGGATAAGACTTCATAGTTTACTCTGCCCCTCCAGGGGCAGGGACCATGTCCAGTTGCCTATATCTATTTCCAGGTGAGTCTCTAACTAGAATCTAGTCACATCATTTTAAATCTCAGAGACCATCAATTGTAAGATCAAACAACACCTTCTGTGACACTAAGAAAACAAGAAAAAAGTGAAGCACTTAAGACAGACAGTGCCTTGGTGCTTTCTGATTGTTTAGAGCATGTGTTTACACTTTCAGAAGAAACCCTTGAGCTGGGAGTAGACAAAGACCTTGATTTCATGTCACTGGGATCGAAAGTCACTGGGATCGCATGGCATTCAGATGAAAAGCATGGCTGCAGTCATCTTAAAGCTTGTCCATGCTGGGCGGTGGTGGCGTACACCTCTAATCCCAGCATTCAGGAGGCAGAGCCAAGTGGATCTCTGTGAGTTCGAGGCCAGCCTGGTCTACAGAGTGAGATCCAGGACAGGCACCAAAACTACACACAGAAACCTTGTCTCGAAAAGAAAAGAAAACTTTTCTGAGTTACCTGTCTGGCTGGGGTCTGCTTTGGTCACCCAGCCCTGGATTCCCTGAATCCGAAGTGTGGAAGCTGCAGTGTTTCCTAAGGAAGTCCACAAAGGAACGAAGATTATGTGTGCTGAGAAGTTATAGTCTGATTTGGAATCCCGATTAGAACAGGATTAATCTGTTAACCCAAGACAGCTCAGCACTTCCCACAACCATGTCCCAAAATTCCCAAGGAATGGATGCCTCTATCTCCATCTCCTGCTCGATGTCCCCTATGTGGTTAGACATCACAATGCTGACCTTTACTACATGTATAGGTAGGCTATGACACCATGCTATGACTTATGTATCACAGTATGGTAGACTCAGAATCTTTGGTTTTAAGGCATATCCTGAATTTCAGAAATTCTTCAGTGCATACCACTCGAAATGCTCGAATGACGGGCATAGGAGATGATAAATCTTCGTGTCTGTATGGAAGCACAGAGTTGGGAAGATTCTGAATACTCTGTATTAGTCACTTTTCTGTTGGTGATAAAACACCATGACCAAAGCACCTTAGAGAGGAAAGGATTTACTTAGGTTTACCGTTCCAGAGGGATGAACATGCATGATAGCAGAGAATAAGCATGGTACAAGTGAGAGATGTGATTACAGGCAGAGGAAGCTGAGAGTTCACATCTTGCCAAAGAAGGGAGAGTTTAAAGAGCATTCAAGCACTCAAAAACCGCCTCCAATGACATACTTCCTCCAGCAAGGCCACACTTCTTATGCCTCCCAAACTGGGCATCAAATGTTCAAGTGCCCAAGACTATGGGAGACATTTCTCATTCCAACCACTATAACTAGATGAGGAGAAGTATGAACCCCACCGTATTATAATTATGGGAGAGAGGAAGTTTTCAGAGGGGAGCACTTGGAGGACACAGGAGGAGCATCTAATCTGAAAATCATGAAAACCTCAACACACACAAAGCCCTGGGTTCCATCCCCAAGAACTGCATAAACAGAACCTGGGTAGTGGGGTAATTCACATCTATTATCCCCACTCAAGAGACGGAAGCAGGAGGATTAGAAGCTAAAATCTATCCTTGAATATATAGGTATTTCAAGGCAAATTTGGGTTAAAGATCCTGTTTGGGGGGGTGGGGAGAGAGAGATGGAGACAGAGACATGGAAGAGATTATGAGAGACAGAGAAAGACAGAGATACTTAAAAGTGAGGAATTCACTAAGAGGTGGAGATTAGCTGAGCTGATTCTATCCATGGATGTTTCCTCACATGAAAGCCACCTGAGGGGCTGGCTGCCCACCCAGGGCACTGGTGGAGCTGATTAGCATGCTGTCCCCCATCCCCCTCCAAGGCAGAGTTCAGAGAAGCTTCTCCCTCCAGGTCCCTTAGAGCCCATTGCTAAGTGGTACTGAATATTGCTTATGACTCCAGGTTCGATGGAGCTGGGTGACAGGAGCACTCCCAGGATACTTCCAGGGGCTGTCTACAAATCCTCGGGATGTTTCAAGGCTGTTTATATGATCATGGACTTTATGTTTATGGATGGGGTGAGCATGACCTCATTGCCAAGTCCCGATGCAAAGAACAACCCCAGAAGAATCAGCCAGAAACACCACACAGCTCCCTACTTGACCAGATTTGAAAAGAAAAAGGATAATTTATAGTTAATAGAAGGACTAGGCAGCATTTATTGTCTGCTTCATGGGGACCAAAAATTTTCAAACTCCTCTATCTCATCTTAGGAAATGGGAATCATTATTGTCCTTTTTCCCAGATGAGAAAACAGGATCAGAATGGTTAGGAAGCTCACGCCTGCAGCGAACAAATGGTGAAGGCTTACCCTGAGCTCACACTCACCCACATCAGAGTTCCAGCCTACACAACACTGCACGACTTTAAGACCTGACCCATTGACCATCAGCTGAAGATCCTCTCCCTCTATTAGCTCAGTTTCTTCAGTTACAAAATAGCAGTAGAAATAACCACCGCCATGAAACCATGTATTGCTTAGGGTGAGGACTCAATAAACGCCATAAATACCATTCATGTCCTTGCTCTGCTACGCCTCCCTCTGTGAACTGTCTCTAAGTGATGAATGGGACACGGATTATGGGGTGCCTCATCTTGGTTGTCCATTTGACTGGGTCTGATTTCAAATAAAAGCAAGACACTGGGTACTCATGTGAGAGACTCTCTTGATTAGATCATTTGAAGTAAATTGGTGCCACCCTAAGCGTGGGCAACACCTTCTGGTGGCAGGCCAGGGAGAGGGACAGTAAAACAGAAACTTAGGCCTTTTGCCTGTTTGCCTTGATAATTGCTGGCACATCCTTCTACCCTGTAGCTGTGGCTTTCCTTCATGGATGTGAGAACCAGATTCTCCAGGTGTTGCCTGTGCAGAGTGCCTGGATAGGCTATTTTCGCAGCTGTAAGGATGAAGATTAAGTTTTGGGGGATACTAAGGAGTGTTGGAGGTATCAGAAACATGGATACTTGCCCAAGAAAACTTCAAGCACTGAGTAGAGCTGGCCTGAGAGAAAGGGGACATGGGGTATAAGATGAGGCCACTTGAACTCCCTGGAGCTCAGATGAACCCATCATGAGTCCTGGATGGCAGCTAGTGAGCTGTAGGGTTTGGGGTGTTTGCCCTACTGGCTTTTGGTCTTGCTTTGTTTGACTTTTCTATGTTGTCCTCTGTCTCCCTTTGAACATGGAATTGTCTACTTTGAATTGTACATTGTTAGTATGTGACGACTTGGGGACTTGTGTTTTGATTTTATAGGGTCTCACAAATAAGATTTTGGGGGGTCTCCAAAAAGACGTTTTTAGCTAAGTTGGAATTGTATGGTTATGTGGGGTTCTGGGGATAGGTTGAAATTATTTTTGCCACTCCACTATTGCTATAAGTTTATGTGGGCATACAATGTTATGGGTTAGAGACAAAATGCCTTCACATACTTGTGTGTTTGAACTCTTGGTCCAGCTAGTGGTACTGTTTTAGAATGTTGTGGAAACTTTAGGGGTGGGCCTAGCCAAATAGCTCGTTCTCTGGAATGTGAGTCTGGGGGTGTCTAACTCAACCCTCTGTTGCTCCATCTCCATCTCATGATCTGCCTGCATGTGAGCAAGCAACCTCACCCCTTTCCAGCAGCAGCTGCCAGCCACTTCGCTCCACACACCTTCCCCGAGGAGAGACTGTACCCTCATGCTCGGAGCTGAAACAGACCTCCTCTTCCAAAGCTGCTTATTGCTAAGCATTTCATCACAACACCAAGAATAATAACCAATATATGCTTGCAAAGAAAATTCCAACGGGGAAGAAAGCCTTAGAGCATGAGAGAAGTATATGAAATTCTGACCTCAAGTTATGAAGTCATAAGTCACATTCTGTTAGCATCTGCTATGTGTATTTCTCTCTGTGTTTTGTATGCCAGCTTTTGGACTCCACTAGCCAACCTGAGCATGCTCACAAAGCCCGGGAATTCACTGTCTGGTCCCTTATAGCCCAAGTGTAGTGAATTTGTCTTGGTCATTTGTAGCAGAGACAGCATCCAGAACCTACCCCTACACACACTTTCATGGCAGAATATTCTTCACATCCCTTCCCACACAAGGTACTTTCAAGGATCCCATAGGTCAATCCTGAAGACCCAGGATATTTCCAAATAGGAACTCTGTCTTTAGACACCTAAACTCCGTGGTCCACGCTCACTTTATTTTTACTTTGAAAACTAATTTTATATCCTACCAATGTTGATTGATTGATTGGCTGCCTGACCAATCAATTGCTTGATGCTTAGTTCCATACCTGATTTAGCACTGAGCCATAAGTCTCATCCAATGTTTACAAAGATGTTTTAACAAAAGTGACTTACAGGGGTCACACTCTCTAACCTGAAGTCCATGTTATACCTTTTCACAACCTTTGTTGAAATCAGCCCAGCCCTAAACTCAGGGCCTTCAAGGACTCTCTGATACCAAGATATCCAGGTGACAGTTTCTTAATTATTTTTTGCTTCTTATTCTTGTAGCTATTGTTTCTTAAGGATGGAGAGTGGGTTTCTTAATATTCAAACAAAACTGTGAAAAAGTCAAATGCAAAAGGGATGTTTTTCAAGCCACATGAGAAGGAATTCACCAGAGCCTTGCACACATCAGCCCCCCTTCCAACCTGGATAGAACTCCCATTTCTCTCAAAGTCCTGATCATGTCAATTCTCCCTAACATGAGAAGTAGCCCACATCACATGAGGGATATGCCCATTAAAGACTTTTTGTTAATAATGCCCACTTACCGAAATGATGTGTGTGTGTGGGGGGGGGGGTTGTGTGTTGGGGAACATGGGAAGACTTCAATTGCACTGCTAGGAATCAAAAATAAGATTTTAGTTGAAATACGGATAAGATAGGAGCCTTTAATTTGCCTCCTCCCTAAGCAAGAGGACATCCCTGGCTGTATCTGGTAGGTGGGTTTCCCTTTACTCTCTGTTTCAGCCCAGGCCAGAGCAAAATTATCTTATCTCCAGATAAAATATTTTAGGGATTTGGGGATTTTGACAAAGGACAGTATTTGTGAAAAGATCAATATCCTCTATCTTCCTTTTTGGGGGGCAAATTCCACCCCTATTGAAATTATGACAATAGACAATGTTTGCCTTCTTGCATGTCACACGTTTCCTGGCCCCAGCATATTAGGGGCAAGAGAAAGAACACACAGAACATTCTACTACAATCATGCCCCATGTCCTGTGAGGCGTTTCCCCCCTCTCTACCCACCAACAAAAAGAGTTTGTATAGAATGTGATGCCATAAACATGAATCATGTCGTCCTTACTGGGGCCTCGGAGGGACGATGCCTCCTGGACCACTAGATCACTGTCATCACTCGAAGAGTAAATAACAAGAAATCTGTGTGCACCCCAGAGCTCACCTTCCCCCAGCCGGCCCAGGGCCATCACCTTTGGGTCCGACAGAACAGCGCAGATAGGAGAAGGCACATGAACCACAGGACATGACTTCCAAGGCCAGAGATAATTGAATTACCTGGTTGTCAGCCATGATGAATATGAGCCATGAAGGCAGGATAAATGCCTTGTTTGTTCTGTGTCCTGGCAGCACCTCCAGCTTTTTGTCTCCATGATGGTACAGAGTGACTTCATGGCCACAGTGTGGCCACTTTGAGCCCCTCAGGACCTCTCAGGAACCCTTGAGAGGCCACTGTGAACTCAGCCTTGAATTTTATAGCAAGTTAACAAAATGCCCTATCATGGGATTGTTTGAGTCATGTAAACATTGCTTTTTCCACATTAGGTTGAACATGGTGTTTGCCAATAATCTGTGCATTGTTTTCTCTCTTTCATCTCTGTTGGCCAGACAAATCTCACCCACTTTCACTTTGTGTTCCAAGTTCACCTTCTCTGGAGACTCCATGCAAAGAATCCCCAAATCAAAAACTCATTTTGTCTGAAATGTCTTAAAACTTAGAACTGGGTTGGAGAGATGCTCAGGAATGAAGAGCATAGTGTTCTTGGAGAGGACCCAAGTTCACTTCCTAGCATCCAGCTTCTAACTGAGTGTGCCATCACAACTGCTGGAACTCCAGCTACAGGGCATCTGATGCCCTCTTCTGGCTTCCCCAGGTCTACCAGCACACATGTGACATACACTCAATGCTCAGTCAGACACATATATAAATGAGTAATAAATACATACATATACACACATACGTGCATACATAAGTAAATACATACGTACATAAGCACATACCTACATAAATCTTTAAAAAACAAAACATTAGACCAACCAAAGGAAATACTGATGCATTGGGAAAGGCAGAAGAATTCACACCAGAGCAGAGATCTGGATCCTAGAGTGAGGAAAAAATGCTTCCCACTGCATTTCCCAAAGCAGATAGACATTAAGCCTATCTTGTAGACCTGTCGATTTAATGTGTGGACAAGCACGTGGCAGAGATGGTGACCCAGGTGACCCACTATACACAAGTTTGTTCCCTTTTCCTCTTTCGATGGCTACATTAGCTAAGCCAGAAAACACACATTTTATTTACCAAACTGTTCTCCCTCCAAGGAGACCCAGAGACTGTTAGGGCTGTGGTTCATAAGCTCTCAGACATCAGGGCATAGGGTGGGGTATCCATCACTGAGCTTCCAACTCCAGCCATGTCTGGCTCAGGATCTGTGATTTTCAAAAGGTTGTGACCATGTACCTTACTTACAAATACTCCAAAAACACCACTGATGGACTAAAGAGATGCATCATCAGCTCTGCAGTGAGTGCTTTAATTGTATGACATGTGTGTCCCTGAATGTCACCTGCTCTGAAAAAAAAAATGTATAAAAGTACAGAGAAAGAATGTGAGGGCTTCAGGCTGAATGTGATATTTAAAAACTCCATCATTGGCACACCTTTTAAAAGAACGATGCTTCATAGAAAAGGTAACAGTTTCATGCATATAAAATAGTGAAAAATATATAGGGAAAAAAAACGTTAGCAGATATTTGTCACTTTCCCAAGAGACAGGCCTGAAGCTTGCTTGGGGACGTGGGAGTGGGGAGGGCCAGAGTCACTGAGATGCTGACAGGGATGGAAGGAGGAAGGTGACCTGGAGCTAGAGGACAAGCTGAACATCGAGACATGGCCCTGTCAAGCAGACACTATCTTCTCTTTTGACTGTGTTTCTCATGGAGGAAATTGAACATAAGCAAATGCAAAATTTATATGATATTCAAATTGCCCTTAACATGTCAATCACATGGAGATATCTGCGAATTTTCAGAACAAATAAGAGAGCAGCGATTGCATTTTAATGACTTCAGTGGCTCTCCTATAGGAAGATGGTCAGGCTGCTCCGCGGCTTCTCTGAAGGGTGGGGTGCACAGTTGTGAAGGGACAGCTATGGTCCTGATAGGAACCTCATCACCGTAACCTTGGAGCTGCCCGGCAAGGAATGTCTGTGGGAGGCAGAGGACACTGTCCTGGGAGAGGCTCAAGAAAGGTGATCAAGACCTGGTGGGTGCACCTAGCTGGTGGAGCACTGGCCTGGCATGCACCAGACACTCAGTGTACCTATTAGCACCACAGAAACCAGGTACGAACATGGACACCTGCAATCCCAGCATTTAGGAAATAGAGGTAGGAAGATCAGAGTTCGAGGTCATCCTCAACTATGCATCAAGTTTCAAGGCCATCCTGGATCGTATGAGACCCTATTTCCAACCAAGAATCAAAGAGCACAAAGAGATGGCTAAACATGAGGGTCATTTGTGGGACTTCAGGTTTTCTGGAGCCATAGATAATATCACCTGGAGCAAATAAAAAATTTGGTTTTCATTTTGGTAGTTTTTAAATGCATCAAGTACCCTAGGCTGGCCTTGAACTCACTATGTAGCTGAAGATGACAATGAATGATAAACTTATGATCCCCCTGTGTCCACCTCTCAAATGATGGGGTTATGGGCAAGTACCACCTCATCTCACTTGAATTCTTGACATTATACTTTGGCTTGTGCTTGGCCAATGTCCAGTGGAAAATGTAAACAGTAGGGCCAGGCAGTAGTGACACACACCTTTAATCCCAACACTTGGGAGTCAGAGGCAGGGGGATTTCAGTGAGTTCGAGGCTAGCCTGGTCTACAGAGCAAGTTCCAGAACAGCCATGACTGTTACACAGAGAAACTCTGTCTCGAAAAACCAAAAAGAAGGAGAAGGAGGAGGAGGAGGAGGAGGAGGAGGAGGAGGAGGAGGAGGAGAAGAAAGAAAGAAAGAAAGAAAGAAAGAAAGAAAGAAAGAAAGAAAGAAAGAAAGAAAGAAAGAAAGAAAGAAAGAAAGAAAGAAAGAAAGAAGGAAAGAAGGAAAGAAAGAAAAGAGAAGAAAAGAAAAAAGAAAAAGAAATGTAGAAAGCACAATAAGTTAATCAAGTACTCAATAGATCCTTGATCTCAAATTTCTGGTTCAGGGTGTGTGTGTGTGTGTGTGTGTGTGTGTGTGTGTATGTGTGTGTGTGTGTGTGTGTCCATCCAAATGTGGGAAGTGTCTCTAAGTCAGTGGGCCATAAGGGAGATAGCTCTTGGTTAAGGCAGCACTGAGCAGGTTATGCCCCAACCAGCACAGATAAAACTTGAAGGAACTGAGATTTATTTACTGTTCCAGTTCATTCTAAACCTCACGGCAGCACTGAATGAATGGGGCTATTTCACTTCATCTGCTTTCCTTCATGAAGCTGTGTGGGCCATGCATAAGAAGAGCCACAGCAGCACCTGGCTGCAAGAGAGGCTGTGTCATGCTCGCCTGTGAGTGCCAAAGAAAGGAGTGGGCAAGGCGACCCTCAACAGACTCAGTCTTAGCATGTCACATCCTCTGTATTCGGTGCCCATGTGCTGAGGCACAGTTTTTCCCCAGGGAGGAGACAGAAGGCTAATGTTTATTAAGTACCTATTATACCAGTGGTTCTCTCTCAACCCTTTAATATAGTTCCTCATGTTGTGGTGACCCCCTAACCATAAACCCTTTTTGTTACTTCATAACTGTGATTTTGCTACTAATATCAGCTGTAATATAAGTGTCTGATATGCAGAATACCTGATAGGCAACCCCAGTGAAAGGGTCATTTGAGCCCCCCCCCCAGGGGTCATGACCCACAAGTTGAGAACAGCTATATTATATGCTTGACTCATGCTCTCTTCTGTGTGCTCTTATCATTGGCATTAGTGACTAGCTACACCTGCTCTTGCACTTGAGTCACGTTCTTGTCCCTTCCACATGAGGAAACCGGAGGCAGAGAGAAGCAGCAACCGAGACAAGATCACACAGTCCGTGCACATCAGGAAGACAGCCAGGGCTCCAGAGGAGAGGTACACTGCTCTGTCATAGTTCCCCATGAGCAATTAGATTCTGACATCAGGAGAGGGTGGAGGAGAGTCTTCCGATGCCAAGGTTTGGACGTAGCTATTGCTGTGTTAAAACACCATGGCCAAAATCAAATTATAGAAAGAAGACTTTATTTGAACTTGAGGTTGCAAAGGGGTAAGAGTCCATCACAGCAGAAGCCATCACAGCAAGCGCCGGGGACAGCAGAAGCCATCACAGCAAGCGGCGGGGACGGCAGAAGGAACAGAAAACCGAGAGCCGCATCTTCAAATTTAAGCATGAAGCAGAGACAGCACGCCAGATGTAATTGAGGCTTTTTGCTTTCTAAGGTAGACCCCAGTGACAAACATCCAGCAGCAAAGCCACGGCTCCCAGACCTCTCCAAACAGCTCTGCCGAGACCAAGTGTTCAAATGCCTTAGATTATGGGGTATATTCTGATATGACCCACCACACCACACTGGCTTTGGCTTCACAGAAAGGAAGCTACATAGTCACCACAGGACAGTCATTGGTCCTCTGCATCTTGCCTGCCTGCCTGCCTGCCTGTCTGTCTGTCTGTCTGTCTTAGGCACGAGCATGTCACCACATGGCCAGCCTATCAGAGTTTGGGCTTAGTGTTCTGTGTTCAACCCTGACCTTGAGGAGACTAGCTAACCTCTAACTTCCATTCCTTCAGCTGAAGAACGATGCTCCATTCCAGATCTTCGTTCTCTGGTGTGAGCAGGGAGCATAGTAATGGTTAATGTGTTTTTAAGCCCTTAGGTGGTGTATAGTTATCACCATTACAGAAAATAACCATTTGTTTTATTGGGAAAAGAACAGGTTCTGGTTGTCTGTGGAGAAAATACAAAAACTTGATCCTCGTTGCAGAGGGAGACACAAAGACAGTCGGCGGGCCCTCCTGCGGCTTCAATGGCAGCCACTAATGTGTCTGTAACTTGGAGATTGGTCTTATGAGCTCAATGTGCTGGGGCCTTATGGCAGCCAAACAGCCCGTGGGAGTCATTTCTAGGAATCCAAGTTAATAAACTGTAAACTAACTTCTCAAAGATTAAGAAAATTAAAAACAATAGTAAAAAACAAAACTACAACTTTCGACACCCTAGCTGCAGCTGCCGAGGAGCTGACCTCTGGCTGGTGGTCTCCCTGGGGCTTTAGCAGGGCAGATGAAAGGGTACCTCGAACCAGACAACTTAACTTTAGGACTCTTCCCCATCAGTGGCTTTTCTTTCACTAAATTATAATCACTCACTAAGCTGCAAAATACTTGACCAATTGCTCGGGACCACATTCGAAGGGCTAAAGCTTGACTGGGAGGAAGAGCAAGAAGTTGAGACTACCTTTTGCCTTCCTGCCCACTCTCCCTTTTCTTGGCTGCCCTCATTGTCAGAGACAAGGTTCCAAACCTGGTGTGATGGAGAGAAGGATGGTATGGCTTTGCCCCAGTGGTCCGCTCCTGGGATTAAGAGGAAGTGAACCTCTTGGGGAAATAGCATGCTTACCACCATGGATGGAGCAAATTCAACAGCCACGCCATTGGGAGACAAAATGGAAGGCCCATGGCTCTAGAAGTCCCTCCTCCTCAGAGACCTCTCTCATTCTATCCACGTCATCAACTGCTCAGACAGAGCCCACCCCCATTGCAAACAGTATTTACAAATCTACCAATCTAGGTGCTAATATCACAAAAAAAAAAAAAGAAAGAAAGAAAAAAGAAAAATAACCTACCTGAGCAGAAATAGCTGAAAGAATATTTGAGCAAGTACTTGGGCATCTCCACCTAGCCAAGTCAGCTTTCAAAATTAAATATCATTGTGAGTTATTCATCATGGTATCCAAAGTGACAATGAGTAAATCACCCCCAAATCCAGGTTCCAGAAGGACTTATTCTCAAAGGGAAATTAATTGAAGTCACACATGCTCGCATTCAGCTCTTGAGACTGAAGCCATTGCATCCAAGAAATGACAAAGAGCTAGGTGACAGAAAGAACGTGGAACCAAAGTCATGGAGCGGAAATGACAAAGACCCTGGAGTGCCCCGATAGTCTCAATGACACTGAAAACGAATGCACGACACTGCCATACTCGGGCTTCAGCCACCATTTCAGCTTTATTATCTGTGCACGTGGGTGTGCGTGGCATAGGATGGGTGCCGACTACTCATTTGCTACACAGTTTTGCATGACTGCCATTCTCACACAGCACCAGCGAACAGTGACAGAACGCTTGCTGTGGACCAGTCCTGCATGGGGCCATCAGCCTCCTAGCAGGGGATTCTCATGTGTTCTACAGATGGAAAAACTGAATCCCAGTGGGATGGGATACCTTTCTTAGGAACACCTGGATTCTAAGTGGTAGTGCCCAGTTCAATTTCACCCTCTCCTGTCTGCTCTGTGGCCTCTACCTGTGACTCACAGGCCATACTATCTCTTTTCATGATCTTTGTAGAGTGCAATTTTTCTTTGCTCTGTGTGTCACTTTTTGGCCTAGATTTACTTGGAAGATAATATGTCCCAGCACTTAAGAAATTGCACTTTTTTTTCAGGGTTCATATTTAACAAGAAAGGATCTGACCACCTCCCTGTTCCATGCTGGGGTTTTGTCTGGTTTGAACATGCACAGGACTTGTGCATTCCATCACAACCCTGAGTTCCTTTCTGTAAATCCTGCTGTGACTGGAAAGTGCCGGTTTTGTAGTCATGCCCTACCTCTGGCTCTCAGTCTTCTTGTCGCTTTCTCTCCAGTGACCCGTGAGCCCAGCTCGAGAGGAAGGGGTGTGATGTAGATGTCCCACTTAAGGCTGAGCATTTTTCAGTCTCTTATTCTCTGTACTTTGATCAGTTATGGGTCTCTACGAGGGGAGAATCAATTTTCTTTGACTGTACGACCCCCACAATGTCAACCATGCGCCAAGAGTGCACAGGCAGCATGGACTGGACTCAGGAAGTTTTAAGGAATGAGGACACAAAGTTGAGTGGGCAGGGAATAAGCATGCACATCTGGGAGGAACTGGGAGAGTGGAGTGGACAGGATCAAAATGCAACATAGGAACTTCTCCAAGGATTAGTAATTGTACTTAAAAATCTATTGGCTAGTAAAAGAAAAAGGAGGAAGAGGAGAAGATGATGATAACTCTACCCTTGGGATGCTGCCTTGATCTTACCCTCTTTGCAAGTAAGTATGGCATAGAAACAGATTCAATAACTTACCCACTGGAGGTCAATGAGTTCATAGATTACCAGCTGTGCCTACATAAGTAAATTTAAAACTCAAAATGGAAAATAAAAAATCAGCAACCAAAAGACACAAGAAAGCAAATCCATAAAGCAATGTTATGGTTGATTTTAAATGGTCACTTGCTATACCCTAGAAGTACCAGGAAAGGGCTTGTCAGCCCAGGAGTTATCTAGATAGGGTTGCCCTGTGGGTAAGTCTGTAGAGAGATATCCTGATGGTTAATTAAGGTGGAGAGGCCCACCTTGAATGCGGTTGGCACTATTTCATGAGCTGGTCTTGAACTGTCAAAGAGAAAGCTACTTCAGTAGTAACCAGCCAACAAGAGAAGAAGGAGGAGCTTTTCTCTGTCCGCTCTTGACATCATGCAATATGGCTGGCTGCTTGAGTTCCTGCTGTGGCTTCCTTGCAATGATGGACTGTACCCTGGAATCATATTCCAAATAAACTCTTTCCCCAAAGTTGCTTTTCTGTGTGATAGTCTGTCACAGCAACAGGAATGAAATTATGACAAGCAATAAAATCAGAATCCCAGTGTCTCAGATGTCCTCCTTTTCTTTCCTCTGACACAGTCACATGGTGCTGTCAGTGTTTGCCTGTGGATGTCATCAGCTCCATAGGCCATGAGTTCATGGGAAGCAGAGCTCTGTACACCCTACCCCTCACCACAGTCATCTAGGATAAGTGAAATAGTTTTTCTGCCTTGAAAGATCTCCTGTGTATATGTCAGCCTCCTGTAAACCCAAAATCTTCATAATATTTGCCAACCAGTCCTTGGCAAAGACTGAAGGCAGCCTGCAATGAAGCAAGTTCTTTCTTAGTCCATGCTCATGGCACACCCTAATCATCCCAGCTACGACCACCTCCCACCCACTCCCTCTGTCAAGTGCCCACTTGCCTGAAACACACTGGCTATGATGTTTATTACCCAACAAGGACAATATTGTTATTGATAGCGGCAATAAGGATGCCATCAAACATGAATGCTCACATTCAGCAAGGGCCCGTCAACTGATTGTTTATGTAAATGCAAGCATTCGCTCATCATCACACCCATTTTTGCAAAGAAACAATCAGCCGGGCGGGCTGTTTCTTTCTGTAATATGTTTTTAATATTCAGTTCACTGGAAAACAATCTGCAACAAAAGAAAAATATATTAACGAGTGTACAGCTAAATCAAAATTTATAGTAAACACGGGGCCAGAAGATCGGTGGCTGGCCCTGTGCCCTAGGAAAGTCAGAAGGGCCTGAAATGCTGATGGCGTTCTATTGCTGTGCCTTCCACTCAGCATTCAGTGGACAAGTCCATTGCCTGGTCTCATAACTACCCCTCCATCTGGTCTCCAGAGATCTCTATCATGGAGGCCACAGGAAGAACATATTTACATGTGTGTCCTGTCCTGTGTAATCCCAGCAAATGAGAAAACAGATTTACCCTAATTACACTTCTGAAAATGTGTCTATAGTCATCATGCCAATGGCCACAGCCCTTTATACTCTTATGAAGAGAGGGTCATACTGAAGTCTTCAGCTTGTTTTAAGGAAAAAGAAGCCCACTGAATTATTCTCTAATAGACCACATCTCTCAGAGGGCCATACTGTGGATAATTTCTTCTTTATAGGCAATGTAGTCTCTACTTCACTACCTGTTCCTGCCCTTTGTGGGTATAGACAGCGGTCAGCAACACATCAAAAACACAGCTGTCTACACCTGGAATGAGTCTTCATCTGTGGAATGGACTCAAACCATACACAGTTTGCCAATCACTAAACTGTTTGTCACCTGAAGTGTGACCCACAGACCCTGAGCCATTACATTCTTCTCAAGGGAGCTGTTCTCCATTCTTTGGACTAATAAAAGGGCCAGCTCCCCATATTTTATTGTTTAAGGATATGCCTCATACACATTAGTCCTGCACATATGTCAACAAATTCTGATGCAAGAGGAAAAAGTGTAAGATTGGAATTAGTTTTCTAGAATGTGTGTGACTTTCCTTGGCACCGGTCTCTCTGTACCTGTCTGAAGAACTCTTGTTTTCGAGGATGCTGTCCTGGTATGTGTTGTTCATCAGGCCCTGGGATGTGGAAACCCAAACCCATTTTCTCGCCTTGATGCTGGCCTACTGCTGTGTGCTAGAACTAGAGTTCAGAGTCACGCCCAGCAAGTTGGATGAGAAGCTCACTGCCAACGGGTTGAGCTACCTTCTCTTGACCTGTTGGAGACTCACCCAGAAGCACCCTGTGGCCATAATGGGAGAGCCACTTTGAGAGAGAGACAGGAAGTCCCAGTCCTGGGCTTTACCCCTCAGAGAGCTCGGTGGTTCTGGGGAATTGGCTTGCCTTTCAGAATAGCCTCAAATCTCCCCTCCTCAGTCAGGGAAGGAGTCAGTTCCTCTTAGAGTCCCCAGAGACTTCTCCTTCTGCTGTTTCTGTCCTAATCACATTCCTGTTTTCTGTCTTTAAGGGGAGATGGGATGTGGGATGTGGAGGCAGAGTCGCAGGGTGAGGACTCAAGAGAGAGGAAGAGCCCTCCCCATTCTGCCTTGAACTCCACTCTGAAGTTTAACTTCAGGAAAAGAAAGACCGCTACATTGTATTTCTAGACTCGGAACCACGGGGGCCACGGCCCCTGGAGGAAGCCAGGCACTAGGCTCATCCCTGAGCTTTACCATCAGACACCCCAGGCCTGCTCTGAAATCCTGTGCCACCTCAGTCCTCACGGGACTTTAAGCAGCCGGCCTTCTCCCTGTCCCGCCCTCAGTTCCCCCAATGTGTCATGGGAGAGGGGGAGGTTGAGATAGCACTTTAGAGAAGGTTGCATTAGAGTAGTTTGAGTGACATCACTACTACCTCCATCAAGGGTACCCGCACGAAGCACATGGGCAAAATCAGGTTACCTGAGGACTAGGCAGTATTCCACATAGTTGGTAAAACCACTGGAGAGAAAGGTAGCACGTTGTTAAGTGTGGTCTGGGCAAAATGGGGGTGCTCTCAACCTACCTCTCTCTAAGACATTTGGAGACGTGGATGTGCAATGTCTCAGCTATCACAAAACGCATTTGACACGTCATACTTAAAAAGGAAGCAGTGATGCTCCTACAGGGGCAAACCTCACCCTGGAACCCGGTGACAACCTCAAGCTATGCAGAGTCAACACGCTGAGAATGTCAGGGCAGGACAGTCTGTGTCGCCAACGGGGAGGAAGAAGCCAGCTTTGATTCTAAAAGTTTGCATGGAGATTTCAAAGAAAGCATGTCTTTGCTTTCTTGAAAACGTATCCAATTGAATTTCCTTTCAAAGGAGAACTGAGTGATTCCTTCATTTCGGCTTCATAAATACCATCTCTGCACAGCGTATTACGCACATCATTTATTCAGCAGATACCATAATGTATTCCGGGCTGCTCTTAGGGAGAGAAATTTCAATATTAGATAAAAATAGTGAGATGGGAGCGGTAACTGTGTTTGTCTGGTACACAGAGTAAATAGGATTGTTAGCGATTGCTAAAGGCTTCGGGGAAAGATAGGGTAACAGAGATAGCTAGTGCCGGATGGGGAGTGAAGCAGTCACAGAATTCAAGGGAGCTCATCTGCTACCATACACTTCTAAACAGGCCCAGAGATGAAGCCTTCCTTTCTTAGACCTGCTCGGAAGAATAGCTGAATGCTATCCTAATGAGAAATCTACCCAGGCTGGGATGTATGTCTTCCCTCCTCATCTCCCCACCCCCATATTGCTCCCCTTAGGCATTCACAAACACACACTCACAATAACCTTCAATGTCACACAAAGAATCAGAGGTCTTGACTAAACTCCCCTCAAAAAGCCAGCTGGCATGACTGTCGCCCTCTCTGAACACGAGTCCTCTCCCACCTGCATGGGCAGGGGCTTGACTCCCTGTGTCCTGCTTCTTCCTCTTGGTTCTGCGTTTCAGAGCTGGCCCATACTCTGAGTTTCCTATGGGCACGCTCAGTCCTCACAGCGTTTGGGATGTAGCATCTTTCCACTCGACGAAGAATGTCTCCATTCTACAAGCGAAGAAATGGATTCGGCAGGCCCAGGGGATCCCTGGACTGACTGGCTGGACAGTCCAGATGAATTGCTAAGCTCCAGATCCAATAGGAGATCCTGTTTTCAAAAAAAAAAATTAGAGGGATAGTGATGGAGAAAGATCCAATGTAACCTCTAGCTTCCATGTGTATGTGCACACACATGGATGTGCACTATTAGGCACACATAGCACACACATACACACACAGAAAGACAAAGACAGACAGACAGAAACAGAGAGAGACAGAGGAGAGATCTAAGGAGAGAGGATCTGGATTATTGTACTCAGTCTGCTCCCAAGCAGTCTCTCATCTTTTCTTCTCAGCCACAGACAAAGACCTAGGGAGATACATACGCATTTCACCATGCACGACGGCCCTGACTACCTCCTTCTTGGCTTTTGTGTGTGAGACCTCCAGTGGAACTCTGCACAGGAGGACCTTCAGACCCTGAGGAACATCAGCCATGCAGACCGGAACTTCTTCTATTGGCCGTTGTTGGCACCTCATTAGGAGATCACTGTTTTCTGCTCCCACCAGTTAGAGGTTTCCTGGTGTGGTTTGTTCAGGTGTTCTAGCAGTTTCAAACCCGGGAAGCAGAACCCAAGGCCAGTATCCTGGATGAAGAGAACAAAATTGTGTGTGTAGGAAGGCCTTTCATCTCCTTTTATCTACTGCCCCCCACCTTCTGCACAGAATTCCGCACGGAAGCAGAGCAGGTACCACCCATGGCTTTGTACAGCTTTCACCTCCTGGAGTCTCTTTCCCCCCTCTCCCAGGATCATGCAGAGCTAGAGGCCTTCTTCTGTGCAGATCTGTTTAGCTCCCATTATTTCTGCAAAGATATTTTCTTAATTCCCATGGGTAGAGTCTGAAAAACTCAGATATTGTTTTTTGTTTTTTGTTTTTTTTTTTAATTTAAGCCAAAGAACATCAGATTCCAAATTTTGCATTCTTGCCAATATGCTCAGTTCCTGTGCCCTGAGTGGAGGGGATGAAAATATACTTTAAGCTATATAAAATTTAAAATATACTTGGAGCTGAAGTTTCAGTCTCTCCGTCTGTCAAAAATACTCCCCAAGCTGATGGGAGAAGTTGGGTTATCCAAGCCTTACCAACAAAGGCAGAACACAAGGCCCACACCCATAGCTGCCAGAGAACTTTGGGTCTTTGGAGGAGGGAATGCTGGGAAGTAAATCTGGGGACACAAAGGGAACTCAGCCTGGACGAGTCCAAAGGCTTGGATTCACACGGCGGCACTAAGTTGTGTTGTTGTTGAACGCTTGGCATTAAAGTTGAAGCCTTGTGAGTCCAGGACACGTGCTTGCCTCTAAGCCACATCAGCCCTTTCCTGGTGGTCCTCTGTTTGCTTGCTTGCTGAGACACGGTTTCATGTATCCCAGGCAGGCTTCTCACCTGGCATGTAGCCAAGACGACCTTGCCCCTCTCCTCCTGCCTCTTTCTCTCCTGTGGGAATTCAGAAGTGGCTACCACAGCCTGCTTGTCTATCCTGGGGACTGAACTCAGGGCCTTGTGTGGCCTAGACAAGTACCAAGTCACACCCCCAGCCTATTAATGGTCTTTTGAATCTCAACCCATGTAGTAGCTCAGGCTTGGAAAGGCCAGACCTAAGAGCACCTAGGTATTCTTATCCTTCAACATTCTACTCACTCCCTTTTTATGAAACACTGGGTCCAGAATGGAGGAAAGAGAGTTCAAATGCTCAGACCTGGGTTCAGATCCTCTGTGTTGCTCCCTGAGTCTGGAAGGGTCTCTTGAACTGTGAGATCTAATTTATTCTGTAGAATGAAGGAATAAGTCTAGAAGAGTTTCCAGTTTTAAAACTTCCCGTCTCCTCTACTCTCCATGCTGTCCTCAAGAGACTCCAGGGCCACCACAGAATCCCAGCCTGCACAGTGAAGCCTGGCTTCCTCCTCGGAATGCTCCATGTGGATCTGGGGCCACACCTTTATGCCTAGGCAGAAGGATTCTAAACATGGTGGAGTGTATTAGGCCAACTCAGCATGCCACCCTAGACTGTGTCTCCAAGTCACACTGGCCTCATCCAAGCCCCCAGGAAGAGATCTATGGTCCTTCCTTAAGCAAGGGAAAGGCTTCCTCTCACCCCCTCGAGGGCCACATTGCCCTGCTACACTTCATCGGGAATGAACAAAGTCAGAGAGCCAGAGGGAAGGAATGAGGCCTAGGCAAAGTAGAAAAAGAAATATAGAGGCCAAGGAGGAAGACAAGGACCAGGGGGACAGAGGCAAACAGGCAGAGGTGATGGGAAGCCAGGAAATGGATGGTGACAAAGGGGTCATCAGAGAGGCAGGCACAGCAGGAGGCCAGCAGAGGTCAGTGGGTGGGACAAACCACAGTCTGAGACACTGGGCTTGCTCATCGGGACCCCTAGGTTAATAATTTCTAAAGCCGGGCGGTGGTGGCACACGCCTTTAATCCCAGCACTCGGGAGGCAGAGGCAGGCGGATCTCTGGGAGTTTGAGGCCAGCCTGGGCTACCAAGTGAGTTCCAGGAAAGGCGCAAAGCTACACAGAGAAACCCTGTCTCGAAAAACCAAAATAAATAAATAAATAAATAAATAAATAAATAAATAATAATTTCTGCTAAACTGGACTGGAACTCATCTACATTTCTGAGACAAGCTACCTTACTTACCCGCCCCAACCCCAGAAGGTGATCCTTTTGGCATGGACAAAGACTCTCTTATTCAGACCTAAATGTGTGAGAGAGAAGAAGATGTAGACCAGACAAGGAAAAGGTCCACCACCCATGGTCCAGGACCGGGACTATTCCAACTTGGCTGCCGGTCTCCACACTTCATCCCGATCTCACTCGAAGATGCTCAGCTACAAAAGCACGAAGAGCATTCAAACACGGGAGGGAAAGATGCTCCCTCTGAACCAGACCTGCCACGGGACCCAAACGCCTCAGCAAGCTTTCTTGTGACTGCAGACCAGCGAAATCAATGCATGTTGCAAAATCACACAAGGGAGCCAGGAGTGCCTGCAACCCGAGCAATGTACAGAGGTAGGATTTTTCCTAACAGGTCATTTGGCCAGGGCTGTGCAGCCAGCTTCAGGGGCAAATGTGAGTAAGGACACTCATATATCGAGCTGAGGGCAGGTGATTAGGCAGACTGTACCCTGGCAGATCCATGGGCACAGGCACACGTCTGCATTGTGTTTCCTTTTTTAACTTACCTTTGCTTGCCCTGCCTTGGATTTCACCCCCACCCCCCATGTCCTCTTCTCTCATTCTTAATAAGTTAAGTAAGAGGGACAAGGAACAGCAAAAGGAAAACATGTCGAAACGTTGAGAATTTGGAAAGAAAACATCTTTCCAAACTGCAGTTTGGTACTGGCAAGATGACAAGGGGGCCCTGCATCCTGGTGCGGATAGCGCTGCAAAATCCCACAGCTTGAGCCTGCAATATATGTACGCGTTATGCCAAGCGCTAAACCAGTGCTTTTAAACAAATGATAACCACCACCACGCTGCTGCTCCCCAGGACCAGGCCTAGGGAATGGATTTGTAAAGGGTCTCTGGATTCAGGCCAAGTCACAAGGTCCACCTTGCTCTTGCCTACCAGCTCTGGTCCCCAGCCAAGGACTGCCTGACACCACAGCCTCGGCTCCCGGTTCTGCATCCACACTGGTATCAGGCACCATCCGGGACTTGGATTCCATCCCCCTTGTCAGGCACGTGGGGTCCAGAACCTCAGACAGCATGTTTCCCTGCACTCAACTTCATAAACTTAACTAATAATTTCATCCGCCCCATGATAGAGCCACCAGCTCATGCCGCCAGCCACTTAAATGAAACGGGTCATAAAACCCCCCTTCTCGGCCTGCGCTTGATGCCATCGTTAAAAAAGAGAAGGGATGACAAAGTGAGAGGGGGAAACGCCGCCGTGGTTCTTTTATGTGAAGATTACATTTAAAAATAACCGGCTAACAGTCTGCACTTTTCTGGGGCCTGACGTCTCGAAACGCATTTAGATTGATGCAGGCTGGGGCTGAAGTTCCCGAGCTCAGTAAACAGTCAAGTGTTCTTAATAGAAATTGCAGTTTCCCGACATCTGTTAGGGAAAAGGGAACGGGCGAAACAACAATTTAGAGTGAGATTGGTTTTGTTAAATGCATTTAAATTCCAAGATTAGTGTGTTCTTTCTTTTTCAATTAGCATTCACTTGGAGAAAGGTTACAGATGAAAGGGCTGGGGAAGACACTTGGGTTTGGGGTGTTGGTTTTTTTTCCGTTTTCTCTTTCTTTCTTTCTTTCTTTCTTTTTTTTTTTTTTGGTTTGGTTGTTTGTTTTTTTCTCACTACCAGGGCACTCTAAAGCACAGCGCAGCTAAAAACAGAGAGGGAATATAGACTTAAAGGCATTTAACACCGATGCAGAATGGAAATTGCAAAGCTTGAAGGAGAATCATTCAAAAGAAAAGACGGGCAGGTGTTAAAATAAAGTGAGATTGTGTCCAGTTTTCACGATCCTGCCCTCTGGGTAGAAAAAAAAAATGAAATGAAAACAACATCATACACTGCTTTGGGGAACAAAATACAGAAGATGTGTGTTTTCTAAATCGGCTACCAAGTAAATGTGTGTGTGTGTGTGTGTGTGTGTGTGTGTGTGTGTGTGTGTGTGTGTGTGTGTGTTAAACACGCCACAGATCAGTATGAGTGTGTAAGGAGCTGTAACTAGCTCCTTTTTTTTTCTTTATAGGAACATAAACAGAGCCAGAAAATCTAAGGAATGTGTCACCTGTTTTACTGCCATTAAATAAACCTCATCTGCTGCCAAGCTGTTTGGGGTGACATTTGTTAAATAAATACATTTTGTGGAAAGCTGGGATGCTAACACAGAAACAGGCCCCCAATGTTCTCAGATAAGTTCCGTTTGTTTCCCAGGGCTCTGAGCCCTAGCCTCAGGGAAGCACACCGCGGAGTACTTGGACCCGAAGCTACACAAGGGTGTCTGGGTTTTAACCTCTCACAGTTTTTGCCGCTCATGGCTTGAGTCCTCCGTCTCCCAGCTCCTCTCTTCTTTCTCCCTCTCTCCACAAGACATGTTTGTTCCTTTTTAATTTTCCTTTCTCATACTTTTATGTAATTCTTTTAGAACTATATCAGCATGCATATCTTGTGCATGCAAGAGCCTGTAACCTTTAAAACACTGCTTAATCCTCATGACTGTTTCAAAATATGCATATTGTGAATTTGTTTCCTGGGAAGCCATGGCTACCGTTTCTAATTAAAAAGCTAATAAATTAATTAAGAAATAATGTCGACCAAGATGGTTCTCTGTAGTATCTCCGTGGACTTTGAAAGGCACCAAGATGATTGCTGTTTCTGGTGATGTGTGTGTGTGTGTGTGTGTGTGTGTGTGTGTGTGTGTGTGTGTGTGTGTGTGTGAAGAACTTTCACAGAAAATGTAGTTGAAGAAAATAAGGCAGCTTTGAACATAGGGCAGGGAGACTTCAGGGGTTGTCTATCAAGGCAGAACTCTTCAGCGCCCCCCCCCCCTAAACAGAGCACACATACACACCCTTAACTAAAGAATTATGCAGTTCTAGAACATTCTGCAACAAGACTCTGGGCACCAGGATGCCTCTGTAGGCAGGCTTCCTCTGAGAAATTTCAATGCCAATTCCTTTCAATTATCTGTCAATTTTCAAAATGCAAATAGAAACATTCAGACATCACTTTGGTACTCACCAACTGATTTCTTCCAAGCACCCAGACCATAAGCAAATGCGATTCAATATGCTCCCTTCTCTTTTTTAAGTAGAATTAATATTACTGAGCAGATTTTGGTCAGCTTCCAGGAACCCAGTGTGTGGAGAGGCAGGATTTTAATTTAGAAGCACAAGTTGGTTTGAAAAATGTGAACTTAGCCCAACTTTCTTTGTTTCATCTTTCTTGCTAGACTTACTTCTCTAGAAAATTCCTCAACTTTTTGATTATTATTAGGAATGTTTTGAATTTTTATGTTAATGGCAGAAAGAAAGTCTAACAAAGAAGAAATGAGCCTGTCATCTACGCTGAGACGATAATCAATAATGAAAATTCAGAGATGACATGGCGGCCTCATCTTCTATGCACAGACATTTTATAGAGTTGAGTTCACACTCTCCTCAGACGGGTGGAGTCTCTGCTTAGCCCCCAAACTATCAAGTTCCCTTATTTCATTAACACTTCTTTGTAATCACAGCCTAATATGGATCTACAAAATTTTGCCAATTTTTTTTACCTCTTTCGGGTATTTTGTACCCTCTGGGTTTTTTTTTTCTTCCTGACTAGAGGTAATGTTTAAATAAACCAATTCGTACAAGTAGCTATCTATGTTGGATTACTTGAGTAGAATAGATTCCTGGAAATGGAATTACTAGGTCAAAGGGTACCAATGTATTTAATGTTCCCAACACACACTGGCAAATTGCCCTCCATAGAAATTGTATCAATTTGCCCTCATGCAAGAAGCCTGAGGGGCGACTTCTCTGTACCAGAGGGTTTGGGTTTTAAATCTCTACAAATTTGAAAATGTGAAGAAGGGAAAAAAGGTAACTTTTTCCTGGAACCATTTGTTAAAAACATGCATGGAGCAATTGATTCATTTTTAAAAAAATATTTTGATTCATAAGGAAATATAAAAGCTTGTCTCCAGGGTATTTCTGACCTGTAAGTGCTATAAAGGCAGTAGATTATTCATTTAGAAAATGTGCTACATTTTACATTACATATATACATAGAGAAGCATGCTGTCTGTGATACGTTTCACTGAAGGAGACAGACCTCACTCATTGCATGAGACTGAAGGCAATCCTGCTGAAATCTATATGTAGCCCACAGCTTCTCTAAGAGTGGAGTCTTCATGACCTCATACTTCCTGGCTCCCTATTCCAGGCAAGGGAAAGGCAGGTGGTTCGCTGGTATTTGGCAAGACACTCCAAGTTCAAGGAGTGTTGAAGAGGGGATTGAGAACCTGGATTAAAACGGTCTTTTTGAAATTGCGCCATAAGAGAACTCTCAACTGAACATGAAGAATGGCAGAGGGGAAACTTGAAAGCCCCTCCCACAACCCGATGACAGTGTGAAAACCATAAGAAAAGCATTGTCATGCAGAAGCACTTGCCAAAGACAGTCCAGGGCCCCTGGGAAAGTATCCTTGGTCTTTGATAGAAGGTTCCACAAGGAGGAGGCAGTCAATACCTGTTGCTTTTGTCTGTGTGTATTTACCCCCCGGGCGTTGTGTTTTCGGAGTTAACGGAGTCTAGCTATCTCATCCCTTGAAGTTTCCTGCAAGACATTCCAGTCTCCCTCTTTGAGCTAGCTCACCGCAAATCCTAACAGATCTCCAGTCTGCTCCACCGCCTAGAGAGGACTTTTGAGGGGAAAGGGAAGACTGGTCACTCAACAGTAAGTTAGTTCCCAAAGTAAAGCCAGTCCTGTGGCCCCCAGCTCATCCGAACTTAACAGCAGTTCATGCTTAGACCCCATCAGATACTTTAAAAAAAATGAAACAACAGAGAGAAAGAAAAGAAATCCAAGATGTTCACTCCCTCCCCACATCCTCCATCCCCTTAACTGTCAGACATTGTAAAACTTAGCACACACTTCGGAGAGAGTGGCATTTCCCACTGTAGGAATGTTCCTTCCAGTGATCAGAACTCCACTTAATGAAGTGTTCCCTAAATTAAATCTACCCTTTAGGAAAGGTTACTCCCCAAACAAAATGAACAAAGAAATGCTTCTAGTCCATATAAATGTCATCCTGCCCCCCAGTAAATCTGTTTTAATCACTGTTTTTAAGAAAGCAGCCTGACTGCGTAGGACAGGAACTCAATTACCATGTGTAGGAAGGCAACTGTCAGGGGGGGTCACACAAAGTGTCTTTCCCTGGAGAGGCAAGACACCGTGTTCTTTTGTCCCAGTCCTCTTTCTTTTCAGGGAACCAACGTCCCACCCGTGAAGAGCAGAGGAGAAACCTGTGTCAGTGGAAGGTGGATCGTGGACGGCTTCTCCTCACTCATCTCCTCCCTAGATTTCTCACCACTGCATCATTAGAGACCTGTTCTTACTTCTCCTTGGAGAGACACAGATGGAGTCCCAGGAGCTGACTCATCTCTGGAAGGCTAAGAGGATGAGGTGAGACTGACCTCAAGCCTGGACCCTTCTGAGTGCCTCTGTCCAAGAAACAGAGGTTCTGTTTCAACCGAGTCTCAAAAATCATGATGACAAGAGGTGCTTCTCAGTGGAGTTCCCAGTGACTGCAGTTGCTACAAAGTCACGAGGTCTATAATGATGATGGACCCCAGGACTCAGACATGCTGACCCCAAACACCTCGCTAAAGGTCGGTCAAATAAAGCCGTAGATTCTCCATCCAGAGAATCTTCTTAGAAAGTGACAAGCTTCGGAGATGCCTCAGTGCTGATTCCTCACAGGGCTCTGCTTTGCACAGGGCTTCTGCAGAGCCCTCGACGTGTTTTGCAAAGCTAATGCGCAGAGGCGAGCTCCGGTGCTGATGCTTTCTGGAATTAAGTCGTCGCATGCTTTTCTCTCTAAAATGTGTAAATGTGTAAATTATGTTAAAACAGATTGCCGGTGCAAGTTGAAGAAATGGAAAATATGGTGTACTCTCACGGTGAGGGGGCAGGGGTGCAGGGGTGCAGGGGTGTGGCTTATTGCCTGATGTTAAAGACAGCTTCCCAACACTTCATTCTTCGGGGTTCTGGAAGGGGTTCTTGGGAAAGGGTGATAAAATGCAAAGAAACTAGATGGCCTTTTCCAGAGCCCAGTTACAGCTAAGCCCAATCCCTTTTACAGGCACAAAAGAGTTTATGTAAATTATGCACAGTACCCAAGTCCTGTCTAAGTCAGATTTAATTTCCCCAACTCACCATATTATAACCTAATAGAAAAGCTGCAGTCGCACGCCAAAGCCTGCCCCTACAGATGTTCAAGGGTAAAGAAAGTAACCTGTGATGTCACCATGACTCCATCACCACAGGAAGCCCTGGCAATGTAGATGTGCATGAAATGCAGGCCCTGTGACATTTTCAGGTGATTTGGTTTGGTGATGTTCCCGTTTATTGTGGTAAGAAGACAAGCCTGGGCAATGACTATATCCTAAACCCCTGAGATGTCCCTTTCCCCAGTCTAATGAGAGAACACCAACTCTCCAGCCTCCCATAGACGGAGAAGGAAAAGCCAGGGCCAATCATTTCCACTGAAGATGCTCACACCATAAAAACTGAGATGAAAAGTACATCGAGGCTCATGTCGGGAGGGGTGGCTATGCTGGGAAAGAGATTTCTGCGCAGTCATGAGGACCTGAGTTCGGATCCCAGCACCCACATGAAAGAAAGAAAGAAAGAAAGAAAGAAAGAAAGAAAGAAAGAAAGAAAGAAGGAAGGAAGGAAGGAAGGAAGGAAGGAAGGAAGGAAGGAAGGAAGGAAGGAAGGAAGGAAGGAAGGAGAAAGAAAGGAAGGAAGGAAGGAAGGAAGGAAGGAAGGAAGGAAGGAAGGAAGGAAGAAAGAAAGAAAGAAAGAAAGAAAGAAAGAAAGAAAGAAAGAAAGAAAGAAAGAAAGAAAGAAAGAAAGAAAGAAAGAAAGAAAGGCAGATCAAGATGGATGTAGCAACACATGCAACACACTATTGCAACCCCAATGAGGGACTAGAGGGTCTCCGGGGCTTGCCGCCTCACCCTCTTAGCCAAATTGGTGAGTTCTGGGTTTTGTTACCAACTCCGCCTCAAAAACTCCACTGAGGAAGACTCCTGGCCGTGACCTCTGACCTCCACATGCATACACACACACACACACACACACACACACACACACACACACACACACACACACACACACCCATGAACACAAACACACACATAAACCACACACGCGGAAGAAGAAACCAGAACTTACCTGGAGCCTTGAGAAGAGCCTCTGTGTTCATCGGACCTTAACTCGCCATCCCGTACAAATAAATGCAACTATTATTTTAAAAGTAAACTGTTTCCGCATCTGCTTAACAGCTACCTTCTCCAGATCAAAGAGCACACGTTCTGTCTTCATTTCCTTTGAAAAAGAAGTATCCTGTCATTATCCAGCACACTGTCTGTCACTAAAGAGGCATTTAACAAATATAAGTAAATAAATGAAGGCACAAAGTCAGGCAGAGGGTAAGAGACCCGTTTTTAATGACAACTATCCACAATGCTCTTGGCCTCTGATTTTCTTTTCTTTTTCCTTCTTTTATTATTATTTTATTTATTTATTTATTTATTTATTTATTTATTTATTTATTTATTTGTTTATTTATTTTCTTGGGGATGGCTTTTACAGCCACAGACCTTCAGAGCCATTTCTTGGGTTTCTTCAGCCCTTCAGCTCAAATGCCTAAACAAGTCTGAAGGGATAATCACGACAATGAATTAATATATTCATTGAGAAGTGTGCCTTGTGGGTTCTTTTAGTATTTCATTTTGATTGAAAGTGCCTAACTGTAAATAACTCGAGGAATGATTTTTTTTTTTAAGGCTTTGGCATACATCCTGTGTGGCAGATGTCATCCTGGCCACTTCCGTATATATCATGTCACCATGTCATCTCTTCACAGTTTGTCAGCCCCGTCCCACCTCCTGACATCTCACTCCATAATGAAGGGCTGCGTCCAAGGTCACCGAGTTGGTGGGGAAACCGGAATTTGAATCCACGTGTGTCGCTCACAGCAACCACATAGGAATATAAAAATGAAATATTCTTTTTAAAACAACTCAAGATTCTTGCGGATCAATCACGAGTGCACACCGTATTTACCCAGACGCTCTGTCAGGGAAGGCCATTTATCAGGGAACTACTTCACAAGAACTTTAAGTTTGCTTTCTCAAGTGATTGATCTCAGAGACGACTCTCATTAGATTCCTGCAAGCTATGTTTAGCAAAATGGATTATGTAATCCATTTTTTTAAACTGAATTTTTATTATCAAATATATTTTCTAGTCAACTCGTCATGACTGAACTTTTTGATGGCTCCAACTTCAAAACTACACCTTACATAATTTTTAAATCTAGCACTAAAAAAACATGTTGAGAGACATCCATTAGCATTTTGGGAGGGGAAGCATGAGGTTCCTCATTCAAGGTGCCTCTGGGAAGGGGTGGAGAACGGGGGCCACAGAACATTAAACCTCTTTAAAGCCCCTCAGGAAGGGGTGCTCACAAGTGAGTCAGATGACCGGCAGGAACTTCAGTCTCTTGTCTGTCAGCCGGGTTAATAGACACACACAACTTTGCCGCCCCTGCCCGCTCCTGCTCAGACTGTCCTGTGTGCACACAAGAAGTGGCTGCGGAGAGTTTGTGAATGGCTAAAGCAAATGTCCTATCCGGGGAGAAGCCATTCCACTAGAATTCGGACCAGTCCTCTGAGTACCCCCTGATGAGTTCTCGCTGACCTTGCCTAAAGATGTTGTCCCTTAGGGCAGGAGAGAGGCTGGCTCTGTGGTTAAGAGAGTTTGTTACTCTTCCAGTCCCCAGCACCCAGGTATGGCTGCTCACAACTGCCTGTAACTCCATTTCCAGGGGGGTCTGACGCCATTTTCTTCTGCCTCCATTGGCACCTGCATGCATGCACGTGCACGCGGAATGGGTTCTCCCCGATATGACATTTGCTCGCGCGTGCGTGCGTGCGTGCGCGCGCGCACACACACACACACACACACACACACACACACAGATTGTGTTTGACTGTCAGTAATGCTGCAGACACGAACCCACAATGTGACAGCTCATGAGCCATTCTTGGATTGTTAATTCCAAGAGCATCCCCACTTGGTCCTGAAAAAGGAAGAGTCCTCATGAGCGATCTCCTATCCTGATTGTACTCTCATTGTGTTTTCTACCCAGGACAGTCTATGCGGGAGAGAGCCCCGTGGTGCCTTTGTGACAGTCGGGTGTGTACTGACTGCCCTGGCACCTTTCCAGCTGGGATAATTGCATTCTGCTCACCAAAAACTCCTTTAGTTTTCCCTGGAGAAGGTCTCTCTCATTTCCTGTTTGGGGCCAGCTGTGCTGTGGGGAAAACAGCTGCTGCATAGTTACTGCCCTGTGCTGGCTGTGTGTCAGCACAGGTCCTGACACCAGCCTGGGCACTCCAAGAATCAAGACTTTGGGGAGAAGCAGTGAGAATCCAGGTATTTCCTTTTGGGGTGCATAAAAGAAAGTTTTCATAGTAATTCTTATCAGGAGGCTGGGGAGGTGACTTGCCAGGCAGGCGTGAAGACCGGGAGTCTAGATCCTCAGAACCCACGTAAGAAGCTGAATGTGGCAGTGCACACCTGTAACCCTAGCACCTATAGGAGGAGACAGACTGGTTCCTGGAGCCAGTTCACTAAAGGACAGAACAGCTAAACTGGTGAGCACTAGGTCCAGGGAAAGATGTCTCAAAAAAGCAAAGTGAACGGAGATATAGGAAAACATTGGCAGTCAATCCCTGCCCCCCACACACACATGAACACAAACACCACACACACACACACACACACACACACACATACATGAACACATACACCACACACACACACACGAACACATACGCCACACACACATACATGAACACATCACACACACACACATACATGAACACATCACACACACACACACACACACACACACACACACACACACATACATGAACACATACACACACGTATACATGAACACATATACACACACACAGAGAGTGGATTGCCCACACACACAGCACACATATGCATAAGTTTATAAAAAAATAATTTATCATGATAATAGTAATAATATTTATCAGGAGATGTTGTAAGTTGCCACCTCTGCAACAGGAAGTAAGTCCCACTTTAGTTGTCCATATTTAAAGGTGACCTGTCAGTTACAAAGTGTCTCTCAAGCCCACACTAAAAGCTAAAGCTGATAGATGATCTGGATCCCTTTCCACACTGTGATCCTGTAGATGTAGTTTTGAATGAGAACATGATGCGATTTACATGATGTTTAGCAAAAGGGACCATGTAGATATTTGTGGCTTCACCAAAACCCCCTGTGAAGCCCCATGTAGAAGATGAAACATGAAACCCTCTTTGTAAACCATCCAAGACACCTACCCCCAGCCTATACACTTCATATGTATACAATCAACTTTTATTGGCACTAAATTACATTCTGTGAACACACAAGCTCTCCTTTGCCAGTCTGAGCACAAGAACAGAGCTCAGAAGTGTCATTAATAAAGGGCCATGTGGTCTGAACAAGAAAAGCGCTTTTTTTCTACCAATGCTAACGTTGGTGGGAGCAATGATGAAGAGAAATTATTTCACACAAAAGGATAACATCAAAATCAGAGCCGTGGCTGAGCATGGTAGTGATGCCTTTAATCCCAGCACTAGGGAGGCAGAGGCAGATAAATCTCTGCGTTCAAGGCCAGCCTGGTTTACACAGTAAGTTCCAGGACAGCTGGGGCTACACAGAGAAACCCTGTCTCCAAAAAAAAGGGAATAGATAGATAGATAGATAGATAGATAGATAGATAGATAGATAGATAGATAGATAGATAGATAGACAGACAGATAGATAGATAGAGCCACGATAGGCTAAAGGTTAAAGAAAAAGGTAAAGACTTTCACTCATCCATTCATTCATTCATTCACTCGGCCATTCATCTGTTCTCTACCAAGTGCTCCCTATGTGAAGGCTCTAAAGGATGTGTACACATCACACTCTAGACAGAAGGAGCTAGTCGAACAGACCTTTCCGCAACAGTCTGTAGAGTATTATAAGTGGGGAAAGAAAAAAGCATGTGACCATAGAGGACTCTGGAAATAATTAACAACCGAGCACTATGGTGCAGGCCAGAGTTTGCCATTCACTTCTGTACATTCTTTTAGCCTCCATTGATAGATATGGGGAGAAGCCACTGAGAGCCAAAAGCTGCACAGTGAGAGGACTTTGGGGCTGGGAGAGGGCCGGGGGTTCTGACATCCATCCAGGATACCTCCACATTCCAGAAAGCTCTGTGCCTTGGGACTCCATTGCTGGCAGCGTTTTCATGGGCACCAACAAGTCTAGAAAGCTGATTACCTGGGTCGGGGTTTAAGCTGTAGCCCCCTTTAGTGGCATGCTGATGAAAGATTGATATGTGTGTGTGTCCGCATTAGGCTAGCCTGGGCAATGTTGATGAGCTTCCTTTCCAGAGTCAAATGCTGATACAAGGTCAGTGGACACTTAAGGATATCTCCAAGAGGAACCTGTTTTCCACGTGGTGAAGAATCTGTGGTGCACACCCTGCAAGCAAGCAGGAGCTTTCTCCCTCACGCTATATGGTCTGGGTCTCCATCTCCAGCCTGAGTGTGAAATCTGAAAACCATCCATGTCGCTCTGGTCTCTTTGCCTTTGGCAACTTCTCCAAAATTCCTCTGAACATTTCTTCTTTCTTTGAATATTTCTTCCATCTGTCTGCATCCGCCGATTCTTCTTGCTATGTCTTTGGGAATGAGATCTTGTTTCCTTCTGGACTAATTCTTAAAGAAAATTTTATCATCAGTAACTCCAGCCTCTTCTTTCATCAACTTTTTTTCCTAGTGTGTAGTGTGTGTGTGTGTTCATGTATGTATGCATATTGTATGTGTGTGCATGTGTGCTTGTGTGCATGCATGCATGTGTGTGTGTATACATGTGTGTGTGTGCTGTTGTTTGCACATGTGTATTGAATGTGTGTATATGTTGGGGTGTGTGTACGTATGTGTGAGTATGGGTACGCATTTGTCATCATCATCATCATTGAACCAAATTGTCGACTCCAACTTAGGAAGAGGAGTGGTTAGCAGGCAGTGGGAGTGGGAGGTCAGAGGACAAACTCAAGTGTCATGCTTTGCTTTACATCTTGTCTCGCCTTTGCGGCCCACTGCTTTATACACCAGTCCAGCTGGCCCATAAGGGTCTACGGATTCCCAGCTCCTCCCCCCATGTCACCTGACGGTGCTGAGATTCCAGACTTGTGTTACTGTACCTGATTTTACAAGGGCTGGGGACTTGAACTCAGGTCCTTGGGGTATAGCTCAGTGTTAGAACACCGAGCTGTGAGCTCAGGTCTTCACACTTGCTTGTCAAGAGCTTTACTCACTGAGCCATCTCCTCAGCCTGATCAGGTTATTTCTTTATCAGAATCTCACTCCTTCCAAGCTCACAGACATCAGTACAGATCCCAACACAACACTTCAGTGAGCCTGATGCTGCAGCCTCCACTCTATCCTGGGCTTCAACTCTCTGACAGCGCTCAGCCAATGAAGAGCATTGCTCACGAGCTGTCTGCTTGAGCTTAAAGTTCCACTTCCCATGGTTATAACCTTCATAGAAAGGCTGGTTGGTGACAGTTGGGGACATATATGTGTATATTTCCTCAAGGTCAGAGGCCCCACACAGCTCTACCATTGGTTGTCATTGGCCACAGAGATGCACCAGCAAAGGCCTTCTTCCTAGGATTCTCTTTCCCTCACTGTCTTTGTTCATGTAGCCACTCAAATGCACGCCCTCAGACACCCCACTGACTACAGTGTCTAAAACAGATCCTCTGCTCCCTTTCTCACCTGGCCTTGCTGTTTCCCACAGCACTTCCCAACACCTGAAAATGGATCAAAACAAGCGTTCCTTGCTTTGCTTCCTGTCTTAGGGTTTCACTGCTGCAAAGAGACACCATGACCACAGTCACACTTATAAAGGAAAACCTTTCACTGGGGCTGGCTTACCATTCAGACATTTACTCCATTATCATCACGGCAGGAAACATTGCAGCATGCAGGTAGAAATGGTGCTGGAGAAGTAGCTGAGAGTTCTATTTCCACATCTGCAGGCAGAGGAAGAGAGAGATACACACCAGGCCTGGCTTGAGCATCTGAGACCTCAAAGCCCATCCCTAGTGACACACTTCCTCCAACAAGGCCACACGTACTCCAACAAGGGCACACCTTCTAATAACCCCAGCCCCTATCAGCCTACGGGATCTATTTTCATTCAAACCACTGTTCCCAACTGAACTGTGTTCTATAGGCCATGACTCTCCCCAAAGTATTATTGAAAAAATATTTGAGCAGTGACAATTTGAAGACAAGGGCCAAGTGAATGGACAGAGTCATGCTATAGACTTTACTCCAACTTAGAAACAGAGGTGTCAGTTTGATTGGTTAAATCTAGCTACCCCAGAAAACTGCTCCAAGCCAGAAGCATAAACACAGTCGTCTTTATCTAAAGAGCCTCGCTGTGAGTCTTGGGCCCTGTATCTTGCTTAGTGTTTTTATGGTCCTTCCAGAAGTTTCTCTGCTTTACGAAAGCATCTTAGACCAGAAGCTGTGACTCTCAGAGTGTCAAGGTCCTTGAAGTTAGGCACCCTCCAGGCCCTAAGGTTTTGTTCTAGTGTCTCTTAATAGGACTTGAGCTATCATGCAGATGAACGCAGTGGGGGCCGGTAACTTAGGAAGAGGAAATAGTTAGGAGGATGTAGGGGTGGGATGCTTAAAGAGAAATGTTCTAGCTGGATTTTCGGAAAGGGGTTCTGGAGGACAACTGGATTAGCTCAATAGTAAATAGCCCACGCTTCCTCTAGTCTTTGCTTTGTCTGAAACCCAAGAGTGGACTTGAAATCAAACACCAAGTCTTGGGAAGGCCCCAGTGTGGAGAGGGAACTGCCCTGGACATCAGGAGACCTGTATTCTGACCCCATCTGTATCTTGAGAAGATACACCTATGAACTGAGCTTCCATCTTTATCGGCCAAACGGCCATCTTTTTGTAATGTTTCCTCCACCCAAGTCAGGAGATAGAAAGCTCCTCGGCTCCTTTTCCCAGTGCCTTTGGACACCTGGAGGCCGCTGGCAAAGGCAGCGCCTCCCTTATCTGCCAAGATCCTATTAAGTCGTGTCTCCCTTTGTTTGGTTCACTTGTTCAGAGAACAGTGTTTATCCTGTTCAGAAGAATTTTAAATCTAATTTGATTTCTCTGATTCTGGCTTTCTATTTCCTATTTCAAGAGAGAAGGTAAAGAGGGGCCCTATCTCTCTTTGGTTTCGGGTTCCAACAGTGTTTTTTTGTTTGTTTGTTTGGTGGGGTTTTTGTTTTGTTTTGGTTTTCTGTTTGCATTCTGGATGCAAGTGTGGCCTAACAAAGCCACATTGAAACGCAGGGAAATGTCACTTCCACATTAAAGGGGCTCACAGAAGCAAGCCTGTCTCAACTTCTTCTTTAAAGATACTGCTTATTAAAACCTTCAGCGTCTGTCACTGCCCAGCAGACCCCCCACCCACCCACCCCCGGTAGATTTGTTCTGTGTATATTTTCAAATGATAATGATAAAAAGGGTAAAACTTAAAGAAAAAGAGAAGAAGAAGATGAGGAAAAGCAGGGCGAATCACAACAATCATTCTTTGTGGCAGCCAGATATCCGCCAGCTTTGGTGTAATGGAGTCGGCCAGAGAAGACCGGGTATTAATTACGAACGTGCACTCCAATTTATCAGGAAAGGATATCAAACAGGCCAAACGCCACAGCCTCTCATGTAATTTATCTCTTCCTTGGAGGGAGGCAGATAGCAATGATTTGCAAATTACCTCCTCTGCAAAAAGAAGGGAGGCAAACGTACACACACAACACACAATTAAAAGCAGATAAGCATCGGGCCCTGTGTCACTTTCTCCGAAGAAAGCGAAAGTGGAGGTCTTAATCTCGGGGGTTGGCTTGCTGGGACTGTAGCCATTGCCATTTCTCTTGATGTGACTACTTAACTCCTATTAAAATTAATAGGGGTCAGGCCTGATCATCGAGGGAGAAAGGGCCTCCCGGGGTGGACGGGCTTCAAGTCACAAGGATTTGGTGATTACTATGTTATTTGTCTGTTCATTTTCAGATTATCTTGTAAGTGTGCGCGCCTTCTGATCTCTGGTCCAATTATAAAGAATAATATGTCGTGTAGGATCTATTTTTATTAAAGCAGCTTTCTCTTGAGAAGCATGTAATTTGAGAGGGCATAGTGACAGTTTCTTAATGCAGGGACCTCAAAACTTCTTCTTGTCCCCTCCCCCAAGTAAATAATAATTCCAGTTCTTAACCGGGTGTACATTTAGGGACCAGCAGGGACTCTCATCCCAAGAGTTGGATAGCATCAGTTTCCAGAGAGCCTTAGTTCAAAGACACCATAGGAAACAGAAGGAACGAAGTTGGCAGACGTGACCCTCAAGGTCATTATGAAGCAAGCTACCTTTCTGGAAGTAGCTGGAAGCAGGCATGAAGGTGGGTGTGGCAGGCCTCAGCAGTGGAGGTGGGTGTGGCACACCTCAGTCGCTCCAGCCCAGTCCACACACTAAGGGAACTCAGGAAGGAAAAAACAGCCACAGTTCCACTTGTGATATTTAAGGATCGCATTCTTGAATTTTATTCATTAAAGAAATTACGGATGGGGACATGGCTTCTTGGTTGCTTTCTAAGCACTAGAACCTGTGTGGTCCCCTAGAAGCCACATGTTTAAAACATCTGGTGATGTTTTCCTGTCAGCTTGGTGGCTGCACATGAATCTACTGATATTTTAATGATCATCTTTGGCCTCACAAGCCCTAAGTCAATGCCCCGCTGGCCACACAGGCCCAGGCCTAGAGGGCCTCCTGGTCCCGCAGTGCCAGCTCTGCCTTGGCCTTGATTTGTAAGTTTAAATTAAGTTTCTATTGTTCTATTTACCAATGAAGGCTTAGAAGTCAGATGTGGGGATGAAAACCTGCTAGCTCAGAAAAGCGGAGGAGCAACCAGCTGACCTTGCTTTTCGGCCAGGGACCCGGCAAGAGGCTCTTCACTCGTCCCCAAACTGAAGAGAAGTACCACACTCAAGTCCCTGCCCTTTCCTTCCTGAGCATCTTCTCTATCCAAATTGCTAGCTTCTCTATGGTCAATTCCAGTCAGCTGATTATTAGCCCTGGCCTCGGTTTAAGAGTCTTGGAGTGTCACAGTGGGACCAAACTCCCTCAACAATCTGGATGTGGTTCCCTTTGTTTATAACCCTGATGCCTGGGAGGCAGAGACAGGAGGATCCTTGGAGGTCGATGGCCACCTGGCCTAGTCAAATCCAAGGTGGATAGAGTCCTGAGGAATAACACTCATGATTGATTGACCTCTGGCCTCCACACACATGCACATACACACACACACACACACACACACACACACACACACACACACACACACACACACGCCAACAATAGCAGTGTCAGTCTTGTCAGTCAGTCAGGAAGAAGGGTATTTGAAAGGCCCAAGATGAATAAGGCCGTTCTACTGAAACAAAGAAAGACATTGACCCCCAAAAGCATGTTATCTGTCACTTATCAGCCTGCCAGTCAGCTCCAGTGGGGTCCTTAAGAGCCTCTAAAATGGACCAGCACAAATGAGTTCAGCCGCACACAGAGAAAGGAATGCGAAAACAGGGACAGGCGTGAGCTGGAGTCCTTCCTGTCATCTGCAGATTCAAACGCCACCCTATGTGAGCCTAAGTGAGTGTGCCCCTAAGTGAGTGTGCCCCTAAGTGAGTGTGCCCCTGAGTGAGTGTGCCCCTAAGTGAGTGTACCCCTAAGTGAGTGTGAGTGTGCCCCTAAGTGAGGAGTGTGCCCCTAAGTGATGAGTGTGCCCCTAAGTGAGTGTGCCCCAAATGAGAATTCTTACATTTTAACATTCTGTGTCTACTCGCATCTTCCTGCCCACACAAATCACTGGATCGAGCTGATACTTATTTGCCTGTGATTTTGTTTCCTTATTTCCTTATTACGGTGCCAGGGATGGGATCTAGGGCCTCACCTATTCTAAGCAAGCACTCAATCCTTCCACCTACAGCTGCTAGCCCCAAGCTTGGTCATTTTTAATGCTTGAATTTTACACAATAAATTTTCGTTTTTCGGAGCTCTCAGTTTCTCTTAAAATCTCCCACCAAGACTAAGTGTTCTATTGCTGTTCTGTTCATTTTGTTTGTTTCCTTACTTTGAGTTAGGTGCACAGGGGTTTGGGTTTGCTCTGTGTTGCTGGAGAATGGTTGTCTGCCATTGTTTAAATCGTTACTCAACAGTTATCTTTCCAAGGTTTTTCAGATTCAGTGTCTACGTCGTAAGGTGTTGAAATCAATATTGTGTGCGTGTGTGTGTGTGTGTGTGTGTGTGTGTGTGTGTGTGTGTGTGTGTACATGACTGTGAATGACCACTGAAGCTAGAAGAGAGCAGCAGACACCATGGAGCTACAGGTTCTCATCGGCTGCCTGATGTAGGTGCTGGGAACCAAACTCTGGTCCTCTGGGAAAGCAAGAAGCACTCTTCATTGATGATCCATCCCTCCAGCCCACTGTTTGTTTTGAGATAGGGCTTCATTACCACACCCAGGATAATCTCGGCCTCAAGATCCTCCTCCCCCAGCTTCCCAGGTGCCGGCCTCATGGACAATTGTATTCCACCATTCCTTTGGATTGCAGGTTTCTGTCTTTTAGAAAATCCCTTGACTCACACTTCTGTGTTTTTCCTGGACATGTTCTCCTTGGAAACAGAGATGGGAGCTGTTTGTCGATTTGTTTAATGAATTCTTAATTCAAAATTATTGCAAATTCACATGTGGCTGAAAGGGGGCATGGCAACTTCAAGTGCTCTTTATCAGAGTCGGCTCTAGGTGAAGTCCTCAGAGCCACGAGAGGTATTAACACCACAGCCAGGGTACCTGCACTGTTACAGTCAAACCTTGGAATGCCTTCAACAACACAAGGCTTTCTTTTTGCACATGTACACAGAAAGGGGGTGTGTATGTGCATGCACACATGGTCACATACGTGTGGGTGCAAATGTGTGAGGCTTAGTGTGCATGTGTGAGCACCTATATGTGGTGGTCCCATATGGACGCTAGACATCTTTCTCAATCCATCCTCACTTTAGTTACCAAGACAGAATCTACCCCTGACCCCAGGGATTACCAGTCTCAGCTGGTCTGGCTAGTTAGTTTGCTCTGGAGATGCCCTAGTTATACCTCCCTAGTACTGGAATTAAAGATAGCCTCCAAGGCTGTCAGGCTTCTTGTGGACTCTGGGCGGCTGACCTCTGGTCCTCACGCTTGCAAGGGAAGGACCTCATCCACTGAGCTGTCTCTCCAGCCTCAGACATACCTTTCTTCTGCTGTCTTTCTCTTCAGCCACGCCCCCTCCTTGTCCTGTAGTCACCACCCCTTAGCCCCTTGTAAACCTTCATCTCATGTCATCTTCTACACCTTGACCTTGCAAGGATGTTGCATGAATGGGGTCATAGTGTCTGTTATCGTCTGAATGGCTGTTTTCACTCATTATGAATCTTTTGATGTCCACTCAGGTTGTATGAATCAGTAGATAGCTCCTTTTGGTTGCTTGTTAATATTCCATAGCCTGGAGGTATCACATCTTAACCACATGCTTTCTGAAGGACACCAGGGTGGCTTCTGGTTTGAGGCTCCTGTAAACAAAACACCAATAGAAATATTTTCCCATAGATTTTTGTGTGAACATGTCTTCACTTCTTTGATTAAACAGAAAGTTTCTAGATTATATGGTACTCATGTGGGGAGCATTTAAGAAGCCACTAAATGGTTTTCTGGACCATTCTAGCTTCCCCCACTTAGGGAACTCTGAGTGAACCTGTTTCTCATACTCATCAGCATCAGGTGACATCACTGTCTAGGTGTAGGTAAGGACTGCTATCTTTTGTTGCTTTAATTTTCAGTGCTCAGTGGGCAGAGGATGCTGGCCACCATCACATGGGGGGTGCTCATGAGTGACCTCCTTAGTGCAATGTCTCCACATCTCTCTGATCACTTCTTTTCCAATTGGATCATTTGAGGTGTTTCTATTTGTTTACAATTGAATTTTGAGAGTTCTGTGTGCTTTCCAGATAATAGTCCTTGATGCAGAGATTTTCTCTCACTATGCAGGCTTCTTTTTATTTTTATTTGTGTGTGTGTGTGTGTGTGTGTGTGTGTGTGTGTGTTTATATGTGTGTGTGTGTGTGTGTGTGTGTGTGTGTGTGTGTGTGTGTGTGTGTGTGTGGTGTATACTGCATCTTACTATTTAGCCCTGGGTGTCCTGGAACTCTCTCTGTAGACTAGGCTGGCTTTGAACTCACAGAGATCCTCCTGCCTCTGTCTCCTGAGTGCTGGGCTTAAAGGCATGTACCAAGTATGTTTTTTCTTCTTTCTTTTTCTTTCTTTTTTTCTTTCTTCCTTCCTTCCTTTCTTTCTTTCTTTCTCCCTTCCTTCCTTTCTTTCTTTCTTTCAACTTTTTTAATTTAAAGAATTTTAGTTATTTTTATTGTTTGAGAATTTCATGCATGCAAATAATGCTTTTGATCAAATATTTTCCCTAGTCCCACCCCTCCAATTCTTTCCCCTATCTCCCTCACCAGTTTCCACTCACAACTTCAAGTGCTCTATTGTGAAACCCACTGAATGCCCTCAATACAGTCTGTATGAATGAACTCTCTGGGACCACACCCCTGAAGAAAGTTGACTGTTATTCTAGTATCAATTACCAATAGCTTCTCAGCTAGGGGTGGGACTACAGGACCCCCACACACCTATCCATCCTGGGATTTGGCTGCTTTGATCTTGCACAGGTCTTGAGTATATGTCATAGTCACTGTGAGTTCACATGTGTAACTCTCCTGTCCATGTCTAATACTATTTCACTTCACTATCTCTGGCTTTCTGCACCCTTGTCCATGTTGATCCCTGAGGCTTGATGGGGCTGTGTGCTATAGATGATCCATTTAGAGCTGAGTACCCTATAGTCTCTTATTCTCTATATATTGGCCAACTGTGGTCTCTGTGTCATATACATCAAAAAGAAGCTTCTCTCATGACGGTTGAGGGATGCATTAGTCTATGGGGTATAAAGATAAGGGCTTAGGTGATAGTTTATTACTATGCCCACTTAGCAGAATAACACTATCAGGTTCTCCCCTATGACTTAAGCAGCCATGGGTTTTTATCCCAGTTAACTGTGTCCAGTACAAGTTCCATCTTGTGGAGCAGGCCTTAATTTCAGGGAGAAAGTAGTTGGTTACTCTCGTAACATTCATGCCACTGCTGCACAAGTGGGCGTGTCTTTTCAGGTCACTCATTACTGTAGCTCATAGAGTTCACACCGATTAAGAGTACTGATTACGCCGGGCGGTGGTGGCGCATGCCTTTAATCCCAGCACTCGGGAGGCAGAGTCAGGAGGATCTCTGTGAGTTCGAGGCCAGCCTGGACTACCAAGCGAGTTCCAGGAAAAGGCACAAAGCTACACAGAGAAACCCTGTCTCAAAAAACCAAAAAAGAAGAAGAAGAAGAGTATTGATTATTAGAAGTGTATTTGATAGCTGCTAGGGAAGTAAGAATCATTTTTCTTTCGAAGTATGCCTACTCTTGGATTCCCATACTCCAGTGGATGACCCATGCCTGTAGTATGCTCACTCATCAGGACCGCCAGCCTACAAATAATAACATGGAAACTTATTAATTATGAAAGCTCAGCCTTAGTTTAGGCTTGTTCCACTAGCTCTTGTAACTAAATTAACCCAGTTATATTAATCTGCTTCCTATCACATGGCATTACCTCTTCCATCTTGTACCTCCTGTTTCCTCTCCATGTCTCCTGGCATCTCCTGTGCACCTAGATTCTCCTCCTCTTCCTCTTTTTCCCTGGAAATCCCACCTATACCTCCTGCCTAGCAATTGGCCGTTTAGCTTTTTATTACACAAATTACAGCAAATACATTTCACACAGTGTACAAATATCCCACAACACATGCCCATGCCCACAGTGGTTACAATAATTAATAATACTAATAAAGTTTTTAATTCTGGTGAAGTCCAACTCGCTGGTTATTCCTTCTGTAGATTGTGTGATTTGGTTAATATTTTGCTTGGCCTTAGATGCTGAAGACATTCTGTGCTTTTCCACAGATTATGACTTTACTTTTAAGTCTCTCACATTTTGGGGACTTGGGAATTGCATGTGGTGTTAGACTTGGGTCATGCCAGGTTTGTCTTGTTGGCCTCTGAAGGTCCTGTTGTTCCATGACCAGTTAATCCAAGGCTGCCCTCAAGAACTGAATTGGTGTCGTATTTCCCCCAAATTGGTACTTTTGTGTGTGTGAGGATTTTCTGTGACTTGGTTCTCTTCTCTGTTCCATTAACTCATGAGTCTATTTTTCTGCCAACAACATACAGTTTTGATGGGTATAGCCATGAAATTAGTCTTGGAATTATGTGGAGGGAGTCTTCTCACCTAATTCATTTTTTTCAGTTATTTCTTTTACTTTTTAGTATTATAGTACAATTACATTATCTCTCCCTTTCCTTTTCTCCCTTTAACCCCCCCCCCCATACTCCTCCTTTCTCTCTTTCAAATTTCTGGCCTGTTTTTTCTTTTCATTAATTGCTGTTAATACACATATGCATATCCATAAAGTCTCATCCATGTGACTGCCTAAACATGAGCTGAACAAGGGCAAAAACAATAAATCTAATTGTGTGGGTGGTGGTGGTGGTGGTGGTGGTGGTGGTGGTGGTGGTTTGAAAGAAAACAGCCCCCAAAGGGAGCTGGAGTTGTACCATTAAGAGGTGTGGCCTTGTTGGAGTAGGTATGGTTTTATTGGAGAAAGTGTGTCACTGTGGGGGTGGGCTTTGAGGCCTCTTTTCTCAAACTTCCCTCAGTGAGACATTTTCTCAAACTTCCCTCAGTGAGACAGTCAGTTGACTTCCTGTCACCTGCACGATGTAGCCCTCTCAGCTCCAGCACCATGTCTGCCTGCATGCTGCCATGTTCTCCACCGTGATGATAATGGACTGAACCTCTGAACTGTAAGTGAGCCAGCCTCAATTAAATGCTTTCTTTATGGGAGTTGCCCATGGTCATGTTGTCTCTGCACAGCAATAGTAAACTCTAACTAAGACAGTGTGTACATTTTAGGAACTCAGAAGGTGAGGAAACTTGACACAAAAGCCAGCAGTCGAAGTTCTATCCTCAGAACCCACGTGGTGGAAGGAGAAAACTGACTCCTGAAAGTTGTTTTCTGACCTCCACTTGTGTGCCTTGGTACATGCGCCCACACATATGAATATGCACATACATGTACGTACACATAGTAAATAAATGTAATGCCTTTTTAATTATTTTAGCTATTCTTCTCCTTTTGCATTTTCATTTCGTTTTTAAAATGATCTTTTCTGTATCCACCGAAAGACCTCACTAGGTACTGGTTGGAATCACATTACTGTTATCTCTCACTGTGTCTATGACTAATAAATGCCTTTGCTCCATTGACCTCTGAAGGGTGTCTGTCTGTCTGTCTCTCCTTGTCTTTAGATACGATTTTATTTCATTCATCAGCCATGCAAACTTTTTAAATAGACAATACTTTACTAACCTATACCAGTCTTGTTTTCTTTGTTTATTTTGAGGATTGATCAATTGTTATGGTTTTTTGAGACAAGGTATCACTTTGTAGCCCAGGCTGACCTGGAACTTGTGGCAATCCTCCTGCTTCAAATTCTTGAACAATGTTCTGGTTTATTTCTGGTGACTGTAAGTGGTATTGTCCTGATAATTTTGGCTCCTGAAAGATTAATGCTAGAGTATAAAAATATAGTTAATTTTTCTATTCCTCACATTATATGGCTTAGCTGCATTTCCTCATTTCTGGAATCGTTTTGATGAGTCTTTGGAAATCTCACATTTAAACTGTTACTCTCATTGTCACTCCTAAAATAATCTGCTTGCTTCCCACATCTCTGTGTCATCATCTTGGTGCCTATCTCCCCGAAACAGAATGCAGCTGGAAGTTACTCGGTTTTCTCCATATACAGAAATTTGGAAGTGGCAAGTTTCGCTTATTAGCATTTGCTATCTAATGATAAATTCAGTTAGACTCTGATAACTCTATTTTCCACTTTCCATGTTTTCCTTGGGTTATTGTCTGTGCTCGTAGTTGTGAAAAAAAAAGTGCCTGGCAGAAGCCACATGAAGGAGGAAGACTTTATTTGTTCTGGTGGTTTAGGTATGTGATGGCAGGAAGTGCCTGGTGGCAGGGGGTAATGACGTCATGAGCGTGTGGCCGGGGCTGCTCACACCGTGGCAGATCAGAAAGTATAGGGCCCAGGCAGGAGCCAGGGCAGATAGAACATTGGAGACTCAACTCTTGGTGACCCATTTCTGCCAACTACTCCCCACAGGTCTAGCCTCCCAAACTACACTACCATAGCTGGAGACCAGTGTTCACACAAGGAGCCCAAGGGAGATGTTTCCAGGCCTAACCATGACACCACCGGCTTGCTTATTGACTGACTTCTGTTGACTTAATGGGGTTGTCTCTCTTTTTCTCTTCATGTGGTTTTCCTTTAAAATGTATACGCAACTAAGCAAAGTCTAGTTAATGTGATCCATTCCTCCTGTAATAAATCCAAGGACTGTGGAATGTTTAATTCTTCCCCATACCTCACAGCATTATTGTCTCCTACGGAACTGGTACATTGTTTTTTAAGCCTATTCATATGCAGCCTCATGGTGAGGTGTTTTCTGTAACTGTCTTGTGTAGTCTGTCAGTTGTCTCTGCACAGTTTCTGTAGCCGTCTCCTTCCTGAGTGAACATCCTTACACATGCGCAGCCAGAGTTTGTCTTATTTGCTGATTGTGCATGTGTGGGCATGTGTGTGTGTGCGTGCGTGCGTGCGTGCGTGCGTGCGTGCGTGCGTGCGTGCGTGCGTGTGTGTGTGTTTGTGTTTGTGTGTGTGTGTGTCATGGCCACAGGCCTGGAGACTGAGCTACATCCCTAGCTTGATGACTTCTTCTGAAATAGTCTCAGTATTTGTCAGTTTCCCATTTTTCCGTGTGTATCTACAGAGGGATGTTCTTCGATTTGATGGATTCATTGTGGTCCAAGATTGAGGACTGAGTAGGCCTTTGGCTTCCTCCTTCTTTTCTTTCAGTTGGCCACCTCAGTGGGTTCACAGTGGGGGAATGACCTTTGAATATGCTTAAATGAAGCCCATTGGAATTCCCTGGTGGCTAAAAGGGCAGAAATGATTGTCAGTCACAGAAGAAAGGTGCTTAGGCCAAACACACCCTGCCATTTTAAAGGGATCCTTCCTCTCCTGGGGACACTGGTCTGAGTGCTCGGCCATCTCTCCCTTCATCTTTGATCTTGGGTTGGTTCCGTTCCTCAGTTTGGTCTTGTACAGAGAGTACACACAACCATATTCCAAGTCCTGTGTCCCATTAACATTGAATGACTTGTGTGGCAGTTCCAAGATACTCTGGGGTCTAGATGGAACATTCTGTCTCCTCCAAGTGGTTAATCAGGGGGTCACTGGTGCCTTTGCTTCTTGGGGTTGAGACAAGGTGTGACATCGGCTGTTGCGTCTTATCAGCCCATGCCTGGGTTCTGCATCCTAGCTGCTGAGCCTTCTCCGCATGACTTCCATCTAAAGGGACGCTAAGGGTCTGCATCTCATTTCCTTGACAAAAATGTCAACAGCATTATCTTACACGTGTGCTGTACAGATAAGGGTAAGTCACGTTAAATAGTCTGCTCGACTCACTTTGGTTTCACCAGCTTATGTCTTTATTTTTAATTCAGCAAAACTGTGGTCTTTGTCACAGAGGTGACAAAGCCAATCCAAGTCACTGGCACCAGAGGCGACAGACTCACCTTCCACAGTATGGGATTGTGTGTGTGATTCACTCAAGAAATGGAGTCATCAGTGAGGGGAAAAAAATAAACCGTCCTTCCTTCTTCCAAGTATATCAAGTCTTGTTTGTTTTTGTTCAAATTTCCCCTACAAAATCCAGAACTTCTGGACACCAGCCTGGTCAGTTACTTGTGAGGGGTGAAGGCCATTTGCCGCTATGCACCTGACCAAGGCTTCATGTTCTATTTCTCCTTCCAAGTGTGACTTTGTTCATTTTTGTCCAACTGTGTTGATAACAAGAATAAGGTCATCTCATGGGATGTTCTCTGAATGTCATCCTCCTCCTACAGACAGTGCCTTGTGTTCTGAACAGCTCCTGTCCCCAGCCCCTGGGACAGCCTCACAGGACAGGTATGGCACAGGAACTTCTACAGCTGGGCAATGGTGATGCACACATTTAACCCCAGCACTTTGGGGGCAGAGGCAGGAGGGTCTCTGTGAGTTCGAGAACAGCCTGGTCTACAGAGTAAGTTCTAGGACAGTGAGGGCTACACCGAGAATTTCTGTTTCAATGCCCCACCACCACCAAAAAAAAAAAAACACTTCTCTAAAGTCTCCAACCTTGGCAGATTCCTAGCAGGATTTTGATTGGTTTGTATGAACTCTAAACTGAGCACTGGACTTCTGTCCAGCTGTCAGAACATTCAAAGCTTCTGTGGTCACAGCCCCAAGAACTCAACAAACTGCCAGACTGTGATAATCCTGCTCTTAACCTGCAGTGTGCAGGGCAAGAAGGGGCACTCCCCGGGAGATGTCTCCAGAAGCTTCATTTCTGTTCACTTCTACAACCGTTTAAAGAAGGGAGATGGAAGCAGGTCTGTAGAGATTCTCAGTTTGTCAAGTGCTCCTTATGAGGAACTAAATTTTGATTCCCAGGGCCCATAAAAAAATTATATATATATATAATATAAAGGAAAGTGATTGTATTCTGCGGAATATACCGGTAACTAATCTTGCAACCTTACTCTTCAGATCACTCCTGGGTGTTGGTTGATGGGTGGGGTGACTAACCCCTCCTCTCCTCTCCACAGCTGCAGAGCCCTTTGTGGTGGTTGTGGTTTTTCAATCTGCCTGTATGTTTTGACTTTTTGTTAATTGATTCTATCTGATCGCATTAATCAGGAGCGACTGAGTTGTAAAATAATTTCTGCTGAAGTTTTTCTCAGCAGCTTGCACAGTACAAAAAAGAGGGACCAGGCTCGAAGAGTCCCACTCTGTTAGCAGCGTGCTCTACGCACCAAGCCATCCCAGCCCCTGTTTTCATTTTTGAAATAAGTCAGATTCAACTGTGCATTTCTTCCATGGGTGGATTTGCAAATAGACTTTGGAAATGGTTTCATGTAGGATTGGTTATCTATAATTTGTCTGTCATCTGTCAGTTGTCTATGGTCTATCTGTCTGCCTCTCTATTATCCATCATCTATCTGCTAGTTATTTATTATCTATCATGTATCTATCTATATCATATATATCTATCTGTAATTACTATCTACCTACCTAAGCACTGTCTATTTATTATCTATCTATCTATCTATCTATCTATCTATCTATCTATCTATCTACCTACCTTTTTTGAGCTATCTGGAATATATATGGCATAGTATACAGACATGGCCATTAGTTAGCAAAGCCCATGTATTTGGTCTGTGTTTTTCACTCTAACACTCAGAGTTCCCAGAGCAGCCCACGCACCATGACTATAAGGTGGGGGCAGTGACTGTTTTTTGTGTTGTTTTTTTTCTCTGCCTAGATAGTGCATGGTTCTCTTTATTATGCTGTGAAGATGTACAGGTAATTTGGTACAATTATTGATGCTACGTGGGTCTGAAGTCCTTGAACATTCCACCGTCCCGCTGTGGAAAGTCCTCTCATGAGTCCTTCTCCAGCAGGACCCTGTTTATTTAGAGTGTTCATCTGTTCCCACCTGTGTGCTTCCATTGCTAAGAATGCAAAGATCCTTCTTCTTGGTGAACTCTGGTTCCTTCTGCTGGCCACCCACCCCCCCTCCACAAAGCAGGGAAAGCTTGTCCATTTCTGTTTCCCTTTGTTCTGGATCCACTGACAAGCCAGAAAAAGCTCAGCCATCTATAGCAATTTCTTTTTCTTTAGTTTCTTGGGGCATGTGTTTGTATGTGCATGTGCATATATGTTCATGTGTGTGAGGGTGCATGAGCCCATCCATGTGTATGTACATCAGTATGGAGGCCAGCGGACCACATCAGGTGTCATTCCTCAGTGTCATCATTATTTTTCTTTTTGACACAGGGTCCTTAACTTGTCTGGAACTCACCAAGTAGGTTAGGCTGGCTAGCAGGGAGCGCCAGGGATCCTGTGTCCACCTCTCCAGTACTGGACTACAGACTACAAGTGTGTCTGCCACACCTGGCTTTTTTCCTTCCTTCCTTCCTTCCTTCCTTCCTTCCTTCCTTCCTTCCTTCCTTCCTTCCTTCCTCTTTTTCTTCCATTCTCTCTCTCTCTCCTTCTCTCTCTTTCTCTCCCTCTCTAAAGGAAAATATATATATTTTATATTATATTATAATATAATATTATATATGTGGGACAGCATCATTAAGTAGATGAGGTGACATGGCCAGGGACTTGGCAAACCCCGTCAGTTTCAGGGGGAATTAAGCAAGCCTCCTTCCAACCTTTCTTCCTTCAGCCTTTCTGAGAAAGTATGCAGAGCCTCAAGCAACTGGCAGTTTATTCTCCTGTCTATGGAGAGCTTGCTGTGAGCGCATCCCAAGTTTCTAATGTGGAGCACACGTTGGTGGCAAATCCTTGTCTTCCTCTAGCACAGGTGGAGCAGGATTCCTATCAATCAAGCAGGTAGATGGGTATACATTCCAATCACAAAACACAAAATCCTAATCAAGAGACTGGTTCTGTAGGCTGGGGCCTGGAAATGAAGGATGTTGCCATTCCAGAATGGTGCTTGGAGCCTGGAATGATCTCTGTGTTTAGCCATCAGGCTTGAGGTTGGATGAAGAGTATTCACAATCCTCTCTAGCAGCTCTTTGGAAACATGATGTGTTAGTGTGAGCCATGATCACCTTCTGTTCAGTGGAACTTCATAATTTACCTCCCCTGTTCATAACTTCAAGGAGGTTGGCCAACCTCTGCCTTTACTCCCCTTCCCCAAGCCCCCCCCCCTCTCCCCAGTTTCTGGTAACTTCTATTCTACTTTCTTCTCCTGAGATCAACTTCATAACATTGGCCTTAAATGCTATCACCACAAAGATGTGGTGGAGATGCTAATTTGCCTGGTTTCATCATTACATAATGCACACACACTTCTTATACATTGTGCCCATATTATGTAAAATTAGTTTGAATGTCACAAAATGAAATGGGAAAGGGATAAATTGGCTGGAGAGACAACTCAAAAGATAAGAGCACTTGCTATGAACACATGAGAACCTGAAGTTTGGGCCCCAGCACCCACGCAGAAAGCCAGGTGTGGTCCAGCCTGTAAGCTTGATGATGCTGTGGGGTACAGAGACAGGAGGATCACTGGGACTTGCAGCTCACAGTCTACCTCCAGGGTTCAAGGACAGACCCTGTGTCAAGGGAGTAAGGCAGAAAGAGACAGAGCAGGCCACTTGGCACCTTTCTCTGGCCTTCAGAAAAACACATGCACACGTGTTCATGCAGCATGCACCAGATTCACACACCAAAGCTAAAAAAGGGGAAGGAAATGCAAAGGAAAGATCTATTCGAGGAGGACATGGAACAGGCAAGGTACAATGTAGCCAGGAGAGCAGCTGTCCAGAGAGCTACGTGAAGATGTCCATGTGAAGCCACACAGTTGGCAGGAGGCATGTGGAACTCACTATCCCCTGCTGTAGGCATGTGTCCTGCTCATCTCCCAGGGAGGAAACTGAGGAAAGACCTTAAATAACTTATCTGAGATCCATGGAATGGATCCTGGCGGTACCTGGATCAGAACCTTCCTCCTCCTCCTCCTCCTGTAAGATGGCAGCCTACTTGCGTTCTCTGGAGTCCCTTTTCTAACTTCCATGGGAAGGGGGCAGGATAGGTGACCAGTGTTATAGAATCACACAGTCAGCATAGGCAGATCAAGACTCTAACCCAGCCAGAGAAAGTCTACCACCCACTGTGATGACTGTGACCCCTGATGGACATGCACCCCTCATGGAGCATGAAACTCTGATGGACCACGGACTTCTGATGCATTGTGGCCCCCTGATACAGGGTGGAACCTTATGTGGTATGGATCCATAATACAGCATGGGCCCTTCATGAATCACAGGCCCTGGATGCATTGTAGTTTCCTGGTGTGTCATGGACCCCTGAATCATTAGTTGACCTCTGATGCAGTATGTGATAGGAACTCCTGAAATATCAGGGAACTCTAATGTGCTATGGTACTCAGATGTATCAGAAAATCACTGAGCAGAGAGGTGATGAACATATAGATTCTGGGTTGATAGCCCTGTGATTGGGGGTGTCCCAGTAGATTATGTGGATGTTGGGCCAGACTCCAAGGCCCAAGCATGCAAGTCTTCCATTCTGTCTGTTGGGGATCACCATCTCAGGCCCCATTGCAAACCCTGCCCTTAGAGCACTAAGCAGTGGCTCCTCTCCTGAAGCTGTCCTTTCCAGACCCCCCCCCCCCCCGCCCCGAGAAAGGCCACCAAGCAGCAGCTCCTCCCCTCACAGACCACGCCTACAGCACATTTGAGACCTGGCCCATAAACATCCCTTTGTGGTTTCCCCTCGTGGTTTCTCCTCTTCCCCTGGGACCACCCAGGAATGCTTTGCTCAGATTAAAACCTGGACTTTAATTCAGTTTGATTTGGCCTGATCTGATTCATTGACATCGGCAGAGTTACCCACTATGGGGGGATTTTTACTTATCACTCTGTCTACCAGCTTTGTAGTGGAATGAGTACCTACAGCTCTAGGGACCCCATTTCCCAAACTAAAAGGGGCATTCTTGTAACCACCGAATCCTTTGGATCAGTGTTTTAAATGGAGTGTCAGAACACCTTGGGTGCATCTCTGTTATCAGCACACCCAGCGGGGTACCATGCGCCCACCAAAATGAGTGATCAGTTGGCAAGAGCCATGCTGTTTACAATTCAAATAACATTGCAAATGTGTATGGCTCTTGAATAGAGCTTCCGTTCCACCTCCCCTGTTTCCAGATTATTCTTTTAAAATATCTTAAATTACAATTTGTGTAGGGTGTGCGATGCCCTACTACGGTGACTGTGTGGAGGTCAGAGAACAACTCGCAGGAGTTTCTTCTCTCCTTCCATACTGTGGGTCCCAGGAGTCAAACTCAGGTTGTCAAGATCTGCAGCAGGTGCCTTTACCTGATGAACCATCTCACCAGCTCCAGGTTACACTTTCGATGGAGCAATGTTTGTGCCATACTTTCCAGAGAGTCTTTGAATGCCCAAGCCTGGCCTGGAGGATTCTTCCCTTGGGTCCCCTCACAGCTCTGCCACTGTGGTGGTTTGCATAGGAATGGCCCTCAAATAATCAAGTGGTTGAATGCGGGGCCTATCAGGAGTGGCACTATTAGGAGGTGAGGCCTTGTTGGCGGAAATGTGCCACTGTGAGGGCAGGCTTTGCAGTCTCATATGCTCAAGCTACACCCACTGTGGGAGACAGTTCACCTCCTGTTGCCTGCAGATCAAGGTGTAGAATTATCAGTCCTTCTCCCAGCACCATGTCTGCCTGCAGACTGCCATGCTTCCCACCATGCTGGTAATGGACTAACCCTCTGAACTGTAAGCCAACCCCAATTAAATGTTTCCCTTTATAAGAGTTGACATGATTATGGTGTCTCTTCATAGCAATAGAAACCCTAACTGAGACAGCCATGCCATTTATTATATTATTATAATAAACATTTATTATTACAGTTAGCATCTAACTTCTCTGCTCATTTCTGAGGCACTGATCATTTGGGGTGGGTCACATTGTACTGTGTCTCAGTTGCCCAGCGCCAGACTGCCCTATAGCAGGACTCTGTGAGCACTTACTAGTGAGAGAATGAATGAATGAAATGGCCCAACAGACTACCTGCCTGCTACATCCTACATCCTGACGAGCTTATCTACAAAGAAGAAAGTGATGTGCTGACCTTGTTTTCATTATCAAGGTCATTTGGAGCAACTAGTCCTTGACCTGAAAGATCACAGATGCTTCTTCTACCCCTTCATCTCTGAAGATAAGAAGTCGTGGTAGAACAGAACTAATCCTCACAGTCGCCATACTGTCACTGTGAGGACAGCATCATCAGCCTCTGCTCTAGGGAGCAGGGCACTCTCTGTTCTTCAAAAATCCTCTCACTCTTCTGCATCCTCAGTGATCTCACTGAAACCAGTTTCCAAGTCAGAAATGGGTTCAGGGTCAATAGATATTCGTGACAGTGAATTACAAACATTCTCATAACAGGCAGAAGAAATCGTCGCTGATCCTTTTACTCTGTAGGCTCACCCACACTCCTTTGCTGGAAAGTTCTGCGCATATGAGCTGCGAGGCTGGAATTCAGGTCAATGGCATTCGCGATGCCTTTTAGAACAAAATCTTTCTGCAAGTGCCTGATTTCCTGTTAGGACTCCGGGTCCTCTTGCAACACTGGTGGAGGCCGGGGCTTCCATCCTGTTTGTTTAGAAAGCTTAACAATGGGCTTTTGGGGAGGGAGGGACCGTGCAAAGGCTCCCGATGAGCTGCACAGAGCAGGTGATAGCACTTGAATAATGCATGCCCACTTTGTGTGTGTGCCCGATGCGGGCTGGAATGTGGGGGAATGCAAAGCCTTTGAAGCTCCTGCTCTGAGCAGTGCTGGTGACAGCCTGAGAGTCCAGATAAGATCTGAGCCCTGCCTCCTCCCCACTGCCTCCTTGCTCACCATTCTGCCCCATTTCCCTTTTTGCATTTAAAATAAGCTCCATGACAGCCTCCTAGCCTCTGCGAGAGCTTGTCAACAAGCCTGCTTTTGTGTAGCTCCTGTGTGTCCCTTCTTGTGTAGCCCCACCCTGGTTTAGGGCCCTCTCCCTGCCATTGTGGGCACAGTGATGTGAGCTCCCAAATGGCTATCTTGGCAGTATCAACTGTGACCCCATAAGCACCTCTACAGGGAAGCAGCTAATAGGGTCCATCCATAAACACACAAGCCATGTGTTCTGATTCAGACCCCAAGGCACACTGCTGAACTCATGAACTCCACCCATACTTCCATGATAACTTCACATGTCTGACCCAAAACCTCCCATGGAGACTTCCCCATTATCTCAGCTCATGGTCAACCTTCTTGGTTTATACAGTGGTGCCTTTTAGGATATTTATGCTCTGCTCTGGGTCTCCCAGAACACAGCATCCCTGCCTAACTCAATCCTTCATATCTGTGTCCCATGTAGGTTCTCCTGCTTTCTATCTATCAACCCTCACATCAGACATGACCCTGATGGAACAGTGGTCCATGCTTAATGTTGATGCTTCTGGTACAGCCATTGTTTACATCCCTTTGTTTAATCCCCAGAACACCCTGATACAGGCTTTTATCCTCAGCCCTGTAGAAAACCATACTGAGCTTCCAAATGATAAAATGATCCTCCCAAGGTCACCAAGCTGCAAAGCTGAGGGAGGATTCAAACACAGGACTGTCACTTGCCATACCACACATGGAGCTTAACTTGAGGATGGTTCAGGTTCCACGTAGTCTAAAGCATCTCTTCCCCAAACTGAGATATCTTTCTTAGGAAACCTCAGTCTTCCTGAGGCACAGCAGGCTCCCTGCTTAGCCAAGACTGCAGAATCAACTGCAAGGATTGTCATCACCAGCTATGTGTGTGTACACTTTCCCTATATCATGAACATACATTTTTTATATACAAATTGTTGCAACCCAGGCTGGAGAGGTGGCTCACTAATGAAGTGCTTACTGCTGCAAGCGTGAGGACATGAGTATCATCCCTGGCATCATCTATGTAAGAGAGATGAGGATGGCATGTGACTGTGTCCCCAGTGCCAGGGAAGCAGAAATAGGAGGATCCTGGAGATTGCTACCCAAGCTGTCTAGCAGAATTAGTGAGTCCAAGGTTCTGTGAGAGACCCTGCCTCAATAAATAAAGTGGGGACACCTGACATTGATCTGTGGCCTCCACAAATAGGCACACATGCGTGCACGCGCAAACACACACACACACACACACACACACACACACACACACACACAATTAACACACACAAGTGACTGAATTTATCCACAATGTTTCTTGTACATGAGGTTTAACTGGTTAAAATACAACAGGAAGCCAGTGTGTGTAACATGAATCTTAAAAGATCTTATTAATTAAAAAAAACCAGAGCCAGATATTGGGGTGAACACTGAAAGATTAGAGAAACAGAATGAGCCACAGCCAACCTCACCTCTCCAACTCCTTAGCTGACCCTGTTTCCATGAATCCTCAGACTGAAAGCTTCTGAGTCCTCACTCCTGAGGGTCTCAGTTGAACTGTTGCTAAAAGCCTCTAGTTCTTGGTCCTTACGAGTTATATACCTTTCTTCTTTCTGCTATCACTTCCTGGGATTAAAGGCATGTGTCCTTCCCAAGCAAAGACATGAGATCTCAAATGCTGGAATTAAAGGTGTGTGCCACCACTGGCTGGCTCTGTTTCCAGTGTGGCCTTGAACTCACAGAGATCCAGACAGATCTCTGCCTCCCAAGTGATAGGATTAAGAGTGTGTGCCACCACTCTCTGGCCAATATGTCTAATCTAGCGGCTGTCCTGTTCTCTGATGCCCAGGAAAGTTTTATTAGGGTGCACAATATATCAACCACATTTCCCCTTTTTTTGTTTAAAATAATAAAAGAAGGTTATAATTAACATAAGACAAACTATATACAGTAAGTCCAATAAGTATAGACTATATATATAGTCAAAAATTACATTAACAAAGTTCAGTCCATTAACGTTTGCCAAATTCAAACAAAAAAAATTTCATTATTTGTCCTATTTAGGTGAGTCCAATATGAAATTTGTATACAATATACAAAAATCAAATCCAATGTGAAGTATTTAAAACAAGTAGTTCCTTTTTAAAAGTAGATTCAATAATCGACCTTTTATCTTATCAAGTGTGACCCAGTTGAGTCACGAGAGCCTCTGGCTTCTCCACTTCTCAGCCCCTTCTCTCGGTCCTTCCACTGAGCACAAGTCTAACTGTCCGTCAGTGCAGCACGCTCTTGTTTTCGCCAGGACTTTACCCCCTGTTTGGATTCCTGTACATGGCTGTTCCGGCTTGCGCGTCCAGAAGTTCAAGTAAACAGATTCCTAGGGAATGAATTCTCTTGACGAAGTGCGCTGTTGTGCAGCCGCTCAGGCTCCCTTCTTTGGGCTTCTTGGCTGCCTGCTACATTGCTGAGATTCTCTCGGGTTATTATAGGATGTACCTACACTTGGTTTGTTTTCAAAGCTGAACAATGCCGGACTGTGGGACTCTGCCAGGCTGTGCGTACCTATTCCGCTCCTGGTGTACATTTCCAGTGTTTTGCTGTGACAAGCTCCCCTGGACTGATTATTCTCCCTTCCTGTCTCCAGATGCAGGAGATTCTCCAGGGTGGGCACCTGAGAGAGGCAATGCTGGCACGGTGAGCACGCGCACTCTCAATGTCACTAGATAATGGCAAATTGTTTTGCAAAGTGATTGTACCAATTTGTACCCTCCTGAGAACTCTAAGAGTGAATCCCCTGCTCCCTACCATTGCCAAAACATATTATTGCTGGGTATTATCATTTTTGCCCATATGGTAAGTAGGAAACAGGAGCTCATCATGGCTTTAATTTACGTTTCCCTGCTCGTCAATGAGCCACACACTCTCCCTCTGTTGTTGGCCAACGGGCTTCCTGCTTTGTGAATTGCCTGTTCAGATATTTTATCTAGTCTTCTGTTTGGTCATTCATGGTTTTTGTTTGTAATATTATTTACTAGGGGTGTGTGTGTGTGTGTGTGTGTGTGTGTGTGTGTGTGTGTGTGTGTGTGTGTAAATAATGTGTGTGTGAGTTTGGCTGCTGTTGTGCAAGTGTGGAGGTCTAAAGACAACTTTTGGTAATCAGTTCTTTCCTTTGACTGTGGGTTCCCAGGATCAAACTCAGCTGGCCAGCTTGGTAGCAAACTCCGTTACCCACTGCGCCATCTCGGCAGCCCTGGTCACTTGTATTTTCTTGTTGATGCGCAGGAGTTTGTTATCCTGCTTGCTAACGTCCCCCCCCCCCCCAATACATATCATTCCTATCTGAAAGTTCCCAATTTCCTTTATTTTGTTATCTTTGGAATCATCAATGTTTTTCTAATTCATTTTTAGTTTTTTTTTTCTCTTTGGTTTTGTTTTGTTTCCTTTGTGTGCAGATTTCATTTCGAATATGTGTCAAGATGTCATTACTACTGCTTAGGACAAGAGAAAGGTCACCTCTGCAGAATCTTGGGAATGGTACAGAAGATGTCTGCCGACCAGAAATGGGGTTCAGGCAGGGAGGAGAAAGGAATTGTGCCCCAAATCAGCTTCAGCTGCCATCTGGACAGTGTCTTATGGTGGCCACAGACCTTAGTCTGTTTTTGGACAGTTTGGTTACATGGGAATTCCATTTACTTGGCCACATTCCTGGCTGAGATGACATTAAGTCAATGTTACTCAAGTCCCTGGCCGGACAAACTCCTGCTCTAAAGAATCTCAAGCTGTGCCGGGCAGTGGTGGCACACGCCTTTAATCCCAGTACTCGGGAGGCAGAGCTAGGCGGATCTCTGTGAGTTCGAGGCCAGCCTGGACTACCAAGTGAGTTCCAGGAAAGGCACAAAGCTACACAGAGAAACCCTGTCTCGAAAAACCAAAAAAGAAAAAAAAAGATCCAAGCTGAGGATCAGGTCCTCTAGAAGTCATTCTGATTGGTGGCTGCAGGAAGCACTGTACAAGTGCTCCACAATATAGTCAGGAACCCCAGAACCTAACTGACAGCGCTGGACCAACAGCTGTCATTGTGACCCCATTGGAGGCCGTGACGGAGCCTCCCTGCTCCACCTGTCTTCTATTTTTATGTGCATACATACCTTGTTTAACTTTTAAAAATTCTTTTATGCTGTGAGATAATGCTTTTGTACACTGGTTTAATAAAACGCTGATTGGCCAGTAGCCAGGCAGGCAATATAGGCAGGGCAAGCAGACTAAAGGAATGCTGGGAAGAGGAAGAGCAGAGTCAGGAGTCACCAGCCAGACACAGAGGAAGCAAGATGACAAGGCAGAACTGAGAAAAGGTACCAAGCCATGCGACTAAACATAGATAAGAATTATGGATTAATTTAAATGTAAGAGGTAGTTGGCAATAAGCCTGAGCAAATGGCCATACAGTTTGTAATTAATATAAGCCTCTGTGTTTATTTGGGTCTGAGCGGCTGCAGACTGGATGGGACACAAAAACTTCCAACTACACTTTTGCTTTTTTCCCTTTCTCTTAGTGTATATACTTTTTTACTTTAACTTCTATTGGTTCTTTCAAGGTTTAATACATGTATACAATGAATCTTGATCATGTCTACCCTACATTCCCTCTAATTTACCCCTCTCCAGGACCTCCCATCACATCTCCATCTAAACTTTATGTCACCTTTCTATAATATTTATTTACTTATCTATCTATTTACTTATTTTAACTGAGTACTGTTAATGGCTACCCATGTGCGCATGAGCACGGCATCATCCACTGAAGTATGAAGAGCCTACCAGGGACTACATTCTTAAAAGGAAGTGCCTCTTCCTCTCCCAGCAGCCATCACCTGTCAATAGCTCCTCAACCCGGGCTGGGGGGCTTGGAAGCGCCTCTGTAATCAGTGATGGAACTTTAATTGACTTGATCTTATGCAGATCTTGTCCAGAGGATAGCGTTTAACAGTACTCCTCACTATCTTGTAGCTCTTACATTCTTCCTGCCTATCTTCCAATGGGCTTTTGACAGGGCATATACGTTTAAGGAAAGGGTAGTAGACTATGGGTGAAATGGCAATAGAGGGAATAAATACTCAGGGAAGAAGGTCCAAGCAGGTAGTAGAATGATAAGGAGGAAGAAATGAGGGGCAAGATGAAGGTTAACCAAGGTAAAGTGTGCATGAAGAGACTACTTGAGAGCCTGCAATACAAGTTTTAGAATATCATAAGAGGGGATAACAGAGTGTATGTGATATGAAATAATGGGGTAAGTATGAAGAGGCAAAAGTATAAGTAGGGATGAGGACAGGGGGTAGGAGAATAGATGAATGGATAGATAGATAGATAGATAGATAGATAGATAGATAGATAGATAGAGATAGATAGATAGATAGATGGGTAGGTAGGTAGATAGATAGATGTAGATAGATGATAGCTAAGTAGGTAGGTAGGTAGATAGATGATAGATAGATAGATAGATAGATAGATAGATAGATAGATAGATAGATAGATAGATGATAGGTAGGTAGATGGATGGATAGATAGATAGATACATAGATAGATAGATAGATACATAGATAGATAGATACATAGATAGATAGATAGAGAGTTTGAACAGAAGTACCATACATTAGTGAATAATGTGGTCCCAGAAGACAAAGGTTAATAAATGAAAATCTCAGTGCTGCATATGCAATACCTCCATAAGAGTTTATTTTCAGAAAGACCCTAAAAGGATCTAAATCAACATAGGCCATTGCCATTGCTATTGGTTGTCCCCCATAACTAGAGGGTAAGACCCCACTGGTGAAGGCACAACACACGTTAGTTGCAGGACACAGAGAGATTAATCTTGAACAGATCAAGAAACTTTCTTCCTACTGGCCAGTTTACAGAGTGCCAGATGGTGTTATACAAGCTACTGAATAAGAAAAGGTATTAATGGTCTTATCCAGAATAGGATCCTGCACGCTATAATACTGACCTGACAGGCAAGCTACGTCCATTGGTGCAACAGTGGCATTGCTGTTATGGGCATAACTAATGATTCTTCTGACTGGATTTGAGAGCTACTCCACAGAAGGGAATTCATTCCTGGTGCTGTGTACATGGTTAAAAACCATAGCCAGGGCAGTCATGGGCTCTAGGGGATAATCTACTAATGTCTTTCTAAATGTTTCTATTATCATATTGCCTTTTAAATATTTGCATTTATATGCACAGCTCTGTGCTGCTCTCAAGCTTGATCAGAGAAGCTTCTGATTGCAGTGGGTCTTGGTTAATGAAGAGACACACATTAGTGTTCAAAGTGCTGAAAATTAGTGAGTGTGAGTATTCAGCTATAGATGCGACATCTGTATTAATGCTTCCCTTTAAGAATTTTGTGCCTCATTTAACAAGTTACTCCTCATTCAAATTCATTAATATATTATCCTACACAATCTTCTATCACTTTTATTATTTTTGCCTTTTCACATCTTTTTCGTCTATAATTCATTATTGTGTATATTGTTTTATAGTGTATTTTTCCATATAGATAATACACCATCTTCTACCATGTTTTGCAAAGTCCATTCACTTACCACTGATTAGCAGTGATATCCACTCTACAATTAAACACATCATTCTCTCTGTGCTCTCTCTTCTTTCTTTATCTTTACAGATTCTCTGATGGTTTCACTGGTGCATTTGTTGAACCAGGGACAACTGACATCACACTGTTATAATTACTATTCCCACACTGGCTACTGACATTTATTCAAGTCTTCCAGCCAACCTTGTTTTTCTAATCTGGGAGATGCTCCCTTTTCCTGCCATTTGCAATTCCACATAGATTACAGAATCTGCCTGTTAATTTTAACACACTCACATGTCCATGTAGCCTACTGGAAAAGCATCTAAGATACAGCAAATATGTTGATAAATTTAGGAAAAATGGCCACAATACTGGCAATTGTCTGATAATACCAATCTTCTAACCCACACACCTGTGTTCTCTTGGTTTCTATAGACTTTTGAGGTCTCTCTGTTTCCTGTATGCGTATAAAATGTGACCTTCCAGCTTCCTTCTTCTGCCAGCATGCCATGCCTTCCTCATTATTATGGAAACACAAGCTCAAATAAACTCTTCCTTAAGTTGCTTTTGTCCTAATATTTTATCACAGCAACAGAAAAGTAGTCGATACATTCTCCAAATTTGTTCAGTTTTGTTTAACTCATTTTAAAGAGTTACTACACTGGGGATTATAAGTATTTTAGGTAGAATGATTTTTTTAAAAGTCCCAAATTTATGTGATATAACCAAAGTAATATCTAATTTATATCCTTACAAGATTTTCCTATAAAGGAATCAGTGAGTTCACTCTCAAATACCATCAATGTGCCTTCTTCAAAGATGAGCAGTGTATCAAGAAGCTGTAGAGTCTATACCCTGTAAGTCAGGATCCATGGGCAATCCTTAGATCACTCAGGGTGTGCCACTGAAGGGGACTAGGGGGCTTCAGTCCCTTCCTGTCTTCTTCGCTTCCTGGGCCATAAAGCAAGCAGTTACTGCCACACACTGTCAGGAGGAAATGCTACCTCACCAAAGCCCTGAGCCCTGGGGCCAACTGAGCTCACACTGAGCCTCTGAATCTATGAACCTGGAAGGACACTTCTATCTCAGAAGTTGATTAGCACAAGTGTGGATAGTGATAGAAAAACTAGACTAACACAACTGGGGAGGTAATGGATGCAATGCATCCGCCAACATCATATGGAAATTACGTGAGTGTCTTCTCTATCTCATTGCTGTGATAAGCTATTCTGACAAAGGAGAAAAGGTTCATTGGGGCTCACAGTGCAAAGGTGTAGTTTATTGTAGTGTGTGTATTAGTTAACTTTCTATTGGTGTGGTAAAACATCATGAACAAAAGCAACTAGTAGAAGAAGGGATTTGTTTGGCTGAGAGTTCAGAAGGATAAGAAGCCATCATGGTGGGGAAGCATGGTAGCTAGTGGCAGACATGTCGGCTGGAAGCTGAGCGCTCACATCCTCAGCTACAAACTTGAAGCAGAGGATGAACTAGAAAGTGTAACAAGGCTTTCAGCTCCCAAAGCCCATCCCCAGTGACATTCTTCCTCCAGTCAGGCTGCACCTTAGGCCTCCCCAAACAATGCTACCCACTGGGGACCAAGTCTCCAAATATGTGAGCCTAGGAGAGGCCTTTCTCACTCAAACCACCACAGTGGGAAGTCAAGGCAACAGAAGTCAGGGGCTTGAAACAGCTGCTCACAACATCGGATCCACACGCAAGAAGCAGAGACCAATGCAGGGATTGGTGCCACCCGCAGTGTACTGAGCAAGTAGGAAGTAAAGGGAGGCTACACCCCCTCAAAGCCCGGGCCAAGCGACATACTTCCTCCAGCAAGGCTCTACCTCTTAAAGGTGTTATGACCTTGAACAAGCTACCAACTGGAACTGAGTATTAAATACATGGTCCTGTGGGGGACATTTCTCATTCAAACTACCGCAAGCTGAATGGGAGAACCACCTCTTCCCAGAAACACTTTCTGAGTGCTGTTACTTTATCTGGTGGTTTTGTGTTTATATCCATAAGGGAGTGGTCCTGTAGTCACATGGTCTTTGTGGGATTTGGGTATCAGGATTACTCCAACCACAAAATTTGTGGAAGTGTGTTCTTTTCCATTTGGTCTTCTCCAACATCTGTGTCAAGTTGAATAATGTATGACTTGACTTGGTAGTGGAATCTACTAGTAAAGCCACGGAGGCTAAACTATCTTTGCAGGAAATTTGTTTAAAATCCGGTTTTAAACCTGTGATGAGGCTGCTCAAATTTGCTTTTTCATTCTTAAGTCAATGTCAACCTTTTGGGTAGAGAGACGACTCTGTAGTTTAGAGCAGATGTTTCTACTACAGAAGATGGGGGCTCAATTGCCAGCACTACATGGTGGATCACAACCTTCTGTAATTCTAGTTCTGGGAGATCTGACACCCTCTTCTGGCTGCTCTTAGCTCTGCATGCACAGGGTGCACATATAAGCATGCCATATGTGTACTCATAAGACATATGAGTACTCACATTCAAAATTAAAAAACAAATCTTTTACATTTTTAAAATATTAATGCATATAAAATAAAAATAAATAAATCTTTCAAATTTTTAATCATAGTTTTGCTAGATATGTTTCCATTCTCTGTGAAAGAATCCATCAGTTTCATAAGTATCTTACTATCAGTAAGTATCTTACTATCAGTTCAACATTTTCACTTTGGCCATGAAGTTTCCATGTTTAGGTTTTACTTTGCCATTTTTTTCCTGTATTCTACATCTGCATTAGAAAATCCTTCAAGATTTGCTAATGTACAATATATAAATACCAAAACATTTCCTTCATTGTACTACGTTGGGTTTGTTTGGTTGTTAAAGACTTTCTTTTCCTCTCTTGTACTAGCACCCTCTGAGAATATAAATTGGGTATTATTCATTATTCACACACATTTTTATGTTCTTTTAATCATCCCCCTCTAAGCATTTTGCATGTTCTCCTATAACTTTTTAATATACTATATGTAAAACTCCATCTCTAGAGCCAGGGATGGTAGTGTGTGCTTATAATGCCAGAGCTTGAGAAACTGAAACAGGAGGATTGCTGTTAGTGTGAAGCCTGCCTCAAAATACATACATACATACATACATACATACATACATACATACATACATACATACCAGGTGTGTAAAACCTATATGTTTATGAACATAAAGGTAGAGGGACTTTTTCAAGTGTATTCTTGATACTGATGATCATCTCTTTACATCTGGGTCAAAGAATGTAGCCCAAATGAAGTTTCCTTTTATTCTAGAATGTTCAATTTTCTATATGTTCTGTGTGCTTGGAAAGAACATGCATTCTACAGTGGTTGACTCCAGCACCCTGTATGTGCCCACTTGTCCAATAACACTTCCCACACATAGAAACATTATTCACAGGCTAATATCCTAAGTACTTTACAAACTGGTGTAATTTCCACAGATCTTTAATGTTTTACCCATTTTATATGGCAAATGCAGAGACGTTTCCCAGACTCGACAGCCAAGTGCCAGAGCCAAGATTGAACCTCTGATATCTTTCATCATTTCCAAAACTCCTCTCAACCATCTAACTTTTCCCACTTCACTGCCTCTCAAATTCATGACCTCTTCTTTAGACAGAACTGATGGATGGATGGATGGATGGATGGATGGATGGATGGATGGATGGATGGATGAATGGGTGGGTGGATGGATGGATTAACAGGTAGATGGATGGACAGATAGAAAGATAGCTGATATAGCAAGCATGCTGAGTCCTTTGGTGTTGCTATTATGTATGTGTGTGTTTAGGGTTGACTACTTAGGATTGGATAACCTGACAGGCCAATTGTCCTTAGAAAGAACTGATTCACCCTCATAGATTTCCTGAAGCTCTTTATCTATGACATTCCCCCCATTAACACTACCCATGTATGAATTCTCCAAAAAGAAAAAAAAAATTTAAACCTCTCTTCCATATGGAGCATATTCACAATCTCTTGATGTAATCATGGTAATGATGGGTTTGTCACTTTCTCTTGAAGTTGTTGTTGTGTTTACATATGCTGAGACTGTCATCATGGATACTATTGTTACTGAAGCCTGTTATTATTAAGAAGGGGCCCTCTTTTCTTTAAGGTTTAGTCTTCGTTAGTATGTCTATGCTTGCTTCCTTTGAGACAGTAATACCTAGATGTAACTCTTCCCATCCACTCTCTTTCTAGTTCCCTGGTCCTGCACTGCAGAAAACAATGCATGCTAAGCTCTATTTTTCATTCCTTCTGAAAGTACATGCCTTTTTAAATGAAGCACTTAATATTATTCAAGTATTATAATCCATTTTTATTGTAGTATGTGGTGATATTTTATTTGTGAACCCCAATAAAGTTTATCTGGGGATCAGAGAAAAAAAACAGCCACTATATTAAACATAGAAGTTAGCCAGTGGTAGCACGTGCCTTTAATCCTAGCATTTGGGAGGCAGAGATCCATCCAGATCTCTGTGAGTTCAAGGTCACGCTGGGAACAGAAGTGGGCATGGTGACACATGCCTTTAATCCCAGCACTAACCATAGAGGTCTGGAGGTCTATACAGACAGACAGGAAGTGATAAGGCATGTATGTGTGTGCACTCCATGAGTATCTGGTGCCTATGAAGTCAGAAGAAGCATCAGATCCCCTAGAACTAAACTTACAGATGGTTTGAGACATCATGTCATTGCTGGGAACTGAACCTGAGTCCTCTGCAAGAGCAACACACACTTTCAACTGCTGAGCCATCTCTCCAGCCCCTGTTGATACCTAGTTTCTTTCAGTATCTAGTAGATAGGACTTGCTGCCTTTGCCTTCAATTCAGGCTCCTAATCCCTTTGAATTCTAAAGAAAATTTGTTTTTTCCACCTAGCAGCTTCAAACTTTTCTTTGTGTTTGGTGTTCTGCACATAGGTTGCTTCATTCAAGCTGTGTGACATTTGATTGGGTAGCCAAAAGTTAGAATTTATAGCTGGTGTCTTTTTACAGTGATGACAGATTAAAGGTACCATGCCTTAGGCATGTCTGAGGCATGGTCCTCGTGCCCACATTTTGGTGCACTTTAAGGCACTGGACACACATGCTGGCCTTCCCACCTGACCCTCAGTGTCACCTGGTCACACTTTCTTCATTTTTATCTTAGGTGCATCCACAACCGTCTCTTCCTCCTGGCTTCTACTTCACTGAGCCGCTCATCTGTCCCTAGTCTGTTAAAACAGTCACTGAGTGTTCCACTCTAATTTTTATTTTGAAGTTTTTTCATTTTTCTGCTTGATACTCTTTTTGAGATAATTGTCCATTCACTCTTATCTTTCCTTGATCTATTTTGATACCTTCTTTCACTGAGAAACACTTTAAAGTACTTATTTCTTAAGCAATTTCATTGAGGTATAAATAATACACAACAAATTGCACGGATTTAAAAAACACATTTTGATGTATAAGGCAGTTGCATACACTCAGGAAACCACCAGGACTGTCGAGATAGGGGCATAATAACCAGCTGTGGCCACCGTCATCCAATGCCTTCATCGTCCCTCCTTGTGTCTCAACCCAGGTAGCCACTGATGTGATTTTTTTTGTCACTATGTTTTAATTTACAAAACAGACTTACCCTCTGGCCTTAGTGGCTTCAATGCCTGTTTATTATTTTACATTTTGATTCTGCTTCTGGTTCTCTCAGTAAATCCAGATGTTAGATTTCACCCAGGTTAGCTTTACCTTCATTCCAATGACACAGATGAAGGTATACGTGTGTGTGTGTGTGTGTGTGTGTGTGTGTGTGTGTGTGTGTGTATAGCTCCAACAGTTAGAAGAACTGCATACGCATTCTCCCCAAGCACTACATCCCATTCCTTGGGGCCCATCACCTCACCTCGTGATGGCTCCTTGCCTTCTCTGACCTGTTCCTAGCCTCTGTGAGTACAAAGTGGGGTAATCATCTCTATCTGCAAGGCCATGAACCCCCTGTGCTGATTTACTGTGGCCGCAAAAGGCCATTCTTCTTAAAACGTGTTCATCACAGTCACAGTCGTGCTGTGTTGACTGTGCTTTTCCCAAGCACTAAGCACAAAACTGGGAGTTAAAATGCAGCCACCTGTTCTGTCATGTGGCACTGAAGTGCAGAGGTTAGCAACACCCCTGAAATACACTAAGCAGAAAACTGTTGATGTAACCAACCGTCTTATTAAATAAGAAACACAGAAACAATGTAAAAGAGAAAGCCGAGAGGTCAGAGCTCAGAGCTAAAATCTCACCCTTCCGCCTGTGGTGTCCCAGCTTCCCGAAAGAGACCTATTTCCAATGTCTGTTCGTCTATTTATAGTATTTTGTTCTGCCTTCTCATTGGTTGTAAACGCAAACACGTGACTGCCTCATCACTGTCTGAATGTACAGCCCCCTGGGTCTTAAAGGCATATGTCTCCAATGCTGGCTGTATCCCTGAACACACAGAGATCTATGGGATTAAAGGCATGTGCCACCACCGCCACACTCTTGCTATGGCTCTAATAGCTCTGACCCCCGGGCAACTTTATTTATTAACATACAATCAAAATCACATTTCAGTACAATTAGAATACCACCACAGAAAACTAAGGCCTCCTACTCCAGTCATGGACCCCCAATGCCCATGATTTTAACCAGCTTATAATTTTGTACTGTTATATCCTGCTCAGGTCTCTACAGTTTGGTTTTTATTTAAATGTTCCGTCGCATTTAACCTGGCCCCTTCTGAGATACTAAAAGTGTCTCAGTGGCAGGCAGACCAGCTTGTCTCAGCCAAGCTTTAAAAAAAAATGCTTTACATTGTCTGGTTGACACTTTACCAGTCTTCAAGGTGGCTTCATTCACCTATTTACCAAGTTGGAAACTGAAGTCGAAAGGGGTTGGGTCATTTACAGTATATTATAATTTGCCACTGGCATTCCAAGCTTGTGCTCTGTGTCCCCATGATGTCAGGCATGGAAGATGCTTGATCATTACCAGGATCTGGAAAAGCTCCAGGCTATGAAAACACGTAAAAGAACAGAGGTAACTGAGGGAGAGATGGGGACTCTAGGGGGCTCCTCCAGCAGTCGCTGGCTGAGTTGAGTCTTGTAGCCATGGCAGAAAGTATCCAGCAGCTGGTGCCCAGCAAAAAGACCTCATCCACAAAGGCACGGAGGCAGAGGGCAGGAAATCAAGAGACAGGAAGGACAAGCTGTCCCACCCCACAGAGGACAAAATGGGAGGTAGAGAACAGGTGAGACCTGAGAGTGAGCAAGGCCAAGACCCACTGCAGGCCTTGGCCTTGACCGTAGAGCCACTGTGAAACCTGAAAGGGAAAGATTGTTAGCAGTGAGTGTGAGTGTGATGGCCCTTTTCAAGGATGAAGGTACAGGATCGTGAATGTGCAGCTGAAGACCAAATTGAGCACTCAACCTAAAATAAGAGATGCTGGAAAGAGTCTGACAGATAAAGGACTGTGAACTTAAATGTTGTTTTCATGGTTGGTGGTCCTTATGATAAAATGTCAAAGCCACAGAGAGCACTTCACAGTGAAGTTCCTTGTCTTCCTGTCCCTCTGTGACATAAGCTACAGTATAAGGAGAGGGCTGAGGAAGGCTGGGTGGAAGATTTATCTATCCTGTTCAACAGTTCCCTGGAGCTCAACACTCTCTTGGCGTTGCGGTACACTTGAAGAGCAGCCGTGGGCTGGATTGGGAGAAGAATGTGGGTCTGAGAATTAGTTGGTAGATTAGGTTATTAGGGTTCACTGAGTGGGTGATCAGAGGTGAAAAGAATCGGAGGGAACTGGCTGTGTGCTGACTGGAGCGATGTGTGGAGTGGGTGGCCATCATCCCTCTCTGGTAGGGAGACTAGAAGTGAGGCTGAGTTTGAGCTGTCTGAGGAACATGCAAAACAGGCAAGCCAGCCAGCTGTTGGAGTCAGGAACTAAGGGGAGAGCTCAGGGCAAGCAGGGACCTGGGACTCATCAGCATTCACATAGCACAGAATGCCACAGGCACACACAGTGAGGAGAAGTGGGGTTGACAATGTTTCTTCAGGGATCACACATGTGCAAAGGGGTGGGCAGAGGGAGTAAGGCCCAAAGATGGTGCCGAACAACCAGAGACAAAGCTAGGAAGCCCAGTGGGGAGTTATGAATGGACAGGGTGAAAATAGCTCAGCAGAAAGACGTCCAGCTGTGTCCAGCATTTCCAGAGCCAACAGAAATCAAGTAGAAGGATGTGCACATTAGACTCTGTAATTGACAAGGGGGGTTTCAGTCCATGTCTTCACTTCTTCTTATAAGACCTTGCAGTAACTTTTCTTCACAGTGAAACAATACTTCTTGAAAATGACCTAAGGGGGGGGGATTTTCTCTGACTCACCTGGCTCCATTCTCAAGGGATTCAGAGGCAAGGTGGTGCAGAACAGTTCACATCATGGTGAAGAGTATCACGCACACGCACATGCACACACACACACACACACACACACACACACACAGAGAGAGAGAGAGAGAGAGAGAGAGAGAGAGAGAGAGAGAGAGAGAGAGAGAATGAAAGAGAGAATGCCTATTTTTATTCCAAACCATGATGGGCTAGATTTTCTTAGAGTTTCCATTCAAAAAGAGAGGAGACATGTGCTATTAGTTACTTTTCTGTTGCTATGATGAACACCATGACCAGAAGCAACCTATGGCATTAAGTGTTCATTTTAGCTTATGGTTCCAGAGGGAGAGTCCATAATGGCAGACAGACACAGCAGCAGGTGGCTGGAGCTGGAAGCTGAGAGATCAAATCTTCAACCACAAACACGAAGCAGAGACAGGAAACATCTGCAAGACAAAACCTTCCAAGACCACCTCCTGGGACACACTTCCTCCAGTCAGGTGGAATTCAGGCACCTTCCCAAACAGCTCTGCCAACTGGGGAATCATGTGATCAAACATGTGGAGGACATGTCTCACCCAAACCACTACAAGTGTCAAAACCAGGATGCAAGTGACATTATAATGATGGCAGGCCTTTTGAAAACTGAGAACCTTGCTGGTGTGCACCTGTACCCAAATGCCCTGTTACCTGTTTCTGATATTGGGAACAACCTGAACCTAAACTGCAGTCCAAGAGGACTTAACCACAAAAGGATGTCTGGGCCATCAGCAGATAGAGCTACCAAGATGCAACTAAGATTCCCTTGGTTAGCTCATATCTAACCCACCAATGGGAAAGTCTGGGTTAGTCTCCTTCCTGGACTAGGTGGAGGCTTTCTTAAATGCCTTTCCTGGAGTTCCATCTGCTGCAGTTAGATGCAAGGTGATGGGAAAGGGTCACAGTGCCTCGTGCACATTCCTTAGGTCTGCCCAGCAGCTCGTTAGCACCTACCATGCCTGGCTTTATTGATTTTTGTTTCAGCAGAGCCCTGTCCTTTTTCTTCTCTGGTTAGCTTGATTATCTCATACCCAGCTGCAAGCCTTTTATTTCTTATCTCTAGTGTTGGCAGTCTCATCATTTCAACCCCAGCGCTTTTTACCAGAACATTGGCTATCATCGGGTGTCACCCAGGGCTAGGCGCTCATCTGAGGCTTCACTGGAGAAAGCCCCATCCAAGCTCTCATGACAACTGCAACATCCAGCTCTTTGAAGACTAAGATCTTGGCCTCCCCTTGCTCCTTGTCATAGGGCCTCCTGTGCAAGGCAGCTCCCAATATGGCAGCTTACTTTTGCCGAGCCAGGAAGGAAGGGAGTGTTTTCTCAGCAAAACTGATGTCTTGACTTTTGTAACATAATGGCAAAAGTAACATTACAGCACTGTGATTTCTTTTGCAAGCCAAAGTCTGTAAATCCCTCTAAGCCAATGTCCTTTTGAATGGTTTGTCTCCTGCCCATAGGCAAGGAGCAGGACTCACTACAGAATGTTGACATCAGTAAACGGGAGTGAGGGACTGCCTTCCAAACTGCCCTCCTGGAATCCTTTGTTACAGGTGCTTTATCATTTTATGTGCCCCCCACCTCCGAGAACATGGCAACTGTCACCTTCTCTAATAACAGAGCACAATGAATGGAAGGAAAGGTGTATGCTAAGTCTGTTCCCTTACTAGTGTGGTGGTGGTGGTGGTGGTGGTGGTGGTGGTGGTGGTGGTGGTGGTAGTGGTAGTGGTGTGTGGTTTGTGCATACATAGAGATTGGATCTCTGAGGTTTTGAGAAAAGATCTCTCACTGACCCTGAAACTTGAGTCCTCACTCTTTCATGAAAACAACTTCATCAACTATTTCATTTCCAAAGGAAAAAGCTATGAGCGTGGGTGATTAATGGTGACTCCACAGCCAGGTTACATGGGAGGGAAATGTAATGCAATCTGGGAGTTTAAGTGTTAAAATGCTGCAGGTGTCATCAGGAAACCCTCCACCTAGAGGGTCTCCTTCAATGATTTTTGCTATTAACTGCTCCTTCTCAATTGATTCTTCCAGGCTGACCCACAAACAGGACACACTTACTATTTCTACCTGGACATTGTTTACATAAGGAGTTCAAACTGGAAGTATGGAGGCTGGAGAAGCTTGGATTGTCTTTGTCTCTGAGACCCAAACAAAGCTGTCCAGATGATAGAAACACACAAGATTGTGATTCTATTCTGGCATGGGGAATCCAGGTCCTGATAGGGATTGTGCTCCTGTAGGTACAGAGTGGGTCTGAAAAGCATGCTTCTAGGAGAGATGAAAACCAGTCTTTGAATATGCATGTAATATTGATTGGATAACGGGAGATGTTTAAAATCCAAATAAAAATTGAATTTTGCATTAGAGGTAAAATAAAGTTGACCCAGAGGTGGGTCAGTAATCTAGTCTGCACACACAACCTTCAGGGTGCAGGGAGGTCTGTCTTAATGTCTGCAGTTGATGGCTTGTGGTTAATGGTGGCACAGTAAAGCCTAGGGGCTGTGCTGCTGGTGGGTTGAATGCCTGAAGGTGAGAACAAAATCTGTACAATAGGCTTCTCAATTCATAAACAAAGAGTCTTGTCTTTGTTATTGCTTTTCCAGTTCTTAAACTCATACAGAGGATATGCTTGCCTGGTCTGTTTTGCAACTTCAGGTTGGCTTATCCTTCTGAGGTCTCCAGTCTTGGGCTAAGTGCCGACTGACATTCGTTGACCCTTTTGATCCACACCACAGCCAGGGAGGCAGCTGTTCTCATCACTTCTGATTCATAGAGATTTCGCACATTTCCCACTTTCCTTCTAGCTCATACCAAGAGGTTCTAAGTAGACATGAGATAACAGGAAACATACACAGCAGGAAACACCTGGAACTTTCTAGAAAAGTTTCAGAGAAGACCAGACTGACAAGCAAGAACCTAATGTAGAAAGCTCACTAACATAATTGCTGGAACTATGGCTACTAAATGAATCACCCATGTTAGCACTCAAGGCACACAGGGGAAACTGGAGAGTAGGCCAGGGATCTTTCTTTAACCTGCACACATTAGACAAACTTCTCACATGGGTAGGCAGATCCTCGGGATCCCTCATAACTAAAGTGATTACCTCCCATCCCAGCAATCAAAACTATTACAAAGCCAGATCAAACCAGCTGTCTACTGAAGGGCCCTGGAGAAGATGATGTATACAGTCAGTATCCCTGTATCCCTGGGAAACTAGGACTGTTTTTGTATACAAAGCTAGAAGTAAAAAGCAGAGCTTGATGAAGACATTCTCATATGAAGCTCTAGCATCAGAGGACAATGAATTGTGGAATAAGATGTTGGGTAAGGAGACAATGACCATGAGGTGGTGTGTGGAAGACTCTAGAGGTGTATGAGTAATGTAGCTCCTTGGTGACTGAGGAAGGTTGGCTGGGTTTAGAAAACTTATCAGGCCCTCTTGAATAGACAGGGGGTTACTTGAGAGCAAAAAAAGTTCCCTGTTCTCCTGTTTGATTTCTGGATTATTTACTAATACTCTGGAAGTCATCACCACAGCCACATCAGGTTTGTTAAGAGCCCATGCACAAAACATCTGTTTCTTTTCTGTTTGCTTCAATCAGGGGTCCTGGGTCTCTGAGATAGGCAGATGATTGGTATGTGATAGATAGATGATAGATGAATATGTAGATAGATAGATAGATAGATAGATAGATAGATAGATAGATAGATAGATAGATAGATGATATAGATAATAGATACATAGATGATAGATACATAGATAGAGATAGTTAGACAGCCTGTCTTTGATGGCATTTCAGTTGTTAATGGCTTCTGCTCACCCCAAAGTCTCCTTCTTCTTCTTCTTCTTCTTCTTCTTCTTCTTCTTCTTCTTCTTCTTCTTCTTCTTCTTCTTCTTCTCCTCTTCCTCCTCCTCCTCCTCCTCCTCCTCCTCCTCCTTCTTCTTCTTCAGACACTCGTTAGCTTTTCTGGCAAAGCCACTTGTAGAGTACTACAGAGTCAGTGGAATTAAAAATGGCTTGTCACCAATAACTTCATAACCAGTTAACAATGCTATCTAGTCATATATAGATAATCTAACACTGAGCATGCTCAACAACTGACCTATACCAGTTAGTGAGATGGAAACATAAGAAAACCATGAACAAGTCCATTGGGACTCAGAAAAGAGGGCGATTATTCAGATGGTGGGACATCTCTGACTGTAGACAAGGTCAAATTCAGTTTACTCTGGTAGTACTGATTCATGTGCACCTATGTAGCTGTGCCATGCTTTGCCCTGCCCTGAGAGGTAACTCTTGGCTCAGAGATGTGAGGTCTCTAAAAGGCCCTACTATATTCACTTGCCAATTTCTGCCCCATCACCTCAGGATCATCTCCTAAATACTCTAAATGCAGATCACAGGTTCCATTCACCAACCTCACAGGTAAGCAGGAGACCACCACTGAATGAGGGTGGGAAGGATGCCTGAATCCTCTACCCTGCTGCATTAGCAAATCTGTTAAGAGTAAAAGGTGAGAAGTCCTTTGTCACAAATCCAATGAACTCACTCAAAGACACACTGCAAGATATTACCAAAAATGTTGAATTCCTACCCACAGATGCCAAACTGGAGTTGGAAGAGTGAATGCAGTTGGCCAGATCTGCATCATCAAGATGGATCTGATACAATTGCAGGGGGAGTTTAAGAGAGAGAAAGAAGTTAGCATTTCACTTCATCACCCAGCCTTTCATGTACCCACCGTCCATCCCCTTAGCATACTCAGCCATTCACCCACTGCTTCATTCACACATATATCCATTGATGTATAGTTAGCTGACTCATTAATTCATCCGTTTGTCTATCATTAACTCACACACTCATTCAATCTATATTTACACAGAGTCCAGCAAAGTTAAGGCATTATTCTATGATATGGTTCAATAGAAAAATGAGTTCACTAGACTGGGGACTCAATGGTGGGCAGTACCCAGCAGGAGTGGACTCCTTCACACCAACATGGAAGGGGCTGACTAAGTGTAGTACACAGTTCTCAGAAAACCCAGAGTAGTCTATCTTTAATTAAACAATTTTAGAGAATTCTAAAAAACACAGTACTAATAATGCAACATCCTCAAGGAAGGGAAAAGTGGAGGTCAGAAGACTCTTTCTGTCTCCAACAAGTTGAAGATTATGGGAGGGCTCCAGGGGCCAGGGCAGGTTGCCCATTCCACTGTGAATCTACGGGGCACGTGCTCTTGCCAAGAAGTTCCAGCCCTTAGTCTACTGTTCTTGACCTAGTAACAGGGTCCCAGTGCATGCCATGTGCTGCATTTCCTACTTCTTAGTAGTTCAGGACTCAATAGGACTTCTATGGTCTTGCCTCGGCTCCCAGGACTTAGGGTTGCTCTACCCACCCAACTTCACTCTCTGGACTCTTAAGCTCTAAACATGTTCTCCTAGTTAGGCACAACTTGAATATTTACTGTATACTCTGCCTCTTACATAACCTTAGAACTTGTTCATCAATGTCACATATGTCCATAAAAAGGAGAGGGATTTGTATAGTAGAAATGTGAATTATGGCCACCCTGTGATCACAAAAATGTGTAATCTCTCCAAATCTCTCAGAACATTGTCTACCAAATAAAACACCAGTATCTTAAATTTTTATTGAGCATATCCCACTACTTCCTCAATCTCAAATGCAGAAGTAAAAAAAAAATGATGTTTTTGTCTTTATCTTGTGCTGTGTGTGTGCTGGCATGTGCATGCCATGGCACACATGTGGAGGACAGAGGACAAGCTTGGGTGTCAGTCTTTGCCTGCCACCTTGTTTGATAAGGGATCTCGCGTTTGCAACAGCATATGCTAGGCTGGCTCTCCCTTGAGCATCTGGGATTAGACTGTCTCTACCTCTCTCTGCCACAGGCAGGATTACAAATGCACTATACTACATCTACATCCGAGAGGTCAAGAGGGACAGAAGCCAGGTCCTTTCTTTCACAGTAAGTGCTTTACCCATTGAACCCTCTCCCTGGTCCTAGCCAGTGAATCCTGTTGTGGTTTATTATGAACCCAAACTAACCATAACATTAGATAGTCTCCAAATCATAGGCATGCACCAGGAGAATAATAAGGTCAGGTAAAGTGGTCTAGAGAGACAGGTCCATGGGTAAAGTACTTGCTTTGCCAACATGGGAACCTGAGTTTGATCCCTAGAACCTACGGGGTTTTGTTTGTTTCTTTCTTTGTTTGTTTGTTTCTTTGTTTTTAAAGCAAAAGGTGGTGGTATGCATGTGTGAGCCTAAAGATGGGAAGGCAGACACAGGAAGAACCCTGGGGCTCACTGGACAAAGTAAGGTGATGACTGAGAGATAACACTCAGTGTTGTCCTCTAGCTTATACATACATATATACACATGCACACACCCAAATACATAGCTATACACTTAAGCACACACATATGCATGTGTGTGTTCACACTCACACAAAGAGAGAAAGAGAGACAGAGACAGAGAGGGACAGAGAAAGACACAGAGAGGTTAAGTAAAGTTGCCAAACATCTCAGCATGGAAGCAACTGATTTGGGCCTTCATCCTTGTACCACCCAAACACTCCCTTCTCTAAATGTTACCTAATAGGGCTCTTCCAAAATGGAGACATCCTACCAAAAGCACCTTGCCTGGTCCATGTTCATCAACTGAATCCACTGAAACCTGCCTGTCACTGCGGGAAGAATCCATGTGAATTGCAATGATCGAGCTCTGGTCATTCTGGCACTGACTGAATTGATGGCAGCTCCCCCTAGACCCACATGACTGTTCCCAGTGGACTGCAGGGCCTTGAAGCACGGGAACCATGCCCTAGTTATCCAGGCACAGCCAGGACTGCCAAGCAAGGAACAGACTCCATGGATGTATGTTGGAAGAATATTTAAAGAATTATCTGGATATTTGGGTGTCTCTTTATATAGACAAAAAGCTTCCAAGAAAACCCATGACAACAGCGAATGTCAACAGCTTCCCAATCTAAATTTTGTATCCCTCTTTTATTGCCTTCACTTCCTTAAAAAGTACATGTCGCTATTTTTTTCTTGCCTTCCTCATGCTCACAGACACAGACACACATATACACTATATTGTCAAAACAGTCACTACACGATCACATACTGCACCTTGGCAAACTCGTACCCTCGCTAAAATTACACTCAGTAAAGTTTGTTGTTGGTTACATTTTTTAAAAAGACACAATATCCCATCTCATCAACTTCAAGTTAGAAATCACTTGGAAAATTGGGTGGCAGCATATCGCACCAAGTATGTACGCACAGGCACACACACACACACACACACACACACACACACACACACACACACCCTGTGCTTTGCACCTCGTGGGGTGCAGTCATATCACTTGCCAACACAGACGGGGCACATGTCTGAATTTCTTTGCAGCTCCCAATTGCACTGCTGCAGAAGGCGTGTGTGCCTTCCACCCGGGGGAGCTAGGGTTTTCCCCAAGGTCTAGAGTCAATTTGTTGCCTTTGTCTTTTGGTTTGGCTGAGGATGGGCAGTTAGGCTTGCCCCGTACTTGCCTGGGATGTTCCAAATGGAAGCCTGAGGATCCATGTCCTTGGCAGGGCTGTGGCTTTGTGCATAGCACAAAGAATTGAGATGGTGAAGGAGAGCCTACAAACCCGGAACCGCAGCCTACCCAGCCTGCTGTCCCAGGTGCTGAATCCAGCCTGCACCAGGGACTGATTGGACCTTTTTTTTTTTTTTTTTCCTTGATTCGATCTAATATTTAACACAGGAATTTTACAGCTTGATTTTCAGCTTCCATTGACAATCTGGAAGTCAAGGCCATCATGACCTCATTTCTGCTTGCACTGAAGTGGCTGTACCCTGCAGAGAGCTTGGTCTTTGCCCTTCATGACACTCACTCCTTGCTGGGCATGACCTCAACCACCCTGGCATCTTTGCATACAATGTGGACTTCTACCTAACATCACATCCACTTCATTTATTATTTTACCTTAGAAGAATGTTTCTCTTGTCCATGCTGGCATCTAAAGGAGAAACAGCAATGGTAGACTAGAAAGGCCATGTTTGGGACAGTGTTGAGTGTGTCTCTGTGGGAGTGTGGGTATCCCTGAGCATTTAATATGGGCACCAGCTCTGTCGCTGTGGCATGTGCCACTACATGTCCATTCTTACTCCTCACAGCACCCACAAGCTTTGGTGGTGGAGGCCATGCTGCTCCAGCAGGGAGAGGGCTGCAGGAGCGAATGGGAGAAACCTGGGTTCGAATTCTATTTGCATAGTCACCCCTCCAGAAACTAAGAGTACTGCTGCTTCAGCCTCCATATCCTTATCTGTGAAGGACCAGGCACCAGTGAGATGATCGACACGGCACTACCAGGCAATGTTTCAGTGTGGAGTAAACCCTCAAGAAGAACTGTCCACGTTATCCAGAAGAAACAAGTCAACAGTAAACCAAGCTAAAGTGGGGATGGCAACTGCATCTCCTGAAACTAGAAACAAAATGGTTATTATTAAAGGGATTTCAGCTGTGTCTTTCCAACATGAAATTTATGTGCTAGAAAATTATAAAGTCTCCATCAAATCTGTGTTGGAAAATCCATGCAACGCACACCCACATGCTCACAGGCACTAATATGTACACATAAATACACATGCCCTCATACTCACATATATACACTCATATATGCACACATACACACACTCATATACACACACATACAGTGTCCTAAGCACACTTAGACATACATACATACACACACACACATATGCCACATACACACATACTATACATACATACACAGACACTCTTATACTCACATATATATATATATACATATGCATGTACTTATTTGCACACCTAGTCATGCACATATATGCATATACAGTCACACACACATAGACATGCACATACACATCCATTCATTTTTACATGCATACACACACACACACACACACACACACACACACACACACACACACACTGCTTACCACATGCAAGCAGAGGAGACCGCTGCTTGGCCAAAGCCAGCTTCCTGCTCTTCCCCTGCTCACACCTTCCACGTCTCCTGTCTTTTCACATTGGCTTAGTTCTCACTAATGGAATGGGGACAAAGTGATGAGCGCCCCTTCTAACAAATGTTCTCAGAAACAGTGGCTCTACTCCATGTTCTCAACTGCTTTCTGTCAGTTGGCTGAACGTGACAAAGGCAAGATGCTCAGCAGTGACAGGGCCCCATGGTAGAGAGGACCCAGACGCTGAGTTACAGCATTAACAGCAGCCACACATATCTTGGGTGCTGCTGTATTGGACCCCTTAAATATATTTGGGGGTCCAGACACCTTAGCTGTTTGCCAGCATTATGGTTTATAACTATATTGCTCTGCACTGATATCCATAAGATCCACACAGCACATAATTTTGAGACTTGGGGGTGGGAGAGCTCTTACAGAACATGATGACCACCCACCAGAGACTGTCTTAGATCATGAAGCTATTTGGATCAATATGAGAATTCTTCACAGGAAATGTTTTAAATAGTTATAAACAAACTCTAAGCTAAAGGTTCCCACTAGTCAGTCACCAAGCCAACCAATAAGGATGTAGTATTTTAATTCAAATTCAGGTTAGAAATATTGTCAAGGTTATTGTGCTCAGGGAACTTACATCCCACTGACAATGACTTAGATAATCCTGATTATTTCCTGGTTCTCACTGGCTCTGGCTGTGATTGGCTACACATAATGAAAACTGTAACTGCCCTCATGTGGACTCTGTCCCTGAGGACCTCTGTGGCAGGGACAGTAGTCAGAGAGAGGAGCTGTACGTGTGTCTGTTGACACTTAGACACAAACCTGTTCTGGATGTCTTGGTTGCAAGAAGTTGCAGTTGGAAGCTACAGGTCTGGACTCTGTGACCTGACTCCAGCTGTGTTCTGCCCATGGGGAGGATCCACAGATAGGAGACAGAGGATTACAGCAGCTCTCAGCCACGTGGTCAGTAAGTTAGGTGGGTTTGCGAGACGGGTGGCTGTAGAAGTAACCGTCTTAAAATCACATTTCAATACAAATAAAGTATCACCAGAGGTGGCATTTGGTTTATAGATATGTTGTAGTTCAGCATGCTATACTGAGTCTGAGCAACAGGGACTCAGACTGTCCCCAAGCACCTCTGTAGGATGAGCCAGCTTCAGCCACCCCTATGATGATGTTTAACTCTGGCGGTCCATGATCCCCAAGCATCATAACCTCCACTGTAAGAGTTGATATCCATGGAGGCAGAGCTCGATTGACTTGTCTCTAGCCAAAACCTGATTTTATTCAGAAGAAGTCAAGATACGCTTTGCGATAAACCCAAGTGATCAGAGTTAACGGGGATATGGAACTGCTCACAAACGCAAACCATCATGTCAACAGCTCAAGATGTGAGAGAGCCTCACTGGTGATTGATATATGGATACAGCCATGCTGCTTCTGCTCAAAATCCTGCCATGGCTCTCTTAGGTAGTTTAGTAAGAATGGCACCCACAGCCTCAAATATTTGAATGCTTAGTTATCAGGGAATGGCACTATTTGAGAAAAATTAGGAGATCTCTCTCTCTCTCTCTCTCTCTCTCTCTCTCTCTCTCTCTCTCTCTCTCTTCCTCCCTCTCTCTGCCTCTCTCTCTATCTCTCTCTCTTCCTGCTACCTGAAAATCTAGGTGTAGAACTCTCAGCTACTTCTCCAGTATCAACATCATTTCAAATTTATCATCAACATTATCCCCACCATCATTACCACAATTGACATCATTATCAACACCAACATCATCATCACCACAAACATTATATCAGCAGCAGCAGCATCCTCATCATCACCATCACCATCATTATCATTATCAACATCATCACCTCATGCCACCTGCTTACCACCAAGCTTTCTGCCACAATTGTAATGGACTAAACCTCTGAAACTGTAAGCAGGTCCCAATTAAATGTTTTCCTTTATTAGAGTTTCCCTGATCATAGTGTCTCTTCACAACAATAGAACAGTGGCCAAGATACTCCCCCATTCTATCCAGCATTATATATGATCCTTAGCACAGCCCATAATAAATGCCTGCCACTCTTTCACTGCATGCTTAACTCTTTCCATGGTCTTACATTTTATTAAATGTAAGCAATACTGGAGGCTAGCAAGATGGCTTAATATTTAAGAGCACCTTTTGCTTCCTTGGCCTGGAACTCACTGATTAACTATGCTGTCTGATCAGCAATCCCCCAGCTCTTAGTCTTTCCACCTTCTCATCACTGTGGCTGTAAATGCATGCTGCCACACCCAGATTTTTACATGGGTTCTGATGGCCAAATGAAAGTTCTCATCATTACAGGACAGGCACTTTACCAACAGAGGCATCTTCGAAGTCCCTCTTCAGTTCTTGATCAGCCTTGTCTATCTACAATCATACAAGAGGATGAAATGATTTCTACCAGTCTACGTGTCTTATCATGTGACTGTGTATGCAGTGGGCCAGGAATTCCATTCATCTTTCAGATGGTAATGTGATAGTGATGGCACTCTTCTGGGACTCAACCCTTCCCCTGCTGGAGGTATTTGGCATTTTTTCTAGTTTGTGTAGTAAAAAGAGGCCCTCTCTATCTCTCCAGCCAACCTCCAGTACTATCCCTGCTAACCATGTAGTTTCTCAGTGGCTGTGTGACTCAAGGTTTCTTGGGAACCTAGGTCATCAGCTTAAGGATAATAACAATGGGTACTCACTGAAGTGGTGGTAAGAATTAAATTAAAGGAAGTATGGATAGAGTAAAGAACAAGTTTGATATATGCCAAGTGTTGTATACTCGTTTGCTATCAAGGGAATGATTACCTCTATCATTATCATCATCATCATCATCATCATCATCATCATCATCACCATCATCAGCATCATTTCAACATCATCATCAACATCATCCCCATCATCATTACCACCAGTAACATCATTATCATCACCAACATCTCCATCGTCATCACTATGAACATTATCATATCATCATCATCAACATCCTCATCATCATCACCACCATCATCATCACCAGCAGCAGCAGCATCACCTCATCATTACAATCATCAACAGTATCATGGCCACTGTAGAAGCAGGAGCTCATTGTGTTACAAATACCACACTGACCAGTGTAGATATCTTACTTAACATACACAGCTGTCTCCAATCATGTGACTTCCACTTTACACATGAGGGCCCTGAAGCTCAAATCATGTTCTAAAGTGGTAAATGGCCCTGTCAGGGTGAAGGGATACCTATGTTGACACTTAAGTCTATTTCCTGATTCATAGTTCCCTGGTCTCAACCAGGTTTTCCTTTTTTACTGTCTGTATCTGAAAGTGTTAACGGGGACAAATTGCATGATTCCCTGGAGCTAGCTCGTGGACAGTCACTGCTGAGCCTTCAGAAGCCTCAACTAAGATTCTGACCTCCACGTACAGGCAGAAGGACCGATGTTCAGGTTACAAGGACACTCAGCTATTCCCACGGACTTCTGCGAGCAGCTCTCTCTGATTCACTGTGAATTTGTAGTAGAGCCCAAAGATGGACACAGGGCACAAAATCATCACAGTGGGATGCTGTGGAGAGTGCTGCCCATTTGGGTTGACGCATCCTCCTTAGCCTACATCTCAGCAGCTGTGGCATTCACTTACAGCCTGCCAGAGCCTCCATCACAGATGAGGACCTGGGGCACACATTCCTCATCATTTTCATTCTCTGTCCAGTTTGGGAGAGCAGAAAAAACATTAAGTAAGATATCTACACTGGTCAGAAAAGAGGCACAGGGGCTTAAGTGACTTGCTCTGGGACACTTAACCACTCACTCCAGTCACTGAGTTGTGTCCATGGCTGTCCCATCAGTGAGAAAGTACTGTCTCCACACAGTCTCCTACAAGAGACTTCTGGGGTCAGGAAACTCCTGAGCTGGCCATCCAAGGACAGTCTGATAGCCTGAAACTCTTACCTATGGGGCTGCTGTTGTCCTTACCCCATCCAGAAACTGTACCTCAATCCAGAAAGGTGCAAGTGAAAAACTCCTTTCTCACAAAGTGTTTCTTCCCATCTGCTGTGAAAGGCCTCATCCGTACCTCAGGAGGCCTCTGTGCATGGAGACAGAGACTCTCAGAAAATAATTCAACTGAAATGAGTTCACAAGCATGGCACCTTGACCAACAAGGCCGGTGTCCTCACAGGAAGTGGAAACACGAGGCTGAGACTCTGCAGGGAAACAATCCGTGAGGACAAAGCATGAAGATGGGCATCTTAGTGTCCCCAACACTGCTGGCCCCTTGATCCTCGATGTCCAGCTCCGGGACAGGGAATGAGACTTCTCGAGAGTAGCCAGGGTGGGCTCAAACACAGTCAGCAGCACTCTGAGGGAGCTGATGCTGAATAGCATTAAATGTGGATGCTGAGGAGGACAGTCCACACAGACTGGTGTTGCCAGGGCAGGTAAACCTGTAGAGCTAACGGGGTTCCAGGTTTTACCCCGCTCTCCCCTTGCCCAATCTTTGACACTCACAAGAAACACCCCAGTCCAGGGACCTTGAGCCTGCCCAGGCCGGGCCTCCCTGACTTTCCTCGCGAGCCTGTCAAACCAACCTGCTCTCCCTGTAAAGGACAAGGCAGAGCCATCTTTCAGGAGTTTTCTTCCCCTGACAGAAATCAGCAGGGTTAGAATAAACTGCATAAGTTATCAGCTCCTCAGGAAGGGACATGAAAAAGGCCCTTCTATCACTTAATGAAAAATGGCTTCTTTTTTGGACAGAACTTCATAGGCCTGCAATCAAGCCTGGCTCCCTCTCCTTCCCTGACGTGCCATGCAGGCAAAGCGAGTCGGCATCTATTAATAATATTTTCTCCGGCTCCTTTCATTTTTCTGCATGTCCTACCACTGTCAGGCCCCGTGATGCAGCTAAGCCTTTATCTCGTCCGAGTCTGGCCTGTCAGGGTGATAAACAATTCTAACAAGAATCAGAATAAAGATCTTCCCAGTAGACTCAGCGAAAGATAGAGGCTTTTCTCATTTTCTCGACGGAAAAAAAAAATTTAATCTAGCGGCTCGGGCTTTTTTCAAGCGTCACATTCAAAGAGATGCAAATTTGTCAGAGCGTAGACCCCAGCTGACTCTGAGCACGGCGTGAATGTCAAAGGGGGGAGGCAGTGTCTTTGACATGGCTGCCTTTTTTGGGGGGGAGAAGGGGGTGAGGAGCTCCCCACCAAATGTTAAAAAAAATAAGGATTCACTTTGTAGTGCATGTTTCAACAATTTTCATAAGTTTTCTTCTTAATAATAATAAAAAAAAAACCTGCCATTGGGAAGGAAAAAAGAAGAGGAAAGGGATGGATGGGGACTTGGGGTGAGGGAGAAAAACAGCTCCATTGAGATGTCAGGGTGGGCAACGATGAATTGTGACTGGGTGGGTGTTCTGAGAGGTTGCTGGGTGCTGAATGAGTGAGGGAGTCAAGGGGGATAAATGAATGAATGCAGAGTCTGGGACAGTGCACTCATACACACACACACACACACACACACACACACATACACACACACACGGAAGCAATCAGTGGGACGTAGCTGGAGAGCAGGCAGGAAAGACTAGAAGGAGACTATAGTAGCATGCTGGAGAGAGCTTAGGTGTGGCTAGCACCCACCTCCTGGGATCTCAGAGGACCTACAGACAAGCCCAGTGGATCTTGCTAACACTTGCTCATGGCTTGACCCAAGGGCTTTGCACATTCGGAAGGCTTCCGAGCTTGGCTGAGCTGTGGTTGCAGTCTCCTCTCTCCTCTGGTTAACCTTCTTCACAGTACTCAGCTCCGTGGAGCATTCAGATCTTCAGCACTTTTATGGTTTGTTTTGAATCAAGAGCAATTGATGTCACATCCCTATGTGGCCTCTTCTTCCTCCTTCTCATCCACCATGCTGATTTTTTAATCCCAGCTCACCTTTCCCTCCTGACCATGACCTTCATCCTTTTTTACATCCCTACACAGCCTTCCCAGGAGTTCCTCGAGCCCAGGGCCAGTGTCCCGCAGACTGGAAACAAAATCCAGGTCATCAGTGGGTAGTGATAGCTGATGGATAGGGCAGTCAGGCTAGCAGAGGGAGCAAGGCTTGGAGCAGCACCAGGAGCCCTGCACGCCAGGCTCTCCTCTCTGAGAGTCCAGAACCCCGTTTCCCAATGCCTACAACAGGTAGAGGACATCAAAGTGTGTGGCCTTCTTTGATTCAAAGAACTTCAGTTGTTCTCAGCCCTTTCAGACCCTTCTATCTGACCTACACACCATCATCTTTCTAAAATTCGTCATCTTACACACTTAGATCAGCAAGGAGGAACTGATGTGTGTGTATATGACCTGCTATCTACAAGGAGTAAGTTTCAGCTCCCGACCCCCAGCCATGGATACTAACATCAGAAGTTGCTCAAGACCCTTATATGCAATGCCATGCACAAGGTTTGCATGTAACCTACACATATCCTCTTGTATATTATAAACCTTACGTAGTCTACTTACAATGCCTGTTGCAACCTAACTCTTAGGAGTATGTAAGTAGCTGTCACACTATGTTGTTCAGAGAGTAAAGAGAAAAAAAGGTCAATGCATAATCAGTATGATGCAATTTTAATGTTTATGACAATTTTTCATACAACATATTTTGATCATATTCTTTTGGCTAAATGTATGACTTGAGCACCCACATATTACTAGGGCTGACTTATATGCATAAAATAGTTGGTTGGTTCAAGTAATGATTGAGACAATGCATGGTAGAGGGGAAACAGGGCTCCTTGAATATATGTGATAGGGTTGTGAAGTGTCCCCTTACCTGCAGTTCCCTCCTGATACCAATTTAATAACAGAATACATGAGTCTGAGATCTAGATGATGTGCCAGGACTGGGTGCAAGTACCTCGAATGTGTCCTCATTTCCAGCTCTCCTCTCTGATTCCTCCAAGCCACCACTAGCCTGCCTCTCTCACAGAGAGCTTGGTTTTCAGCCAGTTTGAGGAGAGAAGCTTTAACTGATGATGTTCTTGAAGAAGTCTCCTGTATCACACACAGCTTTGAAGAAGATTTGGCTGAATCCCACAATTCTGGTCCAGCAACCTGCAGCAGCCACGAGTATTACTCCATTACTGACTGAGACCCTGCTTGAAACATCAAGACAGCCGGAAGCTTCCAGACTCACCCCTTGGGTTGTGGGGACATGTTGATAAGGTAGAGTTGACTGCTAATGACTAGGAGATGGATGGTACCTTCCTCACTAGGAAGTGAGTTAGCCTAAGCATCTCTTTGCTTTTGCAGGCGTGGAGGGTAAAGAGACAGGCTAATGCCTAATCCTACACCCACCTAGCTCAGTGCTCATGCAGCAAACCGATTCTATAAACTCTGGTCCAAGATTTCATCCTATAAGACAAGCAGCCTTCAGCGCAACACCCAGCTGCTCTGATTTTGAACTACTCTTTCAAAAACAAATGATCAAACAATAGCAATAGCCAAATCAGGTACCCTGGTTATATTGTATTTATATAACCCATCAGATTATAATTATCAGAGTCTAGAGACAGGGGCAGCCTGAATCTGTGATACAGAGTGTGGGTAGGCTCACAACCACTTGTAAATTTAGTTACAGGGGATCTGATGCCCTCGTCTCCTCTCCATGGGCATCACATGCATGTTGTACATAGACATACATGCAGGCAAAACAGTCATATACATGACAAAAAAAAACATTAATCTTAAAACTCTCAAGAGCAAACTCTCGAGTGTCAGAATACTGGAACTACAGAGAGCATCTCGAAACATTTCCTGCTGTGAGCCTCCTGAAGAGCAAAAGAGGAATAGCGCTCACAGTGACTGACCACACACTTAGAGAAAGACCATCCCTGTTAACCACAGTTAGCTTGTCTGTCACTGTTACAAAGTGTCTCTCAGGAGGCTGTCGCTTTTTTTATGTAATGGAAAGCCTTTAAAATATCTGAATAAATTTGAGTGAAAATTTGTTTCCTGCCTTTTGGATGGCAAAGAAGCATCCATTTAATCAGCAAGTATTAACTGTGAGTGGCTCCACTGTGTGCTGAGCATCAGACGCATCCCTGGGAATAAAACTAAAGGACAAGCTATCATTGTGCCTAACCTGCACTGAGGAAATTTGAAAATCTAAACTCAAAAATCTGTAAAATAATCACAAATGTGATATACTCTATAAAGAATGAAAAACTGGAATTGGGGAAAAATTAATGAAAGAAGATTTCTCCGGGGAAGACCATCAAGCTAAGCTTGGAAGATTGAGAGGGAGTCATGGCACATATAGTACATGCAACATTGTGTCCATGAAGACTTTGAGGTCGGTAGAGCTTTAGTATCTTCAAGGGACTACTGGTGAGGGTAGGTGCAGGACATCAGGGGAAGCAGAAGGTGAGCCTTGAGCTCAGAGATCTGCTCACTGGTCAGATGGCTCAGAGATGTACAGGTAGCCATGTAAGCAGACAATGTCTTCATACAACAGAAATGCACCAATGGTCACCATCAAGGAGTGACATGGCCTGGTGTCAAGGTCACTCTTGCTGTGGCATGAAGACAGTGACTCTGCTGATGTCACCTGACCTGGGCATGACAAGTCCTCCTGGACGCTGTAGAGCTGCAACATCGTAGAGAAAGAGTGGAAGGCAGCGGGAGAAATGCCGGAAGAGGAACTGATGGAACTTGCTAGAGACTGGCATTGGGAAGTGGGAGAAAGGAAAGAATTGTGATGGTGTCCAGGTCTCCAGCAAGTAAACCTGGACGGAAGGTTGTTCGGTAGCCATTTGGAAAGGCTGGAGAGTATGTGTCATAGATGTGGCTCCTAGATGCACTTTGGTAAGGTTATGGGCAGATAAATTACCCCAAAATCCTCTCCTTGCTGTATTCACAGTGCCTTCAAAACATATGTGTAGTGGGTAAGTATGTTTGATCCATCCAAATAGGCATTCAAATATGGTGGTTAAAAGCTCAAATTAGACATAAAAATTAAGACTCTGTGAGTTTATTGATCTGGGCAAGGCACAGAGATTTAAAGAAATTGGATATGGGAAGTACAAAGATAGCCTTTTAAGAAGCAGATGAGGGGAATGGACTTAGAGAAGCCAGGCTGACAAGCACACAGCATCCAGAGGTGACTGGAGGCCAGGCAGGGAGTGTCATGTGACCAGCCATGGTTTGGACTCTGAAAGATCTTGTCAAGTGAAGACAGAGAAGCAGCCACCCAAAACTGATGACTAAATCAAACACTGGAACCCAGCACGCTCATTTTGGCTGAAGATTACTTTGATTTTTATCAAGTACTGATTATCAAAAATGAAAGGAAGAAAAAAACCAATAATCCATAAATTACAACTTGGGAAAGAAGTTAATAATCCATGGACCAAAACCTCAGTAATAATATTTACCTCTAATTCCCAGGGTGATGCACATCAGTAGACTGAAACACTAGGGAAATCGGTGATGGAGCCCAAACCTGCCCACTTCTAGGTAGTCAATATAATTTAACTAAGTTAAGCTTTGGCAAATGTCAAAAGCTTTGTCTGCTGGGCTCAGTGATAAAACACACTCTTGCTTATTCACAGAGCATTCATAGGAATCAAAAAAGCAAGGGGGTATGACAAGGTTTTGAAAGAGGGAAGAGACTCTGCAAATATCAAGGCTCACGTGCGAGTACAGACATCCTTCCTTCTACCCTCCCATTCACTTGTCCAATGTTTTGGGGTCTTGGGGTTAGACAACGACCATCAAGTAGCTCCCAATATGGCTACCTGGTCTTTACTGTGTGAACTTTGTACCCTGAAGGAAGCACCTTCGGTTGTTTCTTTTTTAAATATGCACAATAAGAGAAATGGTAAAATGACACAAAGACAACATTAAACACCAATGAAATAATGTCTGGAGTATCTGGAATCATAGTTGACAAGAACCCTCCCTCCGTGAAATAAATACTCTGTTTCTCTGACAGCAGTACTCTGCAGATCACCCCAGGCTAGCTCATGTTTTCAGAGCGGTTCTTTATTCTCAGCTAGAACATGGCTGTCCAGGGGGACAAGCCTGTATCTAAGAGCTGAGGTGGTGCTACTAACTATGTTCTATCCTGGGTGGATTGTCCAAGAGCAACAGGCTTAGAGGCTGATCTTGAAGTTTCAAGTTGGAGAAAGCAGACATTTCTAAAGTCCATGAGCTTGGTAAAGCCCAAAGGTGGAGATGAAAGAATGGTACACCACTGAGTAGAGAAAGTTGTTAAAGAATCTTGATTGACAGGGAGGAGCAATTTCCCCCAAAGGGAAATGTCATCTTGGAAGATCCAGACCACGCTGGCTTTTTTATTCAGTATCTCATGAAAACCATTGGTTCAACTGTCTCCTGACTTGAAGTGAGCAACCATGTCTCATGTGGCCACGGTGAGCCAGACAATGAGGAGATTTTCACATCCACCTCTCCTGTCTGAGGATGGGACATGGTGCACAAGAACTGTCTGAAGAGCCAGGCTCTATGACAGGTGGGACACAGGGAGGAAGCATGTTAGACTGTGAATGACCTGAGAAATCTTCCGCAATCTGCGTGGTTGTGACTCTTGCCTAGAAAGTGGCTTCTAGACCATTCTTGACACAGCAAGGGAACAAACCACACTTGACACAACAAGGAATAATGCAAGTCTGTAGCCACCGAGCCTCTGTCATCACAGGACTGAGGAGCCACCAAATTCCTGGAATAGCATTTGGGGAAGTCATTCCTCTTCGCCTTTTCTATGCTTTTGAAGAGCTGTGAGCTTCTCCAGGGAGGCCATGAATGTCACAGCCTCCACACTGAAGAATTGGAACAATGGCTCCAAGGCCTTACTAGGCTGATGTAGCTCCTAGCAGCCGTTTAAACTCTCCTATTTAGATAAAGAGGAACAATAGCAATTTCTACCTTGGAGACTTTCCGTGAAGACAACAACCCATGTAACAGACATGCTGGTAGCAAACACACTGTTGTTATCAATGTAGCATCTTTAAATAAGTAAGGTAAACACAGCTAGAAGAGACCTTGTCTTCCAAATGACCCCCTTCCTAGCCAATTAAGAAGGTTTTGTTGGTTGTGGGGTTTTTTCCCTTTCCTTGTTGCATTCAGTTTAGTCAGGCTTTGTTGTTGTTGTTTGTTGTTGTTGTTGTTGTTGTTGTTGTTGTTGTTGTTATTGAGATAGAAACTCACTATGTAGGCCAGGCTAGCCTCAGATTTTAGATCCTACTTCCTCAGCCTTCCCAGTGTAGAAGAGACAAGTGTGTACCATCACAATCAACCAGAGAGTTTATTTTTTAACACTTAACACTGTTGGCTTCATTATAAATGGGTTGTTTTCCATAAGGACCCATTACTTGTGTAGTGCCATAGAGATGGCCACTGCACTGATAATCATCAACATTGTGATCCCAGAGTCTAATCACCAACACACTCTCCACTTGCTAAACACAAATAGGACCATGAATGCCACCAACATCCTCTTATCTTTAGGGCTTGGTGATGGGCAGGTATCATTATCTGCCAGGCAAGGGTATGTGGGACCTGCCCTAGCAACAAAACCAAAGCAAGAGGCTGGGTACAGAATCAAGGAAGAGATGGGGAGCGTTCTGTCTAGTTCATTACAGTGGGGTTTCTAAGAGATGGTACAAAAGAGAGGTCAGCAGACAGTGGGCTTTGCAGGGTGACCTGCAGGCATTGTAGGAAAAAAAGCACTTTGTTACCGTGTCTGGGGAGAAGATTTTTCCCCCTTGCTATAAGAGTTATAATGGAGGGAGAATGTTGACGAGTGAGTCAAAGTTGTCCTAAGAATTTTAGAGATATGAGTTCAAGATGGCAGACTGCCTGGGTGACTGTTCTCCTGTTACAGAAAAATCTCACACACCCGTGGCTATGCCTTCAATTTAGTAAGAGAACAGTAGATCTGTGAAAGCAAACAAGGGAGCCATGTGCAAAACACCAAAGAAGTCAGGATAAACAGAAGTCAGACAAACAGGTGGAAATTCATGATCAGGAACACTCTGCAGAGAGATGAAGATGAGGAAAGCCATCGTGGGCATGTTTGGGGAAATATTGGAATGTTGGAATTGATGGACATGTTGAAAACTCCCAAATGATTGGTCATTCTCCCTATCCAGTCTGACCCAATGCTGAGTACCTCATGCGGCATTCACAGCCCTCTTCACTTTTCTCAGATTGCTTTCACATGTGATGTATTCATCTATCTCTCAGCCAAGGTCAGTGTCCAAACCCTAGACTCAACACATAATCCTGAACTGTGTGCTTCCATTACATCCTCTTTAGGGGCCCCACTGTCTTCACCTCATTTAAACAGCTCCTTCATCCTCAGTTGTGGAATGCCACCATCTTCTGAGTTCAGCATCTTGTGCACCAATGGACTTGCATTAGTTCTTTTTCTGTTGCTGCCATAAAATAATTGGACAAAAGCAACTTAAGAAGGGTGTTGTTATTTTGACTTGTGATTCCAGAAGTGACAGAGCCCATCAGAGCTGGGAGGACACAGTGGCGACCAGGAAGGGAAGGCATGATGACAGCCAGGAGAGGCTAGCTGATCACATTGCACTCAGATGGAAAGTAGAACCAGGCTATCAAATCTGAACTTCTGCCTCCAGAGACCTAGTCTTCTCTCAAGGCTTCACATCCTCAGGTCTTCACATACTTCCCAAACAGTGCAACCATCTGGGGACCAAGTGTTCAAACACTTGAGTCTGAGGGGGACATTTCACATCAAACCGTAACATTGCCTTATGCCAAGTCTAACACTCGGAAAGTATGTGTGTGGTTGGTGCTTATAGCCGAGCCTGATGTCTTGAGTCCTGTCCCTAGAACCCACATGATGGAAGTAGAGAACCATCTGACCTCCATACATGTACCATGGCATGCACACGTGAGTACACATACAATAAAAATTAATGTTAAGAAAAAATTTAAAAAACTGCATTGCTGTGCCAGAAACAGTAGAAGACCTTGGGCAGGAACCTGCCAAACTCGGGGTATTGCTGAAGAACAGTGTCTCGGAGGCAGGCCTGAGTTAGAGACTTCTCATGAATGAAACCTGAAGAGACTGTGAAGAGGCACCACTGATGAAAATATAAAACAGAACAAAGCTGTCGGGGCCCCCGAAACTGAATCACAGCTGTGCCAACAGCTGTATGTAAAGCCGAGTTCAAGAATGAATTCTGTTTACAACACGGCTCCTGTTAGGTACATGATTTTAATTAAGTAGGGAAACGGAGTATAAGAACAACATATTAAATGTAGGCGTGCCATCCAAGGAGCCTGACTGGGAGCTGGGCTTATTTCAGACATCCCTGTCCATATAATTGTCATTTCGAAACACAAGCTTTGTTCTATTAGCAAATGCCGTACTTGCTTCCAGCCAGCTTTCAATGTGAGATGTTCATTCAGAATTCTAAATGTAAAGAGGAGATTATTTTTTTTCCTGAGACTTTGTGCCAGTTGGCATTTGAAGGGATGGTTTGTATGGAAATGAACCCAGCAAAGGGGTGATCAGAACGACCCATTTATATACAGCATGCCCTGTAAGGACCAGAGCAAGTTCACTTACATGAGAGGGATATGAAGCTTCATATAGAGCAAGCCCTGGCTCTGCTCTGGTGGGATGAGTAGCTATTGGGAAAGTCCCTTCACCTTCTGAGCCACAGTGATAGTACAATGATGGCGTCTCTGCCACGGGCATAAAAACCCTTCACCAGCCCCAGTGATGACTGTGTTCTCATGAATGGGGTGGCATGCTGATACTTGTGGAAAAACTCTGAACACCACAGAGTGAGGTGAGGTCTGCCTGGCCAGGGTCCCACCCTGTCAAAAGAGCATGATGCCCCTTTGCTACAGATAGTGCACCTGATCCCCAGAGACCTCAGGTCTTCTGGGACGTCAGCAGGTAGAGGCTGAGCAGGGAGAAACGCCAGCCTCATGTCACTCAGTCTGAGTTCTCTATCCAGATGCTGCCATTGCTGGCACCTCCTTTTCCCATAGTGAGCCTCATGGCCCTAGAAGCCGGGGAGGCCATTTCTTTCGAAGTGTCATGGGTGCTGGCACACAGTCTTATCTTATAAAATGTGTTTTTGTGCCACCTGTCTCAAATGTCTCAAAACATGGTGTAGCTCTCCTGGGAGATCAGATTTATGGTACACAGTAAACCTTGAGCCTAACAGAAGTTCTGATGTCACCTGGGTGTGAGAACAGAAACTCCAGGACATCAATTTTTCCTCCCTTCCTTTATTTCTTCCTCCCTTGCTTCTTTTTCTTCTAGCCCATCTCCTTTTCCTCCCTTCTTCCCTTCCTTCTTCACTCCACTCCTTTCTCCTTTGTCTCAGTCTTCCTTCCTTCCTTCCTTCCTTCCTTCTTTCCACACTATAACTCTTCCTTGAATATTCTTTGTAGCCACTCTGTCCCCAGATATCACCGGTCTGTGTCTTGATTTCTTCATGGGTCCCCCAGAACGCTCACTTCCTCATCCTGGTTTCCACTCAACCCCCTATCTTTCTGCTCTGATGCTCCATTAGTCATGACTTATGTCCCTCTTACATCCTAGTTGGTCTGCCTGTCTGTCTGCCTTCTCTCCACAACTCATCTCCAGACCAATGGTACCTGAATGGGATGTCCTCATGGTAAAGTCCCCAACCAAAGCCCAAGAGACTCATCCTCAGGGCCAGACCAAATTCCAGCTTTGTCACCTGGAACTGTGTAAGTCTGGTGGATCACCCTGAACATCACAGAGGTCTTGAGACAGTTGTTCTGAGAACATAACAAGATTGTGACATCCATTATTGTGCCTCGGTAATAGAAGTAAATATCCAGCAGGATCAGCAGGGAGAGTGTAAGTAAGAATGGCAGCATAAAAGAGCTGAGCAGGTCATGACTCCTGGTATGAGGAACTGAGACTGCCCAGAACCAAGGAGATGCCAGACCAAGATGCTGAGGGTGCCCTCCAAAGTCCTCTCTCCTGGGTCTTAGTCTTAGGGCTCTGCCCTGTCAGAATCTGAGGCAGTCCTAGCCAGAGCAGTATTATGCCCGTCATAATCCCATGGGTGACAAGCCGCTGCAGCACAGAGACCTGTGTCCAAGGTGTGAGGAACTGAGCTGAACCCCAAGCGAAGGAGGCTTTTGCTTTTCAAGATACATACTTCTGCCTTGGTTTCTAAATCCCTGTTGATACCTCAGTGTTCCTGGAGTAGTCCGGAGAGCTGCAAAGTTGGCAGCCACTATAGAGAGATCAGGTGAATAGACTAACATTCTGACTCTAATTTAGTCTAGACCAGTGGGCCCAACTGCACAGAAGGACCTTCTTCAGCCCATGCTTTTCATCTGAGCTGGTGGTAGAGATGATTGAGTTGCCTGTCATGTTACTTCTTCCTGTGTTCACCGCCTTGTCTAGCCTCCAAGGTTTGGCATCAGCCAGTAATTACTTGTGGCTAGTGTGATGTATCCACAGGTGATATTCCTAACATCCGAATGTTAAGTATCTATGTGCAGCCATCCCCTCATCCATGGCAACACAGATCCAGAGCACTAGAGCATGCTGGAAACCCTGGCTGACATTAGGCCCTGTAGATGCTTTTCTCTTAACTATATACACACTTATATTGAAGTTCAATTTATACATTGGTCACAGTAGCTAACAATAAAATAGAACAATTAAAATGCACTCTAATACATGCCATTTAAGGCATGTGATTTGATTGTTTCTAGAATTTTCCACTTAATATATTCAGGCTATTCCACACTGCTGGTAAATGAAACCCCAGAAATCAAAACTGTGAAGGAACAAACTACTATATACATCCTCCTCCTCCTCCTCCTCCTCCTCCTCCTCCTCCTCTTCCTCCTCCTCCTCCTTGCCACATTGTTGGAAGCTGTATTAGTAGCCACTGCTGTGACCACAGAGCTGCCATGTGGCCACTGAAGGACAAATCACATACTTAGGGGTGCAGTTTGAGATGAAGCCCATTACAGGAGCAAGGTCTTGAGAAAGCTTGTTATTTGGGGTCTTTCAGGAAACAGAGAGTAGATGGAAGTGAGATGAAGCTATACACCCTTAAGACTCACCCCCACCACCCTTAGTGACCTGTGGGAGACAGTCACATCCAAACCACACCAGAAACTGATTACCCAGACATTAGTGTCTCAGAATGGTTGGCTGAGTCACCAGAAAGAGGACGGCTTTGTCCACTTCCATTATTTATTTAAAAATAAGCTTTATTGTAAAGAATCCTCGAACATCACATAACAAAATGAACCAGACTCAACGTCTACACAACTTACCCAAAGAACTTGTATGCAGTCAGATTGGCATTCACAACATAAGTTTCACATTTTCAGTATGAAATCTATTTTATGCAATTATTTACCACCACTGTCATCACACATTTAATCACGGAGAAGTTGTTTACTCTGTTTGTTAATGCGGCGTACTTGAGCCCATCCTGACTAACAACCGCATCATGCATGCTCATCCCCTAACAAGCATTTTTCCTCGAGTTCCATTCTCATTATCCCTCTTGTCAGCTTCCCTAGATACACCCAGACATATCTTTATTCTCACCGCCACCTTTTCACTCAGAACACACAAATCCAGACCACTGATTCTATGAATATGTCTGAACTCCCACCATTAACCACTAATTGCTGCCTGGTATATTGGAGACAGACCGCTATCTATCAGGATCCTAAGTGCCAACTCACCCTCCACCCTTGACCACCCCTCTGTCCTGCCCTAGCAGATGAAATGAAACCCTTCTATATTATTCCCCTTCCCTGGCTCATGTGGGGCACTAGGTTCCTACAAAGTCTACCCCCAGTGTAGTTTCTGTAGACATCCCTTCTTCTCGCTCTTTCTATGGAGACCTTTCTTAGATAACCTTGCCCATCCCCCAATTAAAGTCCCTTCTGTTCCCTCTACAGAATTAAACTCCTCAGCAGGGCCTTTAAGGTACCTTGTGACCAAACCTCTGTGTAATAGCAAGTCTCAGAGTTTAAAATCAGATCCTCCCAGTGCCCAGCCAAGACTCCTGAGAAAATCAATGAGTCTCCCCAGCCTGGCTATTCTTGTCTGTCAAAAACAATGAATAACAGCTTCTTTGTTGGGCTCATATGGAACAAATGGTTTAAAGTCACATACTTGATGACATTGTCCCAAACAGGTTAGCTAGTATAAATGACTAGTAAAGAATGGCTAGCCATAGGCTACTCCTAGCGTGTCAGCAACTGTGCCAAGCTGTTCACACCCGTGGCATCTTTCATTTCTGCAGTGCCTGACTTTGTCTTAGGTATAAAAAGATTACAGGTCTCATCCAACAGAACCTGATAGCACGTTGCACAGCTGAGACTCAAGCCCAGGACCAGTGGTGAGAATTCGGTGCTTTTCCAACTACATCATGAAGTGTGGTTCAAGGAGAAAAATGGCACTACCTGGTTTTCAGAGATGGAGAAATGGCTTTAAAAGATGATGGGCCACTCCTTTCTCTAGTGTTATGTACAAGGCTGCTCCCATGTGCACCTTGAGGGGGGACATGTCTTCCTAGAGTGTAATGTGACCATAGTATAAATGAACCTTCCAGCGTGTTATACAAGTACTAAAAATTGTGTGTGTTCATCTGTGCATGTGTGTATGGGGGCGAGTGCATGTGTGTTGGGGGGTGGCTGTACTTATGTACAGATGTGTGCACGTATATGTGTAGTGTGAGAGAAATTTCCTGGTCACATGATATCACAACCATCGTCATCACCGCCATCATTGTCACAAGTAAAGACTCCCAGGAAGCCAAGGTGCATCATTTGAAGATGTTCACCTACATTAAAAAGCACAGATATCTAGTGGGACCAGAAGAGGATGTGTTTATGTTGTAACAGCAGGTCTCTGGCTTCATTAATTATGAGTGCTTTGTTTTCTTTTTATTTGTGCATTTTCAAATTTTGACAATAAATATGGACCACCTTTATAAGAAAATATGACACTCTTCTGTAGTTTTCGACAAGGACTCATGTGTTCTAACCTCGGTGACATTTTTCAAAAGAATCTTTTTGGCCATTAAATTCATTTAAAAGCCGTGATCCATTTTTGATCATCTGAAATACAGTGACAGGCACTCAAATCAATCCCTCCATCCGAGGTTTGCAGACAGCATAAATTATTTTAGAAGTCATGTCAGGTAGAGTTTATTCCAAGGTTTGCTTGCAAATTTTAATCAGAAAACACAGAAGGTATATGCAGCTGAGATTGAAATACCCCTTCACCTTGTACTGGGAACCAGGTTGACTTACTGTTAGCTAGCTGATAGGACCCACAGAAGTTACAGCTTGTATGATAGAGGCAGCCTGGGCAGGAACCGAAGGGAACACATAAAGAAACATTTATTTTTAAAAAGTAAATCAACCATAAAGATCCTCCCAGCAGACCCGAGAGATGGAAGCCTCTCTCTCATTTTCTCCTTGGCAAAATTTAATCTATCGCTGGGGTTTTTCAAGCGTCATATTCAAAGAGATGCAAATTCGTCAGAGCTGAGACCCCAGCTGACTTTTACCACCTCGTGAAAGTCAAAGGGGCTTCAACGCTGGAGCCAGCCACCCACCTCCTTCCACCCCGGCTAAGTCAAATACGTATGTGTGCAAATAAATGTGCGTGCGTATGCATATGTATCCATATATATTAAAGAAGAAGCTAAAACAGAGTTTTCGTGTCTCCTTTGTGTGGATGTGTTTGCAATAAATTCATTTACGTGGGAAATGCCACACCAAGAAACCAAATGTGACTGAGAAAGCCTCCCTCTACCACTGAATCGCTACGGAGGCTCTTTGCTTTGAGTTAGTGTCTTTAAACAACAATCATTTTATCTCGGCTCCTTCACTCCACACTCTGATGAACTGGTTTAGGGACAACAGATAACTCTCAAGTGACCTCTGCCCTCGACATAGTTGAGGGCACACAATTCATTTAAGGAATGCATGTCATATATTTACAAAGAAATGTGTAAGTTTTAATTACTATTTTGTGCACAGCCGTGGTTCGGGAGGGAGTCCTGCCTTGAGTGGGGCTGTATTAAAGTGGGTTTCTCCTCTGTCTTGGCACAAATGAAGGGATCAATCTATTAATGGAAATTCTATCACTCCGAGTCATACAAGAAAAATGATGGTAAGTTTCATACTGCATAACAAAAGCCCCACATTAAAAATAAAGAATTCAAGGCTGCTATCGTGTGCAAAATTTGAAAATCACATTACATCCAATTCAATAAATATTCATTGGCTTCCTACTAAGTATTGGGCCTGAGGATGCAAATGGGCTTGGAGTCCGTGTCCATCAGTAAGAAGAGCATAGGTTTACACAGAACGCTCCATCATCTAGGGTCCACTACAGTCTTAGAAATGCCACTTAACAAGTGGTCTCCATAGCATACAAGACTCACTGAGTGATTGCTCCTCTCAGGGGTCTGTTGTGAGCTCCGCTGATGCTCCTGCTCTTGCTTCCACAGCTGAAGTTTGACATTTTGTTGGCTGGATTTTTCTGTTCTTCCCAAGAGGGCTAACCTGGGCATGTTTTCAGTCCATGGTAGAGACACACACAGGGGGGAACCAAATTCAATCACATGAGTGCTTCCCAAACTCTGCTGGTGTCACATTTACTGCCTTCACCTTGGCTAAAGGTGATATCCATGAGTCCAAATAAGGGGCAGCGATGGGGTGGGAGAGGCAAGAGCAGGGTAAAACTGGATGGCAAAGGTTCTGGACACAGGCAGAGATGAAGAATTGGAGATGGTTTTGTAATCAACTTCATAGAAACAGACAAGCACATGCCAAAATTTTGTAAATCAGCATATTTGAAGAGGAGGCAAAGCCCAGTGGGGTATCAAGAGCAGAGCAATGCATCCTGGGAGACACGAGAACATTATGTCACGACTGAGTTTGGAGGACAGATGTGCCTAGGTAAGAATTATAAGACGTGGTTAGTCCATAAACCATAAGGCATTGGGCCAAAAGTAAAGCCCACAAGTATTACAGGAACTTGACTTCAAGTCCAGTGAGCACACTAATCCTGCAGACCTTGGACTTGGTGTCTAGGTCATGAGTAAATGGGATGCACTGATGAAACCTGCTTTAATGGCATGTGGTGTGTGTGTGTGTGTGTGTGTGTGTGTGTGTGTGGCCAGGATGGTAGGGAAGGCATCACCCCATGGGCCTGCCTGTTGTAGCAAAAAGGCTAACACGTGAGCTCAACCTTCCTTCACACCACTCAGAAAGCATCTTGAATGAGCAGCACTTTTTGAGTATGACAGAAAAAAAGAAAGAAATGAGTGTCTCTTTAAGAGAGCAGTTGGGGCAATGCTTTGGGCTTGGGAGTCTGGAGACAGTGGCATGAGATTGATTAGGTGTGTACATGTTGGCTGGGAAAGCTGCAGAGAGGCGAATGAAAGTGTTTGACAAGATGAAAGACTATTCAACATGTTAGACAGCTGCCTGAGTGGAGAGATCCATAACAGCGCAGTAAAACACACTCCCCAGTAAACGATACCTTCACAGAAAAAGCTCCTACCAGTGAGGTCACACAATCTTTGTGCGACATGACAGGTTTTGCCAAAGACTGAAAGCAGAGTTTCACACGCATGCTTCGTAGTATTTGGGTGGCGATCCACAGAGGTGTGTGGGACTGTGTGGGAAGATGAGGCTGAACTGTGATGCAGAAAAGTCAGTGGTGGCATAGAGATGGAATGCTTTGGGGTCTGGAGTTGACAGGAAGGAATACTGACCAGGGGTGAATCTCTGCATAATCTTGGAGCGAGGGCTTAGCATCCATGGATCCCACTCTTTGCTCACTGGTAGAGGAGAGAATGCATTCATGGTATGAGATGGCAGATGTCCTGACAGGCTTCCTGGAGTGTTTCAGTTGTCTACTCTACTATTAAACAGAAAGCCAATGGGTGTCTCACTGAGCTGAAACCAAAATGGCCTCAGGACTGTGCTCTTCCTGCAAGTGTGAGGAGAGAGACCAGTATCTTGTCTTTTCCAGCGTCCAGAGATGATCTCCCTTCTTTGGCTTGTAGACCCTTCTCCCATATTTAAAGCCATATTGGCTTCACTGTGATTGTCCTCCCTCTGACTCCAGCTAGAAATAACTCCCAGCTTCTAAGGAGCCTTGCAACTCCATTTGACCCACACAGGTCATCTATAGTAATCTCCCACTGAGATCCTTAACTCAATTATATTGCAACGTTCCTTCGCTGTGTGAGATGGCACACCCACAGGCTGCAGGAGTGAGACAGCCTTGGTGAGAGAAAAGTGTTACCCTGATGGGCCACTGGGTCTACCTCCTGGTGTGTGTTAGGTCTTCCGAGAGCCAGATGACAATGGTAGTGACACCCAGGTAGATACTGAATGGATCAGTTCATAAAGGGCTGAGAGCACATAGACTCCACCTTCAGGATGTGCTCCCCACCCATCAGCTGACCCTCCCTTTGCAGCCCTCCCTGTATGCAGGCTCCACCTTCAGGATGTGCTCCCCACCCATCAGCGGCTCCCCTCTTTGGTGCCCTCCCTGTGGAAACCACTCCCATCTCTATCCTGAATCCTAGTCCTGACTCTGCCTTATAACAGGCTTCCCTTCACTCTACAGCTAAAGGGATCTCTGGAAAACTCACTACAAGTAGGTCACTGATCTACTAAGACAACAGTGTTCTCCACTTTCCAAGAGATGTGTAGTAAAATTCCCAACTCCCTCCTGTGAGCCACAGGCTTGGCACATCCTGGCAACCCCGGCCTTCGCCCCCACGTCTCCAACTTTACTCCATACTCCCCATTTCCTTGCTTATGCTAGTCACACTCAACTTGTCTTTCTCTTGAACACAATCCACTGCTTTTCACTCCAAACCTTTGCAAACACTAACCCCACCCCTTTGCAACCCTCTTTTTTATCGTGTCCCCATATTGTCATGGCTCACTCAGTCTTAGGTCAATGATGTCATTTCTGCTGACACCAATGTCCGGTGACTTTGTTAGTCCCTTCTATCTTATTTTGTAACATAGACTGGCTGGCCCAAGCATTCTCTCATCTCTGCCTCTGCAGTACTGGGATTCCAGGCTCTCGTTGCCATGCTCAGCTTTCAACATGGGTGCTGGGGACTGAACCCAGGTCCCCATGCTTGTGTAGGAAACACTTGACTAGAGGACCCACATTCTCATCCACCTCTTTTCTTTTTTACAGGCAAAGAACTCATGAGGCAGAGGGAAAGGATCTGAGAGTCAAACAATACACAAGACTGGCCTTTCTGGCATCCAATTTGCAGGGGCAAAATGTAGCAATGGGTACCAATACCTCTACTGATGCTGGAAGAGATTCCAAGGTTGTTTTAAAGAACAATAAATAACTAAACAGGGAGTTCTTGGAAACAAACGAAAAATTTGGAATACTGCAGTCTTTGGAACAGTGTTTCCTTTCTTCCTCCTGTTATTTTATCTCACAGGGCTTTAGTTTACTCTATTCCTGTGTGTACTTTTTCTTTCTAAAACACATCTATGTTTCCAATGCTGCACGGGACCCCTTTTCTCGGTGCTCTGCTAAAAACTGCACCCTGTCCACCCAGCAACCCTAAAGGTGGCATGATGACTGTCCCAATTTGCAGATGAAGAAACAGAGGCACAAACAAGTAACACTGTATGCCTAGGGATGGTTTTAGCCACTGCTACCACTCAGAATCACTTAGGCCTGTTTTCATACATGCCCTCCTCAAGGAGACAGTGTGTGTGTGTCCCCGAGGCTGTGGTTACAAACGTCATCCGTTGTTCCAGCAGTCTCAATGTGGACACAGGATGGTCTGCTGTGTGACTTTCCCTGAGTCACCTAGAATCTCTGACCTTCAGTGTCTTCATTATCAAACACCTTTCACCTAGCAAAGGGGTAGAGGCAATCAAGCTTACCACATCTCTGGTCCACAGTAGGCATACAGCAAGCATGCTAGCTAAATTATCATTTAAAATAGAGACGATCCATACCGACATGATGGATATGTAAAAGGGAGATTTGTTTTCCTGGGATTGGGCTCTGCTAACAAATAGCACGTCCCAATCTGAGAAATGCACAGTATTCATGCTCTTGTGCTGTTTGGTCCTGAATTTTTTATCTCCCAAGAATAATGACCCAAGCCCTGGGCATTTCCAGAGGATTAATGACCAGCAGGATTTAATGACCCCAGCTTCAGCCTAGAGCCATCCCCCATTCCCTGGGTCCTCATTAATCCCAGGTAGGCCAGCAGCCTTTCTTCTCATTGCTACAATCATGCCCAAGTTCAGCTCTGCAGCAAGGAGAAGGACCACTGGGACCCTCTGCCTCTGCTTCAGTCCCCAGCCTGCTCCAAGCTCCAGCCACCGGCTCATTTATTTACAGGGGCATCCAGACAGTAATTAAAATATGCTAAGGAGGTCCCCTGGTCCACTGCAACTGGATCCAATGATGAGCCGTCTGTGATACACGGACCCCTCCCGCCCCTCCCCTGAATGCACACATATTAACTTTTAGGGCGGCAGCTTGCATTGCTCCACATGTTATGTGGGAGAATTTCATGAGATTTTAATGAGTTTGTACCACTGTGAGGGAAAGCTCACAAAGGATCCATGCAAATTGCTTTGTCTCGTGCAGCCAACCCAGCATAGTGATGCGCCTCTCTGTCTGGCTTCTGGAAGGACGGAGAGATATGCTGATGTATGCACACTGGCCCCTGAGCAGTTTTGCCTGCAGGAGAGCAAGGTGAAGCCAGAGCTGCCAACACACTTCCATCTGCAAGATGAAACCCCCGGAGGGATTTTTCCATCCAGGAATTCCCACAAGGACATCTGCTGGCCAGGATGGCAGACCTTTTGTGTCACCAACATCCAGGTACCTCCTACTTGCTACTCAGTTTTTTCATCTGTCCAATGGGCTATAGGTGGTAATCCTCCTATCTCTGAGATGACTTCTGCTGGAAAAATAAAATGTCAATTCCAATTAATGAGCTGATGGGTGAGTCTAATGTCACCGTCCATTGGCACAATCATCAAATCGGAGAGGAATATGAAGGGATGTTAATGACATGGCCAGCAGGGGTCAGATGCCCTTACTCATCTCCCCCATTTCTTTTTAAAATTTCAGTGTGTGTGTGTGTGTGTGTGTGTGTGTGTGTGTGTGTGTGTACACATGCATTCATTCCTCAGCACATCAGTGGAAGTAAGAGGGCAACTTGTGGGAACGGATTCCCTATTCCTAGCTTATGGGTCCCGGGAATTGAACTCAGGTCATCAGACTCAGTGGACGACACCTTTACCTGCTGAGCCATCTTGCTGGCCCTCCCCATGTTTGTGACAAGCAGACCGGATCTTAGGAAGGTGGGTCACAAACAAGGGGGAATGCGAAGAAAGGGATGTAGGGTCATGCTTTCTCCTTCAGCACACTGTAGGAATAACAAATTTGTAAGGACTTGCAGACTGAGTGAAAATCCACAGGTCCCAAAGACAAGAGACCCTCTCTCTCTAAAAAATAAAATAAAATAAAATAAACTCTTGAGAAACCCTATCTTAAGAGAAGTAGGTGTGGAGTGATGGAGGGGGACACCCAGTGCCCTCCTCTGGCCTCTACACATGCACACAAGTATGTGTGCCCACACATACCTACAACACACACACACACACACACACACACACACACACACACACACACACACACACACACTTAGAGAGAGAGAAAAATAGTATGTGTACATGTTTTATCAAAGTTTAAGAAAGAAAACAAAGTACCCCACCAGCCCCAACTACTCTCCAGGTCACCCCCCAGGCCATTCTCTAGGTCACCCTTCAGGCCTCTCTTTAGGCCACTCTCCCACGAGTATGTGACCCTGTGTGGCCCTTCCCTCACCACCAAGCCCTGTGCTCACTAAATCCTGAGCTGTCTGGGCACAGAGAACACATCTTGTTCCTCTCTTGATCTCCAGGGTCTACCCAGGAATGGACAGGGCCAAGTACCCTAGGTGTGGAGTATCTGTGAAAGTCAAGGAATGCCTACTGTGTTTTATCTCGGTGAATATCAGAGGTCAACCCTTTGGCATGGGTGCTATTAACAGCTGGTGTGTGGCTTCTGGATGGCCTTAGAAAATCAAGTCAATGATGAGAAGAAGAGATGTCCTGTATCAGTAATGCCATAAGCATCAGTAGAGATGCAATGGTCCTCTTTTTTTCCGTAAGAACCTTACACATAGTCTGTCTGGCTCCATCTGAGAAGAGGATGGAAGACCTCTGAGTACTTCTACACAAACCCCCTTCATACGCTGACATTTATTTAATGTTCCATGTGCTGGTATTAATAGACAGTACTTAGGGGGTAATTATGTCAGGAGCCCCATGCTCACAGTTGGGATTTGAACCCCTATACAAGAAGATCAGTAGAACCTTTTGCTTCTCCCACCATGGGAAGCCTCAGAAAGTACCATCCTGGAGGTGAGAATCATCAGCTACCAAACCAATTAGTGCCTTGGTTTGGGGGCTTCCCATACCATATAACTATGAGGATGAAGACACAAGTATATTGTGTGTGGATTAACCCATCAGAGGTATTTGGTTCCAGCCATGTTGGACACGTACAGATAGAAGTTGGGGATGGGCAGACATTGTCCTAAGTGCCAAGTATCTGGAGAGCTGTGCACCTGCCTTTGACACGAGATGTCCTGAGGCTAAGCTCTAGTCCCTTTCCTGTAATGTACATGCTATCACCAGCATGTCTCTTGGTCTCCCCTTACTCCCTGCAAACTCTCAAACCCCAGATACATTCCGCACCAAGTCCCAGTGATGTATTTACACAATCCTTTCAAACCATTGTCTGAATTTTTTTAACTGTCAAGAAAGACCATTTTTTTAAAGCTGAAGAGCCAAAACATAGAAAGAAGGTCAACTCTTCCAAGGTCAGGCTCAAAAAGCATCATTGTCTGTTCTACTTCTTCCCAGCACCTCTCTCTCTATCCCGCCCCCACCCCCAGCACTTGCTACGACCTTCTAGCTGTACCCATCCCAAAGGCCTCCACAGCCACAAATTATATATATTGTTTAGCTGAGTCCTTGGGTAAATTTAAGTCATTGTTTGAAATATACACCGTCTTCTGTTGCCTCTGCAAAAATTTTCGGTCGATTAAGCAACAATAATGTGGATTATTCTATGAGTACCTTGGGATAGTTGCCCAGAATACTGTATATAAATCCAATTGTATCAAAGTCAATTAAACCCTATTGTTTCTAAAAGTCACCTGTCTGACTTGGGGGAAAGTGGGGATGAATGTAACAGACATAACAAGCGCTGAAACTAAAATCCAATCAGGTGGCTGGTGCTTCTCAGCTTGGGAGGAGAGGGATTTGGGGGGGGGGGGAGCAGATCTTGGAAGTTGGGTGAAAAGCTTCCTGGATCATTCCGAGTGCCAAGGGTTGCTTGCTGATGGGGGCACCTAAAGTTTAACCGCCCTGAAAGTGAAGAAGAAGGAGACAGAGAGTGTTCTTCTTGTCAGGTTTGGTGCAAATGATAGAAACTTGTCAGCCCAACTTCATGAGAGGGTGCTGGAAGTTGAGATGTTCAAGCCCACAGGGACAGCCTTCTTCATCATCTTCGTCATCTAGCTTCTTTCTTTCTTTCCCTTTTTTTTTTTTGGTGTTATTACAGAAGAAAATTATAACCATAAAAATGTCCAATTTAGAAAAAAAGGTGCCACTTTAGCATCATTTGCATAAAAGCTGTTACACACAAATTGTTATAAAGACAAATGTGCAGTACCCTTGTTCAAATTGCTTATATCTCTGCTGCCTAGTCTCCAGCGACATAAAGGCCTCTTCAAAGTGAAATTCATTCTCAGGTAAATAAGCTGAAAGCGAATCTTGCATCTTGGAGAAGATGTGAGTGGGTGCTTGTGTTGTCTTAGCTCTCAACAGCCCAGGTCGGCACCTCCTCTCCGCCCCCATGTCCCTGCGGGGACGCGGACAGGCTCCTCTGAGGGTGAAGGCAGCTTGCTCTTGATGGAACCACTGATGTTCCAAAGCTTCTGTACAAACAGAAATAGGCAGGGCAGGGTTCTTGAGCTACGAGGATACAAGGAGGCTCCTTTTGTGGGATAGATTCCAGTGTGTGTGTGTGTGTGTGTGTGTGTGTGTGTGTGTGTGTGTGTGTGTGTGTGTGTGTGTGTGTGTGATAAAACAACCTCCGTTGTCTTTGCTCAGATTCTGTCCACTCTAAGTGTTTTGTTTGTCTGGTGGTTAGTTGGTTACTGATTTTTTTTTTGGGGGGGGGGCGTGTTGATGTTGGTTGCTTGGTTAGTTGGTTGGTTAGTTGGTTGTTTTTTCTATTCTTTTTTCTTTTCTCTCTCTCTCTCTCTCTCTCTCTCTCTCTCTCTCTCTCTCTCTCTCTCTCTCTCTCTTTGATACAGGGTCTCTCAACTGGCCTGGATATTCCTAGCTAAATAGGCAGATGTCCTAGAGAGTTTCTGTCAACTTGACTAGAGCCTAACTATATCTGGGAAGAGGGAATCTTAACCAAGAAAACACCTCTCTCAAATTGGCCTGGAGGCAAGTCAGTCCCACGTTTTCTTGATTAATGATGATGACGGAGGGCCCAGTCCATTGTGAGTAGTGATGCAGCTGATCGTGTAGTTCCGGATTGTATAAGAAGGAAAACTGAGTGAGCCATGAGGACCAAGCCAGTAAGCAGCATTCCTCCAAGGTCTCTGCCCCAACTTCCCCCAATAATGGAGTGTGGCCTGAGTGTTGTAAGCTGAAATAAACACTTTTCTCTTCAAGCTGCTTTTGGTCATGATGTTTTATAGCAGCAGTAGTAACCTAAATGAAGACAATATGCTAAGCTGGTTGTCTAGTGACCTCAGGGGTCTACCTGCCTCTACTTTCTCAACACAACGGTTACATGTACAAACCCCCACGCCTAGGTTTTTTTTTGTATTTTTTTTATTAATTAAATTTTTTCATCTATTTTACATCCTGACAGCAATTTCCCTTCCCTTCTCTTTTGCCATTCCCTCCCCCACCTCCTATGTGCCCGCACAATTGACTCCTCCTGTTTCTGTTCAGAAAGGGACAGGCCTCCCCATGGGTGTCAACAAAGCATGAAATATCAAATTGAGGTAGGACTAAGCTCCTCCCCTTGTACTAAGGCTAGGCAAGGCAACCCAGCATTAGGAGCAGATTCTCAAACGCCAGCCAAAGTGTTAGGGAAAGGCCCCATGCTCCCTTCCTGGAGTCCCACACGTAGACCAAGCTTCACAACTGTCACACATATGGAGAGGGCCTAGGTCAGTCCCATGCAGGCTCTCTGGCTGTCAGTCCAGAGTCTGTGAGTTCCTATGAGCCCAGATGAGTTGTTTCTGTGGCTTCCCTTGTAAAAATGCTGAACACTTGATGAATTTTCATGTCATCCTGCACAGAGGCCTTGCTGATAATCTTTTGTATTGTTCCAGTTTTAGTATATGTGCTGCCGAAGAGAGCACCAGGATTTTTTCAATGTGGATTCTGGGGTCAATCTCAGGTCCTCACACTGGCAAGTCAATCATCGCTCTACCTACTAAGCTATCCGCTTAGCTCAGACCCCTTCTACCTGGGACGATCTTCTAACTCATTCTGGAGAGCTACAGTGTTTGCTGCAGTCATTCCTGCCCACACTTGGTCACGGCCTGCTTATTCTTCTGCTCTCAATGTTACTTCCTAACTAAGTGATGCATGTTAATTGACATTAATTATTTCACTTACTAATGCAACTTATTCCCCAACTACTTTACCAGTGTGGTCAAGAACATGACATGGGTTTGCCCTGGAACAGGGATGGAGAGAATGCAAAATGTAATACCTATGTGCCATGATCAGCCCCCAAGCTGGCTTCCAAGGCAAGACCAGGCCTGTGCACAGTAAGAACTAGCACCAGTGTCTTTCATATGTCCCTCAAAGATTGGATCATGGTAGAGCAGCCCTTAGAATGTTCTATTGAATGAATGGGTCACAGTATTGAATTCATACAATGTGAGCCATTTTCAAGAATTTTCCTTCAGTGAAACATTTACAATATAATAACTTTACCAACTTGGTGTGTGTACATGTGCATGAAAGCATGCGTGGATGTGTGTGCATATGTCTGTGTGTGCATGTTGTGTTCATGTGAGTGTAGGTGCATGCACGGTGTATGTGTGTGCACATGTGTGTTCCTGTATGGAGGTTCATGTATATTTGGACTGTTGTGTGCATGTAGAAGGAGGCCAGAGGTGAACCTCAGAGTTGCTTCTCTGGCCCTACCTGTACTGTTTTTGAGACAAGTCTCTCAGTGAGTCCTGGACTCTCTGATTAGTCTAGGCTGGCTGACCAGTGAGCACAAGAGTTCTTTCCATCTCTGCTCGGGGATCGCAAGTGCATGCTGCCATGTCGAGTTTTTCACGTGGGTCAGGGGGACCAAATGTGGGTCCCCATGGGAGCACAGCAAGTGCTTGACTGTTGGAGCTGTCTCTCCAGACTCTACAGGGAGCCCTAGGACATTGTGAAATCAGTGATTTGTTGTGTTTTGGTAGATTTGATATTCATTTTAAGATAAGAATGTGTGGAGAAAGGATACTACAGAGACATCTCTGCTCCATCCCATGCCGTGATCCATCCTTGCTGAGTTCTTGAAAGCAGAAAAACTGGTGTCAATGTGTAGCCTAAGCATAGGAGGCTATGACACTTGCTGAGAGGGACATTTCAACATGGACTGGCTCTAGATGAGGTCACTTGGAAGGGACATTTGCCCCCAACACAGGTTTGACAGCAGAAAAGCTAGGCTTTCAGTCTCTCCAAGAGAAGGTGACATCCCAACACGTCTCCTGTTTACAGGCATTTACTGCGGGCAAATGAGATCCTGTGTTCCTGGTTTCATCCATCTCTGCTCCCATTCTGTGGGGTAGGCATCTCCAGTGACTCTCAGTTTGGCACTAATATGGACAGTGTCTTACCAAAAACGCGATTCTGAACTCAGAAAACGTTTGTGAATCTCTGATTTATATTTACATTCTATGGGCTTGTTGAGACCTCCTGATGAGTCAGCCACCTCGTCTGAGAAGCCCCTCCAGTTTAGAAGCAGAAATTAAAGTGTCTGGCCATGTCCTGGAAGTTACGAATACAGGGAAGGCAGAAGGCACCAGGTGCACTGAGAAACAAGTAGCTAAACAAGTAGAAAAAGAGACAACGGGAAAAGTTGGAGGGTAGCTGGATCGTGGACAATGTCATTGGAGCTCATAGATGCCACTGCAGGGCAGGAAGGGGTGGGTGATGGGTAATACTTGTGGGTTCTGCAAGTGCACACTGGTAGAGACACTCAACTTTTCATACAAAACCAGATAAAATAATTGCCAAATTTGGTCATTATTTCACTTCTTCCCGAAGGGTGCACCTGTGCTCCAGCTGAAAGACAAAATGAAGGCTGAGCTGAGGGGGAAGAATCCTAGAAGGTTGCTATGCTTTCATTAAGAATAGGACATGGGGGCCTGGGGAGACGGCTGAGTGGTTAATAAACATTCCCTGCTATTTTTTGAGACCCGTGTTCAGTTCCCAGCATCCATGTAGGGCTAATCACAATGCTTTTAACTCTAGCTCCAGAAAATCCAATTCCCTCTTCTGGCCTGTACCAGTATCTGCACACACACACACACACACACACACACACACACACACACACACACTTTCTTAAAACTGGTAAGTGGAGGCAAGCAGGTAACTGGGCAAGCAGGAAAACCTGAGTTCAGATATTCAGAGCCTGGGCCAATGAGAGACCCTATATTTTATCTACTTTCGTGTTAATGACTAAAAACTTCCTGACAGATCAACTGAAGGAAGAAAGGGCTTGTTCTTGCTCACAGCTCAAGGGTACAGTGCATCATAGTAGGGAAATCCAAATGGCAGGAGCTTGAAGTAGCAGGTCACATTGCATCCACAGTCAGGAAGAGAAGCCAGGCCTGCTGCTGCCCAGCTCCTTCTCTCCATTTATACAGTCAAGGATACCAGCCAGGGAATAATGCCACCCAGAATGGGCAAATGTTCCTACCTCAATAATACAATCAAGATATAAGTCCCAACAGGCATCCTAGATCCCCATCTCCCAGGTGATTCTAGATTCTGTCAAGTTGACAATTAACTCTAACTATTACATACTGTCTTAAAAACAAAGGTGAAAAACAATAAAAAGAAATATACTTAAAGTTGACCTCAGGCCCACACACACACACACACACACACACACACCAAAAAAGAATAGGATGTGAGTTCTGAATTTGGAAGAAGTTTCCAGAGATGCTGTGCCAGGCTTCTGCAGACATAGGAAGCAGGAGGCAGGCAAGGCAACAGAAAGAAACATCTAGAACCCACACAGAAAGAGAATCAGAGGAAGTGAGCTCACTGGCCTCAGAACCATAGCAAGCATCACCTTAGTCCAGTGTTTGCATCCAACGACTCTCTTCTTCCCATACAGTGATTGAGACAGGTGTCCTAACTGAAGTTCAGTTAAGCATCTGCTTAGGGAGGTGGCCAGGGGCAGCCACATGTTGTAGTTTCTGCATGGGTGAGAGGTTATAAGGAGGGAAACATTTTCCAGCTCATGAATATTTCTATTTTTAAGATGGGAGCAAATGAGAACATCTTTTTCCTGGTGTCTGCAGAACTGGCAGCTCTTGATCATTTCAAACTGCAAGTTGACAAAAAGGATTTTTGAGTTAATTCGCAAGAATAGCTACAACTCAGACTTGATCTTCTCAGGATAAAAAACCAAAGCTGGACTAAGCACTTGGACGTGCGGTGTAAATTTCCTGCCATTCTTCTACACAACAAAACTCTCTCCAATCTGGTGTGACCTAGGAGAAGCGTAGCAAGAGCCAACTGAGGAGGTCTCTAATGTCTTTACAGAAGGAACAGCCAGGTCCTGCAGCTGGGGTGTCCCCCTCCATTAGCCAAGGACTTAAAGACGCATGGAGAGGACAATGTGATTATTTTAAAGGTCGTGGGTCTCGATGAGATAAGGACAAAGTGGTGGCGATCTAAGCGTGGCTGGATTGGATTACAGGATGATTTTGTTCGGGCCAATTCATCAAGGCTTGTCAAGATTAAGCGTTCACAAAACGGCCCCTGGTGACTCTGCAAGGGACACGAAAAGCTGAGGCAATTGCATAGCCCTTCCAGAATGCTTCATGCAATCTGAAGGTCCTGTGTGTCCTTTAATGTTCTGTATCTGCAGTGATGTAGAGCCTAAGAAGTCACATCCAACAGCAGCAGCGGGTGACAGAAGTATCAGGTCTCTGGGGACAAGCCCATGAAGTTGTAGGGATCAGGAGTCAACTAGGATGAGTCCCCTCCCCACATAAATTTGAAATATACAGAGAAGCCAGCCAGAGCCAACAGAGGACAGCCGCCTAGATGACCAATCACAGTGGACCAATATGTGCAGTTGGGCTGCTTCGGGTCTGCCCTCCTGACGCTTCTCTCATGAGGGGGTGGTGGCAAACACCTCTTTATGTGGGAAACCAACACTGTATCTACAACCAAGCAGAACTCTCATTCCTTGGGCTTACAGGAGAAAAAAAGGGGTCTGAACTAGGCATCCTCGGCCATTCCTAGAAAACACCCCAGTGGTTAGTGGCTCTTCTAGGCAGAAGAGCCAGGGATGGGATAGAGAGACCCCGGTGGTTAGTGAACCTTCCTTCTGGGAAGAAGAGGCAGTGATGGGATGGAGAGAGAGGTTCCCAGGGGATGCTGAGGAATCCTTCCACTGAGGAGGAAGTTCCACAGCAAGGAATGGGGCACCCACTTCAGCACCAGAGTAACATTGTGCTGAGCTTTCTCCAGAAAGCAGAACTCAGAGAAATCCCAGCATGCAGCTGCAGGTTGGCTTTAATTCTAAAAGGGACTAGAATCCAAGATGGCCCTAGGACTAACAGCTAGAAGAAGTGGGCTCTTCCTGCAGAAGAGGAAAAAAACCCACAGTGCTCAAAACCAGCCTCAGCTCTTTGCTTTCTTTCCTCTCTGGCTGAGGTAGTAATGTCCTACCGGAATTCTGGGTAGGACATGAGAAGATGAAGGAGTTATAGAACCTCCAGTCTGGACTCATCGGCAGGACAAACCCCGGGGTAGCCATGTGAGTCAGTGAGAGTTGCCTGGTGAGAGAGGCCAGACCTGTTTCTGGAAGTGTGTTTACAGAAGCTGGGGTCCATTGTTGGGGCCATCAAGGTTTCCTGCTCTGGGCATGAGGGAGAACTATCTGTTTGGTTGTATTTATGTACTTTCTCAGAGCACCCTGGAGGATTAGGAGACCTGCTGAGTCCAGGTTATGAAATTCCGAGATGACAAATACCTAACTTACTAAGCTCAGGGGGTCCTGAAACCACAGAGTCACTGTCTGTGGGAAACCTGTAACTGTCAGCACTGTACACTCACTCTTTGGACCTTCTTGTTGCTAGGTGCTTAGGACACGCTGGCCACTGTGGTGGGTAACACTGAAGACTCATCTACTGCCCCAAGTTGTTCTGTGCTTCTGAACTTGAAATTCCCACCAAGCCTGGGAGGTAAGAATAGATATAGATAGATAGATAGATAGATAGATAGATAGATAGATAGATAGATAGATAGATAGATAGATAGATACAGTTATATTAGCAGCGCTTAGAAACTCTAAGTCCTGAGATCTTTCAAATGGTGCAAACAGCACTCACCACCAGGCAACCCGGCTCTGAGGCCTGTGCTCTGGCCTGCAGAGTTCATCAGTCTCAAGAGCTGTCCTCTTTCAGAGACCGGGGTTCCTGGCAGACTGTCCCTCACACTGAGGCACATTCTGCTGTCTTCCTTTCAGTCTGATCCTGGTGTGGGGCTCAAATCCAGGGCTGCCCTCTCTCAGAACCATGTCCTCCTGAACCTCAACAGACTTGTCTAAACTGCATCTCCCTTCCTCTCCTTTCCTCCACCTCCCTGCTGGCCTCTCAAACACAGCAGGGGTTTACTTTGGTCCTCACACTAGACTGAGCAGAAAGACATCTAGTAAATGTGTGTTGTGAATACACAAACCAACCTTCTCATCTATAGAGACATCTTTCTTTTAAACACTTTGGATAAATTCAGCTTATATATAACCCAACTCTACTTCTGGGTATGTCTCCCCCACCCCCACCTACCCTCCGAAAAGAAAAAAAAAATCAGTCAACTTACTACAGAGACATCTATTCAGTCATGTGCATCACAGTGGTATTCACAATTACTACGTCACAGAATCAGCCTTGGTACCCACCGACAGATGAAGGGACAAGCCCAGTGTGGTACGCGTAGGAGTTGTATGCCGCTCTCAGGAAGAATGCATCTCTGTGGTCGGTGGGGAAGCTGCTGGTCACTCCATTAAGGGAAATGGGTGAGCTGCATGCACAAGTATTTACTAGGGATTTTAGGAGAAGCAGCAGAGTGGGGAGCAGTAACAGTAGGGTGCATATTATAAAAGAACACTATAAAGCTCTATGGAAACAGACGTGAGGCTTCTCTTGTACAATTAACATATTCTAATGAAAAGTACAAATTCCCCCCCCCCCAAAAAAAAAGCATTCGAAAGATATTCCTGGAATACCTGGTGGGGTTTTCCTCATGGGTCACAAGTGAAAGAATGTCAAGAGAGAGGTTCCATCTGATGGCACTTGTCCAATCGGGCCCACAGCCAATCCACCTCTGACATAGATTAAGAATTTGGAGCTTTAGTTAGTCCTGGTTCAGTGACTATTCGGGAGATTTCAGAGAATGTGGACCCCCAGGAGGGGAGGGAAGAGCAGTTCCACATTCATCCATTCAAAAGATAATGTACTGAGAAGCAACTGTAAGCGAGACACCAAACCAGTGCTGGGGGCCGGGAGGGCAGAACGGAGACAAACAGACGGAAGTCTAAAAGCCAGAGAGGAGACGGAAGAGGAGAGCCACTCTGGTGGGAGGTTGACCTCAGTGTTTTGAACAGGGAGAGAGAAGGCTCAGGCGAGAGGCAGATAGTCCATGGTAAGGGACAAGCCAACACAGGTCTGGAGGAGAGGGAGGCTGAGCAGTGGGAACAGAGCAGAATGGATCAATCCAGCGGGCATGTGAGCACGTCTGTGGGTCTGGGGTGTCACAGGAAAAACATGGGTGCCCATCAGAGGATGAGTCTCAGGTATAGACTTTTTCCCCTTTAAAAATCTAAGAGCAGGTATGAGTGCGCACAAAAGGTAAGTACGTAATAAAAGTCCCCCCGCCCCGTGTGTGTGAGCACTGTCCCTCAGCACACAGTGTTCATGAACATACCTAACATCTCACTTCCCTGTGACGCATTTGCTACAACCATTGAACCTAGAAGGAATCGCTGTTTCTAATTCAAGTCCATAGTTTGCACTGGCATTCACCCTTTTTATTTCTATGGGGTTTGACATATGTGGGCTTGTCAGGTGTCCACCGTTAAAATAGTCTATGTAGGCCATGGAGAGCACTTGTTGCAAAGGACCCGGGTTCAGTTCTCAGCACCTACAGCTCACCACCTCCTGTGGCACTGGGCACAAATGTGGTGTAAAGATGTACACACAAAATAATTTTTTCAACTTAATTGTTTAAAAAAAGGGGGGGTGTTTTGTTTTTATTTGTTTGTTTTTATGGAATAGGCATCCTGCCCTAAAAGTCCTCTGAGCTCTGCTTGGTCATTCCTCGACCTTGAAGCCCTGGCGTTCACAATCTTTTTACTGGGTGCAATTGTCTTCTTCCAGAATGCTGTGTCCACCATCTCAGGCTGGCTTATCTAACTCGGTAATCTACATTGCAGTTTTTTCCGTGTCTTTTCAAGGCTCAGTTGCTGATTTCTTTGGCTTGCTCCATAATTTCCCTGGTACAAACTTTCCACCGATTGTTCATTCATTCACCAGGACCCATGAACCGAAGTGCACGTGGGCTGTTCCCAGTGTGAGGCGATGGTGACTATGGCTCTCTCCCGGGCAATCGTGTGCAGGTGTTCATGTCAATGTCAGAGTATTTCTGTGGAGAGTATTCAGGAGCATGAATTCAGGATTGCATGGCAAATCTAGGTCAAGCTCTAAAGAAACTATCGAATTGTCTTACAAAGGAGTGTTGGGTCTGGTCTGAGGGTTAAGAATCCATTTGGTTGTTGGTGGAGAACAGTCCTGGGGAGTAGAGCCTGGACCCCTATGGACCGATGGGAAGAATATGCAGCAACTAAAACAGTGTGTGTCAGGTGGGAACTGTGTGCACTGTGTCTGAGCCACCTTGTGAAGGACAGTATTTGCAGATAGGTTTTGCACTGAAAAGGTGCTGGAATGGTTAGGGAGATGGTTCAGTCAGTAGAGTAGTTGACAGACAAATATGAGGACCTGATTTTGAGCCCCAGGATCCACATAAAAAAGGCAGGAATGTGCCAGGAATGTGTCATCCCAGCACTAGGGAAGCAAGGGCAGGCAGATCGCTGGGGCTCATTGGTCAGTCAGTCTAGATTACTCAGTGATTTCTAGGCTGAGAGACCCTGTCTAAACACAGACACACACAGACACACACACACTCACACACTTTTCATACACATACAGATACAGTCTCTCACACACATACTTTCTCTCAAAAACACATACATTTTCTCTCACATGCTTGCACACACAAACACACTCACACATGTACACTCTCATACACATACACATATTCTCTTTCACACATACACACTCATACATACACTCTCACACACACAATCTCTCTTACACACATACTCTCTCACGCACACTCTCACACACATTCTCTCTCTCACACACACTCATACTCTCATATACATACTCATACACATTCTCTTACACACACACACACACACACACACACACACACAAACACACGGTAGACAGCATGTGAGCAATGGCAGCTGAGGTTGTTCTCTGACCTACAGCCTCTAGGCACCATCCTCCATCCACATCTACACATACAAATGCACTTGCACACAGGAACACACACATACAAGATGCTTGAAAAGCCCTGCCTGACGATCTTCCCATGGCCACCAGCTCTGTGATTTAAAAGCGTTCCTTCAAACAGTAAGCAGAAGGTTCAGAAAAAAAAAATCCCCTTTCCTTTCCCAGTTCAAGGAGCCGGTTTCACATACACCATCTAAACCTAACAATTTAGCCAACTTTTCCTTTGTGGTAATTACGTGGTGATCAATGTCTCCACTTCTGCAGGAGAACCTACTAAATATACGTTCCATCTAAAATTGTTGTTTTTATTGTTATAAACCGGGACGAGCGAGGTGCCGTTTCATATTTAGCAACGTGTAATTTACCTCTTGTACATCCTTCTTTAAACTTGTGGTTACCTTGTCTCAAGGTAGAGAGCAGCAAACAATGAATTATTGTCATTATCTTTTAATCAAGCACAGATCTGCCAACAATGGATGTCATTATGCCCTAATGGGGAAATAACCAGCCAATTCCACAATGGTCATTATGGCAGCGAAAATTTAATAATGTTCTCACTTTTTATTTCTCCCTCCCCCTTCTTATTTTCAATACCAATTAAAACTGTTTGCAAGTGTTTCTTTGTACGTTGCCTGAATCCCAGTTAGCAAAATGATGATTTAGCAAATGGGACCTGGCAGCGATGACTGAGGAATTGTACTCTTTGAAACTGTGAGCCAGTTCAAGGATGCAAAGGCTTTCTGGATTCTGGGAGCACATGCGCCTGCTCAGGAGGGGAGCAGGGTAGTGGGTGGGGGAGGGACAATGAGGCAAGTACCCAATAGGGTAAGTCAGTGAGTGTCCGTCCCTGCATGACCTCATGATGTATTCTGGCGTGGGTAGGCTTGAGTCTCAGAGACTATACTTCAGCACAAATAACAACTTTCCTTGCTTTTGAACACAGATAACACACAGGGAAGTGTGCAACTGGGTCATTTTTAGGTGTGTGTTTCTCCCCAAGCATTAATAGCCCCTCCTCTGACTGGGGATCCTGAATGTGAAGAGCCATTCTACCTAACAATAGGCTCCCTGCTGCCCGTGGCTCCACTAGCTGGCTGGATCTTTCCCATTCAACGTTGTCTGAGCTAAGTCATAGGCTCTTAGGTCAAGAGTCAGTCAACTATGACCTGCAGTCCAAATGAACCATGGCTCTACTTTCTGGAAGGCTTTATAGAAATATAGCTAAGTTATACAAATGAAGAATAAAAAGAACACTGAGTGCCCAACCACGTTTGAACTTCCTATAAGCAACAAATGATTGTCATAAGGAGGTCCCTTATACTGAGACCATACAGAGCAGTAAAGCGTTATCCATCTGCTTGTATAGTTTGCACATGAATCTAGGAGGCCTACATAGTGTCTTGCAGGGCCCCCCCGTGCGGTTCTATCTGCTATACCTCTATGGTAGTGTTTTCTGTTCCCGGTTTGGTTTAACCTACCATCTTCTTGACTTGGGGTCCTTCTGAGCCACAATAGTCTCCTGCTGCCCTTGGAGAGGAAATGACAATTTCTGACCTGTAGCCCTGACAAGCCCACCAAACGCTCCGTAAAGGGTTCTTGCAGGGGATCTGCAGCCTGGGCTCACAAGGAAGCCTCCTGGGGGCTTTGTGTTCCTCTGCCTGTGCTGGACTGAAATTCACTCAAGTTTACACAGGGGTTCAAAAGCCACAAGTGTGTCACCATGTCTGCTGATGTCCGGGACTGAGGTTGTGCATTTCACGTGAGAGCACCCCCTTTGTTTCTGGAGTGTCTGTGTATTCTATCTCCTTCTCTTCTCTCCCTGAAAACTGTTTTCAGGGCTGGGTGTCTGCACTGTGATACAGAAAACCTGGAAGAGAGAGGTTGTGACCCCGGCACGGGGATTTCTGTGGAGAAGGTGGTCTTCACACTGTAGAGACTCAAAATATGAGCCAACTTCAGTCACAGACTCTTCTTCTCCTCAGCGTATGCCTCCTCCCTGGCCTGTTTTCATGGGCTGCTGAGGACTCAGCAACCCTAGGTCTTCAGGGTGGCTAGTGACAAGTGAGCCCCACAGCCCCGGTCAAAGCCAAGAAGCTGAGAAGTAGGACTGGGGTCTGAGTCGGCCCAGGGATCAGTCAAGGTGGGCTTCCCTGCACAGTTGGATGGAACGGGCTGAGTGTGAAGCAATGCAAGTGTGAAGATGAGTTCTTGCGCGGCTATGTCTTCAAGGTCTCAAAGGATGCCTGGAAACGGCTAGGTGCTCCTAGACACTCGCTGCCTGGAAGAATGACTAGATGAGTGATGCTTGGAAATTACCTACTGCAGGAGACAATAAAGGTGGGAACTGCCAGTTTCTGGAAAATTCTAAAAGCTATGGGCACAAGAAAAATGCACACCCAGTCACTTCAGTGCAACTCGCAATGTAAGGGTTTCATGGAACTCCTTGAAGGGGAGAAAGTTCGGGGATCCGAATAGCTCATTCAACATTCTTTAGCATGCAGGGGAAGAAACCTTAGCTGGAGAGCTCACCAGATCAGCCACAGGCACAGGGTCCCTGGGGGTCCCTACTAGACTTGAATTCTGTTCCTGCTTCACCTCTACATCCCTTCCCTACATTCCTCCCAAGTTCACCTTCTCTTTTGCAGTCAGAGCTGGTAAACCATCCTTTCCACTTAGCCAGGGGGTTAAAGATCTCATTCAATTTATATTAAAAGTTCTGATGTTAATTTTTCTAATATTCCCATTAATAATACCTATTTAAGCAATCAGTTGGTTGCCCAATGTTAAAATGCCTTTGAAACAGAAAATGAATGCAAATAATTAAAAGGGGAAAAAATCTAGGGAAAGCTATCCATTTGTCAGGTTTGGCATAAAAATGTCTTGAAATGCAGTGTTTGGGATAATAAAATATATGAAGTTTTTTAAATAAATGAATTCTAATAATAATCATGTCAGCTCATGCAAGCCTCATCATTCTTTCTGGAGGCACCATGATAAATCTTACATTGCCCACAGTTACACTGGGGTCACAAGCCAGACTGAGCAGGGACTGAGGAGACTGGTCGCTGAGAGTCAGCCTCTGAACTCAAATGGCTCTCAGCTTAATGGGGAAATAGGGAGCCACAGCTGTCCATGAAGCACGGTCACTGTGGTAGCTGAAACATGCAAGAGCAGACTTGAGGTTCTGAGTATCTTACACAACCCAGAGTCCCCCACGCAGGCAGGGCAAGGCTCTGGGTACACTGTGAAGAGTGGCAGTGACTGGAATCAACAATATCACAGACATGGCTGTGAGCAGGCTGGAGGGCTGAGCATGGCAGGTCTCCAGAGAATGCCCAAATCTGCTTGACTATTCCATAAGAGAGGCTGTGGGGTTGGGAGCCAAGGGCAGAGTCACGTTTAGAGACCCTTCTTTGGAAAGGAGCTGCTGAGTAGAGAGAAGAGGCAAAGGCCTGTCCACAACAACCCAGGGAAGAGGAGCATGAGGAAAGAAAGCAAGGAGGTAACAGAGCCATGAGGAGGGAAGAAGGTCACAGTCAGCCCTGGTCACAGCCCTGATGCCAAGGTCAAGGCTTGTAAGCCCCAACCAGACCTGAACTGCGGGACTGCAGTTAGTTTATAAAGTGCATCAATACTGTGGGCTTGTTCTTCGCATTTGGGATTGGGGTTGGAGGATAAGAGCTCACTACATATCCCAGGCTGACTTTGGACTCAAAAATCCTCCTGCTTCAAGTCCAAAGTGTTGGGATTGCAAGAGAACACCACCACACCCAGCTCATTTTTTAGTGCTAAAATATTAATATCTATCTTATTACAGTTTATTTCGAAATGAGATCCCTGATATTAAAGTTTGTAGATGAACTCACCTCCACGGAGACAATAGTAGTAAGATAGATAGTCCCGTTTTAATGAAAATCTCCCATTACCTGTGTGTCCAGGCAGTACTGACACTGACCAGAAGATAAACTCCATTTAAAAGATCAAGATGCATTTTAATACTCTCTTACAGTTTTTTTTAAATTACAATACATGAAAATTTAAAATTTAAACCAAGTAGAACTGACAATGTCTTTGTGGGCAAACGTGAGCTACGGGGCCCAGGGAAGCTTTTAGGAGCCAAAGGTTGGCAGTGTCCACAGGCCAAGCCCCTCTGAGACAGTGGTGTTAACTGTTTCACTGCCATTATCTGCACTCGGTGACCTGCCTTCCATGCTGAGGGGAGACACTGCACCAACTCCAAGGACAAGCCTGTTTACCATGACTGGCATCTGGTGGGTAGAGGCCAGGGATGCCGTGGAACATGGACAGTGCTCAGGATGCCACTCTCCAAGGAGGAGACTCTGCCCAGAGGGCCAGCGGGGCTGTGAGTGGCAAGGCATCTCATCTCAGAGTTGGGGAGTCTTTGAGTGAATGTTTTCAGCACACAGTGTTCCAGTTCTCATCTGAACTTGACCTTCATGAGTTCTTCCTTCAGAGCTTATGTGAGTCACATGATCTACTGAATGTGCAGAGTCTCCCACGGTGAATGGGCTGCGGTTCACGGAAACTGCCCCCCCCTCCTGAAGGGCCCCACTGACCACTGACCAGTGCTGCTAACACACCAGAGGCTGCTCCTTCCTTCCTGTACTGCTCCTGCATGCCTAGGCCTGCCTCAGCCATGGCTCTGCTGTAAAACTCTTAGTCTCGCCCACCTGAACACAAAAGCTCTCGCACATGCGTATGCATACATACCAATACATGTGAGCACTATACACTAGCAGATATATACAGCCCAATGCTCACCCCCTAACACACATCCTTATGCACCTTCCAGACACTGTGCATGTTTGTGCATTCAAACATGTTCATGCAGTCACAAATTCTCACACACATCCGTTCTCAGAGGCACAGGCGTATACTTAAACACATGCAACATGCACACAAGCACATGTATGCTTACCCAACTCACACAGGCATATTCTCTCACACTCAGCATGCACACACTCACAGGTTCATACTCACATTTACATGCATGAACACTGGCACACACATGCAGGGACACACAAATTCCTGTACACACTATGATCAAGCTCACACTAGCCTGTACTGAAGCACAGTGCACACATGTGAAAACAAGCATGCACACATATACACACATACACCTGACTCCTCTTCTGGATCCCTCATTCAGTCACCTGTCATTTCCGCTTCTCAATGAGGCCTTTCTTTAGCAGCCTGGGCAAGCATCCCTCCTCTGCACCCTCCTCCATACAGTTTTCAACCTTCCAAATACCTCAACCCTTTAATACAGTTCCTTGTGTTGTGGTGACCCCCAATCATAAGATTACTTTATTGCTCCTTCATAACTGTAACTTTGATACTGTTATGAATCATAATGTAAATATCTGATACATGGGGGGCCATGACCCACAGGTTGAGAACCACTAAAGGACGTATCAAAAAACCATCTTTTGCCTGACACTGGCTGTGTCCCACTCCAAGCTCCTATCTCTGGGAGTCAGCCCTGTCTGCAAGACAGCCTGTGGGAAATAGGCCACTTGACAGCTCAGTGAAGTGATGATGGGCACAGGATGCTGATGGAGTGCATACGACTTCACTCTTCTGCACGAGGGTGGCCATGGCTGGGCAAGCGCATCACACAGGCAAAAGGCTGGTTCCTTCATGGGGAGATGCTCAGAAACCATTCTGCAGAGAACCCACTGATGGACCGCTGTGCTGGGTGCATAGCTTTTCACAGCTCTGCTAACTGCTCTCCCTCACATCCTCATAGCAGGGACAGCCAATGGGTGACCTTCATCAGAAGCCCTCAGTCCTTGTGTCTCCCCCCCCCTGCCCCCGCCCCGCTTGGCTTGGAGGACGGTATGACATGCACAGGTAGCTGTCTCTAATCCCAGGACACACTCCCCTCCATTCCAGAGTCTAGTCTGTCACTATGCTCTGACCCCCAGGATCAGGTTTAGGTTCAGAAGGAAGCCACCTTCAGGCTTAAAACACTTAAACTCTCTCCCTCTTTCCTCCTCTTCCCTCACCCTCGCATTTGCATGGAGCAAACGAAGCTTTTAGTCTCGGTGGTTGAGGCAAATGCATTTAAAAGATGAACATTTTAGTTAATGTTCTAAGAAGATTTCCAAAAGCAGTTTTGATTGTGGACTATTAGCATTAATTAATTTCCAGACGGGGACCAGCCATTCTCTTGGGGGAATGCATATTTTAATCAAATTCTCCCTGCTGCTCTGTGCTTGGTGGAGTTAGTGCAATGTGCCTTGTCCTCCCATCCCCTTCTCTTAACTTGGTGCAGCACGTCAGGCCCAGGCTTGTGAGTGCAAGCTCCAGCTTCAGGGTCAGGGCCCGGGGTGACCACTGGCCAGAGAGGGCAGGAAGTGCTCCCGGGAGCCCAGTGAGTTCTCTTGGAAGCAGAGTACCTGCTTCCACCTGGAGCCTGAAAAGGGATGGTGGACACAGTGACTACGCCATCCCTCGCCCGAGGACAATGTGGTCCAAGTTTAACAGGGAAACAAGGTCATTTCTTGTTGAAGTGTTACTCTTTGTAGTTACTCTGTGTAGTACTTGTGAGATGTGGCCTTCATTTTAATAAGTAGACTGAGTAAAGTGAACAGGAGGTAAAGCCATTGACCATTCTCCCCATATACTTGTCCATCAGAGATAAAACTTGAAATGGTGAGACTTCAGCCATGCAGAGTCGGAGTTAAAGAAACACTCTTTCTTCTCCTATACAACAAACTGCTGTGTTCTCTGTTACAACATTTGAGAGCCGTGGTAGAGGTGATGGTGAGGGAATGTTGATAATGGTGGTAGTGGGCAATAGTGGGAATGACTGTCAGTGCTGTGGTGATGGTGGTGGTGGTGGTGGTGGTGTTCATAATGATGGCGATGTGGTATTGATGGTAATGGTATTGATTAATAGTGCTGTGATAGTGGTGATGAAGACAGTGGTGTTGGTGTTGGTCATAATATTGATGGATATGTGGTGTTAATGATAGTGACAGTGATTGATGGCACTGTGGTGGTAATGGTGGTGGTGGTGGTGGTGATGGTAACAGTGGTGATGATAATAGTATTAGTGGTAGTTATTGGTGGTGCTGTTGTAGTGATGGTGATAGTGATGGTGGTTGTCTTAATTACTTTTCCATTGCTGTGATAAAATACGATGACTAAGGCCACTGTAAAATAAAGCATTTTATTTAGCCCATGTTTTCAAAGGGTTAGAGTCCATGGAGGTAGAGCAAAGGAACAGCTGGGAGCTCACATCTTGATCCACAACCATGAGGCATAGAGGAGGGAGGACTGGGAATCGGCGAGTCTTCTGAAACCTCAAAGGCCACCCTCAGGGATACACCCCCTGCAGTAAGGTCATTCGCTTTAACACTTCCCAAACAGTTCCACTAACCAGGGACCAAGTATTCAAATACACGAGCCTAGGGAGGCCAGTCTCATTCAAATCACCACAGTGGGGGGTGATTATTGCAGTGCCGATGATGCCGGTTGTGGTGGTAATGATAGTGCTGGCGGTAATGGTTATGGCTGTATATGAAGGTAGTGTGTCAAATACACAGCGACTCAAAACAGACCGAGCTACCCTGGGACAACTGCTGCCCTCTCCCTCATGTGTGAAGGGTATGGACTTATGGTCCATTCAGAATCCCACTTATATTAACCTTAAGGAGTATTTTTCCTATGCAGAGCTCTTTTGTTAGTGGTATAACAGCATCTTGACATATACACAAGGAATGGCAGGGTGCCCTGTGTCACGATGGACCACCCATAGTAAAAATATCTGAAAATGAACTCATGCTGATGCACCAGCCCATAAGTTATGATCAAATTCAGGCACATACCCTTTCTACTGGGTCCGGGACAGCCAACTTATCTCACAATGGATGTGAACCTTGAGGCATGCTTCTGTTTTTCAAATTCATGTCCCCTCCTTTGCTCCCCTTTTAGAAAATCATAAGCCTGGGGTGGGGTGGGGTGGGGTGGGGTGGGGTGGGGTGGGGGATGATGGAACGTGGTAGATAGAGTCAGGAACCTTGGCTAGAGTCACATTACAGCTAGCTCACAGGTGGACACCACACAGCATCCCCTCTTTTCTCTATACCTCTGTTTCCTCATTTGCTAAGAAGATAATCAACTCAAAATCTCTAACAACTTCCTCAGTTCTAGCAAACTGGCTTTAAAAGCAGACTTTTCCTCCCAGAACTCAGATGGTGAGCAGACTTCCTACATGTAATTTGTGCTTTATCTTTTATCCCTAAAATTCATGTAAACACATTGCCATTATCACATTGTTATATTTTCAAAAACATCATAGTTATTGACACAAAGTTATAGTATAGTCCTTGAAGTAAGTCAAGATTTGATTAATGAGCCCTAATTATTAGATACTTTGTTTTCTTGTAGACCCTCTAGGACAGTAGTTCTCAATCTTCCTAATGTTGCGACCCTTTAATATAGTTCTTCATGTTGTGGTGGCCCCCACCATAAAGTTATTTTTGTTGCTACTTCATAACTGTAATTTGGTTACTGTAATGAATTATAATATAAATGTCTGTGTTTTCTGATGGTCTCAGAAGACCCCCTGTGAAGGAGTTGTTTGACCCCCAAGGAGTTGAAAGCCACAGGTTAAGAACTGCTGTTCTAGAGGGAGTCACCTGACTTAAAAATAAATCTCCTTTCCCTAAAAGGGTCTCATCCCAACACTTACAATGCAGAGTCTTCTATTTCCTTGTTTCCTGCTTATAGCTGGCTGGCCCCCAGGGGCAAACACCTGTATTTAGGTGCATTGGTCTGTTGCTCTTTGAATGGGGACTCTAAGGTGTGCTAGTCCCTCAGCCAATCAGGAGGACACAGTAAAAGATGAAGAACTATGATTGGCTATCACAGCAGCACCACTGAAGTATCCTTAAAATCACAGTGTTAGGAAAGCCGCAGTCTACATCCTCAAACCACATGACCTAAGCAAGCATGTCAGAGAGGTGGAGGGATCACTTACCAAGAACAAAATCTAAAATGGGAGGTGAACAGCAGAGTAGAAATTTGATTATCCTCCTAAATCTTTTGACAAACAAAATTGGAATGAAGCTTCCTTAGTTCAATTCTCAGGACCTTCATGGCTATCCTAAGGGTGATGTTTAATGTCCCTGCACCCAGGAGAAGAGGTGGGTGAAGTATTTCCTTCACTTGACCAGTGGTCCTGCCATAGGAACCCCTTGCTCTCACCAAACCCAATTGCCTCCATACCTCATGCTTTAAAGCAGTGGTTCTCCACATGTGGGTCATGACCCCTTGGCAGCAGCGGGGGTGGGGGTTGCCTAAAACAATCAGAAAACACAGATATTTGCATTATGATTCCTAACAGTAGTAACAATATGGTTATGAAGTAGCAATGAAAATAATGTTATGGTTGGAGGTCACCACAACATGAGGAATTGTATCAAAGGGTCACAGTACTACAAAGGTTGAGAACTACTGATCTAGAATATGCTCTTCTGCCACTCTCTTCCTGACTGGCTATGGAGTTGCTATGGATTTTCTGTCTGTTTCACCACCAGACATCTAGAAAGATTCTCACAGTTCCCTAGACTCTAAGCCCCTCAGACTTCAATGGGCTCCAGACGGGTGCTCATGTCCTCTCATCCTAGGATCTTACCACCCAACAGAGGCTAACTACCCTTGTGATGGATGACCATTGGTTAGTAGGGTCCTGCCTTCATCCTGCTGGAAGGGAGTGGGAACTGTGGACAAGCAAGTAGGTGTCTCATCCCTGCCCCAGAAGCCGACTGGCAGTTGGGTCTCTCCAGCACGTAGTAAGCCCTCTCCCTGGAATTGGTGGCTGGGAGTAGGCTAGATAAATGGCATTCTCCAGGGTACCTCTTTATCTGATGGAAGCAAAGCAAAGTTGACTACAGGAGTCGGCTCTGTGTTATGAGATAGCAGCCTTTGATGGGAAATAAAAGCCACATCAAATGGGCCTTTCGACTGCATCTGAATACTTGGGCTTAATATTTATACCTTAAAGTCTGTAGGCTGGTCAAAGCATCGGCGTGTGCTTTGGAAGAGTCTTCTTTTTTAATATAAGATGGAGAATATTTTATTTCCTAGTTAACAGGTGTGCATGTGATTCATCATACACATTCTAGTAAGAAGGACTCATTCCTGGAAACTCAGGAGTCTGTGGATCTGGAGAGGCCATAGATGACACAGTCGGCATCTCTGAAACCCCGTCCCATCTCCTGTCACCTGGCTATGGAGGGGGAAGCTGAAGAGCAGCTTGACCTCCTGTTTGCATACTATCCCGGTCTCTGCCTTGGAAATAGAATCCCATGAGTCCACACAGGAAGTCTTCCAACGCTAGACATGGTGGCACAAATGGCTTTCACATTAGGAGGCAGAAGAGGTCAGTTCATCAGTGTGCCCCATTTCTGCAAATGGGTTGATGCTTTCCAAGAGGGACATAATTACCACAGGAACTCAAGGGAGTGAGGAGTGAGGGAAGGCAACACAGCCTCTGCACAAGGGGCATTTCTGGATTGTAGTGGTAACGTAAGGACATTTAGCTTGCATCCATTCCTACTGTGTGGAAGATCTGTCCTAAAAGAACTAGTGGCAGGACCCTAGTACTTCCTCTCAAGCCCTCAGCAGTTGATAGAGCACTGCCCCATTCTATAGTTAGCTTGAAGAAGCCATGCCCACAGTGAGGCCGTATGCCTGGGCCCAGGAACAGTTGAGGAAGTTTAGAGGAAATAAGTATGGGAAAAGAAGATGCTAGCCCTTGATGGGGTTCTTGGGCCTCAGTGGATGACGGTTATAATTATAGTGTGACAGCACGCTATCACTGTCTCTGTTAGTGTCCTTGTTTTCTCTTCTGGTGCTGTTAAAAGACTCAGACAAGAGCAACTAGAGGAGGAAGGGTTTCTTTTGGCTTACAGCTCTAAGTTAGAGACCATTGTCAAAGACAAGCTGAGGCAGCAGAAACTCGAAGCAGGGAACTGAGAATGGAGATGGAGCGAATGCGTGCATGCTTACACTCTGCTGGCTCTATGCTTTTTATAACATTAGAAGACCCAAGTGTAGGGAATGGTACCACCCATTCTTAGGCTTGGTCTCCCTCACCTCAATCAACACAATCAAGACAAATTCCCAAAGGCCAACCCAGTCTAGACAATACTTCACTGAGTCGCTTCCCTGGAAACTATAGACTGGGCCATGTTGACAATCATCACTGACCATCAGCAGGAGAACGAAAGGGATGCCACGTTCATCATGAAGATGCCTTTCAACTGGGCTTCAGAGGAGTCTTAACAACTGTAGCTGTTAGGCAGGGAAGATCTGCCTCACACACAGGCCTGAGGCGTGCTCTCAGAGGTGGAGGATCAGCAGCGTGAAGAGGCAGAGAACACTTCGTCTCCTGTGGCCACCAGTAAGCAAGCTCACGTGTGGCCACGTGGGCACGGGACATCTGCAGAGAGCGGTGAGCAACTGCGAGATTGTTGGCTGAAAGACAAGGAGCGCTGTATCAAGTGAGGTAACCCGGGCTCAGAACGACACCGGTGTCTCTTCTCAACTCTCGATGTGCATATCGATGTGGGAGGGAGAGAACTGGGTGCCAGGAAGCCAGAGAAGGGTCCATGAGAGGGGGAAAAATGACTTGCAGCCAAAACTACCCTATATTTAAATCTCTGTCAAAGTTACCGACTCTGTATTTAAAGCCTAAAATGTCCTGATTGACTGGATTAGCATCTGAACATTCATGAGGAACCTTAAATTCCTGCTTATGCTTGCTTGCAGACAGAGCTCCTCTGCTGATTTGGGATGGTACTGAAAGTGTTGTGGCTGTCTGCTTTGTTGTGTTGTGTTGTTTTTCTTCTTCTTTTTTCCTGTTTTTCTATACATTTAGTGATTTCCATTGAGCTACATTTTTATTTTGTTATCGTTCATCTTTCATTTGTTCTCACTATGTGGCATTAAGTCTTCCGATAAACACAATGTATTTTTTAAATATTAGCCATTTTTAGAAAGGCAAAAAGATCCCAGGGAAACAGTCAGCTATGAAATTTGTAACAGGTTTATATGTATTGTTTGGTCAATCACTAAAGCTCTCAGTGCTGAGTGTGAGTGTGTAAGTGTGTGTGTGTGTGTGTGTGTGTGTGTGTGTGTGTGTGTTTGTGTGTGTATAAATTAGTGTGTGTGAGTCAGTGAGAGTGTTGTGTGCATGTGTGAATGTGTATATGTGTGCATGAGTGTACTTTGTGTGTGTGTATGTGTGTGTGTGTGTGTGTGTGTGTGTGTGTGTGTGTGTGTGTGTGTATGTTAACTCACTAGACAAATTTCAGTTCAAGGCTTCTAGGACTGAACTGTGTTCCTTCAAATTCTTGTGTTGAGGTCCTTCCTGCTCCCTGCATGTACATATAGTAACAAGATAATTCAGGCTAAATGTGACTATGAATGTAGGTCCCGGAGCCCATAGGATCAATGCCTTGTCCTTTTAACAGATGTCAGAGATCAGTCTTTGTCTTTCCACAGTGACAGCAAGCAAAGAGAAGCCCACAAGCTGGGAAGAGGAGCTGACCAGAAGCCAGGGACTGCAGTTCTGTGGTCTTGGGCTTCCCAGCCTCCAGACATGTAAGCAGCAAGAGTCTATCTATAAGCTCACCCCACCCTCACCCCAGACTATGGTCCTTATTATAGCTCTGAGATAATTAAAGCAGGAATAGAAGAAGGTGTCAGGGCCCAATCCAGGGAGATGTGGATGACTTAAGAACAGATAAAAGGCTTAGGGGAAGGTATGGGGGCAGAGGAAACAGCAATGAAGACCTCAGACAGAGGTAACCTGCTCACTGGGGGAGACGCGGCACACACAGGAGGACTCTGGAAACAGCTGGTGTGAGATAGCCCATCTCTCTGTGTATCCCATCATCCAACCTAGATGGACCTGCCCAGAGTCACTACACAAGTCTGCTTCTTGCAGCATCTGGCAAGTGTCCCATCTCCTCACCCCCAGGGGTTGACTGCTCTTTTGGACAACATTACCAGTTGTGACAGTATATGTAGTCTATATGGCCCATCCGGTGTCTTTTCCACAAAGCCATTCAAGGGGTTGGTTCTGTGAGGCCCCCATACTTGCTTAGGAGGGGGTCTCCACGCTTGGTATTTGTGTGGCCTGTGGCGGGTGCTGATCATATCAGCTCCAAGCTTAAGACTACTTGTCTCAAGTCTCCAAGTCCCTCAAAGGCCTTCAGGAGCTGTATTATTCGCCATTGAGTTACCAGTCATTGGCCTGGTCTCTGTCACAGAGAGACAGTTACTCACATTTATTGAATGATGAGGAAGTAAACGGAGGGGGAAGTGGGAAATTGGGGAGATAGAACCCTGCACCAGGCTCTTCCCACTCTAAAATCATTCCCTGGAAGAATAGAAGAACAAAAACCAAAAGGATTGGGTTAGAATTATTTCCAAAATCTAAAGTCATAATATAACATAAGGAGCCAAGTAGAGTTATAGCCTTTGCTTCAAGCCTTTTTGTGGTACAAAGAATTCGAAAGACTTTACTGACTGATGGATTTCTGATTGTTTTTCATCCCCATATCTACTCAGAATTTCCTGCCTACTGGAACTTGCAATTTCAAACAGGAAGGCAAGATACTTAATAACTTAATTAGAGGTAGGCCAGGCCTGTGAGATGGCTCAAAAGTGCTTGCTGCCCAAGCCTGAAGACCTGAGTTTGATCTCTGGAACTCATGATAGAAGAAGGGAACCAACCCCTACCAGTTGTCCTCTGAGGTCCACATGGGCATGGTGGATACACATGCACTCCCACTCACACACAGGTACATTAATAATAAATAAATTTTTTAAAATTGGGAATAGGAGATAGAGATGTGGTTTGGGGTTAGCTGGTGACCTTGACCATCTTATTGGACTTTCCCGTTGACTTCCCACCTATGGAATGAGAGAATGAGTCTTTTGACCTCCACAAAAGTCTTACTGTGAAAGCATTTTACAAATGCCAAAAGGACCCTCAAGCGTGATGGCAGCATCTTCATTCCTGAATTTAATAATCAAGAGATGGAAACCACACAGAGGAATGGCTGGGACTTTTCCTGGGTTCCTCACTGTGGAATCCTAGGAGCGAAGCAGGAGTGGGCCTCATCAAGGGTCTGAGAAGTGGACAGGGACAGTGTGGGTGCCTGGGTGAATAGGCCATGATGCGGTCCAAGTCACAGAGGAAGAAGCCTGAAGACAACGGCTGACACGGATAGGATGCTCAATGCTGTCTCTCACTCACTCCATTTTCCAACAAGCCCAGCACAACAGCTTTTGCAGATTCCAGCCTCTATAGTGTCACAATATGGGCCAGCGGATGGTTTGTCTTACCAGTTCCTTCGGGTGACATTCCATAGGCCGAAACCTTACCAAGTGCACTCTGTCTGCTCCATTCATTGTGAGAATCAGTACTTACATACTTGGGGAATATACGTTTGGCTTCTGTCGCTCTGGTCTCTGTATTCTAACTGAGGTAAAGACAAGTTGGATGAAGAACCCAGTATCTTCAAAATCCCTTCTACTTGAGTCCTTTCCCAAGCAACATGAGCAAAACTGAGTTCTGCCTGTTCATTTGAGATGATTCTAGACTGATATAGCACATCAACCCGCCACAACAGTTTCTATTTCTGAGAAGTGCTTTATTCCAGTTCTTTAGGTTGGCAATGTCTTTGAAATCCTGGGCTCCAGTCTCTGCAGAGCAATGAAGACTGCATACGTCCCCAGAAGTGGCCAGGCTCTCTCCAGAACTTCACAAAGAACTTTTCTCCTGCTGTCCGTGTGCAGCCAAGCTCAGCAGCAGTTGGCTGTTTCTGGATCCTTCCACTTCAGATTTGATTTGAGAATTTTCCATTCTTCAGTGAATTAGTTATACCAGAATGAGAGGGAAAATATCACCCCAAGCCCAGCAAAGGTCAGAAGAAGCCAAAGGCACAAAACAGAATCCAAGATAAAGATGTAAAAATCTAGTGTCTCTACCTGGAAATAAGACAATGGAAGTACTTGGGAAGGAGAGGCTGTGAGACGATGCTCTGCTGTGCTCCTGGCCAGCTCTGGCCTCTTGGATGGAAAGGCAGGAGCAGAGGTGATGAGCATTCTGGCTTTTCTTAAGGGTTGACAATAGAGGAAGAGAACCTCTCCAGGTCATGGGCTCTCTCGAGGGTAGAGACATAGTGCCATTATCAGGAGGATGTTGTAGCAGGAGTCTTCCTTCAAGGATATTCCCCTAAGGCAGGGATCCAGGGAGGGCACTGGAGTGGGTGATGCTGTGACTCATTCCTCTGTCCTGATCTCCCCTCTTCCCAGCCCCATCCTCTGACCCACTCTTTCTCCTTCGCAGGCCCTGAGCAAAGAGCAGCGTATTTCTCTCTTTGTGAGTCCTTTCATTGTCTTCTCTCTTCACTTTTCTGAGAATGAGTGGCTCTCCCCACATTCCTGAACTCTTGTGTGACACCTGTGCATTGAGTTGAGTCCAGTGGCATTTATCATCCCAACTGGGAACAGACTCTGTTACCACACTCCAGAGAAACTGGCATCACCAAAGACTCTCCAGAGGACAAATTACTGCAAGTTACAAAAACTCAATGTAAGTAGCTTGAGTGGAGGGAAATGAGTGTATGTCACATGCTGTTGGTTCACAATGAGTTGGGGTTCAGTTACCCTAGTAATCTATAATAGTAAACTCCTTGCTTCTTTCCTTTGCCTCTGTTCCCCCTCCTCACTGATTAGCTATAGACATCCTCCCTGTAAAATATCCTGAAATGAACACTGGTTGTCTCAACTCACAGGCATATGCATCAGTCAGAAGGAGATTCTTCTGTTTGGAGTCTTAACTGTGAATCTGTAGAATGAAGAATTTCAAAGTAAGAGTCAGTACACAACACAGACTTAATAAACTGGGTTGGAGGTGAAGTTCTGAAAGGTAACTCTAGGAAAAGAAAAGTAAAATGGCCACTCCATACACATTCCTGGGAATTCAAAGGAGACTTCTTACCCTACATCCTCCCTTTTACAGATGAAGAAACCAGGGCTCAGAGGAGTTGGGCATCTTGCCCAAGGTTGTAGGGATGATGAATGGAACATCCCAAGTCTGTCTAACTTGAGACCTTCACAGATCATTTTTCTTTCTTTGCTCTGTGCTAGACCTAGAGGGCGAGACATAATTAGTCCTTAATGGAGGCTGACTCTGTCTTCAGTCAATAGAAAAGCAACCCCAAGCAGGACGGGGGAGATGGCTGAGTTGGTAAACTGCTTCCTGAACCAGCCTGAGGACATGGGTTCAAGACTCAGAGTACACATGAGAAGACAGGCAAAGGGGCTTGTTTCTGTGATCTCAGGACTGGAGAGGCAGAGACAGGCAGATCCCTGGAGCTCACTGACCAACCAGATCAATGAGAGACCCCATATCAAAAGAGAAGGGAGAGAGCAACTGAAGAGAGCACTTAATAGCCAGTGTTGATCACTAGCTTGTACACATGTGTGCAAATGTGCATGCATAACACACACACACACACACACACACACACACACACACACACACACACACACACACACACCACTCCAGTAACCCAGACTGGCGTAGGCAAGAGAAAAGTAATCTATGGGCCACATGACCCATCTGTGGGTAGTTCAAGGTTACAGATGGAGTCAAAGATGAGAGTTCCATCAGCATGCCCTCTGATTTTCCTGGTTTCCACGCCATACCCTTGTCTGCATGTGGCTGAAAGAAGGCCACCAACAGCCCTGGGCTCAGGAGCCTTCAGCTCCCTCCTTCTCATTTACATACCCCTGTGCACCCTTGATCAGTTCTATCTGTGAGGACCTCAAAAGCAGGTCCAGATGGGGCCACTCAGAATCCCATGTCTACAAGCGTCCAGTTGGGTGAGGACATGAGGATCTGCAATTGGTCCAACTCCAACCAAATGCCCATGCTAGCCAATCACTGTGGCTAGAGTAACAAGACCTGGGAAGACAGTAGATGCTTCTATCAAACTTAAAAAGGAGATAAACAGGACTTACAGGGTGTCCAGTATTGCTTCTCTGTGCAACTATCTCACAGGTGGTGGTCTTGCTTTCAAACCCTTTTATACAGAGTCTTCTCATGACACAGCCTTTGTAACTCTGAATTAAGAGGCTTTTTTTAAAGGTAAGGAAACAGTTACTTCTCTCCAACTTCAACAAGAGCAGCAGGACTAGACTTTGCTTTGCCATACATCCTGAATTTTACAGTTGTTCTGTACACTTTGGTCTCTCACAGAGACTTTGGACCCATCCCTAACAATTCAGACACAGGAGACAGGGCCACAGATATTTGACATGGCAGCTGTGGTGATTTGAATAAAAACAGTCCTCATAGGCTCATCTATTTGAATGCTTGTCATCAGGGAGTGGCACTGCCTGAAGGATTAGGAGATGTGGTCTTGTTAGAGTAGTGGTGGCCTTGCTGGAAGAAGTGTATCACTAGGGTGTAGCTGGAAGTATCTCTCCCATCTGTGTCCCTCGGCTGCTTGGTCCCAAGTAAACACACAGAGGCTTATATTATTTACAAGCTGAGTGGCCAATGGGTCAGGCTTCTTGTTATAACTTAACCCATTTCTATTCATCTATATGCTACCACGTGACCATGGCATAACTGGTCTGCTGGCATCATGTTGCTCTGTGGATGGTAGGCTGGTGTCTCCCCCAGCTCCACCCTTCTTTGTTTTGTCTTCAGTTTGAATGCACCCCCAACCTATCATGCCCTGCTGTAAGCCAATGCAGCTTTATTTATCAACCAATCACAGCAACACATAGCCACAGCTTACAGAAAGACATCCCACAGCAATAGGGATAGGCTTTGAAGTTTCAGGTGCTCAAGTCAGACCCAGCGGCTCTCTCTCTCCCTGCTGCCTGTGAATCTGGATGCCAAACTCTCAGCTACTTCTCCAGCACCATGTCTGCCTGTGTGCACCATGCTCCCCGCCATGATGATAATGGACTAAACCTGTAAAGCTGTAAGCAAGCCCCAATTAAATCCTTTCTTTCATAAGAGTTTCCATGGTCATGGTGTCTCTTCATAACAATAAAACACTAAGACAGCAGCCATGGTCGAAACGCTGGCTATGACTTTAAACAATGCATAGCAAGAATATCTCTACAGTGTAAACTAAGGATGGTAGGGCTTTGGTTTGGGGGAGGGTTGCTTGTTTGTTTGTTTGTTTGTTTGCTTGCTTGCTTGTTTGTCTGTTTCTCTCATTCCCACTTTGCCCAGCCCAGCTTTCTGAGAGGCAGAGGATGCCAAGGCAAAAATAAACTATGCTGTTTGCACTGCTCTTGCTTCTTTCTTCCAAGAGCCATATCCCTCGAGACACAATGAGCTAGAGGGAAGGGAAGGAAGGGTTTAAGAAGCTGCAAGTCTCCCCTTCTTGCCTCCCCTTGCCTCCTCAGCCCAGGGGAGAGGGAAGGCATGAGGCAGAGAAGAAGACAGGCATTGGTGAATCTGAACAAAGGGGACTGTGACGTCCGCCCACACACAGAATTCTTGACTCTGAGCGGAATACACTCCATTTCCTACACGGAGCCCCAAGGGAATAACTAAGTCCCAGGTGTGGCCCAGAAGACCCTGGTCAGCCTCAGCCTCTCAGGCTCCCTACACCTGCCTGATCTCAGAAAGAACCCTTCAAACTGAGTGGCGCCGCCTAGAAAGCCAGACTCCTGGAACATAGGCAAATCTGGAAAAGCAGCCAGCTGGACTCTGTGCTGCCTGAGGCTAATCTAGCCAAAGGAGAAATTAACATAAACTCTGGTCCCTGTCCGTGTGACTTCACACAGTGTGCTTACTGCTCACTCTGTCCCTGCTGCGCCACACCCCACTGAGGTGGAAGACTTGACCATGAACCTGGTTACACTTCCCACTCACTGCAGGTCAGGAGCTGGGTTTCACGGATGCCACATAGTCTACTAACAAGGTGACATTAAGCCTCTGGGCCAGCCCTAATGGCTTAAGGCACAGCTCCTCTACTTTATAGTAGTGTAAAAGCAACATGCACTCTGTAGATGCTGCACTTCCCCGGGCATGTCTACACATGGGGTTTATGCACTCTTGCATAGTCGCATGCATGTGAGAGTAAGTGTGTGCACATGCGTGGATGCCAGGGTTTGGTGTCTGCTGTCTGCTTTAGCTGCTCTCCACTTTGTATACAGAGCCAGGGTCTCCCAGACTGACAAATCTGGCTAGCCAGCTTGCCTAGGGGGGTCATCTGTAGTGGGTAGCCATTCCAGCTTTGATCTGGAAGTTCCAACCCCCATCGAGACTTCAGCAACTGTCACGCCTACAAGGCGGGGCCAAGGGAGGTGCCTGGAGACCCGAGATCTGGATGGACCAGCTCTCTCAGTTCCAAGACCCTGAACGGTGGAGGTGGACCGAACAGAGCTCCAGAGAACACCTCTGGACTTCGATACACCTTCCCCAGACCCTGCGACCTACCTATCCCTTAATTTGTAAGTTACGCCATTAAATAAATATCCTTTTAACTACGTGGAGTGGCCTTAATAATTTCACCAATAGTCATTTGTCTCTGCCATCTGAGCACTGAGATTGCAGGCGGCCTGCCACACCTGCCCAGCTTTTATGTGGGTGCCAGGGATCCACAAGCACCTTAGCAACCAAGTCTTCCTTAATTTTGAATTTGATCTCCTAGAACTAACTGTGCATGGTACATTCTTCCCTCACAATACCCAACCATAAGGTGACGTTCTGTCCCTAGCCAGCTTCAGAGGAGCCCAGTGGAGTTGCAAGGTGAACATGGCAAACATAGCTTGACTTAAAATATTTTCCACAGTCGGTGCGTTGACCAGGATGTGACTCCATACTGAACACCTGCATAATCAAATGAGTGCTGTCCCACACCTTCAGCAGTCTCGTCAAGGAATGGGAGGTGCTACAAAGACATTAAGCATCAGGGGCAAGAAGCCTGGGGATGGGGGCCATCATTGACTTCTGCTTCCAAATACGTCTTACTCCTTTGGTTCACAGAATGAGGTTCACAGAATGAGGCAGAGACTATGTTAAATTCCAGTTGCAGGTATTTTAAGGAACTAGAGCAGAAGTTGTAACTTCAGAAAGACTTAGGACTCCATTCAGTTCTATGTATCTGACTGGACACCAGTCACTCATGTTCCAGACACCATGTTGGGTCACTACAAAGCTATTGAGCACCAGGATTTAACAGGCAGCTACATAAAAATGAGTCAGTCTCAACTCATCTCCATGCATCATCTCCTTGGGACAAAAACCTATGTGAGAAAGGAGTTCATTCCCATTGGCCCTCAATTTGCAGGTGTGTAAACTGAGGCCAGGAAAGTTCAGATCATGGTCTCCAAGTGCAGTAACTTCTAAACTCAGAGCTCTTGACCTCCATGGATCATAACATTCATCGATACAATACCTGCCTCTCAATAAGAAGATTCTTGCCTTTTAAAAGACACCAGGAGCACAGAAAGTATGGGCATGCAGAGCACATGTCGGGCTACAAAAGCCAAAGATGGCGCTAAGAGGAAGTGAGCTGGGCAGAGACCTAACTTGTTTACCAAAAATTATGATTGGCTCTTGGGATCAGGAGAGATGACGTAGGTGCATGGCCTCCTTGTGATCATCATGCCTAGCTATGCCTGGAGAGTCTCGAGGATACATGACCTTTGTTGTGATTGGTAGAAGGAAAGCTGGCTTGTGGCTTGGTGCTTTATAAAGGGTGTGCTGATGCTTAATAAATGAGTTCCTGCTTGACACAGCTCCCCACTGCGTCCGATTGTCTCCAGGTACCGGGAGGCTGGGTGATGGGCCAGTGGCACACTACCCCTCCTCAGTCAAGGTCTGCTGTGGGCTGTGGCCCTAATTCTTTGGTGGGGTCAGAGGAACCCCACAAAAAAAGGGTGTTGTACCTTATCCAGTTGGACTACTATAAAGAATGCCATATATTGGGTCACTTAAAAAATAAAAAATAAAAATAAATAAATAAAAAATAGAAATTCGCATAGTCCTGGAGGCTAGGAGATCCAAGGTCAAGCATACAGATTGGATGTCTGGTAAAGGCCTCCTGCTGTGCCCTCTTGTAGTAGAAGGAGCAGGCAGTTCTCCGGGGCCTCTTACAAGGAAGGACACTCATCCTATGCCTAGTGTCTCTGCTGGCATTACCTCATCTCCTCCTAAAGATTCCATCTCCTAATGCTACTGTGTGGGGCTGGGATTTCAATCCTGGGATTTCAGGAAATGGCAGGAGACATGAACTCTGCAGGCCATAGTAGAAAGCATCCTACTAGGATTGATAACCATAAGGTATCAGGGGTGGGGGTGGGGCTGCCTCCTTATTCAACAGTAGGATCTCTAGAGTGAAGATAAGTTGGAAAAGAGAGCAGAGTACATGCAGACATGATGGCTGGAGGTTTCCTGCCCAAGAGATATACACTCTCTCTTTATTCTGCCTCACTTTAAGGAGACGTTTCCTGACTCCTCTGAGTATCTCCTTATAGCTCTAAAAGTAAGGTGGAGTACTGAGCAGGACAGGCCATATGCCAGGAGAAACAGTGTGGAATGAGCACTTTTTCCAAGGAGTTCACAGACTCCTCCTGAGGAGTACTCTCAGGACCTCGCCTGTCGGGGGCCACTTGAGCACATCTGGAGATGTGTTTGGTTGATACCTCTGTGGCACTGACACCACTGATGAGCCTCAGGTAGAAACCAGAGATGCAGATGCATCTTCCAATGCATAGAAACAGCATCTGTGTTAAAGATCTAGCCAAAGCCTTTGATGAAGCCCCTACTTACCCACATGTGGGAAATCTTGCTCCATGAAGTTATAATCTCAAGAAGTGGTGAAGCCTTTGGTAGGTAGTTAGGCCTTGAAGATGGCATCTTGGTGAGTGAAATTCAGACTCTTATACCCTATTTAGTTATAAATGTCACCTTGATACAGTTTAGAGTCATCTGATAAGGGAATCTCAACTGAGCAATTGCCCAGATCAGATTAGCCTATGAACTTGTCTGTGGGAAATTGTCATAATTATTCATTGATAAAAGAGGGCCTAGCCCACAATGGGCAGCACTGTCCCTAGGTAGGTAGCTCTGGGCTACATAAGAGAGCTAGCTGAGCACTAGCTTGTGAGTGAGTGAGCTAGCAAGAAGCATTCTGCGCGGTTTCTAGTTCAAGTTCTTGCCTTGAGTTCCAGCCCTGACTTCCCCTCAGTGCTAGACAGTGACCTGTAGGATGAAATAAACATTTTTTTCTCTGTAAGTTGCTTTTTGTCAGAGTGTTTTATCACGGTGAAAGAATGAAACTTGGAGACCATGCAAGAAGACACACACACAAGCCAGGTGTGGTGGTGCATGCCTGTAATTCCAGCTCTCAGGCTGCTGAGCCAGAAGGATCAGGAGTTTGAGACAAGCCTGGTCTACATAGACAGGGCCTGTCTCAAACGAGCAAACAAATAACAAAAATACAAGGTGTTGCTGTCTCTGCTCTCCACCATGTAAGGGCACAGTGACAACCATCGACAAACCAAAAAGCAGTTCTCCCCAGATATGACAGCACCTGGACTCTCAGCTCCCAGAACTGTGTGGAGTGTGTGTTTGCTGTCTAAGCCACCTGCTCTATGGTATATTTGTGACAGCAGCCCAGAAACAGGGAGACGCATCTCAGATGTCAATAGGGTTAAGTCTACTCAAGTCTACCCACACAGGTGTTCTGTGATGTCACATAGTGAGAGAGAGACTTTATTGTCAGTGTCAAGTCTTGGCCTCTTTGAGATAAGCCTACGGATATTTACCATCTTAAAATCAAACCCAGCATCACTGGGCAGGTACTCAATCAAGAGATTGAGCCACCTGCCCAGCCATGAAGACTGTAAACAAATTCCATGACCAAGGTGTAAACATGCCGTGAGTGTAAGAGTACAGAAGTTTGGTCCTGTGGTGACAAACATCTGCCAATTTGCCATGGGCAGTCCCGTTGGCTCAGCGTGAGTCACACTGTCCTTGCCAGGGTGATGGCTGAAATGATAATCAATCCACCCTGTTGGGGCCTGGCCTCCCCAGGCTCTGTTCCCATCTGGGTCCCACCCTAGTCCTATCAGAGGGCTCAGATGGCCTGTGGAGGGCGGAGGTGGGCCCAAGACACAGTCTGCTCACAGCCTGGCCCACTCAAAGGTACAAAGCCCAACAAAACAAGAAACAGACAAGGTGCCCTGGGGAGGATAAGCTCGGCGGCGGAGGCTCTGCATGGTGCCAACTTGCGTGGGCAAGTCTACCCTGAGAGTTGGCGGGGCCTTTACCCTTGGGCCATCTGCCTGAGACAGTGAGCACACCAGGCTGCCTGCCGTCCTCCTGGGCCTCAGCGGCATTCCCACAGTCCGGGGAGGGCTGTACAGGCTCAGCCCTCCCTCCCCCAAGTCTGCCTCTGTGACCCCTCCATGCCAAAAGTGTGCACCTGTAACAGCGAGGGTCCACACAGCCTGACGGGGATGCGGTGGGAAGAAATTATCCACCTGGGACTCCGTCTTGACAACCAGTGACTTCACAGAGCACACGCAAACAAAGCATGGCTTCCTTTACTCGGGTTGAGTCGTGATGGAGCTTTCCTTGATGCTAGACTTTCACTGGCTTGTAGAATACGCCAGTAAACAAAGCAGATGTGTTTCCTACGGTCTTGGAACTCATATTCTGAGATCCATGAGTTGCTAGTCCAATGAGTTACTGATTATTTACCAGGCTTGAAGGATTTGGTTTTACTTTGTTTTCAGTCATTATTTAAAAACATGATAACATATTTCCAAAATGAGTGCTCTTATCCTGTGTAACTAAAAAGGAAAGAGGAGTTTTGAGGGAGGTCAAGAGACCACCCCGCCATGGTCAGCAGAAGAGTGGGGACCTGGACCTGGGCCTGCAGCTCCTTCCTCCGAGTCCTGCTTCCGTTTCCGATTCTAAGCTCTGCTCTCCTTCCAGGTGGAGTCAGTTTCTTTTGTGGGGTGGCAGTGAAGAGGCTAGCTGGGGACTAGGAGGCCACTGTCTATGTGGGCCTCATCTGTCCCCGATGCCACTCCCTACTATGTCATTCTCTTATGCAAGCCCAGGCACTGTACGATCCTTCTGTACTGCCTGCTGCCTGTGGTGGCTAGTAGGATGGACCACTGGAGTACCACAGTCTCTTCGAGAGATGACTCCTATATAAGTACTTGAGACATGAGATCATGGCAATGTCCATATGGATAGATGCAGAAAAGGTCATCCAGATGCTCAGGTAGGATGGGGATTCATGGTGCCATCAATGTTGGCTTAGTGATTGGTCCCTAAATCTGGGTGTGTAGCAGAAAGCAATGAGAGGATCTGGTTCTCAGGACAATGAGCACAGTGTTCTACCTCCCAAACTCTCATTAGTTTATTCTGTGGACAAAGAAAACAAGATCCAAGTCTTTTAGGGCAATCAAGGTACTTGCCCCCAGAGTACCTGTGTTCACCAGGGTCAGTCAGCTTTTGCTATAAAAACACTTCCCTGCAACAAGAAAGGCCCTGTTCCCTATCGTGGAATCATAAAAACAGAGACAGGTTTATGGAGGCAATTACCAGGTGGACTGGTAAAGTTGATAGATAGCCAGGCAAGACCACCCTTACAAAGAACCCTGACCACTCTCTGAAGACAGACCAAGCTCCTGGAGACTCTCAAGATGCTGGTTTCTTCACTGGAAGCATGCCATCAAAGGGCAGGGTGTGTCAGGAGCAGGAAAAAGCATGAAGCATTCCCAGCTTTGTACCACAGCCCGTGGCATGCTCACACAGGGACACAGGATGACACGCAGCAGCTGGGCTTACTGTCTGGCCTGGCTCAGCACTCACTCCTTGCCCACACCTGCCTCATCCTCCTGCCTTGCCAAATGGACAAGCCCTCCTCCGAGTTTCTTGGGATTATCTGAGCCCAAGCAAGAGCAAAGAATCAAAGCTTACAAAAGGCAAAACTCCCCCACCTCAGTCCACACTAATATTTTCATTCTGAACACTCAGGATAGAGTATCTGCCTGCCTCTTCAGCTGAATGATTTTACCAAAACCTGTCAATACTCAATCCCAGATGATCTTTCACCCAGCTTGCAGAGCAGACCTGGAAATACTATTACAGCTAAATGTATGTGTGAATCCTGTATGCTGGGTCTGTGGTTGTCAAGCCTAGACCACTACCCAGTTTTGTAAATAAAGTTGTATGGAAACGCAGTCACTGTCATTCATGGATGTTTCATCTAAGGCTGTGTGTGCACTACATATTGAATAGTTGTAGCAGCCTGTATGACCTACGAAACTCTAAAATATTTACAATCCTAGTCCTTAGAGAGAAGGCTAGCCAATCTTTCTTCTGTAAAACATCACAGGGAAACATTTTTCATTGCCTCATTCACCTATTCATTCTATCAAGTTGCTAGATGGTTTCCCAACAGACTGCATAAGGAACAGACCCGATCTTATCTGTCTTGAGATCATCAAGGCAGAACCCCATATCCAATAAGGTCTTGAGAAAGGTTTGTTGGGTGAGTAAATGAAGAAATACAGTAATTTGGAAATCCCTACCATTGTGGATATAGTGTGGTAGGACCAAGATGAAAATGGAATCTGAAAAAGGCTTACCATGTTCATGGAAATGCTTTCCAGAGGAGATGGCCCCTAAGCCTGGGCTTGGAAAGTGGATGAGCAGAGTGTTAGATATGTTGACCTAGAGTTTCGAAGTCTGTGATCCAGGGGATCTAAGATGAGGATGAATGAGACTGAAAGGAGCCCAGACCTGCCCGAGATTCCAGCACTGAGTGTGTTATAGCTAGAGCCCAGGGCTGTGCCAGCTGCTGGGGAACCAACCATGAGAACACTCAGAAGAGCCCCCAGATGCTGAAAAGATCCCATACTGAGGGCAAGATCGTGACAGCAAGAGGAAGCCCCAAGGAAGCTCCCATCTCTCCTTGCTCTACTCTCTGTATCAGGAGACACACACCTTGGAACAGACTCTGATTCTACTCCCAACCATGACAAAAGTCCAGGACCACAGGGAGGAAGAGAAGGACAGACCAGGCTCCACTTCTACAGAGCCAGGCTCGCCTCTCTGGGGTGGCCTTGCGACTAGAGCAGCTGCATGCCTCGTCCCAGCTCTGTGTGATTCTGACTGGGAAGATGATGGAGATTGTCATGCGCTGAATTGTATAGGGAGATTCAGAGCGCAAATGGTGGCTGTGCACTTGGCGTGAACGTTGGCATCTTAGTCCATGTTCCTGGCAGCAACATGGCAACCCTGTGCCTATTGCCTAACCCAGTTCTAGAGTCCTGCATGGGCAAGCCTGTTGGTTCCCAAAGGCCTCCTCCTTTTGGCCCGTGAGATATAAACATGGTCACCTAAGGCATCACAGTTGATAAGATTTCCCAAGTGCTGAGTCGCCCTCTACCTGAGCCAGGAAGGGAGCCTTCTTGTATCAGAGTGAGAGATCTTATCTGGGTAACATCTCCATATTGCATGTTTCACAGGCAAGCACCCCACATGCCCCACCTTCACCAATAAACTGGCTTTTCTGCTTGCAAAAGGGACTTTCTCTTTGACCTCCTTCTCTCCCTTTGCCTTGTGGGATCATGGAAGAGTGACGATTGTATCCTGGTAGAATCAAACTGCACCTGACTCCGATGCCAGAACAACTGTACTCTTGTGTTAATGAGCAGATAGCCAGCAGAACACTTCTCGAAGCTTTCCTGTCATCTTCTGCCCTTCCCCATCTCTGTGTCCCTGCTCTTCCCCCATCCCCCACCCCCATTCTCTTCCTCCTCAGCACAAAAGCTGAGGGGGAGAAATTACGAAGTGGCGGGTACAGCCACTGCCATGAATATCCAGCCCACTGTCTCTTGTCAAAAAAAAATCAGGAGCGTTTTAGAAGAGAAGAAAGGAGAACTCGGGGCTCAGAAGGGTGCAGGACTCGCCCCATTCTCATTCACTCTTTTCTCCCGATTTAAATTTCAGTGCGTTTCTTTTTTTAACCTCTCCTGCAGGTCTTTATATATAGGATACCACACACTTCTGTCATTTAAAGTATGAAGAAACTAGCAAAGGAAAAAAATCTATTTTCAGCTATGTCTTGTTAGAATGCTTTTTTTTTAATTTATTTTATTTATTTTTGCCGTGGTGATGGGGAAAGAAAGTAAGTGCATTTCTGAGAAAGTCGAGTCTCTAAAGAAAATGAGCGAACACTGTGACTGCGGCCAGCCATCTGTCCTGTCCATTAGAGCCCATACAGATGAGGTCACGTCTTCCTAAGGAGCTGATATTCAGGTACGACAAGAGCTAGGTACACAGAGTGATAGAAGAATGAGAAGCCTATGCGCTTTATTAGGGTTAAAGGATAAACACAGAGGCCAAGCCCTAGCCTGCCCCACAGTCCAGAGAGAAGCCAAGGTGGGCTCAGAAGAAACGCTCCTGCCAGGCGCTTTTTCCTTTGATGCCCCAGCGTAGCGAAAATAAAGTCCGAACGCTGCAATCACTCTCACGAATGTGACAAATACTGTGGGTAACTTTAGAAGCAGCTGAAAGGTGCCTTCAGTTCTGACAAGATTGGTGTTAATTACCAGCAAGGACTCCAGTATAATACTATTTAAATCATTTTAAATTATCCCTCTCAAAAATTAATTTTTCATCAAAGATTACACACACAAAAAAAATCATGATATCATCTCCGCAGCTGCGATTTAGTAATAATTTCATGTATTATTACCAATGTCAGTTGGATAAAAGAAAAAAATGGCACCCCACTGTGCTGATTCCAGCGCAGGCCATATATAGAAATTTTTAACTATCACTTATAATCGCTTTGATGAGCTTAAACCTCCTCTCAATTAACACCCTAAATGACACCGAGACATCTTAATGGTGGATGGAAGTTGGGGGAAGACTTTAATTGAAGGATAAAGAGGAAGGCCTAGAGAGAAAGGAGAGCCATGCGCACACCCTATCCTGTCCAGTCCAGTCCAAGTCCTTGGGGATCCAGAGCTCAGCTGTGTGGTGGCAGCAGGGACACAGGCAGGTGGGAGAGGTTGAAGGCTGCTCTGGGCTAGAAAGATGAAGACTGGCCTACAGCTGCCTAGCAGGACACCCAGACTTAGAGACTGGAATTTGGGGAGGTCAGCAGTTGCACAAGTATGATATAGGATGACAAAGAAAAAGGGGAAGTGGGTCCCTGATGACCATCTTCTGGAACATCCCAAGGTAGCAGTTTTGGGGATCTGTGATTCACATGGAGGTACCCCAACTCCCTCTCAGCAGGGCAATGGGCTGAGATAGCTCCCTGGTGGGGCATTTGAGTTATGCAAACTCACACAGCCAGGATGTTCCAGAAGGACATTTCTCAGGCCATTATTTTTTATCGCAAACTGCTGTTTCTGGGCTTGGGGAGAATCTGAAATAAAATGAAATAAAACAAAATCCAAATGAAAACTGACCAGCATGCCTCACTCTTCTTAAATCATGTTCTCAGTCTCCATGGTGATTTTTGTTTCCAATTAAGATGTCCTAATGAACATGTGTTAGTTTTGCTTCTCGGAAACAAACCCTGCAATTAATGGCCCTGCAGGAGCCCTTGATCTCTTGGGCCCGTACATGTATTGGGTCAGAAGGGTGATTGTGTAAAAGCTTGGAAATGATGCATTAAAACCTAAACAGAGAGAGACGTGGATTACAGGCATAACTTACTTCTCCCTACCCCTAAGCAACTTTAGCCCCTCAAGACAGGACTAACATCACTGTCACCAACCTTGTGTGAAGAAATGAGGATGATGTAAGCTGTTTTCAGGACAAAAAATAAATAAATAAAAGTAAAGACCCTTTCCTACCTCTGCCATGGAGGTCAGCATCCATGCAGGGCCAGGGAATCCACACTTTATGTCAGAAATAACCCACAAGGATACACTTCCCATCAGGATTTGACAGGGGACATTAAGGACCAGATAGTACCAAAAATTTCTGGCAAGTCCATTGACATAAAGTAAGGAAGGCAGCACTAAAACCAGGCTTCCTCAGAATGAGAAATAAGTATCATTTTCCCTGAGTAAAAAGTATCTAGGATATTTTCTGTTTTGTTTGTTTGTCTTATTTTGTTGTTTTGATGTGTTTTTCTACCCAGTTGAGTGTTTTTCCTACCTCTTGTCCCTGAAAACTTGATGCCTTAATGCTACCTTACATAGAAGAATGTTTTTCATGTGTTAAATTATCTTATTTCATTTATGGGTATTACTTTAAATACACAGATAAATATGTGCACACACAGACATACACATAATAAAGTATGCTAATTTACATACTCACCCTTAATATCTGTATTATAAAAGCATCCTCCTACTGTAATCATTCTTCCAAATATGTTTCAAATAGAGTAACAGTAATCCTTGTACATGAGTAAGAAACTTCCTAAGCTGTCACTCATTTAAAAAAAATCACTCTATTGCTGGCACACTCAGAGATAGTTGAGCTGGATATAAAATTGAAGGTTAAAGGTTATTTTTATTCAATACTTCAAAAAATAATTCTCAGTTTTTCTATTGCTTCAGGGTGGCTATTGATAAAACAGATTTTAATTTAAATGCTATTTCTACAAGGGTAACCCATCTCTCTTTTCTGGGAACATGTTGCCTTTTTCCCTTTCCTTTTATGTTCTTTAATATCAATACCGATTCTCCTTAGTTTGCCAGGGGCTGTATCCTCATAAACCTACTTGCAAGATGAATGTAAAGTGGGGTAGGTTCAAGATGCACTCATCATACCTACGCTACAGAGCATCCCAGCTCAACCACAGGACATACTGGAGAGTGTAGGTTGTTCCCCTTATGACTGGATGGCTGCTGGATGCTGGGTTCACTCACTGCCCAACATCTAATGCGTACATCTTTTGAGTGATACTTCATGCCCACATCATAACACACAACACTATGTTTTTTAAATTCAGAATTTCGCCAAGGCTCTATTCTGTCACTGTTTCTTTCTGACCATTGCTCACAGTGTTAAGGTGAATTTCTCCTATTATAGATGTTTCTGCTCCCCAAATGTGTAGGAAACATCGAGAAAATTTTCTGAGCATTTCCCTAATAATAAAATACTCCTTGCCTTATGCCAATGCCAAAGCTTCAGTGTTAGTTTCATTTAGAAAAAGCAAACAGCTGATGAGTATAGACTGTTAGTCCCTGGAGCAAGATCTCTTGACAGAGCCCAGAGAGGGGGTGGAGGGGCTGAGATATGGAAATTCCAGGTGGGAAGCCAGGAAATCAGACTCTGTTAATCTCCCCCAAAGGCCATTGGTCCTCTGCACTTCACCGCTGATGACCTTGACACTTCAGAGATAGAGCACTGCACAAAGCCAGTTAGCAGCTCTGACTCAGTCCTAGTATGAGAGTCCACAGAGAGTCCACTCCTTCGACCTTCTAAGCACCCTGAAAAAGAGGTGTGGCTACCCACATCACTATGAAACCCTCTTGGTGAAAGTATATCAACAGTCTGGCCTATGTTCATGCAGAATAGGAAGGCAGGCCTTACGGGGTAACACCCAAAACAGGTTTCTCTGATGCCACATCTGCAAAGGGGACAAAAGAAGTAGCATCCTATTCACTTACTCTGGTCCTATTTGTAGAGATGGATTACATTCCAGCTCCAACTTAGGAACAGAATTTATGCCCAAATCAAAAAACCACGGACATTATCTTCTTGGGGGAAAAGGTATGGTAAAGACACGGTGAAATCTCCCTGGCATGAATATGTCATTTACAAAGCATAAGCTTTGGGAAAGAAGAAAGGAAAAAATTAAATGGGTTATTTTGAGAGATCCCATCAGGATAGCAGTTTAGATGTAGAGTCGGAGCAGCTGAGACCAGCATGAACTGGAGTTAGGTAACTCTGAGTTTGACTAGAGCTCTAATTTCATGTGAGGACAAGGAACTCTGGACTTGGAGTCAGAAGTCAGGGGACAAGGTCAGGTTGCATTTCTGCTCCTCAAGTCTGTGTTAATTCCATTCTGCATTCCAGCCACACACACACAGCTGCTAAAACAGGCCGACTCATTTCCAAGCCCAAAGCTGGGGGTCACCATCTGTAGGAATATCTCTGATCTTCAGTCTCCATGTTGTATGCCTACCCTATCAAAACCTAATAAGAGAGTTTACAAAACCACAGAGGTGGAGCGGACAGAGGGAAGCACTCTAAAGGCCACTGGTCTCTGTCCTTGAGATACCAGACAAACCAGCTATGAGGATCCTACAATAGTAGCACTGGTCCAGGCTCCGTGGTGGTTAATACAGATCATCAACTTGGCAGGATCTAGAATCCCTTGGCAGACACGGGGGAGACCTCTGGGTGTGTCTGTGAGAGAGTTTCTAGTTTCTTCTTCTTGACTAAGGTGGGAAGACCACCCTAACTGTGGGTGGTACCATAACATTGACTGGGATCTCAGACCAAATAAAAATGAGCCAGATCGAAGCTGAGCACCAGCCTTCATCCTGCTTCCTACCCGCAGATGCGATGCGGCCAGCTGCCTCTCATGCCCGCCACCATGCTTCCCTGCCATGATGGACCATATCGCCCTTGCGCCATGAGCTGGAACGCATCCTTCCTTCCTCCCTCATGTTGCTTCTCGTCGGATGTTGTGCCACAGCCATGAGAAAAGCAACTAACAGACTCTATTCCCCTTCCTTCCCCTCCTCCTCCCCCAACCCGCCTAGTCCTATGGTTCTTCTCAAGACTCAGAATCAGAATGGGAACAATGCCCTGGAAATACCAAGGTGTGGAGTGGGTCCAGCCCGGAGCTGCCTGTGTAGGACAGCATTCCAGAAGCCAGCTGGCCTCCAGCTCAGAGAGCCCTGACAGCACACAGAGTGGAGTGCTCTTCATTTCCCCAGCACCATCGAGGGAGTCTAAATTGGCCCACTGTGCATGTGCCCAGAACACCCCATTCACTCCTAAAGTGGAGTGCTCTTAAAAATGTGAAGTACTGAATTTGGAAATGATGGAGGATTTGGGCATGCATGGTGCAGAACAATTTAACATTATTGGGCTCTTCAGCGGCCTTTTTCTTTTGTATAAGCACTCCGTTTTTGGAAGATGCTTGAAAAATCTCTGTGATCACGTTGAACACCAGTAACTTCAAAATGCAGTCAGTCAACACCAAAATAAATAAATCTCCAATGGCCCCAACCTGGGGGAAACATGGAGAAATGGCAACATTGCCGATTAATTCATAAGCACAGGAGAGCATCATGTTTCCCCTCGTCTTTCCACTCGTACAAGCTCAGCTCCAAGCTTAACCCCTGCCCCTCTGATGATCTCCCATGCACCTAATGGCCCCTGTCAGCTGGCCTGTTCCCGGTTTGTCAGATACTGAATCATCAGAACAACTTTGCAGGGTGAATGGTGTTTACCCTCACTTGACCCTCCAGAAAACAGGAACTCAAAGTAGTTAAGGTGATCAGAAAACCTCCCTCCCAGAAAGACAGGGAACACACGAGTTGCTTGGCCACTGTCCTCAACAGAGGGAGGTAAAAAAAGACATAGACTTTGTCTGATGCAGAAGGTTGTCAAGTGACCGAATTGGACAGAGAAGAGCTGGCACCATCCATCTGAATCCAGAAAACTCCAGTTCTCACCACAGGAGTGGGCGGGGGGCTGGGGGGGAATGGTAGGGCAGGGGAGATGGCAGGAGGCAGTGTCTTGGCTGGATGTTCAGTGCTGGGCTCCTGAATACTGATACTCTCACCTGATCCTTTCTACCTGTCAGAAGACGAGTGGGTACCCAGGTAGTACCCGCCATATTCCCTGAGAGGGTTTCCACTCTGACAACAAAAAGCTTTCAGGGCCCCAGGTATCAGTGAGGCTGGAAGTGGATCTCTGGTCTTGGGCCCAGTCTGATTTGCAGAGCTCTGGATCTCCACAGTATCTCTGCTCACCTGGCCATGCTCTAGAAAGATGAGGTGGGCCACAGGTCTAGGAAGATCAATTATGTACTCTGCAAGCAGGGTTGTTATGCTTAAGGCAAGCCTCAGAACCAGCTTTGTCCTGGTCACGGGCACTCTAATCGTCTGTCAGCGGCATAGCAGGGCACAGTGAACATGAGGGAGGTTCATGGTCCCATGTCTCTAGACACCTGGGAGCTCTGACCATGGGATCAGCACAGGGCCGTGAGCACAGACTCATCCATGCCATCTGGTGTCTACTCAGCCCCCACGCTAAGGAAGGTTCCTCAGGCCGCTAAAATTATCTCCCCTCGGGGAAAAAGGAAGAAGGGAGCCCAGGAACTTCTGCTGAGACTTCCATGTTGGCTCTTCACTTACCGTCTGTCGTCTCTAATCCCGGAACTGAACGAAGGCTCTCCCCTCTTATTCCCCGACTCAGAACCTCTCCCCAGAAGGCCCCAGTCGCGTCGTGGTTTGAACTAGACACTCTAAGCTGGAAACTTCCAAATCCACGTCTCTGGCTCAGATCTTCACACTTGGTGTTTTAAAGACTTCGAATTCCAGGATTCTCGCAGGCAGCTACTCCCTTCCTTCCTCCCGCACTAACGAACTCTTGGCTAAAACAACTGAAAATAACGGTGAGAGGCGAGGTGCCTCAGAGGAGAAAATGGGGTGTTGAGGAGAGAGGTTTGTTTTTGCATAAGAGAGGTGGCTTTACACATGGAGGTGCTTGAGTTAAGACCTCAAAGATGGAAGGAGGTGAACCAGCTGAATGGAGAGTTCGCTCAGAGAGAACCAGAGAACCCTGGAGCCATGAGGTGAGGCCACCAGACTTGGTGTGTTTGGGAAAGGAATGACAGGCCACGTGGCTGTCACATCCTGAGAAAAGTGAGGCACGTGCGGGTAGAAGCTGCAGTAAGAGACCTCAGCCCAGCAGCAACTTTTGGGGTACACTTCAGACACAATGATAAGCGTTGAGCGCTGGTTAAATGTTTACATCTATTTTGAGACAAGCAGGCAGGGTCTCAGTTGTCTCAGCCAGCCTCACACTCACTGTGCAGCAGAAAATGACCTGGCATCTCTAATCCTCCTGCCTCTTCTTCCCAAGTGCACTGCCTCTCAGGTACACTGCCACTCAGGTGCACTGCCTCTCAGGTGCACTGCCTCTCAGATGTACTGCCTCTCAGGTGCACTGCCACTCAGGTACACTGCCTCTCAGGTGCACTGCCACTCAGGTACACTGCCTCTCAGGTGCACTGCCTCTCAGGTGCACTGCCACTCAGGTACACTGCCTCTCAGGTGCACTGCCTCTCAGGTGCACTGCCTCTCAGATGTACTGCCTCTCAGGTGCACTGCCACTCAGGTACACTGCCTCTCAGGTGCACTGCCACTCAGGTACACTGCCTCTCAGGTGCACTGCCTCTCAGGTGCACTGCCACTCAGGTACACTGCCTCTCAGGTGCACTGCCTCTCAGGTGCACTGCCACTCAGATGCACTGCCTCTCAGATGTACTGCCACTCAGGTACACTGCCACTCAAGTACACTGCCTCTCAGGTGCACTGCCACTCAGGTGCACTGCCTCTCAGGCGCACTGCCTCTCAGGCGCACTGCCTCCCAGGCGCACTGCCGGTCAGGTGCACTGCCTCTCAGGTGCACTGCCTCTCAGGTGCACTGCCTCTCAGGTGCACTGCCACTCAGACGCACTGGCACTCAGGTGCACTGCCTCTCAGGTGCACTGCCTCTCAGGTGCACTGCCACTCAGACGCACTGGCACTCAGATGCACTGCCACTCAGGTGCACAGCCACTCAGGTGCACTGCCTCTCAGGTGCACTGCCTCTCAGGTGCACTGGCACTCAGGTGCACTGCCACTCAGGTGCACTGCCTCTCAGGTGCACTGCCTCTCAGATGCACTGCCTCTCAGGTGCACTGCCACTCAGACGCACTGGCACTCAGGTGCACTGCCTCTCAGGTGCACTGCCTCCCAGGCGCACTGCCGGTCAGGTGCACTGCCTCTCAGGTGCACTGCCTCTCAGGTGCACTGCCACTCAGACGCACTGGTACTCAGATGCACTGCCACTCAGGTGCACAGCCACTCAGGTGCACTGCCTCTCAGGTGCACTGCCTCTCAGGTGCACTGGCACTCAGGTGCACGGCCACCCAAGTACACTGCCACTCAAGTTTGTGCGGTACTGGCCACTGAGCCCAGGGCTTTCTACGTGTTGGTCGAAGTCACATCCAATGCTCCAGATCTTCTGTCCTGCAGGAAGCTTCTACTCCTCTGCTCTTCTCCCCATGAACTTCCTTCCTGCTTATCTGGCTGCCTGGTTTCCTGTCAGTTTGTCCTATGCATGCATGACCTTCCCCTTCTCTCCATGACCTGTTGTTTGAATTCTCCATTGTCACTGTTGACCATGCTCTCCTCGGATTTCATATGTTGAAGGCCTAGACCCCAGTGCTTTAATATCTACTATATCTGGAAGCATTATTTTATTGATGTCTTTAGATCTATTTATTTTATATCTATGAGTGTATTGTCTGCATATATGAATTGCAGTGTGTATGTGCATGGCACCTGCTGAGTTCGGAAGAAGACATCGGATCCCCTGGAACTGGTGTTAGGGATGGTTGGGACACACCTTATGGGTACTGGGAATCCAAGCTGGGCCCTCTGCAAATGCATCCAATGCTCTTAATTGCTGAGCAATCTGGAGACAGGATCTTTAAAGGAGTCATTATTAAATTAAAACAGGGTCAATAGCAGGAAGCCTGATCCAATGTGACTGGTGTCCTTGTAGGAAGAGGAAATTTGCTGACACAAAGACACACAGAAGATACCGTTCACAGAGGAAGCACCATGTAAGCCAAGATGGACTCTGAACACCTTCCATCATGGATGTCTGTTGCTTGCTCTGAAGCTGGGGTCCCACTATCTCTGATCCTGGGGTCAGGGGGTGAACAGATGCAGAACCAAACGACACAGGCTCTGGGAGGTTGTAAGCAATCTCGTTTATTAAGCAAAGGACTGAGGTATTTATGTGTGTGCTTTTTGGCAGGCTCTGCTTCCAGCTGCCGTGGTGTTTCCTGATTGACTCTGGGTCATATGTCAGCAGTGGTCATCTTGAGGGTCCAGTTTCAGGGTCCTCTGGGTCAGGATACTACTGTGCATGTCAGAGCTCTTTGTTAGCTTAAGGCATGGCTCAGTGCTTTAGGCCTTATCTGCCTCAGATGTCTAGTCCCCAGAAGCATGAGAAAGACATATCTCTGTGTTTAATTGCGGTGCCTTAGGAGACTGACTACAACGATGTGCCTCCTCCCCTTTCCTGTCCCACAGAGTTGCTTTGCTTGTGGATGCCTGCTTGCCCCTGAAATATGAACTTGTATTTTGTCTGCTTTGCCTGGCAAGGTGGCATCACAGAACCAGACTCCTCTCCATCCTTCTCCGGGCGGGTGCCCTGTTTGAGGAGGTTTTATTGCAATTTTCCCAGCATGGACTTAATTGTTTATTGGCATTGCAGTGTGAGGTTTCAGCTTCAGCTAGGTAATGCATATCCAGGGAGACAGCTCCGTCCAGATCTGTGGAAACCCCCGAGAAAGGAGCTGATCCTATCTGCAAGAATAGCCACATTCCAGGCACCCAGTGTTCACATGTGGATGTCTTGGGAATAAAAGGGATGGACCCAGAGAGTTATTACTTTGGATTTGGGGGGGCGAGGATGAGGTTGACAAAACATGGAGGATTTAGTTGATCCATAGTTTAAATTGTTTGTAGGTATTTAACAGAAGCATCCACTAATAAACGCAAATCATTGCCCAGTGAAGAAAAAAACAAGAGGGTGATTCATTGAGTCAGAGGGAGGGGTGGATGCTGTATTTTACTAGGGCACACACATTCTGACATACTAATGGGGAGCATGTCAGTTAAATGTTGAGCTATACCAAATCACGGGCTAGTCCAAATGCCTTAGTCATGGCAGGGGCCTTAAAAAGAGAGAGAGAGAATATTTGAGAATAATGTGAATTTAAAAAAAGGCAAGTTAGTTTAAATTTCTGTTTGGTAGGCCCCCAGGCTTACATGTCCAGTGGGAATACACTCTAGCTAGGGCTTGATGAGTGGCCTTAATGAGGTTGGACATCTTAGAATACATGCATAAAATGATTTTAAATATTGATACGATGTCATTGTATGTGTGAAGATAGTGAAATGTTCATTCTCTGAGCAAGGCAGGTCCCATCTAATTTATTAAAGGTGGGAATGATTATTTACATTCAAAAATGGAATGTGTTCATAAAAAAGAAGGCAGGGCAATAAAATAATTATTGCATTTAGGAGGACAGATGCAGTACATCTTCTAGAAAGGGAAAGAAATCAGAGGATTTCCCCTTTGGGGGCTGTGATGGGTATTGGGAACACAGCGCCATAGAAATAGAGTTTCTGGGAAGAAATAATGATGCTTAATGGGCTCACTGTGGAGGAGAAGGCAGGACCGGAAGATTCCCAGGGTGTGGTCCCACGCACACACACTGCCACGGATGTGTCTATCAGGACACTTCCACGACGTTTCCAGTGTCTGCACCCCAACACCCTACGCTGTGATGGGAGACAGAGGCATGGAACAGCATTGGAGAGCGGAGTTCTGTTGTGATATGAGACTTTCTATGGAGAATGCCTCCGGGCAGCTGTCTGCCTCGTGTGTTCGACATTAGGGCTGTGTAGCAAGCTGGATTAGAAGTGTATTGAAGCTAGCAGGCAGTGCCGACTCAGCTGGAGGTGTGGAAGTACTAACTAGGCCGAGGAAACCAGGGGCGGACCCAGGTATAAAAATAAAATCACTGCTAGCCTGTTTTACTCCCTGTGCATCGTGGCTTGGGGAGCTAATTGCACCTCCTTGGATGTAAGGCTTTCTCTCTTGGAACGCTGTGTAAGGGGTTGGCTCCCTCTCCTATTATTTCCTATTAATCTCCCATCACTTTCACTATGGCTGCACACTCGTGACAGGCAGCCTACATTGTACGAGCAATGGCCTGTCTCCTTATCCATCCCCACTGCCAAACCCAGCCAGCCAAAATGTGCAGCACCTAAAGCCAGGAGCAGGAGCACTCAGAGAGCTGTGGTTAAGGACTGGAGGACAAGGAACAGGGCACTCATTCATCCATTCGCTCACTCATTCATTCATTCCATATTGACTGAATACTTACCACAATTTCAAATTCCAGTGTAACCTTGGACAAATCACTTAACTACCCCTAGGCTTTAATTTTCTCATCTGTGACATGGAAAGGATGGCAGGAACATCATTTGAAGAACACCTAGCTGTTGTAGATTATTTTAAGATGTGTTACATTTGTTTATGCTATGCAACATTTATTTAATGATGCAAAGATGTGTTGCATTCTTTTATGTTACATTTGTTTAACTCTGTGAAACTGTTACTTTGTTTGTCTAAGACACCTGATTGGTCTAATAAAGAGCTGAATGGCCAACAGCAAGCCAGGAGAAAGGATAGACAGGGCTGTCAAGCAGAGAAAATAAAAGAGGAGGAGAAATCTGGGAGGAGAAGATCTAGGAGCAAGACAAGGAGGAGGACTCCAGGGGCCAGCCACACAGCTACACAGCCAGCCACAGAGTAAGAAGGAAAGAAAAGATATACAGAAATAGAGAAAGGTAGAAGCCCAGAGGCAAAGGTAGATGGGATAATTAGTTAAGAAAAGTTGGCTAGAAACAAAGCAAGCTAAGGCAGGGCATTCATAAGTAAGAAAAAGCCTATCTGGGAGCTGGGTGGTGGGCCCCCAAAAGAGAAAAAGAGTTTAAAAAAAAACCACTACACCAAGCAGATTCAGTAAGTTGACATATTTAAGGCCCTTAACAGTGTCTAGTTCATGACAGAGCTAATAAATACTCGTGGTGGCTATGAAGGTTCTTAAAGCCTGTCACATACTGTCTTTTGCACCCAGATAGACAGATGGCAGAAACTTAGAGACTTGTAGATAAAAATTTAAAAAAAAAAAATCTGTGTGATACTGACCATCACCCACTCTCCCCAACTTCAACAATGTAACTCAAGGCATTTGAGTTACTATCCCAGGCCTTTTTGCAAACACAAAATCCGGCCTCATTGGAATCAAGTCATGAGGCTGCAGCAAGCCCCAGAGCCTGCAATGTAGGCTTTTCACTCTTGTGCTTCACCCAGTTTCAGAGGCCAGGATGGACCGTGACAGGACGGGACTGGAACACAGCCCCTCCCCAGAGGCCTACTTTGTCTCTGTGTTCTTTCTTAGGGCCTAGGCCTTGGGAGTCATCTATGGGCCAGCCTGCTTGGGAGCCAGGCAAAGGGGCAATCTACGATGTAACTCTCCCTCCACTCTGATTGGTCAGGGCCAAGCACTCCAAAAGAATCTGTTGTCATTCTGGCCAAGCCCAGTAGGCAGCGTAGTCCATCTGTGGGCCTCTGGGCTAGTGAGAACTCAACCTTTGCACAGAGTGATAGCAGAGGGCAGAACTGCCCACTGCACTCAATCCTCAATGCTGCATATGCCAGGCAGGGTGGGACATGCCTGTCATCCTTGAACTCTCAAAATGGGCATAGGAGGATCAGGAGTACAAGGTCATCCTTAGATACTTAGTGAGTTCAAGGCCAGCCTGGGTTATGGGAGAGTCTGTCTATAAACAAATGCACACAGGACTTCAGACCTGAGTTCCAACCCTGCTGCCAGGTATCAGGACAGCTGCAGTGACCCGTGTCTTCTCTGAACCTCCCTCCTCTGCACATGCAGGTAGACACCCTGTCTGCCTGTGGTCTACACCGACTTCCAGCTATAAGACTTTGTAGCCTTGTGACTGTGGAAGTGGCACTCACTAGGAATGGGCACACCACACTGATCTTCATTGACCTTGCAAGAAGAGAGGGTGTAGCTAGAGTTTTCCTACCTGGCCCATAGTCAGGACAAATCTCTGTCACCTGCCAGTCCCACAGCCGCTCAGACCCAACCAAGTAAACACAGAGACTTATATTGCTTACAAACTATATGACCATGGCAGGCTTCTTGCTAACTGTTCTTTTATCTTAAATTAATCCATTTCTTTTCTTTTCTTTCTTTTTTTTTTTTTTTTTTTTTTTTTTTTTTTTTTTTTTTTTTTTTTTTTTTTTTTTTTTGGTTTTTCGAGACAGGGTTTCTCTGTGTAGCTTTGTGCCTTTCCTGGAGCTCACTTGGTAGCCCAGGCTGGCCTTGAACTCACAAAGATCCGCCTGCCTCTGCCTCCCGAGTGCTGGGATTAAAGGCGTGCGCCACCACCGCCCGGCAAATTAATCCATTTCTATAAATCTATACCTTGCCACTGTGGCTCGTGGCTTACCAGCATCTTCACATGCTGCTTGTCATGGCGGCGGCTGGCAGTGTCTCCCTCCTCAGCCTTCCACTTCCCAGAATTCTCTCAGTTCTCCTCTGTTAGTCCCGCCTATACTTCCTGCCTGGCCACTGGCCAATCAGTGTTTTATTTATTGACCAATCAGAGCAATTTGACATACAGACCATCCCACAGCAAAAGGGGAAGAGCTATCAGCCATGCAAATTCAACATATACCTTCCAACCTCTAGTTATTAACTGGTGATGCTCTGGCTGCCTGGCTGATACAGTTGGGATGAGGATGAGAGAGAATGCCTACTGCTTTGCAGCAACTGAGAGGATGATGAGGCCTCAATGCAGAGAGCATGTTACCACGAAAATATTTTATGATTGGGTCCTCAAAAAGTTTTCTCTGCAGAATAAGAGATAAGAATTGTTGAGAGCTCAGCCCTAAATGAGATGTCTGGAACATACCCCTCTCTACCAAGGCTAGGGGTTCAGCTCAGAAGAGGCAGCAGAAAGAATAGGAGACCCGGAGGCTCTTACAAGGAAACAGTATTTTCCAGACAGAGCAGGGGGGTTGCACATATGTCCTCACAGTTGTGACAGCATGCAAAAGACTCCACATCCTTAGTTGTGGAGCTATTTGTAATTGGTAGCTGCTGGGAGCGGGGGATTCAGCTTTCTATGAGGATGTGGCCCCTAGTATGGTCCAGAGGATGGTCCCACACCCCACACTCAAGAGTGTTAGGGAAACATAATTTAGATTTTATGGGTTTAAAGGGGGGGGCACAAAGTTGGATGAGTAGGAAGGTATGGGTGGGCGTGGAAGAAGTTGGGGGATTAATATGATCAAAATACACTTGATAAAATTCCCAAGGACTTAATAAAATACTATATTGAAAGGGTTTCCTGTGAAGTCAGGCTGGAGCTTAGCAACTCTTAGGAGGTGTAAGACCTAAGCTGGAAACTGGTGCCAGAAAGAGAGACAGACAGACAGACAGACAGAGACTCACTCACTGTAGTATGACCATAAAATCCAAGTGAATAGCTACTTGAAAGCTTGAATACTGAAGTTAGAGCATCACTACTACACAAAGGAGATACCTGCTGGAGTGGTCTTCAACTGTGCCTCAGCTGCTTCTGTAGGGTTTATCTCAAATGACAGTGTGTCACATGGCTGGTGTGCCTGGTAATGCAGACAAGAACGTCTATGGAAGAGGGGAAAACTCCATGCACATATTGTCACTAACACCGCCACCACCAACCACCATCATCATCACCACCAACACCTCTGCCACCACCACAAGATCTTTCCTGGTTTTGCATACACACCCACATATGTCTTACGACATATTTCTACTCTTCAATTTCCTAGACAACAAAAATAAACTTTAAAACAGTAAAAAAAAAAAATGTGGGGAGGAGAGAAAAGGGGAGAGAAGAAGACTGGTTTCTTTTAAAAAATGATTTTGGATTTTATCACTTTGGTCTCCTATGGAAATGCAGACAGCTTTCCCCAAGCCACATGTATGAAGCTGTCAGAAAGGAAGAGAGAAAAAGAGATAAAGAACATTCTAGAAGCTTCAGGTGAGAGTTGGCAGCCTGAGGCCCTGGTTCGCCTGCTACCACTTATTGACCATACGTAAACACATATGGCTGATCCAAGCTGGTTCACCAGTCAGGAAGCAATTCTTCAAACACCCCTTCCTTCAATCATCATGGACTCAGCATCTGCTTCACGATACCTATGACTTAAGCTTTCTGAGAGAGGTTGCCAGGCTCCCCATATGCTTCACTGGATAGGGGAGAGTGGCTATCCTACCTCAAGTCCTGCATGACTCCTTGGCTTCCTGGAGCTCCCACCAAGCAAAAAAGGGAGCTAATAGAGTTGCTTCTAGGACTGTGGAGAAGTCAATCAAACCCCATTTGCAAAGGTCTTTGAACTTAGCAGATGTGCAAAAAGAAGTTAAGTCATTCTTTTTCCAATTCTCAGGGTATCTTTTTTTTTTTTTTTTTTGACCTTTGAAACACTCATCGCATTGCCTCTTGTATTCCCGTTTAATGGATTCCTTTCTTGCAGTTTAGATGAGGAATTCCTGATGGCCATCTGGTAGTCATTAGAGCTCCTTAGGAGACATCACCAGCTCTCCACTTCCCTAATACTTCCCCAGGCTGATAGTGGGCTTCCTAGCCTTCTTGACTTTGAGTGTAGCTCTTGTGACCAATTCTAGCCCTCAGTGTGTGAAAGTTTTGCGTGTACCCTTTAACTGCTGGGCCTGATCCTCTAAAACTCCATCCCAATTAAAACTAGACTTGAGACAATGACGGTTGCTCCTACAATTCAGATTCCATAATGAAGAGATACTCGAGATGGAACCAGACTGTGTAATAAGTTGCCCCTTGGCTTTATAAGTGACTGAAACAGAGGTGAATGTTGTTCTCAGAGTATAACCTACCTCATCCTGACTAACCCAGACCAGCATGTATCTGTCCTGCCATGGGCTACATGCAAAGTCCTGGTATAGGATATTGAACTAATTATTGTTTCCTTGCTATACCAAAAGACCTGACAAAAGCCACAAAAGGACAGGGGGGTTATTCGGGCTCCCAGTCCCAGGGTTACCATTTATCATTGTAAGGAAAGTGACTGGTCTCATTTTATCCCCAGTTAGGAAGCCATTTCCAGCTCACTTTCTCTGTTTAATTCAGTCTGAGACCCTGGAGAATAGAATGGGTAGATCTGTCTTAGAATTACTATTGCTATGACGAAACACTGTAACCAAAAAGGAAGTTGGGAAAGAAAGAGTTTATTTAGGTTCACTTCCATATTGCTGTTCATCACTGAAGAAAATCAGGGCAGGAAGCTGGAGGCAGGAGCCGATGCAGAGGCCATGAAGGGGTGCTGCTTACTGGCTTGCTTCACATGGCTTGCTCAGCCTGTTTTCTTATAGAACCCAGGACCACCAGCCCAGGAGTGGTCCCACCCACAATGGGCTGAACCCTCACAGATCCATCACTAATTAAGAAAATGTCCTACATGCTTGCCTGCAGCCTGATCTTATGAAGGCTTTTCTTTTTACGTTGAGATAATTTTAGCTTGTGTCAAGTTGTCATAAAAATATTCAACCCACAACTCCAGTTATCAAATCCAGTTAACCCTTCGCAGACATTTTTAGAGATACTTTCTAGGGTGACTCTATGTCTCATCAAATGCCAACCAAGATCAGACATCACAGGTTCCTCATTGATTGAAGAAGAGGTAGGAACGGACTTCCAAAGTATCGATATTAAATACAAAAAATATAAACTAGATGGCACGATGACCAACCACTGTATCCAGTCCCTCTAAACCTGGGGGACACGGTGAAGAAGAAGACATCACTTTTAGAGAAGAACAGTCAGTTTGTTTTTTAAAAATCTGAATGGGACAATCATATCCAAGAACATGGAAGGCAACAGAGGAAAATGCATCCAGAAGTTAAGAAGATAAAATTGACATCCACGCAGCAGCATTGGATCCTGTTCACACTAGCCTGGCTGTCACTGCCACATGTGACTGCTCAGAGCAACCAGGTCATCATCACAGCCAAGGGGCAGTTCGCCAAAACACTGTGATGACACACTCTCCTTAATGCATTTGTAAGACCCACGGGGCCCGTTCATCAGAGAAGTGCACTTTCACATTGCATTCCCAGTCCAGGGCAGGAGCTGGACAAGGATTGTGTGCCATCAGCCTGACACCCAGAGTACTGCAGGCACCACAGTCATCATTTCCATTTGTGGTTTGTAGAGCAGCCATTCTTCATGTCCACTACCAGGCCCAGAAGAAAGGAGAACCTGAGAGTTCCTGGGGGAAAGTCCAGCTGCTAATGAAAAGCTTGGGACTAGGGCCCCAAATTCCTAGGTTTAATTGAGTCATGACCCTATTCCCTCCTGACTATGACACTGGGCTCCTTAATTGATTTTCATTTCTTTGGAAAATGGCAGCTCTAATAGTAGCATGGAGGAATCTTGTGACCTGGTAAGTCAGCACATGAAAGATATTTATGTATCTCTTTTAGTTTTATTTGATTCAGGGGGCATGCACATTCCACAGGGACAGTGTGGAAGTCAGAGGACAACCTTTTCAGGAGCTCTTTCTCACTTTCCATCATGTGGGTTCCAAAGATCTCAGGTCATTAGGCTTAGCAGCAAATGCCTTCACCTGCTTAGCCATCTAGATGGCCTATGAAAGACATTTGGACATCCAGACTGTATTAGTGTAGTTGCTGCTATTGTTGTGGGGTTTATTATTTTATTATATTTGATGTTATTATCATCAACAGCATTCCCTCTGGAGGCTACTCAGCTGGTAAGTATCAAAGAAGATTCTTTGACCAAAGTGTCTCATGATCAACCCTGAGGGATCCATGAAGTCAGATGTGGCCAAGACATATTGAGACAATTGGCCAAAGAGCTAAATATCCAGCCTCCAGTGAGTGTGAAATCAACTGAGTCAACTGCCCAGGGGCTGCTGACATCACCTCTGCTAGGGTGTCACATCAAGATTGGCAATCCTAGGCCCTCAGGGGTGTGGCTTCCACTGTGTCACACGCAACCCAGGCTCCCTCCATCCTAATTATCCCAAAGCTAGTCATCTGGGTAAGTTGAATATCAAACTCATCAGAAAGCTTGGGCTCTTATTGTGGGTTCTGTAAGAAGCTGCCACAGCTCAGTGTCTGCTCTGGACTCTGATTGATTGAACATACTAACTGATGAAATCATGAGAGCTGGGAGATTGTTTGGGGTGATCGTTTCTGCTTTTTCTCTGGTCTCTGTCTTTAAGTGATTGCAAGCAAATGGGATAACTATCAGCTACATGGCATGCACACTCTAATATTCCTCCACAGGATCCTTCAAAGTTTAAGATGCAGTCAGTGGAAACCCAGAAGTCCTGCAGATTGCTAGGAGAACAAAGGGAGATTTTTGGGAGAGTGGGCTGTTAGATTTAGAGAGGCTGGGAGTGTCATTCCAGTTTGTAAATGGCCAAAGATTCAAGCTGACTTTGGAAAGTCGGAAACTCTCCCCACTGAGTCAGCTTGGCTACCGTTTTCCTCCTGACATCAAAGGAAGCAGCTTCATTGATTATTTCCTTGTGATTTGACTGAGGGGATTTAGACTTAGCGGAAGCCATTGATTGTAATGGCAATTCCTATCGACTGAAGGAGGTGTTTGCCTCTGATTGGATCCCCCAGATGAGTAGGTATCCTTTTTCAATCATCTACAAATCAATGCTTAGGTACGTCCTCTTTCAAAGTCTCATTTCATTACTTGGCACCCAGTTCCAAACTTTCAGAAGAGCCTTTCCCAGCCTCAGGGATGGTAAGATACAAGGTCACTGTGTCCTTCCTTTGGGGTCCTAGAGGAGAACCTCCAATCACCAGCACAATTTCTGACTGTATTCTAAATGGTTCTAACCACAGATAAGGGTATTTCTCACCTCCCCCAACTCACACGCGCATGTACACACATACACACACACACACACACACACACACACACACACACACACACACACAGTCAAAGAAGCTCCTCTTTGCAACAATGGAGACCATTACAGAGAACCACAACTGGCCAAATGCAGAGACCAAGTTCCTGTGTGGTGTCTAGCCCCAGTGGACTCACTCCAACACATCTGCTGCACCTAAGGCTCAGGAAGCACTTCAGAAAAGGAGACTGGGTACCTCAACAATGCAGCTGCCTAAATAAGACCTGAGCAAGGGCAATACCAATAGACATGCTAACACAAAAGGGGAAAAGCTCTTGGGGCCCCACTTATAGACAAAGAGCTAAGGAGACTGAGGAATTCTGAGGGAGAGAAATGTTCTTCCTCGGGAATGAGACCCCTAACTGGTTATCCAATATCAAGAGGTCAGCCTTGAAATCATGGAGCAGGTCTATTTATGTATTTATATATGTTACATATTTATATATTTAAGCATGTGTGTGTGTATGTTGTGTGTGTGTAACAATAAAAATTAAAGAAAAAGAGACCATGAATTTGAGAGGGAGAGGAGGCATGGAAGGGATTAGAGGGAAATGATGGAATTGGCTCAGTGGTTAGGAGCACTGGATGTTCTTGCAGAGGACCAGGGTTGTGTTCCCAGCACACCCATGGTGGCTCACAACATTCTAGGGCTCTGGTTTCCATGGATCAGAGCCCTCTTCTGGCTTTCACAGGCACTGCATGCATGTATTACACATAGACACTTGCAGGAAGAACATCCACACACATAAAATGAAATAGATAAACCTAACATCTTTTTAAGGATGAGTAAGAAAGCTTGATCAAACCATCAGGCAGCAGGAAAGGACTCCTGAGCTCTGACTCCAAGGCATCTTCCTCTTCAGCCCAACACAGCTGACACCTTCCTCTTCAACAAGACACATCAGAGCTTACTGCTTCCTTCCCTCCCATTCTATATCCATACTGTCTTGAACTTCCCATTTATGTTCTGTAATATACATTTTTTTCTTTCTTATTATGAAAAAAAACAATAAAAGGGCTTAATGAAGGCCTAGGAGGCCCAGGATAATGGTGCCCACTGTCTGAGGAGCCTGAGCAGGCAGAGATCCTGGGGCTGTCATAAGCCCTGAGCTCTGAGCCAAGAGCTGATCCTTTCAAACCCAACTGCGGGCCAGATACCATGGGATGGTAAAAAAAAAAAAATGCAGACATTTGCTGAGGACAAGTGCAGCTTCGAATTCTGGCACTGCCTCTTGGGAGTGGCTGTGTGATGCCTAACACTTCTCTCACGGCTGAATGTTCTCGTGACTTCAGGAGAGTTTGCTACTTATCCCAGGGTTCCTGGAAGAGTGGAAATGTCTCATGAGGCATGTGACACAGAACTGTGGTCTCCCGAAGGAAAACTACTGGTATATTTGTTAGCAGTTGGAGTCTTTTCTTCTCTAAATATTTCAATCTCTTCTTGAGAAAATGACAGAAGACAGAGTAGGCGCCATGATTATTTCATCCTAATCTTGCAGTTTGGTAGTGTGCATGTGTGTTTCCTTTCCTTACATTTTATTGTTCTCTGTTCTCTCTCTCTCCCTCCTTCTCCATTCTGTGTGTAAGGGGGGGGGCAGTGATGAATGTGGATGTATGGATTCATGTATGTACAGAAGCACATGGAGGCCACAACTTCAAGCATCCTTCTTTATGAACACCATCCATCTTGTTTTTTAGGCGGGGTCTCTCATCAGCCTAGAGCTCACCACATAGGCTAGGCTCCTAACTAGCCAGCCCCAGGGATAGATCCACCTGGTCCCATCTCCCCAGAGCTGGGACTACAAATCTGCACTTCCACTCACTGCCCTCAATCTTGTCTTTCCTGCTCTAACCCATTGTGGAGCCAACTGTCATCCATCAGCCCAAGTGTCTTCATGTGATACTTCCATGGAATTCCAAGCTAATCCCCCTGACTAGCTGAAGACCTGGGATGCTACTGAGAAGTCTGACCCTTGGTCTTTGTGGTAGTTTGAATGTAACTAGCCCCCATAGTCTCACAGGGAGTGGCACTATTAGGAGGTATGGCTTTGTTGGAGTGGATTTGTCCTTGTTGGAGGAAGTGTGTCACTATGGGAGAGGGCTTTGAGGTTGCTTATGCTCAGGATACCTCTCAGTGTCTCAGCTGACTTCCTATTGCCTACGAGCCAAGATGTAGCCAGTACCACATCTGCATACCACCATGCTCCCCGCCATGATGATAATGGACTGAACCTCTGAAACTGTAAACGAGCCACTCCAATTAAATGTTTCCCAGAGTTGCTGTGGTCATGGTGTCTCTTCATAGCAATAAAAAACCTACATAAGACAGTCTTCTCCAGCTGTTCCTCACTCAGATCCTCTGCATGATGTGTGTCTAAGGATTCTCCCCAGTGTTTCATGACTTGGCACTAGAGTATCCTAATTCTTTCTCATCCCTAGTTCCATCTGATCCAACTCTCACAGCTTACTATATAGTTAACCACCCCCTGTCTCTCTCTCTCTCAGAGCTGTCTACTATATACTTACCCACCCCCATACCCCCCTCTCTGTGTCTCTCTGTGTCTTTCTCTCTGTTTTTATCTTCCCCTTGTGTCTCTCCATGTCTGTGTCTATCTCTCTCTCTCTCTGTGTGTGTGTGTGTGTGTGTGTGTGTGTGTGTGTGTGTCTCACAGGTGTCCATTACTTCCTTTAAAAAACTGCAGATGAGGATATAAGAAAATGCTTCAACGGATAAAAGTGCTCAGATCTTGATTCAAATTCCCAGAAACCAGGCAAAAATCATGTGTGCCTGTGTGTGACTGTAACATCAGTGATGTAAGGGACAGAG